>NC_091978.1:330858302-332066842 GCF_044704955.1 Pristiophorus japonicus
GCTGTCAGAAACACAGACACTGACAGACAGAGAATGAGAGACACACACAGACAGACAGAGAGATAGAGACACTGACAGAGACACACTGTGGGGGGGGGGGGGGGGGGGCATCCCAGCACGCTGTTGGAGGGCTCCTGGTGCTGCAGTCGGTAAGTAGAAAATGTTTTATTTATTGATTTAAAAAAAAAATTATTTCTCATGAATTTTTTTGGATTGATTTATTGGTTGATTTATTGATGTATTTATCATTTATTATTGATGATGGCTCTTTATTTGTAAAACTGAAGTGTTTAATGTTTGTAAACTTCCCTTTAAACCCCCCCC
Source organism: Pristiophorus japonicus (assembly GCF_044704955.1). Lineage (NCBI taxonomy): Eukaryota > Metazoa > Chordata > Chondrichthyes > Pristiophoridae > Pristiophorus > Pristiophorus japonicus. Next base: position 330,858,627 of record NC_091978.1, read on the forward strand.
CCCCCCCCCCCCATTCCCTACGCCTGATTTGTAACCTACGCCTGATTTTCTAAAGTGTAGACAAGGTTTTTTTGAGCGTACAAAAATCTTCACTTACTCCATTCTAAGTTAGTTTGGAGTAAGTTTTCACTGCCGAAACTTTGAACACATCCGTAAGTGGCCGGACACGCCCCCTTTTGAAAAAAAAATTCTGTTCCAAAGTGAAACTGTTCTAACTGACTAGAACTGGAGCAAACTAAATGCCGAGAATTTGAATTTCTAAGATATTCCGTTCTACACCAGTTGCTCCAAAAAATCCGGAGCAACTGAGGCCGAAACTTGGGCCCTTTGTCTGGTGTTCACTGAGTTAACAGTAGAAACACGAAAGAGGGCATGTTTCCTCCATCATTTAAATTTAAATGCATGTGCCCGGCCACACATGATAGATACATTACAGGTCACCGCGACAGGTCAGCGAGAAATGGCCCACCCCACACCTGCTAGAAAACAGTCCAGGGCTGGAAAGCCTAAACCGTTGTCTTATTCTACAAATTATATTTATTAAAAGTAAAGTATTCTGGAAAAACGCTGCAAAAATTTGCACTTCGTGACCGATCCATAGGGTGTAGTAGATCCAGAATATGGGGCCCAAGTTTCCACATGATTTGCGCCTGATTTTTTAGGAGCAACTGGTGGAGAACGGACTATCTTAGAAATCGCAATTCTCCACATTTTTTTTTCTGCAGTTCTAGTCAGGTAGAACAGTTCTACTTTGGAACAGAATTTTTTCTTCAAAAGGGGGCATGTCCGGCCACTGACGCCTGATTTGAAAGTTTCCACAGTGAAAACGTATTCCAAACTAAAGTAGAATGGAGCAAGTGAAGATTTTTGTAGAACTGAAAAAACCTGTTCTACACATTAAAAAATCAGGCGCAGGTTACAAATTAGGCGTCCAGAACGAGGTGGTGGGGGGGGGGGGGAGGGGGAAGGGAACTCATTAAATTCTACAATAAATCCTTATTTATACTTATACAAATATTATACAAATAAATCCAACCTGAATAAACATTTATAAGCAAAGAAAAGATTAAATAAACCATCTTCCTATCTGTGTGAAAGTGCTTCAGGCAGGCCTTTCGGGACCGAAGGCTGAACGGGCCGGCCTGAGACTTCGGGCAGGGCCCGTCCCCAGCACCAGATTTACAGGTAGGTGGCGTTGGGTTGGGTCGGGTCGGGGAGGGAAGGTTCGGTTCGGGTCGGGGGGGAGAGAGAGAGAGAGGGGGGGGGAGAGAGAGGGGGAGAGGGGGGGGGCGGAGGGAGGGAGAGAGAGAGGGAGGGGGGGGAGAGAGAGAGAGAGAGAGAGAGAGAGAGAGAGAGAGAGAGAGAGAGAGAGAGAGAGAGAGAGAGAGAGAGAGAGAGAGAGAGAGAGAGAGAGAGAGAGAGAGAGGAAGAGGGAGGGGGGGAGGTCAGGTCGGATCCAGTCCGGGAGCGGGAGTCGGGTCCAGTGGGGGGGGGGGGGTCGGGTCGAGGGGCGGGAGCGCGGGTAGGGTCGGGTCGGGTCCAGTCGGGGAGGCGGGGAGCGGGAACAGGAGCGCGGGTCGGGTCGGGTCAGTCGGGGGAGGGGGGGCGTGGGTGTCGGATCTGGTCCGGAGGCGGGGGGGGCGTGGGGAGCGGGTGTCGGGTCTGGTCCGGAGGCAGGGGGGGGTGGCGGGGAGCGAGTGTCGGGTCTGGTCCGGGGGGGGGGGGGGGGTGGTGGCGGAAGCAGGAGCTGGCCGTGGGAGGAGCCTTATTCACGCAGCCCCAGTGAGGCCATTCAGCCAGGGCTAGGGGCTGCATGCTTTGGGCCCCTCCCACACAGTTCGGCGCCTGGAGCTACTGCACTTGCGTACCCACTGTAGCGCGCATGTGCAGAGGTCCCGGCACTGTTTTCAGCGCAGGGACCTGGCTCCGCCCCCCCACAGCTCGTGCTGGCTGCGCCGAGGGCCAGAGGACCTGCAAGTAGATGGAGAATACCGAGGATTTTTTTAGGCGCATTTTGTGGCGCGAAAAACGGGTGCCCAGCTCGGAGGGGCGCCCGTTTTTTTTCTTGTGGAAACTTGGGCCCATGGTGTTGCTTAGAGGCTGGTTCCCAATATTCAGTGTGGGAAACGTTTCAGTGCCGACTTCCAGGAACTGAGCTTGAAACAACAACTTGTATTTATATACGCCCCTGAACACAGCAAAACTCCCCAAAGCACACAACAGAGGGTGCTGAGCCAAAGAAGGGTGACGGCTTTTAAGCAGGGTCTTGAAGGAAGAGGGAGATGGAGAGGCCGAGGGATTTAGGGAGAGAATTCTAAATAGTGAGACCGTAGCTGCTGAAAGTACAGCCAACAATGGTGGGGCAAAGGATGGCGATTCAGAAGAAGCAGGAATCAGAAGAACAGAGAACTTCTAACATCTCAATCTAATTACAGATGAGGAAACGTATTCACCCCTCCTCCCACTGCAGCTTCTAAATGTTTCTTAACTAATTTGAGGATTTTCACCTTCACTATTCTAACTGGAAGCCCATTCCATGTGTCACTCTTGAAGGATTGATTTGAGAGCAGGAATCAAGCTTGCCAGTTACGAGCACTTCATTATTTCTTGATCTTAAACCTGCACTTTAAGGTGGTGTGCTGTACTGCATATTTACAGTCTACTGTTGTTAATTCAAAGTTGCTTATGCACGAACAGAGCAAAGTGGAATTTAGTACTAAAATCTAATTATCCGATACGTTGAATTGTGACTTTGAATTAATAGTGTACTTATGTTATGTTTTGTACTTGGATTTCAGAAGTAAGACATTTTTTGAAAGAATTGTAATTGTGTATTTAATTCTTTCTCTGCCCCCCCCCCAAAAAAAAAATTACAAGATAATTTATTGGTTAATTTAACACTAAAAATAAATGACTGTAAAGTTGTGCTGATTCGCCAAATTTAGGATGTACTATATAATTCTCCACACCCTTACTTCAGGGCAGGGAGTTCTCCTGGTGTCTTTGTCAATATTGTTCCCTCAATCAAAACTGTGATAAACATCATCATCATAGTCAGTCCCTCACAATTGAGGAAGACTTGCTTCCACTCTTAAAAATGAGTTCTTAGGTGGTTGAATGGTCCATTACAAGAACCACAGTCTCTGTCACAGGTGGGACAGACAGTCGGTGATGGAAAAGGTGGGTGGGACTGGTTTGCCACACGCTCTTTCCGCTGCCTGCGCTTGATTTCTGCATGCTCTCGGCGATGAGATTCTAGGTGCTCGGCGCCCTCCCGGATGCACTTCCTCCACTTAGGACGGTCTTTGGCCAGGGACTCTCCGGCGTCAGTAGAGATGTTGCACTTTTTTAGGGAGGCTTTCAGGGTGTCCCTGTAACATTTCCTCTGCCCTCCTTTGGCTTGTTTGCCGTGAAGGAGTTCCGAGTAGAGCGTTTACTTTGGGAGTCTCGTGTCTGGCATGCGAACGATGTAGATTGCCCAGTGGAGCTGATCAAGTGTGGTCAGTGCTTCAATGCTGGGGATGTTGGCCTGGTCGAGGACGCTAATGTTGGTGCGTCTGTCCTCCCAGGGGATTTGTAGGATCTTGCGGAGACATCGTTGGAGGTATTTCTCCAACGACTTGAGGTGTCTACTGTACATGGTCCATTTCTCTGAGCCATACAGAAGGGTGGGTATTACCAAAGCCCTGTACACCATGAGCTTGGTGGCAGTTTTGAGGGCCTGGTCTTCAAACACATTTTTCCTTAGGCGGCCAAAGGCTGCACTGGCGCACTGGAGGCGGTGTTGAATCTCGTCGTCAATGTCTGCTCTTGTTAAGAAGCTCCCGAGGTATGGGAAATGGTCCACTTTGTCCAGGGCCGCGTCGTGGAGCTTGATGACTGGGGGGCAGTGCTGTACGGCGAAGACAGGCTGGTGGAGGACCTTTGTCTTACGGATGTTTAGCGTAAGGCCCATGCTTTCGTACGCCTCAGTAAATACGTCGACTATGTCCTGGAGTTCAGCCTCTGTATGTGTGCAGATGCAGGCGTCGTCCGTGTACTGTAGCTCGACGACAGAGATTGGGGTGGTCTTGGACCTGGCCTGGAGACGGCGAAGGTTGAACAGGTTCCCACTGATTCTGTAGTTTAGTTCCACTGTGAGGTGGGGGTGGAGCATGGCAGTGAGGAAGATTGAGAAGAGGGTTGGGGCGATGACGCAGTCCTGTTTGACCCTGGTCCGGACGTGGATTGGGTCTGTAATGGATCCATTGGTAAGGATCACGGCCTGCATGTCGTCGAGGAGCAGGTGGAGGATGGTGACAAACTTTTGGTGGCATCCGAAACAGAGGAGGATGCTCCATAGACCCTTGCGGTTGACAGTGTCAAAAGCCTTTGTAAGGTCGAAGGCGGCCATGTATAAAGGCTGGTGCTGTTCTCTGCATTTTTCCTGCAGCTGTTGCACTGCAAAAATCATGTCCGTTTTGCCCCGTAGGGGACGAAATCCGCACTGTGACTCCGGGAGGAGCTCCTCGGCCACAGGGAGAAGACGGTTGAGAAGGACTCTAACGACGACTTTCCCAGTTGCTGATAGCAGGGAGATTCCTCTGTAGTTGCCGCAGTGGGACTTGTCCCCTTTTTTAAAGATGGTCACAATCACTGCATCTCTGAGATCTCCCGGCATGCTCTCCTCCCTCCAGATGAGAGAGATGAGGTCATGTATTCGTGCCAGCAGTGCCTCTCCGCCATACTTCAGTGTCTCAGCAGGGATTCCATCTGCTCCTGTAGCCTTGTTGTTTTTAAGCTGTCTTATGGCTTTTTCTACCTTGTGCAATGTTGGGGTCTTACTGAGGTGGTGGCAGGTAGCATGCTGCGGGATGGAGTCGAGAACATCGAGTCAAATGCAGAGTCTAAACAGATAAATTGGTTATTCACATTGCTTTTTGTAGGATCGTGTGTAGAAAATGTTTGGCATTTTTTCCCACCTAACAATGGTCAATGCAATTCAATGCTTTGAGATTATTTTGAGAGAAGTGATAAAGTTCTGGTAACAAATTTGGGTCTGCCATGGATACCTTTTTGACTTCAGTCCTATCATTTACCCCTGTTCAGTTGATTCCTCGTCCCTTGCGGCCAGAGTAGAATTACACTGTCCAATACCTACTTATATGATAGCATAAAGTGTAACACTAGTAGTCCCTTGTAACCTGTACCGGCTATTTGTGTCTTTCACACATGCCCCTGTATGACTCTCCAATCTTTTTATGATGGATCGAGAAAACACCTGGTAAGAGGGGGTCAGGTATGAATTATTAAGCTGCTTTGCTAAGCTCTGAGTTCGCTCCATAAACATCTTCGCTTTTCTATCTCTTCTCCTTTTACGATGTTCCTTAAATATACTTCATCTGCCCTCATATCTCCTTATGTGGCTTGGTATTGTTCCTGTGAAGCACCTTGGGATGTTTTATTATGTTAAAGGCACCATATAAATGCAAGTTGTTGTTTATTTCACTAAGTAAATATAAAGAGCAACAATTCAATCCGTACAACAAGTACTGTAAGGGAGGACATTGATGGCAAGGGAATAAAGAGAGTTATAGAACAGGAGTGTAAAAAGATGATTAAACAAAGAGAGGAAATCCTAGTTTAACACATTTTTAATATTTGTACAGCAATGTACACAGTGTCTGTAATAATAATAAATAATGAACACTCTCTGCTTCCCTTCACAGTGTGTCATCTTACTCGACTTAAAACAAAATAACTACTAACAATCCTTGCGCATTCTCCTTCTGAATCTGGTCAAAGCTTCCTCTGTCAGTTTTCTGTTTAAAAACATGACTGACTTTCTGTGTCTTTGGTTTTGTCATTGCGTTCTCCCAAACCAGGCCTGATGTGTACCCAGGACTAAGACTTCTCAACATAAGTGGGAGGTGTTCACCAATTACTGGGGCAGGCTAATGAATTGCTTACAGTTTTTTAATGTGAAAGCTTTGTTTATTAGCATTTTAACCAACTTCTATCGCAGTGCTTTTTAAATTACGTGGCTACACTCTTTAAAAATCCAACATTTTGAAATAACGTTCGCCCCCAGAAAATCCTGAAATGTGATAGTGCTATATAGTAAGTCTTTCATTCTTTTTAAAAATTTATAAATCTTGAGAGTTTAAAACATCCTTGTTTTGCAGAAGTGTGGCAGGTAGCAGTTTAAAAAAAAATTAGATCTGTGGTCTGTTTGAGGATTGGAGTGCTAAGACATCTGGAGCAGTCCACAACTTACATATGGGAGTTCCTTAAAAAAGTGGCAAAAATAAAGTAAGTGGAGACTTACTACTGGGATCAAGAGAAACAGGTGGTCAATAAGGAGAGAAAAACGTTGGATATCAGGTCAAGGATGAAAATGGAGGGGGGCGGGGGGCAGGGGGTGGGGGGGCGGCGGTGTTTGTTGCATATGCATGATCATTCTAAAAGATGACAGCTGAGACCCAATATACATTGCTGGGCTTGGGCAAGTTATAAGTGCACTTGTAAATAACATGAACATATTGGCCGGATTTTTTGGTCAATGGTGAATGAACGGTGCTTGCCGTTCATTCCACTTGAATTTGCCCACAGACTTTCTCTGTGACTTGTGGTAATTAGAGAGGCAAAACCCTCTACTGGGGGTCTGGGACCTGTGTGAACAGGGCAAGAAATGGAGTGTCTCCTCAACCAATCAGATTGAAGAATCCTTACTGAGCCACGAAACCAGGAAGTGTAAGTTAGAATATTTAATTCAATGCCAAATCATGTACAGAAAGTGAAATAGAGAGGAAAAGAAAGATCGAATCAAGGGAGAGATAAAAGACAAAGGAAAAGCCAAAAAAATTGTTCATAATTAAAAAAAATCTCCAACAATAATTAAAATGTGAAGGAATGAGACTCAATCCTTCCTTAGTATTTTAGTGCCAGAGTGGTTGTTTGGCAATAAATAAGATTTATCATGCCATTAAAATGTACTTACACTGGAATGGATAAGCCCTAACTTTTTCTGGCGAGTTTTTTGGGTTCTTCACATAAGTTCTGCAACTTCATGCCCTTCATTACTTTCAATGCCGAGTCTCTCGGCGAAGTACTAATGTAGTGAAGTTTGTAGAGGAGCAGGGCAACTCGAGCAGCAACTTCCCGATATCCGCATTTAACTGCGCATGTGTGGACGCCGGAAATTGCTGTCTGATTTACTCCGATAATGGTGAGCTCTGATAGCCTCACTGTCATTCTTGCTTCAAAATCTGGGTAAATATCGCAGAATATGCGGCATGCCCCGTTTGTTAGATTTTATCCCCACCATTTGGCTCGAAACATTTTTGCGTCCCAAATTACTGGAACAGCAAGCTGACAACAAAGTCAGTGGGACATCTGGAAACCTTGGCGAATGATAGGAACAGTCAATCTCCTTAACCAATAAGATTTAAGGATAGAACAAGTAACGGAGGAACAATGAAGAAGGAGCGGGTTAATTAGGATCAAATTACTTAAAGGAAGAGAAATAAAGAGAGAGAGAGAAAAAGAGACGGAAATAAGAAGTGACAAAAATATGTATAATTTAAAAAATCTTTTGGAACAAGTTACTATCTGCAGGAATGAGACTCCACAGTTTAAATGGCTCCTTTTCTTGGCCGGTGAGGTTGAGTGCCATTGCAGGAACATAAATCTCTTCATTAAAAGTGTCCTTGCATTGTTAGGTACCAGCCCTAACTTTCTGCGGCGAAGTTAATTTGTTTTAATAGCGCAAATGCAGTAATTTCTTATAACATGGGGATGTAGAGACAAGCTCCCGCTTTTGACAAGGCTAATGGCGGAGCGATGCAAATTGCCCGGCAATTTGAGCTGATTTGCATTTCGTGCCATATCTTTTCCTCACCACAACGTGCTGGGATATTTACATACTAATAACGGCATGCACATTAAACTCGGCATTTCCCAGCAAATTCTGGGCCATTCATTTTCAGTTATATTCAGTTACCACTTCTCTCAACCCCTCCATGGTCTCTAAATTGTCAGACTACTTGTCCTTGAAAAGGTGGCGATGAGCCGCCGCCTTGAACAGCTGCAGTCCATGTGGTGAAGGTACTCCCACAGTGATGTTGGGGAGGGAGTTCCAGGATTTTGACCCAGTGACAATGAAGGAATGGAGATATATTTCTGTTGTGTATGGAGAAAGAGTCAGACTGAACACTGAACTCAAAGTAAAGTGTGACCTTAGTCTTTTATTGCAGGTCTCCCAGAATGCTTCTCCAACCTGTGAAGCCTCCTTAAATACCTGTGCTCCCAAGGGATTATGGTATCCCTTGGGACTCCAGGGGATGAGCCCTCTGGTGGCTGTACAGAGTAAATACAAGTCCACATAGATATAACAATTTCCATGTCAGGATGGTGTGTCACTTGGAGGAGAACTTGCAGCTGATGGAGTTCCCATGCGCCCGTTGCCCTTGTTGGTAGAGGTCTAGGCGGTACAGGTCGCGGGTTTGGGAAGTGCTGCTGAAGAAGCCTTGGTGAGTTGCTGCAGTGCATCTTGTAGATCGTACACACTGCAGCCTCGGAATGTCGAGTGGAAGGAGTGAATGTTGAAGGTGGTGGATGGGCCAGTCAAGCATGCTGCTATTGTGCTGAATGATGTCGAGCTTTGAGTGTTGTTAGAACTGCACTCATCCAAGCAAGTGGAGAGTATTCCATCACACTCCTGACATGTGCCTGTAGATGCTGAAAGGCTTTGGGGAGTCAGGAGGTGAGACACTTACAGCAGAATACCCAGCCTCTGACCTGCTCTTGTCGTCACATTATTTATACTGGCTCATCCACTCAAGTTTCTGGTCAATGGTTACCCCCAGGATGTTGATGGTGGGTGATTTGGCGATGGTAATGCCGTTGAATGTCAAGGGGCAGTGGTTCGACTCGCTTGCTGGAGATAGTCATTGCATGGCTCTTGTGTGGCGTGAATGTTACTTGCCTCTTATCAGCCCAAGCTTAAATGTTGTCCAGATCTTGCTGCATGCGGGCATGGACTGCTTCATTATCTGAGGAGTTGCGAATGGATTGAACACTGTGCAGTCATCAGCGGACATCCTCACTTCTGACCTTATGATGGAGGAAAAGTCATTGATTAAGCAGCTAAAGATGGTTGGGCCTAGGACACTGCCCTGAGAAACTCCTGCAGCGATGTCTTGGGGCTCAGATGCTTGACCTCCAACAACCACAACCATCTTCCTTTGTGCTAGGTATGATTCCAGCCACTGGAGAGTTTTCCCCGATTGCTATTAATTTCAATATTACTAGGGCTCCTTGATGCTACACTCGGTCAAATGCTGCCTTGATGTCAAGGGCAGTTACCTCACCTCTAGAATTCAGCTCTTTTATCCATGTTTAGACCACGTCTGTTATGAGGTCTGGAACCGAGTGGTCCTGGCAGAATCCAAACTGAGCATTGATGAGCAGGTTTTGGTGAGTAAGTGCCGCTTGATAGCACTGTTGTCAAAACCTTCCATCACTTTGCTGATGATTGAGAGTAGACTGATGGGGCGGTAATTGGCCGGATTGGATTTGTTCTGCTTTTTGTGGACAGTTACATACCTGGGCAGTTTTCCACATTGTCGAGTAGATGCCAGTGTTGTAGCTGTACTGGATCAGCTTGGCAAGAAGCGCGGCTAGTTCTTGAGCACAAGTCTTCAGCACGACAGCCGTGATGTTGTCGGGGTCCATAGTCTTTGCTGTATCCAGTGTGCTTAGCTGTTTCTTGATATCAAATTGAGTGGAGTGAATCAAATTGACTGAAGGTTGGCTTCTGTGATGATGGGGATCTCAGGAGGAGGCTGATATGGATCATCCACTCAGCACTTCTAGCTGAAGATGGTTGCAAACATTTCAACCTTATCTTTTGTACTTGCATGCTGGGCTGCGCCATCATTGAGGCTGGGAATATTCATGGAGCCTTCTCCTCCTTCTGTTGTTTAATTGTCCACCACCATTCGCGACTGGATGTGGCAGGACTACAGAGCTTTGATCTGATCTATTGATTGTGGGATAGCTTCACTGTGTGCTGCTTCCACTGTTTAGCATGCATGTAGCCCTGTGTTGCAGCTTCCCCAGGATGGCACCTCATTTTTAGGTATGCCTAGTGTTGCTCCTGACATGCTCTTCTGCACTCCTCATTGAACTAAGGTTGATCCTCTGGCTTGATGGTAATTGTAGAGTGAGGGATATACTGGGCCATGAGGTTACAGATTGTGGTGGAATACAATTCTGCTGCTGCTGATGGCCCATAGCGTCACTCATGGAGGATATCCTCAGTGTGAATATGGGACTTCGTCTCCACAAGAACTGTGGAGCGATCACTCCTACCAATACAGTCATGGACAGTTGCATCTGCGACAGGTAGATTGGTGAGGATGAGGTCAAGTATGCTTTTCCCTCGTGGTTCTCTCACCACCTGCCGCAGGTCCAGTTTGGCAGCTATGTCCATCAGGGCTCGTTCAGTAGTGCTGCAACTGAGCAACTCTTGGTGATGGACATTAAAGTCCCCCACCCAGAGTACATTCTGTGCCCTTGCTACCTTCAGTGCTTCTTCCAAGTGGTGTTCAACATGGAGGAGTACAGATTCATCAGCTGAGAGAGGGCAGTAGGTGGTAATCAGCAGGAGGTTTCCATGTCCATGCTTGACCTGAAGCCATGAGACTTCATGTGGTCCGGAGTCCATGTTGAGGACTCCCAGGGCCACTCACTCCCGACCGTATACCACTGTGCTGCCACCTCGGGTGGGTCTGTCCTGCCGGTGGGACAGGACATACCCAGGGATGGTGATGGAGGAATCTGGGACATTGGCTGAAAGGTATGATTCTGTGTCTATGCCTATATCAGTCTATTGCTTGACTAGTCTGTGGGTCAGCTCTCCAAATTTTGGCACAAGTCCCCAGATGTCCGTGAGGAGGACTTTGCAGGGTAGACTGGGCTGGGGATTCCGTTTGCGTGTCCAAAGTTAGTGCCGAGATCGATGCCGAGTGGTCCGTCCGGTTTTATTGTGATTGCTGTTTGTAGTGGTTTGTTACAACTGAGTGGCTTGCTAGGCCATTTCAGAGGGAAATTAAGAGTCAACCACATTGCTGCTCATCTTATTTAAGCCAGCCCCTGCATGGCACTATGCTTATTTAATTTAGTTGTTCCGATCCTGGTCTTGAAAAGATTAGCGAATATGTTCGAGCAATGCAAAATCCCCAAACTAGTTTTAGTCAGTTGATTAGTAGGGCAGTGGACATCTGCATTAATGGATATATGGTAATCTAACTGATGCTCCCTTGAACATTTGTTGCTAGTGTATTCAACATTATAGATTATAACCCAATGAACAAGCTCAGTTCCAAATAATTGCTTTCTGTAGGTCTGTGTTTTTAAAGCAGGAAAAGAACATAAGAAAAAGGAGCTGGAGTAGGCCATTTGGCCCTTCAAGCCTGCTCTGCCATACAACAAGATCACGGCTGATCTTCTACCTCAACACCTTCATGTACTATCCCCATATCCATTAATTCCTTTAGTTCTCAAAAATTTTATCAACCTCTTTCTTAAATATACTCAACATCTGAGCTTCCACAGCTCTCTGGGATAGAGAATTCCACAGATTCACAACCTTTTGACTGAAGAAATTTCTCCTCATTTCAGTCCTAAATGGCCAACCCATTTATTTTGAGACTGTGACCCAATGTTCTAGATTCCCCAGCCTGGAGAAATATTTTCTCAGCATTAACCCTGTCGAACCCTTTGAGAAGTTTATATGTTGCAATTAGATCATCTCTCATTCTTCTAAACTCGAGTGAATAAATATCCCAGGAACCAATCTAGTGAGCCTTTGTTGCACCCACTCTAAGGCAAATATGTCTTTCCTTCGGTAAGGAGACCAGAACTGTACACACTACTGCAGGTGTGCTTACCAACACCCTCTAATTATACTCAGCCTTCTTTACTCTTGTACTCTAATCCCATTGTAACACAAGCTGGCATACCATTTGCTTTCCTAATTACTTACTGTACCTGCATGTTAACTTTCTGTGATTCATGTACAAGGACACCTAAGTCCCTCTGAATGCAAACATTTCCCAGTCTCTCACCATTCAACAAATACTCTTTCTGTTTTCCTTACCAAAGTGGCTAACTTCACACTTCCCCACATTGTATTCCATTATCCATATTCTTGCCCACTCAGTCAACATGTCCATATTTCTCTGCGGCCTATTTGCATCCTCCTCGCAGCTTACTTTCCCATCTAACTTTGTATCATCAGCCAACTTGGATACATTACACTCAGTCCCTTCATCCAAGTCATTAATATAGATTTTAAATAGCTGAGGCCCAAGCACTGATTCTTGTGGTACCCCACTAGTTAGATCTTGCAACCTGAAAATGTCCCATTTATTCCTACTATTTGTTTTCTATCTATTAACCAAACCTTAATCCATGCTAGTATATTACCCCCAATCCCATGAGCCCTAATTTTTTAAGCTTCTGCCCCCTTTGTTCACATGCAATTATGTAATTTGAGTTGCTTATAGATTATGTGATTAAAAAATGATATGTCTCTCTAGGTTACCTCCCCCCTCAAAACAGTGACTGTTCCTATTTAAATTTTACTTTGATAATAAAAGTAAAAACAATTACCAAACAGCACCAGTAGATGGTGATGATGAGCCAGTTGAAGTCCTCGCTATGCTCTTTGTGGTCTTATCCTGAAGTCTTTCTCTTTATAATTTTAATCGCTGCTTTTTGTTCGGCCATCATTTTTACAATTATTTTGGAAATATGGAGCATGCTAAATTTATGGGATCTTTAATAATTTCAATAATGGGCAGCTTTTTTTTTAATAACTGATGAGTTGGTACAGACCTGTAATTTACAATAGAACCTGTTTACAATAAATCTAGACATTGTGAAGCTTCTGTTACAGTGAAGAAAAATTACAGTGACCCAGGTCACTTACCACAGAACTGAATGGAGAAAAGTTTTCCTATTATAACAAAATACCATCCACCTATTTTGAAAATATTAGTGTTGGGGCATTGCTACTGCTCACTGAGTCAGTGAATCATGTGATGTCATACTGAGCCAAACAGATCTGTAAGACATCACATGATTTAATCTGAGGTAGCAGTGAGATGCTAAATTGACCTTGATGTTTCCAGGGAGGGGAAAATCAGCCGATAGTCCTGTTTCTGATCTATGCTTAATAACTGCTGCTAGAAATTGTGTGCGCAAGTTGCGTGAGGCATGGTTGATTAGCCTCCTGACACTTGCTTTCTACGCACACGCACAAAAAGTAGCCACTTGGGCAAAATACCAGAGGGCCGCTTGCACTGGTAGCACTATATCTTAGGATGAATCACCTTCAAGAATGGAGGAGTGAAAACAGAAAGAAAAAGTTGGAGAAATATAAAAACTAATACTGCACAACGGGCATACTAAATAAAAACAAATGAAACTGGAGATGTACAGAATGAAAGGAAAGGACTTGCATCTATATAACACCTTTCACGACTTCAGTCTGTCGCCAAGTGCTTTATAGCCAATGAAGTACTTTTAGAACATAAGAAATAGGAGCTGGAGAAGGCCACCTGGCCCCTCAAGCCTGCTCCACCATTTAATGTCATGGCTGATCTGATCATGGACACTGCTCCACTTCCCTGCCCGCTTCCCAGAATCCAGGGAATTTTGGTAGATTGCAACCAATGCATCCACTATCTCTGCAGCCTCTATTTTTAAGACCCTAGTGTTGTGTATGTATATACCCTGTACACTCAATATACAGTTCCATAAGACCAATGAATGTATCTTTGCACTGTATACAATATGCCTGTACCACCAGAGGGTGCAACAGGTGGAGATCTAGAGGTCACCTGCACACCGCAGGTACCCAGGTAAAAAAGGGAGCCTATTTTACTGTAACCTCATTCAGGAACTGCAATCAATGGACTAAGGTCACAACATTTCAAGTGCAATATCTTACCTCGTGGATTCATTACTAGAGTGCTTACAAACACCACAATTGACGATGAGAATATGAATTTCTCGTGAAAAATGGCTAACCTTGGCAACTTTCAATAATTTGCTGATGGGGAAGATTGGGATGCCTTTGTGGAAAGGCTAGAACATTACTTCATCACAAATGACCTGGCTGGAGACACACCGACCTCGCTGGCTGATAAGCGCCGAGCCATCCTGCTCAGCAGTTGTGGGCCCAGAGAAGACGACAACGAAAATGTTCGCGGAGCTCATAACCCTGATACAGGAACAGCTTAAGCCAAACGAGAGCATCCTAACAGCCAGACACCGGTTCTATACACGCCGGCGGTCTGAAGGCCAAGAAATCGCAAAATATGCTGCAGACCTGAGACGATTGGCTGCACTGTGTGATTTTGGCGACCACCTCACTGAAGCACTGAGGGACATCTTTGTTATTGGAATCGGCCACGAAGGCCTCCTCCACAGGCTGCTCTCTGCGGGCACCACCGTCACCCTGCAGAAAGCAATTAATGTGAACCAAGCGTTCAGGGCCTCGGCCTGTGATTCCAGAAGAATGATGACTCAACCCCAGGACTCCAACACGGCAAGTACAGTGAACCGAATGGCGCCTTTCAGAGGCAAGACTGTGACCCCAAGTCCCGCAACCCTGAGTCCACGGCAGGGGGCCAACCCCATGCTGACGCCGTGGAGGAAATCACAGAGCCCACCAATACAGACACAGAGACAATACTTGCAAGGGCTGTAACACTAAAGGCCATCTACAGCGAATGTGTAAAAGAAATTTTACTCTGAGTCACTGAAAAGTTGGTCAATCACCCGGGCTCCAGCACTGATGAAGACGAAGAGAGAGTCCAGGGGGCAGCTCAGCTCCAGGAAGAGGTGTACAGAGTGTTTACCTGCTCCATCGAAAGTTCCCCATTGAAGATAGAAGTTGGAATCAACAGTGTTCCAGTCTCGATGGAGGTCAACACAGGCATGAGCCAATCGCTGATGAACCAGGCGGCCTTCGAGAAACTCTGGGACAACCCGATCGAACACCGATACAAAATATTTGTTCAACCTCTGCCATTTCCCTGTTCTCCATTATTAATTCCCCAGTCTCATCCTCTTGGGGACCAACATTTACTTTAGCTCCATTTTTCCTTTTTATGAACATATAAAAACAGATAGTATGAGTTTCTATCTTTCGTGCAAGTTTACTTTCATAATCTATCTTCCCTCTCTATCATTTTTTTGAAGTGTAGTCACTGTTGTCGTGTAGGGAAATGCAGCAGCCAATTTACACACAGCGAGGTCTCAGAAATGACAATATGATAATGACCAGATTATTTGCTTTTAGTGATGTTGGTGGAAGGATAAATATTGACCAGAACAATGGGAGAACTCCCTGCTCTTCTGCGAAATAGTACCATGGGATCTTTAACATCCACCGAAAGGAGAAACGGAGCCTCAGTTTAACCAGTGCAGCGCTCCCTCAGCACTGCACTGTCGTGTCAGCCTGGATTATGTGCTCAAATCCCTGAAGTGGGGCTTGAATCCATGACCTTCTGACTCAAGTGAGAGTGCTACCACTGAGCCAAGTCTGACATGGATGAAATTGATGAAATGAATGATGATATTGATGGTACTGGTCTCTTAGAATTGGCATCACACAAACTTGGCTGCAAGTAGAAAATGACTGAGCTGGAACTAAGTGGATCGAATGCTTGGCCAAACTAGATTGATTAAATTGAAGAAGGAATGGTATCATTTATAAGAATTGATACAGGAGCTTTCAAAATGGTGCATATAAAAACAGGACATATTGCTGAAGAAATTAAATGCTGAATGGGCCCTGATGACTCTGGAGCTGCTGGGACTATAGAAGTGCCATACTAAGGAAAGCAATTCGTCTTTGAGGTACAATGTGGGAACAGATAGCTATTCTGAATTTTTGCTTCAACTGCCTTTTGGAGGGCAGGGAGGGACTATTACATAGATTATTTATAATTATGATCGAATAGATTGTCCATTGGAAAGAAATGGCTTTCTGGACATTTACTTGTTGCTTCCTTTCTTAGGTTCTTAATCTAGATGGAAACAAATGCGGATAGCTAAGTAATAACTGCAGTTGCTCTTAACCTTTGACTCTGTGAACAAGCTAGAAACAAGGAAGTAAAAGAGGCACCAGGGGAAGGTGATAACCGTGGTGATTTTTAAATCCCATAGGTAAAGTGGTTGGACTGGGGCAACCAAAAGGAAAGTGTGAAACAGAATTTTTCATACGTCCTAAGAGAATTTAACAGCATAGGACATTTGGCCTATCGCTTCTGTGCTGGCTTTCTGATAGAGCTATCCACTCTACCCCGTTCTCTGCCATCCCCTCACACTTAAAAAAAAAATTCTCTTTCAAATATTTATCCGGCTTTTAAAAGCTATTCTAGATTCTGCCGACACCATTATTTCTGGTAGGCCATTCCATGTCTTAAATCTTCTGTTTAAAAACAAATTCTCCGAGGCTCTCACTTCTTCATTCTTTTTGTGAAGATCTTAAATTTATGCCCTCTAGTTATCAACTCACCAACCAGTGAAAATAGTTTGTTTTTCTGATTTTACTTTATCAAGACCGCTCATAATTTTGAATACTTCTTAATTTCCCTCATATCTGAAGCATCTCATCCTAGGGATTACCTTAGTGAATCACTTCTGCTTTCTCTCTCTGGCCTTGATATCCTTCCTAAGATAAGGAGCCCAAAACCAATCAGTGTTCTTCCAAAATGCATTGCCTCACATCACTCTATTATTTCATTAGTCATCTACCTGCCTTTTTAAAGCATAAATTGGATAGAAATATTGCAGAGAATAAGCAAGCGCCAGCTATGTTCATTAGTGAAGAATGATGTGAGAAACTTAATGAATTCTTCAAATTCTACATGGTCATTTTGGCGCAGGGCTTTCTAATGTAGTTGGAGATCAGTTTAAAAAAATTCATTCGTGGGATGTGGGCGTCGCTGGCAAGGCCAGCATTTATTGCCCATCCCTAATTTCCCTTGAGAAGATGGTGGTGAGCCACCTTCTTGAACTGCTGCAATCCTTGTGGTGAAGGTACTCACACAGTGCTGTTAGGGAGGGAGTTCCAGAATTTTGACCCAGCGATGATTAAGAAATGGCGATATACTTCCAAGTCAGAATGGTGTGTGACTTGGAGGTGGTGGTGTTTCCATGCGCCTGCTGCCCTTGTCCTTCTAGGTAGTAGAGGTCGGGGACCCCTGCACTATCTTCCTTCCACTGCTCTTCCTGATGGTCACTCATTCCTTATCTGCCTGTGTAACCTTTGCCTGCGGTGTGATCAACTCACTAAACGTGCTATTCACGACATCCTCAGCATCGCGGATGCTCCAGAGTGAATCCATGCGCAGCTCCAGTGCCGCAATGCGGTCTGTCAGGAGCTGCAGCAGGATGCACTTCCTGCACATGTAGTTGTCAGGGACACTGGAAGTGACCCTCTCTTCCCACATAGCACAGGAGGAGCATGACACGGGTCTGGCCTCTCCTGCCATGACTTAACCCTTAAATTAACTTAATTTGGCAACAATGACAATGTTTCTTACTGCTTGTTGGAGATAGTCATTGTCTGACACTTGTGTGGCACAGATGTTACTTGCCACTTATCAGCCCAAGCCAGATTGTCATCCAGGTCTTGCTGCATGCGGGCATGGACTGCTTCATTATCTGAGGAGTTGCGAATGGCAGTCAACACTGCAGTCATCAGTGGACATTCCCACTTCTGACCTTACGATGGAGGGAAGGTCATTGATGAAGCAGCTGAAGATGGTTAGGCCTAGGACACTGCCCTGAGGAACTGCTGCAGCGAAATTCTGGGACTATGATGATTGACCTCCGACAACCACAACCATCTTCCTTTGTGCTAGGTATGACTCCAGCCTGTGGAGAGTTTCCCCCCTGATTCCCATTGACTTCAGTTTTACTGGGGCTCCTTGAAACCACACTCAGTCAAATGCTACCATGGTGTCAAGGGCACTCACTCTCACCTCACATCTGGAATTCAGCTCTTGTCCATGTTTGGAGCAAGGCTGTAATGAGGTCTGGAGCTGAACCCAAACTGGTTATTGGTGAGCAAGTGCCGAGTGAAGCGTGTGTTAATGAATTAAGTTTTTGTAGAACACCTGGATGAAGAAGGTTATACTTTGGGAATAATAAAGAGAGCAAACGGTGAAATATGGGATTCAGTATAGTTAATATTTTTTGGACCACCATAAATACTGCAACTGTATCGCAACACAGGAGGAATACCAACATTTTTTTTTAATTCCAAGTGAGACATAAACTAATAAATTGTCAGAAGCCTTTTGATTTAATTCTTAAAGAAGATAAGACTGCCTAAAATTAATGAAAGATTAACCAACTGAATAAAAATAGGCTTGAAGATGATTACAAATTTTTTTTAAAACCTGCTGGCTTGGGGCAGAATTAATGGAGACCCAAATGGGTTTTTTCTGGGTCTCCTGATGTTCACAAATGATTTGGAGTTAAGTACTCTGTTACAAGATAATCCTGAATGAGGAAGGTTATTCGGCTCACCTTAATTCATCCATCTGAAGAGACCCCAATGTACCACCATTATAGCATCCAGTTGTTTCTTAAATAATTCCAGGGATTTTTCCTTCACGACTCGCTTTGGAGAGTCTATTCCTCACATTGATTGCTTTGTGTGAATAATAATTTTCTGAAATCCGTCTTCTACTCCTACAGTTTAAATTAAAGTAATATTCTGGGTTAACTTTTTCCACCCACACCTACGTTACAACCGTGACTACACTTCAGAAAGTACTTCATTGGCTGTAAAGTGCTTTGGGAAGTCCGGTGGTCATGAAAGGCGCTATATAAATGCAAATCTTTTTCATTCTTTCATTTAATTTCCTGGCTGAAAAACCCATGTTTCTGCAATTAACTCTCACTGACACTGGAGATGAGCCTCATGGCTTGTCCTTGCACCATTTCCAGTGCTTGAATATCTCTTTCTTGGCAACAATAACTGGCTGCAGTATTCAGGGGCAGTCTGACCATAGAACTATAGGGGCCAAGTTTCGGCCTGAGTTGCTCCTGTTTTTTTGGAGCAACTGGTTTAGAATGGAGTATCTTAGAAATTGCAATTCTCGGCATTTAGTTTGCTCCCGTTCTCGTCAGTTAGAACAGTTTCAGTTTGGAACAGATTTTTTTTTTCAAAAGGGGGCATGTCCGGCCACTTAGTCCCGTTTTGAAAGTTTAGGCAGTGAAAACTTACTCCAAACTAACTAAGAATGGAGTAAGTGTAGATTTTTGTACGCTCAGAAAAATCTTGCCTACACTAAGAAAATCAGGCATAAGTTACAAATCAGGAATAGGGAATGGTGGAGGGGGTTTAAAGGGAAGTTTACAAACATTAAACACTTCAGTTTTACAAATAAAGAGCCATCATCAATAATAAATGATAAATACATCAATAAATCAACCAATAAATCAATCAAAAAAAATTAATAAAAAATTAAAATTTTTAAAAAAATCAATAAATAAAACATTTTCTACTTACCGACTGCAGCACCAGGAGCCCTCCAACAGCGTGCTGGGACGGGGCCCCCTCAGTGTGTCTCTGTCAGTGTCTCTATATCTCTGTCTGTCTGTGTGTGTGTGTCTCTCTCACTCTCTGTCTGTCAGTGTCTGTGTTTCTGACAGCGAGGGGAGGGGGGTGGAGGGAGGGGGAGAGGGAGGGAGGGGAGAAGGGGGGGAGGGAGGGGGAGAGGGAGGGAGGGAGGGAGGGGAGAAGGGGGGGAGGGGGAGAGGGAGGGAGGGGAAGCGAGGGGGGAGTACAGAGGGGGAGTGGAGAGAGGGAGGGAGGAAAGAGGGAGGGGGAGAAAGGGAGTGGAGAGAGGGAGGGAGGAAAGAGGGCGGGGGAGAGAGGGAGTGGAGAGAGGGAGGGGGAGTGGAGAGGAGAGGGAGGCTGAACGGGCCCGGCCGGGCCTAGCCGGGCCTAAAACTTCGGGCTGGGCCCACCCCCAGCACCAGAGTTAAAGGTAGGTGGCCGGGGGTCGGGTCGGGTCCTGGGGGGGGAGCGGGAGTCGGTCCGGGAGTGGAGCGGGAGTCGGGTCGAGTCCGGAGCGGGGGAGCGGGAGTCGAGTCGGGTCGGGTCTGGGGGGGGGAGGGGGAGCGGGGGTTGGGGGAAGCGGGAGTCGGGTCGGGTCCAGGTCAGGGGGTGGGGGGGAAGTGGGGGTCGGTTCCGGGCGGGGAAGTCGAGTTGGGGTCGGGGTTTTAGAGAGTCAGCTGAAGGGAGGAAACAGGAGCTGGCCGTGGGAGGTGCAGCCTGATCCACGCAGCCCCAGTGAGCCCATTCGGCCAGGGCTAGGGGCTGCGTGCTTCGGGCCCCTCCCACAGAGTTTTGGGCGCCTGGAGCTACTGCACATGCGCGCCCACTGTAGCGCGCCTGTGCAGAGGTCCCGGCACTGTTTGCAGCGCAGGGACCTGGCTCCGCCCCCCACAGCTCGTGTTGCGCCGCGCCCAGCTCCAGAGGATCTGCAGGGAGCCGGAGAATCTGTAAGTATTTTTTAGGCGCACTTGTGGGTGCGAAAAACGGGCATCCAGGTCGGGGCTGTGCCGTTCTAGGCGCGGCCCGAAACTTGGGCCCATAGAGTTTGATCATTACTTCCACTTATTTGTATTTTACTGTTTTGGTTAGTTAGTTCAACGCCTATGGCTTTGTTGATTGCTGATCTGCTTTGGTTGGACTTCTTTAATGTCTAATTCAGCTTCATCTTTGGCTACTTAAGCACCTTTATGAAGTATGCTTGTCATTTTTTTTATCCCCAATGTATAGCACTTTGTACTTGTTTGAATCAAATTTAATCTGCCTTTTTTCTGCCCACTTATTTTATCCAACTCATTCTGTAGTTTTTGAGCTGCCTCTTTCAATTTGACTGCCTCTCCTAGTTTGCTATTATGCAAATTTAACTACTTTGAATTGAGTTTTTGTATCCAGGTAAATGTAAATGAAAATGAGTAGGGACCCTGCGCCAAACCCTGAGGCGCATCACTCAATACTTCCCCCACTCTGACATAACTCCTCTTAGATTACTTATTGTTTCTTACCTTTTAGCCAGCTTCTTATCCATTTCCAGAGTATATCCTGAATACCCAATGCTTTGATTTGAATTAATAGCCTTCTTTGTGGAACTTTATCAAAAACCTTTTGGAAGTTGAGGTGCACCATGTCGTAGGGCTTACTGCATTCCACTTGGTTTCACTTCCTCAAAGAAGCTAAGATTGCTTAGGCAGGATCTTCCCCTTCTGAATCATGGTGACTACTTGTAAAATTTGCTGATCACACAGAACCATATGATGGGTGTAAGAAATTAAGAGCAATATAAGAGTTCTGGGCCATTTGAACAGATGGATTTTAATGTGAAGAAACATTAGGCTAGATAATATTCAAACAGGATGAAATGTGCATTCACAGTGGGTGGAATGTCCAGTAGCAAAGGTGGAAAATGACTTGAGTGTGATGACTGATTATTCACAATGTTTCCAAGTAGAGGTTTACAACACCGAAGGAGGCCATTTGGCCCATTGTGCCAATAAGCTAAATCAATAAACGAATCAAATACTGTGGAACTGAGAGGAAAGGATCACTAAGTGGAAGCAGAATGGAATCTGAGGACAGAAGCACAAAGTTAGCAAGCTTAAACTGAGACTAGAGGTGAGAATATTATCCTCCCTTTCCCTCCTGCAGTGTTGGCAATATGTGGAACAGCAAAAGCAATTGGTGCTGTGTTGATTCAATCATTGATATAAATATGTTTCTCAGAGCAGGGTTACAGGTTGTAAGGATAGACACAATTGATCAAATACAATGTGGAACATGATGAATTGTATGCTTCTGGGATCACTGATAGGTCAACCGTGGAATACAATTGTGAAGAGCGAATGGTGTAGGTACTAAGAATATATTATTGAAATTTGCTTCCTTAATCTCTGGCAGGACACGTTATATATGTTTGGTGGAAGGAACAGGTTTGATGGTCTTGATGACCTTTTCTTGTTCTCTACTTTATTCTTTATTTTTTTAACTGAGGAGTCCATTTAAAATGTCAATTAAATTGATGGTAAGTATATACTATGACAATGGGAATTTGCTGTTTTTCCAGTTTCTTCAAAATGTCATTCAGTCATGCTGAATCAGCTGGATCCTGAGATAATGAAACTCTTGAAATGGAAACACTTCAGCTTTGATTTTGCTTGAGTCTCTGAAAAAAACCTGTGCAACAGGTTTGTGTCTGAAAGTGTGGGCCGATCTGAATATTTAACAGAATTTAAAGGGAAGTTGTCTTCTGCAAGCTGCATCCTATAAGGCAGAAATTCCTGATCACAAAACCCAATTTAGGTTTGTAAAAATGTAGGTAGACATGAAAGCCTTAATAAAAATGTAGGACCTCAAGGGGAGTAATCTCAGGATTGCTACCAGTGCCACGTGCTAGTCAGAGTAGAAATAGTAGGATAGTTAGGATGAATACGTGGCTTGAGAAATGGTGCAAGAGGGAGGGATTCAAATTCCTGGGATATTGGAACCGGTTCTGGGGGTGGTAGAACCAGTACAAACCAGATGGTCTGCACCTGGGCAGGACTGGAACCGATGTCCTCGAGGGAGTGTTTGCTAGTGCTGTTGGGGAGGATTTAAACTAATAGGGCAGTGGGATGGGAACCTATGGAGGGAGACAGAGGGAAGTAAAATGGGGTCAGAAGCAAAAGGTTTAAAGGAGAAAAGTAGAAGTGGAAGGCAGAAAAACCAACGGCAAAAATCAAAAAGGGCCACATTACAATATAATTCTAAAAGTTCAAGAGTATTAAAAAAAACAAGCCTGAAGGCTCTGTGTTTCAGTGCGAGGAGCATTCGTAATAAGGTGGATGAATTAACTGCGCAGATAGCTGTTAATGGATATGATGTAATTGGGATTACAGAGACCTGGCTCCAGAGTGACCAAAGCTGGGAACTCAACATCCAAGGGTATTCAATATTCAGGAAAGATAGACTGAAAGGAAAAGGAGGTGGGTTAGCGTTGCAGGTTAAAGAGGAGATTAACGCAATAGTAAGGAAGGACATTAGCGTGGGTGAGGTGGAATCTGTATGAGTAGAGCTGCGGAACACCAAAGGGCAGAAAACGTTAGTGGGAGTTGTGTAAAGACCACCAAACAGTAGTAGGGAGGTTGGGGATGGCATCAAACAGGAAATTAGGGATGCGTGCAATAAAGGTACAGCAGTTATCATGGGTGACTTTAATCTACATATAGATTGGGCTAAACAAACTGGTAGTAATACGGTGGAGGAGGATTTCCTGGAGTATATAAGGGATGGTTTTCAAGACCAATATGTAGAGGAACCAACTAGAGAGCTCGCCATCCTAGACTGGGTATTGTGTAATGAGAGAGGATTAATTATCAATCTTGCTGTGTGAGGCTGCTTGGGAAGCGTGACCATAATATGGTATAATTCTTCATTAAGATGGAAAGTGACAGTTAATTCAGAGACTAGGGTCCTGAACTTAAAGACAGGTAACTTCGATGGTATCTTCCAACAGTCTATCGACACTGGATCAGTTCCTATGGACTGGAGGGTAGCTAATGTAACACCACTTTTTAAAAAAGGAGGGAGAGAGAAAATGTGTAATTATAGACCGCTTAGCCTGACATCAATAGTGGGGAAAATGTTGGAATCAATCATTAAGGATGAAATAGCAGCGCATTTGGAAAGCAGTGACAGGATCGGTCCAAGTCAGCATGGATTTATGAAAGGGAAATCATGCTTGACGAATCTTCTGGAATTTTTTGAGGCTGTAACTAGCAGAGTGGACAAGGGAGAACCAGTGGATGTGGTGTATTTGGACTTTCAAAAGGCTTTTGACAAGGTCCCGCACAAGAGATTGGTGTGCAAAATCAAAGCACATGGTATTGGGGGTAATGTGCTGACGTGGATAGAGAACTGGTTGGCAGACAGGAAGCAGAGAGTCGGGATAAATGGGTCCTTTTCAGAATGGCAGGCAGTGACTAGTGGAGTGCCGCAGGGCTCAGTGCTGGGACCCCAGCTCTTTACAATGTAGATTAACAATTTAGATGAAGGAATTGAGTGTAATATCTCCAAGTTTGCAGATGACATTAAACTGGGTGGTGGTGTGAGCTGTGAGTAGGACGCTAAGAGGCTGCAGGGTGACTTGGACAGGTTAGGTGAGTGGGTAAATGCATGGCAGATGCAGTAAAATGTGGATAAATGTGAGGTTATCCATTTTGGGGGCAAAAACACGAAGTCAGAATATTATCTGAATGGCGGCAGATTAGGAAAAGGGGAGGCGCAACAAGACCTGGATGTCATGGTTCATCAGTCATTGAAAGTTGGCATGCAGGTACAGCAAGCGGTGAAGAAAGCAAATGGTATGTTGGCCTTCATAGCTAGGGGATTTGAGTATAGGAGCAGGGAGGTCTTACTGCAATTGTACAGGGCCTTAGTGAGGCCTCACCTGGAATATTGTGTTCAGTTTGGTCTCCTAATCTGAGGAAGGATGTTCTTGCTATTGAAGGAGTGCAGCGAAGATTCACCAGACTGATTCCAGGGATGGCTGGACTGTCATATGAGGAGAGACTGGATCAACTGGGCCTTTATTCACTGGAGTTTAGAAGGATGAGAGGGGATCTCAGAGAAACATGTAAGATTCTGACGGGACTGGACAGATTAGATGCGGGAAGAATGTTCCCGATGTTGGGGAAGTCCAGAACCAGGGGACACAGTCTTAGGATAAGGGGTAGGCCATTTAGTACTGAGATGAGGAGAAACTTCTTCATTCAGAGAGTTGTTAACCTGTGGAATTCCCTGCCGCAGAGAGTTATTGATGCCAGTTCATTGGATATATTCAAAAGGAAGTTAAATGTGGCCCTTGTGGCAAAAGGGATCAAGGGTTATGGAGAGAAAGCAGGAATGGGGTACTGAAGTTGCATGATCAGCCATGATATTGAATGGTGGTGCAGGCTCAAAGGGCAGAATGGCCTACTCCTGCACCTATTTTCTATGTTTTTTACGTTTCTATGTAATTTTCTATGTTTTCTGAAGTGGTTTAAAGTTGCAAGCTAGATCTTTGTTCTTTTATTATTGAGAATTTTGTGCTCATCAAAATAAGATATGTTGATGCCTTCCATTTTAAGTACCCATAATCAGAAGTAGTTTCAGGTTAGGTCTAGCACTGTTAAATGCAGAGTAAGAAAGACAGACTTTTATTTCACAACCTTGGATTGTCCCAAAGCGCTTTCCAGTCAAATAAGTACTTTTGTAATAAAAGCAGAAAATGCTGGAAATTCTCAGCAGGTCAGGCAACATCTATGGAGAGAGAAACTGGAAAATGTGAGCTCTATGAAAGGTCATCGACCTGAAACATTGGCCGGAATTTTGCGGGGGGACAGCGGGCGAGATCGGTGGCGGGTCAGGTGGGAAAGTGTTTTTTTTTACAGGGGATTGGTAACCCACTTTTAAAACGCCATCAAGTGCCTTTCCCAATTTCCCAAACCGACCCGACATTCAGTGGCGCGGGACCCAATTAAGCTGATACTTGCCGTGTTGAGCACCAGCACCAGGCACACCAGTAGCACCAGCAACACCGCCAACCTTTTCCGCAATCACCTGATGTTGCACAGGACAGAGAGCATCAGCACTCGAGCACATTGCTGGCCAGGAGGCCAGGGATGGCCTCACCATGGCCAGATTTACTTCACTTGATGCTGTAAACCCTCGCTGCCACATGATGTGCCAAGTTGGCACCACCCCACACAAACACAATAAAGCACCCCTACAATGTCCATGCCATTCCTTTCACACTCGCCACCATTGCAGGGGGTACCGTTATGTCTCACCATTCACTGCAACTCACTAAGCCACTTCCAAAGGTTTTCACAAATCTGTCCAAGAATGTAGTGTTGAAAATAAAGATTTCAATGTTTGACACCACATTAACATAAATTTTACATGAACATTCGATAAAAAACCCAAGTGCCTATCCTGTGTGTTGTTCATTGGTATGATTGGACTAAGATAAGGGTGAATGTGAGGGGTGGCGAGTGAGATGTAAATGTAAATAGAGAGGGATGGGTGGAGGTGCAAAGTAAGTTGTGAGTAAGGATGTGCAGGAGTAGGGTAGGGAAGGCAGAGTGGGGATGTGATGAGAGGCACAGCAGGATAAGGTTGAGTGTGGCTTTGTACTAACGTTTCGTGATCTACTGAGATCATTGAAATTTTTGCGGCACTGCACCCATGTCTTCCTGACCACATCCCTGCTTGTGACCACCTCTGCAATGTGCAACCAGACTGTTTAGGTCTCCTGGGGAGATCTCTTCCGTCCATCCGAAGGGAACATGACCTCCCTGCGTGCTGTGACTCCCTCCGTAATCATATGGAGGGAGTCATGGGAGAACCCGGATGCAGCCCTGTGCATCTGTGCAGTCATTGTCAGTGTTTGCAACACCTCAATACTGTGGAACACTGATAGCACAAATGTCAAGATAAATTTGAACCGGCTGATGACGCATGAAATTACACCACCAGTGTTGCCTTCTCTATTGGCCCAGGAAATGTGTTGGGCTGGCTTAACGAGGCCTATTAATGGAAAGTCATTTCATAGAGCGAGATGGAGCCAGCAGAGGGGCCACGACCCACCACCGACATTGCCCATCAAGGACCAGCCGAGGTAAGTCAACTCGTGGACATTAACTCTGATTCTCTTTCCACAGATGCTGCCTACCTGCTGAGTATTTCTAGAATTTTCTGCTTTTATTACAAATTTACTCTATCCGCAGTATTCTGCTTAAGTACTTTTGTAATATAGGAATCGTCGCAGCCTATTTGTGCACTGCAAAGTTCCACAAATAGCAGTGAAATACATGATAAGGACATAAGAAATAGGAGCAGGAGTAGGCCATTCGGCCCCTAAAGCTTGCTCCATCATTCAATAAGATCATGGCTGATCTGATCTTGGCGTCAACTCCACTTTCCCGCCCACTCCCCATAACCCTTGACTCCCTTATCGTTCAAATCCACCTTAAATATATTCAATGACCCAGCCTCCACAGCTCTCTGGGGCAAAGAATTCCATAGATTTACAACCCTCTGAGAGAAGAAATTCTTCCTCATTTCCATTTTAAATGGGTGACCTCTTATTCTGAAACTATGCCCTGTAGTTCTAGATTGATCCAGGAGGGGAAACTTCCTCTCTGCATCTACCCTGTCAAGCCCCGAATCTTATACGTTTCAATAAGATCATCACTCATTCTTCTAAACTTCAATGAGTATAGGCCCAACCGGCTCAACCTTTCTTCGTAAGACAACCCCTTCATCTCAGGAATCAACCTCATGAACCTTCTCTGAACAGCCTCCAATGCAAGTATATCCCTCCTTAAATAAGGGGACCAAAACTGTACGCAGTACTCCAGGTGTGGCCTCACCAATGCCCTGTATAGTTGTAGCAGGATTTCTCTACTTTTATACTCTATCCCCCTTTCAATAAAGGCCAACATTCCATTTGCTTTCCTGATTACTTGCTGTACCTGCATGCTAACTTTTTGTGTTTCATGTACAAGGAACCTCAGGTCCCTCTGTACTGTAGCATTTTGTAATCTCTCCCCATTTAAATAATAATTTGCTTTTTTATGTTTCCTACCAAAGTGGATAACCTCACATTTTCCCACATTATACTCCATCTGCCAATTTTTTGCCCACTCCCCTAGTCTGTCTATATCCCTTTGCAGATTCTCTGCATCCTCCCCTCAGCTTGCTTTATGACCTATTTTTGTATCATCAGCAAATTTGGCTACATTACACTTGGTCCCTTCATCCAAGTCATTAATATAGACTGTAAATAGTTGAGGCCCCAGCACTGATCCCTCTGGCACCCCGCTAGTTACAGTTTTGCCAACCTGAAAATGACCCATTTATCCCGACTCTCTGTTTTCTGTTAGCCAATCCTCTATCCATGTTAATATATTAAGAACATAAGAACGTAAGAAATAGGAACAGGAGTAGGCCATACGGCCCCTCGAGCCTGCTCCGCCATTCAATAAGATCATGGCTAATCTGATCATGGACTCAACTCCATTTCCCCGCCCGCTCCCCATAACCCTTTATTCCCTTATCGTTTAAGAAACTGTCTATTTCTGTCTTAAATTTATTTAATGTCCCAGCTTCCACAGCTCTCTGAGTCAGCGAATTCCACAGATTTACAACCCTCAGAAGAAATTTATTTGTTTTAAATGGGCGGCCCCTTATTCTAAGATCATGCCCTCTAGTTCTAGTCTCCCCATCAGTGGAAACATCCTCTCTGCATCCACCTTGTCAAACCCCCTCATAATCTTATACGTTTCGATAAGATCACCTCTCATTCTTCTGAATTCCAATGAGTAGAGGCCCAACCTACTCAACCTTTCCCCATAAGTCAACCCTCTCATCTCCAGAATCAACCTTGTGAACCTTCTCTGAACTGCCTCCAAAGCAAGTATATCCTTTCGTAAATATGGAAACCAAAACTGCACGCAGTATTCCAGATGTGTCCTCACCAATACCCTGTACAACTATAGCAAGATTTCCTTGCTTTTATACTCCACCCCCTTTGCAATAAAGGCCAAGATACCATTGGCCTTCCTGATCACTTGCTGTACCTGCATATTATCCTTTTGCGTTTTATGCACAAGTACACCCAGGTCCTGCTGTACTGCGGCTCTTTGCAATCTTTCTCCAATTAAATAATAACTTGCTCTTTGATTTTTTTCTACCAAAGTGCATGACCTCACACTTTCCAACATTATATTCCATCTGCCAAATCTTTGTCCACTTACTTAGCCTGTCTATGTCCTTTTACCGATTTTTTTGTGTCCTCCTCACACATTGCTTTTCCTCCCATCTTTGTATCGTCAGCAAACTTGGCTACATTACACTCGGTTCCTTCATCCAAGTCGTTAATATAGATTGTAAATAGTTGGGGTCCCAGCACTGTTCCCTGCGGCACTCCACTAGTTAATGATTGCCAACCCGAGAATGAACCATTTATCCCGACTCTCTGTTTTCTGTTAGTTAGCCAATCCTCTATCCATGCTAATATATTATCCCCAACCCCATGAACTTTTATCTTCTGCAGTAACCTTTTTTATGGTACCTTGTCAAATGTCTTCTGGAAGTCCAAATACACCACATCACACCATATTACCCCTAACCCCGTGAGCGCTTAACTTGTGCAGTAACCTTTTATGTGGCACCTTAATGAATGCCTTCTGGAAACCCAAATACACGACATCTACTGGTTCCCCTTTATCCACCCTGCTCGTTACATCTTCAAAGAACTCCAGCAAATTTGTCAAACATGATTCTCCTTTCATAAAACCCTGCTGACTCTGCTTTACTGTATTTTGATTTTCTAAATGTCCTGCTGTTACTTCCTTAATAATGGACTCCAGCATTTTCCCAATGACAGATGTTCGGCTTAACTGGTCTTAAAATAACGTATTGCTTGATGGATAAATATTGAACAAGACATCAGGGAAGCTCCACTGCTCTGTGAATAGTGTTGTGGGATCTTTTACATCCACCTGAGGGGTTCGACAGGGGCCCCGATTTCATGCTGCATCTGAAAGTCTGTATCTCCGACCGTGCAGCACTCCTCAGTACTGCACTGAAGTGCCAGTCTAGATTATGTGCACACTCTCTGGAATGGGACTGGAACGCTTAAACTTCTGATTCCAAGTTGAGTGCTACCAATGAATAAAGGCTGACACTTCCAGAGTAAACATCTGTCTGACAATGTGTCCCAGTCCCCTCCGGCAGAACTGTAATATTTTTACATTTTGTATATGAATCCTGTAGCCTTTCTAGATGTGATTGCCATTTCCTTGTGATTTATGGACAATTTATACTATTGCCCTATGCTCATAGGACTGCACTGGACACGACTGGCGGTCTAGATTTTATTGGGAATTGGCATGTACATTTCATTATCAATGTGACACTGGGTCTTGCCTCCATTATATTAGTATCTCCTATATAAATAGTGCAGCTAGAAACTTTTTGAAGGGACACTTATTGTAAGATTACAAGACTTGCAATTTAATCAAATACATGTTAGAAGAAAATTGCACTTCATTTTAACAATCATATGTTGTATTTTGCAAGTGAAGCAGAAATATAAGAACTGCCAATGTATTGGTTTTATCAACATTTCATCCTTTTTACCATGGTTACCAATGCTGTCGACAATCTGTGATCCAAACCCAGAATAGTTCAATTTTCCACTCTTCACTACACATTTGCTTAGTGACTATTATACAGTTGAGGACTATGCTAAAATTATCCAAAAATGTTCATGTGGATTTTTTGATATCCAGTGAGTGACCTCAATACGAGTGTGATATCCTGTTGCGCCTTTTTCCTCTCCTCTCTTCAGGGTGTGCTTGCCTGTGAGTTTAAGAAAAATATATCTTTACTTTTTGATGCTTTTTCTTTACAGCATTCTGCTCTGCACCTTCATCAGATATTCCCTTTATTATGCAGTCATCTTGATTTTCTTTTAACAATTCTGTCAAGAAAACCACAAGCACCCTGAAGCTGCCTTACTTCTTTTATATTCCTATTACTCCTTGAAATAAACAACACAATATTTCTTCACAAATTATTTATTTTGTACTTCATACTTATTTATGACTCCATGGAAGAGGAATACTGCAATCACTTTCTTATTATGGAAAGGCTTAGTCATCATCATCATCGGCAGTCCCTTGGAATCGAGGAAGACTTTCTTCCACTCTTAAAAATGAGTCCTTAGGTGGCTGAACAGTCCAATACGAGAACCACAGTTCCTGTCACAGGTGGGACAGATAGTTGTTGAGGGAAAGGGTGGGTGGGACAGGTTTGCCGCACGCTCTTTCTGCTGCCTGTGCTTGATTTCTGCATGCTCTCGCTGATGAGAATCGAGGTGCTCAGCGCCCTCCCGGATGCACTTCCTCCACTTAGAGCGGTCTTTGGCCAGGGACTCCCAGGTGTCAGTGGGGATGTTGCATTCTTTCAGGGAGGCTTTCTCGGTGTCCCTGTAATGTTTCCTCTGCCCCTTTGGCTCATTTTCCGTAAAGGAGTTCCGAGTAGAACGCTTGCTTTGGGAGTCTCGTGTCTGGCACGCGAACTATGTGGCCTGCCCAACGGAGCTGATCAAGTGTGGTCAGTGCTTCAATGCTGGGGATGTTGGCCTGGTCATGAACGCTAATGTTGGTGTGTCTGTCCTCCCAGGGGATTTGTAGGATCTTGTGGAGGCATCATTGGTGGTATTTCTCCAGCGACTTGGTGTCCACTGTACATGGTCCATGTCTCTGAGCCATACAGGAGGGCTGGTATTACTATATCCCTGTAGACCATGAGCTTGGTGGCAGTTTTGAGGGCCTGATCTTCAGACACTCTTTTCCTCAGGCGGCTGAAGGCTGCACTGGCGCACTGGAGGCGGTGTTGAATCTCGCCGTCAATGTCTGCTCTTGTTGATAAGAGGCTCCCAAGGTATGGGAAATGGTCAACGTTATCCAGGGCCGCGCCGTGGATCTTAATGACTGGAGGGCAGTGCTGTGTGGCGAGGACAGGCTGGTGGAGGACCTTCGTCTTACAGATGTTTAGCGTAAGGCCCATGCTTTCGTATGCCTCAGTAAATACGTCGACTATGTCCTGAGGGTCAACCTCTGTATGTGCGCAGATGCAGGCGTCGTCCTCGTACTGTAGCTCGATGACAGAGCTTGGGGTGGTCTTGGACCTGGCCTGGAGACGGCGAAGGTTGAACAGGTTCCCACTGGCTCTGTAGTTTAGTTCCACTCCAGTGGGGAGCTTGTTGACTGTGAAGTGGAGCATTGGCATCGAGGAAGATTGAGAAGAAGGTTGGGGCGATGACGCAGCCCTGTTTGACCCCGGCCTGGATGTGGATTGGGTTTGTAATGGATCCGTTGGTAAGGATCACAGCCTGCATGTCGTCGTGGAGCAGGCGGAGGATGGAACTTTTGGGGGGCATCCGAAATGGAGGAGGATGCTACATCAACCCTTGCCGTTGACAGTGTCAAAAGCCTTTGTAAGGTCGAAGAAAGCCATTTATAAGGGCTGGTGCTGTTCCCTGCATTTTTCCTGCAGCTGTTGCACTGCAACATGTCCGTTGTGCCTCACAGGGGATGAAATCCGCACTGTGACTCCGGGAGGAGCTCGTCAGACACAGGGCGAAGACGGTTGAGGAGGACTCTCGCGACGACTTTACCAGTGGCTGATAGCAGGGAGATTCTTCTGTAGTTGCCGCAGTCGGACTTGTCCCCTTTTCTAAAGATGGTCACGATCACTGCATCTCTGAGATCTCCCGGCATGCTCTCCTCCCTCCAGATGAGAGAGATGAGGTCATGTATTCGCGCCAGTAGTGCCTCTCCGCCATACTTCAGTGCCTCAGCAGGGATTTCATCTGCTCCCGTAGCCTTGTTGTTCTTAAGCTGTCTGGCTTTTCCTATCTTGTGCAGTGTTGGGGTTTTACTGAGGTGGTGGGGGTAGCATGCTGCGAGATGGAATCGAGAACACTCGAGTCAAAGGCAGAGTCTCGATTGAGGAGATCTTCAAAGTGCTCCTTCCAGCGGGCCCTGACTGCCTCGGTATCCTTGATGAGTGTTTCCCCGTTCTTGGCCAGCAGTTGGGTGGGGCCTTGGGTGTTTGGACCGTAGCTGACCTTGACTGCGTAGAAGAATCCTCACACATCATGGCGGTTGGCCAGCTGCTGTATCTCCTGTGCTTTCTCCTTCCACCACCTGTTCTTTAGGTCCCGGGTTTTTTGTTGGACCTCAGCCTTGAGCCATCTGTAATGCTGCTTTGCTGCCCCTGAGTTGGGTTGTTGTTTAAGGTTCAGAAATGCCCTGTGCTTGCGATCTATTAGCTCTTGGATCTCCTGATCATTCTCATCAAACCAATCCTGGTGTTTCCTGGTTGAATGACCGAGCGTCTCTTTGCAGGCACTGGTTATGGAGGCCTGGAGGGCAGACCAAGCGCTGTGGGCATTCTGCGTCTCGGGGTCATCAAGGCACACCAGGTTAGCTGTGAGACGCTGACTGTATAGGGCTCTCTTAGCTGGGTCTTTAAGTGCCCCGGCATTGACTTTTTTGCGGCACTGATTCTGCTGCCCCCTCTGCTTTGGGGCTATGTTGATGTCAATGACTCATCGGATTAGGCGGTGGTCCGTCCAGTAGTCGTCAGCTCCTGTCATGGCGCGGGTGATGCGCACATCCTTGCGATCCCTGGCTTGGACGATGACATAGTCGAGCAGGTGCCAGTGTTTGGAGCGAGGGTGTTGCCACGTAGCCTTGTATTTGTCTCTCTGGCGGAACAAGGTGTTGGTGATGACATGTTCATGTTCTAGCCATTTTGCCAGGAGTAAGGTTAACTGGAGTTGGCTTTCCCTACCCTCTCTCTGCCAATCACGCCTCTCCAGAGGGCTGTGTCCTTGCCCACCCTGGCGCTGAAGTCACCGAGGAGGATCAGTTTGTCATCCGCGGGCATGTGGGACAGGGATTTTTCGAAGTTGGAGTAGAAACCCTCTCTGGTCTCATCTGTTGCATCGAGTGTCGGGGCGTATGCACTGATGACTGTGGCTCATTGATTCTCTGATAGGGTGAGTTGAAGAGTCATGAGGCGTTCGTTAACCTTGTAGGGGGATTCTTTGAGGCGGTCGACCAGCTCATTTTTGATGGCGAAGCCTACTCCGTGAGGCAGCGTTCTTCCTCTGGTTTCCCTTTCCAGCAGAAGATGTAACCTTCACCTTGTTCCTTGAGCTGGCCTTCCCCTGTTTGCCCGGTCTCGCTTCGGGCGGCAGTGTCGATATCAAAGTGTCTAAGTTCCCGGGTAACTATGGCAGTGCGGCGTTCCGGCCTGTTGCTGTTGGAGTTGTCCATGAGGGTCTTGAACTTCATGTTAGAGGTGTTATGTTCCGAATAACTCCACAAGACTGTATTGTAAACTCGAACTGTTGTGACCTTGGTCTCTTTAATGTGACTCCAGAGTGAGGAAGCAGCATGGTAGATTACTTTTTATACCTGCTTGCCCAGGGTGCGCAGGTGACCCTTAGGTCTCCCACAGGTATGCCCCCTGGTGGCAAGTCTTACATATTGATGAGGTTTGCATAAATACATAAGAGGAGTGGAAGATGCTGGTGCGTGAGATCTTTTAACGTGGGGTGGTCGTTGCACACTGGCTACCACACGGGCTTAGCTGAGCAAGGTCTTAATCCAATGGCAAGGGAGTCCAAGACAACTGGAGACCAGGCACTGCTATATGGGCCTAGTTTCCCACAGCGAGATGTTGGTAGGTGGTCCGAGGTTTGGTTGGGGGCAGGCATTGGGGTTGAGAGTCGGGGGTCAGGGGGGTCGCAGCCACGATGCTCACCACATGCTGGAGGAGGATAAGAGGCCAGGTCTCCAGTGGGGAAGGAGAACTCCAGTCGTCGCTGAGGGAGGAGGGGAAAACCCGGTCGCCCTTGAGGAGGAGGTCACCTGTGGGGAAGGAGGTCTAGCCGCCGTCAAGGAGGCCCAGACGCTGTTGTGGAGGAGAGGCCCGAACGCCGTTGGAGGGGTGGAGGCCCAACATTGGAGGGGTGATAACCCGCCGTTGGAGGGGTGAAAGGCCCGCCGCTGGAATGGTGATGGAGGCTGACCTACTCGCCGGGCTTTGTCGTGGATCAAGGACTCTGGTCGTCATCGCTGATGGGTGATGTGGTGGGAAGCCTGAGGTAGGCACGATCTTGTGGGATTCGCAGGGTTGGGTTTAGAGTAAGGGTTTAAGTGTTTGAGACCCCCTATTAGGGTCTATTAGGGCTAGGGGAAGTTTAGACAATGGGAAGGGGGAGGCTGGGGGTGGAAAGTTGCCGGATGGTAGAAGATGGTAGTTGTTCAGCAGGGGAGCTCCCTATGGAGCTGCCATCCCGGTGGCCATCTTGTCCAGCGTTGGGAATAGCACCTTAATATATAGCACCTTTCATTACCACAGGACAGTCCAAAGTGTTTTACAGCTAATGAAGTACTTTTGAAGTGTAGTCACTGTGGTCATGTAGGAAATGTGGCAGCCAATTTGCTCACAGCAAGCCTTACTACCTTATTACTTTCTGGCTTTTAGTCCTTTTTTGATTTTACTACAATATCTTCGACTTGTTGATACTGTTTCTAATTCTTGCTAGAGTGTAGCTTAGAGCGCATGCTTTGGGATTTTTTTCAATATCTCCTTTAATGCAGCATTGCTGCTAAATCCACTGAGCAGTGCAAACCAATTTGCATCTAGCATTGTTGCTAATGAGGCTATAAAGAGTGTAAAATTAATTTGGGCCTGGCATGGTATGTGACTGAAAACCGATTAAAGCAGAAAAATTAGCAGGAAAACATTATGATCAGTTTAATTAAATTGCAATGAAATAAAGCTGAGTGGATGTTTCAAGGAAACAATTTTCATAGAATTTTTAAAAATCGTGTTTGGGTACTACATCATGCAAAATGATAATCTTGAACAACCAATTAGAATTAACTATGATAGTATTTCTATACTAGACCGTTGAAAATCTAGCATGTAAAACTTGATTTTTACTTTTTTGTACTTTAGAATACCTAACTCAGCTCAGCAATTTGGCCATCACTATCTCAAGTGTCTGTTGTGGACCAGTGCTATAACACTTTAGAAGTTTCTTGGAATAAAAATAATGGTCTTTATGGGCTGTATTTTCCATCAGATAGATTTAATCTTGCTGGCACAGAACATGCATGTAAAGGCCAGGAATTCAGGCAGTGATTCCATTTGCCTGATCCTTACTTAATTATCACAGCACAAAATCTTTTTCAAGGTCAGGACCAAGAAATCCCCACAAATGAGGAGGGCCTTGACAACTGGGGACATTACAATAATATCCATGTCTTTGGTATCCCGCAAGGCTTTGTGAGAAAAGGACAAATCACCATTATCTAAGGGACTCTTGATCCTTGCTGAAACTAGACAGCAGGATGTACTTTGTGGAATGTGGCTACAGAATTTTAGCCACCAGTTTCACAGGTTCACAATGCTTCAGGTCCTTTGTTAAGGACTCCTCAACATTCAGACTAAGAAAATGATTATATATTGGGTAAGGACCAAGGATGCACTACACTTCCAAAAGTAACTCATCTCAATCATGTGAATTTAAGTTCTTGTAATTTCTGGTCCTTCTTCAGTTCAGGTCTGTTACTTGTATTGGATACATGTAGTCTTAAGATGTATGTTGAAGGAACTCATACAATGGCAGACGTGCCCAACTTGCAGCTCATCCTGTGTTGACATGCAGCTCGGTTGTTGCAATGATTTGATGTGTGAAGCCCTTCTAAGATGTCAGTACTCCGAGAGTTTTGATTGTAAGTTGTA
The DNA here is from genome assembly GCF_044704955.1 of Pristiophorus japonicus. Taxonomy (NCBI): domain Eukaryota; kingdom Metazoa; phylum Chordata; class Chondrichthyes; family Pristiophoridae; genus Pristiophorus; species Pristiophorus japonicus. The sequence goes on from NC_091978.1 coordinate 330,895,111, forward strand.
GCTTGAATGTGTTCCCTGCTGGGTATGCATAGGAAGCAATTAAAGATCTGTACTGCCATTCTGGCATGGATCAGAAGCAACAGTATGGCATTAATACTTGGGATATTTAACTGGTGTACAGTAGTGTTGTGTACCTGTATCTTGGTAAGTTTCTTAACGGCTACCATCTTTTTCCACACGTGCAGCAGGATCACTACTTTTTCCATCAAATTGGATTTGGCTGCTGCTTCTCCCTTTCACTTGCCCATAAAATCTGTTTCCTGCCTCTATTTGTTTTGCCAGCTGTTACTTTTGGCATGCTCAACCTTTGGAAAGGCCACCAAATATTTCTTTAAGCAAGGAAAGAGAGAGCTATACTGTTGGAACGGACTCCACTTAAACCGGGTTGGGACCAGCGTCCTGGCGAATCCAATAACTCAGGTGGAAGATTGGCTTTTAAACTAAGAAGAGGCAGCGGGGGAAGGATTCGGGTAAGGGTAAATCTAGAAGTCCAAAAAGTAAAGTCAAGTCTGTAGAGCAGAGTAGCAATCTGGGTAAAATCAACCAGATTGTGTCAGGAAGGGACCGAGAGTTTTAACAATGGTAATAGGATATTAGCGACTAAGGCCACATCAGGAAAAAATAGCAAGAAGTTAAAATTAAAGGTGTTATATATGAATGCATGAAGCATTCGTAACAAGATCGATGGATTATTGGCACAAATAGAAATAAATGGGTTTGATCTGGTAGCCATTACTAAGACGTGATTTCAGGGTGACCAAAGTTGGGAATTAAATATTGACTTTTAGAAAAGATAGGCAAAATGGAAAAGGAGGTGGATTAGCCCTGATAATAAAGGATGAGATAAAGGCAGCAGTGAGAAAGGATCTTCGCCCAGAAAATCAGGATGTCGAATCAGTATGGGTGGAGCTACAAAATAACAAAGCACAGCAAACACTGGTAGGAGTAATTCATGGGCCCCTAACAGTAATCATAGTGTTGGTCAGAGTATAAATCAGCAAATTAGAGAAGTATCTAATAAGGAAAATGCAATAATCTTTGGGGACTTTACCCTTCATATAGACTGGGCAAACCAAATTGGCAAAAGTACTTTGGTGGATGAGTTCATGGAATGCATTTGAGACAATTTCCTAGAACAATTTGTTGAGGAACCAACTAGAGAACAGACTATTTTAGATCTAGTATTGTGTAATTGGAAATACTCATCAGTTCTGATGAAAGGTCAATGACTTGAAAAGTTAATACTTTCTCTCCACCTAATGAGTATTTCCAGCATTTTCTGTTTTTATTTCAGATTTCCAGCATTTGTAGTATTTTGCTTTTGTATTGTGTAAAGAAACCGGGTTAATGAATAATCTTGTAGTGAAGGATCCTCTGGGGAAGAGTGATCATAATATGATAGAGCTTCATATTAATTTTGAAACTGATGTGGTTAAGTTCGAAACTAGCATTTAAATTTCAGCAAAGCCAATGAGAGATTAAAAGACATGACAGTAGATAAGCAATGGCAAACATTTAAAGAAATAGTTCATAATTCTCAACTATTATACATTCCTTTTGAGGAATAAAAACTCCACTGGAAAAGTGGTATTACCATGGCTAACTAGAGAAGCTAAGGGTAATAGATTAAAAGAAGAGGTTTATAATTTGCCCAAAAGAGTAGTAAGCCTGAGAATTGGGAGGGTTTTAAAAATCAGCAAAGGATAACCAAGAAAATGATAGAGGGAGAAAATAAAATAAACCAGCAAAATATAAAAATATTGCGAGAACTTTTACAAGTATGTCACAGAAGACACAAAGAACTATTTGAAAGTGTGGGGAACCAAGAGTCTAATGGGAGTGAGGAACTTCAAGTAATTATTATTAGTTTCTCCAGTACTTTTTCCTTTACTAACGGGACTATAAGCCAACAAATCCCCTGGACCTGATGGCCTACATCCTAGGGGTTTAAAAGAGGTGGGCTGCAGAGATGGTGGATGCATTAGTTATGATTTTCCAGAATTCCCTAAATTCTAGAACGGTCCCCATGGATTGGAAGGTAGCAAATGTAACCCCACTCGTGAGAAAGAGAAAACTGGGAACTACATGCCAGTTAGCCTGACATCAGTAGTCGGGAACGTGGTTGAATCTATTATAGATGTGGTAACAGGGCATTTGGAAAATCGCAATGATTAGGCAGAGTCAACATAGTTTTATGAAAGGGAAGTTGTGTTTGACAAATCTATTAGTGTTTTGAGGGTGCAACTAACAGGGTAGATAAGGGGGTACTAGTAAGAGGGATGTAGTATATTTGAATTTTCACAAGACATTCGATATGGTGTCGCACAATAGGTTGTTACACAAGATTAGGGCTCATGGGATTGGGGGTAATATATTAGCTGGAATTGATTAACAGGCAGGAAACAGTGAGTAGGAATAAACGGGTAATTTTCAGCAATGGCAGGGTGTAACTAATGGAGTGCCGCATGGATCAGTGCTTGTGCCTCAGCTATTTACAATCCATATTAATAAACTTGGATGAGGGGACTGAGTGTATTATATCATCATCATAGGCAGTCCCGCGGAATCGAGGAAGACTTATTTCCACCCTAAAAATGAGTCCTTAGGTGGCTGAACAGTCCAATACAAGAACCACAGTCCCTGTCACAGGTGGGACAGATAATTGTTGAGGGAAAGGATGGGTGGGACAGGTTTGCCGCAAGCTCTTTTCGCTGCCTACGCTTGATTTCTGCATGCTCTCGCCGATGAGACTCGAGGTGCTCAGCGCTCTCCCGGATGCACTTCCTCCACTTAGGGTGGTCTTTGGCCAGGGACTCCCAGGTATCAGTGTGGATGTTGCACTTTATCAGGGAGGCTTCGAGGGTGTCCTTGTAACGGTTACGCTGCCCACCTTTGGCTCGTTTGCAGCGAAGGAGTTCTGAGCAGAACGCTTGCTTTGGGAGCCTCGCGTCTGGCATGCGACCAATGTGGCCTGCCCAACAGAGCTGATCGCGTGGTCAGTGCTTCAATGCTGGGGATGTTGGCCTGGTCGAGGACGCTAACGTTGGTGCGTCTGTCCTCCCAAGGGATTTGTAGGATCTTGCGGAGATATCGTTAGAGGTATTTCTCCAGCGACTTGAGGTGTCCATTGTACATGGTCCATGTCTCAGAGCCATACAGGAGGGCTGTCCAGGTTTGTTGATGATGCAAAGCTAGGTGGGAAAGTGAACTGTGAGGAGGATGTAAAGAGGCTGCAAAGGGATATAGACTGGTTAAGTTAGTGGGCAGATGAAGTATAATGTGGGTAAGCATGAAATTATCCACTTTGGTAGGAAGAATTTGGCATTGTTGCCAAATTAAGTTAATTTAAGGGTTAAGTCATGGCAGGTGAGCCCAGTCCTGTGTCATGCTCCTCCTGTGCAATGTGGGAACTCGGGGACGCTTCCAGTGTTCCTGATGACTACATGTGCAGGAAGTGCATCATGCTGCAGCTCTTGACAGACCGCATTGCGGCACTGGAGCTGTGCATGGATTCACTCTGGAGCATCCGTGATGCTGAGGATATCATGAATAGCACGTTTAGTGAGTTAGTCACACCGCAGCTAAAGGTTACTCAAGTAGATACGGAATGGGTAACCATCAGGAAGAGCAGTGAATGGAAGGTAGTGCAGGATTCCCTTGCGGTCATCCCCCTCCAAAACAGATACACCACCTTGGGTGTTGTTGGGGGGGGATTACTCCTCAGGGGAGGGCAGCAGCAGCCAATATCATTGCACAGGAGGGCAGGAAGAGGAGTGGGAGAGCTATAGTGATAGTGGATTCTATTGTAAGGGGAATAGATAGCCATTTCTGTGGCCGCAATCGAGACTCCAGGATGGTATGATGCCTCCTTGGTGCAAGGGTCAAGGATGTCTCGGAGCGGCTGCAGGACATTTTGGAAGGGAAGGGTGAACAGCCAGTTGTCGTGGTGCATATAGGTACCAACGATATAGGTAAAAAACGGGATGAGGTCCTACAAGCTGAATTTAGGAAGCTAGGAGTTAAATTAAAAAGTAGGACCTCAAAGGTAGTAATCTCAGGATTGCTACCAGTGCCATGTGCTAGTCAGAGTAGGAATTGCAGGATAGCTAAGATGAATATGTGGCTTGAGGAATGGTGCAAGAGGGAGGGATTCAAATTCCTGGGACATTGGGAGGTGGGACCAGTACAAACCGGACGGTCTGCACCTGGTCAGGACCGGAACCAATGTCTTAGTGGGAGTGTTAGCTAGTGCTGTTAGGGAGTGGTTAAACAAATATGGCAGGGGGGATGAGAACCTATGCAGGGAGACAAAGGGAAGTAGAATGGGGGCAGAAGCAAAAGATAGAACGAAGAAAAGTAAAAATGGAGGGCAGAGAAACCCAAGGCAAAAATCAAAAAGGGCCACATTACAGCAAAATTCTAAAGGGGCCAAGTATGTTAAAAAGACAAGCCTGAAGGCTCTGTGCCTGAATGCAAGGAGTATTTATAATAAGGTGGACAAATCAACTGTGCAGGCAGCTATTAACGAATATGATATAATTGGAATTACGGAGACATGGCTCCAGGGTGACCAAGACGAGGAACTCAACATCCAGGGGTATTCAACATTCAGGAAGGATAGAATAAAAGGAAAAGGAGGTGGGGTAGCATTGCTGGTTAAAGAGGAAATTAACGCAATAGTAAGGAAGGATATTAGCTTGGATGCTGTGGAATCTGTATGGGTAGAGCTGTGGGATACCAAAGGGCTGAAAACGCTAGTGGGAGTTGTGTACAGACCACCAAACAGTAAGAGTGCAACAAGGGTACAGCAGTTATCATGGGCGACTTTAATCTACATATAGGTTGGGCTAACCAAACTGGTAGCAATACGGTGGAGGACGATTTCCTGGAGCGTATTGGGGATGGTTTTCTAGACCAATATGTTGAGGAACCAACTAGAGGGCTGGCCATCCTAGACTGGGTGATGTGTAATGAGAAAGGACTAATTAGCAATCTTGTGCGAGGCCCCTTGGGAAAGAGTGAACATAATATGGTAGAATTCTTTATTAAGTTGGAGAGTACACAGTTAATTCAGAGATTAGGTCCTGAACTTAGGGAAAGGTAACTTCGATGGTATGAGACGTGAATTGGCTAGAATAGACTGGCGAATGATTCTTAAAGTTTTGACGGTGGATAGGCAATGGAAAACTTTTAAGGATCACATGGATGAACTTTAACAATTGTACATTCCGGTCTGGAGTAAAAATAAAACTGGGAAGGTGGCTCAACCGTAGCTAACAAGGGAAATTTAGGATAGTGTTAAATCCAAGGAAGAGGCATATAAATTGGCCAGAAAAAGCAGCAAACCTGAGGACTGGGAGAAATTTAAAATTCAGCAGAGGAGGACAAAGGGTTTAATTAGGAGGGGGAAATAGAGTATGAGAGGAAGCTTGCTGGGAACATAAAAACTGACTGCAAAAGCTTCTATAGATATGTGAAGAGAAACAGATTAGTGAAGACAAATGTAGGTCCCTTGCAGTCAGAATCAGGTGAATTTATAATGGTGAACAAAGAAATGGCAGACCAATTGAACAAATACTTTGGTTCTATCTTCACGAAGGAAGACACAAATAACCTTCCGGAAATACTAGGGGACTGAGGGTCTAGGGAGAAGGAGGAACTGACGGATATCCTTATTAGTCAGGAAATTGTGTGAGTGGGATTGAAGGCAGATAAATCTCCAGGGCCTGATAGTCTGCATCCCAGAGTACTTGAGGAAGTGGCCCTAGAAATAGTGGATGCATTGGTGATCATTTACCAGCAATCTATCGACTCTGGATCAGTTCCTATGGACTGGAGGGTAGCTAATGTAACACAACTTTTTAAGAAAAGAGGGAGAGAGAAAACGGGTAATTATAGACCGGTTAGCCTGACATTAGTGGTGGGGAAAATGTTGGAATCAATTATTAAAGATGAACTAACAGCTCATTTGGAAAGCAGTGACAGGATCGGTCCAAGTCAGCATGGATTTTATGAAAGGGAAATCATGCTTGACAAATCTTCTGGAATTTTTTGAGGATGTAACTAGCAGAATGGACAAGGGAGAACCAGTGGATGTGGTGTATTTGGACATTCAAAAGGCCTTTGACAAGGTCCCACACGAGAGATTGGTGTGCAAAATTAAAGCATATGGTATTGGAGGTAATGTATTGACGTGGATAGAGAACTGGTTGACAGACAGGAAGCAGAGAGTTGGGATAAATGGGTCCTTTTCAGAATGGCAGGCAGTGTCCAGTGGGGTGCCGCAGATCAGGAAAAGGGGAGGTGCATCGAGACCTGGGTGTCATGGTACATCAGTCGTTGAAAGTTGGCATGCAGGTACAGCAGGTGGTGAAGAAGGCAAATGGCATGTTGGCCTTCATAATAGGGGATTTGAGTCTAGGAGCAGGGAGGTCTTACTGCAGTTGTACAGGGCCTTGGTGAGGCCTCACCTGGAATATTGAGTTCAGTTTTGATCTCCGAATCTGAGGAAGGACGTTCTTGCTATTGCAAGATGTGGAAATGTATTTTTAAAATTGCATTACAATGTTTTTTGTACCCTTTTTGCCATAAAACAAAATGGAGTCCCGATTCTGCCAGAAACCTCTGCAGCAGACAGTCTGTTTGCATAAACATGCTAACCTTGACTGAAACTGCTGATAGCTGATTAATAGCCACCAGACAACATTAAGACTGTCCTGCTGAGATAAGTACCACCCATTGTGCTCCCCTGTATTATCAATAGTCTGTCGCTATGCCAGACCTTAGAAGGGCTGGATAAAGGTTGTAAAGATGCAGCAGCAATTTCACCCCCTAAAAGATAATCAAATTACCAGCCATTATCTCTTGTACAGAACTCATCCATAATATGCAAGAAGCCAAGTACCCAATCAATCACTATGGAAATCATGGGCCCAAATAACTGGCCAGGAAACTGGACAATCCTAAAACAATGCAAAGCCGGTGATAGCACATTATAATCATTAACTGATTGGAGAAATCTTTATCTGTTTTCGCTGACTGCAAAGGCAGAACCAATACACAAGATGGAATCATAACTTGTTTGTTCTACTGTATAAATACATTGTGAAACTGTGCCATTTTGGGAGTCTCCGCTTAGCCTTTGACTGAGTGAGACTCTTCCTTGCTGCAAGTAAAACTTATTAAAGGAACATCTACCGGAGCTGATTGTGTTAGAGTCTTTTATTGAGAGTCGAAATTTCGACAGGGAGTGCAGCGAAGGTTCACCAGACTGATTCCTGGGATGGCAGGACTGACATATGAGAAGAGACTGGATCGACTGGGCCTGTATTCACTGGAGTTTAGAAGAATGAGAGGGGATCTCATAGAAACATATAAAATACTGACGGGACTGGACAGGTTAGATGCAGGAAGAATGTTCCCGACATTGGGGATGTCCAGAACCAGGGGACACAGTCTAAGGATAAGGGGTAAGCCATTTAGAACCAAGATGAGGAGAAACTTCTTCACTCAGAGTTGTTAACCTGTGGAATTCTCTGCCACAGAGAGTTGTTGATGCCAGTTCATTGGATATATTCAAGAGGGAGTTAGATATGACCCTTTCGGCTAAAGGGATCAAGGGGCATGGAGAGAAAGCAGGAAATGGGTACTGAGGTGAATGATCAGCCATGATCTTATTGAATGGTGGTGCAGGCTCGAAGGGCTGAATGGCTTACTCCTGCACCTATTTTCTATGTTTCTATGTCTCTATGTTTCTAAGAATAGAAAAGCAGGATATTTTAAAGGTGAGAGACGAGTAAATGTTGGGATTCAGAAGGTTTTGGGTGTCCATGTACATGAATTAAAGAAAGTTAACATGTATGTACAGTGTTATGTATGTAAACTTGTAATTACCATGTCTAACCACCAGAGGGCTTATCCCCTGGAGTCCCAAGAGATCCCACAATCCCTTGGGAGCACCTGTATATAAGGAGGCCTCTCAGGCTGGAGAGGCATTCTGAGATCTTTAATAAAGGACTACGGTCACACATATTTTGAGCTTGCAGTATCTAGTCTGGCTCCTTATCCAAGACATAACAACTGGTGATGAGATACAGATGACGAACCCCAATGCAACAATGCAGAGAACTGTGGGCATCCTGGAGCAATCTTCGGAGGGAGCTGATTAGGAAACCTTCGTGGAGCGACTTGACCAATACTTCATGGCCAACGAGCTGGAAGGAGAAGCGAACGCTGCCAAACGAAGGGCGATCCTCCTCACCGTTTGCGGGGCACCAACGTAAGGCCTCATGAAAAACCTGCTCGCTCCAGCAAAACCCATAGACAAGTCGTACGATGAGTTGTGCACACTGGTCTGGGAGCATCGAAACCCAAAGGAAAGCGTTCTGATGGCGAGGTATCGGTTCTACATGTACAAGAGGTCTGAAGGTCAGAAAGTGGCGAGCTACGTCGCCGAGCTAAGGCGCCTTGCAGGACATTGCGAATTTGAAGGACATTTGGAGCACATGCTCAGGGACTTCTTTGTACTTGGCATTGGCCATAAAGTAATACTTCGCAAACTTTTGACTGTAGAGACCCCAACCTTGAGTAAGGCCATAGCGATAGCCCAGGCGTTTATCTCCACCAGTGACAATAACAAACAAATTTCCCAGCACACTAGTGCTGCTGCAAGTACTGTGAACAAAGTAACGTTGTTTTCGAATCGAAACGTACATGGCAGGACTTACACACCTGTAGCTGCATGTCCGCAGATGACTCAGAATCCACCATCAAGGGTGGTGAATGCAAGGTAATTAACACCTTGTTGGCGCTGCGGGGGTGATCATCGATTCCATTTATGCCGCTTCAAAGGATACGTTTGCAAGGGCTGTGGAACAATGGGACACCTCCAACGTGTGTGCAGGCGAGCTGCAAACCCTGCTAATCCTGGAAACCACTATGTTGCAGAGGAGGACAGATCCACAGTGGATCATGACGAACCAGAGCCTCAGACTGAGGAGGCAGAGATATATCGGGTACACAAATTTACCACAAAGTGTCCTCCGATAATGCTGAAGGTTGAATTAAATGGACTCCCGGTGTCCATTGGACACGGGCGCAAGCCAGTCCATAATGAGTAAAAAGACTTTCGATAAGTTGTGGTGCAACAAGGCTTCAAAACCAGTTCTGACTCCCATTCATACCAAGCTTAGAACGTACACAAAGGAACTGATTCCCGTAATTGGTAGTGCTACCGTAAAGGTCTCCTATGATGGAGCAGTGCACGATTTACCACTCTGGGTGGTACCGGTCGACGGCCCCACGCTGTTCGGCAAGAGCTGGCTGGGAAAGATACGCTGGAACTGGGACAACGTCCGAGCGCTTTCGTCCGTCGACGACACCTCATGTGCCCAGGTCCCAAGCAAGTTTCCCTCACTGTTCGAACCACGCATCGGGAAGTTTCAAGGAGCAAAAGTGCAGATGCATTTGATTCCAGGGGCGCGACCCATCCATCACAAGGCGAGAGCGGTACCTTACATGATGAGTGAAAGGGTGGAGATCGAGCTGGACAGGCTGCAACGAGAGGGCATCATTTCGCCAATCGAATTCAATAAGTGGGCCAGTCCGATTGTTCCAGTCCTCAAGGGAGACGGAACCATCAGAATCTCTGGTGATTACAAAGTAACGATCAATCGTTTCTCACTGCAGAATTAATACTCGCTACCAAAGGCAGATGACCTATTTGCGACACTGGTGGGAGGGAAAACGTTCACGAAGCTGGACTTGACCTCAGCCTACATGACGCAGGAGCTGGAGGAATTTTTGAAAAGCCTCACCTGCATCAATACTCACAAAGGTCTTTTCGTTTACAACAGATGTCCGTTTGGGATTCGATCGGCCGTGGCGATATTCCTGAAGAACATGGGAAGCTTGCTGAAGTTGGTCCCGTGCACCGTGGTCTTCCAGGACGACATCTTGGTTACAGGTCGGGACACCGTCGAGCACCTGCAGAACCTGGAGGAGTTCTTAGTCGGCTTAATCATGTGGGGCTCAGGCTAAAACGCTTGAAGTGTGTTTCCTGGCACCTGAAGTGGAGTTCCTGGGGAGAAGAATCGCGGCGGAAATCATCAGGCCCACCAATTCGAAGACTGAGGCAATCAAGAACGCACCAAGACCACAGAATGTGATGGAGCTGCAGTCGTTTCTGGGACTCCTGAACTATTCTGGTAACTTCTTACCGGGTCTTAGCACATTGTTAGAACCACTGGACTCTTTACTGTGTAAAGGAGATGAATGAGTATGGGGTAAAAGCCAAGAAAATGCATTTGAGAAAGCTAGGAAGCTGTTATGTTCAAACAAATTGCTTGTGTTGTACAATCCATGTAAACGTTTGGTACTAGCATGTGATGCGTCGTCGTATGGGGTCGGGTGTGTATTGCAACAAGCTAATGAATTTGGGAAATTGCAATCAGATGCTTATGCATCCAGAAGTCTGTCTAAGGTCGAGAGGGCCTACAGTATGATCGAAAAAGAAGCATTAGCGTGTGTTTACAGGGTACAGAAAGTGCATCAATATCTGTTCGGGCTCAAATTTGAATTAGAAACCGACCATAAGCCGCTTATATCACTCTTTTCTGAAAATAAGGGGATAAATACGAATGCATCGGCCCGCATCCAGAGATGGGCACTCACGTCCGCATACAACTACGCCATCTGCCACAGGCTAAGCACAGAAAACTGTGCCAATGCTCAGTAGGCTACCTTTGCCCACCACCGGGGTGGAGATGGCACAGCCTGCAGATTTAGTTAAGGTAATGGAAACATTCGAGAGTGAGCAATCACCTGTTACTGCCCAACAGATTAGAACCTGGACGAGCCAGGACCCCTTACTGTCCTTAGTAAGAAACTGTGTGCTCCATGGGAGTTGGTCTAGTGTCCAGTTAGAGATGCAGGAAGAAATAAAGCCGTACCAGCGGTGCAAAGGTGAAATGCCTATACAGGCAGACTGTCTCCCATGGGATAATCGGGTAGTTGTGCCAAAAAAGGACAAGGACACTTTCATTAGTGACCTCCACAGTACCCACTCAGGCATGGTGATTACAGGTTTTCATACATAACACTTCCCCCCCCGCCCCCAAGTCAATAGTGTAACTATTTACAATGTGAGTCGATCTGGGGCCTTCTTTTCCCTGGTTGATTGTCTCGATGCAAATGCTGGTGTTGGTGAGTCGTTTGTTGAGCCTTCGCTGGACTGCTGTGCAGCTGGCCTTGCTCGACTGCTGGGGGTGGTGAGTCTTGCTGGGTTGCTGCGGATGATGGGTTCTGCTTCATGGTCAACCGCTGGGTCGGTTGGCACTTGTGTGTCTGTTGGAGGATCGAGAAAGGTAGCGTCTATTGTGGGTTGTTCTGGATAGTCCGTAAATCTAGTTTGGTTTGGTCCAAGTGTTTTCTGCAGGTGAGTCCATTTGCGAGTTTGATCATAAACATCCTACTCCCCTCTTTGGCCAAAACAGTGCCAGCAATGATGATGAAAGCGATAGCCAGATCCCACATGTGATGGCCCAGTATGATGCAAACTTAGAGTCCTGTGTGCACAAATGTAATACATGTTCCCACTTGAGCAATGCACCCAGGGAGGCGCCACTAAGTTTATGGTCTTGGCCTTCCAAACCGTGGTCTAGGGTTCATGTCGACTATGCAGACCCATTCTTGGGGAACAATGTTCCTTGTGGTTGTAGATGCGTACTCCAAATGGATTAAATGTGTGATAATGTTGGCAAGCACATCCGCTGCCACCATTGAAAGCCTATGGCCATGTTTGTCACGCACGGCCTGCCTGATGTCCTTGTAAGTGACAATGGGCCTTGTTTTACCAGTGCCGAATTCAAGGAATTCATGACCCGTAATGGGGTCAAACATGTCACGTCTGCCCCGTTTAAGCCAGCGCCCAACAGTCAGGCAGAATGAGCAGTTCAAACAATCAAGCAGAGCTTGAAAAAGGTAACTGAAGGCTCACTGCAGACTCGCTTATCCCGAGTCCTGCTTAGTTACTGCACAAGACCCCACTCGCTCACCGGGGTCCCTCCCGCTGAACTGCTCATGAAAAGGGCACTTAAGACAAGGCTCTCATTAGTCCACCCTGATCTACATGAACAGGTAGAGAGCAGGCGGCTTCAACAGGTTACATATGATCACGCGAAATTGAAGTAAATGATCCTGTATTTGTGTTGAACTATGGACAAGGTCCCAAGTGGATTGCTGGCACTGTTTTGGCCAAAGAGGGGAGTAGGGTGTTTGTGGTCAAACTCGCAAATGGACTCGCCTGCAGAAAACACTTGGACCAAACCAAACTCAGATTTACGGACTATCCAGAACAACCCACAATAGACTCTATCTTTGTCGATCCTCCAACAGACACACAAGTGCCAACCGACCCAGCAGTTGACCATGAAGCAGAACCCATCACCTGCAGCAGCCCAGCAGGACCTACCACCTGCAGCAACCCAGCAAGACTCACCACCTTCAGCAGACCAGCAAGGCCAGCTGCGCAGCAGCCCAGCGAAGGCTCAACAAACGACTCACCAACACCAGCATTTGCACTGAGACGATCAACCAGGGAAAGGAAGGCCCCAGATCGACTCACATTGTAAACAGTTACACTATTGACTTTGGGGGAAGTGGGGGGGGGGTGCGGAAGTGTTATGTATGTCAACCTGTAATTACCATGTCTAACCACCAGAGGGCTTATCCCCTGGAGTCCCAAGGGATCCCACAATCCCTTGGGAGCACCTGTATATAAGAAGGCCTCACAGGCTGGAGAGGCACTCTTGAGATCTGTAATAAAGGATTACGGTCATACTTACTTTGAGCTTGCAGTATCTATTCTGGCTCCTTATCCAAGACATAACATACAGCAAGTAATTAGGAAGGCAAATGTATGTTAACCTCATTGCAAGTATAAGAATAAGGAAGTCTTGTTAAAATTATATAGGGCTTTGGTGAGACCATACCTGGAGTACTGTGTACAGCTTTGGTCTTCTTGCCTAAGGAAGGATGTACTTGCCTTAGTGATGGTGCAACAAAAATTCGTTAATTGATTCCTGGGATGAGAGGTTGTCCTATGAGGAGTGATTGAGTAGAATGGGCCTATATTCCCTATAGTTTAGAAGATTGAGCAGTGATTTCATTGAAACATATACAGTTCTTAGAGGACTTGACAGGATAGATGCTGAGAGGCTGTTTTCCCAGGCTGGAGAGTCTAGAACTAGGGGTCATAGTTTCATGATAAGGGGTCACCCATTTAGGACTGAGATAAGGAGATAATCTTTGGAATTCTCGACCCTAGAGGTCTGAGAATACTCAGTCATTGAGTATATTCAAGACTGAGATCACTAGATGTTTTGCCACTAAGGGAATCAGGACAAGGTGACAAAGTGGAGTTGATGTTAAAGTTCAGCTGCGATCTTATTGAATGGTGGAGCAGGCTCGAGAGGCCATATGGCCTACTCCTACTCGTATTTCTTTTGTTCTTAATTAGCTACATCCCTTCAAATCCTGGCTCAGGCTTAACCGCAGCTGTGCAGATACTTTCCTCAATTTTGCTGAGCTCCCACTTGGAGGCCCAATCCAAGCTGGGAACTTGCTCTGTATATAAAATGGACCAACTTTAGAAGGTTCAGTGGTGATGTCTGCTCCTATTTTGAGCAACTTCAAAACTTGCAACATACCTATCCCACGGCCCACCCATGTGCTGCGACCAGAAATTCTAACAGCTTGCACTAAATTGCTAGAAGCTACACAACTGCAGTCATGGTATATGGCTTCTCCTGGATGCATCAACAGTGTTTTTCTTTGTGAAGAGCCATGCAAGCACTAAAATGTCTCAAATGTTATTTTAAAAGCTATTCTCCTGACACATAACATGATTATCTGGCCTAAAGCAGTCTTGCCTCTCTACTGAGGCCACTCTGACTGTTAAAAGGAACACAATAGGGACAAATTGTCAAGAAAATACATTCCTAGTAGTCACAATTATCAAAATTATTATTGAACAAAGTCTGTTTCTGCTCAATAGATAAGACTATAGTGAAGAATTAATATGGAGATTTCATGTCAGGACATCCTAAAGTGCTTCACAGCTAATGAATTACTTCAGAAGTGTAGTCACTCTTGTTACATAGTCTGCCAATTTGCTCACAGCAAGGTCCCCAAACATTTATAAAGCGCCTTTAACATAGTAAAACATCCCAAGGCACATCACAGGATTGTAATCAGATAAAAGTTGACACTGAGCCAAAGAAGGAGATAGTGGGACAGGTGATCAAAAACTTGGTCAAAGACGTAGAGTTTAAGGAATGTCTTCAAGTAGGGGAAAGAGAGGTTGAGAGGTTTCTAGATGGAATTCCACAGCATGGGTTCAATGCACGACCATCAGTGGTGGGATGAAGGAAGTGGGGGATGCACAAGAGGACAGAGTTGAAGAATGGAGAGGTAGGAGTGGAGGAAGTTGCAGAGATTGGGAGGAGTGAGACCATGGAGGGATTTGGACACGAGGATGAAAATGTTTAAATCGAAGCTTCGGTAGACCGGGGGGCCAATCTGTGTTCCCTCTAATTTATTTTTGTGCGTTGTCCCTTTAAATTGCTGCGCGGTCCATTCAAATTTTGCCGTGTGCAGTTTTTAAAATGCTAAAGCTGACGAGCGGCCTGCATGGGACTTCACAGACACTGCGCATCTGCAAGGCCGTGCAATTTCAAGGGAACATCTAAACCAATGTAGGTCAGCGAGCACCGGTGATAGTTGAATTGTACTTTGTGTGAGTTAGGATACGGATAGCAAGGTTTTGCATGTGCCTAAATTTATAGAAGGTGGAAGATGAAAGGGCCGCCAGTAAAGCAATGGAATAGTTGTGTTTGGAGGTAACAAAAACATGCATTAGGGTTTCAGCAGTAGATGGGCTGAGGCAGGGGCAGAGGTGGGCAATATTACGGAGGTGAAAGTAGGCGATCTTGGTGATAGAGAATATGAGGTTGGCAGCTCAGCTCTGTGAAATAGAACAGCGAGGTTGTTAACAGTCTGGTTAGGCCTGAGACAGTGGCCATGGAGGGAGATGAATTCGATGACTATAGGGAATGGAGTTTATCAGAACATAAGAACATAAGAATTAGGAACAGGAGTAGGCCATCTAGCCCCTCGAGCCTGCTCCGCCATTCAACAAGATCGTGGCTGATCTGGCCGTGGACTCAGCTCCACTTACCTGCCCGCTCCCCGTAACCCTTAATTCCCTTATTGGTTAAAAATCTATCTATCTGTGATTTGAATACATTCAATCAGCTAGCCTCAACTGCTTCCTTGGGCAGAGAATTCCTCAGATTCACAACCCTCTGGGAGAAGAAATTCCTTCTCAACTCAGTTTTAAATTGGCTCCCCCGTATTTTGAGGCTGTGCCCCCTAGTTCTAGTCTCCCCGACCAGTGGAAACAACCTCTCTGCCTCTACCTTGTCTATCCCTTTCATTATTTTAAATGTTTCTATAAGATCACCCCTCATCCTCCTGAACTCCAACGAGTAAAGACCCAATCTACTCAATCTATCATCATAAGGTAACCCCCTCATCTCCGGAATCAGCCTCGTGAATCGTCTCTGTACCCCCTCCAAAGCTAGTATATCCTTCCTTAAGTAAGGTGACCAAAACTGCACGCAGTACTCCAGGTGCGGCCTCACCAATACCGTATACAGTTGCAGCAGGACCTCCCTGCTTTTGTACTCCATCCCTCTCGCAATGAAGACCAACAATCCATTCGCCTTCCTGATTACCTGCTGCACCTGCAAACTAACTTTTTGGGATTCATGCACAAGGACCCCCAGGTCCCTCTGCACCGCAGCATGTTGTAATTTCTCCCCATTCAAATAATATTCCCCTTTACTGTTTTTTTTCCCAAGGTGGAGGACCTCACATTTTCCGACATTGTATTCCATCTGCCAAACCTTCGCCCATTCGCTTAACCTATCTAAATCTCTTTGCAGTCTCTCTGTGTCCTCTACACAACCCGCTTTCCCACTAATCTTTGTGTCATCTGCAAATTTTGTTACACTACACTCTGTCCCCTCTTCCAGGTCATCTATGTATATTGTAAACAGTTGTGGTCCCAGCACCGATCCCTGTGGCACACCACTCACCACTAATTTCCAACCCGAAAAGGACCCATTTATCCCGACTCTCTGCTTTCTGTTAGCCAGCCAATTCTCTATCCATGCTAATACATTTCCTCTGACTCCGCATACCTTTATCTTCTGCAGTAACCTTTTGTGTGGCACCTTATCGAATGCCTTTTGGAAATCTAAATACACCACATCCATCAGTACACCTCTATCCACCATGCTCGTTATATCCTCAAAGAATTCCAGTAAATTAGTTCCCCTTCATGAATCCATGTTGCGTCTGCTTGATTGCATTATTCCTATCTAGATGTCCCGCTATTTCTTCCTTAATGATAGCTTCAAGCATTTTCCCCACTACAGATGTTAAACTAACTGGCCTATAGTTACCTGCCTTTTGTCTGCTCCCTTTTTTAAACAGAGGCGTTACATTAGCTGCTTTCCAATCCGCTGGTACCTCCCCAGAGTCCAGAGAATTTTGGTAGATTATAACAAATGCATCTGCTATAACTTCTGCCATCTCTTTTAATACCCTGGGATGCATTTCATCAGGACCAGGGGACTTGTCTACCTTGAGTTCCATTAGCCTGTCCAGCACTAACCTCTTAGTGATAGTGATTATCTCAAGGTCCTCCCTTCCCACATTCCCGTGACCAGCAATTTTTGGCATGGTTTTTGTGTCTTCCACTGTGAAGACCGAAGCAAAATAATTGTTTAAGGTCTCAGCCATTTCCACATTTCCCATTATTAAATCCCCCTTCTCATCTTCTAAGGGACCAACATTTATTTTAGTCACTCTTTTCCGTTTTATATATCGGTAAAAGCTTTTACTATCTGTTTTTATGTTTCACGTAAGTTTACTTTCGTAATCTATCTTTCCTTTCTTTATTGCTTTCTTAGTCATTCTTTGCTGTCGTTTAAAATTTTCCTAATCTTCTAGTTTCCCACTAACCTTGGCCACCTTATACACATTGGTTTTTAATTTGATACTCTCCTTTATTTCCTTGGTTATCCACGGCTGGTTATCGCTTCTCTTACCGTCCTTCTTTTTCACTGGAATATATTTTTGTTGAGCACTATGAAATAGCTCCTTAAAAGTCCTTCACTGTTCCTCAACTGTGCCACCGTTTAGTCTGTGTTCCCAGTCTGCTTTAGCCAACTCTGCCCTCATCCCACTGTAGTCCCCTTTGTTTAAGCATAGTACGCTCGTTTGAGACACTGCTTCCTCACCCTCAATCTGTATTACAAATTCAACCATACTGTGATCACTCATTCCGAGAAGATCTTTTACTAGGAGATCGTTTATTATTCCTGTCTCATTACACAGGACCAGATCTAAGATAGCTTGCTCCCTTGTAGGTTCTGTAACATACTGTTCTAAGAAACAATCCCGTATGCTTTCTATGAATTCCTCCTCAAGGCTACCCCGTGCGATTTGATTTGACCAATCGATATGTAGGTTAAAATCCCCCATGATTATTGCCGTTCCTTTTTCACATGCCTCCATTATTCTTTTGATTATTGCCTGCCCCACCGTGAAGTTGTTATTTGGGGGCCTATAAACTATGCCCACCAGTGACTTTTTCCCCTTACTATCTCTAATCTCCACCCACAGTGATTCAACATTTTGTTCATTAGAGCCAATATAGTCTCTCACAACTGCCCTGATATCATCCTTTATTAACAAAGCTACCCCACCTCCTTTCCCTTCTTGTCTATCTTTCCGAATTGTCAGATACCTCTGTATGTTTAATTCTCAGTCTTGGCCCCCCTGCAACCACGTTTCTGTAATGGCCACCAAATCATACCCATTTGTAATGATTTGTGCCATCAACTCATTTACTTTATTTCGAATGCTGCATGCGTTTAGGTAGAGTGTTTTAATACTAGTTTTTAAACCATGATTTTTAGTTTTGACCCCTCCTGCAGCCCCTTTATATTCATACATATTGTCCCTTCCTATCACCTTGTGGTTTACACTTACCCCAGTGCTACTCTGCTCTGTTGCCTCCTGCCTTTTGCATTCTTTCTTGGGGTCCTGTTCATCTGAGTTCTCACCCACTCTAACTAGCTCAGAGCCCTCTCCTGGGTTCCGAATACTCCTTGCATTGAGGCACCGAGCTTTCATGCTTGCCTTTTTATTACACTTTGACCCTTTAGAATTTTGCTGTACAGTGGCCCTTTTTGTTTTTTGCCTTGGGTTTCTCTGCCCTCCACTTTTACTCATCTCCTTTCTGTCATTTGCTTTTGTCTCCATTTTGTTTCCCTCTATCTCCCTGCATTGGTTCCAATCCCCCTGCCATATTAGTTTAACTCCCCCCCCAACAGCACTAGCAAACACCCCCCCTAGGACATTGGTTCCGGTCCTGCCCAGGTGCAGACCGTCTGGTTTGTACTGGTCCCACCTCCCCCAGAACCGGTTCCAATGCCCCAGGAATTTGAATCCCTCTCTGCTGCACCACTGCTCCAGCCACATATTCATCTGAGCTATCCTGCGATTCCTACTCTGACTAGGTCGTGGCACTGGTAGCAATCCCGAGATTACTACTTTTGAGGTCCTATGTTTTAATTTAGCTCCTAGCTCCTTAAATTCGTCTCGTAGGAGCTCATCCCTTTTTTTAACCTCTATCGTTGGTACCAATGTGCACCACGACAACTGGCTGTTCACTCTCCCTTTTCAGAATGTCCTGCACCTGCTCCGAGACATCCTTGACTCTTGCACTAGGGAGGCAACATACCATCCTGGAGTCTTGGTTGCGGCTGCCGAAACACCTATCTATTCCCCTTACCATTGAATCCCCTATCACTATTGCTCTCCCACTCTTTTTTCTGCCCTCCTGTGCAGCAGAGCCAGCCACGTGCCATGAACTTGGCTGCTGCTGCCCTCCCCTGATGAGTCATCCCCCTCAACAGTACTCAAAGCGGTGTATCTGTTTTGCAGGGGGATGCTCTTCCTGCTGGTCTTCCCACTCCCTATCTGGCTGTGGATCCTTCACCTGCGGTAAGACCAACTCACTACACGAGCTACCCACGTCATTCTCAGCATCGTGGATGCTCCAGAGTAAATTCACCCTCAGCTCCAATTCCGCAATGCGGACCGTCAGGAGCTGGAGGCGGATACACTTCCCGTAGTCGTCAGGGACACCAGATGGTTTGCGGTAGGGACCAAAAACAATTGCTTCAGATTTCCCAATTGGAGGAAATTTTGGCTCGTGCAGGAATTGGTGTTGGAAAAACAGTTTGAAAACACAGGCAGTAGAGGGGGCGAGAGAAGTGGTTATGAGGTAGAGCTTGTTGTTGTCAATATGTAGTGGAACCTAATGATGAGTTTTTGGATGATACTGCTGAAGGGCAGCATGCAGATGAGGAAAAATGACAGGGCATAGGATAGATCCTTGGGGCCCCAGAGGTAACAGGGTGGAAAGAGCAGTCATTGTCGGAGATTCTTATGCTTATGATTGGATAGCTCAGAATGAAACCAGGTGAGGGCAGTTCACTCAGCTGTACCGCTGAAGATGGGCGTTGGAGGAGGATGGTATTTTGAACTAAGTCAAAGGCTGCAGAAAGGTTGAGAAGGATGAGGAAGGATAGTGCATCTTGGTCAGAGTCACAGGATGTCATTTGTGACTTTTATTAGGACAGTTTCAGTGCTGTGGCAGGGGCAGAAACCTGATTGGAGAGGTTCAAAAACTGAGTTACATTAGAACATAAGAACATAAGAAATAGGGGCAGGAGCAGGCCATTTAGCCCCTCGCGCCTGCTCCGCCATTTAATGAGATCATAGCTGATCTTCTACCTCAACTCCACTTGCCTGCACTATCCCCATAAACCCTTGATTCCTTTAATATCCAAGTTGTGGAAAAGATGGGCATGGATTTGGGAGGCAACAACATGTTCAACTACTTTTGGAGAGGAAAGCGAGGTCTGTCGATGGTGTGGTAGTTTGCAAGGAGGGGTCAAGGATATGTTTTTTTTGGAAAGGATGATGATGGCAGATTTGAAAGGGAGTGGGAAGGTATCTGAGACGAGGGAACTGTTTACAACAACAGCTAGCATGCAGGCCAGGAAGGGAAGGATGGCCATCAGTTTAATGGGAACGGGGTCAAGAGAACAGAAGATGCAGCTCATGGACTAGATGAGCTCAGAGAGGACATAATGGGGAGATAGGAGAGAAACTAGAGAAAGATTCATGCTTTGGGCTAGGGTAGGGGGGATCCTCGGAGAAAGTTTGGCTTGATGGGGCAACGAAAAGGGAGCGATGCGGCAGAGGTAGCTGAAAGGATGGTCTCAATCTTAATGACCGAGAAGTCCATGAGTTCCTCATACTTATACAAAAGCAATACACTGCAAATGCTGGAATCTACAATAAAAACAGAAAATCCTGGAAAATACTTAGCGGGTCAGGCAGCATCTGTCGAGAGCGAAACAGAGTTAATGCTTCAGGTCGATGACCCTTCATCAGAACTGGAAAAAGTTAAAGATGGAACCGGTTTTTAATCAAGTGTAGGGGTCGGGAAAGGGAAGAGGGGAGGGAAGAACAAAAGGGAAGGCCTGTGATAGGATGGAAGACTAAGTGACAAAAGGGATGATGGTGCAAGGCAAAAGAAGATGATAATGGGACGAGTTAAGAAACAAAAGATGAGTCTAGATAGGATGTAAATGGAGATGGCAGAATCATCAACAGCTGCCATGGGAAAGAGAAACAAACAAAGAAAAAAAAATAGGGGCAGTGGTTATGGTGCAATTACCTGTGAGCCAAGTTTCTGTCAAAGTCATGATGATGCGATCATCCGCAATAAGATTATGGATGGCAAGGGCTTTGATCACATGTGAATAGACATTCTGGAGTGATATGCGGAGAGGAGCAGTGATTGATCTGCTAGCAGCATCCACAGGGTCAGTGGTGGGAGGAGTAAATAGGACGCGAGGAGGTTGGCAAATTTAGCTTTCAACGGGCATGTTGGGTGGGAAAGTCGGCAGGAGAGTAGGATGGGGCAGTTGGGGTTGCTGCTTGTAAGGTGGCAGCGACGAGTGCCTCGATGGTCCCTTCAGAGAATAGAAGGGCACAGCAGGAAGCAGTGGGCCTCTCCAAGAGGGAATAGTGGCAGGAGAGTAGGAAGGTCAAGGAATAATGGAGGGTTGGGTAGGGATTGTGGGGCAGGGCGGGGGTGGAAATTCACAGCCAATGAATTACTTTAGAAGTGTAGTCCATCTTGTTACTTAGGCAGCTAATTTGCTCACAGCAAGGTCCCAAAACAGCATGAGATGAACACAAATTAATCTTCTGGTGTTGATTGAGGGAGTACACTCTGCTGTTGATCAAAAAAGTGCCATAGGATCTCTTTACATTCACCTGAACTGGCCAGTGGGGCCTTGGTTTAATGTCTTAACCAAAAGATGACGGCTCCAATAATGCAGCAATCCCTCAGCACTGCACTGAAGTGTCGGAGTATTTGTTCAAGCTCTGGAGTGTAGTTTAAAACCATAACAGCGATATGACTGTTATGAACTGAGCCAAACTGACAACTAGTAGTTTGTTTGGTAGACAGCAGGGCTATATTTTTCTTGCTTTTTGAGATTGTATATTCTAAGGCCAATAAAATCAGTGGAAAAGATTAGGAAGTCTTATTCTTTAATCAATGTTTTATAACATTGCAGATTTGTGGATTGGAATTCAGTCCTATTATAAGACCAGGACAAAAACAGTATTGCAGGAGTAGCTGGTGCTTGCAGTAGAAACACGAGCTCTTGCAATCAATCCAAAGGACTATAAAGAATACTAGTGTTATCTCCCTATGGAACAGCCTATTGAACACTTCTTCATCAGTAGAATTCTGTCCTTTTTATATGCAGGCTCAAAAACAGATATACCTGGTTCCATATGACCAAGAGAATGCTCTGGTATTGACATCCCAGTAGAAATCCACTGCTTCTTTGTGCTGTCAACAATCAGCAGAGTCAGTTTTGCAGGATTTGCTCCATATCAGTTGCTTCTGGTAATAGTCTGTTAAGTGGCCTGTATGGGGTTAATGGTTCTAAGACTTTATTCATTTTAATTAATTTTCTCTCTTTCTTGCTGTGCACATGCAGGAAAGATGTTTCTCTTAACAGTCTAAGAACAAATGTAATGCCCCTATTTAAAAAAGGAGGCAGACAAAAAGCAGGAAACTATAGACCAGTTAGCCTAACATCTGTGGTTGGGAAAATGTTGAAGTCCATTATTCTTCATCATCATCATCATAGGCAGTCCCTCGAATCGAGGATGACTTGCTTCCACGTCAAAAATTCACAGGTGTTTCAATGAAGGACCTAATATTCCAGGTCCGAACTAAATCTTGAAGGTTGGAAGATGCCTGTGCTTGGATTTTTTTAACGTGTGATGACCGTTGCACACCAGCCACCACACGGGCTTGACAGAGCTAGGTCTTGGCCCAGTAGCAAGGATTAACCAAGATGACTGGAGACCAGCTCTGCTGCACAGAGCTAGTGTGCGCACATATTGCAGTGTGGGCTGGCCCATGCTGCACCGGGCCCTCAACTCTTCTGGGCCCTGAACTCGCGCCTCTCCTGGGCCCCGATCACGTCCCTCTACAGTCTCTCGCCGCTTCTTTGCCCCGACCTCGCCGTTCCTTCACCCCGACCTCGCTCCAATTACCAACCTGGACCTTGATGACGTCCCCTTTCACTGCCGTTGCTCTCCTGCTCCAGCATGTGCTGCTTCCTGGAGTGGTATGCCACCACGCTGCTCCTTCTGCTCCCCAGCCTGCTCCAATGGTACTCGCAGGCCGGGGTCCGCGCAGACTGCTGGGCTAGAAATTGTAATGACTCGAGTCTGGTTACTGTAAACTCACTCAGGTGCAACCTGATCCATCTTTATTCCAGCCTGAGAGTGCCTGCGTGACAAAGACACCCACCTTATATACAGGTGACCAAGCACACATGTCAACTGCGTACAGCCCAATGACCTCCGACCACGGCGCCCTCTGGTGTCTGGTGACCCCCCAAAAATTAATACATAACAAGCAGGCCGGGGAGTGGAAGGAGCAGTGTGGCAGCCTAGCCCAGCAGTCTGTGTGGCACTCGGCCTGCGAGCATCATCGGAGTCCATTATTAAAAAAGCAGTAGCAGGACATTTGGAAAAGCAAAATTCAGTTAGGCAGAGTCAGCATGGATTTATGAAGGGGAAGTCATGCTTGACAAATTTGCTGGAATTCTTTGAGGATGTAACAAACAGGGTGGATAAAGGGGAACCAGTGGATGTGGTGTATTTGGACTTCCAGAAGGCATTTGCTAAGGTGTCACATAAAAGGTTACTGCACAAGATAAAAGTTCACAGGGTTTGGGGTAATATATTAGCTTGGATAGAGGATTGGCTACAGAACAGAAAAGAGAGTAGGGATAAATGGTTCATTCTCTGGTTGGCAACCAGTAACTAGTGGGGTGCCGCAGGGCTCAGTGCTGGATGCAGAGAGGATGTTTCCACTGATGGGTGAGACTAGAACTAGAGGGCATGATCTTAGAATAAGGGGCTGCCCATTTAAAACCGAGATGAGGAGAAATTTCTTCTCTGAGGGTTGTAAATCTGTGGAATTCTCTGCCTCAGAGAGCTGAGGAAGCTGGGACATTGAATAAGTTTAAGACAGAAATAGACAGTTTCTTAAACTATAAGGGGTTATGGGGAGCAGGCAGGGAGGTGGAGCTGAGTCCTTGATCAGATCAGCCATGATCTTATTGAATGGCAGAGCAGGCTCGAGGGACCGTATGGCCTACTCCTTTCCTATTTCTTATATTCTTATGTTCTAAATACTTGGCATATGGAAAATTGTGGGCAGAAACCTCAGTCGATACAAAAGCTGATGACTTGAGTTACCATTTTACAGCAAATATAAATTTTGATCAGAAGGACTATGAAAGTCCTAGGATTAGGAAAGGATACTGGCCTGGAATTTGTGGTCAGCGGTAAAGTGACAGTGCTCGCCGCTGACTTCAAACAAAGCTGACCACAAAGATATAGCGATCTCTGTGGCGTGAATTTCAGCTCTCTCGACCCTGGTTTGAATCTGGTGCCAAATCAAGCGAATCTTCAGCATTCAGCAACAGTGATGTCATCAAGCAGGCTACACAGCCAATCACATTGAAGAATTCTCACAGACAGCAAACCAGGAAGTAAAATGCAGAGATTCTAATACATTTTACAAAGAGCAAAATAAAACTTGAGGTATTCACATAGGATTAAAGTGGAAGCTGAAATAACATAACTGTTTAAAAATATATATTTAAAACTATGTAGTTCTTAATCATATTAATGGAAAAAATTTTACATTCTACAAATATAAAATTAGTTTTTCAGGGTCAATACACTGATAAAAGCCGATTACAGCTCTTTCAATAAGACTTTTTTTTTCGGTGGGGGTGGGCGGGGTAGGTGCGGTAGAGGTTTAACAGCGATAATCCAGCATAATAGGGGAAGTTTTTGTCCTTCATTTGAATTAATTGCCGGTGTGTTGGGAGTTCCACAGTGTGACCTGTGGCAGAGCATAGAATGACTGACCGCAACTTCTGGATTTCCGCGTTTATCTGCGCACATGTTAAATCCTGTTGGTTTCAGAGGGGTAATCATCGCAAATGCTAATAGTTTCGCTGTCATTACCACTGCAAAATTCAGGCTATGGCTTTTAATAGAGAAGGATTTCTAAAGTATTAGCTATAACAAAATCTTGCAACTCAACTTCTGTTATCAATGAGGTTAAGACGTTGTACTAAATATGTGCCTGTGACCTTTCCTATAAATGACGTAGGATCAATTTTGTTTCAGTCAGATCACTGTAAATTGGGTTGCAGTTCGAGTTACTGCATTGCGGAGAGGATTGAAGAAAGATGTTATCCTTTGATCCATTGGAATTAGCCTGTTTTGGGAAACGGAATTCTGCCTTTTTGGCCATCTGGGTAAAATTGTGCTGCAGCAGATGTATATTTCCATGGAAAGGAAAAGGAAACTATTCTACAAGATGTAATTTTCAAATTTAAAAACATTTCTACAGGCAGATGTGAAAAACTTAATGGTTCACTAACTGAATAATTAGATGTATCTCAGTTTTGCAGACCTGAATTATGTTTTGCAAGATGGTTTACCAAATTTCAATATCTCTTTAAGCTATAATGCCATATTTCTGCTTGATTTACATGTGAAAAATGTGTTTTTCCTCCTTTCACATTAAAGAATTAATTGGGCCACCGAGTCAACAATATTTTTATGCTTTTTTGAATAGTTGTTGGCATTCCGAAGCATATTAACTGATTTGGAAATCCCTACAAAATGTGATAAATAAGACAGCAGTTATGAATTATGTAGTTTCATAAATCCATTGAATTGTGTGTGTTCTTGTTATGCACCATTATATACAATAGCAAGGTACAGACTGATGCAAGTGAAACATTTGCTTGTTGCTAAGAAACAGCTTAAAATGTTTGAGTCATGGGATTTGAATATGAGGTTATATGCCAAGTGGATATTCGAAGTTGGCAGGAGCCTACCAGGATAGAGTTGTCAGAGGTTGAGGCACAGCAGTCTTTGGAGCCTGATGCTTGTTTTTAATTTCCTGCAGTACAATGGTGTCTTATTATTTGTTCTATGATATGCTTTTTCTTTGTTTATTTGTTTAGTAACACATTTGAGACCAAACCTGACCCGGAGCTCTCGAAAGATAGGTTTCCACAGGTTTATGATTTCGGCAAATTGCTTTTCAGTATTAGATGGAGGTTATCCTTTTAAATTGTTATACCATAGCCTACTGTTGAGGAAGCAAGTTTAACTGCATTGTAAGTAGGGCAAAAGGTTTAGGGTGACGAGAAGAACTTCGCTGTTTCTTTTGGACCAGAATCGATTGCAGCTTGCACGCATTAGAATGGATTGGGTTTATAGGGCCCAAGTTTGGCCAGGAGTTGCTCTGTTTTTTTTGGAGCAACTTGATTATTCTGGAGTATCTTAAAAATCCCCATTCTGCACATTTAATTTGCACCAGTGTAAGTGAGTTAGTTAGGATTTTGTTTAGTTACGTTTTTTTTTCAAAAGGGCGCGTTACCAGCCACCGATGCCTGTTTTAGCCATTTAAGCCAGTTTGGACAGCTAATAGTTGCTCCAAACTAACTTAGGCCAGCGTATGTGGCCACGTGTGGCCGCACAGAAAATTCTTGTGGAGAGTTAAGAAATAGCGCAGGTAGCCAGAGATGGGGGGGGGGGAAGGGAAGCACAGAGGATCTTGCAAAGCACTAAACACCTTCACAACAACATTAAAGAAGCATTAAAATCATCAATAATAAATAAAAAATAAATAAAAAATAAAAAATAAAACTTAAGTCCTACCTTCCTAATTCGGCCCCCTGAGGCACTGGACTTCTCTCCGAGGGACTGGACTTAACTCCAGGGAAAACTTAATCAGTGTTGGGTCAGAACGACTTGACATGCCCACACAAAATGCAACTTTCTCTCAACACTGCTGTCTGCTGGCCCATGTTTTATCGGGAGGTGCTGTTGAAGATTATCGGGTCGTCGCTTCTGCCAAGGATAGGGGCAGCGAACATCGGGTCGTCCCTGTTATATATGTATACTTGTATTTACTCTGTACAGCCACCAGAGGGCTCATCCCCTGGAGTTCCAAGGGATCCCATAAACCCTTGGATGCACAAGTATTTAAGGAGGCTTCACAGGTTGGAGAGGCACTCTGGAGACCTGCAATAAAAGACTAAGGTCACACTTTACTTTGAGCACACAGTATTCAGTCTGACTCTTTCTCCATACACAACGAGATACAGATAGCGAACCCAAAGATGCAGAGAATAGCATCCTGGAGAAATTTTCAGTGGGAGATGTTTGGTAAACTTTTGTGGAGCGACTCGACCAATACTTTGTGGCCAACGAGCTAGATGGGGAAGAGAGCGCTGCCAAACGAAGGGCAATCCTCCTCACCGTCTGTGGGCACCAACGTATGGCCTCATGAAGAATCTGCTCACTCCAGCGAAACCCACGGAGAAATCACACGATGATTTGTACACACTGGTCTGAGAGCATTTGAACCCAAAGGAAAGCTTTCTGATAGCAAGGTACCGGTTCTACACCTACAAAAGGTCTGAAGGCCAGGAAGTGGCGAGTTATGTCGCCGAGTTAAGATGCCTTGCAGGACATTGCGAATTTGAAGGACATTTGGAGCACATGCTCAGAGACTTTTTCGTATTTGGCAGTGGCCACGAAACCATACTTTGCAAACTTTTGACTGTAGAGACCCCAATCTTGAGTAAGGTCATAGCGATAGCCCAGGCGTTCATTGCCACCAGTGACAATACGAAGCAAATCTCTCAGCACACATATGCTGCTACAAGTATTGTGAACAAAGTGATGTTGTTTTCGAATCGTAACGTACAGGGCAGGTCACACATACCTGCAGCTGCACGTCCGCAGATGTCTCAGAGTCTACCATCAAGGGTGATAAACGCAAGGCCATTAACACCTTGTTGGCGCTGCGGGAGTGATCATCGTTTCCATGCATGCCGATTCAAAGAGTACGTTTGCAAGGGCTGTGGAACAATGTGACACCTCCAACGTATGTGCAGGTGAGCTGCAAAGCCTGTTAAACTTGCAAACCACCATGTTGCAGAGGAGGACAGATCCACGGAGGATCACAACGAACCAGAGCCTTAGATAGAGGAGGCAGAGATACATGGGGTGCACACATTCACCACGAATTGTCCCCCGATAATGCTGAATGTTGAACTAAATGGACTCCCAGTGTCAATGGAGCTGGACACGGGTGCAAGCCAGTCCATCGTGGGCAAAAAGACTTTCGGAAGGTTGTGGTGCAACAAGGCCTCAAGGCCAGTCTTAACTGACTTAGTTACAATTTTTCTAGGCCAGTTTTTTTTTATGTCATGGGAGGTGTTCCCTCATGCCTGCGCCCGGACACAGGCTTGGCTAGAAAACAGGGTGGGGGGCGGGATGGGGAGGTGGGGGAGGAAAGAGCGAGAGCAAGAGAGAGGTGCTGATCGGAAGGCTTTGAGCCCGGGGAGCGAGGTGCCGATCGGAAGGCTTCTGAAGACTACAATGAGTCATGGGGGTGGGGGGTGGGTTGAGAAGGGGAGGTCACAAGACTGCAATTAGTTAAGGGGGGGGGGGGTAGCGGAAGTTACAAGACTTTGGGTGTGTCCATCCATACAGACCTTGGGGAGAGAAAACTGAAAACATGTCCTGCCAGCTTTTCTGCCGTTTTGAGCTTCTTTCAAAGGTTAAATTTAAGTATGGGGGTGTCATGTATGTATAGTGACATAAGTGATGTAGCAAGAGCGGAGCGAAGCTGCAAGTGCTCAGGCGCATGTTCTTCTCGACTTGATGTAAACAGACTCTAAGGACCCTATTTTCCACTTGCTGGATTTTTGGTGCCCACACATGTTAATGTACAATTTGTTTTGTGTACGTTTGCACCAGAAAAAAAAATTGGGACTTTCCCCAAAGAAATACTTGAATTTGGCGCAGCGTCTCCGAAGTTAGTCGGCGGGGTTGCAGCTTCAAGTCTGCGCTAAAAACTCTCTGGGCATGTGCCAGGGCAACCAGAGATGCTGAAGCCCGCTCCCCCGAAAGGACTGCTACCCCACCGTTGCTGAAAGGGCCACAAAGGACCACTCACCCCCGGCTGGACAGATCTTAGTTACAACTTCTTTGTGGAAACACAGCCTTCTGACACAGTTTGCATCACTCAGGTGGAGGTACGAACGCCTGTCTCGATATAACCGAGGTGGGTAAGGCCTCCTGTCCTGCACCCTACGGGCTCTGATGTACCTAATGCAATGACGTTGAATCAATTGTCTCCTACGTAGCACCATGATGCAGAAGGCTCGCACAAGGTATGGCATTGTCAGCATTGCCCCGTTGTGTATGCAATAACTGTTAGACTGAGTACTGTTTAACTCCAAGAGGTATGACTTTGGCTCTGCTTTATTAAGGCCCAAAGTGACTAATATACAAAATGGCTGGTCTTTTATACTTGGGCTGCACACAGTGCAGCCTTCAACAGTGACGCCATCTAGTAGTTAGTGATCCCATTCTAGGCTTGGGCCCCGGGCAACTGACCCATCTGCCCCCCGCCCCTTAATCCGTCCCTGTTTCTCAGCAGTGTCCTCAGTCCAACCATTTTCAGCTGCTTCATTCGTGAACTTCTCGCAATCATAAGGCCAGGCTTGGAGCTGTTTGGCTACAGTGTTCAGCTCCATTCACAGCTCCTTTTTGATAATGAAGCAACCCATGTTAGTGTACAGTCGCACCTGGTCAATATCCAGGCTTGGAGCTGATGAGTGACAGGCAATGACCACTTCTAAGAAAAAAAGACCCAGGCACTTCCTGCTGACCTTCAATAATACCATCGTCACCCAGTCTGCCACCATCGAAATCGTTGGGCTCATCATTAACTGGATTAACCATTATCAACAATATGGCTACAAGAGCACAGCAGAGGCTGCTTAGTTTGTGATGAGTAGCTCACCTCTTGACCCCTTGGTGCCTCTCCACCATTTGCAAGGCTCAGAAATGTGATGCAATATTCATTGCTTGATTGATCAGGCACAGCTACATTATGAAAGAAGCCCAATACCATCCAGGACACAGCAGTTTGCTTGATCGGCACCTTGCCATTTGACTTGATACCCACCCCAGCCACCACTAGTGGACTATGACTGCATGATGTACTGCTATCTACAGGATATATTGCACCAACTTGCCACGCTTACTTCAACAGCACCTCTCAGCTTGACAGACCCTACCACCAAGAAGGACAACAGCCATAAGTTTGTAGGAAGGCCATTATTTCCAATTTCCCCTGAAAATCACTCACCTTGAGAAATATAACCATTCCTTCATCACCAGGCCAAAATGCTAGATTTCCTGACAAAACACCTTTGTGGGAGGAACAAGCACTGCAGCAATTTAAAGAGAAGACCTAATACCACCCTTTTAAGTGAATTAGGGGTGAGAAATAAATACGCTCTTACCAGTGTCGTTGTCATTCCAAGAACAAGCTAATAGAGCCTCCTACTTTGACTAAACATATTGGCCCAGAAATTCCGCTTTCAAAATGTGCACCTACCTGAAGCTGCTGCACCCGCTCGAGATCCCGGTCCACAGGCCCCCTCTCCCTGCGTGTCGCAGCGTGTGCTTCTAGGGACGTCCGTAAGCCGGAGCTGGAGTCACATGGCTCTGGGCAGCCAATCAAGGTACAGTATTTTCTCATTCATAATAATGGGAACTCCGTAAGTTGGAGTTCCCATTTTTTGTGAATGAGAAAACCCCCCAAACACCCGAAACACTAAAAAAAAATAGAAAATATACACTACATATTTAAGATTCATTCAAATTAGTTATTAATGTCATATAAAAAAATATTTTCCCGATTTTTAAAAAAGGTTTATAATTATGCCTTAAAATAATCTTAACATAGTGGGGAGGGTTTTTAATAATAAAATGTTTTCACAACTTTATTTTAATATGTTTTTGTGTGTTTTAAAACACTTGCGCCTGTAAAAGTAGATTGTGCGCCTGCTTTTATCAGGCACAAGATTTTTGAGGACATTTGCTGGGCAAGATTTGCGTAAATATCGCAATCTTGCCCAAGCAAATGTCCTCGCTCCTGATCTGGCTACGATCTGTCAAGATCCAGCTTGACAGATCGGAAAAGCTGGTTTTCAGTGCATGCGCATTGCTTGCTGAAAACCGGCTTTTCCAATGGCTTCCCGGGTCCGTAGAAACTTCGTATAGGCCCGAGACGTCGGAATTTCTACCCCATTGTATGTATACGTGTGTATATATGCATGTATATGTGTTTCTTAATATCTGTGTGTATGTGTGTGTCTAGGTCTATGGGCTCAATCTTCCCTGTTCTCTTGCGCCGTTATTTTGGCATGTGCCGTTTTTTTTGGCGTATTTATTTTTTTCAAAGTTTCCCCTTGCGATCTGCGCCGGCATAACTGACGTAGTTACGATTTTTCTAGGTCAGTTTTTTGTTTCCCTCATGTCTGCAACAGTTTTTTCAATTTGGCAGTTTGGGCAACCTGTTTTTCTCTTAGGTCGGCTCCCGAAAAACCTTCTGGTTGAGATAGGAAAACCAGCGCACATTCACAAATCTGCTCTGAAAGACGCCATTGTTTTTAAACCGAAGATTTTGGAGGGAGTCAAGAACACTGTCAAAATCAATAATAAATTTACATAACTTACAAAAGAAACTTTTAATTTGAGAACAGTTACAATAGTAACAACAACAATAATAATAACAGCAAAGAAAGGCTGCACCCACCCATCTCTCCTCCACCTTATTCTAAGACTGCCCGCTGCGCTTGGTCTTGGACTCTCCTCTACCCCTGTCCACAGACGGTGACGCAGTGTTTTCAGGCTTGGTACCAAGCATATTCTTTCTAAGATCTTGGGTACTGCGCATCTGTTGGGGGGTGGGGGGCGTCGATGTTACGCGGCAAGTTGGAGGGTCCAGGCGGCAAGTTGGAGGGCCCGGCTTTGGGCTCTTCAGAGGCTGGTCTGGGAATTGGAGTGGGCGTGAGAGTTGATTCTGTCAATGGGCGCGGGGTCTGGGCGAGTTCCCTTATTGCAGCAGCTAACTCCAACATGCCGTCCCTCATGCACTGATAGTGTCTCAACGACCTGCAACATTCCCTCCCCCATGTTGAGCAAAACTGTCTGAACTACCTGCAACATTCCCTCCCTCGTGGTCAGTGACGTGGTTTGCACGACCTCTGACATTCCCTCCCTCATGGCCACTATTCCCTCACTGATGGTCCCGGGCATCGTTCCCATTTCTCGTGTCATTGTTGTTAGTTCTCCCGACAGTCCTGCTACCTCATCACTCACCTCACTGATGGCGTCCAGGAATGATCGGGTAAGGTCAATGCTCTCTGCACTCAAGGACATCATCTGAACCACATCTATTAGATCCTGCACCTGAGGAGAGCGCGGTCGAGCTCTCCTTCCCCTCCTCCCCATGGGTGTGGTTCGCACCCCACCACTGGGACCCGCAACCTCGGATGGTGGGGCCCTGGGTGTGCCTCGCTGCACCACACCACTGGGCCTCGCAACCTCAGAAGGTGTGAAACCATGGAATGTCCCACCAACACTCAAATCACTAGTCACGGAAGGGGCCATTACCTCCATGAGCGGCACCTCCTCCAAAGTTAGTACAACAGTGGGAACTTTATCCAGCTCATCCCATCCCCCCCATGTTCTTGGTCTAGTGGGTTGGATTGGAAGATATTATCTTCAGGCTCATCCTCGTCTGAGACTTCTGCATTGTCAGGATTGTCCTCAAGTTCTGCAATAGGTAACAGAACAATCAAATGGTTAGCAGCAGAGGAGGGGGCAGGGTGGGTGGCCATGAGTCGGCTCACACATCACAGGCCAGGCAGCAGGCTAATTTGAAGGACCATGATGAATTTGCAGGACTTATCCTCTCCCTCGAGAGTGGGCCCAGCTTGTGTCGTACTGATTGCTTTTTTCCAGGCAGGACCCATCAAAGCAGCGACCATTTCTTCCAAGGGAGTCAGTGGGTGCAGATTTGCTGGGCCTCCTCCTGTTCGAGTTCTTTCTCTTTTGTTATGTACCACCTTCCTCTGCAAAGATGAAAATGCAACTTTTTAGAGAGAGTGTCTTTCTGCTGAGTGACATTTACAATTGCAATTCCATTGAATAAATGAAAATATTACTTACATTAACTACTTGACCAAGGTCCTGCCACTTTTTTTTTACACTGGCCTCCAGATCTCGTGGTGGTCACCATTGTGCAGTAATCATCTGCAACTTGGTCCCAGCGTTTCTTCATTTCTTTGGGTGGAACTTTTATGTGACCTTTGCTGGTGTCCAGTTCCTGCCATCTGTTCTGAATCACAGTAACTAGTGCCTGCACTTCTTCATGTAAGAAATTCTTGGTCCTTGCACTGCATTGCATCTTGTATATATCCAGCTGCGATTTTCCCAATGCTCTCACACAGCACTTCTTCTCACACACACAACTGGCTCTTTAAAAATGGGCGATTGCCAAATCCAAGCTGTACTGAGCATTGGAGCGATGTCAAAAACGTAACTTTTTTTTCCCCGCACATGCGCAGAAGGTGCGGCTTTGTTTTTCGGCGAAGACAGCAGGCTCCACCCCCCGAGGCGACTGGATACACTGTGCGGCGCCAAATTCGAATTATACATTGGGGAAACTTTGACAAAATATTTCTAGCGCATTTCTGGCCTAAAAAACGGGCGTAACTCTGGCAATATGCCAAAAAATGGGCTTGGGGAAAATTGAGCCCTATATGTATCTGTGTCTACATGCAGAAAACTTTGAAATGCGGTATCTGCTTAACAAAGGTATAATCTTTTCAAACCAATTTTCATCCGAGAAAATAACATATAATATTTGCAATTTGAATACCTCATTTCAATGAGTACATCGAAGGGCCCTCCGTGGCTTAATGCACCACCTGGTGTGGCTTTGCTCCCCCAAAGAATAGGATCAATCTCTAGTGTGGTCTCGTTAGCTTACTTTGCTTGGAGTAGCCATACAGAGTGATACATTTAGCCTTAACATCCCCAGGCACTAGGTAATAAAACCGGTTTGGAGTTCCTGCTCCTAATTTTTATTGGGTGACCCATTCTGTAGATTGCAGGTTGATGGCCAGCTTTGGCCTCTGTCACCGATAATTGATTGGCCTCCTGGCATTCATTGTCCTGGTTTACACATAAGCTGAAGGGTTGTTGCTACCTGTAGAAATGTACTCCAGCATTAGTCAGTGCTTCAATGGGGTGGGGTGACCACAAGTGAAGGAAAATTGAAGGGTAACCTTAGTAAATGTCATTTGCATCAGAAATATTTCACTGTTATTTTCATATTTTCAATATTAATCCAATATTGCTGCTCTTTTCATTGTACATTGCTCAGTGCACAAATGTGGTTGACTGTCTTTCAAGGTACTTTACTATAGCAACAGTGTCTCTGCAACCTGAATGCAGCACTGTTAGCAAAATAAATAGACATGAAGGAAAAAGGGATGCATTTAGGTTTTTTAGAGTTTGAATTTTCTATTGGGAGAATAACTTGATTTATTCATTTTATTTTGTCTTTAGCAACTTGCCGATCTTGCTGTGTTGACTGCTACATTAAGTCAATCTTCATCTATTTCATCATTGCTGTAATGAAATGAAATTCAACTCGGCCGAACTGTTGTCCTTCGCCCAGAAGCCTCCAATCTGTTTTGAAAAGGAAGGCATCTTGAAAACGTACAGGAAATCCACAGCTAAGTGGAGGAAACAGCAAGGTTAAGTTAAAATTATTGTGTGTGTGTGTCTGTCGAAGTTTATGACAATAGGCCTGAAATTTATACCCATTAATTGCCAGAGAAAACTTGGAAATCCCCTCCCAGAAAAAAGTTTGATTTGCCTTTTCCTTTTGTCTATTTTGTACAATAACATACCATAAAGGCTGTTTTGTACTGCTGTGTTAATAATTGTTTAATATTATAATAACATGCTTTATATAAAGATGGATACATGGGTTGTCATTCAGTTGAAGGTTATGATGTCCACATAGCTTATCATCCAAGACGTAATAAGTTACAGGTGCAACGTCCAAAATCCGGAATATTCCGGAATCCGGACACCGAGCCGATCTGTGGCGAGGTCATCCGGAATCTGGATCCCCCCCCTGCCTCAGCCCGACCTCCCCTCGCCTCCGACCACCCTCCCCTTGGCTTGGCCCAACCTCGCCCCACTCCCTCCCCTCCCCCCACCGCCTCGGCTCGACCTCCCCCGGCCCAGCCTCCCCCAACCTCCGGCTGCCCGGCCTCCTCCCACCTCTGGCCACCCGACCTACCCCGCTCCCCGCCTCGGCCCGATCTCCCTCCCCTGGCCACAGCCCAACCGACCCCCCGACCTCCGGCGGCCGCCCCCCACCCCGACCTCCGGCGGCTACTCTCCCCCTCCTCCTCCCCCCCCGACCTCCGGCGGGCCCGACCGACCCCTCTCAGCCTCCAACGGCCCGACTGCCCCCCCCTGACCACCTGCGGTCCAACCAACCTCCCTCAACCTGACCGCCCCACCCGGCCTCCAGTGGACCGACCGACCCCCTCTGACCAACACCACCCCCCCTACCCTATCTACTTCAGCCCAGGCAAAGACATTCCGAAATCTGGAAATACCCGGAATCCGGAATGGTCTCGGTCCCGAGGTTTCTGGATTTCGGACGTCACATCTGCTATTACCCCCTCGGTAATATTTGTTTTTAAAATTTATTTTAGGTTGATTAACATATTAGAGTCATTATATGCTTTCCTTGGTTAATAGTTGCTGGAGTTTAGGTTGCTACACTGAGTCTGTTGGCATAGTTGTGTAATACTTCTGTTTCATAATGTAAACTGAAATTCTTTTAGCTCTATCTTTAAATGATTGATTTTTCAATAGAATGGAATTGTTGGTCTGGCCTTTGCAACAGTATTTTGACTCTTTTTGATGTGGCTTTTAGAAAGAGTGAAAAATTGTATTATCAGAGAAGTGTAATCTTTGCCTGAAATTGTGCTTATGATTCACAAAAGAGTTTAATCCTGTAGTTAGAGTATATTATCAGGGATTACACAATATAGTCTACACTCTAACCAATTGACCTAATCTTTCTGGCAGTATCTCCCATCCTACCTTTAGAAGGATATTCAAGATTTGGAGAGTGTTCAGTTAAAAGGGTATAGAATGAACCTGGAACTTACGTTGCAAGCAGAGATTCATAGAACTGAATTTGTTTTCATTTTATTGGCAAAGGTAGGATGAGAGACATAGAGGATGTGGACATCAGCAGGTTATTTAGTTTGTAAGTTCAGAAGCAGAGATTGCAGGTTTAAAATGAGCAAACCAGGTCAGATTTTTTTCATGCACAAAGTAGTATAGGGTTGTTTTCCTGCAAAAGCAGTTGTTACTGTATTAATTCAACTCATTCAAAAAAGGACTGGATACATATCTGTTTGGAGAAATGTAATAAGAATAATTATAAACAGAGATGATCAATATGTTTGCAGTTCTGACAAAGGGTCATCGACCTGAAACGTTAACTCTGTTTCTCTCTCCACAGATGCTGCCTGACCTGCTGAGCATTTCCAGCATTTTCTGTTTTTATTTCGGATTCTAGCATCTGCAGTATTTTGCTTTTGATCAAAATAATGGTTCCTGCACTCTTGGGCCTGTGAGAGGGAGATGTCATTTGAAGGGCAACTGAGTTAGTGAGTGGCAAATTGTGAAGATTGAGGATGGGTAGATTTTCTGGAGTTTTGCTTGCAGGTCAGGAAGTATTTATGCAGAACCTTTCCTTTGGCAGATTAAATGGGTTGAGCTGAATCCATGATAGGGTGGAACGTATATGGCCTGTGGAAGGAATGGTATTGATGGTTTGTTCATCCTTTATTCATTCTTTGCTTCCTTATTTTCTTAATTTCTCTGCATTTTTGTTTAAATCAAACACAGTATTACTTTTGTAATTTATTGGGTATGTTACTTGAAATGTATATGAAATGTACATTATTTAAACCAAAGGAGATTGTTGTGTAAATACCATTTGAGGGACTTGTTTGTCTTTAGCTTTGGAAGAATAAGAAAAATGCTGAGTGTTATGGACCATAATGAGAATGAAGTTTTAGATGCAAGGGCCTGGAATTTGTGGCTGTAATGACAACGAAACTGTGAAACTGACAGCAATTTCTGGTGTCCGCACATGCGCAGTTAAATGCGGAAATCCAGATTGTCAGTCATTCCCTGCTCCTACACAGGGCACGATGTTGAATTCCTCACAGCCGGCAATCAATTGAAATCACTGAACTGACGAAAACATCAGCTTTTACATTCTAATATCGTATTTACATCCCCTGAAAAAGCTAAGCCTTGTTCGATGAAGTGTTACTAGGTTTTTAACAGCATACTGAGTCATAATTACTGCTGAACAACCATTCTGGCCTTGAAAATCTACTTTTATATTTGTGGAATGTCAATTTTTTCCATTTTTGATAAAATCCATGGTTTTGAATATTACTTTTTTATAAAATTTGTTTGGTAGTTCAGTTTCTAGCTCAATCCCATGTGTATGTCCCAATCTTATTTCGCTCTCTGTAAAATGTATTAAAAGTGAAGGATAATCAGTGGATTTTACTTCCTGCTTTGCTGTTTGTGAGAATTCTGCAATGTGATTGCCTGCTCAGCCAACTTGATGACATCACTGTTGCTGGACACTGCAGATCCTCTAGATTTGGTGCCAGAATCAAATTTATGTCAGAAAAGGTGAAACCGACACCACAGAGATCGCTAGATCTTCGTGGGCAACTTTTTTCCAGGTCAGCAGCACGCTCCGTCATTTCGCCACTAACCTCAAAATCTGGGCCAGGGTAATTTTGACTTTCATCGATAGTATAAAATGGGTGATGTCGGATCAGCCACCCGTTTCACACCATGTCTGATTTTTACTCTCCACAAAGTCAGTGCAAAGTAAAAACGAACGGCCAAACCAAAATTAACACCGATAAATTGAGAACATTTTCAGGTAAATTTGGGTATCTGTTCATCCAGGAACACCACCCAAAACTAGCTGTGGGATTTCTGTTCTAACTGGGATTTCAACAGAGATCTTGTCTGTAGCAGTTGCAAACATTGATTGGAAGCATTATTGTATATTTTTATTAATAATTGAAAGAAGCTTGGCTATTTGTGGATAATCATCAATAATATAAGTTCCCTGCAGCATGATTTATAAATTAGTTTAATTGTAGTGGAGTCTCCTGATGTAATTAAGATCTCTACTCTTTGCAATATCTCCTAAATTATATGTAATATCGAATGTTAATTTAATTTTTGTGTTGGAAGTTTACACAGGTGTGTACTTCTGGTAAAGGCATAAACAAGTATGGTAAGTTAGATATATATTTGGTGAGTGCAACATCTTAAAACCATTAAGTACCTTGGCTGTGTACTCCTTACCGAATTATATTTAATGAGTTCTTTTGTATTTCAGTTTCAGCAATGTAGTGTGATTAGTTCCCAGATTCAATTTTTTTCTTAATGCCATCCAATATTATGTTCTAGCATGTTAATTCTTTAGTTTGTAAGTCAGCTTTCTAGTTCAAAACTATTGTAGTCCTGCATTTTAGCTTTTTTTGTTCACTAATTGGTTTTCATAAAATTCTAACATTTCTAGTACATAGAATATACAGCATTTTAGCTTTTTTTGTTCACTAATTGGTTTTCATAAAATTCTAACATTTCTAGTACATAGAATATACAGCACAGAAACAAGCTATTCGGCCCAACCAGTCCATGCCAGCGTTTATGGTCCACTTGAGCCTCCTCTTGGACTTCCTCAGCATAACCCTCTAATCCCTTCTCCCGCATATGCTGATCCTTAAATGTATCTATACTATTCGCCTCATTTTATGAAAACCAATTAGTGAACAAAAAAAGCTAAAATGCAGGACTACAATAGTTTTGAACTAGAAAACTGACTTACAAACTAAAGAATTAACATGCTAGAACATAATATTGGATGGCATTAAGAAAAAAATTGAATCTGGGAACTAATCACACTACATTGCTGAAACTGAAATGAGAAATACTTCCTGTGGTAGCATGTTCCACATTTTCACCACTCTATGGGTAAGAAAGTTTCTTCTGAATTCCCTATTTGATTTCTTGGTGACTATCTTGTATTGATGGCCTCGAGTTTTACTCTTCCCCAAAAGTGGAAGCACTTTCTCTCAGGGACGGATTAAGGTGGGGGGGCGCAGATGGGGCAGTCAACTGGGCCCAAGCCTAGAGTGGGGCCCATACAGGGTCGAATTAAGGGTAAGGGTAAACAGTATTGACATAAGTGACGTAGCAAGAGCGGAGCAAAGCCGTGAGGGCTCGGGCACATGTTATTCTCTATTTGATGTAAACAGACTCTAGATGCCCTTTTTCTAGAGATGAATTCTACACACAAATCAGGGGCGAAAAAAAGGAAAGAGCACCAGCTACGTGAGGAGTCAGAGAGATGAGAAGTAGCTAAACTGCTTAGACTAAATAATTTTTTCAACTAAAAACTCAAGATCATGAAAATGAAGGCCAAGATGACGCTGTGCAGTCAATTTCAACAACGAAACCATTAGTGGCACCGGATCCAGAGTTGGCCGAGTTGGAGCTCCAAGTATAAAAAGATGGAAACCAACTGGCACATATTGAGCAGAAAGAGGCGCAACTTATGAGTGATATTGGGCTGAGGGGAGACAATAGCTCAGAAGACACGCAAAGCCATTGGATTGCAAAAGGTAGTGGGGACTGCCAAAACTGTGATAAAGACTTCCAAAACTCCGACGTGATTCATGCCAAGGAAGGATGTCGCCGATACTGCTCGAAGTCCTTCTTCACACTTGTGCACCCGCTGACGGGAACGTGTGGAGCGAACGTGGCTCTGTTATTCACCTTCAAACAGTAAAGTATACTGCTTTGCTTGCAAAGTCACAGCATGAACAAGTAGCCACTTTACTCATGGGCTTAATGACTGGAAGCATGGAGATGAGAGGATATCATCTCACGAAAACAGCCACCAGCATAGAGAAGGCACGGTAGTAATGTGCACTAGACAGACAGGCACTGGTTGTGTGGATGGTTATATTGTCTTCCAGTTTGTAAATGAACGGCAGTACTGACGCAAGGTGCTGGAGCGGGCTGTCTGTGTGATACCGTTTCTCTGTGAACGAGGTCTTTCATTGCGAGGCAGAGACAAAATCGTTGGGTCTCCAAGTAATGGTAATTATCTGGGTGTGTTGGATGTTCTCGCAAACTACGATGCATTTCTTGCTGAACACATCAAACGGTTCACCAACAGAGGCAAGGGACATACTTCATATTTGTCTTCCACCACTTGTAAATAAATGATTCGTCTGATGGGTGCAAAGTACTTGAGACAATTATCCAGGAATTGAAATCAGCAAAGTTCTATTCAATATCTGTTGATTCAATGCCAGATGTCACACACTCAGATCAGCTGACATTTGTTGTCTGCTATGTTCTACCGACTGGTCCTGAGGAAAGGTTCCTAGAGTTCTTGCCATACTGGTCAAGAAATAGCAGAAATAATACTGGCCTTTCTGGATGAGAACGATATTGACATACAAAATTGTTGCGGACAATCTTCTGATAATGCTTCAAATATGAGTGGGAAATACATTGGTGGCCAAACTATCATCAAAGAGCAATGCCCATATGCGACGTTTATACCATGCGCAGCGCACTCAGTCAACCTTGTGGGGAAAAACAGTGCTGAATGATGCCCAGTCAGTCAGATTTCTTGACATTGTATAAAATTTCTCTCTGCATCGACGTATCGCTGGTGACTGCTTTATGAAAAACTAAAGCCTTTAGGACTGTCTGTCGTCAAACAGCTTTCTGCTGCTTGATGGTCAGCAAGATATGAAGCAGTGTCAGCCCTGCTCAAAGGTTACACTCCCATATGCAAAGTGTTGGAATCCCTGGCAACTGATGTAGAACAGAAAGTTGAATGCCGAAATGAAGCTCAGTTGATCCTTGACAAACTGGATGAACTGGATTCAGCTATTCTCATTGTTATTTGGAACACAGTCTTGAAGCGCTTTCACTTGACCAGTCTCTCGCTTCAAGAGACCGGCTTGAATCTGAATATCATGATGTCCTTACTCGAGTCCCTTGTTGATTTTGTCAAGACCTAGTGGACAGAGTTTGAGGACTTTGAAGACCTAGGGATTAAACTATGTGGCCACAACGAGTAGAATTCAGCTCAGAGATGCATCCAGATACGCAACCGCCGCTATGACGATGGAGATGCTGAAAACACTGTGCTGTCACCCAAGGAGAAGTTCAAAACCGAAATGTCCCTTGTCATAATTGATCAACTAATCAGTACCTTGAAACACCGCCTTGAAGCACGCAAGGAAATCACCTGTAAGTTTGGATTCCTGTCCTGCTCTCTCGACTCATGAGATCAAGCAAGCCGCAGAAACCTATGATTGAAAATGAATTCATCCAGTTTTCTAGCTTGGTGGCATCCTCAACAGAGCTTTAAACCTCAATTTGTGTCAGTCAAACTAAGTCAGCAGAGCTGAGAATATACTAATTCCTCCATACACACACCCTCACCCAAACCTTTTCTAACATTGAAATAGCTTTTTGGATTTATCTGTTGATGTTGGTATCAAATTGCAGTAATGAGCGGTCCTTCTCAAAACTAAAATGCATCAAGGATGAGGTCAGGAACCGAATGGGACAAGATCGACTTAATAGTCTTTCAATCATGAGCATCGAAAGCGGAGTACTGAGAGGACTTGACTTCTCTCAACTCATTGACGAGTTTAGCCAACAAAAATCTAGGAAAAGACCAATGTAATATTATACTTGTAGTGATCTCGGTGGAGAAAATGAAACGCAAATGACAAATGATGGTCTGCCAAAAAAATTGCGCTGTCTTCTAAGTTGTTGTCATTGTCGATTTAGTTTCAAAATGTAAGGATTTTTTTAATTAAAGGGTTGTTGTTTACTGTGTATACAGGGTTTCATCAAGGTATCGGTTTGATTGTTTGGAAACATAATAAAATATTAAATGAGTGTCGTCACAGTATCAATGAGAACATAACCTGAGATGTAGACTTGACCTGACCTTGACCTGATGCATACTCCATAAAGTACCCTGTGACTTAGCTCACGAATGTAATTTACTACAGGATGTGAATGGGAATATGGGGCCCATGGCCGGGGTATTGCCCGGGGCCCGAGACACCCTTAATGAATAAGGTCAGAGCATGTGGAGTCAAGGGACAAGAAACAGAAGGGATAGCTAATTGGCTGCAAGACAGAAAGTAGAGAGTAGGGATAAAGGATAGCTATTCAGAGTGGCAGAAGGTAGGCAGTGGGGTCCCACAAGGATCAGTGCTGTAACCACTGTTTTTTTTAAATACTGGGATGTGGGCATCGCTGGCAAGGCCAGCATTTATTGCCCATCCCTAATTGCCCTCGAGAAGATGGTGATGAGCCGCCACCCTGAAATGCTGCAGGCCTTGTAGCGAAGGTTCTCCCACAGTGCTGTTATGGAGAGAGTTCCAGGAATTTGACCCAGCAATGATGAAGGAACAGTGATATACTTCCAAATCAGGTGTGTGACTTGAATCGCAACTTGGAGGTGGTGGTGTTTCCATGAGCCTGCTGCCCTTGTCCTTCTTGGTGGTACAGGTCACGGATTTGGGAGGTGCTGCAGTGCATCTTGTAGATGGTGTACACTGTAGCCACAGTGCACCGATGGTGGAGGGAGTGAATGTTTAAGGTGGTGGATGGAGTGGCCTATTGGAGGTCTTGCAGAGTGTGCAGCGGCCCTCCCCTTTAAGCAAAGAGGAGAGGCGTTGAAGTGCATCAGCACTACACAGAGCCCCTTTAGCACTGCTGGTCCCACCCCTAAAGGAAGTGGAGCACACGAGATTGCGCTCCACTTCCTTTTGAAAGGCGGTAAGCCCAATTCAATGGCTGGGCTGGGACTTCTGCACTGGGCACAGGAAGTCCCAGCTCCAGCAGGTTACCGCCCCCAGTCGGGGCGCAGGGCAATTTCACCCCCTTGGTTTCTAGATATTTTCTTTTCATAGGGATTCAGTAATTTTTTCTACTACCGATATTAAGCTCACTAGTCTATAGTTCCTTGGACACATTCTTTCACCCTTCTTGAATATAGGTATAATGTTAGCTATCTGCCAGTCCTGTGGCAATAAATATGTTTCATAGTGCCGTTGCTATCTTTTCCCTAGATCTTTTTAAAATACATGGATACAATCGATCCGGACCAGGGGTTTTATCTGTATGTTTTATATGAGTTTGATTATTTTATTTAATGTTTTTTCTCTTATTATTATAAACGCATTTATATCATTTCTAATTTCATTTTCTGATGTCATGTTCACCTGATCTGTCTCCCTGATAAATACTGCAGCAAAATAATTATCTAATATTTTTGTCATCTCTATTACTGCCTGTGGAATTATTCCACCCATTTCTTAGTGGTCCAATTCCCATCCGACCTTCATTTTTTCATTTATGTGCCTGTAGACTATTTTA
The DNA here is from genome assembly GCF_044704955.1 of Pristiophorus japonicus. NCBI lineage: Eukaryota > Metazoa > Chordata > Chondrichthyes > Pristiophoridae > Pristiophorus > Pristiophorus japonicus. The sequence continues at coordinate 330,938,401 of NC_091978.1, forward strand.
CTATTTTGTTTTATGTTTCTTGATAATTTGATTTCATAATTCCTCTTTGCCTTCATAATTGTTTCTTGACTTCTCTCCTAATCTCTTTATAGTCTCCCTTGTCATGCTCTCCCTGCTGTTAATATACTTAGTGTATGCCTCCTTCCTTTCCCTCAATTTTCCCTTATATCTTTATTCATCCATGGTGTCTCATTAGTGTTCAGTTTTAGTTCATGTAGTTTTCATAAGCTCTTTTATAACCAGCAGTAGAGTTCACTATTCACTCAGATCTTCTGTACACGCATTCATACAAACTATATATACATCTTTGGTGGGGGGGTATTTTTTTCCCCACCCAATGGAGTATCGCAGCAAGCAAGCAAACTTCTGCTTTGTTTGAAAGAGCTAAAGATAGTAGACACAATTCAAACGATGCAGTCGTTGAATGATTCTGGGATGGAGAATCTCTGCTGATATAAATTCAAGTCTGTCATGTTGGTCTCAAATAACACATGAAAGCAGTTTCTCTGAGTCAACTACAATCACTTGTTGAAGTTGACAAAAGATACTAAAGTTGATATTTTTATTTATTTTATTCATTTATATCTCTCTTGATGGTGAAATTCCATTTACCTTTCTGTATTTTGTGAAATAAAATGCAAAATTACTTTTAAGTATGCTGACCTGAGAGCTCAGCAAGTTTAGGCAGCTGAGCCATGCAGACCAAATTAGATGATCTGAGTACAGTAGTATCAGAATTTAGAATTTGCCTTGGGTTCCTGGTCCTGATCAATAACCAGTTACTGGCTGGAAGTGGATGTTGAGTGAGGACAGGATCGGGCTTAATTCTCATGTGATGCTCGCACAATTGAATTACTTTTTCAGTCGAGACTCGCAAATGAATAATTGTCCTTGTGAGACCCAGAATATACCTGGGTTCAATTGTGCGAGCATCACATGGGAATTAAGCCCGATCCTGTCCTCACTCAACATCCATTTCCAGCCAGTTAATTCTTTTATGAGAGGAAGGGATGAAGTAGTCAAAGAAATGAATGCACACCAAAGTGGTTAAATTTGGATGAGCCAATTGAAGGTTAAGTGTCTGCTATTGAATTTCAGTAATAGAAGATAGAAATTGCATGGAGATCGCCCCCGTCCGATCCTTAGCGGTATTCTGGCGGTTGCGTCTTTTTGAACCATGGTTTTCAGGTGGTCCATGTCGTCGTCGGCGAAGTGGTGCGGGAGCGAAGTGCAGCGGGCAGCCAAAGCGGGACCAAAGGAAAGCTGAACCGCTGTCTGAAAGGGCTTGAAACAGTTGTCTGCGCATGCAAGGCCATTCTCCCACGTTTTCGTAGCATTAGCCAGTCAGTTTATGATTTGTTGCACATGAACTTGGTGAATACAGCAATCGGGTAATGAGTTGCAACTACTGAAACTAGTTAATGAGTTGCTACGACAGACATTAGTTAATGAGTTGGCACTTCAACTTGCAGCTGCGATTGGTTATAATAAGTGTTGTTGGGCTTAATAAGCGCCAAGGGGGTGCATCACAGTCCATAGCTGGAATTGAGGGTGTTGTTTTAAAATCATGTCGATAGCGCAAAGGGAAGGGAGTGGGAATGAGCAGAGTTTGTTGTGCGGGGTTCAGAGGTTTTGTTGTGATGGTATGAAGATGGCGCAGTGCAGGGGCAGCCGGCGGGGGGGATGGGGGCAGGGTGATTTGTTGGGATATATTAAGCCTGCCAATGGGGTTTCATCATAGTCCGTAGCCAGGCAGGAGTGTGTATTTTCGGTGTTGTTTTTAAACTTATGTCGATAGGGCTGAGGGTAAGGTGTGATTTGATGTTGGCAGAGGTCAGAGGTTTTATTGTGATGGTATGAAGCTGATTCAGTGCAAGGATGGCAGGGCAATGATTTGTGGTGGTCAGGGAGTCAGGCAAGTGGGTTGCAGGTTGTGAGCACAGAATTTTAGGCGAGAGGCTGATGCTTTATTGGGGGGTCGGTGGGGGGGGGGGGTGGTCGGTTTAAACGATGGAAGGGAGCCGAGCGCCTTTCGTCGGAAGCTGGCTTGGCCGGCAGGTTAAAGTGTACCAGAAACGAGTGCCGCGGTGTGTAAGGGGTTTTCACAGGGTTGTTGTGCCTTGGTTGTCTCTCTCTGGGCTTCTGCCCTCACAGCTTATGCCTGGCCTGTGAGGTACCCTGAGTGCTGCAAGAGCACCCCTGGAGAGACTGTGTCCACAGCTTATGAAGGGGGTTTTGAGACTCGTGTGTCCCCACAGCTTATGCCTAGCCTGTGAGGCACCTGTGAGTGTCAAACACTCCTAACCCCTTCTTCCCTAGCCTGTGACACACAGTTGAGCGTTTTCGAGGCGCTCCTAGCTTCCCTTACACGGTTCTGACATAAGAGTCACGATCAGGAGATGTAATACAATAGAACTGAGACAAGTTGATTCCAAGAGGAACTTTAGGCTTCCAATTTATTTGACAAGGTATAACTCAACAAACAGCAATACACCAACAAAACAATCCCCCTAAATCCCACTAAAACGGACCCAACGAAAATCTTTACACCAGTTTAGCAGTACAATGCCCAACCTCCCACCTTTCCTGGCCTAACTGAGTTGGGAGTTCTGGGGACCAGAGGTTATACTCACTACTGTGCCTTCCGCAGTCTGGTGGTTTGTTTCTTCTATCTTTGGTGTCTTCGGACACTGGTTTTCCTTCAGTGTCGAGAGGCTTGCTGGTTGTGGTTGTTGAATCACGAGGGCAGGGAAAATCATCACTTCTTTCTTCACTACGTCAGAAACCCTTTTTTTATAGCCAGATTATCCAGTCCGCCTCTCCTGCTGAAGTTGATTCTGAAAAATGCAGCAGTTTTAGGTTTTTAGGTTTTTTTCCACTGATCTTAACCTACTCAAGGTTTGAGTGGATGTTGATTGCATTGGCCTCCTGTAGCCATTGTGCTAGTCTGGCCTGAGCCAGATATTTCTATGCCTGATGAAAAAGGTGTTGGAATATATATGTGGCATTATTTAAATGCTCATGTTTTCAAGGGGCAAGTTTCGAGGGTATACAGTTCCCAGACAATTTGATTAGTTCCAATGTCCAAACTGGCCCTTTTGATATTGACTCCACCCCTTTTCTTGCAGACCCAACATACATCTTTTAAAAAATCCCAAATTCGATTAAAGTTCGTAGTTTCTTCCATGTGCACTTTAGGATTTCAAACTTTCTGGTAGATAGTTCCAAATTAAATTCCCTTTCCTATGAGTCCAAACACTGGGGGGGGGGTCTCCATGAATGCACCCCCTTTTATCTCCTGCAGGCCTTGTCTGCTCTTTTAAAATTCATTTGTGTCCCAAAGTTTTCTTTCCATCGGTTTCAATTCACAGCCCAGACTGATCCCACAGCCCTTTTCCTTCTGGGTAAAATGAGGGGGTTTTCGTCCTCCCCTACAGGTGGAAAACTTCGATCGGCCATTTCTCACTGACTGGTGCGGCCACAGGCCGGAAAGGGGATTTTCTCCACTGTCCTGTGTCGGATTTCTTTAGCGCATGCCTTGTTGGAAAGCCCCGGCTGCGGCGTCTGCTATGGCAGTAGTCCGCTCCAGATTGAACGAGGGATGGCGTTGAAAGGACACTTCATCCGTTGGGCAGTTGGTATCCGGTGTAGTAATTTGGGTATGATTTCAGGAGCCAACGTCGGAACTGGCCCGGCTAAACGACGTCTGCACAGGCCGGAGGAGCAGAACAGGGTGCACCCGACGGTGAGTGGCTGCCGCTTTGCCCGGCAGAAGTACAGCCGTGGCTGGAGACAGCTTTCCGACTGCTAGCTCCGCGGGCCGGCCACCAGCCCTTCTTGGGTGCACGGTGCTGGGAAGAGGAAGGCAAGAGGCATCGATCGGTACCTGAATCGGATGGGCCGCTCACCGGAAAGTGGGCTGGGAGTCCCTGAAACCTATGGAGGCAGATCGGTTTAAATTGCGGGGAATAAGGTTGTCCTCTGCCTTGGTAAATGGTTAACCAAAATTGTAAAAATTGTTTGAGATTAATTCCGAAAGTGGTAAATCATTAACTGAAAATTGTGGCAAACGATTCACCAAATGGCGGATGCTTTATTGGGAAGGGTGGGGGTGTGGTTTAAACTTGTGTCAGGCAGTCATTGTTGTTGGATGGAAGAGGGCCGGCAAACTGCAAGAAAAATGGAGGGGGTCATAAGGCTGGGCCCAAGTCAGGTAAGTGGGCGGTATCCAGCGCAGCGTTAATGGGCGGTAGCGGGCCTTAAAAAAACAGATTTTAATGGAATTTAGGACTGGGAGGGAATTTTCCGACTTTTTTGGATCTCCAAAATGGGTGGGCGCTTTGCAACAATGCTGGCTGTAATGGTAGGCTTAAATTACCGCCGGCAGTAATCGGGAGCAGTAACGGGCGGTAATTTCCGTTTTTTATGAAAACAGGCAGTAACTGGGTGGTAAATGGGCGATTTGAGAGGACTTTCTAGCCCAATGTGTTTAATACAGGTATTCTTAAAAGGCAGGAGGTTTAGGTGAGCACAGAAAGTAAGTTTAGTGCTTTCAAAGTACAGCAGTTATATTTGCACATGTATTTTGTTTGGAAACTGTATTTGATTAAAATGATGAGACACATGTTTATTTTCAAGTCTGTTCCACTATAATAATGTTGCCACAGCAAATTGTCCTTGGCTTGGTTGCCTAGCAATGCAGATGCTATAAGCATAACAATCAAAGGGAAGAGCAACAGGACATAGAAGTGTAAATGCAAGTAGAGAAAGGATGTGACAGAGCAGAAAGCAGTTTGTGTATTGAGTCGAATAGTGTAGTGTATTTGAGTTTCAGGTGAGTTTGAAGTCACAGCTATAAATGAACTGATATTTTTTTATAATCTATCCTGTGGTTTTGTAAGATACTAAGGGCTAGAAATTCCCCAGTCTGTCGTTATTTGATAAATAACGTCATTTTTGTGAAGAAATAAGAAATGTCGCCATTTTTTAAGGGGGTAAGTTTGGCCAAAAAGTACCCCTGGCGTTGTTGGAGGAATCTCGTTTAATATCGCCGTCATCTCTAACTTTCCAGTGAGGCCGATGTCGCTAAAAATACAGGGGAGAAAACACCAAGACATTTTTAAAATAGAAAATGAGAAAACATTCACAAAAGCCTTGAGAATTTAAAAAAAAACTTCAACTTGCGTTAGGCTGTCTAAAACTAGCCCTAAATATGGAGATTTGAGTATATTTAACATTTTTATACTTTTAATGAACATTTACTTTTCATACAAATTTCTTCAAAACATAACTAGACAAAATGCCATCCTTTGACATCTGGGCATTATTTATAGAGCATTGCAGGATACAACCAGTGCACCATCATCTTCTGCTATGACATGTCATATATGCAGTTAATGCAGAGAGGCATCAGCAGTAACTGTAAAAAAAAAGTGCTGCAATAAAATTCCCCAGCGTTTGTGTAGGTATGATGGGTAATCTCTGCATAAGTGAGGTGCTGTCAGACCTAAAATAGTTAACTGTTTGGCTTGCATGTTATGCAGGTAAAAAGGCCACAGTGAAAATTATAGCATACAGTATACTAATGAATTGTTCTGCAGCAAAATGGATAACTGGGGATTGGCTGTATTGTGATTTTGTTGCATATAATGTGTAATGGTATAATCCCTGGATAAATTCAAAATTTATACTGTATGCTTAACCTACTTTATTGGGAGAAATCATTTGACAATGCCCACACCGGTTGGTATAGCTTTGCAACTGTAATAGACATACTAATCATGTCTCTGTAATATCAGCGGTTTGGGCACTTATCAAAGTACTGGCAATGCCACATATAATTTTTTAATTTAAGTCACTTTTTAAGCTTATTTGTCTTGTTTACAATTATGAATATAAATGTTAATTGAATATAGTACTTATATGTTATCCAGGTATTAAAATTATGGTATATAATTTTTCAAGTAATTAAAAAAGACATTTTTGAAAATAACTGGCATACAGATAAAATAGAAATTTAATTTGGATTTAAATAATTGCCCAAATATCTATTGACATTTTTCTTTAATCAACCAAACAAATATTATCTTTGCTATCTGCTCACTATGAGCTGATACCAAATGATCGCTAAGCCAGTTTTTGACGACCCAGGGGGTTGGTATTTGTCCAACCAATGTGTCTCCAACAGAGCTGAGTCAATGTACCCACTTTGTTGCATTAATGTCTTCAATGAGCTGACTGTTGTAGATTGCAATCCCAACATGCAGCCAACTCAAGTCAAATTGTTAATTGATAATCCTTTCATAAGTTCTCGTCCTGCAGACCAAGAAGAAAATGTTTGCAACCTGGTGGAAGCCTTCTTCAGTAAATTTGCAAGAAGATAGATCAGTAGACGGGAACATCAATCTATTATGTCATGGAATAGTGGGATGAAGGTTTGATTCTCACACTAAATATCCGATTTTGGCTGTGCTGCAGTGGAAAAGCACTGAGCAGAGGCCAGGTCCTTTCCTGGAGAGGAGAGTGATGATAAGCTACTCTCCTTACAGTTCCTGCCTGTGTGATTATTATTGGGGCCTCATAGCAGGTTGGTTACCCATGATGTTGGCTGTAGGAGCTGTGTCGTCCAGGAAGATTGAGGGGAGAAAATGGAGGATCGTGTACATTTTGAGGTAACTGCAGTAAACAACAACAACTTGTATTTATATAGCACCTTTAATATAGTGAAACATCCCAAGGCACCTCACAGGAGTATTATGCGATAAAAATTTGGCACTGAGCCACATAAGTAGAAACTAGCGCAGGTGATCAAAAGCTTGGTCGAAGAGGTATGTTTTAAGGACCTTCTTGAAGGAGGAAAGAGAGGCGGAGAGGTTTAGGCAGGAAGTTCCAGAGTTTGGGGCCTAGGCAACAGAAGGCACAGCCACCAGTGGTTGAGTGATTATAATCAGGGATGCTCAGGAAGGCAGAATTAGAGGCGTACAGACATCTCTCGGGGAGGGGGGGTTGCGGGGGGTGCTGTTGTGGGGCTGGAGTAGATTACAGAGATAGGGAGGGATGAGGCCATGGAGGGATTTTCAAATAGGGATGAGAATTTTGAAATTGAGGCATTGCTTAACCGAAAGCCAATGTAGGTCAACAAGAACAGGGTGATGGGTGAGCGGGACTTGGTGCGAGTTAGGATACGAACAGCAGAGTTTTGGATCACCTCTAGTTTACGTAGGGTTGAATGTGGGAGGCCAGCCAGGAGTGCGTTGGAATAGTCAAGTCTAGAGGTAACAAAGGCATACAGCTGTAAATCCTAAAATTGGTGAATCACAAGGCCTTGAGGTGACAGATTTACATTCTCCCATGCTATGCATAAGCTGATTTCTGAAATGAATAGATTTCTCATTTAAAGATGGACCTCTAGGGGATTGGATGATGTCGCAAGCTAGACAGTGACCTTTCATCTCTGGAACCATTTTTTTAATTTAGCCGACAAGGTTAGGACTGTATAGACCTAGGAGCTTGGACAGCCCCAGCACAAGAAGCTGTCCATAAACCAGCACTAACTTTGGAGTCTTATTCAGTGAGGTCATAGGATGACTTGTGTGGGAAATGGGGAGGGAAAACACGATAGTTAGAAAATGTAAATGTTCTAATAAGTGACAGACTTTGAGAGACACAACCATGTACGAATCACAAAGCCAGAAATTCAATGTTTGCAGAGATCTCAGAAACCTACAAACCAATGTCGCCAATCCCAAGACTCTGCCCCTTCCCTCATAGCTGATCAACCTCTGAAATCTACCTCTGGTTCCCCTGCACAGTTCTGCCAAACCCCAGATTCCTCTCCACAGTGTTGTCAGAAAATAACCCTCCCCCGCATGCTGGCAAACCCCAGCACCACGTCTTAGTTCTGCCTAGGATTGCCCTCGTGCTACCAAAGCTTAGGGCTACTCACCAGTACAGGTGAACTCCTGCTAAATACCAGTTACCTACCTCCATTATGTTGCATACTATTTTGCTGTATATTCTCAGCTTTAAAAATACTAAGAAAAAAAATTCAATACATAGGTGAAAGAATATATCTAAATTAAAGGGCACTCATTTATAGTTCTCTCAGAATAATGGACAGGGTCACGGAATTCAATCCCCAAAGGACCAGTAAGATTCCCAGCATGCCAAGTAATAACGCAATTTGAATTGATCAGTCGCCATAAATCCATGGGCATGCTTTGATTCCCTAGATGGCATAATAACTCTATTATTACAAAGCAGCATAACCTCTGACTAACCACGAAAAAAACCATGGGAGATCCGATAGTAATATTTTAAAAGGCTTGTGTATAGTGTGCCAATCCCGTTTCTGTAACACGCTGCTGTCACACATGGTCGAAGACAGTCTTATTGCTATAAAACAGTGTGTCCTTTGACTAAATGTGAGTAAAGCCATGGGAGATCTGCCAGTATATTAAAAATAATGAAATCAATCTCCAGCTACATGAAAAATAAAATTCTCAATTCTGGCTTGATGTGACTCCAAAGAATACAATTCTTAATTTTGAACAAATCTACCAGCATAAGAATATAATTCAGGAGGCAAACACCCTTAACAAATAAAATACAGCTTTTTACAATTGTGTTAAATCTCCTGCTTGCAGCTGGGTTGAATTATATAGAAATGGTATGCTAAGCAGTCCACCTACAGTCATTTACCATGATCGGTGAGCACTCCACATTTGTGCTGTCATTATGAGTGACAGTTCAGATATCCAGATTTCTGCAAACATTGTGGTTAACCAGTTAATTGCCACACATCGCAGTGAAATCTTTAAAGTCCCTAGCTGGTTCCATCCCACTCCAACAGGAATTCAAGTCGACTATGAAAGTCTGGGAGGTCATTTGGTTTCTTGTCTCGCTGTCCTTTCTGTAGCACTGTTTTTTGATTTTCTCCCAAACTGTCTCTTTTTCATTGGCTTTTGGATGTCGCAAGATTAGGAAAGGACTTTTATGAGCGAGCTTCATTCTTGGTCCTTCAGATTTATTGCCAGGTGCTCCCTGCCCAGTGCTGTACTGTTAAAACCTCAAGTCAATTCACTTTTTATCTGGTTGCTGTTGACCTTGTTGCTGACCCCTCCTGCCTTGTGCTGCTTCTGCTGATTGTGTAATGAAAGAATGACTGAAAATACCAGAATTAAGCTGAGGTGATTTTTCTCTTTCCCTCACCGTGTGTCTCCTGCCTTGTGTTACTGAAGAATTGGTTCAGCTGGGGTGTTGGAGCAATTTGAGAAAACCCTCGAATTTCTTTTGTAACCAATAAACGGCCTGTTTTTTGAAGTCCATCTGGTACAGTAACTGTATTTACTAACATAAAAGGTTTAATTTAATGTGTTGTGTCCCGACAGGGTGGTTTTAAGGAGTTCACCAAGCAGCAACCACCCAATCACATTTGTCATTTATAAACAAGCACCACCAATGAGATGCAGAAAACTGATAATTTGTAGACTTTTAAACTTTTTGAGTATTCTAGGTGAGCGTGCATATTTTATGTTTTAAATTGGTAATCATTCCTGTAATGTTAGACTCATAGGGCCCAAGTTTCCACATGATTTGCGCCTGATTTTTAGGAGCAACTGGTGGAGAACGGACTATCTTAGAAATCGCAATTCTCCACATTTTTTTTCTGCAGTTCTAGTCAGGTAGAATAGTTCTACTTTGGAACAGAATTTTTTCTTCAAAAGGGGGCGTGTCCGGCCACTGACACCTGATTTCAAAGTTTCCACAGTGAAAACGTACTCCAAACTAACTTAGAATGGAGCAAGTGAAGATTTTTGTAGAACTGAAAAAACCTGTTCTACACATAAAAAAATCAGGCGCAAATTACAAATTAGGTGTCCAGAACGAGGTGGGGGGGGGGGGAAGGGAAGTCATAAAATTCTACAATAAATCCTTATTTATACTTATACAAATATTATACAAATAAATCCAACCTGAATAAACATTTATAAGCAAAGAAAAGATTAAATAAACCATCTTCCTACCTGTGTGAAAGTGCTTCAGCCAGCCTCACAAGTTCGTTCGTTTGTTCCCGACGGCAGGGGGGGAGTAGGAAGCCGTTCCCGACGGCGGGCGGGAGGGACGGAGGGAGTGTGGGCCCGACCGACCGACCGAACGCAGCGGGGGGGGGGGAGGAAGACGTTCCAGATGGTGGGAGGGAGGGAGTGCGGGCCCGACCGACCGACCGCAGCGGGGGGGGGAGGAAGACGTTCCAGATGGCGGGAGGGAGTGCGGGCCTGAACGCAGCGGGGGGGGGGGGGGTGGGAGGAAGACGTTCCAGACGGCGGGAGGGAGGGAGGGAGGGAGGGAGGGAGGGAGTGCGGACCCGACCGCCCGCCCGCCCGAACGCAGCGGGGGGGAGGAGGAAGACGTTCCAGACGGCAGGAGGGAGGGAGGGAGGGAGTGCGGGCCCGATCGACCGAGCGCAGCGGGGGGGGGGGGGGGGGGGCGGGGGGGGGAGGAAGCCGTTCCAGACGGCGGGCGGGAAGGAGACAGTGAGAAGGCTGCAGGAAGCCTCAGTGCTGATGTGCTGATGGCAATGTGGTTTTATTAAAAAATGTTCAAAAATTAAACAGCTACAAAGAACTACAAAAATGGCCGAGTGCCAAAGTTTCCTTCACACTGCGCATGCGCGAACGGTCCAACGCGCAGGGTTGCTGGCAGGAAAAAAACTAATTTAAATAGTACCCGCCCCCTCCCACTTACAAAATCGGCGCGAGTGTAGGCTCCGCCCCCCTGGGCGCCGCGCCAAACAGACAAGGAGCTGCAGGGCTCTCCAGAATCACGAGGTTTTTTTCCGGCGCCGTTTTAGGCGCGAAAAACGGGCGCCCAGCTCGGAGGGGCGCCCGTTTTTTATCGTGTGGAAACTTGGGCCCATAGTCTTGTCCACTTTCACTCAGTCTGTATTAACTACATATTGGGCCAGAAATTGCTGCAATGATTCTCGTGGTGAGCAATGATAATTGCACTTTTACCTCACCATTCAGATCACGTGATATTTGCGGCACAAATTGCTGGAATGTTGATACGATAATAGCTCAGCATTGTCAATGCCACATCTGGGACCTCATGAACATTGTGCCCAATGGCTTATCTCCCTTGCCAACTACAGGGTACTATAAAAAGCTGAAAACAGATGTCCGAACTCAGTTAAGCTGTGGTACTGAGAGGTGAGTGACATGCAACTTCTGAAGTGTCCTTAAATAAAAAGTAACTAAAATAAAAAAAAACCTTTAAAAATCATTTTTACAATTCAGTAAAAAGTAATTAAGTGTTTTGCATATTCACTTTTTCAGGGCAAATGCCTCAAAGACTACAAGAAGCCCTTGCGGAACTTTGGAGAAGAAGACCTGCAGGGTGTCCAGGATGAAGTGGAGGTGTGAGCATCTGGTGGGGACTGTGAGGAAAATAGCTCCTCAGATGATCAGCATGGTGACATGGAGGGAGGTGGCGGAGACCCTCACCACATCCTCCACAGACAGCGAATCAGTGCAGGAAAAAGTACAATGACCTGACCAGCAAATGGAAGGTGAGCATTCCTGGAGCCTCAATTCAGAATTCTCTAGTTAAAGTATAATATTTGTCTGCATTTGTTAGTGGGGGTAAGGTTATTTTGTTTACGAATTATTTGCTCAAAGCAGAACCTAAAGGTAAATAAGTCAGAAAAGTCAGTTGACGTGGGAGACAGCCTTTTCAAAGTGATGAATGCCACAGCTTCATTTCTGCTGAAGAGAAGAGTTGAATGCATGAAAAGAGGCCTCTCACAGTAAGTAACTCGTGACGATCTCCCCGTTTTCTCAACACTGGGCAAGATGGCACATAATGCTGTTATATATGAAAACCTGTAAATACTTTGCTTAACCCCCAGAGGGCTCATCTCCTGGAGTCCCAAGGGATCCCAAAATCCCTTGGGAGCACCTGTAAATAAGGAGGCCTCACAGGCTGGAGAGGCACTCTGAGATCTGTAATAAAGAACTACAGTCACACATTACTTTAAGCTTATAGTATCTGGTCAGATTCTTTATTCAAGACATAACAAATGCAAACACAGACAGGTGGGGGTACTGCCTTCCTGAAGAAGCTTCCCCCCATGAAGGCAGGGCCCTGCATGGCTTCGTGCAGCGACTGTGAGCTGTGCAGAGATTGGAGCCATACTGGTGAGGCAAGGTGAGAGTCAAATCTTCTTGCTTTGTCTCCTGGCCAGGAGCCAACCAAAGATGAGCCCAAAAGGAGGGACTTTTGACATTTGTGAAATGCATGTGTTCCATGGGTTGCATATTTAAAACCTCTTTACTTGCAGTAGGGTAGGTACAGGAAATTAGAGTGGTAGGAAGCTTGTGCAGTATTTCTGCACTTTGGCTAAATTGCCTTTTTCCGTGTTGTGCATTGAATATGAAAATAACTATAAGAGATGTGGCAAATGAACATGCACCATTGTAACATTTTGTTCTTCCTTCCCACAGGTCCACAGCAACCTAAGGAGGTGGGGGCTGCAGAGGGCACTGTGGCAGTGACTAACCAGGAAGAGGAGGAGGAAAAGGAGGCTGCACGCTCAAGGGAGTGTGGGGACTGGTGGGGTGGTAGGCGAAGTGGCATTGGGACTCTTGTCCCCACATTGCACCAGGTGGGTGCCGATGTGGGGTACGATTGATCACGGTCAACTTCTGCTAACTTCCAGGAGTCTGCCCTCCTCGAGACACATCCACCTCCCCTTCTCACAGGCAACTGCTTGTTGCGTGGGCAGTTAAATTGCTTGTTGTGAGTACACCTGTACTGGAGTTGTGGCCGCATCCCCCTCCCCTCCCCTCCACCCCCTAGGACCCTCCCCCTGCAGCACCAACCACTGCGGAGACTGTCCAGGGACAGTCTGCTGATGACCAGGAAGGCAGGGCCAACTCCTTCCACCCTCAAGCTTTGTGCCAGACAGAAAGGCCTTGCAGGACCCAGCTGCTGAGGACGATCCTCCAGTGATGCTGCCAACAGCTGCCTCTTCAAAGGAGGCAGGTGCCAGTAGGCGCAGCCCACTTGCTCCCCATGTCCCCTTGGAGCGACATCAGGAACACAGTTCCTTGATCGCAACTGACAGGCTGGATGCAGAGGTGCAGGAGGGAATAGGGTGACTCTCTCCTGCAGAGTTCACTCGCTTCCGCTCGGCCTCACTCACATTTCCCGCTCGGGGTCTCTCTCCCAGCTCCCGCTCAGGGCCTCGCTCTCATTTCCCGCTCGGCCTCGCTCCCATTTCCCACTCGGCCTCACTCCCATTTCCTGCTTGGCCTCACTCGCAGCTGACCCTCAGGCACGCTTCAAACTCTTGTAAATAGCTTGACAATTGATTTTTATAGTTGTTCTTCTCATTGATGTTCTTGCGATTGTTCTCTTCTTTATGTTGATACTTATTGTTAATTTATTATTTTGATACTGTTGCTGCTGTTAAATAATTTATGAAGTCATTTGCAACTTTTACTACTGTGTTTGTGCTATTGTAAAGATATGCATGACTTCTTTGTTAATTCTTCTTGATGAGAATGCACAGTTTCTTATTTTCAGCTGCACTAATTTGTTGAAGTTTGTTGTTTAAACTGTTGCACTAAATAAAAGCTCCATTGTTTTACTTTCAGTTTTACCCGTCCTTCCTTTGGTTTGCGCCACGATGGCGAATCATTCTATGGATTCATTCTGGACTTGCTGGTCCACCTCAATCCTGCCGGGGGAGGACTCTGACAGCTATCATTGTCCGAATACCTGGGCCACCAGCTGCTCTCTAGCTGCCCTGCCCATGAAGCCCTGCCTTCCTTGGTGGCGGGGGGGGGGGGGGGCGGTGGAGACTGGTTGAGATCCACCAGATCCACTGACGCCTCATTTGCCAGGTTAAGGGTCAGTCCTTCCTGCAGGGCAAAATTGTGCTGTGCGTAACAGATCACCACAACCTTCGCCATGGTAAAACACCCCCTGACCTATCCAGGCATCGGAAGCGTGATTTGAGCACCCCTATTGTCCTCTCCACTACTTGGTACGTACCTTTCCTGTGCTGCATTGTTGATGATGTGGAAGGGTCAATCATGATTTCGGTGGGTAGGCCATTTTACTGCTCTCTTCTGAGTGTTGAAATAGCTTTGCGTCCTGAAAATTATCACCTTCTGACACTAACGAATGTGGAGGAAAGAATAGCACAAATAGATTGCAGAGATAGATGAATTAAAAAAAACCCTTAGGAACAATTCACTACCTTCTGGGGAGAGAATCCACAGCTTCATTGTTTCCTTTCTGGGCCTCCAAGGTTGAGTGTCATGTCAGGACCATAAATCACATCATTAACAGAGTTCCCAACGATATTAATCACCAGCCCTAAATGGCAACAGTGGGAATAATTTGTATTAACTTCATAAAACCAGCAATTTCATGATCGCCATTAACTTCATTGGGGAGACTCAAGGTGAGTAGTGATTTTATCGGCTTTGGTGAGTTTAATGGCGGAGTGAAGCAAATCATCCAGAAATTTGCAGAGAACCAAAACTCATGGTGTATCTTGTTTACTCAGCAATTTACTGTATTTTTTATGAACTAATAATGACAAGCTCTGTTAATAAGTCATTATGATCCCAGCAATTTCTGGCCCATTTTGACATTAAATTAGGTGAAAATATTTCATATACTTTGTCAACACAGACCAGTATAAGTATCTTTCAGAGCAGCAGTGACCTGTGCTCACAATTCTGGTTTATAAACTGATCCTGGCACTGTACTGCATTAGAGGATACAGGTTTACAACAAACACTGAATGAAGGATCATTAATCATTCCTGCATAGTCACATATTGATTCTCTCCTGCCAAAAATAAATACACAGATCAAGTAAATTTACAATAACTACATGATGCTTGCACTGCTCACATGCGGATGTGTGGTAGCAGAAGTTGTAGATTTCTTCTCCAGTGATTTGGTGGTTCTTTTCATTAAAAAAATAAATTGTTGACTTCAAACCTCTCTGCCTTGTTATCACTTCTGTTAGCTATTTACCATTTACCACTTGTAAAAATGGTGTAGGTTTACCAGGTGACTGGTAAGTCAGAGGCCTAAAACAGGGAAATGTAACTGCACCAACTTCTGAGTAACTACATAAGTTGCTTCTTGCCTAGTGAGGAAGAAGTCGGCATATGCAAAAGGTAACAGTCACTTTCTTTTGGATGGAGGAAGGGTTCTAACAAAGCCCATTACGCCATAGACTTTATAGCAACTATTAATCCTGTTTGAATCTGTTGTGATGGTTTTGAAGCTTGGCGTATGTGACCAGATGTTACATAACTACTGACATCTATTTCGGTCCCAGTCAGTAAGCTCATCGGAGGTTTGCATTGTTTTTGTGATGCTGAGATGTCCACTCATTGGATGGCTGTAGAGTTGTCTCCTATAAGTGATTTGTTATTTTTCCAGCACATAGTTTCATATATGCCTTTTTCTGCTCAGCTTGGTAGAACAGATTGTCCTTCTTGAGCATTAGAACTGTTTCCCTTTTATTGCTGACTTGCCAACGTTGATTTTCTGGTTGGATAATCACCAGATGCTCCTCCTACAAATCCTACTCCTGAATTGAAACTGTTAGGGCTTTGAATGGAAGAACTATTGTGAGTATTGCACTCCTTTAGAACATTTAATTTGTATTTGTATTTGGTGTCCACCACAGAATTCCTGTATAATGCATCTGGTACCACATTATGGTCTCTATCTCTGAAAACAAATCAAAACTCTAAGAGATGTGAACATCATCACTCCAGGTGACTATCTGGGTTTCACAGGCAAGAATGTACTGCATGGCACTGTGATTAGAACAACCCGAAATCAAGTTCCATCAAAGCATGCCCTAAAATGTTCAAATGCCCAAATAACGACCAAACACATTTTTCAGCTGCCTGTTATTTATGCTCCAACTTTCTCAGAATCTGGCTTACAAATCCCACCACCAGTTCTTTACCATAACTACTCATAGACCTAAATCTGTTACATCAATGTATACTTCAAACTGTAGCATATAATTGGCAGGTTCAGTATAGGTGGTGAGCACAAGCTTACATAGAATTATAGAATTTACAGCAGAGAAACAGACCTTTTGGCCCAAATGGTCTATGCTCCACATGAGCCTTCTCCCACTTTACTTCATCTAACACTATCAGCATATCCTTCTATTATTTTCTCTCATGTCCTTATCCAACTTTTCCTTAAATGCTGTTCGCCTCATCTGCTCCATGCTGTAGCGAGTTCCACATTCTAACTACTCTCTGGGTAAAGAACTTCCTCCTGAATACACTATTGGATTTATTAGTGACTATCTTATATTGATGACTCCTCGTTTTGGATTCCCCCCACAAGTTGAAACATCTTCTCCACCCTATCAAACCCCTTCATAATTTTCAAGGCCTGCAGCAGGTCACCCCTCAGACTTCTTTTTAGAGAAAAGAGACTCAACCTATTCAGTCTTTCCTGATAACTATAACCTCTCAGTTCTGGTATCACCCTTATACATCTTTTTTGCACCTTCTCCAGGGCCTCTGTATTCTTTTTGTAACATGGAGACCAGAACTGTGCACAGTACTCTAAGTATGGTCTAACCAAGGTTCTATATAAGTGTAACATAACTTCCCTGCTTTTTAATTCTATCCCTCTAGAACAGTGCTTTGTTTGCATTTTTATGGCCTTGTGAACCTGCATTTCTATGTTTAATGATTTGTGAATCTATACAGATCCCTTTGCTCTTCTACCACATTTAAACTCATATATTCCAAGGAGTATGTGGCCTCCTTATTCCTCCTACTAAAATGCATCACCTCACACTTATTTGTATTGAAATTCATTTGCCATTTACACACCATTCTGCAAGTTAACGTCTTGTATTTTATTGCAGTCTTCCTCAGTATTAACTTCACCTTCAAATTTGCTATCATCTGCAAGCAAATTTTGAAATTGTACTTCTGAATCTCTTGAATATCAATATGGTCTTTTGGGGACTCTGTAGAAATGTAAATGGGTCACTTTGGGTTATTGCAACGAGACCTGGGTGTCATGGTTCATCAGTCATTGAAAGTTGGCATACAGGTACAGCAGGCGGTGAAGAAGGCAAATGGTATGTTGGCCTTCATAGCTAGGGGATTTGAGTATAGGAGCAGGGAGGTCTTACTGCAGTTGTACAGGGCCTTGGTGAGGCCTCACCTGGAATATTGTGTTCAGTTTTGGTCTCCTAATCTGAGGAAGGACTTTCTTGCTATTGAGGGAGTGCAGCGAAGGTTCACCAGACTCATTCCTGGGATGGCGGGACTGACATATGAGGAGAGACTGGATCAACTGGGCCTTTATACACTAGGGTTTAGAAGGATGAGAGGGGATCTCATAGAAACTTATAAGATTCTGACGGGATTGGACAGGTTAGATGCGGGAAGAATGTTCCCGATGATGGGGAAGTCCAGCACCAGGGGACACAGTCTTAAGGATAAGGGGTAGGCCATTTAGGACTGAGATGATGAGAAATGTCTTCACTCAGAGAGTTGTTAACCTGTGGAATTCTCTACCGCAGAGAGCTGTTGATGCCAGTTCATTGGATATATTCAAGAGGGAGTTAGATATGGCCCTCACAGCTAAAGGGATCAAGGGGTATGGAAAAAAAGCAGGAAAGGGGTACTGAGGGAATGATCAGCCATGATCTTATTGAATGGTGGTGCAGGCTCGAAGGGCTGAATGGCCTACTCCTGCACCTATTTTCTATGTTTCTATGTAGTTCTCTGATAAATGTTCAGCTGTATCCTGACATTCCTTTGAAGAATTGTCACACTGTAATTATAAAATCTGGCCACTGGGTGGACTGTATCATCTTTTCCCTTCAAATCACTATGTTTTGAAAAGTTTTCATCTATCGTTTTTCCCTCAGTATCTGAAATTTCCAATGTTCAAAATGAAGGTTTAAAATTTTAAAAATTAGACGTTACATATTTCACAACAACATGCTTAAATTTATCAATTGAATTGTCTTTTGTGTATTTCAATGCCTTCATTAATGTTTTTACTTGAAAGCCTCAGCCTCTCAGAAAATCCTGGGCTTGCACTTGATAGTTTTCCCCAGAGCTGTGATGATCTGAGCTGAATTTGGCTTGTGCAGTCTGACTTCCCATATAACTTCCCAGTATACATAATACTCACGGAATACTTTTCTTTAGATATGAACACTTTCTGATTCTTTTTTCAATTATTGGAAGAAAAGCTGGAGGTCAAATTTCAAAAACTTTTGTGTATTTTTAAGTTGGGCTGTGTGTTTCTTTTCAAAATGGGCCATGTGCTTTTTAGCAGCATTTGTGTGAGAGAAAAACTGAGGGGGGAAAAGACCACTGATTACACATCTGTTTTTTCTTGTAGTCTATAAATTTCAGGCACATTAAGCTGACAGATAGATAGTGTCTTTCCTCAACGTAATGAGTTAATATTTCAAAAAAATTCTTACATTTTGATGTCTCTAATTATGATTAATTATCTGATTATCATACGTGTTATGTTGACAGAACAGCTTCTAATTATTGTCTGTTTATCGTTTGTTTTGTTGATATTTAGAAAATATAAACACACTAATTGGTAGCAACTGTCAGAGACTGTGTGTCCTCGTCTTAATTTGATTTCTTTTCATGTTGAAATCAAATGAGTTTCATTTTAATACCTCCAGTTATTACCTGTCTTTTAGTAATGGTAGTGAGAATATTTACAGCTGAGAAAGAGAGAAATGCACAAAATAATAAATTCAGTATTTACAGAGATTCCTTAGTCACAAACCAC
This sequence comes from Pristiophorus japonicus, assembly GCF_044704955.1. NCBI lineage: Eukaryota > Metazoa > Chordata > Chondrichthyes > Pristiophoridae > Pristiophorus > Pristiophorus japonicus. Next base: position 330,957,246 of record NC_091978.1, read on the forward strand.
TGCAGCTAGACATGGGATCCTTCTGTCCTAGTGCTGTCAGGTCCATGTCCTGATCCTCCCCTTGCCACTGATAGATATCGGGGGGGGGGGGGGGGCGAAAGTCCGTAGCACCCCATTTACTTTGAAAAGTTTTAAAAGTTAGTGCAAGCACAAACGATTCTGAATTTCAGCTAAATTGGGCTTTAGCACCCCTGGAAGGAAGGAGGGGGGGGGCGGCAAATGAGGCACTAATGACCTCAGTGGGGCACTGCAGGGGCGGTAATTACAAAGTGCTACCCAATTTCAAGTGAGTTGTATTCAGCAATCATCTTTCAATCCTTCATACTAGTTGTTTCCAGCTCTTAAAGGGGAGGTATTATCCAGCTTCAGCGGCTCATTTTCAGCATTGCTGCACTTGAGTCATAGCTCTGAGCAACTGAGAGAACTTTGGGGGATGGCTGGTGCAAATCCTGCTGCAAGCGAGAGGGCCACGCGGTTCAACAATGTGGCATTGTAGACATTGGTGGGGGCAATGGAGAGAAGGAGTGAATTGCTGTTCCCTGCATCTGGAAGGAGGCCATTGCCACAAGTCTTCAGGACGATGTAGCGAGAAGTGACCGAGGAGGTGTCGGCCAGCACTGTTATGGACAGAATCTTGACACAGTGCCTCAAGAAGTTGAATGACCTCAGTTGGGTGGTCAAGGTGAGTACATGCTTCCACACCTCCTACATACCAGCCTCTGAACCTCTGTCTGTGCACACTGTGCAAACCACCACGCACCCACCAAACGTGCAGTTGCTCAGACTCACATCCTCATCTCACGCCTTGCCTACATTCACAGCTATTCAACCATGGCAAGCATATCTGCCACATACACAGCTGCACTCTGAACTCACACAAGTTCCTTTTTTTTGCAGGCCAAGATGGCATATAATAGGAGGGAGCAACAGAGGACTGGAGGGGGTGACCCTCAACTGCAGGAGCTTAATGACCTGGAGGAGGGAGTGCTGCGACTCATTGGCCTGCAGGTGGTGGGCACCGTGGCCGGAGGAGACGTCGACCCCATTGGGGGCAACAATGGTATAAGAATATAAGAACATAAGAAATAGGAACAGGAGTAGGCCATACAACCCCTCGAGCCTGCTCTGCCTTTCAATAAGATCATGGCTGATCTAATCATGGACTCAGTTCCACCTTCCTGCCTGCTTCCTGCCTTATCCCCTTGTCATTTAAGAAACTGTCTATTTCTGTCTTAAATTTATTCAATGTCCCAGCTTCCACAGCTCTCTCAGGCAGCGAATCCACAGATTTACAACCCTCTGAGAGAAGAAATGTCTCCTCATCTCTGTTTTAAATGGGCGGCCCCTTATTCTAAGATCATGCCCTCTAGTTCGAGTCTCCCCATCAGTGGAAACATCCTCTCTGCATCAACCTTGTCAAGCCCCCTCATAATCTTATATGTTTCGATACGATCACCTCTCATTCTTCTGAATTCCAGTGAGTAGAGGCCCAACCTACTCAACCTTTCCTCATAAGTCAACCCCCTCATCTCTGGAATCAACCGAGTGAACCTTCTCTGAACTGCCTCCACAGCAAGTACAAGAAACTCTTGTTTATCCAGATCGCTCAGGGATTCGGCAACTCTGGGTAAATTAATTCTCCGATAGGGCGAGTTTACATTTTAAAGCTAATATTTGAAGGTGGTAGAACCACCCACGAAGATTTAGGTCATGTGATTTGAACGTGAATGTAATAAAATAAATTAAAATTGATTCATAACGTTTCGAAATTAAAAATTATTTTATTCTGTTAAAACTGAGATTGATTTTTAAAATAGCGATCTTATATCTGCTTGTTTAAATGAATTCATTTTCTTAATTAAAATGTTGTGGATGATATGAGTTTGCAGAATCTCGTGAGAAGTAAAATGAGAATTCTCCTAAAAAAAAATGACTTCAGCGCGTGTCCAAGTCTTTTTTTTCTTCAATTTCATTGTCTGAATCACTCATCTCTTTCAGATTTGTCTTTATTGATGACTATGCCGATAAGTTCCTCGTCAGTGTAAGTTTGTATTACATCTGTTTCGATGTCAACAACTATCCACTTAGCATTGCCATCTTCTAATAGGGATTTAAGTGCATTTGTTTCGTGTGCACTGCTGACAATCTCAGCGATTTCTTTTACAGCCTGTTTTTTATTAGCCCGTACATAAAAACCTTTGAATTCTTCGTCATCAGAAGCACTGTCTTCGAATATGACATTGGGCCACAACTTGCGCCAACACCGCTTCAATGTAGCATTTTTTACTTCTCTCCATGCCAGCGAGCATGCATAGATAGCATCTTTAATATTGTATGCTCTCTGGAAATCAGAGATTGATTGCTATTAATCAATTTGCACATGAAGTTACTCCTATAATGACACTTGAAGTTTTGTATGACACCCTGATCCATAGGTTGAATGAGCGAGGTCACATTGGGGTCAAATAGCATGCAAAGATGTTGCCACAACTAGACACTAATTTTGACTCATGCGGGTGTGCTCTGCACTTGTCCAGAAGCAGCACACACTTTCCATTAGGTTTGCCTATTTTCTTCTTCTTTTCTCGAGCTTGGGGGATGAATTCTGTTGAACGCCATTCCATGAATATGTCCTTGTCCATCCACAGACTTTTCTGAGCCTTATAGCTAACTGGTAAATCAACAATTCCTTTTAAAGCACGTGGTTTCCTTGATTTGCCAATCACTAAAAGTGGAAGTCTCTGTTCTCCAGACGCATTGGCACAATTCAAGATTGTTAACCTCTCCTTATTCATTTTAAAGCCTACAGCTTCCTTCTCCCCTGCTGCAGCCAACGTAGCAGTTGGCAAACACCTCCATAGTAAGCCTTGAATAATTCTGTGCGGCCTCATTGTCTGCTGATTTTTTTTTTGCCCGACACATCCAGCTGGCGAATGCCGTGGCGATGCTTAAAACGTGTGAGCCAGCCTCTGGAAAAAAGCACTCTTCAGTTAGATTCATTGTTATCTCGAAGTCCTTGGCCTTTGCAGTAATCATTGGCCCGGAAATTGCCAGACCTTCAGACCGTTTCAAAGAAAACCATTCATAAAGCACTTGGTCTAGTTTGTCAGGCTTCGGATTTCGCAAATTCTTGAAGGACATTGCTTTGACGGAAGATTCAGAAGCATCGGTGAAACTTTCTAAATCTTTCTTTTGCTTCTTGATATCGTAAATTGTTGATGATCCAACTTCATATTCGTCCATCAAAGTACGCACACTTCTGCCAGCTTCACATTTCTTTATCATTTCTAATTTCTGCTGAATGCTCAATACTTTTTGTTTCCTTTTAATGCTGTCACAAGACATCTTAAATTGTACACCCGACTGCTTGAACTGCTTTCAATGCGTGTGAGTTGAAAAGTGAGAAAGAAGTCCACACCTGCATCAATTTATGTGTAATTGAGCAACCTGTTCACGTTTGCGATAGTTGAAGTGAGCGAGATATTCATGTGTGTGACAGTTATTTTAAATTCCGTTACGGCGGGTTTTCTGTTACATTCGTATCCAGATAAACAAGAGTTTCCTGTATATCCTTTCGTAAGTATGGAAACCAAAACTGCACGCAGTTTTCCATGTGTGGCCTCACCAATACCCTGTATAGCTGTAGCAAGATTTCCCTGCTTTTATACTCCATCCCCTTTGCAATAAAGGCCAAGATTTCATTGGCCTTCCTGATCACTTGCTTTACCTGCATACTATCCTTTTGTGTTTCATGCACAAGTACCCCCAGGTCCCGCTGTACTGCAGCATTTTGTAATCTTTCTCCATTTAAATAATAACTTGCTATTTGATTTTTTTTCTGCCAAAATGTATGACCTCGCACTTTCCAAAATTATACTCCATCTGCCAAATTTTTGCCCACTCACTCAGCCTGTCTATGTCCTTTTGTAGATATTTTGTGTCCTCCTCACATAATGCTTTTCTCCCATCTTTGTATCGTCAGCAAACTTGGCTACGTTACACTCAGTCCCTTCTTCCAAGTCGTTAATATAGATTGTAAATAGTTGGGGTCCCAGCACTGATTCCTGTGGCACCCCACTAGTTACTGATTGCCAACCCGAGAATGAACCATTTTTCCCGATTTTCTGCTTTCTGTTAGTTAGCCAATCCTCTATCCATGCTAATATATTACCCCCAACCCCGTGAACTTTTATCTTGTGCAGTAACCTTTTATGTGGCACCTTGTCAAATGCCTTCTGGAAGTCCAAATACACCACATCCACTGGTTCCCCTTTATCCACCCTGTTTGTTACATCTTTATCCCTTCTACTTTTCTCATCCCACTTCCCCTTCAAAGCAGAAAGCTTTATCACTTCCAATCTCCTGATACTGTCTGCCTTCCTTGCTCTGTTCCTGTCCGTCTGACCTCACCTTAACATGAATATTGTGCCATTTATGTTTTCAGATAATCAGCCAGCAGATGTGCAGCCTGTACCTGAATCTCCCCCAGTGTAGTCAGGAGGGAGTGGAAGAGGATAAGGAAGAGGACACGAGCACTGCCTCATTGCATCTCTCTCCCGCAAGCACCAACTCAGAGACTGGTACTATGCGATCCTTAGAGGTTAGGGTAGCAGAGGCCTCAGTGCACTGGTTAATGCACTGAGGCCTAGTGGGCTGCAGCAAGGTCAAGGGGAAAGGGAACCTCGAGAGCCAGCTCCTCGAGGGAGAATTTGCGCACATGTTCTGCTGCACAGGACTCAGATGAGGACCTTGATGGGGAGGTGTACATAAGAAGGGTGATGGCCATGCACTTTGAGATGATAGGTGCAATGGCAAGGATGCCCAAGAGCCTCTTGGCAATGGTAAGGAGCGTGGAGATGTCCACCTCCAGCATTGCACAGAGCTCTGTGCACATCATGGAGCCCATCATTTCCAGTCTGCAGACGATAGTGGACTCTCAGAGAGACTGTGCGGATCCAGACCTCATGACGCATGTCATGGGCAACGTGCTCATGTACGCATGCAGCTTCCATTGCAGCACAGGCGGAAGCAATGTAATGTCTTGGTGCTATGATGCAGAGCATGGATGGTGGCATCGAGTCTCAGACTGCTCTCATGCAGTCTCAGCTGGATGCCATGCCATGCTTTGAGTGCTGTCATCACCACTGGGTCCATCACAGTCCACCGGGGATCACATGGTGTCGCAGCAGGCCACCAATCTATGCTCCAGCAGATTGATGGGATGTTGAGGTGCTGCCCCGGGGGAGTGGCACTGGGTCAGTGGAGCAGGAACCTGTTGTCCTCTCTCAGGATGACGGCATTCCTGATCTCACCACTGTCACTCTGCCATTGCCTTTGAATATATTTAAGGCAGAGATAGACAGATTTTTGAGCGATAAGGGAATAAAGGGTTCATGGGGAGTGGGCAGGGAAGTGGAGCTGAGTCCATAATCAGATCAGCCATGATTTTATTAAATGGCGGAGCAGGCTTGAGGGGCCAGGTGGCCTACTCCTGCTCCTATTTCTTAGGTTCTGAAGCGCAGCCTTCGAACACATTGTTCCTCGGTGAAATTGATGTAGGAGCACTGCTGCCAGAATACCCTGGGAGGGCAAGGTTTCCTGTTGCCAGTCATGTTGGGCCTCCTCCGTCTGGCCACATTTTGCTGCGTTTCTCCCTGCCTTTCTCCCTGCCTTTCTAGCTGCCTGGTGACGTCTGAGCAGGAGGTTGAATGACAAGACAGCCCCCATGAAAAGATTTAAATGCCTTTTCAAATCTGCCCTCAATGGAAGACAGGAATAGTAACAGGCAGAACACTTCTACTGAAAATCGCTCAAATCTGTCCAAGTCTGCCTGTGTGTTAGTAAGCTGCAAACAGTAATGGCCGACAAACATTCTTTCTAAAGGTGGTGCTTTTAAATAGTGCTCCTCTAGCCGACTCCTGACTGAAACTCGACAGTTGAAGCTGCCGCTGTCAGTGCCAGGTGGTAAATGAGGGGACACCACTGAATTTCTCTTCTGTGGCAGTAATGGGGTGCAGCGCCTCCGCACAAACTGCAGGCCAATTTTGCGGGTGGTGCTATTCTCTCCGCGCCCAGGCGAAAACCGAATTTTGCCCCCCAGGAATCCAGTAGTAAGGCAAAGCTCAAATTCAGTACCCAGTTGTGCCATGCCTCAGGTATGTTTTCCACAGTCCTTTTAATTCTCAGGTTTAACCCCTCCACCCCATGCTGCTAAACTCCAGCAGCCTACTGCTGTACTGTCAGACTCTCAGAAACCTTACCCCAGTTCTGCCAAACTCAGGGCCATTAGCAGGCAGCCAGGAGAAACCGTGCAGAAGTTCTACCCCCAGATGTCGACCGCCAATTGGTGCAGTGTTCACACCATCTTGCTGTGTATTCGCAACTTGGAAGAAAGGTAATAGCAAAAATTTAGTTGACATTAATTTCCAGTTTTCACACAGTAATGGGCAGTTGTGAATTCAAGCCACAAAGTGGCATGTAAAATAACAAAATACCATGTAATAAAAATAGAATTTAACTTATTTAGTCATTGTAAATTAGTGGCCCTGATGTTATTCCTCCCACAAGATGTAAACACATTCCTATTGTTATGAAAGAGTGAATCCTTTGAAAGGCAGAAGCTCCACAGACAATTTAAAGGTAATATTTTAAAATTCTTAAGCAAGTCGCTGCTCTATTGAACATTGTAAATATTTCCTGCGGGAATTACAATGTCAAAATGTCCACATTTATTTGTTATGTTTCTTGTAGAGCCAGTCATTCACACTCTAATAGGATTTTAAGTGTTAATCTTGTGACTTACTTGTCATGACTCACTGTAACATCATCATGTGGTGATGTATTGGGCTAAAGATTTGGATGCTTAGCGCCATCCAATCCAGGGAATTTTGGTAGATTGCAACTAATACATCCACTGTTCTGCAGCCACTTCTTTTAAGATCCTAGGATGCAGGCCATCAGGTCCAGGGGACTTGTCCACCTTTAGTCCCATTAATTTACCGAATACTACTTCTTTAGTGATTGTATTAAGTTCCTCCCTCCCTATAGCCCCTTGATTATCTATTATAGGAATGTTTTTAGTGTCTTCTACCATGTAGACCGATACAAAATATTTGTTCAAAGTCTCTGCCATATCCCTGTTCCCCATTATTAATTTCCCAGTCTCATCCTCTAAGGGACCAACATTTACTTTAGCTACTTTATTTCTTTTTATATACCTGTGGAAGCTGTTCCTGTCTGTTTTTATATTTCTTGCTCGTTTAGTCTCCTATTCCATCTTCTCTTATTTTTTTGTGGCCCTTTGCTGGTTATTTTTAATTTCCCAATCCTCTGGCCTCCCACTAATCTTGGCAACATTGTATGCCATTGTTTTCAATTTGATATCATCCTTAGTTAGCCACAGATGGTTCTCCCTTCTCTTAAAGTCTTTCCTTCTCACTGGAATATATTTTTGTTGAGAGTTATGAAATATCTCCTTTAATGTTTGCCACTGCTGATCAACTATCTTACACTTTAATCTATTTTCCCAGTCCACTTTGTAATCGCCTTAAGATCAGGACACTGGTTTGAGTCCCAGCTTTCTCAGCCCCCAATTGAATTTGAAACTCTACCATGCTATGATCACTCTTTCCGAGAGGATCCTTTACTATGAGATAATTTATTAATCCTGTCTCATTACACAGTACCAGATCTAAGATAGCCTGCTCCCTGGTTGTATTCACAATGTACTGTTCAAGGAAACTATCCCGGATACACTCTTATGAACTCTTCCTCAAGACTACCTTGGCCAATTTGATTTGTCCAATCAATATGAAGATTAAAATCACCCATGATTATTGCCGTATCTTTCTTACAGGCCTCCATTATTTCTTGATTTGTACTCTGTCCAACAGTGTAGCCACTGTTAGGAGGCCTATAGACTACGCCCACCAGTGACTTCTTTCCTTTATTATTTCTTATCTCCACCCAAACTTATTCTACATCTTGATCATTTCTCACGACTGCACTGATCTCATCATTTATTAACAGAGCTACTTTATTTACCAGCATTCCGAAGGGACTGCTCCCTCCGCGACACCCTGGTCCATTCTGCAGTCATCCCCAGCACCCCCTCCCCTTCACACGGCACCTTCCCATGCAAGCGCAGGAGAGACAATACCTGCCCTTTTACCTCCTCCCTTCCCACTCTCCAGGGCCCCAAATACTCCTTCCAGGTGAAACAGCGATTTCAAGTGTTTCAATTTAGTATACTGTATTCGCTGCTCACGATGTGGTCTCCTCTACATTGGGGAGACCAAGTGCAGATTGTGGAACATCTGCATTTAGTCTGTAAGTGTGACCCTGAGCTTCCGGACACCTGTCACTTTAATTCTCCACTCCACTTCCACTCTGATATCTCTGTCCTTGGACTCCTGCACTATTCCAATGAAGCTCAACGCAAGCTCGAGGAGCAGCACCTCATCTTTCGTTTAGGCACTTTACAGCCTCTGGGCTCGACATCGAGTTCAACAATTTCAGAGCATAACCACTGCACATCTTCGGCTCCATTCACCACCCCCCCCCGCCCCATCTTACGTTTTATTTTTTCTTTGTCTCCAATGGCAGCTGGTCATTATTCCACTATTCACACCCTATCTCGACTAATCTTTTTTTAACTTCTGTCATTGCCATTTCAATTCGACCCATCATCCCTTTTGTCTCTCTAATCTCTCCTGCCTTCCACCCTATCACAGACCTTCCCTTTTGTTCTTTCTTCCCCTCCCCTTTCAGTGCTTCTTAAGAATGTGGTCTTTTCGAACATTTGCCAGTTCTGACGAAGGGTCATCGACCCGAAACGTTAACTCTGTTTTTCTCTCCACAGATGCTGCCTGACCCACTGAGATTTCCAGCATTTTCTGTTTTACTTTGTTTACCATATGTTCTCCTTAACTGAAATTTCAAATGTCCAAAATAAAAGAATTTTTTAAAATAAAACATTTCACAATAACATGGTTACATTTAAAAACAAATTCTTTACAAGATATGGGCAATATTTGGAGGGGCACATTTACTGTTTATTCCTGATTGCCCTGAGAAGGTGGTGATGGGCTGTCTTCATGAAACGTTGAAGTCCTTATAGTGATGGTTCTTTCCTGATGGTATTAGGGAATTCCAGGATTTCGACCCAGTGATGAAGAAGGAACAGCGATACATATTTAAGCTAGGATGCCATGTGTCCTGTAGGGGAATTTAGAGATCATGGTGTTCCTATTATAATGCAGCTCTTGTTTTTCTTGGTGAAGTGTGCCAGTTAGTTTATCACGGGCAATCAAGCAAACAGCTCTGTCCTGGATGGTGTTCAATTTTGTTTGAGCTGCTCCCATCCAGGCAATTGGTGATTATTCCATCACATTCCTGAGTTAAGTCTTGTAGATGGTGGAGAGGTTTTGAATTACTATGTGTAGTGCCACAGGAGATCAAATAGTATCTTTTAAGAATGCTATTTCCTTTATCAAAGTTGGCATACTTTTAGTATTTAAGTTATCTTGCTGTCTGCAACTTGGAGAACATTTCTTTCAGGTGGTCCAAAATTGTGGGTGATGCTACAACCATGTCATCCATACAAGTTCTGTAAATCAGACCAGTTTGGTGCATTATTTGTAAGGTACTGGAACGTAATGGGAGCATTGCCAACCCAAATTGTAGGCACTTTAGGCATTGGGCATTTGGATTTAATGGTTGGCTCATTCAATTCTTGATGTAAGAAACCTTATGTTCAATGGATTTGTTGGAACCAGTATATTTCCTGAAATCTACTTTGATACTACCCCGCTGTTATCCCTTACTTCAGGCTTTGCTGCTGTTCAGAAGTTGTGGGTGGAGCAACCATTGAAGGGTTAGGGTGAAAGATACACAAGCATATGGGGCTGTGTGTTGAATACCCATTTTGAACAAAGTTCCACTTTAATCACTGCTGGCTAACATATGTAGAAGAGTCATTCTTGCAATAATCTTCTTTCAGTTGCAACAACTTTTGGGTCCCTATTAGATTTGCTTGTTTTTAACTTATACTTTATATTAAAATCAGAGATTACAGTGAGGTTTATCCATCCACACCTTCATCAGATACTAATAAACATAATTTCATAAGTCAGAAGGAGCCATCTTCATTTATTGCTAATGCCCTTATTGAAATTATACAGAGAAACGTGCCCTGAAAATCCTTGGAGATGCAGTCCCAGCAATTACATTGTGATTGCTCCCTATGGTGATCTCTGCCACTGACCCAGCTGCAGTATATGAGGCCCTTGAGAGTTCAAATATTGCTGTTGGTACTCATGTCACTAGGAATCCGTCTCGAGCACCTTGCTGGGCTGCTGTTGGGCCCTCCCTGGAACAGCAACCCACTTCCTAGCTTCCTTGGCCTGGACTTCCAAACTGGTTTCACATCTACCACAGAAAAAGCTAGTATGCCTTTCTCACTGGGTGTACTGGCCTCCAATGATATTCTGACCTTTTGTGAAATTACAGGGATTCCCTGGTCCTGTCCCCTCCCCCTCTGCATCACTGTCCTTGTAAAGGGTGATCAGAGGCTCAGGCCCATACAAGACTGAGTGGGAATTCCAGTGTAACCTGGGATCTTGTGAATCCAGGTCCAAATCTGGCTCTTACACCACAATCGTGCCAGAGCTATGACGGTGATGCGTATGAAGGGCTGAGGGATTTCAGACCCATTAGGTTTCAGTACTTATAAATAAGCAAAATACTGCAGATGCTGGAATCTGGAATAAAAACAGAAAATGCTGCAAATCTCAGCAGGTCAGGCAGCATCTGTGAAGAGGAAGCGGAGTTACTGTTTCAGGTCGATGATCCTTCTTCAGAACTGGAGAGTGTTCGCAAAAAACAGATTCTTAACCAGCACTGAAAGGGGGAGGGAAAGAACGAACAAAAGGGAAGGTCTGTGATAGGTTGGAAGACAGGAGAGATTAGAGAGACAAAAAGAACGATGGCCCAAATTCAAATGGTAATGCCAGGAGTTAGAAAAACATTAGTCATGATAGGGTGTGAATGGTGGGATAATGAACAACTGCCATTAGAGACAAGGAGAAAGAAAGAAACAGGCTCTGAGGGGTGGGGCGTGGAGGAGGGGTGGGGGGGGGGGGGGTTGCTGCGGAGGGGGGAGATAGGAGAAAGGGAGCCAAAGATTGGCAGTGGTTACGTTCTGAAATGTTTGAACTCGATGTTGAGTCCAGAAGGCTGTAAAGTGCCTAAACGAAATATGAGGTGCTATTCCTTGAGCTTGCGTTGAGCTTCGTTGGAACAGTGGAGGAGACCGAGAACAGAGAGGTCAGAGTGGGAATGCAGTGGAGAATTAAAGTGACAGGCGAGTGGAAGCTCAGGGTCACACTTGCAGACTGAACGGAGGTGTTCCGTAAAGTGGTCACCCAATCCACGCTTGGTCTCCCCAATGTAGAGGAAACCACATCGTGAGCAGCAAATACAGTATACTAAATTGAAAGAAGTACAAGTAAATCGTTGTTTCACCTGGAAAGAGTATTTGGGGCTCTGGAGAGTGGGAAGGGAGGAGGTAAAAGGGCAGGTGTTGCATCTCCTGCGTTTGCACTGAAAGGTGCCGTGGGAAGGGGAGGGGATGCTGGGGGTGACTGTGAAATGGACCAGGGTGTCGCGGAGGGAGCAATCCCTTCAGAATGCTGAGAAGGGAAGGGAGTGGAAGATGTGATTGGTGGTGGGATCACTCTGGAGGTGGTGGAAATGATGGAGGATGATCCGTTGAATGTGGAGGATGGTGGGGTGAAAGGTGAGGACGAGGGGAACACTATCGTGATTCTGAGAGGGAGGGAAAGAGAAAGGGTGAGAGCAGAGGTGCGGGAAATAGAACAGACACGGTCGAGGGCGATATTTCCCTGCACAGCCCGCTTCTACCTCCTTCCCAAGATCCACAAACAGGACTGCTCCGGTAGACCCATCATTTCAGCCTGTTCTTGCCCCACAGAACTTATTTCTTCCTATCTCGACTATTTTTTCTCCCCTTGTCCACTCTCTTCCCACCTACATCTGCGACTCCTCCGTCACTTTAACAGTTTCCAGTTTCCCAACCGTCTCCTTTTCACCATGGACATCCAATCCCTCTACACCTCCATCCCACACCAGGATGGCCTGAGGGCGCTCCGCTTCTTCCTCGATCAGAGGCCCAACCAGTCCCCATCCCCCACATCCTTCTCCGCCTGGCTAAACTTGTTCTCACATTGAACAATTTCTCCTTTAACTCCACTCACTTCCTCCAAATTAAAGGTGTTGCTATGGGAACCCACATGGGACCTAGCTATGCCTGCCTTTTTGTGGGATATGTGCAACATTCTTTGTTCCAGTCCTACTTGGGTCCCCTCCCGCACCTCTTTTTCTGATACATTGATGACTGTATCGGTGCCGTTTCCTGCTCTCGCCCTGAACTTGAAAATTGAATTCACTTTGCATCCAATTTCCACCCTTCCCTCACTTTCACATGGTCCATCTGCAACTCTTCTCTTCCCTTCATCGACTTTTCCGTCTCCATCTCTGGGGATAGGCTTTCGACCAGTATTCACTATAATCCCACTGACTCCCACAGTTACCTGGACTACACTTCCTCCCACCCTGCATCTTGTAAGGACTCCATTCCATTCTCCTAGTTTCTCCGTCTCCATCGCATCTGCTCTGACGACGCCACCTTTCACACTAGTGCCTTTTTCCTCAACAGGGGATTCTCCTCTGCCATGGTTAATATGGCCCTCGACCGTGTCTGTTCTATTTCCTGCACATCTGCTCTCACCCCTTCCCCTCCCTCTCAGAACCATGACATGGTTCCCCTTGTCCTCACCTTTCACCCCACCAGCCTCCACGTTCAATGGATCATCCTCCGCCATTTCCGCCACCTCCAGCGTGATCCCACCACCAATCACATCTTCCCCTCCCCTCCCAACATTCCGAAGGGACTGCTCCTGTGATGCCCTTGTCCATTCCGCAGTCACCCCCTGCACCCCCTCCCCTTCCCAAGTGCAGGAGATGCAACACCTGCCCTTTTACCTTCTCCCTTCCCACTATCCAGGGCCCCAAATACTCCTTCCAGATGAAACAGCGATTTACTTGCACTTCTTTCAATTTAGTATACTGTACTCGCTGCTCACGATGTGGTCTTCTCTACATTGGGGAGACCAAGCGTAGATTGGGTGACCACTTTGCGGAGCACTGCCGTTCAGTCCGCAAGTGTGACCCTGAGCTTCCAGTCGCCTGTCATTTTAATTCTCCACTCCATTCCCATTCTGATCTCTCTGTCCTCAGTCTCTTCCACTGCTCCAATGAAGCTCAACGCAAGCTCGAAGAACAGCACCTCATCTTTTGTTTTGGGCACTTTGCAGCCTTCTGAACTCAACATAGAGTTCAAAAGTTTCAGAGTGTAACTACTGCCAATCTTTGGCTCCCTTCCCCCCGCCCCCCCACCCCACCCACTCCCCCCTCAGAGCCTGTTTCTTTTTTTCTCCTTGTCTCTAATGGAAGTTGATGATTATCCCACCATTCACACCCTATCTTGACTAATGTTTTTCTAACTCCTGGCATTACCATTTGAATTTGGGCCATCATCCCTTTTGTCTCTCTAATCTCTCCTGTCTTCCACCCAATCACAGACCTTCCCTTTTGTTCATTCTTTCCCTCCCCCTTTCAGTGCTGGTTAAGAATCTATTCTTTACGAACACTCTCCAATTCTGACGAAGGGTCATCGACCCGAAACGTTAACTCTGCTTCCTCTCCACAGATGCTGCCTGACCTGCTGAGATTTCCAGCATTTCTGCTTTTATTCCAGGTTTCAATACTTTTTAATCAAATAATGGAACATTTAAAACATAACATTTTGTATGTGAAATTGCAAATGTCCTAAAAAGGACATCTTGAATATTCCTTTCTTCACAACAGTATGGCCAAATTCTTGTCTTGAGTGGGTTGTGCTTGTTTTTTTTTTGACCTATAGAGGATATAGAAAAATTGTTGTGTCCAGCTGGCTGTGACTATAATCATACTTACCTTTATAGCTTAATCACCTAATTTAAAGAGGAAGAATACTCTGGGGAAGTTCTTTCAGGTCAGTTATTGATCAGCCTGATATGTATTCAGCAAACACCAACTATGGACTTGGTCAGAAAACATTTCATTGACTCATCAGTCATCAGCAGTTTATTTCCCCCCCCCCCCCAGCCCCCGACTCCCAAAGTATAGCTGTTGAATTGTTAAATTGCAGGACATGCATTTTCCCTGAAATGATGAATCTCCTTGAAGGCTGGTGCTCTGAAGAATTTTATATCTCCTATATTGGATATGATTTTTTTTAGAAGATACAACTGACAAATAAAAGGGACAGTATCTTGTATTGGAATATCACTTCTTTGTGAAGGTGCCTTACCTCCTACTATAGATAGTATGCATACTGCAATAAGGATGTTTACAGTCTAGACTTTAGAGTCATTTGAATAATAGTTTTAGAGGAGGCAGAATTATGGTTTCAAGTCTTCTCTTCTATTTTCACTGCCCTTGGAATGTGCACATTTTGCAGCTAATTACATTTACTGCTGGATACTTTTCTGTGGGTGATTTTTCAATGCAATGACTGAAGCTTTGATATATTGTCAATGCATTTTTTGACGACTTGAATCAGTAATCATAATTTTACACATCACTGGTTATTTGACTCAAGCATAGAAGAAATTAACACAAGTGGTTTTTGGATCCAAACTGAAGAGGAGCTTGCCCCAAAGATTGCATTTTACAGACGTGGGAAAAATTGAGTCGTTGGGTACTGGAGCCAATAAAATGATTGGAATCTAAATAAGTGCATTGGTTCTGTTTTAGGATCAGTTCCAGCATAGAACAAGGGAACAGATTTGCAACAACAGACAGAAGGCGTAACAGTCTGAGATGACAGCTGTATTTTTCTTTTGGCAGATAAACACTTTTACAAGAGATTTAATTTTTTTTACAATATAGTACTCATCCATACACTGGCCCCAAGTTTCCACATGATTTGCTCCTGATTTTTAGGAGCAACTGGTGTAGAACGGAGTATCTTAGAAATCGGAATTCTCCACATTTGGTTTTCTGCAGTTCTAGTCAGGTAGAACAGTTTCACTTTGGAACTGAATTTTTTTTTCAAAAGGGGGCGTCTCCGGTCACTGACGCCTGATTTGAAAGTTTCCACAGTGAAAACGTACTCCAAACTAACTTAGAATAGAGCAAGTGAAGATTTTTGTAGGCTTGAAAAAACCTTGTCTACACTTTAAAAAATCAGGCGCAGGTTACAAATTAGGCGTAGGGAACGAGGTGGGGGTGGGGGGGGGGGGGGGGAAGTCATTAAATTCTACAATCAATCCTTAGTTATACTTATACAAATATTATACAAATAAATCCAACCTGAATAAAAATTTATAAGCAAAGAAAAGATTAAATAAACCATGTTCCTACCTGTGTGAAAGTGCTTCAGGCAGGCCTTTCAGGCAGCGGTGTGGCGTCAGTGTCTCGACGGCAGCGGCAGGCAGCAAGCAGCCTTCGAGCTGAGCTGCGGTGCTTGAGGCAGGCCTTCATTCCCCGCGAAGATGCAGCACCCGGACGGACTTGAGGCCATTCGGCCATGGGATTGCAGCGGTGTCAGTGGCTGGCCGGGAGCCGAAGAATGAACACAGGACACACGCAGCTCATTAAGGTTCTTGAGGACATTCGGCCACGCTTTAGGGGCGGCGTCAGTGGCTGGCCGGCAGCCAAAGATACAGCAGCAGCCTTCGAGCTGTGAGGGGGACTGAGGCCATTTGGACAGGGAGAGGCAGCCACATAGACAGTTTTATATTTAAATTTGCAGAATGGGTGCTGCATTGTCAACACCACGTATTATGCAATGGTTTGATCCATTGCAAAGTTGAATTGGCACTCTTATTTCTCCAAACACACAGTCCTTAATTTGCAGGCACCGGTTCTGCAAGTTTAGCAGTGAAAAGCTGAACTCACTGATTTCAGCAGGTGATTTATTCAGCAGTGCTGCTAAAAGCACTCCCTCACACACAGAAATATCAAGAAAATTAAAATACAAGCCTTTGCAGGGGTCCAAGAAACAAATCTTCACTTTTTCTGCAGCACTTTTAAAAATGGCCGAGTGCCAATGTTTACTTCAGACTGCACGTGCGCGAACGCTCCAACGCGCACGCGCAGGGTTGCTGGCACCAAGAAGCCTCATTTCAATTGTACCCGCTCCCTCCTACTTACAAAATTGGTGCGAGTGGTAGGCTCCGCCCCCTGTGCGCCACGCCAAGCAGACATCGAGCTCCAAGGAGCTCGAGAATACCGCACTTTTTTTCCGGCGCCGTTTTCGGCGCGAAAAACAGGCGCCCGGCTCTGAGGTGTGCCTTTTTCACCGCGTGTGGAAACTTGGGGCCACTATAACAGTGTCAACAGTTGCTTCCATATCAATGGAAATGAATTAGCCAAGGTGTCAGTATCTCCAACTAATCCTTCCAGAAAGCAATATGTCTTTGTGCAAGAGAGGGTGAGCTAAAACAGAGTACTATTAAAGTAATGCCATGAAAATGATTCAGAATAAAATTCAGAAATTTAGATTGGTTATTGATGTAACCTTTGACCATTTTGGTTAATTGAAAAGATATTTTCAAAGTTATAAATGCGTTTTACTGCATTATTCTACTTCTGCATCATGAGAACTGTAATGAAGACAGGTTTACGTTTTTATGTTTTCATGCGAGGGGGTGGAGGGAAATTGGAATACCATTCCTTTCATGGGATCCTAGTCCAATTCACACATTGTATGATTTTCCAGCTGCTGTCTTGAGAAGGTCTAAAATGTCATCATCTGAGTCCTGTGCAGCAGAACTTGTGTGCGAACTCGCCCTCTGGGGAGCTGGCACCCGAGCTACCCTGTCCCCCTGACCTGGCTGCAGCCCACTCGTGCCCAATGACTCACCACGTGCGGATCCCACCTATATACTACCCTCTAAATTTGCACAGTCATATTTTTTTATGAAGTCCCTGAAGCTCTGCAAAATCAAGGAACTTCATAAATGCTGTGGGGTCGAAATTGGTCAAACACATGGACCGCCCGTTTTTCGGCAGTGCGCCATTTTTTACCGCCCGGTACTGCTAGGGCTGAGTGACCGGGAATTTCATCGCATGTTTCTCGGCGGTAAGCCGAGTGGAGTGCAGTGGGTCGGAGCGGAGTGCAGCCGACGGTGTGTGGCGGAGGAGGCTTTTCGACTTGGGAATCTTCGGCTCTCGAGTTGTGCGCATGCGCATGCTGCTGTGAAGCTCCGTCATCCAGGAGGCACCGACGAGATGCCATTGTCTTCGATCCCTGCCATGAACTCCATTCCTTAGCCACTGACTCCATCCCTCTCCCTGGCTACTGTCTGAGGCTGAAATAGACTTGGTGTCATATTTGACCCTGAGATGACCTTCTGACCCTATATCCGCTCCATCGTCAAAACTGCTTACTTCCACCTCCATAACATCGCCTATCTCCACCCCTGCCTCAGCTCATCTACTGCTGATACCCTCATCCGTACCTTTGTTGCATCTAGACTTGACAATTCCAATGCTCTCCTGGCCGGCTTCCCATCTTCTACCCTACCCTCTGTAAAACTCTGCGGTGCTAACTCGCACCAAGTCATGTTCACCAATCACCCCTGTGCTCGCTGACCTACATCGGCTTCTGGTCTGGCAATGCCTCGATTTTAAAATTGTCCTCCTTGTTTTCAAATCCCTCTATGGCCTCACCTCCTCCCTATATCTGTAACCTCCTCCAACGCAAAAAACCTCCGAGATCTCTGTGCTCCTCTAATTCTGAACTTTTGCGCTACCCGATTTTAATCGCTCCACCAAGGCCCGATGCTCTGGAATTCCCTCCCGAAACCTCTCTGCATCTCATCCTTTAAAACCTACCTCTTAAACCAAGCTTTTGGTCACCTGTCCTAATATCTCCTTATGTGGCTCAGTGTCAAATTTTGTTTGATAACGCAGCAGTGACGCGACATGAGATATTTCACTGCATTAAAGGTGCTATATAAACGCAAATTGTTGTGGTGCCAGTGAATGTCTGGACAAATAGTGTTTCATTTGACTGAGACTTCTGTGATTCATTGCAGTGTATAACTATAATGGGAGTGAGATAGTTAACATGGTTGCTTTGTCTGGCAAATGAATTGGTAAAAATTATATATAAAACATAAGCCTAGAAATTGGGCTACTTATCATCACCCGTTTGCACTGCTATGCTGACGCAAAATGGCGGCCGTCACGCTCGCGCCCTTCTCTAGTGCGGGAATCGGCAGCTGCCATCTTGTTGAGGGCCTTAGTGCTGCCGATATTGCTAATCCTGTAGATGCAAATGATGAGAGCATGACATTATGCTAACTTGACGCCACGTCTGCGAACTTGGACCTTCGCTCTGAGTTCAGAGCTGGGTCCTTTGTTCTCTCTGAAAAGCAAGCGTTCACCAGACTGTCAGATGCTGTCAGCACTTCTTAAAGGGACACGCACATCTTTTAGGTAAGTTTGCATTGAAGGTTTTGAAATGGATTTTTTTATTTTATGAAGTAGTGGCTTGGTGCAGTACACGTTAAAAGTTTTTTAAAGTGTTGCTGTTGGACACTTGCAAGGCCTTGGATGGAAAAGAAAGGCCTCTGAGAAGACAGAAAATGCTGGAAATACTCAGCAGGTCATGCGGCATCCGTGGATAGAGAAACAGAGTTCACGTCTCAGGTTGAGATGCTGCCTGACCTGCTGAGTATTTCCAGCATTTTATACTTTTATTTCAGATTTACAGAATTCGCTCACAGAGAGAAGAGGGAGAAGCCGAAGGAAGGATGCAACCCAGACAGCTCCTTCCTGGCCGGGATATCCCGGCTGTGGTACCAGTGACCACAACCCCAATCCCTCTTTCGACATTAGTTCCACACTTTATCTTCCCTCTGTTACTGACCTTCATGATGACCTTTTGGCCACAATACTGAAATAAAAGTCACCACAAAGCAAACTTTCTAATCCAACTTTATACATCTATCCATCCAATATGAGATCAATAAATCAACTCATCACTTTATGCATTTCCTTAGCAACTGTCTTGTACGTGCCTTTGCCTATCCTACTGATGTCACGCAGTGCTACCCTAGTGGCTGCAGCGTGGCTGGTGGAAGGCTGCTGACTTTCAGTGGGGGGTCATTGAAAATGGCCTTGCTAGTCGATCTTGAAGAGCTGATGGCTGGGAATGTGAAATCAAGTGACGATGTTTCTTCTTCACTCTCCTCTCCCTCTCCTTGGTCAACCACTGGGTGGAAAGCTTGCGTTTCTTGGGTGTTTAAAATGAGGAAGGCACAAGGGTGGAGTTGTAGTGAGGGGAGGGTGGGAAAGCAAGAGGTGCATGCGAGAAGGAGGATAGTATATGAGGATACCAGCATCTTGTATCTTTTGCCGCTGGCCAACAGCTCAGCCATGCCCCTGCTAGGAATAGTCAGCACACCTCCAAAGGGATGAAGTGAAGCAAGGAATGGGAGGTGTGCCTCGTGTTTGTTACAAATTGTTGTTATGTGATTGATATTTGCGGGGGGCGGGGGGGTGCGGTGTCGTGCATTGAGCAATGTGAGGCTAGTGGTGCAGTTGGTAGGAGGCGCCGCTTGAAGATGCATTCACTGACCTTGACCATTGTTCAGAGGTCATGAAACTTCTTTGGGCACTGGAACCAGGTCATGTGGACGACACTGCTGGCAGTGACAGCCTTGGTAATCGGGTCTCACATCATTCTTTCTGGAGAGCCTCCTGGCCCCTGTGGGTAGAGGACCTCTCTTGCAGGTTTGACCCCCTGCAAAAAGCTGGAGTGCTGTGTGCAAAACCTTGGGAGCCTCTTCAATGGCTTGCTGAGCCATTGGTGATAATACTGAAGCACTTTTCCCACGTTGAGTTGAGCTGTAAGGGCTAAAAACTGCCTATTTTTAAATGATTTTTTTTCATGCCAGAAGGCTCTTTAAGAGACCGAACTGCTTTCTGAAATGGCAGCCTTGCTTTCAGAGCACGCTGTTCTTGCTGCAATGGCGCTATGGTCATGCTGCATTGGGGTCTCCTGCCGAGCTGAATGTCACCAGGACGGCGTTGCACAGTGAGTTTAGCGCTGGGCTAATGTTAATTAGTCCCCAGTGCCAATTTTTCAGTCCTGCCAGCGCCACCATTTCTGGTGGCCGAGAACACCGGCCCGTGGTTGCACCTACAGCTTAAAAAAAAAATTAATTAATGGGAAATGAGCATCGCTGGCAAGGAGAGCATTTATTGCCCATCCCAACTGCCCGTGAGAAGGTAGTGGTGAGCTGCCTTATACAACTGGCTTGCTACGCCGTTGAGAGTCAACTACATTTTAGCATTGTCGAATTGTTATCCCACAGTCTCTGAAGTCATTGAATACTGGCCACATAAAATTTTTGCATAATTTAAGATAGAGGAAGAATGCGTCGTGAGACTCAAAGGCAGCTGATGGATTGAGGTCTTCCATCTCAGTATCTGGTTAAGAACACTCTCACTGTTGCAATAAAATTGAATCAATGTTTTTTAAACTCCAAGGAAATCAGAAAAAGTAAAAACATAAACAAAAAGAAAAAAAATCACAGACCACAAATTTTTCATCTTTCCTATCACCCCAAAAGTAGCACTTTCCCAAATAACATAGAAACATAGAAAATAGGTCCTTCGAGCCTGCACCGCCATTCAATATGATCGTGGCTGATCATGCAACTTCAGTACCCCACTCCAACCTTCTCTCCATACCCCTGATCCCCTTAGTCATAAGGGCCACATCTAACTCCCTCTTGAATATATCCAACAAATTGGACTCAACAACTTTCTGTGGTAGAGAATTCCACAGGTTCACCACTCTCTGGGTGAAAAGGTTTCTCCTCATCTCGGTCCTTTTTGGCTTACCCCTTATCCTTAGACTATGACCCCTGGTTCTGGACTTCCCCAACATCGGGTACATTCTTCCTGCATCTAACCTGTCCAGTCCTGTCATCATTTTATATGTTTCTATGAGATCCCCTCTCATTCTTCTAAATTCCAGTGAATATAAGCCTAGTTGATCCAGTCTTTCTTCATATGTCAGTTCTGCCATCCCGGGAATCAGTCTGGTGAACCTTCGCTGCACTCCCTCAATAGCAAGAATGTCCTTCCTCAGATCAGGAGAACAAAACTGTACACAATACTCAAGGAGTGGTATCACCAAGGCCCTGTACAACTGCAATAAGACCTCCCTGCTCCTATACTCAAATCCTCTTGATATGAAGGCCAGCATGCCATTTGCTTTCTTTACTGCCTGCATGCCTACCTTCAGTGACTGATGTACCATGACACCCAGGTCTTTTTGCACCTCTTTTACTAATCTGTCACCATTCAGATAATAAGCTGCCTTACTGTTTTTGCCACCAAAGTGGATAACCTCACATATTTATCCACATTATACTGCATCTGCCATGCATTTGCCCATTCACCTAACCTGTCCAAGTCACCCTGCAGCCTCTTAGTATCCTCCTCACAGCTCACACTGCCAGCCAGCTTAGTGTTATCTGTAAACTTGGAGATATTACATTCAATTCCTTCGTCTAAATCATTAATGTACATTGTAAATAGCTGGGATCCCAGCACTAAACCTTGCGGCACCCCACTAGTCACTGCCTGCCACTCTGAAAAGGACCCGTTTATTCTCACTCTTTGCTTCCTGTCCACCAACCTGTTCTCTATCCACATCAATACATTACCCCCAATACTATGTGCCTTAATTTTGAACACTAATCTCTTGTGTGGGACTTTGTCAAAAGCCTTTTGAAAGTCCAAATACAACACATCCAATGGGTTCTCCCTTATCCACTCTACTAGTTACATCCTCAAAAAACTCTAGAAGATTTGTCAAGCATGAGTTCCCTTTCATAAATCCATGCTGACTTGGACCGATTCTGCTTTCCAAATGCGCTGCTATTACATCTTTATTAATTGATTCCAGCATTTTCCCCACCACCGATGTCAGGCTAACCGGTCTATAATTCCCTGTTTTCTCTCCCTCCTTTTTTAAAAAGTGGGGTTACATTAGCTACCCTCCAATCCATAGGTACTGATCCAGAGTCCATGGAATTTTGGAAAATGACCACCAATGCATCTACTATTTCTAGGGCCACTTCCTTAAGTACTCTGAGATGCAGACTATCAGGCCCTGGGGATTTATCGGCCTTCAGTCCCATCAGTTTCCCTAACACCATTTCTTGACTAATAAAGATTTCCCTCAGTTGCTCCTTCTTGCTAGACCCTCGGTCCCCTAGTATTTTCGGGAGGTTATTCATGTCTTCCTTAGTGAAGACAGAACCAAAGTATTTGTTCAGTTGGTCTGCCATTTCCTTGTTCCCCATTATGAATTCACCTGATTATGACTGCAAGGGACATACATTAGTCTTCACTAATCTTTGCCTCTTCACATATCTATAGAAGCTTTTGCAGTCAGTTTTTATGTTCCTTGTAAGCTTACTCTCATACTCTATTTTCCCCCTCCTAATTAAACCCTTAGTCCTCCTCTGCTGAATTCTGAATTTCTCTCAGTCCTCAGTTTTGCCCCTTTTTCTGGCCAATTTATATGCCTCTTCCTTGGATTTAACACTATCCCTAATTTCCCGCTTAATTTCAAAACAGAAAAACCCCACTTCATGGGCTCAATTTTCCCCAATGCCATTTTTTGGCGTGTTGCATGAGTTATGCCCATGTTTATGGCCCCGACGACGCCAAAAAAGTAACTAGTAACTTTCCCCGTTCTATTTTTTGAAATTGACGCCACGCAGTATGTCCTTTTAGCTTCAGAAGGTAGAGCCTAATGTCTGCGCTGAAAAAACAATGCTTCCCTTTCTGTACATGCGTAAAAAAAAGAACGTTTTTTACGTGACTGCTATTGGCGCGCATGCCCAGTGCAGCTCCCCATCTACATTCGGACATTTTTAAAGAGCCAGTTGTGTGTGAGAACTTTAATTCTCAGTGGAAAAATCGGAACTGCAATACAAGATGCACCGCGGCTCAAGGTCCAAGAATTTCTCTCAGGATGAAGCGGAGGCACTGGTTACTGTAATTGAGGCCAGATGGCACGAGCTGGACACCAGCAGAGGTCATATAAAAGTTTCACCAAAAAAAATGAAGAAATGCTGGAACCAACTTGCAAAAGATTACTGTGCAATGGTGACCACCCCGAGGTCTGGAGGCCAGTGGAAAACGATGTGGTAGGACCTTGGTCTAGTAGTTGGTGTGAGTAATATTTTAATTTATTCAATGGAATTGCAATTGTAAATGTGACCATCTGTATATGTCCCACTCAGCAGAAAGACACCCTCTCTAAAAAGTTACATTTTCATCTTTGCAGAGGAAGGTGGCACATAACAAAAGGGAAAGAACTTGAACAGGAGGAGGCCCGGCAAATTTGCACGCACTGACACCATTGGAAGAAAGGGTCGCTGCTTTAATGGGTCCTACCACAACTGCACAAGCTGGGCCCATACTCAAGGGGGAGGGCAAGTCCTGCAAATTCCACAGTCTGGCTTTGCTAAATGTTAAGTACTGCACGGGCTAGATATCCTTTGGTTCATTGAGATGTCTCCGTCAGCTATGTTTCGGTTGATGCAGTGTGCTATCATTCATCGTGGTCCTTCAAATCAGCCTGCTGCCTGCGCTGTGTGTTCCTACTCATGCCACCCACCCTGCCCCTTCCTCTGCTGCGAATCATTTGTCTGTTCTGTTATATTTTGCAGAACTTGAGGCCAACCTTGACGAGGCTGAAGACGATGCAGAAGAAGATTTAGACACGGACGAGCCTGAAGAGGAGAACATCTTCCAATCTCACCTTCCAAACCAAGAGCATGGGGGTGAGGGGGAGGGGCAAGAGGAGGGGATAGATGAAGCCCCCACTGCTGTACTCACTCTGGAGGAGGCGCAGGTGCCGCTCATTGAGGTGCCAGCCCCTTTCCTGGGTAGTATGAGTGTTGGGACATTTCATGGTTTCTCACAGTCTGAGGCTGGGGATTCCAGTGGGGTGCGGCGAGGCACACCCAGGGTGAGGAGAGGAAGGATAACTTGACAGCCTTCTCCTGAGGTGCAGGATCTAACAGATGTGGTTCAAATGATGGCAATGAGTGTGGAGCGGATTGACTTTACACGATCATTCCTGGACACCATCAGTGAGGTGGATGATGAGCTATCGGGACTGTCGGGAGAAGTAACAACACTCCCATGAGAAATGGGAACACTGTCCGGGCACATGAGGGAGGGAATGTCGCAGGCAGCTGATACAATGTCGGTGCACATGAGGGAGGGAATGTCGCAGGCAGCTGGTACAATGTCGGTGCACATGAGGGAGGGAATGTCGCAGGCAGCTGATACAATGTCAGTGCACATGAGGGAGGGAATGTTGCAGGTAGTTGAGACGCTGTTGGTGAACGTGAGGGAGGGTATGTCGCAGGTAGCTGATACAATGTCGGTGCACATGAGGGAGGGAATGTCGCAGGCAGCTGATACAATGTCGGTGAACATGAGGGAGGGAATGTTGCAGGTAGTTGATACACTGTCAGCGAACATGAGGGAGGGAATGTCGGAGTAACTGCTGCAGAAAGGGAACATGCTCAGATGTCGCTCCCATTGACAGAATCAATTGCCGCTCCCACTCCAATCCGCAGACCAGCCTCTGAAGAGGCTCATGTTGGATCTTTCACATTATCGCCTGCCCATGCCCCCCATCAAGAAGTGTGTATTACCCGAGATGTTCGAAAGAATAAGCTTGGTACCAACCCTAGAAACACTGCGCCACCGCCTGCCGACAAGGGTGGAGACACCAAGACCAAGCGTTGCGGACGGTCTTAAAATAAGGTGGAGGAGCGATGGGTGCAGCCTTTCCTTGCTGTTGTTGTTGTTATTGTTGTTACTGTTGCAACTGTTCTTAAATTAAAAGTTTTTTGTAAGTGATGTAAATTTACAAGTTTAAAAGTTTTTAAGTGATCTTAAAGTTTGTATGTGATCTTAACTGGAAACTTTAAAGTTTGATACAAGAATATTTTTATTAATGTTAAGTTTACAAACTCGTGTTAAAGTTTTGAATAAAATATATTTTAAATTATAACTGAATCATTTCCATTATTTATTGTATTATTAACACAACTTTTTGAATTAAAGAAGTATCATTTCCATTATTTGTTCCATTTACACATCACAACATTACGGAACAGGTCCAAACAGTAAACATGGTCCATTTGGAATAGTTGCCGCTGAGCCTTCAGGCAGCAAAGTGTTCACGGATGAGCTGCTGGCACAAGGCTCGAGCAATTGTTAAAGGGGCACAGCGGCCCACCCACCTCTGCTGTCGTGCTCAGGGTTCCCATAGTTGAATGGCTTCCTCGTCCTCCTCCTCATCATCTGCATCTTCTTCCTGATCATCAGCCACTATCACCTTAAGTGGATCTTCTACTACCAGCTGCTGCTACCTCATGATGTCTAAGTTATGCAGCATGCAGCACAGAACAGTGAACTGATCGACAATCTCAGGGGAGTATTGCAAGTAGCCTACTGAACGGTCCAGGCATCGGAAATGCTGTTTCAAGATGCCGATGGTCCTCTCTATTATGCTGCACGTCACAATGTGCGACATGTTGTATTCCCGGTCAGCTTCCATCTGGGTTACGCATAGGGACATCATGAGCCAGGTGGCAAGGCCGTACCCTTTGTCTCCCAGTAGCCAGCTCTGCTCTTCTGGCTGCTGCTTGCTGCTGAAACATGGCAGATATAGCACTCTCGCATAGGATGAATGCATCATGGGTGCTCCCAGGGTATCTCGCTTCAACTGACATGACACAATGGATGTCGTCACACATGAGCTGCACATTTATGGCGTGGAAGCCGTTTCTGTTGCTGTTCATCTCGCAATCCTCCAAAGGTGCTCGCAGGCGATGTGGGTACAATCAATGCAGCTCTGTAATTTTGGGAAGCCAGAAATTCTGGAGAAGCCTACAGTCCTTTCATGCATTTCCTGAGCGGTCATGGTGAACTTTATGTCGTCATTCCTCCGGACATATAGTGCAGCAGTCACCTGCTTAATGCAGATGTGTTGCATGTTGAGAAATGGTGCACACATCCCCAGTTGTGGCCTGAAATGATCCAGATGCATAGAATGAAAGTGCAGCTGTAAGCTTCACTTCAACTGACAAAGCAGTCTTCCTGACGCTTCTAGGTTGCAGGTCTGTTTTTACTAACTCACAGATCTCGGTTACAACTTCTTTGCGGAAACGCAGCCTTCTCACACAATCTGCATCACTCCGGTGCAGGTATGAATGCTTGTCTCGATATACCCGACTTGGGTAAGGCCTCCTGCCCATCATCCTACGTGCTCTGAGGTTCCTCAATTGTCTCCTTCGCAGCACCATCATGCAGATGGCTTATATGAGGTATGACATTGTCAATATTGCCCCCATAATTAAATTGTACCTTTGTAAGAAGCTCAAAACATCAGGACAAAGTTAAAGCTTCTCTTGTCTCTCCCTCCCCAAGGTTGACGCCCTAGTTTGGGCCACACCCTGGTCTGCACATGCGCGATAAGCTTTCTTAGAACGGGAATCTAGCCATTCAATGAGGACATTTGGGGCAACGAAGTCTAATGCAATTCTTTAATTTTAGATTTTTTTCTAAGTACCACCCCATCACCGACCGATCGTCTCCTCACCGGGCTCGAGGGTTGGTCAGCAGAATTGCTCCCTCGCCCGGACACGGACCCAGCAAACAGCCCCCCTCCCCGGGCTTCTTTTGAAGCTGCGGCAGAGTGTAAGGCTTCTCATGCCTTCAGTTCGGTTTCTACCACCCCACCCCCCTCCAGTTTCTTTCGAAGCCGAGCCCCTGTGTCCAGGCAAAGGAGCGATTCTGCTGGCTGACGCACTGTCCCTCGAGCCGGGTGACGAGACGTTCGATGGTGGCGGGCACTTTGAAAAAAATCCAAAATTAAATAATTGCATTAGACTTCCATTTTCTCCATTTTAAGTTTGAAAAAATTAAGCTTCATGATGCCTATTTAATGTCTTCTTGACTCCCTCCAAAAATTTCGCATAAAACGATGGCTTCTTTCTGCGCAAATTTTTTAATGTGTGCTGGTTTTTCTTAAGTGTCCAGAAGGTTTTTTGGAAATGGCCACATACGCCGTCCTGGGAAAAATGTAAGTTGGCCAAACTTAATCTGAAAAACTGCCGCAGATATCAGGTTACGTCTCCTATGACGCAAAAAAATACGAACCTAAAAAAATTGTAACTAAATGAGTTACGCTCTCGCAGAAACTTTAGGGAAACTTGGATATTTTAATTTAGGCCAAAAAAAGTGGTGTGCGCCAAAAAACAGCGCAGATAACTGGGGAAAATTGAGCCCCATAACTCTACTGCCCCAAACCTATATTTGGAAATGATGCTGTGACATCTCCATGATCTGAACAGTATGGACAGATTGACATCTCTGCCACCTGGCAAACATTGTGCGTTCGAGATGCTTATCATTGGCCATTCCAAATAATTATCCAGTTATTTGATGAAAATTAATTTGAAAGCAACTAAATCACAGTAAAAAAATGAAGTGATGTGTGATTAGATAATATTGTGCTGTTTTCACTTCTGTGCTTATTCCATTGAATCCAATGATAAATATATTATACCTAATATGACCTTCCAACTATCTTTTATTAATTTAGTGAGTCTTTTGGTGAATTCTATTAGTTAAAAAAAATATTGTCATACTCCATTACAATATAAAATTTATCACACAGTGTGTTAACTTAGTGGTTAAAAGTACTTGTACTGCTCTTAACAATGCTGTAAATCTGCTGCACTGACGACTTTTATGGAGGTACTACCACAGTTACAACCTGCCACATGGAACTCAAGTGATGAGGAGTATTATAGCTTACAGAGGCTGGTAGCCAATTACTTTCTTATACATGTATGATTGTGCAGCTAAATATTCACACTACCTCCACGGACTCATTTGAAAGAAGCAATGATGTGGGTGGCGGTGTGATTTTATTTGATCTCTTCTGAGGGGATCGTTAAGATAGTGGTTAGTTGTTTCAAGGGAGAGGCAAAAAAGGCCCTGTGCTTAAAATAATTTGAATTAAACAACATTAAAAAGAAATTAGTAAAGTGTGTTTCATACAAAAATCTTGCCACAGCTAGTGTACTAACAGAAGACAGAATGGAGTATCTCCTTTATTCCAATTCTGAGGATCATCTTCATAACCAATTCAGGATTTCATCACTTGATTTTGTCATCCTCACTTATGGAATGAACTGTGTTTTCCCTGTTCCCTACAGGTATAAATATAGATGTTGCCAATTTCTTGTTGATACATTTTTTGGGGGAGATGGAATTAAGAGGTGCAGGAAGAGAGCTAAAAAGAAGAGAGTGAATATTCGCACAGTGTAAAGCAATTTTAAAAACTAATGAATATTTAGTTTTCTGCTGAAAGGTAATATTTTTGATCACATTTGAAATTTTATATCATTTACATTTCTGTTAACTATTTTTGTTTTGGAATTTATTAATATAAATGAGGTAGGTCATGTCACTTCACTCATTTATTTTCATCACAATTACAAAACCATATTTTAAATATTTAACAATAGAATAGACGAGAACATTTGATTGGAAACAGACTAATCTTTCCACTCAGTGGTCCCACAATACAGCATTATGAAGCAGTGAGATGTCAGTTCACTGGAAAATGTGTGTGTGTTTACATGTGTAGACACCAATGGTCTCAGCTGTGATGCCCCTTATTGTAGAATAACCTGCCAACATTGAACTTTTAGGCTTACACTCCAGTGGCTTGCACAAAAAAATGGATTCTTGTGCAAGCTACTGGAGTGCAATTGGTGCACATGAAACCAGACCATAGCAGGCATCAATGCAGAGAGAGGAGAAAATGAGCAAAATAAGAGAGAAATGCAACAGTTAGCAGACTACAACGCTTTAAAAAAAATTAGGAAAGTTTATGTTTTCCAAACAGTCATCAGATACTGCTTGTCTAGTCGGAATGACCACTTTCAATTATGGTCACCAGATTTACAAATAAACAATAAATGAATGCACAGGAGGGCAGGAAAAAGAGTGAGAGAGCTATAGTGATAGGGGATTCTATTGTAAGGGGAATAGATAGGCCTTTCTGCGGCCGCAAACGAGACTCCAGGAATGTCATGTTGCCTCCCTCTGGTGCAAGGGTCAAGGATGTCTCGGAGCGGCTGAAGCACATTTCGGAGAGGGAGGGTGAACAGCCAGCTGTCATGGTACATATAGGTACCAACGATATAGATAAAAAACGGGATGAGGTCTTACAAGCTGAATTTAGGGAGCTAGGAGTTAAATTAAAAAGTAGGACCTCAAAGATAGTAATCTCAGGATTGCAACCAGTGTCACGTGCTCGTCAGAGCAGGAATCGCAGGATAGCTCAGATGAATACATGGCTTGAGGAATGGTGCAAGGGGGAGGGATTTGAATTCCTGGGGCATTGGAACCAGTTCTGGGGGAGGTGGAACCAGTACAAACCGGACGGTCTGCACCTGGGCAGGACCGGAACCGATGTCCGAGGCAGAGTGTTTGCTAGTGCTGTTGGGGAGGGTTTAAACTAAAATGGCAGGGAAATGGGAATCAATGCAGGGAGGCAGAGGGAAGTAAAAAGGGGGCAAAAGGTAGGAAGGAAAAAAACAAGAGCGGAGAGCAGAGAAATCAAGGGCAAAAATCAAAAAGGGCCACATTACAACATAATTCTAAAAGGGACAAACAGTGTTAAAAAAACAAGCCTGAAGTCTCAATGCGAGGAGCATTCATAATAAGGTGGATGAATTAACTGCGCATGTGGCTGTTAACGGATATGATGTAATTGGGATTACGGAGACATGGCTCCAGGGTAACCAAGGCTGGGAACTCAACATCCAGGGATATTCAATATTCAGGAAGGATAGACAGGAAGGAAAAGGAGGTGGAGTAGCATTACTGGTTAAAGAGGAGATTAATGCAATAGTAAGGAAGGACATTAGCGTGGATGATTTGGAATCTATATGGGTAGAGCTGCGAAACACCAAAGGGCAGAAAACGTTAGTGGGATTTGTGTACAGACCACCAAACAGTAGTAGGGAGGTTGGGGACGGCTCAAACAGGAAATTAGGGACGCGTGCAATAAGGTTACAGCAGTTATCATGGGTAACTTTAATCTATATATTGATTGGGCTAACCAAACTGGTAGCAATACTGTGGAGGAGGATTTCCTGGAGTGTATAAGGGATGGTTTTCTGGAACAATATGTCGAGGAACCAACTAGAGAGCTGGCCATCCTAGACTGGGTCTTGTGTAACGAGAGAGGATTAATTAGCAATCTGGTTGTGCGAAGCCCCTTGGGGAAGAGTGACCATAATATGGTAGAATTCTTCATTAAGATGGAGAGTGACACAGTTAATTCAGAGACTAGGGTCTGAACTTAAAGAAAGGAAACTTCAACGGTATGAGATGTGAATTGGCTAGGATAGACTGGCGAATGATACTTGCACCATTCCTCAAGCCATGGCAGACATTTAAATATCACATGGATGAACTACAACAATTGTACATCCCTGGGGTGGCGTAAAAATAAAAAAGGGAAGGTGGCTCAACCGTGGCTAACACGGGAAATTAGGGAAAGTGTTAAATCCAAGGAATAGGCATATAAATTGGCCAGAAAAAGCAGCAAACCTGAGAACTGGGAGAAAATTAGAATTCAGCAGAGGAGAACAAAGGGTTTAATTAGGAGGGGAAAAATAGAGTATGAGAGGAAGCTTGCTGGGAACATAAAAACTGACTGCAAAAGCTTCTATAGATATGTGAAGAGAAAAAGATTAGTGAAGCCTAATGTAGATCCTTACATTAGTCAGAATTCATAATGGGGAACAAGGAAATGGCAGACCAATTGAACAAATACTTTGGTTCTGTCTTCACTAAGGAAGACATGAATAACCTCCCGAAAATACTAAGAGACCGACGGTCTAGCGAGAAGGGGGAACTGAGGGAAATCCTTATTAGTCAGGAAATGGTGTTAGGGAAATTGAAGGAACTGAAGGCAGATAAATCCCCAGGGCCTGATAGCCTCCATCCCAGAGTACTTAAGGAAGTGGCCCTAGAAATAGTAGATGCAATGGTGGTCATTTTCCAACATTCCATGGACTCTGGATCAGTTGTTATGGATTAGAGGGTAGCTAATATAAGCCCACTTTTTAAAAAAGGAGGGAGAGAGAAAGCAGTGTATTATAGACCAGTTAGCCTGACATCGATGGTGGGGAAAATGCTGGAGTCAATTATTAAAGATGTAATAGCAGCGCATTTCGAAAGCAGTGACAGGATCGGTCCAAGTCAGCATGGATTTATGAAAGTGAAATCATGCTTGACAAATCTTCTAGAGTTTTTTGAGGATGTAACTAGAGGAGTGGATAAAGGAGAACCAGTAGATGTGTATTTGGACTTTCAAAAGACTTTTGACAAGGTCCCACACAAGAGATTAATGTGCAAAATTATTGGGGGTAATGTATTGACGGGATAGAGAACTGGTTGGCAGACAGGAAGCAAAGAGTGGGAATAAACGGGTACTTTTCAGAATGGCAGGCAGTGACTAGTGGGGTGCTGCAGGGTTCAGTGCTGGGACCTCAGCTATTTATAATATACATTAATGATTTAGACAAAGGAATTGAATGTAATATCTCCAAGTTTGCAGATGACACTATGCTGGGTGGCAATGCGAGCTGCGAGGAGGAGGCTAAGAGGCTACAGGGGTCTAGGACAGGTTAGGTGAATGGGCAAATTGCATGGCAGATGCAGTATAATTTGGTTAAATGTGAGGTTATCCACTTTGGTGGCAAAAACAGGAAGGCAGATTATTATCTGAATGGTGACAGATTAGTAAAAGTGGAGGTGCAACGAGACCTGGGTGTCATGGTACATCAGTCATTGAAGGTAGGCATGCGGGTACAGCAGGCAGTAAAGAAAGCAAATGGCATGCTGGCCTTCATAGCAAATGGATTTGAGTATAAGAGCAGGGAGGTCTTGCTGCAGTTGTACAGGGCCTTGGTGAGACCACACCTTGAGTATTGTGTGCAGTTTTGGTCTCCTAATCTGAGGAAGGACGTGCTTCTATTGAGGGTGTACAGCGAAGGTTCACCAGACTGATTCCCGGGATGGCAGGACTGACATATGAGGAAAGACTGGATCGGCTAGGCTTATACTCACTGGAATTTAGAAGAATGAGAGGGGATCTCATGGAAGCTTATAAAATTCTGACGGGACTGGACAGGTTAGATGCAGCAAAATGTTCCCGATGTTGGGGAAGTCCAGAACCAGGGGACACAGTCTTAAGATAAGGGGTAAGCCATATAGGACCGAGATGAGGAGAAACTTTTTCACCCAGAGAGTTGTGAACCTGTGGAATTCTCTGCCACAGAACGTTGTTGAGTCCAGATCGTTGGACAAATTCAAAAGGTAGTTAGATGTGGCCCTTACGGCTAAAGGGATCAGCGGGTATGGAGAGAAGGCTGGGGTGGGGTACTGAGGTTGAATGATCAGCCATGATCATATTGAATGGCGGTGCAGACTTGAAGGGCCGAATGGCCTGCTCTTGAACCTATTTTCTATGTTTCTATGTTTCTACGAATAGAAGACTATTTTAGATCACGAAGCACAACTGGGAACACTGAATGATTTGTGAAGCGCATCACAACATACAGCGGGTCAAAGAAAAAGATCATCATTAATAACAAGTGTTAGGCCATTGAAGACCCTAACTATGCAACAAATTATTAATTGCTTAATTGATATACAATGCATAGACCAGACCGTCATCGTCTTCTGGGCCTGTGGATGATCAGGCACAACTGCAGGTACTAAATCAATTGGGAATGCAATGTGAGCAAATTGCTGCTTTGCAGTATTCGAGCAGGGATATGAGGTAGGTTTAGCACTCACCCCCACACACGTCTAACGGGGGCAACAGGTCCTCCCGATATCATCTACTTCAGCTTCTTCTTGGGCTGCAGGTTGTTTGTGTGGCCACACTTGGTTTTACGGCAGTTGGATGCACGAGGGTGTAGGCGGCAGATATTCTTGTAGCAGTTGTATTTCTGAGCGAGGACACAGAGGGAAGCGTCCAATATGCCGTCTCTATCTTCTACCTGGAAGTAACATAGCTGGGCTACATAAATCTAAGGTGAAGGAGGATTCATTTTCCCATGTCTTTAAGTGGTTCACTCATGGGTCTTTCACAAGATCATGGCTGGGGGCGGGGGGCTGGGGCGGGTGGGGGGGCAGTGGAGTAGGTTTTAGGCGAGTGGTTGCTTATATATGCAAATTGGGCAAAGGACTTCTGGTGACCACTCAAGAAAAGGCCCAGAAAAGTTTTGGGAGAATATTTGTGAGCCTGCTGCTGGCCAGTGCTCGACCCCCCTAGAATTGGCTCAATCCATCAAAGCCTGACCAGATGGATGGCTCAGTATTTGCCATCTATAGCTCATCAGTTGCATTCAAATGAAGCCCAAACCCGAAAAAGGTTTGCTTTGGGCGGGCAGCATAGCTGCTCCATTGATGTTATGCCCATTTTGGGTGGAAGTTGAAAATCCTCCATGAATCTTAAAGTTCAGAAAATATAGGTCAAATGCCGATGTGTTGTTGACTGTCTTTTGCATGAACGCAGTATGCCACTTGATCAGTATGAACTAGACATTAAGAACATAAGAATTAGGAGCAGGAGTAGGCCATACGGCTCTTCGAGCCTGCTCCGCCATTCAATAAGATCTTGGCTGATCTTCGACCTTGTCATGTATCTCACATTATTGTATATAATTGTATCTTACCATGCTATACATGACTGTAACTGGATATGACCTGTAGCAATAAGCATACCTTACCACCAGGGGTGCACTTGCAGGAGACACTCCATACCTGTCCCACTGTGGTATAAAAAGGGAGGTCTCAGGCAAGTGCAGCACTGGAGAGCTGGAATTAAAGGTGCAGGTCCTGAGTGACCTTGACTTCAGCATGTGTCTCGTGTAAGTCAGTACATTAGAGTCAGGACAGTGGCGACGAGTTACGGGATCACAGAATCCACAGAATGGCTACCAACAGCTCAGATGAGAAATACAATGCTGGAGACAATTGGGATGACTTTATAGAAAGGCTCCAGCAAAGCTTTGTGACCAAAGATGGGCTGGGCGACGATAAGGCAGACAAGAGAAGAGCCCATCTCTTGACCAGCTGTGGCTCGAAAACATACGCTTTAATGAAGGACCTGCTGGCACCCGAGAAACCAGCAAGCAAGTCGTTTGAAGACTTGAGCACACTGGTGAGAGACCACCTGAAGCCAGCGAGCAGCCTACACATGGCCACACAGATTCTACAACTACAGACGCTGTGTGGGCCAAAGCATACCCGACTTCGTGGCGGAACTTCGGAGGTTGGCTAGTTTATGTGAGTTCCCCGATGAACTAAGGAGAGAAGTACTGAGAGACTTTTTTATTGAAGGAATAGGCCACGCAGGCATATTCCGAAAGCTTATAGAGACTAAGAACTTGACTCTAGAGACAGCAGCACTGGTCGCACAGACGTTCTTGGCAAACGAAGAAGAAACGAGGCTGATCTATACTTCGGGTACGACAACCAACGAGGCATCGGAACAAGGGGTTCACATTGTGAAACAAACCGCTACCCCCACACACAGACAAAGACAGGAGAGCAGGCCTTCAACAGCAGACAGTGGCACCAGAAGCCATCAAAATCAAGGGCCACATGAACGGCCGATCACACCTCATCAACCCACAATGCGAGCAATCAACAACAGATTGAGAGAAGCTCAAGGGAGATCAGCTAGATGCAGCTCATCCTTCAGAAACAATGGAAACGGTCTGTGTTGGAGATGTGGGGGAAGGCACTCAACCAGGGTGTGTCGATTTCAGCATGCCGTTTGCAGAAACTGCAACTACACAGGGTATCTGGCTCACATGTGCAGACAAACAGCAGCTCGGCTGGTATATGAATCGGAAGGGTCGGAAAGCGGACCAGAAGACGGTTGGAACAGTGTATGGGACGCCGAGGTACAGCGGGTTAACACGATCAATGTCCACTGTTCTTACACCAAGACGCCTCCAATTATGATGAGGGTTCTACTCAACGGGATACCCATCAACATGGAACTGGACACGGGGGCCAGTCAATCCCTCATGAGCGTTCAACAATTTGAACAGCTGTGGCCGCACAAAAGCAACAGACCAAAACTCACAAAGATCGACACCAAACTAAGGACCTATACTAAAGAAATCATCCCAGTCCTTGGCAGTGCCATGCTCTCAGACACACACAAAGGGATGGTGCACCGACTTTCCCTGTGGATTGTCCCCGGGGATCTCCCAGCCCTGTTGGGGAGAAACTGGCTAGCAGAACTTAATTGGAAATGGGATGATGTTCATGCCATGTCGTCAGAGGAACGGACCTCCTGCTCAACAGTTCTAAGCTGTTTTGAACATCTCTTTCAGCCAGGTGTGGGCACCTTCAAAGGGGCTAAAGTTAGAATCTATATCATACAGAATGCCAGGCCAGTCCATCACAAGGCTAGAGCTGTGCCTTATGAGGGAAAAGATTGAAAACGAACTGGACTGGCTTCTGCGGGAAGGCATAATTTCTCCTGTGGAATTCAGCGACTGGGCAAGCCCCATCGTCCCCGTCATGAAGCCTGATGGATCCGTGCGAATCTGTGGGGATTACAAGTCTACCATAAACATAGGCTCCCTACAGGACCAATACCCGCTGCCCAGAGCGGAGGACCTATTTGCCACGTTGGCTGGAGGAAAACTTTTCTCGAAACTTGACCTCACATCTGTGTATATGACGCAAGAACTGATCGAAGAGTCTAAGCTACTCACCACCATCAACACACATCGAGACCTTTTTGTGTACAATCGATGTCCATTCGGCATCAGGTCGGCAGCTGCTATATTCCAGCGCAACATGGAAAATCTGCTCAAGTCCATCCCGGGGATGGTTGTGTTTCAAGATGACATCACGGGCAGAGACACTGACTCTCATCTCCGCAATCTTGAGGAAGTACTAAGTCGATTGGATCGGGTAGGCCTAAGAGTTAAGAAATCCAAGTGTCTGTTTCTCGCGCCTGAGGTTGAATTTTTGGGCAGAAGGATTGCCGCTGATGGTCCGCCCAACCGAATCCAAAACTGAAGCGATTCGCCTGGCACCCAGGCACGGAATGTCTTGGAACTGCGCGCCTTTCTCGGGCTACTTAATTACTTTGGGAACTTTATGCAGAACTTGAGCACGCTGCTGGAGCCTCTCCACGTGCTACTCAGAAAGGGGTGCGATTGGTTTTGGGGGGACGCCCAAGAACGCGCCTTCAATAAGGCACGCAACCTTCTATGTTCCAAGAGTGTTTTAGCCTTTTTTGACTCAGGCAAAAAGTTAGTCCTTACGCATGATGCGTCAGCGTACGGGGTCGGGTGTGTTTTACAGCACGTCAATGATGTGGGTAAATTGCAGCCTGTTGCTTATGCCTGCAGGTCACTTTCGCGGGCGGAACGCGGGTACGGTATGGTTGAGAAGGAGGCGCTCGCGTGCATGTACGGTGTCAAAAAGATGCACCAATAACTTTTCGGGGCCAAGTTTGCATTAGAAACCGACCACAAACCCCTCTCGTCCCTACTATCCGAGTGCAAGGCAATCAACGCCAACACCTCGGCGCGCATTCAGCGGTGGGCACTCATGCTGGCGGCTTACGACTACACGATAAGGCACAGATCAGGCACAGACAACTGTGCCGACGCGCTTAGCACGCTACCCCTGGCGACCACAGAAATGGTCATGGCAATCAATGCCTTTGAATCCACAGGCTCGCCCATGATGGCTCGCCAAATCAGAGCCTGGACAACCAGCGACCCCACGTTATCTCTGGTTAAAAGAAGCGTTTTAACCGGTGATTGGGAAGAGGCTCGCGATGCCTGCCCCGAGGAGGTCAAACCCTTCCATAGGCACATGCATGAACTCTCACTACAGGCAGACTGCCTGATGTGGGGCAGCCGAGTAATTATGCCCTTACGAGGCAGGGAGGCATTTGTCCGGGAGCTCCATCGTGAGCACCCAGGGATCGCCCTTATGAAGGCCATAACCAGATATTATGTCTGGTGGCCTGGCATTGACGCGGACTTGGAGCTCTGCGTCCGTCGGTGCACCATTTGTGCCCAACTCAGTAATGCCCCTAGGGAGGCCCCCCTAAGCCCCTGGCCCAAACCATGGTCGCGGGTGCATGTAGACTATGCGGGCCCATTCATGGGCAAAATGTTTCTTGTAGTCATTGAGGCATTTTCAAAATGGATCAAGTGCACCATTTTAAACTCGAGCACCACCTCCACCACTGTGGAGAGCCTTAGAACCATGTTTGCAACGCACGGCATTCCTGATATATTGGTCAATGATAATGGTCCGTGCTTCACCAGAGCAGAATTTCACAATTTTATAGTTGACCATGGTATAAATCATGTTAAGACGGCACCTTTCAAGCCGGCCTCCAATGGCCAGGCGGAGCGAGCAGTGCAGATCATTAAACAAGGCATGCTCAGAATCCAAGGTCCCACACTGCAGAGCCACCTGTCACGACTGCTGCTAGCATACAGATCTCATCCGCATTCGTTGACTGGGGTTCCCCTATTGATGAATCGAACCTTAAAGACCAGGCTCTTGTTAATCCTCCTGGACATGCATAAAATTGTTGAGGCTATGCGTCAAAAGCTAACTGAGTACCATAACCGAAATTCGAGGGGGAGGTGGAATGAGATAGGGGACAAAGTGTTTGTGGTAAACTATGGCCGGGGTCACAAATGGCTTGCAGGGACAGTAACAGACAAAGAGGGAAACAGGCTACCTGTTGTACAAATGGTATATAAAGGGAGGTCTCAGGCAAGTGCAGCACTGGAGAGCTGGAATTAAAGGTGCAGGTCCTGAGTGACCTTGACTTCAGCATGTGTCTCGTGTAAGTCAGTACATTAGAGTCAGGACTTAACAGACCTCAACTCTACTTTCCCGCTCAATCCCCATAACCCTTGATCCTCCTAGAGCCAAAAAATCTATCTATCTCAGCCTTGCATACACTCAATGACTCGGCATCCACAGCCCTTTCGGTTAGAAAATTACAAAGATTCACAACACTCTGAGTGAAGAAATTCCTCCTCATCTCAGTATTAAATAACCGAGCCCTTATGCCCCCTAGTTTTAGACTTTCCAGTCAGGGGAAACAACTTCTCAGCATCTACCCTAACAATCCCCCTCTTATATGTTGGGAACCATAAGATTAGCAAGTAATTCCTGCAGAAAGGGAATGGTATTCCTGCTCTTGTTGCCGGAATGCTGAATGTATATGAATGACATTTCAACATAAGCAATTATCAAGATAATTAATCTTGGTTTACTATATAGCAGTAGATAATTATGTTTGTCCTTATTGTGGTAAATGGGACATCTATCAATAGAGGCATCAATTTGGGTCACTAAATGCGTCTTTAATTTGGCCAGAATCTGACTGGTCTTGAGACTGTAGCATCTATCGCTCTAAGGATACAACAACAACAACAACAAGTATTTATATAGTGCCTTTAATGTAGGAAAATGTCCCAAGGTGCTTCAGAGTGTGTTATAAGACAAAACAAATAAATTTGACACTGCGCCACATATGAAGAAATTACAGCAGATGACCGGAAGCTTGGTCAAAGAGATAGGTTTTCAGGAGCGTCTTAAAGGATGAAAGAGAGGTAGAGAGGTGGAGAGGTTTAGGGAGGGAGTTCCAGAGCTTAGGGCCCAGGCAGCTGAAGGCACGGCGACAAATGGTTGAGCATTTACAATCGGGAATGCTCAAGAGGGCAGAATTTGAGAAGCGCAGACATCTCGGGGGTGGTGGTGGGGTGGTTGTGAGTCTGAAGGTGATTACAGAGATAGGAAGGAGCGAGGCCATGGAGGGATTTGACAACAAGGATGAGAATTTTGAAATTGAGGCATTGCTTAACCAGGAGCCAATGTAGGTTAGCGAGCACGGGGGTGATGGGTGAACGGGACTTGGTGTGATTTAGGACACGGGTTGCCGAGTTTTGGTGACCTCAAGTTTATGTAGGGTAGAATGTGGGAGGCCAGCTAGGAGTGCATTGGAGTAGTCAAGTCTAGAGGTAACGAAGCATGGACGAGGGTTTCAGCAGCAAATGAGCTGAAGCAGGGGCGGAGATGGGCAATGTTACAGAGGTGGCAATAGGCGGTTTTAGTTATGCCACGGATATGGGAGCTCATTTCATGGCCAGTATAACACCTAGGTTGTGAACAGTCTGGTTCAGCGTCAGACTGATGCAAAGGAGAGGGA
The DNA here is from genome assembly GCF_044704955.1 of Pristiophorus japonicus. NCBI lineage: Eukaryota > Metazoa > Chordata > Chondrichthyes > Pristiophoridae > Pristiophorus > Pristiophorus japonicus. Next base: position 330,996,751 of record NC_091978.1, read on the forward strand.
TGGAGTCGGTGGTTAGGGAACGCAGTTTGTGGCAGGGACTAAAGACAATTGCTTCGGACTTCCCAATATTTAATTGGAGAAAATTACTGTTCATCCAGTACTGGATGTCGGACAAGCAGTCTGACAATTTAGAGACCTTGGAGGGGTAGAACGAAATGGTGGTGGGGTAGAGCTGGGTGTCGTCAGTGTACATGTGGAAACTGACACTGTGTTTTCAGATGCCAAGTGGCTGCATATAGATGAGAAATAGGAGGGGGCCAAGGATAGATCCTTAGTAGTAAACATGTTGATGGAATGGAACCACTGGTTTGACGCGAGATGCTAAGGCACTGACTTAGAGGTTACAAATGGAATCAATAGTGTGAGGAATTTTCAAGACAGCTAGCAGTCTGCTAGATGTGTGGTGCTACTAACTCAAACCAAAAAAAGAGCATAAATTACGAGGTGTTAGATTATTTCAGAATTGGCAGCTAGAAGTAAGCCAACTTTGCTACTAGAATCATTGCTAGAAGTGTGATGTTTTCATTTGGGAAACTGCAAAACCTGGTATGGCGGTTGTGATGGACAAAATAGTCTTTATTTTGACAGATTGAGTAAAAGGATCTCACTGTGGTACTGAGCCATACAGATCAGCAAGACGCAAGATTCAATCTTTCATCTGTACTGACCTAAGCCAGCATGGCAGGTGGTTGCAACAATTGACAGTGCCTCTGGAAAGAGAAAATCATTTAGTTTTCTACTTCTGATCAATATCCAGTGCACCCTGGCAGAAAGTGTGCAAGTGATGCATAAAGTTAAAAAAAAAGCTGCTGACAGTCGCTGCCTCAGTTGTGTTGAATTATGTCAGAGCAAGAGTTAGGGTCTTCATTGGTATTTTGCTTGCTTTGACCATGTTTACCAAACGATGAAAATGCCAAGATTAATAATTTTATTCTACTTTTAGTACTTAATTAATGACCTACATAATCACGTTGACTATTGGAAACATTAAAACCCATAAAAAATGATATAGTGCTCTGGCAGTTGGGGAGCCCAGGCTTATTTCGTCACGCTACTGATTTAATTGCAGCCACAATTGTGTGTGAAGATTCCAGAAGGGAGGAATGATGGAGGAAGCATTAACCTTGACATTGTCATGCCTCCTGTTAGTTGCTCAAAGGTCATTGGCAGAAGCCAGATTGTTTGTGTGCTGTCTTGACGGTCGGACCTGTGAGGACTTGAATGATTAGGGTCTTTTTGGGGAGAAAGAGAAAGGATTAAAAATAGTAAAAAACATTAACATTCATGATGGTGACAAAGTCACTGAAAACTTTCAAGTATTTTTCAACGTTTGTATCATATTTGCTAACTTTTTAAATGGCCATTTTCTGTTGCGCAATCTGAAATATTATTTCTTAAAATATTTACTGTCACAAGTAGTGTAGGTTGTTAGTTAATGTTGAAAAGTAACATATGTTGAAGTTAATAGAGATACTTGGGGCAATTTTAAACTTGTGGCCACCTGGCTTGTGCTGGAAAAATGGGTGTGAGGCTTCCAGTGTCCACCAGGTGTGTGCTCGATGCCATTTTGGCTTGTGGGCTCTCTAATCATCCAGGGCACCCATTCCAAAACCACATGGATGCCCAGTACATATACAGTATGTAAAAGAGAGCACAGCGCCTGCTCAGGACCCTGTTTCCTCACTGCTTGATTCTCCCACTAATCCTGGGGGGGGCGGGACAGTCAGGAGGAATGCTGTACCAGTGTTATATTAATGATCCTTAGCTGCAGTTTGGTTAGTCATTTAAATATATTTTTATATCTTGATGAGCATAGTGTTATAGGTCCACTTTCTTTTAGAACTATTATTTGGAATGACCACATTAATTCTGCAATCAGAAGATTTTGAATTACTCTGAAAAATTGCATTTTACATCTTGGTTTAGTTGTTGAAATTTTGAATTAAAAAGAATCTTTGACAAAAAAATCAAAATGTCACAAAATGCCTACACATGCAAAACAGGAATTTTGTTGATAGATACAAATTCTCTGTCCACCAAAGAAAAGAAACCTGGTTGTAATGACTGGTTAACCATATGGCATGCTACATCAAGTCACAAGAAACACTCTCATTTTATGCTTATTACATTGTACAGTTCCTGTGGGGCCTTTGTTACAGTAATAAAATACAGATGCTTCTAATTTGTCCACTTTTTGATATAAGAAAATAGTTTAAAATATTTGTAATGTAAATCAAATGAAGCCTTCTCTTAGAATTTATTGTAAAAGCTAGAATAGAACTATAGATCTCAAAATGCATTCGAGTCTGATATGTTTATCTACAACCATTCATTCATTCATAAAAAGCATAGATTAATATCCAAGATGATTGAGGCAAATAATATATATGTATAAGATCATAAGAAATAAGAGCAGGAGTAGGCCATTTGGCCCTTCGAGACTGCTCCGCCATTTAATAAGATCACGGCTTATCTGATCTTGGGCTCAGCTCACTTCCCTGCCCATTCACTTATTGTTCAAAATGTTGTCTATCTCCACCTTAAATATATTCAATGACCCAGCCTCCACAGCTCTCTGGGGCAGAGAATTTAAATGGTGAGTAGATTTTCCATCAGAGATGTATTCATTGGCTAGGCCAGCATTTATTGCACATTCCTAATTGCTCTTAAGAAGGTGATGGTGAGCCACTAGGGTAGTTAAGAATCAACCACATTGCTGTGGGTCTGGAGTCACATATAAGCCAGACCAAGTCAGGACGGTAGATTTTCTTCCCTAAAGGACATCAGTGAACCAGATGGGTTTTTACAACAATCCGGTAGTTTCATGGTTACCATTACTGATACTAGCTTTTTGTTTAGTTCCAGATTTATTTAATGAACTGAATTTAAATTCCCCAGTTGCCATGTTGTGATTTGAACTCTTGTCCCTGGATTATTAGTCTAGGCCTAATATACACAACATGTACACAACATAAGGCATTCTAACATGGGGATTGCTTTATGAAAGAAATAGTTGTGAATGTTTCCTTTTAATCAGAATTTGCTGTGACTGCACATGCACAAGAATTAGGCGATGGGCTCAGTTATACTCTTGTAGTGCGTTAAACTTGTTTGGTATTTGATTTTCAAATTTTTACATCTGTTTAACTTTTATTAAGAAACCTAAAGTGCACAGTGCAAGGACACTGTCATAGTTGATATCAGCAAATGAGAAAATAAGATAAATCAGGTAGTAGTGATTTTGACATCTTTATTTATTCATTCAAGGGATCTGGCCATCGCTGGCAAGGCCAGCATTTCTTTGTCATCCCTAATTGCCCTTGAGAAGGTGGTGTTTTTTTTTGCTATCCTCAGTGCTTCTTTCAGGTGGTGTTCAACATGATGGAGTACTGATTCATCAGCTCAGGGGGGTTGGTGGGTGGCAGTCAGCAGGAGGTTTCCTTGCCCATGTTTGACCTGATGCCATCATGGGGTCCTCAGTCACTGTTGAGGACTCCCAGCGCCCCTCCTTCCCAACTGTATACCACTGCCGCCACCTCTGGTGTGTCTGTCTTGCCGGTGGGATAGGACATACCCAGGGATGATGATGAAGTCTGGAATATTGGCTGAAAGTTAAGATTCTGTGAGTATGACTATGTCAGGCTGTTGCTTGCCTAGTCTGTGGGACAGCTCTCCCAATTTTGGCACAATCCCCAGATGTTAGTGAAGAGAACTTTGTAGGGTCGACTGGGCTGGGGTTTGCCTTTGTCATCTCGTGTCTGAATCCGACTCCTAGATCGATGCTGAGTGGTCTGTCTGGTATTATTCCTGTTGTATATTTTTGCAGTGATTTGATACAACTAAGTGGCTTGCTAGACCATTTCAGAGGGCACCTAAGAGTCAACCACTGTGAGTCTGGATTCACATATCGTCCAGTCCGAGTAAGGACGGCAGGTTTCTTTCCCTGAAGGACATTAGTGAACCAGTTGCGTTTTTATGACAATCCAATAGCTTCATAGTCACCATTACTGATACTAGCTTTTTTATTCCAGATTTATTTAATTAACTGAATTCAAATTCACAAACTGCCATTCTGTGAAAGATAAATTGCAATCTTAATTTCAATTCAGTGCAGATGCAAGGAGGAGGAACAGTGTGTAGGAAGAGGATTTTAGAGTTTGCAATTTACTCTCTAGAGTACTAAGAAAATAGCAAAGAAAAAGAAGTTGCCCTATTATCTGCTTGAGAGAAAGAAAGAAGTAGAGAAAGAGGGAAAGAAAGAAGGAAGAAAGACTTGCATTTATATAGTGCCTTTCATGACCATCGGATGTCCCAAAGTGCTTTATAGCCAATGAAGTAATTATTGAAGTATGGTTACTCTTGTAATGTAGGAAATGTGGCAGCCAATTTGCACACAGCAAGCTCCCACAAACAGCAAAATAATAATAAAAAAACAGATAATCTGTTTTTTAGTGATGTTGATTGAGGGATAAATATTGGCCAGGACACCAGGGATAACTCCGCTATTCTGCTTCAAATTAGTGCCATGGGATCTTGTGCATCCACCTGAGAGAGCAGACGGGGCCTCAGTTTAATGTCTCATCTGAAATATGGCACCTCCGACAGTGCAGCACTCCCTCAGCATTGCACGGGAATGTCAGCCTAGATTTTTGTGCTCAGCTTCTGGAGTGGGACTATGAACCCACCACCATCTGTCTCAGAAGCGAGAGCGTTGCCAACTGTGCATGGCTGACACAAAGGAGATGGAAAGAGATTACTTATTGAGCAACAAGGCCTTTCTTGTGTTCGATGCAGAAGTATGATAGAAGTAATAGAAAAGTCTTCCAAGTTATCAGAGAAGTGCTGAAATCTTGGATTGACTTTGGCTTCATGGAGACTTAAGAATTGTTTAAGTGAAAAGAAGAAGAAGAAAAATGAGCCTCTTGGAAGCAGCTTTAGCAGTGGATGAGAGATGGGAGTTCTATTTTAGGTCAGAGGAAATAATGAATGCCCACAGGTGAGGAAGGACTAAGGGTGGAGTCATCAAAGGTAAAAAGTGGTAGCTGTTGATTAGACTTGTGAGAGATATGAAGAATTTGCAACTTTGAAGAATTTGTGTCTTTGGAGAGATGCAGTAACTAAGTCTTTGCGCTGTAAGAAATTGTGTGCACTCAGAGCATGCAATCTGAATGAAGTTGATGAATGTAGAATGGAATCATCAGTAAACAATTGGATATAGTTTCTTTATGGATTTTCTATCCATCTTCCATCCTGATATACAGTTACCAGCTCTCTCAAAGTAATGGCTGTCCTTGTTGTCTCAACGTTATTCAGGATAGGAAAAGATTATGCAATAGTGGCTGCATGATGTGTAATATAAAAATGGTGCCACTGCTAATACTAAATGGGGATTTCAGCAGAAGAATGTTTGCCTCATAAAGTTGAGAAATTCTAAAGCATTACTAAGGGTAGGAGAGCTTCCTCTGGTCCTTTTGCTGCTTCTTAGCTTTCTGAGAGAGCTGATGTTTTCCTGGGTTAGTTTAGAAGCTGTGTAGTCTTGAAGGCAATTACTTATATGGGCTATGGTTCCAGGAGTGATATCTATCCTCCAATACTTCATCCGGATTCCCATTCTTCATGCGTCAGTATAGACTGAGAGTGTCAGCTGAGAATTCAACTATAGGGGGCATCAGAGAAGCTCAATCCCGTTCTCTGTATTGTGATCAACAGTAGAAGCCCCGTGTTTCTTTTCATCCTTAATCTGAGTGTGCTAAAGCCAACTGCAGCATCCGCACAGCTGCTCACATTGAGATCAACAAACTCAGCACAAATTATATTGTGTTATAGCCCAGTTTGAAAGTGCACTTCAGAGTGCTGTGATGCACAAAAATCTGTTTTATTCAATTGCAGAAAGTGAAGGTTGGTACTGAAAATTTAATAATCATTTTAATTCATGTATACTCCGAGTAATGGCCATAGGCTAATGCTCGAGGCTAAGAAAGTGGTAAACTTGTCTCACTGCAATTTTATTTCTTTAAAGTATTAATCAACTCACAGAAAATGGGTGGGTTAGGGTTGAGCCAGAGTTTCCAATTCAAAAAATCTAAAGCAAGAAACCAAACTGCCTCGAACCTGCCAACTTCCAGTTTTACCGCAGGCAGGACGAGGGGCTGTTGACCAATCCACTCACGGGAGGCGGGTTATTATTTAAATATTATAATATGTGCCTTCATTTTAACAGTCATTCTATTTTTAACTCATGTCGGTCGGGTCTCCCGAGCACCATCTGCTTCCCCCCGACCACAATCGGACACCTCCAACCACCATCAAACCCTCCCGACCCCACCATTGGAACTCCCACCCCCACTACCATCTGTCCCCCCAACCATCATTGGAACCCCCTCCTGCGTGATCGAACCAACTCTGCAATCGGACCCCCCCTCCACCCCGGCGATCTCTCCTCCCCCTTCAATAGACCTTCTTGCTCTCCAGCCAGCTCGGCTGTGACGGTGTTCTGTAGGATTTCTGCCCGACAGGCCACTAACCTGTCAATCAGGCTGGCTGTGGGCGGGAAACCTACAGAAAACAATTTGAAAACATCCTGCAGTTAAAACTGCAGAACGTTCAGGAATCCCGTACTTCCAGGTTACCCAATCTCAAAACAATCCCCCCTGCCGCTCGGCATGTGCCTTCAAACTAAAATCCAGGCCTGATTATCTGCCAGAATTTGTGTACGACAAGGCCTTGAGTGAGGCAACACCTCATTCTATTCCTGCTAACACCAACTTCTCTTGGCTGGCAGAGCTGGAGGTAGGCTGCTGGGGATGATTTTTGGACCTTTGAGACGCTCATGGACAGTGACCTTGTGCCTGTGAGTGCACAGCTGCCGATTGGAACTCCTTGGCTGCTGCCGGGGATGTCTCACCCACCTGGTTATTGGGCATCGTGGCGGATATTGGTTGCGGGGTGGTGAGGGAGCAGACATCCTGAGAGAGGGTAGTACTTGTCTGTCTCACAGTACCATGGTTACTCCCAGGGGGCTGTGGCTCATCACTTCCTAATCCGAGTGGGAGCAGAATGCAGGAGCTGAGTGACACTTTGAAAGCTCCCGTCGATGTGGTCTATCAGTTTATTCATCTGGTGGACCAGTCTCTCTGAGGTGGAGTAAACTTTGGAGCCCAGAGTCTGAATGACAGTCATCTGAACTTTCATCAAAGCTGCAAAGGCTGATAAAACAGACTTAAACTGTGAAGGCCCAGCTGTAATGTTCCTGGAGGTGGCCAAACACTCCAGGGTCGATTTCAGAGTGGAAATGCCATACGACAGAACTCCACACTTGCTGGAAGTGAATTCCTCCATGCTTTCAGACATGATGCTGAAAGTATTAGGCAGGCTTTCCAATGCATCATATAATTGCTGCTGTTCCTCAATCATTTTTATTTTAATAGCCGGACCCCAGAGGTCTACCTCTTTATCCTACCCAATGGAGCTAGAAGAGGAATACTTACTCGTGCTCATTGTGCTGTGTGTTTCATCAGGTGCAGGCCCTCTAACTCACTGTCTATCCTACCCGCAGTGGGAATCTCTATGTTCTTGGGAGGGATGGAACGCTGACGAGGCTTCCTCGGGAGCAATATTCTCCTCCAAGGTGTCCTCTTCAGGAGCCTCTTGAGGTTGTTGCTGCTGAGAATATCCCAGAGGAACAAGGAAAGGGACAAGTGTTAGGAAACCACTGAGTGACTGGATAGTCACACATGAAAGGCTTGACTATACTGGTTGAGGTTTTGCAGTTGGGTCAAGCTGTAATTGCTTGTGATACTTGAAGTGGTATCTGAAGGAGTACAGATGAAGACAAGCTTCATCATCTCTAATGCTAATTGCTGTGGATGTCCCACTTGTTTTCATAGTCTACGACCCCGCAGAGCCATGATGTCGAAAGTTCCACCGCTGGTCTTATTTCTCGCTCTTGTGTGCTGTCTTCTCCTGCAGAAGTGGAAGGAGAGAGTTACAAGTTGCTACTGAGAAGGCAAATACATGTATGTGGGCTTCTGCATGTAGTGCATAAGCTGAGAGGGAGGCTTAAGTGAGACTTGAGGAAGTACTCATGAGTTGTGGTGCAGGCTCAGCAACTAACAACAGATGAGAAGAGTGTGCCATGGGCAGCTGCAGTGAAGGAAGCAAGCAGCAGGTGAGTGTGTGTTAGGAGTGAGCATAAGAGGTGGTAGAATTGCACCCTTGTGATTGGTGGTGAAGGATGTGATGGAGGTATGGTAATTGCTGTGAATGCTGAAGGATGGAAGAGAAGGACTGTGTCCAGTTGTAGTGCAAGAGATGGGGAAGCTAGGAGCTGTGGGCCCCTTTGTTGATCTAGTGAGGTAATTGAATGTCTTCCTGCACGAGATCCAGATTCTTGGGGTGATGTTCCTGCTGCTGATTTCCTCTGACAGCTCTAGTTTCATTGAGAGGCTGATGGACCATGTACAGTAGACACCTCAAGTCGCTGGAGAAATATCACCACGATGTCTCCGCAAGATCTTACAAATCCCCTGGGGGGACAGACGCACCAATGTTAGCGTCCTCGACCAGGCCAACATCCCCAACATTGAAGAACTGACCACACTTGATCAGCTCTGCTGGGCAGGTCACATAGTTCGCATGCCAGACACGAGACTCCCAAAGCAAGTGCTCTACTTGGAACTCCTTCACGGCAAACGAGCCAAAGGTGGGCAGTGGAAATGTTACAAGGACACCGTTAAAGTGCAACATCCCCACTGACACCTGGGAGTCCCTGGCCAAAGAAAGCTCTAAGTGAAGGAAGTGCATCCAGGAGGGCGCTGAGCTCCTCGAGTCTCATCAACGAGAGCATGCAGAAATCAAGTGCAGACTGCGGAAAGTGTGTGCGGCAAACCAGTCCCCACCAACTCTTCCCTCAATCACTCTCTGTCCCACCTGTGACAGAGACTGTGGTTCTCGTATTGGACTGTACGGCCACCTAAGAACTCATGTTACGAGTGGAAGTAAGTCTTTCTCAATTCCGAGGGACTGTCTATGATGATGATGATGATATTGGGCATCTTCATGGAAAAATCACTTCCCTCCTGTCACTGGCAGTAACAACTCCAGTGAGGCTTCTGAAAACCTCGAGGTGACCCTTCCCCTCCTTCCTGCCACATTCACCATCTAGCACAAGAAGAAATAAAAGATAAACAATGTTCAAGTTCAGTGAATGAAACTTCCCTCGAAGAGGTGCATTCACCCTTTAAACATCCTGCCTTGGGACTGTCGCTGCACAGTAAACGTGGATGGGCAACCTGCTGCAATTGATATTATCATGAAACTCACCAGTTAAAATCGGTCAGGTCATGCCGCCCTTCCTGCCCCCGGCCCCCCCATCGATTTTAACTCATAATGAGGTCTTTCTGTATTTCATTTTTCCAAAACATTTTTTTAATGCAATTTTCACTATATTGAATATTGTTTGAAATAAAGAGAGCTGGTTGTACTTAATAATTTGAGACATACTTTATTTTTCCAAACAAGTGAAGACAAAATATCTTTCACTGTTTAGCAAGCCAGATGTTGTTTTCTGATTTCATTGATTGATGCAGTAGTTTGTAGAAATATGAGTGTGTTATTGACATTTCAAGAATTGATATTAAGGTGCATATTTAGTGAAACCATTGTACATTTTGATAGCATGGCACTTGGAGGAGAGTACATTGCTATATTCGCTTTGTTGCCATAGCTGTTTATAATTTTGGAGCAATGAGTATTGAAGGTTTGAAGCAATTGCGTTCCTAGGGCTAGAAATTGCGTAGCGCCCCGTTTGGGGCGATAAACTTTCAAGGAGTACAAAAGTATTGCTGGGCGGTAAAGACTTGATTCTCCTGGGAACTTCCACTTTAGCGCTCCAAGAGAGAAGTGGAGCGCTAAATCAAGTGCTACCACTTCCCGTAGAGCACTAAAGTGAGTGAGAGGGGCGGTATTGGCAGAGCCCTGAGCAATGTTTGAGGCAGCGCAGTTTAAAACCCTTCTGCCACTGTAAACCCGGGGGCAGGAATCAGTACAAAACTCCCCTCGGGTTGTACTTGTAACTTCTTTTTTGTGTACATGGAGCACTATGATCTGTAAACACCTATGTAGTGCCATGTACAATGCAAGGTCTGTTTCGTAATGCACGTTGAAAAGAAAAATGTAAATGTTACGTCACCCATTCCGTGTACTGTATAGTGACACATGTAATGTAATTTGTTGAATGTACTACAATGTATCCCGTATTGTACCGAATTGTACTTGAACTGAAAAGCAAGGAAATGTATCGAACGGAACTGCCGTCAGCACCCAAATGTAGTGTGTGGGATTGCTAAATGTACTGAACAGCTTTTGAATGTACTGTACACATTTTTATATGAATAAAGTATATTTTGAAATAAAAAAAATGTTTGAGGCAGCGCAGCTGGTTTTACAGGCTCCTTCCCTCCCTTGAAGGGATGGGCCAATGAGGAATTGAATGAATCCTCAGGCTGTGTCTGTCGAGTGATAGCACCTACATAAGAACATAAGAACATAAGAATTAGGAACAGGAATAGGCCATCTAGCCCCTCGAGCCTGCTCCGCCATTCAACAAGATCATGGCTGATCTGGCCGTGGACTCAGCTCCATTTACCCGCCCGCTCCCCGTAACCCTTAATTCCCTTATTGGTTAAAAATCTATCTATCTGTGACTTGAATACATTCAATGAGCTAGCCTCAACTGCTTCCTTGGGCAGAGAATTCCACAGATTCACAACATTCTGGGAGAAGAAATTCCTTCTCAACTCGGTTTTAAATTGGCTCCCCAGTATTTTGAGACTGTGCCCCCTAGTTCTAGTCTCCCCGACCAGTGGAAACAACCTCTCTGCCTCTATCTTGTCTATCCCTTTCATTATTTTAAATGTTTCTATAAGATCACCCCTCATCCTTCTAAACTCCAACGAGTAAAGACCCAGTCTGCTTAATCTATCATCATAAGGTAACCCCCTCTTCTCCGGAATCAGCCTAGTGAATCGTCTCTGTACCCCCTCCAAAGCTAGTATATCCTTCCTTAAGTAAGGTGACCAAAACTGCACGCAGTACTCCAGGTGCGGCCTCACCAATACCCTATACAGTTGCAGAAGGACCTCCCTGCTTTTGTACTCCATCCCTCTCGCAATGAAGGCCAACATTCCATTCGCCTTCCTGATTACCTGTTGCACCTGCAAACTAACCTTTTGGGATTCATGCACAAGGACCCCCAGGTCCCTCTGCACCGCAGCATGTTGTAATTTCTCCCCATTCAAATAATATTCCCTTTTACTGTTTTTTTTCCAAGGTGGATGACCTCACACTTTCCAACATTGTATTCCATCTGCCAAACCTTCGCCCATTCGCTTAACCTATCTAAATCTCTTTGCAGTCTCTCTGTGTCCTCTACACAACCCACTTTCCCACTAATCGTTGTGTCATCTGCAAATTTTGTTACACTACACTCTGTCCCCTCTTCCAGGTCATCTATGTATATTGTAAACAGTTGTGGTCCCAGCACCGATCCCTGTGGCACACCACTAACCACCGATTTCCAACCCGAAAAGGACCCATTTAACCCGACTCTCTGCTTTCTGTTAGCCAGCCAATTCTCTATCCATGCTAATACATTTCCACTGACTCAGCGTACCTTTATCTTCTGCAGTAACCTTTTGTGTGGCACCTTATCGAATGCTTTTTGAAAATCTAAATACACCACATCCATCGGTACACCTCTATCCACCATGCTCGTTATATCCTCAAAGAATTCCAGTAAATTAGTTAAATATGATTTCCCCTTCATGAATCCATGCTGCGTCTGCTTGATTGCACTATTCCTATCTAGATGTCCCGCTATTTCTTCCTTAATGATAGTTTCAAGCATTTTCCCCACTACAGATGTTAAACTAACCGGCCGATAGATACCTGCTTTTTGTCTGCCCCCTTTTTTAAACAGAGGCGTTACATTAGCTGCTTTCCAATCTGCTGGTACCTCTCCAGAGTCCAGAGAATTTTGGTAGATTATAACGAATGCATCTGCTATAACTTCCGCCATCTCTTTTAATACCCTTGGATGCATTTCATCAACCAGGAGACTTGTCTACCTTGAGTCCCATTAGCCTGTCCAGCACTACCCCCCTAGTGATAATGATTGTCTCAAGGTCCTCCCTTCCCACATTCCTGTGACCAGCAATTTCTGGCATGGTTTCTGTGTCTTCCACTGTGAAGACCGAAGCAAAATAATTGTTTAAGGTCTCAGCCATTTCCACATTTCCCATTATTAAATCCCCCTTCTCATCTTCTAAGGGACCAACATTTACTTTAGTCACTCTTTTCCGTTTTATATATGTGTAAAAGCTTTTACTATCTGTTTTTATGTTTTGCGCAAGTTTACCTTCGTAAACTTGCACTATGCACTATGTGCACAGCAGCCCCAACCACTCTGAGAGTTCAGGGCTATGCAATTGTGGGGTCAAAAGAAAGCAGGAGGTACCAGAATGGGAACATAAATAAATGTTGCCCTACCTGACCATCACTGCCTTTAATTAACGCTCCCCAACGGGCTGGCCAAGATGACAACGCCTCCTGCAGCTGCTGTTGTTGACGCCCAGCGATGCTGTAGGGGCAGAAGCGAATATTACATCCGGGATAGTACCGATTTATTTGAATGAGACCCTGCCGTTAAGATTGGCAGGGCCTCCACGTCCTCGGCCTTGCTAGGTTTGTCTCCTGCAACTGGGTTCCCTTGCACCCTAACCATCCAGCCCCCCGCCCATCACCCCGTGAAAGTCAAGGCCCTTGTGTTTCAGTTGGGGGGAATGCTTGTCCATTTTGCTTTGTGTCGCTTTTTAAAGAATATTTTCACAAATGCCTGTCAGAGAGGAGACTTTCCTGATTTGTACTTTAATTATTGAGTACCGCTAAATTAGTTTTGCAAATCATTTGATGTTTTGCATGCTGGAAATAATTGGTTTCATCTTAATTAACCAGATTGCATAGTCACATTTTTTAAAAACTGGTTGATTAATATTTTAACCTGTGTGTGTGGCTTGCTGAAAATGATTTACATAACTGAAGCCAATTTATCTTACTGTAATACATTATTATGATTATCTTTTATTTAAAAAAGACTAACGTCTTGTTTTACATAAAATCACACAAGTTCCTGTTTCTGCTTCCCTGTGAGATGGGAAGCCAATGAAAAAACAGATGGTTTCTGCTGCAGTCACCAAATCTCTCAGCTGCAGGGTAAGAAGAGCCTTCTGGGGAGTTATCTGGCATTTAGCAGGCTGTCATATGTACGCAGCTGCTGGCAGGAGCAGGAATTTTCTAATGATTTTCTTCTCTGACCTTTATTACTGATGCATCTTCTTTCAGAACCATCTTTCCTTCACCAGCAAAATACCATTTTATTAATGTTTCATTTTCTCACGCAGAACTAACAGAAAGATGGTGCCGCCTGAAAGGAAACCTGCTCTTCTTAATGAAAAATAGAAGCAGTGTAAGTAATCACCATATCTATTTCAACCTAGGTTTTATTGTGCTTTCCATTTAATCTTTGCATTTTGTAATTGTAATATTATTTTCCTGGTGTCTTTCAATGGTAATTTAGCAAAATGAAGAGTTCTGTGTTGAATTCAACTTTCTGATGAAATTTGGTTTGTAAACTATGTCTGCTGTTCTTTGAGATATTTTTGAACAGTAGATATATGAAAAGCAGAGTGATGTGTTTTTGTAAATATGGATGAGGAATATTACTGCTAATTGACAATTGTCAGGCTGGCTGAGTAAGCAGCTATGTGTGTCAGATATCAATTCAACAGTGCAAACATTTGTAAAAGCTCAATGTAAATTGAATACAATCTGTGCACACCAAGAAAGTCCCCAAGGTCTGGTATAAACAGCTTTAAAATTTAATTATGTGATAAGTGTGCTGACAGAGGAGCAGCAAAATAAATATGTGTAACAAATACTCGAGATGGTTCTGGCACATAGTTGTATAAAACAGAGCATCTATACATCAAAATGCAAGCAGAATGACATGCTTCGAAAGGTCCTGAGGCAGCTTCTTGATTAATTATGCATCAAAGTTTTTCCTTTTCATGTTGTAGTTTAATCATTTTCATCATTAATAAAATCTGTATATGGTGTCTTTATTCTGCTATCTGAAGGTATGCTTCTGGTAAATATACTCAGTGAAATGGAATCTTTCTAGAAGGGTTGACAGTAGGTAGTAATGACATTCTATGATATGCATTTTGTGTCTATACTTGTAATAATGAAATATAACATAGGTTTTTATTTTTTTCAATCATTAAAAATACAACTGATGGGGATAAGAAGCAATTAGTTGCAGACTCTCCTTTAAAAGGTGTTTGCCACATGCAGTGGGTTTTGCATGATTTGTGCTTTCTTGATACTTACATTGAAAATAAATATTGTCATAGTGCCTGTATTCGAAACCACTCTAAATGATGTGCTGTTGCCGTCACTTTCAGATGCCCTTTTAACCCTTGAGATGATGCATGATTTCAACTGTGCTTACTTTTCAACCAAAATAATCTTGTTAATGTACCTAGCAAAACTATTCTTTCAAAAAAATGATCTAATATAACTAAAAATAAAACAGCCATTTAAAATAATGTGTGATCAAATGGTTACTCACTTGGCGTTTGTGTAGAGGCGAAATCATTGTATAGACAGTGAGCGGCAACACTGCTTGCCTACCTGTTATGTTGGTTTTATTAAAGTTTTCTGCAATGAAAACACTATTTTCTTCTGGTCATTGGCAATGTCTTTTGGAAGTTAGAACAGAGGATCCCTGACAGTGTGGAAATACAGTTGAATCCCCAAGGGACTGACAGAAAAGATTATTATGGTAGAGTTTGATGATTTGCTACATCAGAACAATGAAGATAGGACCAATTTGAATTGAACATCATTTTATTCTGTTCAAAAAAAACTATACAGTGTAGATTGCTTCATATTTTTGGTGCTTTTCTTAAGGCATGTTGTTTCTATCTTGTCCAAAAAGATCCTCAGTTCTACATAATGAGTGGCAAATTTTTCGGCCTTTGCGTGGAATTTAACGCCCGACAGTGGAATGTTACGCTCATTGACTGTCTCAAATCAGCAATAGACGGTCTCATCAAGAGCATCATGTGTCGCAGTACAAAGTTGTTTTCTCTGGTTCCGTGTTTTGTTTTCATAGGCAAATATGATTTCTTGCTTGCCATTGTCACGCATGTTGCTCGGCTGCAGTTACCGTGTGCCAGTTTCCACGACAAAAAGTTATCTTTCAATTGGCCACGGCTTGAATTGCATTGTTGTATCTGGGTAGATCCTGCTGAAGTGTTAATTGTAGAAGGGCTGATTTCTATTGAAAAAATGAGATCTTGACGTTGGGATCATTGAAACTGGGGGTTCGTTATAAGCAGGGTTCATTATAGTGAGGCTATACTGTGTTTGTTGGGGACGCCTGACAATGTGCCAATATTTGCAGGGTGTCATCAGAATGTGCGAGTATTTGCAGATGTTCCTCGAACATGAATATAAAGGGGCTGCAGGAGGGCTCAAAACTAAAAATCATGGTTTAAAAACTAGTATTAAAACACTCTACCTAAACGCATGCGGCATTCGAAATAAAGTAAATGAGTTGACGGCACAAATCATTACAAATGGGTATGATTTGGTGGCCATTACAGAAACGTGGTAGCAGGGTGGCCAAGACTGGGAATTAAACATACAGGGGTATCTGACAATTCGGAAAGATAGACAAGAAGGGAAAGGAGGTGGGGTAGCTCTGTTAATAAAGGATGATATCAGGGCAGTTATGAGAGATGATATTGGCTCTAATGAACAAAATGTTGAATCATTGTGGTTGGAGATTAGAGATAGTAAGGGGAAAAAGTCACTGGTGGGCGTAGTTTATAGGCCCCCAAATAATAACTTAACGGTGAGGCAGGCAATAATCAAGGGAATAATGGAGGCATGTGAAAAAGGAATGGCAATAATCATGGGGGATTTTAACCTACATATCGATTGGTCAAATCAAATCGCACGGGTTAGCCTTGAGGAGGAATTCATAGAATGCATACGGGATTGTTTCTTAGAACAGTATGTTACAGAACCTACAAGGGAGCAAGCTATCTTAGATCTGGTCCTGTGTAATGAGACAGGAATAATAAACGATCTCCTAGTAAAAGATCCTCTCGGAATGAGTGATCACAGTATGGTTGAATTTGTAATACAGATTAAGGGTGAGGAAGTAGTGTCTCAAACGAGCGTACTATGCTTAAACAAAGGGGACTACAGTGGGATGAGGGCAGAGTTGGCTAAAGTAGACTGGAAACACAGACTAAATGGTGGCACAATTCAGGAACAGTGGAGGACTTTTAAGGAGCTCTTTCACAGTGCTCAACAAAAATATATTCCAGTGAAAAAGAAGGGCGGTAAGAGAAGGGATAACCAGCTGTGGATAACCAAGGAAATAAAGGAGAGTATCAAATTAAAAACCAATGCGTATAAGGTGGCCAAGGTTAGTGGAAAACTAGAAGATTGGGAAGATTTTAAACGACAGCAAAGAATGACTAAGAAAGCAATAAAGAAAGGAAAGATAGATTACGAAAGTAAACTTGCGCAAAACATAAAAACAGATAGTAAAAGCTTTTACCGATATATAAAACGGAAAAGAGTGACTAAAGTAAATGTTGGTCCCTTAGAAGATGAGAAGGGGGATTTAATAATGGGAAATGTGGAAATGGCTGAGATCTTAAACAATTATTTTGCTTCGGTCTTCACAGTGGAAGACACAAAAACCATGCCAAAAATTGCTGGTCCCGGGAATATCGGAAGGGAGGACCTTGAGATAATCACTATCACTAGTGGGGTAGTGCTGGACAGGCTAATTGGGACTCAAGGTAGACAAGTCCCCTGGTCCTGATGAAATGCATCCCAGGGTATTAAAAGAGATGGCGGAAGTTATAGCAGATGCATTTGTTATAATCTACCAAAATTCTCTGGACTCTGGGGAGGTACCAGCGGATTGGAAAGCAGCTAATGTAACGCCTCTGTTTAAAAAAGGGGGCAGACAAAAGGCAGGTAACTATAGGTCGGTTAGTTTAACATCAGTAGTGGGGAAAATGCTTGAAACTATCATTAAGGAAGAAATAGCGGGACATCTAGATAGGAATAATGCAATCAAGCAGACGCAACATGGATTCATGAAGGGGAAATCATGTTTAACTAATTTACTGGAATTCTTTGAGGATATCACGAGCATAGTGGATAGAGGTGTACTGATGGATGTGGTGTATTTAGATTTCCAAAAAGGCATTCGATAAGGTGCCACACAAAAGGTTACTGCAGAAGATAAAGGTATGCGGAGTCAGAGGAAATGTATTAGCATGGATAGAGAATTGGCTGGCTAACAGAAAGCAGAGAGTCGGGTTAAATGGGTCCTTTTCGGGTTGGAAATCGGTGGTTAGTGGTGTGCCACAGGGATCGGTGCTGGGACCACAACTGTTTACAATATACATAGATGACCTGGAGGAGGGGACAGAGTGTAGTGTAACAAAATTTGCAGATGACACAAAGATTAGTGGGGAAGCGGGTTGTGTAGAGGACACAGAGAGGCTGCAAAGAGATTTAGATAGGTTAAGTGAATGGGCTAAGGTTTGGCAGATGGAATACAATGTCGGAAAGTGTGAGGTCATCCACCTTGGAAAAAAAAACAGTAAAAGGGAATATTATTTGAATGGGGAGAAATTACAACATGCTGCGTTGCAGAGGGACCTGGGGGTCCTTGTGCATGAATCCCAAAAAGTTAGTTTGCAGGTGCAACAGGTAATCAGGAAGGTGAATGGAATGTTGGCCTTCATTGCGAGAGGGATGGAGTACAAAAGCAGGGAGGTCCTGCTGCAACTGTATAGGGTATTGGTGAGGCCGCATCTGGAGTACTGCGTGCAGTTTTGGTCACCTTTCTTAAGGAAGGATATACTAGCTTTGGAGAGGGTACAGAGATGATCCACTAAGCTGATTCCGGAGAAGAGGGGGTTACCTTTTGATGATAGATTGAGTAGACTGGGTCTTTACTCGTTGGAGTTCAGAAGGATGAGGGGTGATCTTATAGAAACATTTAAAATAATGAAAGGGATAGACAAGATAGAGGTTGTTTCCACTGGTCGGGGAGACTAGAACTAGGGGGCACAGCCTCAAAATACGGGGGAGCCAATTTAAAACCGAGTTGAGAAGGAATTTCTTCTCCCAGAGGGTTGTGAATCTGTGGAATTCTCTGCCCAAGGAAGCAGTTGAGGCTAGCTCATTGAATGTATTCAAATCACAGATAGATAGATTTTTAACAATAAGGGAATTATGGGTTACGGGACCGGGCGGGTAAGTGGAGCTGAGTCCACGGCCAGATCAACCATGCTCTTGTGGAATGGCGGAGCAGGCTCGAGGGGCTAGATGGCCTACTCCTGTTCCTAATTTTTATGTTCTTATGTTCTTATGACACAAAAAAGTTTAAAACCAATGCTCTATCGCTACATTACATTGATAACTTGTAGTTTAGTTGTCTCCTTGTGACTGCCATCTCCCATCCAACCAACAGGGATTACAATTACTTTGATAGAATCATAGAATCTTCTACCTGTAGTACAGAAAGAGGCCATTCGGCCCATCGATCCTGTGCCAACTCTTTAAAACAGCTATCCAAATATTCCCAATCCACTGTTCTTTCCCCAATAGCCCTGCATTTTGTTTCTTTTCAAACATATAAACATATTTGAAAGCTGATATTGAATATGCTTCCACCACCCTTTCAGAGAGTGCATTGGAGATCATAACTACTCACTGCATAAAATAATTCTCCTCATCTCCCCTATGGTTCTTCTGCCAAGTATCTTAAATATATGGAACAACAACCTCTTTGTGCCTTCTTTATGTAGTGCAACACACTCCTCTCATCCCCCACAGTTTCATGATCCTCCCAGCTGAAAAGACCCAGAGATGATCGGATGACTTGGAAGATATGAGTTTCCTGCCACCCAGACCAGCACACCCAGGAATTGCTCATGGCCCATATCTCACATATACCCAGTGCCCAGTGATGTCTCTGCCACACCCTTCTTTCTGATCCAAAGTTCTCCTCTGCCAAAGGCAGATGCTGGTCCAGTCAGATAGGTAGAATCATAGAATGGTTATAGCACAGAAGGAGGCAAGAGCACTTCAGCTAGTCCCACTCCCCCACCCTTTCCCAGTCACCCTGTAAATTATTTTCCTTCAGGTACTTATTAAATTAACTTTTGAAAGCCACGATTGAATCTGCCTCCAGCACCCTTTCCGGCAGTGCATTCCAGATCCTAAGCACTCGCTGCATAAAAAAGTTTTTCTTCAAGTCGCCTTTGGTTCTTCTGCCAAACACCTTAAATCTCTTTCCTCTGGTTCTCGACCCTACCGGCAATGGGAACAGTTTCTCTCTTTCTATTCTGTCTCGACCCCTCATGAACACCTCGATCAAATCTCCTCTCAATCTTCTCTGCTCTAAGGAGAACAACTTCAGCTTCTCCAGTCTATCCACATAACTGAAGTCTCCCATCCCTCGAACCATTCTCGCCGTGGATCTTGATGACTGGGTGACAGTGCTGTGCGGTGAGGACAGGCTAGTGTAGGACCTTTGAGGGTGTCCTTGTAACGTTTCCTCTGCCCGCCTTTGGCTCGTTTGCCGGGGGCGAGTTCTGAGTAGAGCGCTTGCTTTGGGAGTCTCGTGTCTGGCATGCGAACTATGTGGCTTTCCCAGCGGAGTTGATCAAGTGTGGTCAGTGATTCAATGCTGGGGATGTTGGCCAGGACGAGGACGCTAATGTTTCTGCATCTGTCCTCCCAGAGGATTTGTATAATCTTACGGAGACATCACTGGTGGTATTTCTCCAGCGACTTGAGGTGTCTACTGTACATGCTCCACGTCTCTGAACCATACAGGAGGGCGGGTATTACTACGGCCCTGTAGACCATGAGCTTGGTGACAGTTTTGAAGGACTGATCTTCAAACACTCTTTTCCTCAGGCAGCCGAAGGCTGCACTAGCGCACTGGAGACGGTGTTGGATCTCATCATCAATGCCTGCTCTTGTTGATAGGAGGCTCCCGAGATAGGCGAAGTGGTCCACGTTGTCCAGGGCCGCGCCGTGGATCTTGATGACTGGGTGACAGTGCTGTGCGGTGAGGACAGGCTAGTGTAGGACCTTTGTCTTACTAATGTTTAGCGTAAGGCCCATGCTTTCGTACACCTCGGTAAATACATCGACTATGTCCTGGAGTTCGGCCTCTGTGTGTGCACAGACGCAGGCGTCGTCCGTGTACTGTAGCTCGACGACAGAGGTTGGAGTTGTCTTGGACCTGGCCTGGAGATGACGAAGGTTGAACAGCTTCCCACTGGTTCTGTAGTTTAGTTCCACTCCAGCGGGGAGCTTATCAACTGTGAGGTGGAGCATGGCAGCGAGGAAGATTGAGAAGAGGGTTGGGGCGATGACGCAGCCCTGCTTGACCCCGGTCTGGACATGAATTGGGTAAGTGATGGATCCGTTGTTAAGGATCACGGCTTGCATGTCGTTGTGGAGCAGGCGGAGTATGGTGACATACTTTTTGGGGCATCCGAAATGGAGGAGGACGCTCCATAGACCCTCACGGTTGACAGTGTCAAAGGCCTTTGTAAGGTCAAAGAAGGCCATCTATAAGGACTGGCGCTGTTCCCTGCATTTTTCCCTGTTCATGTAGATCAGGGTGAACAAACGAGAGCCTTGTCTTAAGTGTCCTTTTCATGAGCAGTTCAGCAGGTGGAATCCCAGTGAGCGAGTGGGGTCTCGTGCGGTAGCTAAGCAGAACTTGGGATAGGCGAGTCTGCAGTGAGCTTTCAATTACCCTCTTCAAGCCCTGCTTGATAGTTTGCACTACTCTCTCTGCCTGACCATTGGATGCTGGTTTGAACGGGGCAGAAGTGACATGTTTGATCCTGTTACGGGTCATGAATTCTTTGAACTCGGCACTGGTAAAACATGGCCCGCAGGCTTTCAGTGGTGGCAGCGGATGTGCTTGCCGACATTATCTCACATTCAATCCATTTGGAGTACACATCTACAACCAACCACAAGGAACATTTTACCCAAAAACGGGCCTGCATAGTCGACATGGACTCTGGACCATGGTTTGGAGGGCCAAGACTGTAAACTTAGTGGCACCTCCCTGGGTGCATTGCTTAACTGCGATCATGTGTTACATCTGCGCACGCAGGACTCTAAGTCCGCATCGATACCGGGCCACCGCACGTGGGATTTGGCTATCGCTTTCATCATTACGATGCCTGGGTGGGTACTGTGGAGGTCACTGATGAAAGTGTCTCTATCCTTCTTGGGGACCACTATCCGATATCCCCACAGAAGGCAGTCTGCCTGGATAGACATTTCATCTTTGCGCCGCTGGTACACAATTTTTAACTAGGGACAGTAAGGGGTCCTGGCTCATCAAGGTTCTAATCTGTCGGGCTGTGACGGGTGATTGCTCACTCTCACATGCTTCCATAACCATGACTAAATCTGCGGGCTGTGCCATTTCCACCCCCGTGGCGGGCAATGGCAGCCTACTGAGAGCATCGGCACAGTTTTCTGTGCCTGGCCTGTGGCGGATGGCGTAGTTGTATGCGGACAACGTGAGCGCCCATCTCTGGATGCAGACCGATGCATTCATATTTATCCCCTTACTCTCGGAAAACAGGGATATTAATGGCTTATGGTCCGTTTCCAATTCAAATTTGAGCCCAAACAGATATTGATGCATTTTCTTTACCCCACAGACACACGCTAACGCTTCTTTTTCAATCATGCTGTCGGCTCTCTCAGCCTTAGACAGACTTCTGGATGCATAAGCAATCGGTTGCAATTTCCCAGATTCATTTGCTTGTTGCAATACACACCCAACACCGTATGACGACGCATCGGAGGAGCTCGGCCAGCCCGGGGAGCATCGAGCGGCCTATAAAGGCCCAGTGCGTCGGTGAGTCGGCAGTCGGAGGAGCTCAGGCAGTCCGAGGAGCGTCGAGCGGCCTATAAAGGCCCAGTACAGCTGCAGCAGGGTGAGAAGGCAAAAAAGAAGTAGAAAGAAATCGAAAGGTGATGAGGTGATGTCACAGCCAAAGGGGTAAATGATTGGCTGGTGATTGGTAAGTAGCTTTTCTTTTCTTTTTTCTTTATCAGTAAGTAACCTTCAGCATTGTTGTTGCCAATTTAAGTTTATCTTGGGGCTAAGTCATGGCAGGAGAGCTCGGACACGTGCTATGCTCCTCCTGTTCCATGTGGGAAGTCAGGGACGCTTCCGGTGTCCCTGATGACTACGTGTGCGAGAAGTGTATCTGCCTCCAGCTCCTGACGGAACGCAGTGCGGAACTGGAGCTGCGGGTGGATTCACTCTGGAGAATGCACGATGCTGAGAATGACGTAAATAGCACGTTTAGTGAGTTGGTCTTACCGCAGGTAAAGGGTCCACAGCCAGATAGGGAATGGAAGACTAACAGGAAGAGCAGTGCAAGGAAGATAGTGCAGGAGTCGCCTGCGGTCATCCCCCCGCCAAACAGATACACTGCTTTGAGTACTGTTGAGGGGGATGACTCATCAGGGGAGAGCAGCAGCAGTCAAGTTCACGGCACCGTGGCTGGCTCTGCTGCACAGGAGGGCAGGAAAAAGAGTGGGAGAGCGATAGTGATAGGGGATTCAATTGTAAAGGGAATAGATAGGCGTTGCTGCGGCCACAACCGAGACTCCAGGATGGTATGTTACCTCCCTGGTGCAAGGATCAAGGATGTCTCGGAGCGGGTGCAGGACATTCTGAAAAGGGAGGGTGAACAGCCAGTTGTCGTGGTACACATAGGTACCAATGATATAGGTAAAAAATGTGATGAGGTCCAATGAGATGAATTTAGGGAGCTAGGAGTTAAATTAAAAAGTAGGACCTCAAAAGTAGTAATCTCAGGATTGCTACCAGTGCCACGGGCTAGTCAGAGTAGGAATCGTAGGATAGCTCAGATGAATACGTGGCTTGAGCAGTGGTGCAGTAGGGAGGATTCAAATTCCTGGGGCATTGGAACCGGTTCTGGGGGAGGTGGGACCAGTACAAACTGGACAGTCTGCACCTGGGCGGGACCGGAGCCAATGTCCGAGGGAGAGTGTTTGCTAGTGCTGTTGGGGAGGAGTTAAACTAATATGGCAGGGGGATGGGAACCTATGCAGGGAGACAGAGGGAAATAAAATGGAGGCAGAAGCAAAAGATAGAAAGGAGAATAGTAAAAGTGGAGGGCAGAGAAACCCAAGGCAAAAAACAAAAAGGGCCACATTACACTAAAATTCTAAAGGGGCAAAGTGTGTTGGAAAGACAAGCCTGAAGGCTCTGTGCCTCAATGCGAGGAGTATTTGGAATAAGGTGGATGAATTAACTGCGTAGATAGCAGTTAACGGGTATGATGTAATTGGCATCACGGAGACATGGCTCCAGGGTGACCAAGACTGGGAACTCAACATCCAGGAGTATTCAGCATTTAGGAAGGATAGACAGAACGGAAAAGGAGGCGGGGTGGCGTTGCTGGTTAAAGAGGAAATTAATGCAATAGTAAGGAGGGACATTAGCCTGGATGATGTGGAATCGGTATGGGTGGAGCTGCGGAATTCCAGAAAAAGCTAGTGGGAGTTGTGTACAGACCACCTACCAGTAGCAGTGAGGTTGGGGACAGCATCAAACAAGAAATAAGGGATGTGTGCAATAAAGGTACAGCAGTTATCATGGGCGACTTTAATCTACATATTGATTGGGCGAGCCAAACTGGTAGCAATGCGGTGGAGGAGAATTTCCTGGAGTGTATTAGGGCTGGTTTTCTAGACCAATATGTCGAGGAACCAACTTGAGAGCTGGTCATCCTAGACTGGGTGATGTATAATGAGAAGGGACTAATTAGTAATCTTGTTGTGCGAGTCCCCTTGGAGAAGAGTGACCATAATATGGTAAAATTCTTTATTAAGGTGGAGAGTGACACAGTTAATTCGGAAACTAGGGTCCTGAACTTAAGGAAAGGTAACTTCGACGGTATGAGACATGAATTGGCTAGAATAGACTGGCAAAGGATACTTAAAGAGTTGACGGTGGGTAAGTAATGGCAAACATTTAAAGATCACATGTCACATCCCTGTCTGGAGTAAAAATAAAATGGGGAAGGTGGCTCAACCATGTCTAACAAAGGAAATTAAGGATAATGTTAAAGCCAAGGAAGAGGCATATAATTTGACTAGAAAAAGCAACAAACCTGAGGACTGGGAGAAATTTAGAATTCAACAGAAGAAGACTAAGGGTTTGATTAAGAGGAGGGAAATATACGAGAGGAAGCTTGCAGGGAACATAAAAACTGACTGCAAAAGCTTCTATAAATCTGTGAAGAGAAAAAGATTAGTGAAGACCCTTGCAGTCGGATTCAGGTGAATTTATAATGGGGAATAAAGAAATAGCAGACCAATTGAACAAATACTTTGGTTCTGTCTTCAAAAAGGAAGACACAAATAACCTTCCGATTGTACTAGGGGACAGTAGGTCTAGTGAGAAGGAGGAACTGAAGAATATCCTTATTAGGCAGGAAATTGTGTTCGGGAAATTGATGGGATTGAAGGCCAATAAATCCCTGGGGCCTGATAGTCTGCATCCCAGAGTACTTAAGGAAGTGGCCCTAGAAATAGTGGATGCATTGGTGATCATTTTCCAACAGTCAATCGATTCTGAATCAGTTCCTATGGACTGGAGGGTAGCTAATGTAACACCACTTTTTAAAAAAGGAGGGAGAGAGAAAACGGGTAATTATAGACCGCTTAGCCCGACATCAGTAGTGGGGAAAATGTTGGAATCAATCATTAAGGATGAAATAGCAATGCATTTGGAAAGCAGTGACAGGATCGGACCAAGTCAGCATGGATTTATGAAAGGGAAATCATGCTTGACGAATCTTCTGGAATTTTTTGAGGATGTAACTAGCAGAGTGGACAAGGGAGAACCAGTGGATGTGGTGTATTTGGACTTTCAAAAGGCTTTTGACAAGGTTCCTCAGAAGAGATTGGTGTGCAAAATCAAAGCACATGGTATTGGGGGTAATATACTGACGTGAATAGAGAACTGGTTGGCAGACAGGAAGCAGAGAGTCGGGATAAATGGGCCCTTTTCAGAATGGCAGGCAGTGACTAGTGGAGTGCCACAGGGCTCAGTGCTGGGACCCCAGTTCTTTACAATATACATCAATGATTTAGATGAAGGAATTGAATGCAATATCTCCAAGTTTGCAGATACACTAAGCTGGGTGGCGGTATGAGCTGTGAGGAGGACGCTAAGAGGTTGCAGGGTGACTTGGACAGGTTAGGTGAGTGGCCAATGCATGGCAGATGCAGAATAATGTGGATAAATGTGAGTTATCCATTTTGGGGGCAAAAATACAAAGGCAAAATATTATCTGGATGGCGGCAGATTAGGAAAAGAGGAGGTGCAATGAGACCTGGGTGTTATGGTTCATCAGTCACTGAAAGTGAGCATGCAGGTACAGCAGGCGGTGAAGAAGGCAAATGGTATGTTGGCCTTCATAGCTAGGGGATTTGAGTATAGGAGCAGGGAGATCTTATTGCAGTTGTATAGACCTTAGTGAGGCCTCACCTGGAATATTGTGTACAGTTTTAGTCTCCTAATCTGAGGAAGGACGTTCTTGCTATTGAGGGAGTGCAGCGAAGGTTCACCAAACTGATTCCAGGGATGGCTTGACTGTCATATGAGGAGAGACTGGATCAATTGGGCCTTTATTCACTGGAGTTTGGAAGGATGAAAGGGGATCTCATAGAAACGTATAAGATTCTGACGGGACTGGACAGGTTAGATGCGGGAAGAATGTTCCCGATGTTGGGCAAGTCCAGAACCAGGGGACATAGTCTTAGGATAAGGGGTAGGCCATTTGGGACTGAGATGAGGAGAAACTTCTTCACTCAGAGAGTTGTTAACCTATGGAATTCCCTGCCAAAGAGAGTTGTTGATGCCAGTTCATTGGATATATTCAAGAGGGAGTTGGATATGGCCCTTCGGGCTAAGGGAATCAAGCGGTATGGAGAGAAAGCAGGAAAGGGGTACTGAGGGAATGATCAGCCATGATCTTATTGAATGGCAGTGCAGGCTCGAAGGGCCGAATGGCCTACTCCTGCACCTATTTTTTATGTTTCTATGTTTCTATCACATGCTAGTACCAAACGCTTACATGGATCATACAACACAAGCAATTTGTTTGAGCATAACAATTTTCTCGCTTTTACAAAGGCATTTTCTTGGCTTTTGCCCTGAACCCATTCGTCTCCTTTACGCAGTAAGGCATGCAGTGGTTCTAACAGTGTGCTGAGATCCGGTAAGAAGTTAGCAAAGTAGTTCAGGAGTCCTGGAAATGACCGTAGCTCCGTCACATTCTGTGGCCTCGGTGCATTCTCAATTGCCTCCGTCTTCGAATCGGTGGGCTTGATGCCGTCCGCCACGATTCTTCTCCCCAGGAACTCCACTTCAGACGCCACGAAAACGCACTTCGAGCGTTTCAACCTGAGCCCCGCGTAGTTGAGTCGACTAAGAACCTCCTGCAGGTTCTGCATGTGCTCGACTGTGTCCCGACCTGTAACCAAGATGTCGTCCTGGAAGACCACCGTGCACGGGACTGACCTCAGTAAGCTTTCCATGTTTCTCTGGAATATCGCCGCGGCTGATCAAATTCCAAACGGGCATCTGCTATAAATGAAGAGACGTTTGTGCATGTTGATGCAGGTGAGGCCCTTCGATGATTCCTCCAGCTCCTGCGTCATGTAGGCTGAGGTCAAGTCCAGCTTCGTGAACATCTCCCGCCAGCATAGCGAAAAGGTTGTCAACCTTTGGTAGTGGGTATTGATCCTGCAAGGAGAAACGATTGATAGTTACTTTGTAATCACCACAGATTCTGACGGTGCCGTCTCCCTTGAGGGCTGGAACAATCGGACTGGCCCACTCATTGAATTCGATCGGTGAAATGATGCCCTCTTGTTGCAGCCGGTCCAACTCAATCTCTACCCTTTTTCTCATCATGTACGGTACAGCTATCGCCTTGTGATGGATGGGTTGCGCCCCCGGAATTAGGTGGATCTGCACTTTTGCTTCTTTGAACTTACCGATGCCTGGTTCGAACAGCGAAGGGAACTTGTTTAAGACCTGGGCACACGAAGTGTCGTCAGCGGACGAGAGCGCTCGGACGTCATCCCAGTTCCAGTGTATCTTTCCCAGCCAGCTCCTGCCGAGCAGCGGGGGACCATCGCCCTGTACCACCCAGAGTGGTTGCTTGTGCACCGCTCCATCGTAGGAGACCTTTACAGTCACACTGCCGATTACGGGAATCAGTTTCTTTGTATAAGTTCTCAACATCGGTGCGAATTGGAGTCAAGACTGGCCTTGAGGCCTTGCTGCACCACAATTTATCGAAAGTCTTTTTGCACATAATGGACTGGCTCGTGCCTGTGTCCGACTCCATTGACACCGGGAGTCCATTTAATTCAACCTTCAGCATTATTGGGGGACACTTTGTGGTAAATGTGTGCACTCCATATACCTCTGCCTCCTCAGTCTGAGGCTCTGGGTTGTCGTGATCCGCCGTGGATCTGTCCTCCTCTGCAACATGGTGGTTTGCAGGATTAACAGGGTTTGCAGCTCGCCTGCACATACGTTGGAGGTGTCCCATTGTTGCACAGACCTTGCAAACATACCCTTTGAAGTGGCATGAATGGAAACGATGATCTCCCCCGCAGCGCCAACAAGGTGTTAATGGCCTTGCATTCAGCACCCTTGATGGTGGACTCTGAGACATCTGCGGACGTGCAGCTGCAGGTATGTGGGGCCTGCCCTGTACGTTGCGATTTGGAAACAACATCACTTTGTTCACAGTACTTGTAGCAGCACTCGTATGCTGAGAGATTTGCTTTGTATTGTCACTGGTGGCAATGAACGCCTGGGCTATCGCTATGGCCTTACTCAAGGTTGCGGTCTCTACAGTCAAAAGTTTGCGAAGTATCACTTCATGGCCAATGACAAGTACGAAAAAGCCTCTGAGCATGTACTCCAAATGTCCTTGAAATTCGTAATGTCCTGCAAGGCGTCTTAGCTCGGTGACATAACTTGCCACTTCCTGGCCTTCAGACCTCTTGTAGGTATAGAAGCCATCAGAACGCTTTCCTTCGGGTTCAGATGCTCCCAGACCAGTGTGCACAAATCATCATACGATTTCTCTGTGGGTTTCGCTGGAGTAAGCAGATTTTTCATGAGGCCATACTTTGGTGCCCCGCAGACGGTGAGGAGAATCGCCCTTCGTTTGGCAGCGTTCGCTTCTCCTTCCAGCTCGTTGGCTACGAAGTATTGGTTGAGTAGCTCCACGAAGGTTTCCCAATCATCTCCCTCCAAGAATTTCTCCAGGATGCCGACTGTTCTCTGCATCATTGGGTCCGTCATCTGTATCTCATTGCCAATTGTTGTATATGAATAAAGATTCTGACTGGATACTGTGAGCTCAAAGTAAAGTGTGACCTTAGTCTTTTATTGCAGGTCGCCAGAGAGCCTCTCCAGCCTGTGAGGCTTCCTTAAGTACCTGTGCTACCAAGGGATAGTGGGTACAAGGTATACACAAGTTTACATACAAAACAGAAACGTCTCAAGGCATTCACAGGTGTATTATGAGACAAAGAAATTTGACACTGAGCCACATAAGGAGAAATTAGGGCATGTGTCCAAAAGCTTGGTCAAAACGGTAGATTTTTTGGAGCATCTTAAAGGAGGAGAGAGAGGTGGAGAGGTTTAAGCAGGGAATTCCAGAGCTTCGAGCTTAGTCAACAGAAGGCACGGCCACCAACGGTTGAGTGATTATAATCAGGGATGCTCAAGAAGGCAGAATTAGAGGACCCAAATATCTTGGGGCGGTGGGGGCTGGGGCGGGGGTGTGGGGGAGTGTTGTGCGGCTGGAGGAGATTACAGAGATAGACAGGGGTCAGGCCATGGAAGGATTTGACACCAAAGATGAGAATTTTGAAATCGAGGCGTTGCTTAACCAGGAGCCAATGTAGGTCAGCGAGGTCATCTGTCATATGTCCCTTTACTCTCTCTTTTTCGTCATCCAGGGAACTCTGACTTTGGTTGCTCTAGCTTTCCCACGTGGAAATGTATTTCGACTGTATAAGAACCATCTCTTATTTAAAGGCAGCCTATTGTTCATACTAAAATGTACAGAACTATGTGAGATCGACTCGAAATGCATCTGTAAGTTAACCTGTAATGAATCATGACCATTGAAAGGAGTAGACACCGGAAAATGCAATAAATATCTTAAAAAGAAAGATTTTGGAAGGGAATTCGAAGCCTTTAAATCTAATACTGCAATGTTAAGAGCCATTAACTCATGTGATGTGATGACTGCAGCAGCATTTCAACAGCAGGGTCATAAATTAGATTACAGTTTTCTTTTAATTTAGACGAAGAATACTGTGAATTACAAAATGGTCTGTTCTGCATTAGGAATGAGAAATCATCTTTGTGGAAGTATAGTATAGCAGAAAGAAATATATGGGGCAAAGGCTTTCCGGGCACTCTCAGAACTGCCTGTAATATGCTGAGAAAACTGGTAATAACAGAAAACCTGTTACCCTTTCTCCCACTTGCCAGACTTGAGTTCAATGGAAAATGACTTCCCATTGCTAACACTAAATAAATATCATAGTAAAATTAGCAGTGATCCAGTTTCATATTGTTGTGGTTGTAGGTTGTACTTGGAGTCCCAGCAGCAGCTGTCACTCTACCAGCTGCTTACGCAATGAGAACCGGTGATGCTTTCATATTGTGAGGAATCAAATCTTGTGGAAATAAAGTGTGTATGTGTATGTTTTCTTTTCCCGTGCTGTCTTTTCATTTTTGTTTATGTAGCAATTAAAGTCAATGTAAAAAAAAATCAATTTTCCATTTCCAATACATAAAATCTAAATAGCAGTATCAGAACACAGTAACTGTGAAATTACAATTGGAGTATACATTGTTTCCTCATTATTCATTTGTCCAAACAATCCTTTACATTTAAAGGAGAACCTCACTGGTCAAAACTCATGAATACACATCACATTTGTAAATAGGAATCCTGCTTCATTATATTTTGACAAACTTTGCAGTGTAATAGTACAGTAAGTGAGAAAAGATAGATCACTCCCTTGTGTAAGCAAGTAATGCTGATGTATTTTCCACTGTTAAAATAAGACAAAAAAGAGAAGACAAATAAGCTTAGAAATTCATGCTACGAAGAATACTTTTGCCGACAGGAACTCAGTGAGCTATGCAAGGAGCATGCCAGCTTCCCACCCACTTTGTGTATTGCCATATCTCAGAAGATTGTGGATTCAAGTGCCACTCGAGAGATACAAAATCTAGGCTGACATTCCAGTGTATTACTGAAGCATTGTCAGAGGTGCCATCTTTTGGATGAGACATTAAACCGGGGCCCCATCTGCCTTCCCAGGTGGATCCTGGTTTTGACCGTCCACAATTCCCTAGATTCTAGAATGGTCCCTGTGGATTCAAAGGTAGAAAATGTAACCCCGCTGTTTAAGAAAGAAATGAGGGAGAGAGAAAACCGGGAACTATAGTCCAATTAGCCTGACATCAATAGTAGGAAAAATGCTAGAATCTATTATTAATATGTGGTAACAAGGCACTTGGAAAATATGATTAGGCAGAGTCAACATGGTTTTATGAAAGCAAAATTCTGTTTGACAAATCTATTTTAGATATTTGAGGTTGTGATTTATAAGCTAGATAAGGGAGAACCCGTTGATGTAGTATATTTGAATTTTCAGAAGACCAGGACCTCAAAGCTTATGGTCTACAGGGCAGTAGTGATACCCGCCCTCCTATATGGATTTATGAAGAGGAAGTATGTTTGACAAATTTGCTGGAATTCTTTGAGGATGTAACGAACAGGGTGGATAAAGGGGAACCAGTGGATGTGGTGTATTTGGACTTCCAGAAGGCATTTGACAAGGTGCCATATAAAAGGTTACTGCACAAGATAAACGTTCATGGGGTTGGGGGTAATATATTAGCATGGATAGAGGATTGGCTAACTAACAGAAAACAGAGGGTCGAGATAAATGGTTCATTCTCTGGTTGGCAACCAGTAACTAATGGGGTGCTGCAGGGATCAGTGCTGAGATCCCAACTATTTACAATCTATATTAATGACTTGGAAGAAGGGACTGAGTATAACGTAGCCAAGTTTGCTGATGATTCAGTTGTGTATGGAGAAAGAGTCAGACTGAACACTGTGAGCGTAAAGTAAAGTATGACCTTAGTCTTTTATTGCAGGTCTCCAGAGTGCCTCTCCAACCTGTGAAGCCTTCTTAAATACCTGTGCTCCCAAGGGATTATGGGATCCCTTGGGACTCCGGGAATGAGCCCTCTGGTGGCTGTACAGAGTAAATACAAGTCCACATATATAACAGATACAAAGATGGGAGGAAAAGCAATGTGTGAGGAGGACACAAAAAAATCTAATATGGTAGAATTCTATGGCCCTAGAAATAGTGGATGCATTGGTGATCATTTTCGAACAGTCTATCGACTCTGGATCAGTTCCTATGGACTGGAGGGTAGCTACTGTAACACCACTTTTTAAAAAAGGAGGGAGGGAGAAAATGGGGAATTATAGACCCGTTAGCCTGACATCGGTAGTGGGGAAATTTTTTGAATCAATTATTAAAGATGAAATAGCAGCGCATTTGGAAAGCAGTGACAGGATCGGTCCAAGTCAGCATGGATTTATGAAAGGGAAATCATGCTTGACAAATCTTCTAGAATTATTTGAGGATGTAACTTGTAGAGTGAACAAGGGAGAACCAGTGGATGTGGTCTATTTGGACTTTCAAAAAGCTTTTGACAAGGTTCCACACAAGAGATTGTTGTGCAAAATTAAAGCACGTGGTATTGGGGGTAATGTATTGATGTGGATAGAGAACTGGTTGGCAGACAGGAAGCAGAGAGTCAGGATAAACGGGTCCTTTTCAGAATGACAGAAAGTGACTAGTGGGGTGCCGCAGGGCTCAGTGTTGGGAGCCCAGCTATTTACAATATACATCAATGATTTAGATGAAGGAATTGTGTGTAATATCTCCAAGTTTGCAGATGACACTCAGCTGGATGGCGGTGTGAGCTGTGAGGAGGACGCTAAGAGGCTGCAGGGTGACTTGGACAGGTTAGGTGAGTGGGCAAATGCATGGCAGATGCAGTATAATGTGGATAAATGTGAGGTTATCTACTTTGAAGTCAGACTATTATCTGAATGGCGGCAGATTAGGAAAAGGGGAGATGCAACGAGACCTGGGTGTCATGGCACATCAGTCATTGAAAGTTGGCATGCAGGTACAGCTGGCGGTGAAGAAGGCAAATGACATGATGGCCTTCATAGCTAGGGGATTTGAGTATAGAAGCAGGGAGGTCTTACTGCAGTTGTACAGGGTCTTGGTGAGGCCTCACCTGGAATATTGTGTTCAGTTTTGGTCTCCTAATCTGAGGAAGGACGTTCTTGCTATTGAGAGAGTGCAGCGAAGGTTCACCAGACTGATTCCCGGGGTGGCAGGACTGACATATGAGGAGAGACTGGATCGACTGGGCCTGTATTCACTGAAGTTTAGAAGAATGAGAGAGGATCTTTTAGAAACATCTAAAATTATGACGGGACGGGACAGGTGAGATGCAGGAAGAATGTTCCAAATGTTGGGGAAGTCCAGAACCAGGGGTCACAGTCTAAGGATAAGGTTTAAGCCATTTAGGACCGAGATGAGGAGAAACTTCCTCACTCAGAGAGTTGTGAACCTGTGGAATTCACTACCGCAGAGTTGATGCCAGTTCGTTAGATATATTCAAGAGGGAATTAGATATGGCCCTTACGGCTAGAGGGATCAAGGGGTATGGAGAGAAAGCAGGAAAGGGGTACTGAGGTGAATGATCAGGCACGATCTTATTGAATGGTGGTGCAGGCTCGAAGGGCCGAATGGCCTACTCCTGCACCTATTTTCTATGTTTCTTTGTTTCTACGAGATTGCTGTGGGGGGCGGGGTGGGGGCGGTTGTGGGGGGGGGCGGGGTGTGGGGGAGAGACTATGGGGTGGGAGAGACTGGGAGGTGAGAGATAAAAAAAAATTTACAGAAAAAGTTGCATACCGCCGACAGAAGATCAACTTAAAACCACCTTTTCCAGGGCGATCTGCAGGGTTGGTGGTATGTTGGTGGTAAGTGATGAATTTTGCTATTTTGGGCGGTATGTTGGCGGTGTGCATGGGCGGATGGTATGCATACCACCCAGCAGTATGTCGCTGATGAATTTTCCGGCGAATGGTATGCAAGTATTTTTCGATGAATTTCGTGATTTTGGGCGGTTTGTCGGCGGTCCGTAAGCGTTATGCGGCGGTATGTCCACCAATTTCGGGCCAAATGAGTTGAATAACCAGTTAATCTGCTTTTGCTTTGGTGATATTGATTAAGGGAGGAATATTAAGCAAGACATGAGGGAAATTCCTCGTCTTTGTCAGAAATGTGGTGGGACCATTAACAACCATCTGAACAAACAAAGAAGCAATAGCATTGCCCACAATGCATCACTTCCTTGAAGTTCTTGCTAAACGATCACCATGAAGTTCCTTTGGGGTGCTCCCATTCAGATGCGGTGACTTTGGCGGAAGTGCTGCCGAAACGTTGTTTACTTTGTTTTTCCGGGGTTTCCGCATAACTTTCGGAGAAGCTGGGTGGCTGGGTGGCTGAAGGCATGGACATCAGTCGTGGGGTGAAGGGAGAGGATGCACAAGAGGATAGAGTCACCAGAGCGGAAAGTTCGGGTTAGAGGGGAAGGGTTGAGGGTTCGGGAGATTACAGAGTTAGGGAAGGGAGAAACCGTGAAGCGGTTTAAACACAAGGATTAGAATTTTAAATTAGAAGCACTGGGGGACTAAGATCCAATACGAGTCATTGAGGACAGGAGTGACAGGTGAGCAGGACTTGGTGTGGCCTGTGACCTGGTCAATATTTATCCCTCAACCAACATCACTAAAGCAGATTATCTGATCATTATCTTATGCTGTTTGTTGGATTGCTGTGTGCAAATTGGCCGCTGCGTTGCTTACATTACAACAGCATTCAAAAGTACTTCATTGGCTTTCTATCTTTCTTTCTTTCATTCTCTCGTTCTCTCTTTCTCTCTCTCTCTCTCTCTCTTTCTTTCATTCTCTCTCTCTCCAGTGATGAATGCTCTCCTCTTTTCCATTAGCTCAGGAAAGAGCTGAAATATATCAGCCAATTTATCAAAAGGTGACAAATGCTTTGTTCAGCTTCACCAATACATTCCCACTGACTACAGCAGTAAGTACCATGAGGGTGCTGTCCAATTTTGTAGAAATCCGACGTCGCGAATCCGAAAACCTATTTGGCTCAGCGGTGACCCGTAGTTGGAAAAAAAAATAGCGCACGGGAAAAACCTGCGTTGCAGCCCTTGGGACAGCGGTAGGTATGAAGACCTGCAAAAAAGGGAAGTTAAAGTTTTTATTTTTTAATTCTTTTGCGATTTGATAGTTAAGTGTCTTGTGAATATTTTGTGATTTTTTTTTATTTTTTGTTTTTTGCTTTTTTTTTTGGTATGTTTATCTGTGCATGTGTGTGTGTCCCCTCAGCACAACTACCTTCCTCATTTTAAACACCCAAGAAACACAGCCTTCCTAGCCAGTAAGGACCAAGAAGAGGGAGAGTGAAGAAGAAGGAACACCGTCACTTGATTTGACACTCTCAGCCACCAGCTCCTCAAAGTCGACCAGCAAGGCCATTTGCAGTGTTCCCCACTGAAAGTCATCAGCCTTCCACCAGCCATGCAGCAGCCACTGGGGCAGCTCTGTGTGACATCAGAAGGATAGGAAAAGGCACAGACAAGACAGTCACTAAGGAAATGCATAAGGGTGATGAGTTGATTTTTTGATGTCATATTGGATGGATAGATGTATAAAGTTGGATGAGAAAGTTTGAGTTTGTGGTGACTTTTAATTCAGCATTTTGGCCAAGAGGACGCTGTGATGGTCAGTAACAGAAGGAAGGTAAGGTGTGGGACAAATGTTCAAAGGGGAAATGGGGTCGTGGTTACTGATGTCACAGGCGGATGATCCCATCCTGGATATCCCGGTCAGAAAGGGGCTGACTGGGTTGCTTTTTGTTCTGTTTCCTCCTCTTCTGCTTCCTCCTTTTCTGGGTCTTCCTCTTCTGGGTCTACCTCTTCTTCATATTCCTTTTACTTCTGCGACCAGATGCTGTAAATCTGAAATAAAATGCCTAAAATGTCGTCAACTGGAGGAGCTCGAGCTCTGAGTTTGAGCTTGAGCAGCAGTGGCATCACAGCGGCGCATCCGCAAGGCTGAGAGCTACATGGAAAGCATGTTTCAGGAGGTGGTCACCCCAAAGCTTAAGAGTGTGCAGGCAGATAGGGAATGGGTGGCTGCCAGTCAGACAAGGAGGACCGGGTGGGTAGTGCAGGAATTCCCTGCGTGCATCTCACTCTCAGTTCTAAATACTGGTGAGGGTGCTGGTTCCTCTGGGGAGTACAGCCAGAGCCAAGTCCATGGCACCATGGGTGCCTCAGCTGTACAGGGGGAAGGAGGCGGGAAAGCAATAGTGATGAGGGGTTCAATAGTTTGGGGAACAGACAGGCATTTCTACAGCCGCAGACATGATTCCAAGATGGTATGTTGCCTCCCTGGTGCCAGCGTCAAGGATGTCACTGAGTGCTTGCAGAACATTCTGAAGGAGGAGGGTGAACAGCCAGGGGCTGTGGTCCATATTGGTATCAACGACATAGATAGAAAGAGGGATGAGGCCCTGCAAGCAGCTTTTAGGGAGCTAGGAAGGTGATTAATAAGCAGGACCTCAAAGGTAGTAATCTCTGGATTGTTCCTGGTGCCACGAGCTAGTGAGTATAGAAATGGAAAGATAGAGCAGATGAATTTGTGGCTGGAGAGATGGTGCAAGAGGGAAGGTATTAGATTCCTGGGACATTGCAACCAGTTATGGGGGAGGTGAGACCTGTACAGGCTGGACGGGTTGCAGCTTAACAGAGCCGGGATCAATGTCCTCACAGAGGCGGCAGGGGCGGGGGGGGGGGCGTTGGGGGGTGGGGGTGCGCGGGGGGTGGTTTGCTATTGCTGTTGGGGAGGGTTTAAACTAATTTGGCAAGGGGATGGGCACCAGCATGCAGCATTACAAAAGAGAAACGAGGTGAACAAATGATTGGGAGAGACAGATACCACTAGAGTAAGAAATAGTACGGTATTATGTGGGGTCAGACTAAGAGAGAATAAAAGAAGGTCTAAGATAGGTTTACAGTGTATACGTGTGAATGCACGAAGCGTGGTTAAATAAGGTTGGTGAGCAGCAGGCGCAAATAGCCACATGGGAATATGATGTCATGGTGATAATGGAGACCTGGCTCAAAAAAGGATAGGATTGGATATTAAATATTCCTAGATGTAAGGTGTTCAGGAACGAGGGAAGGAAAGAAGGGAGGTGGGGTGGCAGTATTGATTAAGGAGAATATTACAGTGCTGGAGAGAGAGTATGTCCTGGACGTGTCAAGGACAGAATCTATTTGGTTAGAGTTAAACAATAGAGGTGCCATTACACTACTAGGTGTATTCTATAGGCTGCCAACTAGTGGGAAGGTTACAGTGGAGCAAATTTATAGGGAAATTACAGGGAGGTGCAACTATAGAGTGGTAATAATGGGGGGACTCTAATTATCCTAATATAGACTGGGATAGTAATGGTGTAAATGAGGGGGAAGCATTTCTGAAGTGTGTTCAGGAGAACTTTCTTAATCAGTATGTTTCTGGCCCAACGAGGAAGGAAGCTTTTCTAGCTCTGGGGAATGAGGTGGGTCAAGTGGAGAAAGTGTCAGTAAGGGAACATTTAGGGAACAGAGATCATAGTATCATAAGGTTTAGATGAGCTGTGGAAAAGACAGGGAACAATCTATAGTAAAAATACGTCATTGGAAGAGGTCCAAATTCAGTGGGTTGAGAATGGATTTGGCCCAGGTAAATTGGAATCAAAGATTGGCAGGAAAAACTGTAATCAAACAATGGGCTACCTTTAAAGAGGAAATAGTTCACGACAGGGAAAGAAAGGTAGGGCAACCAAAGCCAGAGCTCCCTAGATGACAAAAGATATAGAGAGTAAGATGAAGCAGAAAAAAGCGTATGACAGATGTCAGGTTGAGAATACAGGTGAGAATCTGACTGAATATAGGAATTTCAGAGGGGAAGTGAAAAAGGAAATAAGAGGGGCAATGAGAGAGTATGAAGATAGATTGGCAGCTAACATAAAAGGAATCCAAAAGTTTTCTATGGGCATATAAATAGTTAACGGGTAGTAAGAGGAGCGGTGGGCCGCTAAGGGACCAAAAAGGAGACCTACGCATGGAGGCAGAGGGCATGGCTGAGGTACGAAATGAATACTTTGCATCTGTCTTTATCAAGGAAGAAGATGCTGCCAAAGTCATAGTGAAAGAGGAGGTAGTTCAGATACTGGATGGCTAAAAATTGATAAAGAGGAAGTACTAGAAAGGCTGGCTGTACTTAAAGTAGATACGTCATCAAGCCTGGATGGGATGCATCCTACACTCTGAGGGAAGTAAAGATGGAAATTGTGGAGGGACTGGCCATAATCATCCAATCTTCCTTAGATACGGGGGTGTAGTGCCAGAGGACTGGAGAATTGCAAATGTTACACCCTTTTTCAAAAAAGTTGTAAAGATAAACCCAGTGACTACAGGCCAGTCAATTTAACCACGGTGGCAGGGAAGCTTTTAAAAACGATAATCCGGGGCAAAACGAACAGTCACTTGGACAAGTGTGGATTAATTAATGAAAGCCAGCATGGAATTGTTAAAGGCAAATCATGTTTAACTAAGTTGATTATGTTTTTTTGATGAGGTAACAGAGAGGGTTGATGAGGGCAATGTGGTTGATGTGGTGTACATAGACTTCCAAAAGGTGTTTGACAAAGTGCCACATAATAAGGGCCAGCAAAGTTGAAGCCCATGGAATAAAAGGGACAGTGGCGGCATGGATACAAAATTGGCGAAGTGACAGGAAACAGAGAGTAGTGGTGAACAGTTGTTTTTTGGACTGGAGGAAGGTATACAGTGGTGTTCCCCAGGGGTCGGTTCTAGGACCACTAGTTTTCTTGAAATATATTAATGATTTGGACTTGGGTATACAGGGCACAATTTCAAAATTTGCAGATTACACATTGTTTCAATTGGCATAAGGGTCGAGAACCAGAGGGCACAGATTTAAGGCGATTGACGGAAGAACCAAAGGCGACATGAGGAAAACTTTTTTTACGCGGTTATGATCTGGAATACAGTGCCTGAAAGTGTGGCGGAGGCAGATTCAATCGTGGCTTTTAAATGGGAATTGGATAAGTACCTAAAGAATTGTTTTTTTGTAAGGCGACAGCTGAAAGCTCACTTTTCTGAACGAGCTTCGGACCCAACACTAAACTCAGTGCTAAGGTCCAAGTTAACATAGTGCGACGTTACACACTCCATACTCTGCACACATCTCAGGGCCAGCGTTGCTATCTGCAACACCAAGGCCCTTACCAAAATGACGGCCTGCCGAATCCCACGCCAGCGAAGGGTGTTAGAGTGACGGCCGCCATTTTTGTACAGGATTGTGGCGGTAACTCGTGGCGGTAAGTTGCCCAATTTCTGGGCCATTCAGTTAAGTGCCTGTGCTGACCCAGCTGTCCACATGACAATAAGAATGTGGCTGCAAGTACCTTCTGCAATACTATCTTTTGCACCCTCCTCAATTAACATCAATTGCTTTGCTGCTACCACTTTTTAAATTATTTTTTAAAAAGTTCAAATAAAAATTCTGCACCAAGTTCAAATAAAAATGTATTCACCTGCATTGTGTCACATGTCAGTGATGATGCCTTTTCCCACAATGCTTCCCCTTATTATTAATATATTGTGTACGACTTCTAATTCTACAAAGCCTTCCAAATGAATCCCAAATAGAAGGAGTAGGTTTGTTGACTACCTTCAAGACTTCAGTGGGGTTTGATTGGCATTAGTACCCTAAACCTGTTTTTTTTGGTTCTTGAAATGACACTGAAACTGATACTCTGTGTGGGCTGCAGCTGTCGTTGGCTTGTTTTGCCCATCTGCTGGCACATTTACAATGATCAATTTGGTAAGGGGAGCGAGATTGGCTGAATGGGTTGTCGGCTTAGGAAATAGTAGCCTCGTCCATTCTTACTTGAGCCACATGGTAAATGAAACGTTCCTCCATGACTGCACAGATGTGGCTTGTGGCTCCTCCTCCACACTCCCAGCCAGATCTTGCAGGGTATTTTGGTCAGAATCAAGTGACTCCTGTGGACAATCATGCTCTGACAGCAATGTATTTTTCGAAGCAGGTCCTGATGTCCAAATACCTGGGCACAGCAGCCAAGGATGGAAGAAAGCTTGCTGTCTGGCCAGCGCTTCCTGCTGTTCGACTGGCACCATCACTTGTTCTTCCGTGTGCAATGGGACTCACCTGGTGTGACTTCCTCAAGCTCGCTATCTGCTTTCTCTGGAGTGGGTGTAGTTGTGCTTATGCTTGCGATAATGACATGGTGATGTGACGTGTCGCTGGCATTGCGGCTAGGCTGTGAATAGAGGGAAAAGTTTTAACAAATAGGATATTTACTTACCCAGAGTTTGGGGAAGGCCTCCAACCTTCTGCTATCCTGCTCTCTCTCCTTAAACAGCTTGTGATGTCCTGTGTGGTCTCTTTTAAAGGGAGTCAAGTGTTCTGACATTTATGGGGCCTTACCATTTGGGTCTGCTCTCTTCTGCTATGTATGACCTTAATTCTGCAAATGGAGAATTAGGTTTGAGAGTTGCAAGTTTCAAGAGCAAATACAGTGGCACGGGTGAATATCGTGTAGCCCATTCTTTCTGTGATTAAATGAGCATGCATCATGCCAATTGGATGTGTGAGCCCTCTAACATATCAGTATAACAACAGTATCAGTTGTACATTGCAGTTTGAATTTGTACTATGCTGCAGTATGCTGTGCATGGTAAGCATTAAGTGTTGTAAGGTTATACCCCTGTATGAGTGTTTACCATGAAGCCAGAATAAGATATTGGGCTCAATTTTGCCCAGTGATTTGCTCCGTTTTTTTGGCATAAATTAAAAAATCCAAGTTTCCCCAAAGATTGTGTGCTAGTGTAACTCAGTTGGTTCTGATTTTTTTTGGTTAGTTTTTTTTTGCGACATGGGGACCGTAACCTGATGTCTGCGCCAGTTTTAAACAATTATGCAAGCTTGGCCAAATTACATCTCTTCTAGGATGGCGTATGTGACCACTCCCAAAAAACCTGCTGGGCACTTAAGAAAAACCAGCACACATCAAAAAATCGGCGCAGAATGAAGCCATTGTTTTTAGGCAAAGTTTTGGAGGGAGTCAAGAACATACAAATATGCATCATCAAGCTTAAATTTTTCCAACTGAAAACGCAGAAAATGGAAGTTTCATGCAATTCTTGTAAGTTTGGATTTTTTTTAAAGTGCCATGCCACCACCAAACGTCTCCAAACTGGGCTTGAAGGTTGGAGCATCGGCCGGCAGAATCGATCCCTCGCCCGGACACAGGGGCGAGGTGCTCAGCTTCAAAAGAAGCTGGGGGGGGGCCGGGGTGTAGAAGCAGAACTGAAGGGATGAGAACCCTTACACTATGCCACTAAGCAGCAAGCAGCACCAAATGAAGCCGGGAGGCAGGGGGTGGGGGTGTTTCCCGATCGAAGCAAGCCCATTGTGCATGCTCAGACCTGGGTGTGGTCCTACTAGGGCGTCGACCTTGGGGAGAGACAACAAAGAAGCTTGTCCTGCCTGCCGTTTTGAGCATATTGCAAAGGTACAATTTAATCATGGGGGCAAAACTGACAATGGCATACTTCATGCAAGCCTTCTGCATGAAGGTGCTGCGGAGGAGACAATTGATTCAACATGAGGAACCTCAGAGCACATAGGATGATGGGCAGGAGGCCTTACCCACGTTGGGTATATCGAGACAGGCGTTCAGACCTGCACCTGAGTGATGCAGACTGTGTCAGGAGGCTATGTTTCCGCAATGAAGTTGTAACCGAGATCTACAAGTTAATAAAAGCAGACCTACAACCTAGAAGCATCAGGAGGACTGCTTTGTCAGCTGAAGTGAAGGTTACTGCTGCACTTTCATTCTATGCATCTGGATCGTTCCAGGCCACAAACTGGGGATGTGTGCGCCATTTCTCAACATGCAACGCATATCTGCATTCGGCAGGTGACTGCTGCACTATATGCCTGGAGGAATGACTACATAAAGTTCCCCATGACCGCCCAGGCAATGCAGCATCTCCAGGATTGCTGGCTTCCCAAAAGTACAGGGCTGCATTGATTGTACGCACATTGGCTTGCGAGCACCTTTGGAGGATTCCGAGATGTACAGGAACAGAAAAGTCTTCCACTCTGTTAATGTGCAACTCGTGTGTGACAACATGCATTGCATCATGTCAGTTGATGCAAGATACCCGAGGAGCACCATGATGCGTTCATCCTACGCATTAGCGCTATATCTGCCATGTTTCAGCAGCAGCCAGAATGGCAGAGCTGGTTGCTGGGAGACAAAGGGTATGGCCTCGCCACCTGGCTCATGACACCCCCACGCGTAACCCGGACGGAAGCTGACCGACAATACAACATGTCGCACATTTCGACGTGCAGCATAATAAAGAGGACCATTGTGTAAGTGATTTCCCTTAGGTGTTTTCGACGCACCCCCATGTTACAATAGTTCTAGACCTGGGAGTGATTACTGTACTGAACAGATCAATGAGTCATGGACAAATACCTCGGTCTCAACCGTCAATGCTTTATTAAAGCTACCTCAACACAACAAACCTACAAGTAAACACAGTAACGATGTAGTACAATCCAATACCCTGGCGTGTCTAAACTATCCCTACCGTGAAGTACCCAACGTCTAAACCCTCTGCTCAGATCCATAGTGTACTCCCGAATCTGTACCGACTGGCTGGGCGTACCCTTATGGTCCTCGCAGCAAAACCTCCCCACTAAAACCCTCTAAGGCTTGGTTGGGAGAACACATGACACCTCCTCACACAGTGGCTATGATCTTAAAAATACGTGGGCAGGGATGATGCTCACTGATTTGTTGGCATACTTGCTGCTTCTCCTGGTGAAAATGTGTCTCTTCTGGTTCTGTACGGTCTATGGTTTCTTCTCTCTGTCCCAGATGGAGTACTCGGTCCTTATAGAGGTGAAGCAAGTGAGAGCAAAGTGAGAGAACTACGGCCACCTTTTATATCCAAAGTTTGTTTGCCTTTTCTGGCCAAATAAAGTTTTTCCTCGTTTCGAGGATCCTGTTTGTTTGCATCTTCTGGCCCAATAAAGTTTTCCTTGTTTTGAGGCTTCTGTCTGAGTGGCCCATGTGTATTCCAGTGATGGCCGGTGATGGGGTTTTGCTTCCAATCGGTCTGGGGCTTAATGGCTTTCTATTGTTCTAGTTTCCCGCCTCTCGAGTTATCTCATTCCAGGTAATGACTTGATCACTGACCAGTTCTCATTGCTGAACAATGGACCCTCCATCTTTGCCCATTACCTGTGATGAGTTGCCTTACCCTGGCCATTGTAAAGTCCCAGACCACCCCCACCCATCAGATGTGGATTTCGAGTACCACATGGAAAAGTACCTG
The DNA here is from genome assembly GCF_044704955.1 of Pristiophorus japonicus. Taxonomy (NCBI): domain Eukaryota; kingdom Metazoa; phylum Chordata; class Chondrichthyes; family Pristiophoridae; genus Pristiophorus; species Pristiophorus japonicus. The sequence continues at coordinate 331,039,700 of NC_091978.1, forward strand.
GGCCCCTCCCACAGCAGGCTGCCAGCTTTTTCTGCAGTGAGAAATATTAAGACACAATGTCCAGATATCCAACAATCCTTGAGAAACCGATGCTTACAATTAACGTCTTAAAACAGCGTTTCTGGTGCCTGGACCATTCCTGGCTACTTGCAATACTCCCCTGAGATTGTCGGTCAGTTCGCTGTTGTGTGCTGCATGCTGCACAACTTAGCCATCATGAGGCAGCAGCAGCTGGTAGTAGAAGACCCACCTGCAGTGAGAGTGGCTAATGATGAGGAGGAAGATGCAGATGACGAGGAGGAGGAGTAAGAGGAAGAGGAGGATGAGGAAGCCATGCAATTACCTGAACCCGGAGCATGACGGCAGAGGAGGGCAGGCCGCCGTACCCTTAAGCAATTGCTCAAACCTTGCGCTAGCAGCTCATCCGTGAATGCTTTGCTGCCTGAAGGCTCAGCGGCAACTATTCCACATGGACCATGTTTACTGTTTGGACCTGTTCCGTAATGTGTTGTGTTGTGTTAATGGAACAAATGATGGAAATGATTCTTCTTTAGTTCAAAAAGTTGCGCGAATAATGGAACAAATAATGGAAATGATTCAGTTTTAACTTAAAATATATTTTATTCAAAAGTTTAACAAACATTTGTTTGCACTTAATTTAACTTTAATAAAAATATTCTCGTATCAAATTTTAAAGTTTTCAGTTAAGATCACTTACAAACTCTTAAGATCACTTACAAATGTTTAAACTTGTAAATGTACATAACTTACAAAAAACTTTTAATTTGAGAACAGTTACAACAGTAATAACAATAATAATAATAACAACAACAGCAGCAGCAAAGAAAGCCTGTACCCATCTCTCCTCTACCTTATTCGAAGACCACCCGCTGCGTTTGGTCTTGCTGACTCCACCCCTGCCCGCAGGCAGTAGCACAGTGTTTTTCGGGTTGGTACCAAGCTTTTTCTTTCGAACATCTCAGGTAATGCGCACTTCTTGATGGGGGGAGGGGGGCAGCCGGTAATGTGGAAGCCTCTTCAGAGGCTGGTCTGGGGATTGGAGTGGGAGTGGCAGTTGATTCTGTCAATGGGCACAGGGTTTTGGTGTGTTCCCTTATTGTAGCAGCTAACTCCGACATTCCCTCCCTCATGTTCTCAGACAGTGTTCCCATTTCTTCTCCCGACAGTCCCGATACCTCATCACCCACCCCACTGATGGTGTCCAGGAGTGATCGCGTAAAGTCAATGCTCGCCGGACTTATTGCCATCATCTGAACCACATCTGTTAGATTCTGCACCTCAGGAGAGCACTGCCGAGCTCTCCTTCCCCTCCTCACTCTGGGTGTGGCTCATTGCATCCCACTGGGACCTGCAGCCTCAGATGGTGGGGCCCTAGGTGTGCCTTGCTGCATCCCACTGGGACCCACAGCCTTGGACGGTGAGGCCCTGGGTATGCCTCGCTGCATCGCACTGGGACCTGTAGCCTTGGAGAGTGGGGCCCTGGGTGTGCCTCGCTGCACCCCACTGGAATCCCCAGCCTCGGACTGTGGAAAACCATGGAATGCCCCAGCAACACTCATACCACTCAGGAAAGGAACTGGCACATCAATGGGCGGCCCCTGCACCTCCTCCAAAGTGTATATAACAGTGGGGCCTCCCTCCCCCTCCCCCTCCCCCCCATGCTCTTGGTCTGGAAGGTGGGATTGGAAGATGTTCTCTTCCGGCTCGTCAGCATCTGAATCTTCTTCTGCATCGTCGGGATTGGCCTCAAGTTCTGCAAAATATAACAGAACAGCCAAATGGTTAGCAGCAGAGGAGGGGACAGGGTGGAAGGCATGAGTAGGCTCACACAGCGCAGGCAGCAGGCTGATTTGAAGGATCGCGATGAATGCTAACACATTGCATCAACCGAAGCGTAGCTGATGGAGACATCCCCATGAACCGAAGCATGGCTAGCCCATGCAATACATTTAGCAAAGCCAGACTGTGGAATTTGCAGGACTTACCCTCTCCCTTGAGTGTGGGCCCAGCTTGTGCAGTGGTGGTTGCTTTTCTCCAGACAGGACCCATCAAAGTAGCAATCCTGTCTTCCAAGTGTGTCAGTGGGTGCATATTTGCTGGGCTTCCTCCTGTTTGAGTTCTTTCCCTTTTGTTGTGTGCCACCTTCCTCTGCAAAGATGAAAATATAACTTTTTAGAGAGGGTGTCTTTCTGTTGGGTGGGACATATACAATTAGTCACATTTACAATTGCAATTCCATTGAATAAATGAAAATATTACTTACACTAACTACTTGACCAAGGTCCTGCCAGTTATTTTTGCACTGGCCTCCAGACCTCGGGGTGGTCACCTTTGCACAATAATCTTCTGCAAGTTGGTTTCAGCGTTTCTTCATTTCTTTTGGTGAAACTTTTATGTGACCTCTACTGGTGTCAAGCTCGTGCCATCTGGCCTCAATTACAGTAACCAGTGCCACCACTTCATCCTGTAAGAGATTCTTGATCCTTGAGCCACGTTGCATCTTGTATTGCAGCTCTGATTTTTCCAATGAGAATTAAAATTCTCACACACAACTGGCTCTTTAAAAATGGCTGAACGCAGACCGGGAGCTGTACTGGGCATGTGCACCTATAGCAATCATGTGAAAAATGTCCTCTTTTTTTTCCGCGCATGTGCAGAAGTGGGGGGCATAGTTTTTTCGGCGCAGACATTAGGCTCCACCCCCCGAAGCTACAGGACAGGCTGCGCGGTGCCAATTTCAAAAAAATAGAACGGGAAACTTGCTACTTATTTTTTTGGAGTGGTTGGGGACAAAAAAAAACGGGTGTAACTCTGGCAATATGCCAAAAGATGGCAGCTTTTCTTGGGACTGTCAGCTTCCTCATTAACAGCCAGGTTGACTAGGTGTTGCTGATAACATTCACTCTGTCAGCCATGTATCTTGGATCACCATTTTTTCAGTGCAAAGTGTGTAGTCTTTCTTAGCCTCATTTCATGCAGTAAGATTTAAAGGGCAACATCTGTGAAGCTGGGCATGAATCTTTGATTTCATTGGAATTATACAGCCTTAATTCCCTTCCCTAGCCCCTTAAATGTTTGTATCAGTTTTGCGAGCACTCCCTCAGTAAGCAGGCAGGAGGTCAGATTTCAGGCAGAAGCATCAGTGCAAAAGAAAGTCTGGTGTATCTCTTATATCCACCTGAATTGAGACTCGATAAGGATTATAATGAAGCAAAGAGCTGGAGAATGGAGAATCTAGAAATGCTGCCTTTTGAAAGATATTGATGTCTGACATAATGGACTTTGAATGGAATAAGAAAGTGATGTTTTGATTTTTAACAGACCAGCCAGCAATTCTCCAAAGGTTTCCTCGGTAGTCACTCTCCCACATTCAATTCCTTCACTTTCAAATCCCAGTTCCTCGATGCACTCTACCCTTTCTGGACTTAGGCATTAAGATACAGTTTATACGGCATTCTTTTCCCTCCCACTCAGTTCAAGTTGACGTTCTTCTTCCACAGTCCCATTCAACCTGCCACTATTCTTCCCCTCTTTCAAACTGGTGATTTTTTTGTTCATGTTGTCATGGTTCCCCTCCCTCAGATCAAGGTTCACAATGCCAGTTCAGAATGGCATTCTTCTCTCTTCCTTCCTCCCACCTCAGTTAATGCTGGCCATCTCCCCTCTCAGTTCCCGTTCAGTTAATGGTGGCACACTCCTACTTCCCCCAAAATGCCTCTTCCAGATTCTCGCTTTTCTCACATACCCAAACTACTGCTTCCAGGTTCTATCCCCTCTCATCTCTTCATTGCCATCCATTCCTCCTTCCCTCTTTCTTTCTTCTTCATCAATTTTCCTCCCTTCCTCTCCCCTGCTCATTGGCCCTACCCGAGTCGAGGAGATTTTGCCTGCTCCATACTGTAAGTGGAATTTCCTGTTCTCATGAGAATTCCTACCTATTTCTGGAAATTCTTCCATGGGCAGTCGGACTCCAAGTGGCACTGAGGAAAAAGGGCTCGGTTTGGACTGATTGCACAATGACTAGACCCCGAAAACACGATCAGTGTGAAATAATGATGTGGCATGGATGAAATTGAGGCACCCGTGGATTAATGGTTGAACTGAATCTGCTGATGTAATTTAGCTCGCTTGCATTGTCAGATTGAATAGGGACGAAATTCAGGGCCGCCAGAAAGCTGGCGCACGTACCTTTTTAAAAATGTTTTTTCTGCCGGGATCGTTGAGGCGGCCTCTCTGTTGATTTTCCACACTTAGGTTTTTTCTTGACGTTGGACCGGAAGTTGGTCATAGTGGGGGTGGGAGTTCGGCGGTAAGGCAGGCTGAGGGGCTGAATTTGGGGCGGGACCAGGACTCCATTGCTGTCCCTCAGCGGTGGAGCGGTGGTGACATCACAGCATGTGTGCGTCACCACGCTCTCTTCCCCCCCCCCCCACCCCTGTTAAAGGGGAGAGAATCCGTCATATCTTCTGCCACTGGGCCACCAGGGAGGGTTTCAGCTGAGCCAGCAGCCTGGCACTCAAGAGGGAGAGCCAGGCTGCCCATTGGTGGCCCGGCCGAACCCGTGGGCACTATTTTGCCTGACGATCAGGAAGTCGGCCGGCAAAAATAAAGACATGGCGGCTGCAACCGTGGGCCCTCCCCTTGGAGGGCCGCCGCGCTGTCGGGCCGCACACATCAGCACTCACTGTGTTAACTAAAAAGATTGAAAATGAAGGCAAGAGGCAGAGAAGGACGTGTATCATATTTCTTTTTAATGTTTTTATTATCAGAAAGCTGTTATTTAAATAGCAATTTAATGACTTCTTATCTACAAATGTTAATTGGTTAATTGTTCACACAGAATTCATTTAAATGGGACAGATTGTTCAAAGAAGAAATAGTCTGCATGTGTATTTTTGACAGCTAAACAATTGCTTATTCTTGTTCTAGCTGAAATGTTTACACCAGGGTTTTTGTTTTATGGGGCTGGGCAGGCAGGGAATATTGAAATTGATCACCCGACCATGCTTAGCCATTGATCAAAGTTAGAAGGATATCGTGAAGAAACAGACACATTCTTTATAGGACTATTCCAAATATACTAATGGAATGACACTGTAATGAGCATTTTAATTTGCCACCAAGATGAGGGCACCACTAAAATAACTGATCTACCCAAAGTAAAATTGTAATGTACTTACTCGGCAAGTTGTTGGACGATGGTAACAATAAAATTGTTACATGGAGCTGGCTGGGATTGCTTCTCCAACATTCAACTATTCAGCAACACAAATGCAAAAGCAAAATACTGCAGATGCTGGAATCTGAAATAAAAACTGAAAATGCTGGAAATCTCAGCGGGTCAGGCAGCATCGGTGGAGAAAAAAAACCCACGTTAACTCTGTTTTTCTCTCCACAGATGCTGCCTGACCCGCTGAGATTTCCAGCATTTTCTGTTTTTATTTCAATTAATTAGCTTCTGGTCTACATAATTGCTGATCGACTCATGCCAGTGATAAGTATTTTGGATAATGGGGTGGTTAAACAATATTTAAACAACTTGGATATGACTTTCAAATCAAGTGGTTTAAACTTTATCATTTGCAAGTTGAATAAAATTATATTTGAATTACTTTTGCACTACAGGATACACGATGGAAAATCACTTATTGTTTCTGTCCAATTGTTAGTTTCCTCTGTTTGGCTAGTATTATAGATTGGATGATATCAAGGCTAGCGACAGCTAATTTTTGGATAGCAGTGTTAGAAATCGGGTTCAAAATGTATAAAACTGATATGAAGAATACTGTGTTTAAATCGTTGTGTTGAACTGGAGCCAAAAAGTCTCCTCAGACTAGGGAGGGTGCAGAGAAATGCTAATGTCTTGGTTTCATGTGGATTGTATGGCTTCTTTGTACTACATATAATCTCTTTAATGCTAAGCGACTATCTGTTGTTTTTAAGTTAAGAATCGAACCTTGTTTATGTATTTTATGTATAGTGCTAAAGTAGGAGATTGAAGTTAGCTTAACAGAACACTTGTACAGTACGAGTTGCAACGGCAGTGAAGAGTGACGTCATCATGTCCAGGTCGGTGATTGGAGCGTGGGCAAATACAGCAGCAGCGGCGAGATCGGGGCGAGGGAGCGGTGAGAGACTGTGGAGGGATGTGATCGGGGAGGCGTGAGTTCAGGCCCAGGGGCATCACAGGCCAGCCCACACTGCGATATGTGTGCACACTAAGCCCGTGCAGCAGAGCAGGTCTCCAGTCGTCTTGGGTAATCCTTGCCACTGGACCAAGACCGAGCTCTGTCAAGCCTGTGTGGTAGCTGGTGTGCACCAGGAAAGGCAGGCTAATTTAACTCTACGGCAGTGTTTCATCATGCAAGAGGTGAATGAGTCTCAAACAGACAATGTATGTTGCCCAATAGCAGGATGTAGTTCAGGACCTGAAATTTTAGGTCCTTCATTGGGAACACCTATGAACTTATCCTTTTTTGGCGTGGAAGCAAGTCATCCTCATTTCGAGGGACCGCCTATGATGATGAGTACTGTAGTAGAAGTTAATGTGTTAAACATTTGCTACGTCATAAAGGAGGTAACACTCTGGAGCTGGTTTCTGGCTTGGGCCTCATGAGATCAAAGGGAGGATAGGGATGAAAGAGATGATTCACGAATTTCAAAGGAAGAGACCCTGAGAAAGTATACACAGAAAAGAAATATGGCCAAAACCAGAAGACATCTTTAGGGAGGATTCTTGATTCAGAATCGAAACAAAGAATTCGATACGGCATTGGATAGGAAGTTTGCAGGGAAACCGCTATAGGTCAAAAGATCCATGTCAGGTCCACCCCTAAAACGAGATTAAAAGTAGCCTGCTCAAGGTTGTCCACACAAACGGTGTGAGGGGAGAGCGAAACACAAATTGCGCTGGTTGAACGCTCTTAAAGATGTATCATGATTTTGGCCATATTTCTTTTCTGTGTATACTTTTTCAGGGTCTCTTCCTTTGAAATTTGTGTCTTATCTCTTTCATCCCTATCCTCCCTTTGATCCCATACATTACGGAAGGAAGCTCGAGAAGAAGAGAAAGAGGATGCAAGCCAGACAATTGCTCATGTGCGGCAGCCGTTTATCCAATTGGATCGGTATCAGGTACTTGTCACAGTCGTATGTCTTTGCTGTATAACTAATGTGTTATATTCTGTCTTAAACTCTGATTAAACAAAATATACCCACCAGATTGGTTTACAGTCGATCCTGATTATTAACGTTGTTGTGTATCTGTAAAGCATGCACTCCCATGTTCCGCCACCAGGGAGCTCATCCCCTGAAGTCCCAAGGGATCCCAGCATCCCTTGAGAGCACTGTATATAAGCCGGCCCCTAAGGCCTGTTCCTCACTCTGGAGTGTCTTATTAAAGACTGAGGTCACTGTTACCTTAACCTCCCTGTGTGCAGCCTCATCTGTGTTAGGAACACAGTAACTGGCGATGAGAATATGAATCCAACGCAAAGATGCAGTAAACTGTGGGCATCCTGGAGAAGTTCTTGGAGGGTGAAGACTGGGAAGCCTATGTCGAACGGCTAGACCAGTACTTTGTAGCCAATGAGCTGGATGGAGAAGGAAACGCTGCAAAAAGGAGAGCGCTCCTCCTCACAGTCTGCGGGGCACCGACCTACAACCTCACGAAGAATCTTCTGGCTTCGGTGAAACCCACAGATAAGTCATATGAGGAGCTGTGTACACTGGTTCGGGAGTATTTTAACCCGAGGGAGAGCGTGCTGATGACGAGGTATCAGTTCTACACGTGCCAGCGATCTGAAGGTCAGGAAGTGGCGAGCTACGTCGCTGAGCTAAGGCGACTTGCAGGACAATGTGAGTTTGATGGCTACCTGGAGCAAATGCTCAGAGACTTTTTTGTACTGGGCATTGGCCACGAGACCATCCGACGAAAACTTTTGACTGTAGAGACACCGACCCTCAGTAAGGCCATTGCGATAGCACAGGCGTTTATGTCCACCAGTGATAACACCAAACAAATCCCTCAGCACACAAGTGCTAGCAATGTTCATAAATTAACTGGAACTGTGTTTGCGAGCAGAAATGTACAGGGCAGAACCCACGAGTCTGCAACTGCCAGCAGGCCTCAGGTGACCCAGATGACTCAGAGTCCGCAACAAAGGATGAATGCAAGGCAATTCACACCTTCTTGGCATTGTGGAGGCTTCCATTCAGCCTATTCATGCTGCTTCAAAGGGTACATTTGCAACAGCTGTGTAACAATGGGGCACCTCTAACGCAAAGGAGCTGCAAGCTCTGCAAAACCTGCTAACCACCACATGGCAGAGGAAGATCGGTCCATGGTAGATCAAAGCAATTTCGAGCCTCAGAGAGAGGAGGCAGATGCTGAAGTACATGGGGTGCACACATTTTCAACGAAATGTCCACCTATGATGCTAAATGTAAAATTGAATGGCTTACCCGTAGCCATGGAACTAGACACTGGTGCTAGCCAATCCATCATGAGTAAAAGATGTTTGCGAGATTGTGGTGCAACAAGGCACTCAGACCAGCCCTGAGCCCCATCCACATGAAACTGAGAACGTACACCAAAGAGATTATCACTGTCCTGGGCAGCGCCATGGTCAAGGTCACCTATAAGGGCACGGTGCACGAACTGCCACTCTGGATTGTCCCGGGCGATGGCCCCACACTGCTTGGAAGGAGCTGGCTGGGCAAAATCTGCTGGAACTGGGATGACATGTCGATGAGGCCTCATGTATCCAGGTTCTTAACAAATTTCCTTCCCTTTTTGAGCCAGGCATTGGAAACTTTTCCGGGGCGAATGTGCGGATCCACTTGGTCCCAGAGACACGACCCATTCACCACAAGGCGCAAGCGGTACCTCATGATGAGGGAGAGAGTGGAAATCGAGCTGGACAGGCTGCAACTCGAGGGCATCATCTCACCAGTGAATTCAGCGAGTGGGCCAGCCCGATTGTTCCAGTACTCAAAAGCGATGTCAAGATTTGCAGCGATTATAAAGTAACCATTAATCGTTTCTCACTACAGGACCAATACCCGCTACCTAAGGCAGACGACCTATTTGCGATGCTGGCAGGAGGCAAGACATTCACCAAGCTCGCCCTGACTTCGGCCTACATGAGGCAGGAGTTGGAGGAGTCTTCGAAGGGCCTCACCTGCATCAACACGCACAAGGGACTGTTCATCTACAACAGATGCCTGTTTGGAATTCGGTCTGCTGCAGCGATCTTCCAGAGAAACATGGAGAGCCTACTCAAGTCGGTACAACACACGGTGGTCTTTCAGGACAACATATTGGTCACGGGTCGGGACACCACCGAGCACCTATAAAACCTGGAGGAGGTCCTCCAGTGACTGGATCGCGTAGGGCTGCGGCTGAAGAGGTCGAAATGTGTCTTCATGGCAACAGAAGTGGAGTTTTTGGGGAGAAAGATCGCGGCGGACGGCATTCGGCCCACAGACGCCAAGACATGAGACTATTAGGAACGTGCCCAGGCCACAGAACGTCATGGAGCTGCGGTCGTTCCTGGGACTCCTCAACTATTTTGGTAACTTCCTACCGAGGTTAAGCACCCTCTTAGAGCCCCTACATGTGTTATTGTGCAAAGGTGAGAACTGGGTATGGGGAAAAAATCAAGTAATTGCTTTTGAGAAAGCCAGAAACATTTTATGCTCCAACAAGCTGCTTGTATTGTATAACCCGTGTAAAAGACTTGTGCTAGCATGTGACGCGTCGTCGTACAGAGTCGGGTGTGTATTACAACAAGCTAACGTTGCGGGGAAGTTGCAACCTGTCGCCTATGCTTCCAGGAGCTTGTCTAAGGCAGAGAGGGCCGACAGCATAATTGAGAAAGAGGCATTAGCGTGTGTGTTCGGGGTAAAGAAAATGCATCAGTGCCTGTTGGCCTCAAATTTGAGCTGGAAACCGATCACAAGCCCCTCACATCCCTGTTCGCTGAAAACAAGGGGATAAATACTAATGCCTTAGCCCGCATACAAAGGTGGGCACTTGCGCTATCAGCGTATAACCATACCATCCGCCACAGGTCAGGCACCGAGAACTGTGCGGATGCTCTCAGTTGGCTACCATTGCCCACAACGGGGGTGGAAATGGCGCAGCCTGCAAACTTGTTGATGGTGGCGCAGCCCGCATACCTGTTGATGGTCATGGAAGCATTTGAAAATGATAAATCACCTGTCACGGCCCGCCAGATTAGGACTTGGACCAGCCAAGATCCTCTGGTGGCCCTAGTAAAAAAACTGTGTACTGCATGGGAGCTGGGCCAGCATTCCGGTTGAAATGCAAGAGCCAATCAAGCTGTTCCAGTGGCGAAAGGACGAGCTGTCCATTCAGGCAGACTGCCTGTTGTGGGGTAACCACGTAGTGCTACCAAAAAGGGGCAGGGAGACGTTCATCTCGGACCTCCACAGGTAAAGTAATGATGAAAGCGATAGCCAGATCCCATGTGTGGTGGCCCAGTATCGATTCTAACATAGAATCCTGTGTACGGCAATGCAGAGTAAGTGCTCAGTTGAGCAGCGCGCTTAGAGAGGCACCACTAAGTTTGTGGTCCTGGCCCTCCAGACCATGTTCGAGGATCCATGTCGACTATGCGGGCCCGTTTCTCGGTAAAATGTTCCTGGTGGTGGTGGATGCTTTTTCAAAATGGATTGAATGGGAAATAATGTCGGGAAGCACCGCCACCGCCACCATTGAAAGCCTGAGGGCCATGTTTGCCACTCACAGCCTGCCTAACATACTGGTCAGTGACAACGGGCCATGTTTCACCAGTGCCGAATTTAAAGAATTCATGACCCGCAATGGGATCAAACATGTCACCTCGGCCCCGTTTAAACTAGCCTCCAATGGGCAGGCAGAGCGGGCAGTACAAACCATCAAACAGAGCCTTAAACGAGTCACGGAAGGCTTACTCCTAACCCGCCTGTCTCGAGTACTGCTCAGCTACCGCACGAGACCCCACTTGCTCACAGGGATGCCCCGGCTGAGCTACTCATGAAAAGTACACTCAAAACCAGACTCTCGCTGGTTCACCCCAACCTGCATGATCAGGTAGAGAGCAGGCGGCAGCAACAAAATGTAAACGATGGTCGCGCCACTGTGTCACGGGAAATTGATCTGATGACCCTGTGTATGTGCTAAATTATGGACATGGTCCCAAGTGGATCGCGGGCATGGTGAAAGCTAAAGAAGGGAATAGGGTGTTTGTAATCAAACTAGACAATGGACAAATTTGCAGAAAGCACCTGGACCAAACGAGGCTGCAGTTCACAGATTGCCCTGAACAACCCACAGCAGACACCACCTTTTTCGAGCCTACAACACACACCCAAAGGATCAACGACACCACGCCAGACCAGGAAATCAAACCCATCACGCCCAGCAACCCAATAAGGTCAGGCTCACCTAGCAGCCCTGCAGGGCCAACAACACGCCAGCCCAGCGAGGGCACAGCCAACACACCAGAACAGACATTTGTACAGAGGCGGTCCACCAGGGAAAGAAAGGCTCCCGACCGCCTCACCTTGTAAATAGTTTTCTCTTTGACTTTGGGAGGGCGAGTGATGTGTAACTTGTAAAGCATGCACTCCCATGTTCCGCCACCAGTGAGCTCATCCCCTGAAGTCCCAAGGGATCCCAGCATCCCTTGGGAGCACTGTATATAAGCCGGCCCCTAAGGCCTGTTCCTCACTCTGGAGTGTCTTAATAAAGACTGAGGTCACTGTTACTTTAACCTCCCTGTGTGCAGCCTCATCTGTGTTAGGAACACAATAAAAGTGACCAGGGATAGCCTTAACTTGGCAATTTCTCGGGTCAGTGTATGAGAGACCTGTCCCTCTCTAGAACAGTTTTTTCCTTTTGCCATAAATCCATCTTTCAGCCAATGTCCTCTGTAAGCTGCACTGCCTTCTGCATGGCCTGCCTCCCCCAAGTTTATGCGTATACACAGTACCAACAATGTAAAAGCCGGTGAGTGGCCTGCGCAGGACCTTGCAGATGACTGCGCAGCCATATAGCTTGGTGGGAACATTGCTTGCAATTTGCTCCTAGATCCTGCACATGGGCATAAGGTTGACTTTCCATTGAATCCCCAGGAGTTCTGATTCATGAAGAACTGTTTGGATACGTGGTTTATATACTACCAGCTTAATCTTTACTGGAACTTTTCTGTTGTTTAAAAAGATGAAAAAGGCCAAGTGGCCTGCACATCTTCTCACTTGTAGAATTGTGTCCAGGCTAAAGTTAGTGTCCAGCAGGGCCAATGTGAATTAACACTTGAAACACATGCCTTACATATCTTTCAATCTATATCTTTGAAATACCCTACTGGGCCAAAACCATAATTTGCTAATCTGAGCATTTGGCCCCAGATGGAGATAATTTAAGGAAAGGGGAATATCTGGCAGAATTGCCATTTTTTTCTTGGATAATTAAGCGTGTTTTGCCTAATGAGCCCTACAGAAATACAAGTTGTTCTGTGGGGAGAGTTCTAAGTAGGATTGAGTAGGAAGTGGAACTAGAAATGAAAAGAATGGAAGAAAGAATTTTTTTTAAGGCTACTTGAAGAGACCTGGAAAGGATATATATTCCTATGAGAAAAAGTGGAGAAATATAGTTAGTGCAACATGTACAGTAGCTGTGCAGGGAGGTCAAAAATAAACTTAAGGGTAATAAGAATTATTTTACAAGATACAAGGCATCAAAAAATTGTGAAGGCCAGGAGTTAAAAAGAAGTCAGTTGAGGATAACTAAAATTTTCCCATTAGGATTAGGAATTTATGGAAAATAGAAAGGATAAATTGATGAAAGCTGTAAGAGAGATCAAAACATTAAAAAAAATCTATGTACAATGTAGATGGAGTATTAAAGACCAGAAAGGGTCCTTCGAGGGGTAAGTTGGATAGAAATACCATGGGAGGAATCAGGAGATGACACTTGTTCAACTAATTCTTCACATTAATCCTGACAAAGGAAGAGAGTGAACACATTGCAGATTCAGTTAAACTGACTCCTGAATTTATTAAATATGAAGGGCCAGTAAAGCATCTATTCAGAACATTGACTGTCTGCAGGACATCTGGGCCAGATGAGATACACCCTCACATCCTCAAGCAAAGAGTCAGGTGTCTGATTTGAAGTCTGCTATAAATGTTGCAGTTAGGCATAGAGACAGCTCGTGTAATCCCAATATTCAAAAACTGGCTGGGACAGGGTTCGGAAGGTCTAATATTAGTAATGGATAAAATACTTGAGAGCTTTATGGGTGCTGTCAGTATTCAACTACAGGGCATATAGATCAAAAGGGGCAGTCAGCATGTGGTTTTATAAGAAATCGGGCATATTTTCACGCACGTCACTTCTAAATAATTCAGAACTGGTAAAAATCTCAGCGGAGTGGAATGTGGTAATAATTGCTCTACTTTTGTGGGTCAAACTATTTGCATAATTATTTCCAATTCCAGGTACACAGAGCACAGTGAAATCAGAAGCAAAAATTGTGCGTTGACGACATTTAAAAGGAAGGCTCTGGACTATTAAAGGGGAGTGACAGAATAGGGAGACAAAAATGTTTGCGCTTGTGAAAGGCTCAAAAGACATTTCCACACATGGCACGCAGCATTGATGGGCAAAAATAAACGTTTAAAAAAAAAGGCACTGATATTTACAGGGCGATGGGGAGGGTGCGGAGGAGGCTGGAACCGGCTGAAGAGCCCAGCAGGACCACATTATCATTTTTTCCTTCTGTTTCCCTCTTGGCAGGTGGCCAAATTGACAGCTTGGACAGCTGCTAGGTGGTAAAACCAGCAGCAGGAGGCCCCTGCCGGGGACCCAAGCGGACGGTCCCTTGCAATTGGGGGAGTGGGTTCAGCCGCGATTGCGGCACAGAGAGGCACGGGGGTGGAGGGGGGAGGTCAGCGAACACGACAGGTGGGGAGGCTGATGTGGAGCCGGCAGCTCCCACCTCCCCTTCACTGCCACGTTTCCTGACCCCTGGGAAACCTGTGCAAAAAGAGCACATTTTAAATTGTGCTCACTGTAGGAGCCCAATTTAAATGTGTTACTGAAGTTTCCTGCCTCTCCACAGTGGGACACACAGGCAGCACGAAACCTGTTGCCATAAAAACGATAACGGGCCTGTATGAGGCAGGTTGGCAACGAGTTCCCCTTTTGTTCAATTTTAACCGCCCCCCCCCCCCCATCCGTCCTCCCCTCTACCACCTGTCGTGGGGAGGTTAATATCAAGGCCACAATATGCAGGTGTGAGTTAGCAGACATGTGATTGACCATGTGCACTTGTACACTGTTTCAATGGCTTTGAAGTAGAAATGATTTTGCTTGAAGTTGTTGTGAGGAGAGTTTCCCTCTATGCCGCTCCATTGCACCAGCCCCATAAGTCAACAATGCAGTATTGCCTGAAGGTGGATGTTGGGTTGAGTCCAGAGCTGACTGGTATTGTCACTGGCTGTGCCAACCCTATGCTGCATTTTAGCTGTTGGTGCCCAGCAGATGGCACAGTTCTGGATCTGATTCTAAGCTGAGCAATTATGCACGGTTGGGATTTGCATATGGCATTGACCCAACGTGATGGCCAGAAAATGAAGTGGAAGGCATAATAATGTCATTTCTGTAACATTCTAATATTATTTTGAAGTCTGCCACTTTTTTGATACTGTTATGACGCACACATGTGATGCTGATGACATGAACATCAGCCCCAATAGATCATGCCTTAGAAGTTGCTCAAAGTATTTAGAAAAGTAACTAAAATTGGTGACTGATGCTTCTGGATTTCCACAACATATTTTATTATATGAAGTTTTTAAAGAATATTAAGCAGCATGAAATTAATGACAACTTAGCTACCTGGCTTCAAAATAATCTTGGCAATAGACAATGGAAGGTTATGACAAATAAAGTTCCATGACTACTCTTAGCATAATTTTATAAACAACAACAGCTTGCTATTATATAGCACCTTTAACATAGTAAAATGTCCCAAGGTGCTTTGAACAAACAACTTGAAGGCAAGTACTTTGAATAATCATAAAATTTGCCGAATCGGGTAGCCATGTAATCAATGCAGGAGAAATTGATGGTATTCAAAAAGATCTAGACAAATTAAATTGACAGGTTAACACATGGCACCAGGATTTTAATGTGAATAAATGTGAGGTAATGCCCATTAGTACATGAAATTTTAAATGCATACACATTATTTATCACTATTTGCTTTCTACTGCCAAGCCAGTTTTCAATTCAGTTTACTAATCTGGTTTAAAAAAATAACCATTAAATAGGTATTCTTATCAAATGCCTTCTGAAATTCCAAATATCTCCACTGAATAGTCCCGATTGACAAATTGAGTTACTTTCTTACACAATTCCAGATTGAGGTATGATTATTATTGCCTGTTCACTGAAAGCAGCCAGTAAGTGTGAAACTGTTGTCAAAAAGGCTAATTGGTGTGTATTTCAAAGGCATTCAATTGTAAGGCATAATGGGTTATTTTAACTCTGTATCGTATTTGGAATATGTGCAGCTTTTGCAGAGTTCAGAAAGGAGTGCTGGAGATGATTCCTGGACTCTGAACTCATGGGCCCTGAATTTGCGGTCAGAAGCTTCCTGTGGGGAAATACCTTCAATCCGCAAATAAAATGCCCGCGTACCTGGTGCTCCAGGAAGTGCGGAGATTCGCGGTCCTGGGCCTCTCCGGGTACCCGCGGGTAGAGGCCCACATATCCCAGGGGCACATGCAGCTCACAAGCAACCCTAGAATCAAATAGCCCAACTCTCCGTCCGCGGATGCCCTTTGCCCGGGGATACGTTGGATTTGTCAAGAAGATTCTTGACACATTGCAGGTTCCAGGTTTTTGCGCATGTGCTTTGTGCGCGAAAACCTGGAACTGCTGCGGCCCTTACGAACGGGTGCACACCTTCTCCACACCCATAGGGGCCACAACTACGGCCCTTGGTTTTGAGGAGAGACTGACATAATTGAACATATTCTCATTGTTGAAAAGAAAATTGAGAGGAGACCTAATCCGGGACCTTAAACTGCTAAAAGAATGTGGCTGTAGATCGGTTAGTTGAATTAAACTGTAATTTCAGTAAAAGAAGACACAAGTATAAATTTGTTTTCTAAAAAAATGGATTGTAGATTAATATAAAGAAAGTTGTTATTAATGGATGCAGATCTGCTTGGAGACAGGTTACCATTCATGTCCTGCAGGGATCGGTGTTAGAATCTTTCCAACATTTTCTGTTTTTATTTCAGATTCCAGCATCCGCAGTATTTTCCTTTTGTATTGTGTGAGAAAGAAACAGATCTGGCTGTGTTATGTATATAATGATTCAAAAGACTTGTTACTGTAAACTCACTCAGGTGTAAATCTGGTCCACTTTATTCACGCCCAAAGTGACTACAAGACATGGTCCCAGCATTTATATACCAGGGCTCGCACACACGCGTGTACAGCCCAATGACCTCCGACAGTGGCGCCCCCTGGTGTCTAGTGATCCCAAGCATCAATACATGACAACATCCCCCTTCAAGATCTTGGTATCAGTCTCTTTACAAAGTAAGATGATCTGGGGCTTTCCGCTCACGTGTTGATCGTCTCAGTTCTACTCCAGTTCTGGGCGAGCGTTCTGAGTCAGTTATGACTGGAGGCTAAGTAGCTGATCTGATGGGAGTGGTAATGACCATGTCAGAGACTGAAAGTCCAGGTTCGGTAATGACAGCAAAGTCCTATGATGAATAACCATTGGTTGGTTGGTCACTGACGGCATCTTCCTCAAGCGGTTCCAGTTCATCCATGTGCCACAGTTTCACTTGATCAACATGTTTCCTGCATGTTTGCCATTCTTGAGCATGACAATAAACACTCTAAGTTATCTTCCTTGGCTATGACAGTACTGGCAATCCACTTTGGACCTTGACCATAGTTCAATACATAAACCGGATCATTGACAGAAATATCACGTGACACAGCAGCATGATCATGATACAATTGCTGACTCTGATGTCTGTTTTCAACATGATCATTCAAATCGGGATGAACAAGAGAGAGCCTGGTCCTGAGACTTCTCTTCATCAGTAGTTCAGAAGGGGGGACCCCGGTAAGCATGCGAGGTCTTGTCCTGTAACTAAGCAATATGCATGACAAACGAGTCTGCAGTGAACCCTAAGTCACACGTTTCATACTCTCCTTGATCGTTTGACAACACGTTCTGCTTGACCATTAGAAGCAGGTTTGAATGGGGCTGACCTTACATGTTTAATACCATTGAGTTTCATGAACTCTTGAAACTCCAGACTTGTGAAACAAGATCCATTGTCGCTCACAACAATGTCAGGAAAACCGTGAGTAGCAAACATGACACGAAGGCGCTCAGTAGTAGCAGTGGACGTACTGGTTGACATAATGATACACTCTATCCACTTTGAATATACATCCACCACAACAAAAAACATCTTTCCCAGGAAAGAGCCCGGAAAATCGATGTGTATCTCGACAATGCTTTAGATGGCCATGACCAAAGACTCAGAGGAGATTCTGCTGGTACTTTACTTAGCTGCATGCAAGTATTGCACTGATACACACATGATTCCAGATCAGCGTCAATTCTCGGCCACCAAACATGAGCCCTGGCAATGGCTTTCATCATGACAATGCCAGGATGAATGCTATGTAGTTCACGTACAAATTTTTCTCTGCTTTTCTTGGGCATAATAACATGATTGCCTCACAGTAGACAATCTGACTGAATAGACAGTTCATCTTTGTGACAGTTGTAAGGTTTGGTCTCATCACACATCTCCATGGGTATTGCAGACCAATCACCACTGAGGACACAACGTTTTACAACCGATAAAATAGGGTCATGGCTGGTCCAGATCCTAACTTGTTGAGCAGTGACAGGGGTACCTTCATTCTCAAAAGCCTCCATTACTAATAGTAGATCTGCAGGTTGAGGCCTCTCCATATCTGGTGTGGGCAAAGGCAGACGCCTCAGTGCATCGGCACAATTCTCAGTGTCCGGTCTGTGACGAATAACATAATCATAGGCAGACAGTGTATCCTCTGGATACGGGATGATGCATTGGTATTAATACCTTTGTTTTCCGAAAACAATGAAATGAGTGGCTTGTGATCCGTTTCAAGTTCAAAGCGAAGACCAAGCATGCACTGATGCATTTCTTTTACCCCATACACACAGGCCAAAGCTTCTTTTTCTACCATGCTGTAAGCTCTTTCCGCTTTTGACAAACTTCTCGAAGTATACGCAACAGGTTGTAGTTTACCCAACTCATTTGCTTGTTGGAGTACACAGCCAACCCCATATGATGAAGCATCACAGGCCAATACAAGACGCTTACATGGATCATAGTGAACCAGCAGCTTGTTTGAACAGAGCAGATTCTTAGCTTTCTCGAAAGCTCTATCTTGGGATATAACCCAGGCCCAGTTGTCGCCTTTTCTGAGCAGCATGTGCAATGGCTCCAGTAAAGTGCTCAATCCGGGTAATAAATACTAAAGTAGTTGAGTAGCCAAGGAATGAATGCAGCTCCGTCACATTCTGAGGCCTGGGTGCATTTTTGATGGCCTTGGTTTTCGAATCCGTAGGCCTGATGTCATCAGCAGCAATCTTCCTCCCCAGGAATTCAACTTCAGGTGCCATGAAGACACATTTTGAACGTTTCAGCCTGAGTCCCACTTTGTCCAGTCGATGTAGAACTTCCTCAAGGTTGTTCAGATGTTCAGCAGTGTCGCGATCTGGGACCAGAATGTCAACTTGAAACATGACAGTTCTAGGGACGGATCTTAGTAGACTTTCCATATATTCCTCTGAAATATGGCTGCAGCCAAACTAATTCCAAAAGGACACCTGTTGTAGACAGACAGTCCTTTATGGGTGTTGATGCAGGTAAGTTTCTTCGAAGTGTTGACAAGCTCCTGTGTCATATAGGCCGACATCAGATCCAGTTTAGTGAATGACTTTCCACCAGCTAGCATGGCGAACAGGTCATCAGCCTTCGGTAACGGGTACTGATCCTGTTTCGAAAATCAGTTAATCGTAACCTTGTAGTCTCCACACATCACTCTTCAACACAGGAACAGTAGGACTGGCCCACTTGTTAAACTCGACTGATGATATGACCCCTTCATGTTGGAGTCTGTCGAGCTCAATTTCAACTTTCACCCTCATCATATCGGGAACAGTCCGAGCTTCATGATAATCAGGCCTTGCATCAGAATCCAGATGAATCTGCACCTTGGCTTCCGTAAAATCTCCAATGCCCGGTTCAAACAAAGAAGGAAACTTCTTCAACATTTGAGCATACGAAGTGTTATCCACCGATGACAATGCTTTGATATCGTTCCAATTGATTTTCTCGAGCCAATTCCTGCCGAACAGTGTTGGACCATTACCTGGGATGATCCATAATGGAAAATCATGAACCACGCCATCATATGACACCTTGACGACTGCACTGCCAATCACTGGTATGAGTTCCTTAGTGTAAGTACGCAACTTGGCATTGACTGGACTCAGCTTAGGCTTCACAGCCTCAGTGTCTCACAGCTTGTCGAATGTCCTTTGGCTCATTATCGACTGACTCACACCTGTGTCCAGCTCCATCGATACCGGCACAACATTCAGTTTCACGTTAACCATTATTGGCTGGCTCTTTCCCAAGAACGAATACAGACCATACACATCATCCTCGGGTATTGCATCGGGTATTGCAAGCGTGCTCCCGCTCATCACATTGGTGATGATGACCAGCACTAGACTGGTCATCATCACCAATGTGATGAGCGGCAGCACGCTTGCTCAGTTGTGAGCACATTCTCTAAAGGTGCCCCACTTTGGAACAGCCGTTACAGATGAACTGCCTAAACCGACACTGCTGAGGCTGATGATTGCCCCCACAACGCCAACAGGTGAAATAGGATTCGTACCAGTTGGTGGACTTTGAGCAGCTACAGGTTTCACGTAAGTAGTTGTGCAGGCCCTGCCACAAGCAGCTCTGCCAGACGACGACACAATCTTGTTTACAGTACTTGCCGTGGAGCTCCGACTTTTCGATGATATCTGCCTCAAATTATCATCAGTCATCATGCATGCCTGGGCAGTCGTGATGGCCTTGCTCAAATCCAGTGTCTCTGCAGCCAATAACTTCCAGAGAATCACATCATGGTTGATGCCTATCGTGAAGAAATCTCGCGGCAAGTCTTCCAACACGGTCCCGAACTTACACGGCTCAGCAAGACGTCGCAGGTCGGCAACGAATCCCAACACATCCTGCCCTCAGCACGAACATGTGTGTAGAAGCGAGAGTGTGATATGATGATCCCCTCGTTTGGCTTGAGATGGCCATGTACCAAAGCACATACATCCTTGTATTCTTTGTCCGTTGGACATGCAGGCGAGAGCAGATTCTTCATGAGGCCATATATTGTTGAACCACAAACAGTGAGGAAAACCACCCGGCGCCTAACTGCGTCATCGTCTCCCGCCATGTTGGCCACAAAATACTGATCCAGGTGGTCGATAAAATCCGCCCAATCCTTGCCATCCATGAATCTCTCCAGAATTCCAATGGTGCCCATTGTGCATGGGAAGGTTCTTAAGTTACCTCGTCACCAAATGTTATGTATATAATGATTCAAAAGATTTGTTACTGTAAACTCATTCAGATGTAAACCTGGTCCACTTTATTCACGCCCAAAGTGACTACAAGACATGGTATTAGCACTTATATACTAGGGCCTGCACACAAGCGCATACAGCCCGATGACCTCCGACAGTGGTGTCCCTTGGTGTCTAGTGACCCCAAGCATCAATGCATGACAGGCTGTTTCAGTGCCTCACTGTCTAAAGGTTCATGACCAAGGCTGTGAGGCTATAGCTAAAGCAAACAGTGTTCTAGGTTCTATTCACAAGACAATTCACCATAACGCATTCCATTTTGTCCTTGTACAAGATGTTGCCTAGGCCTCATTTTGAATACTATCCAATTTTTGTTTCTTCATATGGTGGGGGATACTAAGAATTTGGAAATGGTGCAGAGGAGTGCCACAAGATTGATTCCCAGTCTAAAGCACGTAAGTTACCCAGATAGGCCCAATGAGCTGGGTTTACAAATCTTGGACTCGAGGGCGATTCGATCAAGGATTATAAAATAATGAAGGGACTAGATTGTGTTCTTTTATTTCAACTGGATAGGTTAGGGAGGCCAAAGGGTCATGCTTACAAGTTACGTAAGGGCAGAACTAGGTTAGATGTTCATCATCATAGGCAGTCCCTCGAAATCGAGGAAGACTTGCTTCCACTCTAAAAGTGAGTTCTTAGGTGACTGAACAGTCCAATACGGGAATTACAGTCTCTGTCACAGGTGGGACAGACAGTCGTTGAAGGAATGATGGGTGGGAAGACTGGTTTGCCACACGCTCCTTCCGCTGCCTGCACTTGCTTTCTTCATGCTCTTGGCGACAAGACTTGAGGTGCTCAGTGCCCTCCCAGATGCTCTTCCTCTACTTAGGGTGGTCTTTGGCCAGGGACTCCCAGGTGTCGGTGGGGATGTTGCATTTTATCAAGGATGTTAGCCATCTCTCCTGTTCCCAGAGAATAGTGAACCTGTGGAACAGGTTACCAGCTCATGTGATGAATGCTGATTCACTGTATTTCTTCAAGAGCGAGTTGTGCTTGTTTCTGGCTGTGGTGGAGATCACTTTGTACAAGCAGTAGGTATTTTGTAATATAAATCAACAACAACAATAACAACTTGTATTTATATAGCGTAGTGAAACGTCCCAAGGCACTTCACAGGAGTATTATGGGCTAAAAATTTGACACTGAGGCATATAAGGAGAAATTAGGACAGGTTGGTCAAAGAGGTAGGTTTTAAGGAGAGTCTTGAAAGAGAAAAGAGAGGTAGAGAGATGGAGAGTTTTAGGCAGGGAATTTCAGAGCTTAGGGTCTAGACAACAGAAGGCACGTCCACCAATGGTTGAGTGATTATAATCAGGGATGCTCAAGAGGGCAGAATTAGAGGAGCGCAAACATCTTGGGGGTTGTGGAACTGGAGGAGATTACAGAGATAGGGAGGGGTGAGGCCATGGAGGGATTTGAAAACAAGGATGAGAATTTTGAAATCGAGGCGTTGCTTAACCGGGAGCCAATGTAGGTCAGCGAGCACAGGAGTGATGGGTGAGTGGGACTTAATGTGAGTTAGGAAATGGGTAGCCAAGTTTTGGAACACCTCTAGTTTACGTAGGGTAGACTGTGAGGCCAGCCAGGAGTGCATTGGAATAGTCAAGTCTAGAGGTAACAAAAGCATGGATGAGGGCTTCAGCAGCAAATGAGCTGAGGCAAGGGCGGAGATGGCCGATGTTACGGAGGTAGAAATAGCATACATCAGCATACATGTGGAAACTGATGCTGTGTTTTCTGATGATGTCACCAAGGGGCAATATGTAGATGAGAAATAGGAGGGGGCAAAGGATAGATCCTTGGGGGACACCAGAGTTAACGTTGTGGGGGTGGTAAGAGAAACCGTTGCAGGTGATTTTCTGGCTACGATTAGATAGATAAGAATGGAACCAGGCAATGCAGTCCCACCCAGCTGGATGAGGTGTTGGAGAAGGATAGAGTGGTCAACTGTGTCAAAGGCTACAGACAAGTCAAGAAAGACGAGGGAGGATAGTTTGCCTTTGTCACAGTCAAGTTACAGACTTTGATGAGAGCCGTTTCTGTACTGTGGCAGGTGCGGAATCCGGATTGGAGTGATTCAAACACAGAATTGTGGGGAAGATGGGCATGGATTTGGGAGGCAACAACATGTTTAAAGACTTTGGAGAGGGAAGGAATATTGGCGATGGTGCAGCAGTTTGCAACGACGGAGGGGTCGAGGGTAGGTTTTTTGAGTACAGGGGTGATGATGGCGGATTTGAGGGAGAGGGGTACAGTACCTGAGGAGAGAGAACCGGTAACAATGTCAGCTAACATGGGAGCTAGAAAGGGAAGTTGGGTGGTCAGTTTGGTGAGAATAGGGTCAAGGGAGCAGGAACTGCGTCTCATGGACAGGATGAGCTCGGAAAGGGGAGATCGGAGAGAAACTGGAGAAATATGTGAGGTCAGGGCTAGGGCAGGGGGGGATGTTTAGAGGAAGTTTTGCCTGGTGGGCTAGGAGAAAGAAGGGAAGAGGCAGAGGCAGCTGAGTGGATGGTCTCAATCTTAGAGACAAAGAAATCCTTGAACTCCTCACACTTAATGTCGGAGGCGAGGTTGGAGACTGGGGAGAGGGGTTTAAAAAGATGGTTAGCAGTCGAGAATAGAAGCCGGGCTTTATCTTTACATTGCAGAATGATTCTGGAATAGAGCAGTTTTGGCAGACGAGAGCAGGACTCGATAATGTTTTATGTGGTCCAGCCAGATCTGGCAGTGAGTGGCTAAACCAGTTATCCACCATATCCGGTCAAGTCTGTGTCCATTGGACTTAAGGGAGCAATGATCAGGGCTTTACCAGGACGAACGACTAGGATGAGAGAGAGTAATTGTTTTAACAGGGACTAGGAAATCAAAGGTGGTGGAGAGGGTGTGATTGAGCAGATCAGTAGCTGCGGAAATGTCATGGTGAATGGAGGGCCAAAGGCTGGCATTTGGGGGTTCGTAAGTGCAGTTGTAAGAGAGTTTTTCCAGGGGCAGACACAGAAGGAGGTGGAGGGGGGACGGGGATGGGGGCTGGTGGGGGGCAGTGGAAGGGGGATGTGGGTGGATAACAATATGAGGAAATGGTCAGAGATGGCTCTATCTGCGATTAACAGCATGGGAGTAGCGAGGCCACGAGAGATGGCAAGGTCGAGGGGATGGCTGTGAATATGGGTTGGGAAGTTTACATGGAGGGAGAGATTAAGGGAGGATAGAGGCTAGTGAACTCAAGAGGAGAGAGAGCATGATGAATTGAGATAGAGGTTGAAATCATCGAGGATGGGAAGTCGTTTGCTGTAGAGGGAGGAAAGTAGTGAAGAAATATCGGTAATAAAATTTTTATGGTACTTGGGTGGGTGATGGAGAATGAGAATTTTAATTGAGCGGTGAGAGGGGTGGAATTAGGCGGGATGCTCAAAGGAGGAAAAAGTGCCGGAGAAGTCAGGGACAGACCAAGGTGTGATTTGGTGATCAGGCTCCATGTGATCACCTGAACTAGTTTGGTCATCTAAAGGGTTGGAGAGGAATTTTCCAGGTATATTTCCTAATTAGTTAGGTTTTAATCTTTCTTTTGCCTCTCCAAGGAAATGACAAGGCTCCAGAGGTGGTTTGTATCGTAATGCATAAGGCATCATAACGTTATGAGATAGATTGGATGGATCAGTGGGTCTTTTTCAGTCTGTCATTTTTGTATATTCAGAGAGCAGAGTTTCTCTCAGAATATTAGTTGCTGTGGAATAGACTTGTATCAAAATTGGGGAAAAATGGAACAAATATCTGGCTTTGAACAACAAAGATTAAATCTAAGCAGAGATGATCAAATACTCTCTCTGTATTGCTTCATCGAGCAGTTACAGATCAGGTGTGGCACTCATTAGTTACAGAGTGGAGTTGTCCCCACACTATCCCACTTCCAGATCCGATACAGTAAAGCATTTTCTACACTGTCCCATCAAATGTTCCCATGTCACGTACAGCAAGAATTAGTCGCAGAGTAAACATAACTCTGCATTGGACTATTGAGTACTCCTCGGTTGTGCAGCACAGATAGCTATGAAGTAGACAACAGCTAAAGAAAGAAAGGAAAGAACTTGCATTTGGATAGCAAATTTCATGCCCCAATTGCTTCAGAGCTAACAAATTACTAAAGTGTAGTTACTATTTTTGGGCCAAATGCAGCAGCTAATTATAGCCCAATAAACAACACATGAGATAAGTTTATTTTTTATTTTCTGTTGCTTGAAAGATGAATATTGCCTGGTATACCAAGAGAGCTCTTTAAATAGTACTTTGGGATTTTTTACATTCACCTGAACAGGTAGATTGAGCCTCAATTTAATGTTCCACCTGAAAGATGGCGCCTCTGACAATGCAGTATACTCTCAGTACTGCACTGAACTGCTCAATTCCTGCAGTGAGGACTGAACTCTAATATTCAGACGCATAGGTGAGAATGCTGCCACTGAGTCAAACTGATGCTCAATGCATGGATAAAACACTCTGTGGCATAATAAGATATTGGTCCGTGGGATAGGGGAGTGTCACTTGGGAAATAATTGGTCAGTTCCAAATTATAACGTTCAATTGATTGGAGTTTGTGCTGGATTACCATTGGGAGTTCGGGGGGAAATTTGAATTTTCTGGCCTTGGAAATTTTAAATGGTTACTCACCTCCTTCAGGAGAATATATAAGCTGGGCAATGCCCACTACTGTTAGGCCCAAGTTAAATGGACTTAATGGAGTGAAAAAATCCTGTATTTCTGCCTGCTGAAATCACCATTCTCGTTAGTAGAAAACTAAAAGAATACCCCTTAAAATTCTAAAACCATGTCACTAAGCAACACTTTTAAGCATGTGGACTATCCTTCCCCCCACCCCTGCCCCCAAGACAAACAGTAGGTTGTCCTATTTAAGTAGATGACTCTTCTTGTCCTTCAGTTCTGTGCAGTGCGTTAATCCAAACAGTGACTGTGCTTACCCACACTCATTAATAGAATAAGTAAAAAGATTCTACATGGTTTTTATTGTGTATGGAGAAAGAGTCAGACTGAACATTGTGAGCTCAAAGTAAAGTGTGACCTTAGTCTTTTATTGCAGGTCTCCAGAGTGCCTCTCCAACCTGTGAAGCCTTCTTAAATACCTTTCCTCCCAAGGGATTATGGGATCCCTTGGGACTCCAGGGGATGAGCCCTCTGGTGGCTGTACAGAGTAAATACAAGTCCACATATATAACAACATTGCCCCCGCCCCCCAAAGTCAATAGTGTAACTATTTACAATGTGAGTCGATCTGGGACCTTTCTTGCCCTGGTTGATCATCTCGGTGTGAAAGCTGGTGTTGTTGAATCATTTGTTGGGCCCTCGCTGAGCTGCTGTGCAGCTGGCCTTGCTGGGCTGCCTGGTGTGTTGGGTCCTGCAGGGCTGCTGTGGATGATGGGTTCTGCTTCGTGGTCAACCGTGGTGCCGGTTGCCACTGGTGTGTATGTTGGGGGATCAAAAAAGGTAGGGTCCAAGGTGGGTTGCTCAGGATAGTCCGTGAATCGGAGTTTGATTTGGTCCAAGTGTTTCTGGTGAATGAGTCCATTTGAAAGTTTGACCCGAAACACCCTGCTCCCCTCTTTGGCCACGACAGTGCCGGGAAGCCACTTGGGACCTTGTCCATAATTTAATACAAATACAGGACCATTGATTTCAATCTCGTGTGACACATTTGCGCTATCATGGTATGCACTTTGTTGAAGCCGCCTGCTCTCTACCTGTTCATGTAGATCAGGGTGAACTAACGAGGGGCTTGTCTTAAGTGCTGTTTTCATGAACAGTTCAGCAGGTGGGATCCCAGTAAGTGAGTGGGGTCTCGTGCGGTAGCTAAGCAGGACTCGGGATAGGCGAGTCTGCAGTGAGCCTTCAGTTAACCTCTTCAAGCCTTGCTTGATGGTTTGCACTGCTCTCTCTGCCTGACCATTGGACGCTGGTTTAAACGGGACATGTTTGATCCCGTTACGGGTCATGAATTCTTTGAACTCAGCACTGGTAAAACATGGCCCATTGTCGCTCACCAGGACATCAGGTAAGCTATGTTTGGCAAACATGGCCCGCAGGCTTTCAGCAGTGGCAACGAATGTGCTAGCCGACATTATCTCACATCAATGCACTTGGAGTACGCGTCTACAACCACAAGGAACATTTTACCCAAAAACGGGCCTGCATAGTCGACATGTACCCTAGACCACGGTTTGGAGGGCCAAGAACATAAACTTCGCGGCGCCTACCTGGGTACATTGCTTAACTGTGAGCATGTATTACATCTGTGAATGCAGGACTCTAAGTCCGCATCGATACCGGGCCACCACACGTGGGATCTGACTATCACTTTCATCATTACGATGCCTGGGTGGGTACTGTGGAGGTCATTGATGAAGGTGTCTCTGCCCTTCTTGGGGACCACTACTCGATTGCCCCACAGAAGGCAGTCTGCCCGTATAGACATTTCATCTTTGTGCCGCTGGAACAGCTTTATCTCTTCCTGTATTTCCACTGGGACACTGGACCAGCTCCCGTGAAGCACACAGCTTTTGACTAGAGATAATAAGGGGTCCTGGCTTGTCCAGATTTTCATCTGCCGGGCAGTGACGGGTGATTGCTCACTCTCAAATGCTTCCATAACCATGGCTAGATCTACGGGCTGCGCCATTTCCACCCCCGTGGTGGGCAATGGCAGCCTACTGAGAGCATCGGCACAGTTTTCTATGCCTGGCCTGTGGCGGATGGCATAGTTTTATGCGGACAACGTGAGCGCCCATCTCTGGATGCGGGCCGATGCGTTGGTATTTATCCCTTTACTCTCGGAAAACAGGGATTTAAGTGGCTTATGGTTAGTTTCCAATTCGAATTTTAGCTCAAACAGGTATTGATGCATTTTCTTTACCCCATAGACACATGCTAACGCTTCTTTTTCAATCATGCTATAGGCTCTCTCAGCCTTAGACAGACTCCTGGATGCATCAGCAACCAGTTGCCGTTTTCCAAAATCATTAGCTTGTTGCAATACACATCCGACGCCATACGACGACGCATCACATGCTAGTACCAAACGCTTACATGGATTATACAACACAAGCAATTTGTGTGAGCATAACAATTTTTTCGCTTTTACAAAGGCATTTTCTTGGCTTTTGCCCCAAACCCATTCGCCCCCTTTTCGTAGTAAGACATGTAATGGTTCTAGCAGTGTGCTGAGACCCGGTAAGAAGTTACCAAAGTAGTTCAAGAGTCCCAGAAACGACCGCAGCTCCATCACATTCTGTGGCCTCCGGTGCGTTCTCGATTGCCTTCTGTCCGCTGCAATCCTTCCCAAGAACTCCACTTCAGGCGCCAGGAAAACATACTTGGAGCGTTTTAACCTGAGCCCCACATGGTTGCGTCGACTAAGAACCTCCTCCAGGTTCTGTAGGTGCTCGACTGTGTTCTGACCTGTGACCAAGATCTCGTCCTGGAAGACCACGGTGTGCGGAACTGACTTCAGTAAACTTTCCATGTTTCTCTGGAATATCGCCACCGCTGATTGGATTCGAAACGGGCATCTGTTATAAACAAAAAGACCTTTGTGCATGTTGATGAAGGTGAGTGCCTTCGGTGATTCCTCCAGTTCCTGTGTCATGTAGGCTGAAGTCAGATCCAGCTTTGTGAACGTGTTTCCTCCCGCCAGCATTGCAAAGAGATCGTCGGCCTTTGGTAGTGGGTATCGGTCCTGCAGGGAGAAACAATTGATAGTTACTTTGTAATCACCACAGATTCTGACTGTGCCGTCTCCCTTGAGGACTGGGACAATAGAACTGGCCCACTCGCTGAACTCGATCGGTGAAATGATGCTCTCTCTTTGCAGCCAGTCCAGCTCGATCTCTACCCTTTCTCTCATCATGTACAGTACTGCTCACACCTTGTGATGGATGGGTCGCGCCCCTGGAATTAGGTGGATCTGCACTTTTGCTCCTTGGAATTTCCCGATGCCTGGTTCGAACAGCGAAGGAAATTTGTTTAAGACTTGGGCACACGAAGTGTCGTCAGGCGATTGCGCTCGGACGTCGTCCCAGTTCCAGTGTATCTTTCCCAGCCAGCTCCTGCGGAGCAGCGTGGGACCATCGCCCTGTACCCCCCAGAGTGGTAGCTTGTGCAGTGCTCCATCGTAGGAGACCTTTACGGTAGCACTGCCGATTACAGGAATCAGTTCTTTAGTGTAAGTTCTTAGTTTCGTGCAAACCGGAGTTAAGACTGGCCTTGAGGCCTTGTTGCACCACAACCTTCCGAAAGTCTTTTTGCCCATGATGGACTGGCTTGCGCCCGTGTCCAGCTCCATTGACATCGGGAGTCCATTTAGTTCAACATTCAGCATTATCGGAGGACAATTCGTGGTGAATGTGTGCACCCCATGCACCTCTGCCTCCTCTATCTAAGGCTCTGGTTCGTTGTGATCCTCCGTGGATCTATCCTCCTCTGCAACATGGTGGTTTGCAAGTTTAACAGGCTTTGCAGCTCACCTGCACATACGTTGGAGGTGTCCCATTGTTTCACAGCCCTTGCAAACGTACTCTTTGAATCGGCATGCATGGAAACGATGATCACTCCCGCAGCGCCAACAAGGTGTTAATGGCCTTGCATTTATCACCCTTGATGGTGGACTCTGAGTCATCTGCGGACGTGCATCTGCAGGTATGTGTGACCTGCCCTGTACATTACGATTCGAAAACAACATCACTTTGTTCACAATACTTGTAGCAGCACATGTGTGCTGAGAGATTTGCTTCGTATTGTCACTGGTGGCAATGAACGCCTGGGCTATCGCTATGGTCTTACTCAAGGTTGGGGTATCTACAGTCAAAAGTTTGCGAAGTATGGTTTCGTGGCCACTGCCAAGTACAAAAAAGTCTCTGAGCATGTGCTCCAAATGTCCTTCAAATTCGCAATGTCCTGCAAGGCATCTTAACTCGGCAACATAACTCGCCACTTCCTGGCCTTCAGACCTTTTGTAGGTGTAGAACCGGTACCTTGCTATCAGAAAGCTTATCTTTGGGTTCAAATGCTCTCAGACCAGTGTATACAAATCATCGTACGATTTCTCCGTGGGTTTCGCTGGAGTGAGCAGATTCTTCATGAGGCCATACGTTGGTGCCCCACAGTCAGTGAGGAGGATCGCCCTTCGTTTGGCAGCGCACTCTTCCCCATCTAGCTCGTTGGCCACGAAGTATTGGTCGAGTCGCTCCACAAAAGTTTCCCAATCATCTCCCACTGAAAATTTCTCCAGGATGCTATTCTCTGCATCTTTGGGTTCGCTATCTGTATCTCGTCACCAGTTGTTGTGTATGGAGAAAGAGTCAGACTGAATACTGTGTGCTCAAAGTAAAGTGTGACCTTAGTCTTTTATTGCAGGTCTCCAGAGTGCCTCTTCAACCTGTGAAGCCTCCTTAAATACCTGTGCTCCCAAGAGATTATGGGATCCCTTGGGACTCCAGGGGATGAGCCCTCTGGTGGCTGTACAGAATAAATACAAGTCCACATATATAACAGTTTTCACCTGTGGCAAGCAAGATGGATAACCACAACTGCAATTTGGACCATTATTATGTTTGAGATAGAAAATCAAGAGGGTGTGAGGAAATCTAAGATAAGAAAAACAAACCTTTCAGGTAAAAGACTAAAGAATGACTGAGAATACTCATGCAAGTCAATCTCTGTTTAGACAAATACCTATTAGGGTGGTGCTGATCCCCATTTCAACTGCTGAGCACCCATGCTGGAGAATAAGATAATATGACCGTGTGGTAAGCACTGTGCACAATCTCCTTTCTCCCTACAATCATATTTTGAAGTATTTTCTGAACTGAAGTAAGTTAGATTGAATGTGCCCAATACATTGGCATTGCCCCTTGCCAAAGTTTGTCTTATTAAAACAAAGATCATCAAAAGGCAAGTCATGAGTTATTTGACAGTTAGCTATTCACTTTTCCAAAACATGTCGCATGTGCAAATGTCCAAAATGAAATTGAATATTGAAAATCTGCAACTGTAATTAAAAAATATACAATCTATGGGTACAAATTTGTCTATGAAAACCATTACTTTGCCAGCAATGTGAAATTTAAATGTGTGCATTTGATTGCAATATGGTTAATAGGATATTTATATAATGGCGCTGAAATCCCGGCTTTCCCGGGTCTGGACGGAGTGTCTACGGACCCGGGAAGGCATCGCAAAAGCCGGTATTCAGCGCACAATGCACATGCGCTGAAAGTCGGCTTTTCCGATCTGTCAAACTGGAGCTTGACAGATCCAACGCATCTCGGGAGCGAGGACATTTGCAAGGGCAAGATTGCGGGATTTACCCATATCTTGCCCAGCAAATGTCCTCAAAATTCTTGCGCCTGATAAAAGCAGGCGAACAGCCTACTTTTACAGGTGTAAGAGTTTAAAAACATACAAAAATATAATTAAATTAAATTAAAAAGACACATCTAATTTTTTTAAATCCTGCCCACCATGTTACATTTATTTTTAACTATAATTAAAAAAACTTTTTAAAAACTCAGAAAAAATAAGTTTCTCAAGATATTTATTAACTTTAATTTCAATTAATTTTAATTATATGTGTTAAGTGTGTTTGTTTTTTTTCTCATTAATAACAATGAGAACTCGTAAATACGGAGTTATCTTTGCTATTAATGAGAAAGCTGTGGAATACTGTACCTGATTGGCTGAGCAGTCACACGTGACTGCACCATCTGCGTGGGAACCTCGAAGACGGGAGTGCGCTCCACAGCGCGGGAAAAGAAAGCCTCCCCATCGGAATCCCACGCTCCTCCCGGACCACCAGGTACTTTCGTAGAAATGTTTCAGGTCGGAGGCATTTCAGCCCAATTACCTTGCCTACATGTACACACATATACTACTGCCACCTGCCAGACACAGTCCTACATCTGTGTGGCTGTCACAGGCCACCACCTCTACAATGTTATTGATGATAATGCGGCAATTTAATTTATCTACAGTATGTCTCATTAGTTGAGCAACAGGTCTGACTATGATCTGGTGCTTGTTTATTTTGGTTTATTTAACACATAAAATGAATTGGATGCTAATTGAATGACAGAGACATGAAGAAAATCAACATAAAGTAGATAGCTTGTCAGCACAGGGTTTATGGGCCTTGCGCATACCACATTAAAGCATTGTTCAATATCTACTTTTTCTGGTTTATGTAATTTTGAATTACAGATACAGCTGAGCGAAGGTTCATATTTAATGTGTTTAATAAATAAAATATTTCACAACATGACACTTATAGTATCTCTTAAAATATGCTTCTGTTCTGGAACAGTTACGGATTTGTAGTAATGGCAATATGCAAATCAACTTTACTAAGCATAGATGTGGTAATCGACAATTGCCTGGCTGGCTGAGCGCGTAACTGTGCATGTCAGGGTTGACATCAGTGTACATATTCCTTGGCAAACACTTGTAAATGTTGCATGCAAATTAAATAAAGTCCATCTGCTGAATATAACTATTTTCAAGGCATGATATAAATTGCTTTAAAATTAAGTTATCAGTGAATTAACAATAATGTTGGAACTCAAAAGTACTGTCACCTTTATCATAGACTTTCTTTTTGAATCATATCAATGATGTGCTAAAGCATTGTACGCCTCGATTTTAAAATTCTCATCCTTGTTTTCAAATCCCTCCATTGCCTTGCCGCTCCCTACCTCTGTAACCTCCTCCAGCCCTACAACCCTCTGAAATCTCTGCGCTCCTCCAATTCTGGCCTCTTGCGCATCCCCAATTTTCTTCACTCCACCCTTGCCTTCAGTTATCCAGGCCCTAAGCTCTGGAATTCCCTCTAAACTTGTCTGCCTCTCTACTTCTCTCTCCTCCTTTCAGACACTCCTTAAAACTTACCTTTTTGATCAAGCTTTTGCTCACCTGTACGACTGTCTCTTTATGTGGTTTGGCTTTGAGTTTTATTTGATTTTGCTCATGTGAAGCGCCTTGGGATGTTTTACCATGTTAAAGGTGCTATATAAATGCAAATTGTTCTTGTTGTTTTATACAAGGCATATCAATAGACATTCTTATCAATTAAGCGAATTCACGTGAGTGTTTTTATTCAACACAAGTAACTTTGTTGGGGGATTTGCTGCTCAATGTTTGTCAAATTTCTTTACTGATTTTCACTTTTTTGTGCATTGCTTTTCTTAGTGTATTGAATATTATGCATGAATTATGTTTTCATTATATTCCAGTCTTCAGGACTGAATGCAAATTCTTCCACAAAGTTTTTTGGCTCATTGTGAGAATTTTTTGTCTTCGCTGTTTAGGCTCTGTAGTGCTTGAATTTCTCCTTTGTGTCTTGGTGACCAGAACTGGGTGCACCACTGCGTGCCTGACCAGTGCACTGTACAATTTGATCTTTTTAAAATTATTCATTTTTGTGTTGTGGATGTCGCTGGCAAGGCCGGCATGTATTGGCCATCTTTAGTTGCCCTTGGGAGTGTGGTGATGGGCTGTCTTCTTGAACCGCCGCAGTCCATGTGCTGGAGGTGCCTCCACAATGCTGTTAGGAGGGGAGTTCCAGGATATTGACCCAGCGATGATGAAGAAACAGTGACATATGTCCAAATGAAGATGGTGTGTGACTTCCTCTGATTAATTTCTTTTTAGCTACATAGTTTAACATTCTATTGGCTTTGTAATAGCCACTCAGCATTGGTTGGACACGTTTAGAGTTGAGTCTCTCAGCTTCATCATTCATGGAGTATGGCCTGGAAATCACAGCCTCCCCGAGTCTGTATGGAGTGTGTACGGTCCCGGGAAGGCATCGCAAAAGCTGAGTTTCAGTGCACCATGCGCATGCGCTGAAAACTGGCTTTTCCGATCTGTCAAGCTGAAGCTTGACAGAGCTTCCAAATCTCGGGAGCAAGGACATTTGCAAGGGCAAGATTGCGGGATTTACCCATATCTTGCCCAGCAAATGTCCTCAAAACTCTTGCAGCTGATAAAAGCACGTGCATAGCCTACTTTTACAGGTGTAAGAGTTTTAAAATATACAAAAACATAATAAAATTAAATTTAAAAAACATATTTTATTGTTAAAAACCCTGCCCACGAAGGTATGTTTATTTTTAACCCTAATTACAAAACTTTTTTAAAAATTGAAAAAATATATTTTCTTTCTAAGACATTTATTAACTTTAATTTCAATTAATTTTAATTATGTGAGGTATGTTTTTTATTTTTTATTATGGTGTTTCGTGTGTTTTTTTTCTCATTAATAGCAATGAGAACTCGTAGATACGGAGTTATCATTGCTTTTAATGAGAAAGCTGGTGGACTATTGTACCTCATTGGTTGTGCAGTAACGCTGCACCTTCTGCGTCTGAACCTGGAGGACGGGAGCCCGCTTAGCAGCGCGGGAAGGTAAGGCCACCCCAACGGAATCTGGGACCACCAGGTAAAGTCGTAAAAATTCGTCCAAAAGAAGCCTCCGACCGGAATTTCTGGGCCGTATGTTCTGCCTACTTTTCCTTCCTATTTGCAGTACTTTGTACTTGTCTGCTTTGAACGTCATCTGCCATAGTTATGCCGACAAATGTATTTTGCCCAACTCATTCTGTTATTTCTGAGCTACTTCTTCTGGTTCCATTGCCCCTCATAGTTTAGATCATCTGTAAATGATAACTAATTTGCATTGAGATTCTGAATCTAATATATTGAAGTGAATGAGAATCGGTAGTGGTCCCAATATTGAGCCTGGAGGCACCCCCTTACCCCGACAATAACTTCTCTAAATGTTCATTGTTTTCCCCTTCAACTAATTTCTTGCCTATTCCCAAGATTTACCTAAAATCCCCACGGCTTTGAGTTTAACTTATAGGGCCCAAGTTTCGGGCAGCGCCTAAAACGGCGCAGCCCAGACCTGGACGCCCGTTTTTCGCGCCACAAGGTGCGCCGAAAAAAAACTTAACGATTCTCCAACTCCCTGCAGGCCCTCTGGAGCTCGGCGCGGCGCAGTACGAGCTGTAGGGGGCGGACCCAGGTCCCTGCGCTGAAAACAGTGCCGGCCCTCTGCACATGCACGCAAAAGTGGGCGCGCATGTGCAGTAGCTCCAGGCGCCCAAAACTGTGGGAGGGACCGAAGCACGCAGCCCCTAGCCCTGGCCGAATGGCCTCACTGGGGCTGCGTGAATAAGGCTCCTCCCACCCGACCGGATCCGACTCGACCTCTGCTTCCCCCTGCCCCCCCCCCCCTCGGTGACCCGACCTCCGCTCCCCTCTCCCGACCCGACCTCTGCGGCCCCCCCCCCGCGACTCTCTCTCTCCCCCACGCCCCCCCCCCACCCCCACCCGCGACTCTCCCACCACCCCCCCAACCTCCGCGACTCTTCCCCCCTGGACCTCCGCGACTCTCCCCCGCACCCCCCCCCCCCTCCGGACCTCCACGACTCTCCCCCCACCCCCGGACCTCTGCGACCCCCCACCCCCCGAGACCCGACGCCACCTACCTGTAAATCCAGCCCGAAGTCTTGGGCCCGGCCGTTCAGCCTCCTTCTCTCCCTTCCTTCCCTCCCTCCCTTCCCTCCCTCCATTCCCTCCCTCCATCCTCTCTCCCTTCTCCCCCTTCATCCCCCTCCATCCCTCCCTCCCTCCATCCTCTCTCCCTTCTTCCCCTCTCCCCCCCTATCCCTCCCTCCCTCCCTTCTCCCCACCTTCTCCTGCTCTCCCCCACCTTCCCCTCCCCCTCCTCTCCCCCACCTCCCCCTCCCCCTCCTCCCCCTCCCCCTCCTCTCCACCCCTCCCCCTCCTCTCCACCCCTCCCCCTCCTCTCCACCCCTCCCCCCTCCTCCCCTTCCTCCCCTTCCTCTCCTCTCCCCCCTCCTCCTCCCCTTCCCCTCCTCTCCCTCTTTCCCCCTCCTTCCCTCTCCTCTCCCCCCCTCCCCCCCCTCTCTCCCCTTCCCCCTCCTCTCCCCCCTCTTCCTCCCCCCTCCCCATTCCCCTCCTCCTCTCCCCAACCCCCCCTCCTCCTCCCTACCCCCCACCTCCCCCCAAACCCTCCTCCTCCTCCCTACCCCCCACCTCCCCCTCACCCTCCCCTCCTCACCCCCCCACCCACCTTCTCCCCCTCCCCTCGCTGTCAGAAACACAGACACTGACAGACAGAGAGTGAGAGACACACACACAGACAGACAGAGAGATAGAGACACTGACAGAGACACACTGGGGGGGGCCATCCCAGCACGCTGTTGGAGGACTCCCGGTGCTGCAGTCGGTAAGTAGAAAATGTTTTATTTATTGATTTTTTAAATTTTTTAAAATTTTTTAATTTTTTTGATTGATTTATTGGTTGATTTATTGATGTATTTATCATTTATTATTGATGATGGCTCTTTATTTGTAAAACTGAAGTGTTTAATGTTTTTAAACTTCCCTTTAAACACCCCACACCCACTATTCCCTACGCCTGATTTGTAACCTACACCTGATTTTCTAAAGTGTAGACAAGGTTTTTTTGAACAAACAAAAATCTTCACTTACTCCATTCTAAGTTAGTTTGGAGTAAGTTTTCACTGCCTAAACTTTGAAAACAGGCGTAAGTGGTCGGACACGCCACCTTTTGAAAAAAAAATTCTGTTCCAAAGTGAAACTGTTCTAACTGACTAGAACTGGAGCAAACTAAATGCCGAGAATTCGAATTTCTAAAATACTCCATTCTAAACCAGTTGCTCCAAAAAATCAGGAGCAACTCAGGCCGAAACTTGGCCCCATAGTCTTTTGTGTGGTGGAACTTTGTCAAATGTCAGAAGTCTAGGTACAACACAATCTACTTGGGCTGTTCACTTGGATGTTAATAAATTTGCATGAAAATCCT
Organism: Pristiophorus japonicus; assembly: GCF_044704955.1. Taxonomy (NCBI): domain Eukaryota; kingdom Metazoa; phylum Chordata; class Chondrichthyes; family Pristiophoridae; genus Pristiophorus; species Pristiophorus japonicus. The sequence goes on from NC_091978.1 coordinate 331,076,405, forward strand.
TGACATCTATTTTTATTGTGTGGCATGAAGTGAAAGGGAGATAATCGTGAAAGAAGGGCACAGCTGTGCGTAAGGTTGTTAGCTAAACTCACTATCTAGCACAATATAAATTAATGTTTTGACTGATAGCCCACTTGGCTGGTTGGCTGTCTGGAAATCTGGTTGGCTCTGGTACATAAATCTGTTCGAACCCATGATGAAAACTGAGAATTAGGTCCTTAATTTTCCCCTAAATTACCTGAGAAGTAAAAGTTTCAAATTAACATCTAATTAATAGTTAATTGATTGGATTAAATTTACCCAGAACTATTTATGTTTAATCATATCTTGAGGTTCAAAATATATCTGGATGAGATGCTGTAAAATGCCCCTTTTAAAACTGCCATTCTAATGAAGATCTGAATTAGAAATTGATATTGTGAATGGCTTGTAGCATTTGAGTGACTTCAGAAAGTGGTGACTTTCATGTGTTATTCGTGCAGCCCTTCAGGAGAATATGGTAATATCATTTCTGTAGGCATGACATTATAATCTTTCACAGAATTTATAGCCAAATAATCTACCAATTGATTAATTTCCTTTTATCTGAATTGGTTTAAATGGGAAAATAAATGTAGCCATTCTTTTATCATTCTTTTTGTGAATGAGAATCTTTTTGTTTACAGCTTTTGTAGTTACATTGTTATGTAGTATTTACAACACATAAACAGGCCATTTGGCCTAACAGGTTCATGCCTTTTAACCCATTTCATTGCACTTTGTTAATTGTATAAATTCCTAGTATTTATGTTGAATTCATGTGTTCTAATGCTGCTGTGCCAAACCATAGGATGCATCTAAAAATGGTTCAATGTCACGTAGCATTTTAATCATAGCATCACTGGTGAGATTATTGCATCATTGGTAATTCCAAAAATAACTGTCTTTGCTAAGTAAAAGTTCATTTCTTTGGATTTCCTCAATAGTTTGACTATTTACAGTATTTACACTCTTCAAAGTTGCTGGTTTCCTGTTTTCTTGGCTTTGTGCCAGTCTTCCAAAATAAAGAAAACAAGTCGTTTACAAAGTTGGCGTGACTATTTGGAAGAATCATATACGTTTACAGCAGTGAAGGAGGCAATTTGGCCTACAATGTCTCTGCCAACTCTTTGATGAAGTGATCCAAAACTAATCCCATTGCCTTGCTGTCTCGTCTCTCCCCTGCCCACCTTGGCCCTGTAACTTCTTGCTACAAATACTTATCTACTCTTCTCTTACAAGCTGCATTATCACAACTCAGCTACTCAAAATATAGCAAATGTATTGGCCAGGAATCAAACCCAGGTCTCACATGTGACAGGTAAGAATTATCCCATTGAACCATTCCGTTCTATGTCCATATTTTTACCCAGTTTTCTTTTGTTACTTCTTTTGTCCTTTTAAGTACCTCCACCTACAATGTTATACACCATTTTCTAACTCTCATTATCATAGGCAGTCCTTCAAAATCGAGGAAGACTTGCTTCCACTCTAAAAGTGAGTTTTTAGGTGACTGAACAGTCCAATACGGGAATTACAGTCTCTGTCACACGCATGCCTGACACAAGACTCCCAAAGCAAGCGTTCTACTCGGAACTCCTACATGGCAAGCGAGCCCCAGATAGGCAGAGGAAATGTTTCAAGGACACCCTCAAAGCTTCCTTGATAAAGACAATGTGGCCTGCCCAATGGAGCTGGTCAAGTGTGGTCGGTGCTTCAATGCTGGGGATGTTGGCCTGATCGAGGAGGCTAACGTTGGTGTATCTGTCCCCCCCAGGGGATTTGCAGGATCTTGCGGTGACATCGTTGGCGGTATTTCTCCAGTGATTTGAGGTGTCTACTTTATATGGTCCACATCTCTGAGCCATACAGGAGGGCGGGTATCACTACAGCCCTGTAGATCATGAGCTTGGTACCAGATTTGAGGGCTTGATCTTCGAACACTCTCTTCCACAGGCGGCCGAAGGCTGTGCTGGCGCACTGCAGACGATGTTGAACCTCGTCGTCGATGTCTGCCCTTGCTGATAATAGGCTCCCGAGGTATGGAAAGTGGTCCACGTTATCCAGAGCCGCGCCGTGGATCTTGATGACTGGGGGGCAGTGCCATGTGGCGGGGTCAGGTTGGTGGAGGACCTTTGTCTTACAGATGTTTAGTGCAAGGCCTATGCTTTCATACGCCTCAGTGAAGATGTTGATTATGACTTGAAGTTCAGTCTCTGAATGTGCGCAGACGTAAACGATGTCCGCGTACTGTAGCTCGACGACAGAGGTTGGAACGGTCGTGGATTTGGCCTGGAGACGACGAAGGTTGAACAGATTTCCATTGGTTCTGTAGTTTAATTCCACTCCAGCGGGAAGCTTGTTGAGTGTGAGGTGGAGCATTGCAGCAAGGAAGATCGAGAAGGGGGTTGGCGCAATGACGCAGCCCTGCTTGACCCTGGTCCAGATGTGGATTGGGTCTGTGATGGATCGGTTGGTCAGGATCACAGCTTGCATGTCATTGTGGAGCAGGTGGAGGATGGCGACAAGCTTTTGGGGGCAGCCAAAACGGAGGAGGACGCTCCATAGTCCCTCGCGGTTGACAATGTCAAAGGCCTTTGTAAGGTCAAAGCAGGCCATGTACAAGGGTTGGTGTTGTTCCCTGCATTTCTCTTGCAGTTGTCGCGCCATAAAGATCATGTCCATTGTGCTCTGTAGTGGACGGAATCCGCACTGTGACTCTGGGAGGAGCTCCTCAGCCACAGAGAGAAGACAGTTGAGGAGGATTCTAGTGATGACTTTCCCAGTGGCTGATAACAGGGAGATTCCTCTGTAGTTGCTGCAGTCGGACTTGTCCCCTTTTTTGAAAGATGGTCACGATTACTGCATCTCTGAGATCTCCCGGCATGCTCTCCTCCCTCCAGATGAGAGTGATGAGGTCATGTATTCGCGCCAATAGTGCCTCTCCACCATACTTTAGTGCCTCAGCGGGGATTCCATCTGCTCCAGTTGCCTTTTTGTTCGTGAGCTGACGGATGGCCTTTTTTAACCTCGTGCAGGGCTGGGGTTTTGTTGAGATGGTGGTGGGTAGCATGCTGTGGGATGGAGTTAAGGACACTCGAGTCAAAGGCAGAGTCTCGGTTAAGGAGATCTTCAAAGTGCTCCTTCCAGTGGATCCTGACTGCCTCGGTGTCGTTGATGAGTGTCTCCCCATTCTTGGCCAGCAGTGGGGTGGGGCCTAGGGTGCTTGGGCCATAGGTGGCCTTGACTGCGGTGAAGAATCCTGTTGGACAGCTGCTGTATCTCCTGTACTTTCCCCACCCACCATCTATTCTTTAGTTCGCGGGTTTTTTGTTGTACCTCGGCCTTAAGCTATCTGTAAAGCTGCTTTGCTGCTCCCGAGCTGGGTTGTTGTTTTAGGTTCAGAAATGCCCCGCGCTTGTGATTTATTAGCTCTTGGATCTCCTGGTCATTCTCATCAAACCAGTCCTGGTGCTTCCTGGTTGAGTGACCGAGCGTCCCTTCACAGGCACTGGTTATGGTGGCCTGGAGGGCAGACCAAGCACTGTGGGCATTCTGCTTCTCAGAGTCATCAAGGGTCGCCAGGTTAGCATTGAGGCGCTGGCTGTATAGGGCTCTCTTAGCTGGATCCTTAAGTGCCCTGGCATTGATTTTTTTGTGGCACTGATCCATATGCCGTCGCCACTTTGGGGCTATGTTGATGTTGATGATGGAACATGTTATGTATTTAACCCTTTGTAACCTGCATCACACCTGACCACCAGAGAGCCCACCTGTTGGAGTCCCAGGGGATCCCAGCATCCCTTGGGAGCACAGTATATAAGCAGGCCACCCATGAGGTACCTGCACTCTGGAATTGTAATAAAGGAGCTAAGGTCACACTTGCTCATTACACACAGTACTCAGTCTAACCACTTATTATGAGTGTAAGAGAACGAATTAGGCGGTGGTCCGTCCAGCAGTCGTCAGCTCCTGTCATGGCGCGGGTGATGCGATCCCTGGCTCGAACGATGACCTAGTCGAGCAGGTGCCAGTGTTTGGAGCGAGGGTGTTGCCATGATGCCTTGTACTTGTCTCTCTGGTGGAACAAGGTGCTAGTGATGACAAGTTCGTGTTCTAGGCAATTTTTCAGGAGCAGGGTACTGCTGGAGTTGGTTTTCCATACCCCCTCTCTACCGATCACACCTCCCCAGAGGTCTGTGTCTTTGTCGACCCTGGCGTTGAAGTCGCCGAGGAGGATCAGTTTGTCGTCCGCCGGGTCGCGGGACAGGGATTGTTCGAGGCTGGAAGAAAAACCCTCTTTAGTCTCATCTGTTGCGTCGAGTGTTGGGGTGTACGCACTGATAACTGTGGCGCACTGGTGCCGGGATAGAGTGAGTTGGAGAGTCATGAGATGTTCGCTAATCCTGCGGGGGAGTCTCTGAGGTGGTCAACTAGCTCGTTCTTGATAACGAAACCGACTCCATGGAGGCGGTGTTCTTCCTCTGGTTTGCCTTTCCAGAAGAAGGTGTAACCTCCACCTTGTTCCTTGAGCTGGCCTTTCACTGCATGCCGGGTCTCGCTTAGGGCGGCGATGTCGACATCGAAGCGCCTAAGTTCCCAGGCAACTACAGCGGTGCGGCGTTCTGGTCTGTCGCTGTTGGAGTTGTCCATGAGGGTCCTGACGTTCCAGGTCCTGAACTTCATATTGAATGGTGGAAGAATTGATGGGCAGTTGGCCTGTTCCAAGATTTGCAACTTTTCTGCTGGCTGCCAGAAGGTAAACTGCAATTTAAAAATATTCTCCCACACAGTGAAGTTGTGCCTTTTGAATTTCCCCCTCATGCATTCAGGATGACGTGAGGACCCAATGCTGTGACCCACCAGTCCATAACCATCAATTCTTGAAAAAAATACTTAAAAAAATACAGATGTAATTTTCTTTGTTGAATTCAAATGTTTTCTCCAAGTAGCTCCTGGTAAATGTTTTTTTATGCTAAAGAACCCTCCTGTATAAAGCACACACATTGCATCGAGCACCAGTAATACAGTGTTCTCCACTGCAGCCTAACTTACGGTTCTAGATATTCAAGTGCACTTCATCAAACAAAAGCACAAAAAAATTCTATGGGACAGGTTTTACAGGCCAAATGCCAGAACATAGAATAACTATCATACTTAATACTCTGTGCACGGCCACCACACGTTAAAAAAATCCATGCACCCTTCAAGATGTAGTTTGGGATCTGGAATATTAGGTCCTTCATTGAAACATCTATGAACTCATCCCTTTTTGGCGTGGAAGCAAGTCATCTTCGCTTCGAGGGACTGCCTATGATGATGATGTTACAGGATTTGTATAAATGCAGCTTAAATCTGTCTTTAGGGCCAGTCTAATATTGGAGCAAAACTGAACTCTGTGCTTATACTAATATATGTTTAGTGTCAGTGTGAAGCAAAAGCCACTTTATACCAATGCTCAACTTTTACTGTAGATCAGCCCCGAGTAATACAGTAGCATTCTGAATCTGTTTGCTGTTGTTCAAATGTTAATTACAGTACAATTATACATTTACCAATGCTTGTAATCTAATAATGCCCACTGCTTGAGCGCAAAGTTGATTATAATTTTTAAGCCATTGCTTACACCTGAAGGGTTATTTTTTTTTTTACAGTTGAACAGTTTATGGAATTATAAAGGCACCATAGCAAGATACGATCATTTTGTCATGAAATTCTATGCATTGGCCTCAGGGATTAGGATTTGTTGTTTATTTTTGGACAGTTTCTGGTTGAAATAAAAGCTGAATTTTTCAGTGCTTTTCATTTTTATTTTGTAAAAAAAAATGTAGAATCCAAGCAAAATCTTTGCATAATTTCTAAAGATTGGTTTGCCAACACCTCTACTTTAGCTGATATGGGTTTTCACTGAAGAGAGAATTTAGGAGCAGTCCATCAGCGGGGAAAATAAAAGTGTGGAAGTGGGATCCAAAGCTGACCTTGTTGTTATATCAAGAAAGAAGTGGTTCATGTTGTAAGACGTTTAAAAAAAACAATTTAAGTTTTCAGTCAGTGCTGTGATCAATGGCCACCAATTACACTTAAAAAAAAACGGAGAGAAGAGCAAGGGCTTTATTGGGTTTCATTGGTTTAACCCAACAGTTGGAAAGCCTAGTTGTAATAAAGGATTGATCAACTTAAACCATTTGAAAAGTACTTTGACAAGTTAGTGATTTCCTTTTAAAAGGCAATCTCTGATTTTTAAACCAAGCTACTTAAAATACATGAAGGGCAAAGCAGAAGGGAAGCCACAGTGACTAACATACAAATAGAGTTGTACTGATGCAGCTGATATCATATAATCATAGAATTTACAGCACAGAAGAATGCCATTTGACCCATTCAGAATGTCAATGTTGTCTACTTTAATTTTATTTCCATTTCAAATGCTTCAAATGCCACTTGTGATAAAGCGTTCCATGTTCTAATATCCCTCTGACTTGCTTTAGTTCTTCTGGTGGTCATAAGAACATAAGAAATAGGAGCAGGAGTGGGCCTTTCAGTCCTTCGAACCTGTTCCGCGATTCATTAAGATCCTGGTTGATCTTTTACCTCAACTCCACCTATCTGCAAAATCCCTATATCCCTTGGTTCCCTTAGTTTCCAAAAATCTATTGCTCTCTGTCTTGAATATACTCAACAACTGAGCATCCACAGCCCTCTGGGGTAGAGAATTATAACTTTCACGATCCTTTGAGTGAAGAAATGTCTCCTAATTTCAGTCCTCAATGGCCAACCCTTTATTCTGAGACTGTGACCCCCAAGTTCTCTACTCCCCAGCCTGGGGAAACATCCTCCCAGCATCTACCCTGTCAAGCCCCTTAAGAATTTTATATATTTCAATCAGATCACCTCTCATTCTTCTAAACTCTAGGGAGTATAGGCCTAGTCTGCTCAATCTCTCCTCATAGGACAATCTCTCCACCCCAAGAATCAGTCTGGCGAACATTTGTTGCATTTCCTCTATAATAGAGTTCCCCTAGTGGACTATTGCTACACCTAGCGGACTACTGATGTACTACAACTAATGATGTAAATACAATAAAAGGGTCATGTGGCAAAGTCACATGATGAGAGTTTGTGTTAAGAACCATCTTGTGCGTAGTGTGCTTCTTAGTGATGTCATAAGGATATATCACATTGGCGATGAGGATAGGATTTCTGCATTCCCCAGCTGAAATTTCTGTTGCTGAATGTTCCTGCCAACCAACAGAGACTTTGAGAGGTTCTTTGTTTTGAAGAACAGCTAAAAATCCACAGTAAATTACAAGCACACTTGGCTGAACTGTTGGCGTTGTCAGAGTCTAGATGGTTGTGCCTATGGGAATAATAGGGCGCTTGATTGAGTTCCATCGCAACCAAGAGACTTTCGGAGCATATGTGGAGCGGCTAGAAATGTTTTAACCACGAATAGTGTAGTCGAAGCCTCGATGGTAAAGACATAACCGGGTGATTTTAGAAAGAAAAGAGGCTATTTTCTTGACTCCCGAGGTGTATGAAACCCTGAAAAATGTGCTTATTCCCATCAAGCCAAAGGACTCGCCACTGATGGAGATAGAACAACACTACAGTCCTGAGTCCCTGGAAATTGCTGAAATTTATCATTTTGGAATATGAGATCAATTAATTGAAGAGGGTATCAGTGAGTGCATTGCAACTTTAAAAAAGCTATCCATTCACTGTTATTTCGGAAAGTTTCAGGACCGAGCATTGAGTGACCACTTTGTTTGTGGGCTGAAAAATGAAGCGATCAGAAGAAAATTGTTGACAACCCCTAACTTGACCTTCGATTTAGCTTGTCAGACAGCTATGTTGATGGATGTGGCCGACCAATACGTCCGAGAATTTTATGCCATTTCTAGTCGTCAGATAACCGAGGTGAATCGCCTGCAGGTTAAAACGAAAAAGCAGTTGGGCCTCAAGGCCTCAGCAACTGGCCAAGGTAAAAGTGCATTAAGGTCATGCTATCGGTGCCTGGAACAACACATTGCTCAAAGCTGTGCATATGTGAAGGCAGAGTGTTTCTTCCGCAAGTAAACTGGATATCTTGCGAAGGCATGCCGACTGAAGAGTAAACTGATGTTCAATGCGAGAAGTAGAAATCGGCAGACACTACATAGCATTCAAGAGAAGCACTAGGACGAGAAGGTTCTGGAGATACACGACATCAGGAGCACGAGGGGACTTAACAGCGATTCACAAAGTATCATCATCCAAGTAGATGTTGCAGGAAGCAGGATACCCATGGAAATTGACACTGGTACATCGTGAGCGTAATACCGAAATTGCTATATCTCGACAAGTTGCGTGAATTTTGACTGGAGAAATCGAAGATAGATCTGTGAGGCTACTCAGGAGAGCAAATCTGTGTTGTAGGACATATTACCGTACCGGTGAAATACAAGGATCAGTTTCAGAGCTTACCTTTCGTAGTAGTGGCAGGAGACAAGCCTGCCTTGATAGGTAGAAATTGGTTAGGATCACTGAAGCTGGATTGGAATGAGATTTTTTGTGGAAACGAAATTTGCATCGAAAGATGACATCATCATGCATGTATCTGAAGGTGTTCCAAGAAAGAGGCAGTCCGCTCCAAGACTTCTAGGTGAGTGTCAGAGTGCAGAAAGACGCTAGACCGGTTTACTGCATGCCACGTCACGTACCATATGCACTCAAGGAGAAAGTTGAGCAAGAACTTAAAAGACTAGAAACTGAGAACATTATCTTTAAGGTAGCAGAAGTGTTCTATTTCTCATACATTGATGAGCTGCCAGTCACAGCTGAAGAGATTGGTAGAGCAACCAAACGTGACCCAGTTATGTCAAAGGTGTATGATTACATAGCAAATGGCTGGCCAAACCAGGTATCAGAGGAAGATATTCATCCATATTTTGTTCGTAGGAATGAATTGTCAGTGGATAAAGATTGTGTTGTGGGGTGCAAGAGTAGTTATCCCAAATAAGTTCAAGTCCAAATTGTTAGGAGATCTTCATGACCTTCGCCTGGGAATGTGCTTGACCAAGAGTTTTGCATGCAGTTACTTATAGTGGCCAGGTTTACATAAAGATATAAAGTAAATCGTTAAGTCAGTGTAGAACATGTCAATCGGTGAGCAAGAAACCACCATCAGTACCATTACAGCCAGGGAAATGGCCTCCCAGGGTGTGGCAAAGTTAACATATAGATTTTGCTGAGCTAGAAGGACAACAATTGTTCATTGTGATTGATAGTCATTTGAAATGGGTAGAAGTGTTTCTAATGTGGAAAATAACAATAAGTAAAACAATTTGCGAAGATTGTTTTCTTCATATGGCCTCCCAGAAGAAATTGTGTCTGATAATGGGCTACAATTTTGTTCAGAAGTATTTGCACAGTTCACGAGCAGAAACGGTGTGAAACATACCAAAGTTCTACCGTACATAAGAACATAAGATAAGAACGTAAGAAATAGTACCACCCTGCTTCAAATGGTGCAGCAGAGCATACATTACAAATTGTAAAATATGCCCTCATTAAGCAAATGTTGGATCCAAATCCAAAGAAACAGCAGTTGCCGTTGGGCCACAAACTAGCAAATTTTCTAATTACTTATTGTAATACTCCTCATACAACTACTGGTGGAACACCAGCAGAGTTGACTTATGAGGAAAGGTTGAGTAGGTTGGGGCTCTACTCATTGGAATTCAGAAGAATGAGAGATGATCTTATCGAAACATATAAGATTATGAGGAGGCTTGACAAGGTGGATGCAAAGAGGATGTTCCCACTGATGGGGGAGACTAGAACTAGATGGCATGATCTTAGAATAAGGGGCCACCCATTTAAAACTGAGATGAGAAATTTCTTCTCTCAGAGGGTTGTAAATCTGTGGAATTCGCTGCCTCAGAGAGCTGTGGAAGCTGGGACATTGAATAAATTTAAGACAGAAATAGACAGTTTCTTAAATGATAATGGAATAAGGGGTTATGGGGAGCAGGCGGGGAAGTGGAGCTGAGTCCATGATCAGATCAGCCATGATCTTATTGAATGACGGAGCAGGCTCGAGGGGCCGTATGGTCTACTCCTGTTCCTATTTCTTATGTTCTTATGTTTCTCAAAAGACAGCCATGAACCAGGTTCTCTTTGTTAAAGCCAAACTTGGCACAGTCAGTATGTATAATGATTAATTTGTTGTGATTACTTTTTCAGTAAGGAGGGAGAAGTGTAATCAAGCTCCCCCTACTGGACTACTGTTCCACCTAGTGGACTACTGGTGTACTGCACCTACTGCTGTAAATATAATAATGATGGCAGTTTGTGTTAAGAGCCAATTTCTGTGCAGTGTGCTTGTTAGTGATGTCATAAGAATATATCATATCATCTAAGGCAAGTATATCCTTCCTTAGATAAGGAGACCAAAACTGTACACAGTACTCCAGGTGTGGTCTTACCAAGGCCCTATATAATTGCAGTAAGACTTCTTTACTCTTGTATTCCAATCATTTTGGAATAAATGTTAACAGGCCATTTGCTTTCCTAATTGCTTGCTGTACCTGCATGTTAACTTTCTATGATTCGTGTACAAGGACACCCAAGTCCTTCTGAATACAACATTTCCTTTAAAAAATATCCTGCTTTTCTATTTTTCCTACCAAAGTGGATAATTTCACATTTCTCCACATTATGGGCCCAAAATTGCCCAGGAGTTGCTCCGGTTTTTTTTGGAGCAACTTGATTTTTCTGGAGTATCTTAAAAATCCCCATTTTGCACATTCAGTTTGTGCCAGTGTAAGTGAGTCACTTAGGATTTTTTTTAGTTTAGTTTAGTTTTTTTCAAAAGGGAATGTCACCAGCCACCTATGCCAGCTAATACTTTGGACAGCTGATAGTTACTCCAAACTGACTTAGGCCAGCGTATGTGGCCACATGTGGCCGCGCAGAAAACCCTTGCAAGTAGGTATATTCTAAAGTACCAAGACTTACAAAGCACTAAACAAAGCACAAAAAGTAATTTCATTCATTCATTCATTCATTCATTCATTCATAGGCAGTCCCTCGAAACGAGGATGATTTGCTTCCACGCCTAAGCAATCAATAACAAATAAAAAATAGAAGGAAGGGGAGAGGACCTACACCTAAAGCACCAAGACTTACAAATCACTAAACAAAGCACAAAAAGTAATAAGCAATCAAAAACAAATAAAAAATAGAAGTCTTACCTTCATCTGACCACTTGGCCAGGGATAGAAGTGGCAACTGCGAGCATTGGGTCCCTCTCACAGGCTGCAGTAGGCGCGGGGTGGGGGGGGGGGCGAGGAGCTACTGCGCATACGCACACACTCTAATGTGCATGTGCCGACGTCCCGGCACTGTTTTCAGTGCTGGGATGCTGGCTCCGCCCCCAATCCACTGGCCACACTACGCCGCCACTGAGGAGAGGACGGAAAGTGGCCAAAGTTGGGAGGAAGATTTTCGGCGCGCTTGGAGATGGACAAAAGCAGCGCACCTCAGGTGAGTGCGCCAAAAATTGGTAGGGGCCAATTTTGAGCCCTATATTCCATTTGCCACCTTCTTGCCCACCCACTTAACCTGTCTATATCCCCTTGCAGCCTCTTTGCATCTTTCTCACAGCTTACTTTCTCACCTAGCTATGTATTATCAGCAAACTTGGATACATTACACTTGGTCCCCTGAGCTAAGTCATTGATATAGATTGCATATAGCTGAGGCCCAAGCACTGATCCTTGCGCTACTATATTCATTGCAGCCTGCCAATCCAAAAGTGACAAGTTTATTCCTACTCTCTGTAATCTGTCCATTAACCATCCCCCAATCCCATGAGCCCTAGTTTTGTGTAATAACCTCTTGTGTAGTACCGTCTCAAAAGCATTCTGAAAATCCAAGTAAACTATCCACTGGTTCCCCCTTATCTACCCTGCTAGTTACAACCTTAACAAACTCTAACAGATTTTTCAAACATGATTTCCCTTTCAGAAATCCCAAGTTGACTGTGCCTAATTGTATTATGATTTTCTAAATACCCTTTTACCACCTCCTTAATTATATATTTTAGCATTTTCCCTATGACTGATGTCAGGCTAATTGGCTGTTTTCTCTCTCCCTCCTTTCTTGAATAGCAGGATTACATTTGGTGCCTTCCAATCCGCGGGGACCATTCTAGAGTCTCGGGAATTCTAGAAGACCAAAACCAATGCATCAACTATCTCTTTAGCCATCTTTTTTAAAACTCAGGATGTATGCTGTCAAGTCCAGAGGATTTTTCCAGCTTTTATTCCCATTAACTTTTCCATTACTTTTTCTTTACTAATACTAATGGCTAGATTTGCAGCTTGTTGTGCTCTCTATTTTCGCCCCGGAGGGGGGGCAATGGCAGTGGTAAGCTCTTCTGGGCAGACGGCCAGCTTCCAGCGCCCCGCCGGGGTTTTCGGGGCCGGTTTCGGCAGGGTGGGGAGCGTTACTGCCCGGAAGAGATGAGCCAGCGTGCATTGCCCCTGGTTGCGGCACTGGCTCGATTTTTGCTCTTGCCTGATCCGTAGCGCTCCGTAGAGCGACGTGCTGGGACCGACTGTGAAAGCGAGAGGTCCGAGCTGTAGCAGTTGTAGTGAGCTAAGTAGTGTCGACCTCAGGGAAGTGTGATTGCTTTTTTTTTGTGATTTATTTATTGGGAATGTTTTTGGTGTTTATTTTTCAGGTTTTGTTTTTCTCCCCAGGCTTCTCTTGGAGCACTCCAAGGCTGGCTGTTTAGCGTGGGATTTCCACGTGCTCAGCTGGCCTAGCGTCTTAAGAGAGGTGTGCAACACCTCCTTTATCACTCCACCCCACACCCAGGGCCCAGCTGTCCAATGTTGCTGACTGAGGTGTAAATGTTTCCCGGGTGCTATCAGGACCGTCCTGCCGCCATTACTTAAGTGGACCAGCCACATAAATACTGTGGCAACAAGAGCAGGTCAGAGGCTGGGTATTCTGCGACGAGTGTCTCATCTCCTGACTCCCCAAAACCTTTTCACCATCTACAAGGCACAAGTCAGGAGTGTGATGGAATACTCTCCACTTGCCTGGATGAGTGCAGCTTCAACAGCACTGAAGAAGCTGGACACCATCCAGGACAAAGCAGCCCTCTTGATTGGCACCCCATCCACCACTTTAAGCATTCACTCCCTCCATCACTGGTGCACCGTGGCTGCAGTGTGTACCATCTACAAGATGCACTGCAGCAAATCGCCAAGGCTTCTTCGGCAGCATTCCAAAATCCATGACCTCTACCACCTAGAAGAACAAGGACAAGGGCAACAGGTGCATGGGAACACCACCACCTCCACATTCCCTTCCAAGTCACACACCATCCTTACTTGAAAGTATATCACCGTTCCTTCCTCGTCCCAGGGTCAAATTCCTGGAATTCTTTCCCTAACAGCATACCTTCACCACACGGACTGCAGTGGTTCAAGAAGGTGGCTCACAACCATCTTCACAAAGGCAATTAGGGATGGGTCCTTGCCAGTGACACCCACAGCCCATGAACTTATAAAACATTTTTTTTAAATAAATCACTCAAACTTAACATAAAATTATATATTATGAACACTGTTCCCAAGAGGCTCCTTTACTACAAGATTATTAATTAACCATGTCTCATTACACAATACTAGATCTAAAATAGACTGTTCCTCTGTTGGTTCCTCGACATACTGATCGAGAAAACTATCTCGAATGCACTCTTTGAAATTGTCCTCCGCACAATTACTGCAAATATGGTTTGCCCTGTCTATATGAGTATTAAAGACCCCATGATTACTGTATTACCCTTGTCACATGCACCTGTAATTTCCTGATTTATATGGTGCCTGTCACTACAACTGCTGTTAGGGGACCTAGAAACTACTCCCACGTGTTTTATGCCCCTTACTCAGCAGTCTATGTCCCATTGCTATTGGTTTTGATTGCTACTGAACTAAAATCTTTGAAATTATGATTTCCTTTAGATGTTCCCTCCTTAACCTTATAGTTTCTTGTGAAAAAAGCTCCATTTTTTAATCCTTCCTTCCTGATTAAAACTTTTAATTTCTGGCATTGTTTGCATCTACCTTGATTGCATCACAAGATATTTACTGACGAGGAAGCCCATTTTTGCCATCTGGAAGCACCCTAATACCTCCCTATTGCAGAATCAATTATATCTTAAATGATTTCAGGTTTTTAGCCACCTCCTCTATCCATATATCTGATTCATGGATTGATGAATTTTAGTGTAAAGAAAGATCTTCTGCTATTAGTCCTAAATTTCCCTTTTACTATTTTGCACCCATGTTATCTTCTGCTACTCTTGTAATTTACTTAAAGTTAATATTCAGAATTTAACTTTTCGATACCTTTAACTGTCTTGGATACTTCTATTAACTCAGAAGCCTCCTTTCTAATCTAAGTTTCCCCAGTGTTTCCACATGACTCAGACTTTTGACACTGGGTATCAGCCTCATTGCTCTTTCCTACACTGCCTCCGGCACTTGAATGTCTCCCTTTTGTCTTGCCGACCAAAACTGAACACAGTATTCTGTTGCAGTCGTTGTACAGCTTGGTACAGTTTGATTACAACTATTTTTGACTTGCATTCAACAATTTTGACTATGTAGTTCAACATTCTATTGGTCTAGATTTTGCGGTCAGCAGCGAAGTGATGGCACTCGCTGGTGACCTGGAAGAAAGCTGCCTATGAAGATCTAGTGATCTCTGTGGTGTCAATTTCATCTTGCCCAATGTTAATTTGATTCTGGCACCAAGTCTCGGTGAGCTCCCTGGATGATAACAGTGATGTCATCAAGCAGGCTAAGCAACCAATCACATTGAAGAATTCTCACAGATAGCAAACTGGGAAGTAAAATGCACTGATTATCATTCATGTTTCATAAATTTTACAGAGAACAAAATAAAGATTGGGACATTCTCTTACATAGAAACATAGAAAATAGGTGCAGGAGTAGGCCATTCGGCCCTTCTAGCCTGCACCGCCATTCAATGAGTTCATGGCTGAACATGCAACTTCAGTACCCCATTCCTGCTTTCTCGCCATACCCCTTGATCCCCCTAGTAGTAAGGAATTCATCTAACTCCTTTTTGAATATATTTAGTGAATTGGCCTCAACAACTTTCTGTGGTAGAGAATTCCACAGGTTCACCACTCTCTGGGTGAAGAAGTTTTTCCTCATCTCGGTCCTAAATGGCTTACCCCTTATCCTTAGACTATGACCCCCTGGTTCTGGACTTCCCCAACATTGGGAACATTCTTCCTGCATCCAACCTGTCGAACCCCGTCAGAATTTTAAATGTTTCTATGAGGTCCCCTCTCATTCTTCTGAACTCCAGTGAATACAAGCCCAGTTGATCCAGTCTTTCTTGATAGGTCAGTCCCGCCATCCCGGGAATCAGTCTGGTGAACCTTCGCTGCACTCCCTCAATAGCAAGAATGTCCTTCCTCAGGTTAGGAGACCAAAACTGTACACAATACTCCAGGTGTGGCCTCACCAATGCCCTGTACAACTGTAGTAACACCTCCCTGCCCCTGTACTCAAATCCCCTCGCTATGAAGGCCAACATGCCATTTGCTTTCTTAACCGCCTGCTGTACCTACATGCCAACCTTCAATGACTGATGTACCATGACACCCAGGTCTCGTTGCACCTCCCCTTTTCCTAATCTGTCACCATTCAGAAAATCGTCTGTCTCTCTGTTTTTACCACCAAAGTGGATAACCTCACATTTATCCACATTATACTTCATCTGCCATGCATTTGCCCACTCACCTAACCTATCCAAGTCGCTCTTGGGGTTAAGTTGAAACTGAAATATCATAAACAAACTTAATTTTTAAATTATATTCAAAAAATTGAATTTTTATTATAAATTTAAACATTTGACATTCCACAATTATAAAATTAGTTTTCAGGGCCAGAGATTGTTCAGCAGTAATTATGACTTAGAACGGCGTTAAAAACCCAGTTATACCTTATTTAACAGGACTTTTTCGGGGTAATCTACAATTGATCTGTCCAACCTATTCTGTAATCTCTGATTTACTGCCTCCAATTCCACTGCCCCTCCCAGTTTGGTATCATCTGCAAATTTGATCACTTTGTATTGAGTGTGTCGGTCCAGAGAATTTATGTAAATGAAAAACCATAGTGGTCCCAATACCGAGCTCTGGAGCACCTTACTCAGTGCTGCTTCTACCCCACCCTGGTATAATTCTTAAATAAAAACTCACTGTTTTCTGTTGTTCCTCCTGTTATCCATTCTCAGGGTTTACCCTGAATCACCACAGCTTTCCATTTAGCTACTAGCCTTTCACGTGGAACTTTGTCAAATGTGTTTTGGAAGATTAGGGAGTGAATTTCTGAGGGGTGATCCCACTCGTCCACTGTAATTTTGGCAGAAGAGCTGCAGAAATAAAATTCATCCCCTTGATACACAATGCAATAGGGCTTTCCACAGTCCACTTGGAAAGCCACTTTCTCAAAGAATTCAAGGAGGTGAGTCAGGCATAATCTTTCCTTTTTAAATCCCCTTTGGCTACTATTTACAATGTTATTATTGTTCAGGTACTCCTCAAATTTAATGCTAATATTTGATTCAATTACTTTACACAGCATGAGAGACTAATGGGTCTGAAGCTGCCCATGTCTATTTTAAAGCTTTTTTCTATATGGGCATCATACTCATCTATTTTCAGTCTACTGGTACAATTAGTGCTCACTAATTGCCTCCTCATCGTTTCTGGGATAAGCACAATCTATCTCTGAAGATTTATTTGTTTTGAGCCTTTCTAACGAGGTGTTCCACCTTATTTATTTTGAAGTAATTCATTTTCCTTTACTTATTTCTGGGGAGGAAGTGTAACTTGTGCCTTCCCTCGTAAATACTTTTGTCTTCCCTTGTGAATATACACATCTATCCTTGTGAATACTTGGCAAAAAAAAAAATTAGAATATTAGTTGTCTTGTGCTTATCCTCGGTTTATTTCTTTTGCATCTTTTTTGTTTTTCATCTCCTTTTCAACTGCTTTTTACAGTTATGGTACTGAATTAATAGTTTTACAGTTATATTTAGCTTCTGCTTTGCATTTTTTTTATATAGTCTCGCTTTTGCCCTTTGATCACCTTTTAATGGCCCGGATTTTAGACCGCTATATTTTCTTTGAAATCCACAGCAGGTTTGGGATTTCGGCATGTGTTTACGCACACGTGAAATCAGGAGCTTGTGGTGTCTCAACATACATGTTGATAGACCATCCGTGCGGACCATAAAAAATCAATTGCTGCTGAAGACTTGGACTATTTACCCACCGACCAGCCAGCAATTACACACGGAATTGTTACCGTTGATGCAAACAGACACAGTGCCTGTTTGCATCAGCGTAAGGGGATTTTTCAGGCATGACTGAAATATTTTCAGATGTAAATTATACACATACACTGAATCAAATGAGTTTCTGCAAATATTGTCCCAGATTAGAGCATTAATGATGTTTAAAATTATTAGTAAAAATGTAAATTTTTAGTGAGGTTGGTGGAATGAAGCTACTTACGAATTAAATTCCAATTCTGTGACATGTAATTAGATCAGATTTCGGGATTCCATTACATCTCATTAATGGGAGTCCCTTCGGAAATGGAATTTTGCTTTGTGATTGGAGGACCAGGCCCATGTGATCTCAGGTACACTTCCGCACCGCCTGTGTCCCTGGGATCCGTGGGCCATTACGCTGCTCTCCGCCTCGCATCCTCTGATTGCAAGTTTTTGCAGTCTCACCACCAGCAGAGAGGTGTGTAATTCTTTCGTGGGTCAGAGGCGTACTCTGGAGGTACACCTACAACTGCAATTTTTAGCCCAGTGTGTTTCTGCAGTTTTTAATATTCATCCTGGTGAATTCCTTTCCCTATCTCTGCAGGTCATTTTCCCTCTTTATACTACTTTTAATTTGTTAATCCAATTTGAATTATTGTTCAGAACCTATTTATTCTGAATGCTCAGCATTATCCCTTTAAAGGTGTTCCACTTCTCCTCTACTGAGCATTGTTGAAAAACCTCCAATGTTTGCTTTAGTTGTTCCCCCATTTAAATAGATTTAGTCTGTTTAAAGTTACATATCTGGCTACTGGTCTTAGGAACTTCTGGCACCTAGATCACGTTATACTTAGTTATTTTGTGGTTGTTCTCAGGGGCGCTATGACTATCATTTCATGTATATTGTTTAGGTCATTTATGGGCACCAGGTAAAGATGAGCACTGTCTCTTGGTTTCTTGATACACTAGGTCATCAAACAGTAATGCATTACATTTACCAACTCTATAGGCTCAAAGTTGCCCAGCAGTTGCTCTGTTTTTTTTTTGAGCAACTTGATTTTTCTGGAGTATCTTAAAAATCCCCATTTTGCACATTCAATTTGCGCCAGTGTAAGTGAGTTAGTTAGGATTTTTTTAGTTTAGTTTTGTTTTTTTCAAAAGGGGGCGTTATCAGCCACCTACACCCATTTTGGCCATTTAGGCCACTTTGGCCAGCTAATAGTTACTCCAAACTAACTTAGGCCAGTGTATGTGGCCACTTGTGGCTGCACAGAAAATCCTTGTGGAGAGTTAAAAAATCAGCGCAGGTAGGTACTAATGACTTGACTAAAGAATGTGAATAGGATCAAACAGCAATTCAGGACATCATATGACAAACTTCGCAAAGTTAATTTACTATACAACAGAAGCATTCATGGAAGCTTAAACTGCAAAAATAAAAGAAG
Organism: Pristiophorus japonicus; assembly: GCF_044704955.1. Taxonomy (NCBI): domain Eukaryota; kingdom Metazoa; phylum Chordata; class Chondrichthyes; family Pristiophoridae; genus Pristiophorus; species Pristiophorus japonicus. Next base: position 331,095,241 of record NC_091978.1, read on the forward strand.
TAAAGAGACAAAACATATTTACATAATTTTTTCAAAATATCCAAATAAAAAGTAGAAGTACCTCCTGCTCGTAATTCTTATGTTCTTATGCAGGAAAGTATTTTCATTAACAGGGTTAAGGAAAGTCTTGAGTAAGCTCATAAAAATTATTGGCTACACAGTTATCAAACCCCGCCTCCCCCCCACCGCCCCCTCCCCCCGTGGATCAAAACTCTCCTCCCACCGGATCAAAACTCTTTTCCCCCCCCATTCAAAACTCTTCTCCTCCTCCTCCACCTGCCAATCAAAACTCTCCTTCTTTCCCCCCACCTGATCAAAACTCTCCCCCCTCCCTCCCCCCCCGATCAAAACTCTCCCCCCTCCCTCCCCGATCAAAACTCGCTCCAACCTGTTTGTAGCCTTAGCCTGGGAAGGCAGCCTGTGCGGCAGGCCACTCGATCCGGGATAGAGGCGGGACGCATCGGGTCCCACGTTGCAGCACGCATCATCAGCAGGAGCTACTGCACATGCGTGAATGCTCTAATGCGCATGCGGACAGCTGCCGGCACTCTTTCACGTGCAGTGCCCTAGCTCCGCCCCCCCCCCATTGGAATCGCCACGCCACACCAAGCCCCAGGAGAGTCAACAGAGCGGCCAGAATCCGGAGACATCTTTTTGGCACCATTTTGAGCCTAGGAAGTTGGCGCATCTCATGTGAGTGCGTCGGAAAAACGTGTGGGTCAAATTTGGGCCCTATATCCTTGCCATGCTTTTAATATCTTTCCTTTATTTAGTTATATATTTATTGTTTCTAGCAATGTTGGTTAAATGCTTGGGAGAAGAGCAGCATGGTATCTCTGCTCAATCCCTAATCATGTAGAATAGATCTACGATTTTTTTCTTTGGTGTTACTGTGCAGGGCACATTCTAATACTATTATTACAACTTAGTTTTATGTAACACTCACTACATGCAAACAGATAGCTTTGAGCCCTTTATAGTGCAGTGGATAGCAAGTGAACTCTGATCAAAGTGACAAAAGCACAGTCAAGGAGAAGAGGGATGACTTCAATAGAAAGGAAAATCGGGTGTAGTTTATAGTCAATCTGATAGCACTCCTTTAACACCATTGCTGGAAGTTAAAATGACCCCCAAGGATCTTGAGGTTTCTGAAAGCAGGGAGTGAGAGTGAAGAAAAAAAGGATGAAGGAACAGTGAGTAAAGCGGGGGGTGGGTGGGGTGGGGGGCTGGTTGCAAGGCCATGGACAGATTTGAAGGTGAGGATGAGAATTTTAAAATCCATCTCTGGTGCACGAGATCTTTGGTGAGGACAGGGGTGCTGGGGATGTAGGCCTCATTGTGGGTGAGGACACAGGAATTCTGGAATACTTGTAGTTTATGGATGGTAAAATCAGAGAAGGAGATAAGTGCAGTTGTGAGGTGAGACAAGTTTACATTAGGATTTTGACGATGGAGGGGGAGAGGTACAGATTGAGGCAAGTAATGTTGGAAAGGTAAAAAAAGTAATCTTGGTGGTGGATCAGATGTGGGGAAGAAAGCTGAGCTCAGGGTCAAGCAATATGCCATTTTCTGCACCTTTAGACTTATCCTGTGGTGATAGTTGGAGATGTAAATGGAGTGGAGGCCGGAGGTCTGTAGATGTGTGTGGGAGCTGAAGATGATTTTTTGCGAACATTTAGCTGGAGGAAGTTTTGGCAGTTGGAGGCAACAGCTGTGGTGTAATGATATTGACATTCCTTTGCTTTCTAGGGATTAGCTGTTCAGATTGGCTTTGGGTACATCCATAGCTAAAACCTGAAGGTAAATAGATTCTCTGCAACATCAGCTATGGAAAATTCAGCATTGAAGATCATTGCAACCACTTGGCTTGACAAAATGAGGCAATTGTAGATGAGATGTGAAAGGTTAATAAAAAAAAGGAAGGAGAAATAGCAGGGAGGAGAGACACACTCATTTGTGTTTCTAATAAGTTACATTCTCAGTATTTGGTGATGATTGCACTTATTTGTAAATTATGGATAATTAATAGTTAACATCAATCACAGCATGGTTAAGCAGCGATGAACACCACCAACAATGATGGCGTTGCAAAATGATAATGCAGAAAAAATACATCGGAGTCTTATGTGACTTCCAATGTTACTCATACCATAATTATCTTTATGGGGTAAGCTGGCAGAGTGGCAGCCCACATGCTGTTGGACATTTTATTAAAATTGAGGCTGATGGAAAGTGACTAAATGGATATTTTCACAAAATATGTTGGCATAGGACCTACCATAAAAACCTTGGCAAATTACTTTGAATTTGTGTCCTAAATTATATTTTTGTTTATATTGTCCAAATATACTTTAATCCACTCACATTCTCTTCTCAGTTCTCCAGAACAATTCTGTTATACAACTACTAAGTTCCCAAGTGGATTTTAAGTCAAACTTTTTTCCTTGAAGAAAGTATTTTTACCCATAATAGATGCAATTTACAGGTCTAAATTGTCATGTATTCAACCAGCATTGTAACCCATGTATAATCTGACCTAAGTTGTACACTGTGAGAACAATGACCACTAGGTGGTGAACTTGTGGGAGACACTCCTAACCTGGACCTTCAGGTATAAAAGGAGAAGCTCCACCCACTTTCATCACTTGAGTGCTAAGGAATAAATGACAGTTCACAGACTGACCTTCTCTCAAGCATAGGTCTCGTGTGCATTTATACTGTATAGTAAGGACGTATCAATGGCGACGAGAAACTGGGATTTAAACCACGCGAGCATGGCCACGAGCAGAACAGACGAGAGGTACTGTGTTAAGGAATGGTTGGGACAGAGATTCAACATTGTTAAAGCAGCACATAGTTCTCCAGGCAGACAAGGGCAATCAGGCATGCCCCAACATGTAGTCGAACCCAAAGGGGGAGTTCGACAAAGACAATGGCAAGCTGAACGGCGATTCACGCCATTGCAAGTGACAATCCGGCTAGTAATGGGGCCAGCAACACCTTTTAGTGGCGCACTCAAGGACACTCAGGGACGATCGACTGGCAAGGGACCCTTTGTTTCCAACAACAGCTCATGTTGGAGGCGTGGAGGCACATACTCAGCTGGAGTTTGCAGAGATGAGCAAAATACCTGCAGAAATTGCAGAAATGAACGCTGGGGGAAATCGCTGGAAGCTGAAGTTCAGCGAGTTCATGTGGATCAAGTATACAGTTCATACACCAGGACGCCACCGATAATGATGAAAGTGCTCCTCAATGGCACCCCAGTATCAATGGAGTTAGACACAGGGACCAGCCAGTCCCTGATGAGTATCAAACAGTTTGAAAAGTTGTGGGCGTCCAAGGCCAGGAGGCCAAAATTATCGCCGATTGACGCACAGCTATGGACATACACAAAGGAGATCATTCCGGTGTTAGGCAGCGCCACGGTAGTCGTGACCCACAAAGATTCGGAGAACAGGTTGCCACTCTGGATTGTCCCAGGGGATGGTCCCGCACTACTGGGGAGGAGTTGGCTTGCTGTCATGAATTGGAAATGGGGCGATGTCAATGCAATTTCCTCTGTGGAGCGAGTATCATGCTCACAGATCCTGGACAAATTTGACTCATTATTTCAACCCGGCATTGTCACTTTCATGGGGGCCAAGGTAGTGATTCACATAAACCCGGATGCCAGGCCAGGACAGCACAAGGCCAGAGTGGGAAAAGATAGAAGGCGAATTGGACCGCCTACTGAGGGAAGGCATCATCTCGCCAGTCGAATTCAGTGACTGGGCGAGCCCGATTGTGCCGGTGCTCAAGGCGGATGGGTCGGTCAGGATATGTGGTGATTACAAGGCCACCATCAATCGGGTGTCACTCCAAGACCAGTACCCGCTACCGAGAGCGGAGGACCTCTTTGCGACGCTATCCGGTGGCAAACTTCTTTCAAAATTGGACCTGACCTCAGCTTACATGACCCAGCAGCTGGTGAGTGAGTCGAAGAAGCTGACCACCATCACGACACACAAGGGGTTGTTTGAGTACAACAGAGGCCCGTTCGGGATTCGCTCGGCTGCCGCGATCTTCCAACGAAATATGGAAAGCCTCCTCAAGTCGATTCCAGGGACGGTGGTTTTTCAGGACGACATCCTCATCACGGGTTACGATACTGAAGAACACCTCCACAACCTGGAGGAGGTGCTACGCAGACTGGACCAGGTAGGTCTGCGACCGAAAAAGGTGAAGTGCGTCTTCCTTGCTCCAGAGGTAGAATTTCTCAGGATGAGGGTAGCAGCAGACGGGATCAGACCTACTGCGTCCAAGACGGAAGCGATCCAGAGAGCACCCAGACCCCGTAACACGACGGAGCTGCGTTCGTTCCTGGGGCTCCTGAACTATTTTGGTAACTTTCTTCCCAAATTGAGCACGATGCTAGAGCCGCTACATGTGCACCTACGCAAAGGTCGTGAATGGGTCTGGGGGGACAGCCAGGAAAGGGCTTTTAATAGAGCACGCAATTTGTTATGTTCCAATAACATAGAAACATAGAAAATAGGTGCTGGAGCAGGCCATTCAGCCATTCTAGCCTGCACTGCCATTCAATGAGTTCATGGCTGAACATGAAACTTCAGTACCCCCTTCTTGCTTTCTCGCCATACCCCTTGCTCCCCCGAGTAGTAAGGACTTCATCGAACTCCCTTTTGAATATATTTAGTGAATTGGCCTCAACTACTTTCTGTGGTAGAGAATTCCACAGGTTCACCACTCTCTGGGTGAAGAAGTTTCTCCTCATCTCGGTCCTAAATGGCTTACCCCTTATCCTTAGACTGTGACCCCTGGTTCTGGACTTCCCCAACATTGGGAACATTCTTCCTGCATCCAACCTGTCCAAACCCGCCAGAATTTTAAACGTTTCTATGAGGCCCCCTCTCACTCTTCTGAACTCCAGTGAATACAAGCCCAGTTGATCCAGTCTTTCTTGATAGGTCAGTCCCACCATCCCGGGAATCAGTCTGGTGAATCTTCGCTGCACTCCCTCAATAGCAAGAATGTTCTTCCTCAAGTTAGGAGACCAAAACTGCACACAATACTCCAGGTGTGGCCTCACCAAGGCCCTGTACAACTGTAGCAACACCTCCCTGCCCCTGTACTCAAATCCCCTCGCTATGAAGGCCAACATGCCATTTGCTTTCTTAACCGCCTGCTGTACCTGCATGCCAACCTTCAATGACTGATGTACCATGACACCCAGGTCTCGTTGCACCTTCCCTTTTCCTAATTTGTCACCATTCAGATAATAGTCTGTCTCTCTGTTTTTACCACCAAAGTGGATAACCTCACATTTATCCACATTATACTTCATCTGCCACACATTTTTCCACTCACCTAACCTATCCAAGTCACTCTGCAGCCTCATAGCATCCTCCTCGCAGCTCACACTGCCACCCAACTTAGTGTCATCCGCAAATTTGGAGATACTACATTTAATCCCCTCGTCTAAATCATTAATGTACAATGTAAACAGCTGGGGCCCCAGCACAGAACCTTGCGGTACCCCATAGTCACTGCCTGCCATTCTGAAAAATACCCATTCACTCCTACTCTCTGCTTCCTGTCTGACAACCAGTTCTCAATCCACGTCAGCACACTACCCCCAATCCCATGTGCTTTAACTTTGCACATTAATCTCCTGTGTGGGACCTTGTCGAAAGCCTTCTGAAAGTCCAAATACACCACATCAACTGGTTTTCCTTTGTCCACTTTACTGGAAACATCCTCAAAGAATTCCAGAAGATTTGTCAAGCATGATTTCCCTTTCACAAATCCATGCTGACTTGGACCTATCATGTCACCATTTTCCAAATGCGCTGCTATGACATCCTTAATAATTGATTCCATCATTTTACCCACTACTGAGGTCAGGCTGACCGATCTATAATTCCCTGCTTTCTCTCTCCCTCCTTTTTTAAAAAGTGGGGTTACATTGGCTACCCTCCACTCGATAGGAACTGATCCAGAGTGAATGGAATGTTGGAAAATGACTGTCAATGCATCCGCTATTTCCAAGGCCACCTCCTTAAGTACTCTGGGATGCAGTCCATCAGGCCCTGGGGATTTATCGGCCTTCAATCCCTTCAATTTCCCCAACACAATTTCCCGACTAATAAAGATTTCCCTCAGTTCCTCCTCCTTACTAGACCCTTTGACCCCTTTTATATCCGGAAGGTTGTTTGTGTCCTCCTTAGTGAATACTGAACCAAAGTACTTGTTCAATTGGTCTGCCATTTCTTTGTTCCCTGTTATGACTTCCCCTGATTTTGACTGCATGGGACATACGTTTGTCTTTACTAACCTTTTTCTCTTTACATACCTATAGAAACTTTTGCAATCCGCCTTAATGTTCCCTGCAAGCTTCTTCTCGTACTCCATTTTCCCTGCCCTAATCAAACCCTTTGTCCTCCTCTGCTGAGTTCTAAATTTCTCCCAGTCCCCAGGTTCGCAGCTATTTCTGGCCAATTTGTATGCTACTTCCTTGGCTTTAATACTATCCCTGATTTCCCTAGATAGCCACGGTTGAGCCACCTTCCCTTTTTTATTTTTACGCCTGTTAACGCTATATGACTCATGTCAGAAACTTGTGTTAACGTGCGATGCGTCGTCCTATGGGGTCGGGTGTGTGTTGCAGCATGTCACTGCCAAGGGTCAGTTACAGCCGGTAGCTTATGCCTCCAGAAGTCTGTCCCAGGCAGAAAGGGCTACGGGATGGCAGAAAAGGAGGTGCTCGCATGTGTATATGTGGTAAAGAAAATGCACCAGTACCTGTTTGGCAGGAAATTTGAGCTGGAGACAGATCACAAACCCCTAGCGTCCCTTTTGGCCGACAACAAGGCCATAAATGCAAACGCATCGGCCCGCATACAGAAGTGGGCATTCACGTTAACTGCCTATGACTACACAATTCGGCACAGACCGGGCACCGAAAACTGCGCCGATGCACTCAGCAGGCTCCCACTAGCCACCACTGAGGGGGCTACCGAGCATGCTGCTGAGATGGTGATGGCTGTTGAAGCTTTCGGAAGCGAAGGCTCACGCGTGAGAGCCCGTCAGATTAAAGTCTGGACAAATAGAGACCCGCTATTGTTTCTAGTCAAGAAATGTGTCCTGAATGGGGACTGGGCAGCCACGTACAGGGCATGCCCTGAAGAATTTAAACCATTTCACAGGCACAGGGATGAACTCTCGATTCAGGCCGATTGCCTACTGTGGGGAAACCGTGTAGTCATGCCCCAGATGGGCAAAGAGGTGTTCATCAGAGAACTCCACAATGAGCACCCGGGCATTGTCATGATGAAGGCAATTGCCAGGTCACACGTTTGGACGCAGATCTGGAACTTTGTGTTCGCAGGTGCAACACGTGTGCCCAGCTGGACAATGCGCCCAGGGAAGCCCCCCTTAGCCCCTGGACATGGCCCGCCAAGCCTCGTCACGCATCCATGTGGACTACGCAGGTCCTGTATTGGGAAAATGGTTTTGGTTGTAGTAAACGCCTACTCCAAATGGATCAAGTGTGACATTTTAAATTCAAGCACATCCTCTGCCACGGTAGAAAGTCGACGGGCAATATTTGGCGGCCAGTCTACCGGACATCTTGGTCAGCGACAATAGCCCGTGCTTCACAAGCACTGAATTCCAGAACTTCATGGCAGGCAATGGAATTAACCATGTCAGTACGGCACCGTTCAAGCCGGCCTCAAATGGCCAGGCAGAACGAGCAGTGCAGATAATCAAACAGGGGATGCTCAGAATCCAAGGGGGTTCCCTACAAAGCTGCTTATCACACTTCCTGTTGGCCTAGAGATCCCGACCACACTCGCTCAGAGGGGTTCCATCCGCAGAGCTGCTAATGAAAAGGACGCTCAAAACCCGGTTATCCCTTATACACCCCACCATGAAAGAAATTGTCGAGAGCAGGCGCCAGTCACAATATGTCTACCATGACAGGAATGCGAGGGCGCGATGTATTGATGTAAATGACCCTGTTTTTGTCCTCAACCACGCTGCAGGGCCCAAATGGCTCGCAGGCACTGTGATTGCCAAAGAGGGAAATAGGATTCTGGTAGTTAAACTTACCAATTGACAAATCTGCCGCAAACACATGGATCAAACAAAAAGGAGGTTCAGCAACCCCATAGAAGAAGCAGAGGAAAAACACGATATAGAGTTCACTCCACCACAGGTGACCAAACACCGGAACCAAAGGGAGGAGAGCCCAGTCACTGTGGGCAGTTCGGACAGGCCTGAGGCACCGCAAACAGCAGACACTCAGGCCAGCGCCCAACCACCGGAGCCCCAACTCGGGCGCTCTACAAGAGAGCGTAAGCCACCAGAGAGACTCAACCTGTGATCCCAATAAGACTTTGGGGAGGGAGGTGATGTCATGTATTTAACCAGCATTGTAACCCATGTATAATCTGACCTAAGTTGTACACTGTGAGAACAATGACCACTAGGTGGCGAACTTGTGGGAGACACTCCTAACCTGGACCTTCAGGTATAAAAGGGGAAGCTCCATCCACTTCCATCACTTGAGTGCTAAGGAATAAAGGACTGACCTCTTAAGCATGGGTGCATTTATACTATATAGTAAGGACGTATCATAAATCTGCTTTCATCATAAGAACTTGTGATCCATCATTTTCCCCCAGTGCTTCAATCAGCAAAATGCTAACTTCCTACTGACACAAGTCTCTTTTATATTGAAGCAATTGCATTTCAAACTTAGACTTGTGAATAAAACAGAATTACCTTGGTAGGCATTTCTTTGAACCATGTGTTGTGCAGGAATACTCCACAATCTGTCAAGATCATGGACTGTAATGCCTGTGCAACTTATTTTTTTTGTAGAATATCTGAGAAACAGCAACAAAGTAAATGTTAAAATTAAATTCTGCTCTTGACATAATCTGTATTCTGTAGCATGAGCCTCATATTAAGTCTTTTCAGTTGGGGAAAGAAAGATTAATTCATGCTATCCTATTCCTGGCAAGAAATATATTGAATTATGCTGACTAAAGATAGAGCAGTTATCAAGTTGTGTGTGTGTGGGGAGCTCCTGTGGGACACCATAGTTATGGAGCAAATATTTGAGGAAGATGGCCGCCGGAGTGGCAGCTTGTTCGGAAGCTCCCCTACCAAAACAACTTTACCCTTGATATCTCTCGCCATCCGACAACTTTTCACCCTCAACCTCCCCCCTCCCACTGTCTAAACTTTCCCTAGCCCTAATAGACCCTAATAGGGAATCCATTTTCTTAATACTTTACTTTAAACCCTAATCCTACAAATCCCACAAATTCAGGCCTTCCTCAGGCGCGAACCTCTCCTCCAAACATCCACACCTCTCACCGGCGATGCGACCGGACTACCAGCGACCGAGCCTCCTGCAACAGTGACCTGGACCTGGACCTCTTTCCTTTTTCTTCGCCGTTGACGCAGGTGCCCCACCTGATCCTCGATCCTCGGCGACACCCGGCGAGCCAAGTGAGCCTCCGACCAGGCGATCGGGCATCCACATCCTCCAACCACGATCAGACCTCCTCCAGCGGCGATCGGGCCCCCTCCAACGGCGGCAGCTAGGCCTCTCCTCCACGACTACAAGGAATGACGATCCTCGACGACATCCGGTGAACCAGTTGAGCCTCCAATCAAGCGATCGGGCCCTTCCAGCGGTGATCAGGCACCTCCCCTTCAACAACGATCGGACCATTCCCAACGACAACCGGGTCTCTTCCAGCGGTGATCGGGTCTCCTCCAGTGATGGTGACTGGGCCTCTCCTCCTCGGCGGTGATTGGGCCTCCTCCTCTTCAGTGACAACGACTGTGCCTCTCCTCCTCCTTCAATGACGACTGGGCCTCTCCTTCCCCGCTGATGACTTGTCCTCTTCTCCCCAACACATGGTGAGTACCATGGCTGTGACCACCCTGACCTTCCACACTGAACTCCAGGGGACCACTGACCTTCCTAATGCCTGCCCCCAACCTAACAGCAGGCCACCTACCATCAAGGGCGCTACTCAACACCGGACTTGCGGCCAACACCTCGCCGTAGGCAACTAGGCTCACATAGCAGTGCCTGGTCTCCAGTCGTCTTGGACCCCCTTGCCACTGGACCAAGACCTTGATCAGCTAAGCCCGTGTGGTTGCCGGTTAAAAGAACTCATGCACAGGCATCTTCCACTCATCTAATATGAAGTTCGGGACCTGGAACGTCAGGACCCTAATGGACAACTCCAACAGCGACAGGCCGGAATGCCGCACCGCTATAGTTGCCCGGGAACTTAGACGCTTTGACATTGACATTGCCGCCCTAAGCGAGACCCGGCGGGCAGGGAAAGGCCAGCTCAAGTGACATGGTGGAGATTATACCTTTTTCTGGAAAAGAAAACCAGAGGAAGAACACTGCCTTCATGGAGTCGGCTTTGCCGTCAAAAATGAACTGGTCGGCCACCTCAAAAATTCCCCCAGCAGGGTTAACGAATGTCTCATGGCCCTTCGTCTTACCCTATCCTGGAACCAATGTGCAACAGTGATCAGTGCGTATGCCCCAACACTCAATGCAATGGATGAGGCTAAAGAGGGTTTTTATTCCAACCTCGAGACATCCCTGTCCCGTGTCCTCATGGGCGACAAATTGATCCTCCTAGGAGATTTTAATGCCAGGATCGGCAAAGACACAACCCTTTGGGGAGGCAGAGAGGGAGTAGGGAAAGCTAACTCCACGGCACCCCACTCCTGACAAAATGTCTAGAACACGAACTCCTCATCACCAACACCCTGTTCCGCCAGAGGGACAAATACAAGGCATCGTGGCAACACCCTCGCTCCAAACACTGGCACCTGCTGGACTATGTCATTGTCCGAGCCAGTGATCGCAAGGATGTACGCATCACCCGAGTCATGACAGGAGCTTACGACTGCTGGTCAGACGATCGCCTAATCCGATCCGTCATCATTATTAACATATCCCCAAAGCAGAGAGAACAGCAGAAGCAGTGCCGCAAAAATGTGAATACCGGGGCAATTAAGGACCCAGCTAAGAGAGCCCCATACAGCCAGTGCCTCACAGTTAATCTGGCGGTGCCTTGATGATCCTGAGATGCTCAATGCCCACAGCGCTTGGTCTGCTAAGGAAAGATAGATTACGAAGGCAAACTTGCGCAAAACATAAAAACAGATAGTAAAAGCTTTTACAGATATATAAAACGGAAAATAGTGACTAAAGTAAATGTTGGTCCCTTAGAAGATGAGAAGGGGGATTTAATAATGGGAAATGTGGAAATGTCTGAGACCTTAAACAATTATTTTGCTTCGGTCTTCACAGTGGAAGACACAGAAATCATGCCAGAAATTGCTGGTCACAGGAATGTGGGAAGGGAGGACCTTGAGACAATCACTATCACCAGGGGGGTAGTGCTGGACAGGCTAATGGGACTGAAGGTAGACAAGTCCCCTGGTCCTGATGAAATGCATCCCAGGGTATTAAAAGAGATGGCAGAAGTTATAGCAGATGCATTCGTTATAATCGACCAAAATTCTCTGGATTCTGGAGAGGTACCAGCGGATTGGAAAGCAGCTAATGTAACGCCTCTGTTTAAAAAAGGGGGCAGACAAAAGGCAGGTAACTCTCGGCCGGTTAGTTTAACATCTGTAGTGGGGAAAATGCTTGAAACTATCATTAAGGAAGAAATAGCGGGACATCTCGATAGGAATAGTGCAATCAAGCAGGCGCAGCATGGATTCATGAAGCGGAAATCATGTTTAACTAATTTACTGGAATTCTTTGAGGATATAACGAGCATGGTGGATAGAGGTGTACCGATGGATGTGGTGTATTTAGATTTTCAAAAGGCATTCGATAAGGTGCCACACAAAAGGTTACTGCAGAAGATAAAGGTACGCTGAGTCAGTGGAAATGTATTAGCATGGATAGAGAATTGGCTGGCTAACAGAAAGCAGAGAGTCGGGATAAATGGATCCTTTTCGGGTTGGAAATCGGTGGTTAGTGGTGTGCCACAGGGATCGGTGCTGGGACCACAACTGTTTACAATATACATAGATGACCTGGAAGAGGGGACAGAGTGTAGTGTAACAAAATTTGCAGATGACACAAAGATTAGTGGGAAAGCGGGTTGTGTAGAGGACACAGAGAGGCTGCAAAGAGATTTAGATAGGTTAAATGAATGGGCTAAGGTTTGGCAGATGGAATACAATGTCGGAAAGTGTGAGGTCATCCACCTTGGGGAAAAAAAAACAGTAAAAGGGAATATTATTTGAATGGGGAGAAATTACAACATGCTGCGGTGCAGAGGGACCTGGGGGTCCTTGTGAATGAAACTCTGAATGAATCCCAAAAAGTTAGTTTGCAGGTGCAACAGGTAATCAGGAAGGCGAATGGAATGTTGGCCTTCATTGCGAGAGGGATGGAGTACAAAAGCAGGGAGGTCCTTCTGCAATTGTACAGGGTATCGGTGAGGCCGCACCTGGAGTACTGTGTGCAGTTTTGGTCACCTTACTTAAGGAAGGATATACTGGCTCTGGAGGGGTTACAGAGACGATTCACTAGGCTGATTCCGGAAATGAGGGGGTTACCTTATGATGATAGATTGAGTAGACTGGGTCTTTTCTCGTTGGAGTTCAGAAGGATGAGGGGGTGATCTTATAGAAACATTTAAAATAATGAAAGGGATAGACAAGATAGAGGCAGAGAGGTTGTTTCCACTGGTCGGGGAGACTAGAACTAGGGGGCACAGCCTCAAAATACGGGGGAGCCAATTTAAAACCGAGTTGAGAAGAAATTTCTTCTCCCAGAGGGTTGTGAATCTGTGGAATTCTCTGCCCAAGGAAGCAGTTGAGGCTAGCTCATTGAATGTATTCAAATCACAGATAGATAGATTTTTAACCAATAAGGGAATTAAGGGTTATGGAGAGCGGGCGGGTAAGTGGAGCTGAGTCCACGGCCAGATCAGCCATGATCTTGTTGAATGGCGGAGCAGGCTCGAGGGGCTAGATGGCCTACTCCTGTTCCAATTCTTATGCTCTGCCCTCCAGGCCTCCATAACCAGAGCCTGTGAAGAGACACTTGGTTACTCAACCAGAAAACACCAGGACTGGTTTGATGAATGCTTAATGCTCATTTTACCGCTGAAATGACGTATAACGCCCATATACCGCCCATTTTGGCACAAAATGGAAACTGACGGGCATTTTTAGAAAACTTATCGCTGAGTGTTACTTTCCCCATGTGCTTAACGCCGGGAAAAAATATTATTGCCCGCCCACTCTTTTTGGGCGGAATCATCAGAATGGGTGAAATCAACGCCCATAATATCGCCCAGTGTTAATTTCCGCACTGATTTCACGCCGAGATTCAATAATACCGCTCGCACAATTTTGTTTGTCGTAAAGAGCATATTTACCGAAACTACGGCCATGAGATTGCCCAACGTCATTTTCACCACCTCGCACTCATATCGGCAACAATATCACTCGCCCAAAAAAACGGCCAGAGAAAGTGGAACTAACTGGAACTCATCACAGCGTTATGGACGCCATGTTCCAGATCACATGTTGCATCCTTTAAAAGGCTGCTGTGCTTCAACCTCGGTGGAGTTCGGATATACTCTGCAGGTCGATGGAGTGGATGTGAACATCTGTAAAAACATCTTGACCATACAGTGACCAATTGGAATTAAAGAGGTGTCTTCGTCGGGACATTCCTTGTTTGTGACCAATCGGTGGAAAACAGAGAGCTACTGCAATGGGGCCTGTCCTTTCTCACCCTCTCTTGGTGACCAATTACATGCAGCAGACTCGAGATTGCCAAAGGTACGCTCCACTGCATTATGTGCCCAATGTAAGACATGACAGACAGATGAGGAAGACCAGACGTTGCAACCTCCGCAAATACAAGGAGAAGCATTCTTACGTCGATTTGCCTGACACCACCTGCTTTTGGAGACTGCGCTTCCACAAAGAGGTTATCACTGAGATATGCCTCGGGTTCTCTTCAGGCCACAGCTGGAGACATTTGCGGACTTTCTCAGCATGCCACACATTGCTGCATTAGACAGGTCACTGAAGCCCTGTACGCATGCAGGAAGGACTTGATCAGCTTCTCTATGATCAGGGAGGCACAGAGTGAGAGGGCTGTAAGATTCTCCAGAATTGCAAACTTCCCCAAGGTGCAGGGAGCAATAGACTACGCACTTCGCGATGCGGGCACCTTTTCAGGATACAGAGATTTTCAGGAACCGCAAGGGATTCCACTCCCTGAATGTCCAACCGGTTGTCGACCAGCAGCAAATTATACTGGCAGCGAATGCTCAATTTCCGGGCAGCATCCATGATGCTCACGTCCTGCGTGAGAGCATTGTATCTGACTTGTTTAACAATCAGCCACAAGATCAATGCTGGATGCTTGGTGACAAAGGATATGGCCTCGCCACCTGGCTTTTATACTCCATCCCCTTTGCAATAAAGCCCAAGATACCATTGGCCTTCCTGATCATTTGCTGTACCTGCATACTATCCTTTTGTGTTTCATGCACAAGTACCCCCAGGTCCCGCTGTACTGCGGCACTTTGCAATTTTTCTCCATTTAAATAATAACTTGCTCTTTGATTTGTTTTCTGCCAAAGTGCATGACCTCGCACTTTCCAACATCATACTCCATCTGCTAAATTTTTGCCCACTCACTTAGCCTGTCTATCCTCACACATTGTTTTGTTAAATAAAAAACATTTAAACCGAACATTAGTCTGAAATCATCAGTATTTCTGTGCAAACCAACCCTTCTCCCACCACTGCCACCCCCTGCTTTTCCTCCTCACCTCTACCCCCTCCCCTTCCCCTCCTGACTCCAAGCCTTCTGGCCGAGGAGCTCCTCAGGCGATGCTTCATTGGGGGGATGTGGGGGGATGCCGGTCGAAGAGTTGCTTGGACGGATACGGGAGAGGATGGTCCCGAGGTGGGAACATGCTCCAAGCCAGAATCAAGAAGTTGCTGCTGGCTCTCATGTGTGCTTGGTAATGGGGGTGCGGCACCTTGGGGTGCAGTGCTGCACTCTGGGACCACTGGGAGCTCTCTGCCACCAGTGTTGCTGGCTACCAGCTCCAGGGCATTCTCCATCCCTTCCATGGTGTATCTTATTTGTTGAACAAAAGCTCGGTGCCAACTATGTTCTTGGTGCTTAGTAAGCTTTTTGCTGCTGGTGAATCTCCCTCGTTCCGCCCACAACAGCCAGATAAGGACACACCACACCCACACACGCTTTCAGTGCCTCTGAGCTCCCTCTCTTTCTCTGTCTCCTCTTCTTCGCCTGTCATGATGACCCTTGACATCCTGAATCGCGGGAATTGAGCGTTGCCATGCCGTTGCTAAGGACGGCGACATTTTACGGCAGAAGGTCACAAAACTTTAACGCTAACGCCCATTTCATATCGCTCGCAGTAACGGCCATTTTCAAAAATGGAGTCTAGGTGCTTTGAGAATGGGCGAGAAGCCGGCGATCTGAAAACCCTTTTTTACTGTCCACACCGGAAATACCGGCCATTTTTGGGCAATAAGCACAAAAGTGGAGGTTCTAGCCCTTAGAGTTTTAGCTGACAGGTCGCTAAAGCTGTCGGCACAATGTATCCAAACTGTGTAAAAAAAGACATAGAAGGTTGGGATGCTTAAGAAGGTATATATAACTTATGAATCCAGAGAGGTAATTTAAAAACTATATTTGGCCATGGCGAGACCACATCTGGAGTACTGTGTGCAGTTTTGATTTCCTTACTTCAAAAAGGATATTCAGTTATGGGAGGCATAGAGAGAGAAGCTACACAGTTGATCCCAGAACTTCAGGGAATGATGTAGGAGGTAAAATTAACTACCTCTTTTGAAAAGTGAGGACTGAGAGTGGATGTGATAGAAGTGTTTAAAATTACGAAAGTTTTGGATAAATTGGTTCCAAGTAAGCTTTTCTGTGGTGTCCAAAATTTAAGCACAAGGGGTCATATTTACAAATTACGGAAAGCAAAAGTAAATAGGAAATGACTATTTTTAAGTATATGGAACAAATTGCCAGCACATATGGTGATACAAGAAACTTTAATGGATTTCAATAAAATACTTTATATGTTCTTATCAACGAATGGAATTCAGGATTATTGGAAATGCGCCATGAGAAGACTGTGAATAGGAGGGCTCGATGGACCAAAGGCCTTCTCCTGTCTGAAATTGTTCTGATGCTACTACAACTGGCTGCAATTTCATGGGAAACAAAAATCTGCCAAACTTCCTACTTGTAATTGTTACCTAGAGATCCTTATTTGAAGTGTGTGTACATAGGCATTGCACAAGCTCAGTTGTAATATTTCCCACTATTAAAGATTTACACATGACTAAAGAACACTTAGGCATCATACCAGCAAAATCTAATGTCATATTTGGGAGTGTGCAATGATTTTCAGTGTTCAAGGCTCCCCAGAGTGAAATGGAGGAGCATTTCCATCTGGACTTAACCTCAATGAAGGGGGTGAATGTCTTCAGAGGGGAGGGAGAAAAATGGGAGGGGGACTAAATTATAATGTACGAGGGATCATCAATTCCTAGTGAATAAAACATCAGATATACATTTCTCATTCTGTACTGAAGGGAAGATTCTGAGACACAAGGGAACATAATGCTAAAAAAAAGGTCTAAAATAAAATGTGTCTACTTCCTTCTTATCCTTTTCATATTACTGAAGTAACATAGCTCCATCAGAAAAGGTAAACTGGAAGAATTCCAGGATCCAAATTCTGTTAAATAAGAGGTCCTTGTGATTTGCACTGCAAAATTGTGGCCATGGGGGTTCTCAACATTGATTCCAAGCCCCACTTCATGTCTAATACGGTCAAGGAAACGTCCTACTGATCACAACTTACTGCTCCCCATCCCTTTAAATGATGAATCAGTATCCCTAAATGTTGAACATCAGATGGAGGAAGCTCGGAGGGAAGCAAGGGGACAGAATGTAGTCTGGGTAGAGACTTCAATGTCCACCACAAACATTGGCTCAGTTGTATCATCACTAACCAAGCTGGCTGAATCCTGAAGGACATAGATGTCCAAATGGGCCTGCGTCAGGTGGTGAGGGAACCAACATGAGGAAGTAACCTACCTGACCTCGTCCTTATCACCCTACTTGTTGTAGACATGTCTTTCCTGATAGCATTGGTAGAAGTGACCACTGCATAGTCTTTATGAAGATAAGGTTTCATCTCCATGATGAGGACATTCTTCATTGTGTAGTATGGCATTAACATCATGCTAACGGGGTCAGACCAAGAACAGATCTAGCTGCCTGAAACTGGGCTTCCACGAGTGGCTGTACAGCATCAGCAGCAGCAGAATTGTATACCACTGTAATCTGTAATGTCATGGCTGTGCCACATCCTTCACTCCTTGATCACCATGAAGCCAGGAGACCAACCCTGGGCTCAATGGCAGCAGCTACTACACAGAGCTGCCAATATTCTAAACATCAAAAGCTGCAAACTATAAACAGCTAAGTGGTCCCACATGAAAGGATCAGAACAAAGCTCTGTAGCCCTACCACATCCAGTTGAGAATGGTAGTGGACAACCAGGCAACTAATAGGAAGAGCAGGAGACTTCATGAACATTTCCATTCTCAAATGCGGTGGAGTCCAGCACATGAGTGCAAGAGACAAGGCTGAAGTATTACCAATCTCTTCAGCTAAAAGTGCTAATTGGATGATTCAGGTTCCACCAGAAACATTCAGCTCCACACCTCAGCACAGCATTGATCCAGATGTAGATGCAAGAGCTGAATGCCAGAGCAGAGGTTAGAGTAGCTGTTGTTGACATCAAGGCAGCATTTGACTGAGTATGGCACCAGAACTTTCGCAAAACTGAAAGGAGTCAATGGAAAATCCTCTTGTGGCTGGAATAATACCTGATATAAAAGGAAGATGGTTGTGGTTTTCAGAGGCCAGTCAGAAGTTTCTTGTTAAACAGTCCTTAGCCCAAGGATCTTAAGCTACTTCACCAATGACCATCCTTCCCTCTGTCATAAAGTAATGAGTAATCGCTGACGATTCTAATGTTCAGCTCTATTCACAACTTCTCTGCTATTGAAGTAGCCTATGCCAGCTTACAGCAAGATCTGGCTTGGACTGACAGCATCCCATCCCTTCAGTTAAAGGGGAGGGCCGCTGCGAGCTCGACAGCCACTTTAGTGGCACCCACTGGGCCACTAGGGAGGCAATGACCCGGCACCCAAGAGGGGGTGCTAAGCTGCCTATTGGTGGCCCGGCCAATTCCGTGGCCGCCATTGTTGGGCTGACTTCAGAGTCGGTTGACAATTAAAATAAAATGGTGGCCGCTGATGTGCGCCCTCCCGTTTAAGGACGTACAGGCCGCACTGCCACCGGCAGCTTCCTGCTGGGAAAAGCTGTCGGGGGCACCGTGTGGCGGCGGCTCCGCTTCTGCGGTACAATTTCCCTCGCGGGGCAGTAAGGGGTTGGCGCGTGCCCGAAGGGGCGGGAAGACGATGTGTGGCAATATCGGATGTGTCGGACCATCCGTCTGCCCCCAGTTGGAAAGGCCTTACCGCCCCATTTCCACCTTAAAGAGGGGGGCAATTTTGGCCCCAGAATGTTTGCCCGACAGGTATCATATGTGGACCCTACAAATGCTGAACGCTCTTATGCTGCGGAGAGTGCCAGTTTTAATCATAGGAAATCTGAAAGGAATTCTCCAGCAAGCGCTCACACAATCTGTGTTCCTGTATCAAACCTTGCTGTCTGCCAGCCCTGTCAGAGGAAAATTTAAGTTTGCTTGTGCATGTTTACTTCAATTTTTAGTAAAAAAAATGCATATCCTGAGTATAAGGCCAGTGTGACATGAGGTTGTCCTCACATGATTCATTGGAATTCTACAATGGTCCAACAAAAGACCCGGGACCTAAAGAACAGGTGGTGGATGGAGAAAGCACAGGAGATACAGCAGCTGGCCGACAGCCAAGATGTGTGAGGTTTCTTCATCGCAGTCAAGGCCACCTACGATCCAAACACTCAAGGCCCCACCCCACTGCTGGCCAAGAACAGGGAAACATTCATCAAGGACACCGAGGCAGTCAGGGCCTGCTGGAAGGAGCACTTCGAAGATCTCCTCAATGGAGACTCTGCCTTTGACCCGAGTGTTCTCGACTCCATCCCGCAGCATGCTACCCGCCACCACCTCAGTGTGACCCCAACACTGCATGAGGTAGAAAAAGCCATAAGACAGTTTAACAACAAGGCTATGGGTGCAGATAGAATTCCTGCTGAGGTACTGAAGTATGGCGGAGAGGCACTGTTGGCGCGAATACATGACCTCATCTCTCTCATCTGGAGGGAGGAGAGCATGCCGGGAGATCTCAGAGATGCAGTAATCGTGACTATCTTTAAAAAAGGGGACAAGTCCGACTGCGGCAACTACAGAGGAATCTCCCTGCTATCAGCAACTGGGAAAGTCGTCGCTAGAGTTCTCCTCAACAGTCTCTTCTCTGTGGCCAAGGATCACCTCCCGGAGTCGCAGTGCAGATTTCGTCCCCCTCGGGGCACAATGGATATGATTTTTGCAGCGCGACAGCTGCAGGAAAAATGTAGGGAACAGTGCCAGCCCTTATACATGGCCTTCTTCGACCTTACAAAGGCCTTTGACACTGTCAACCGCGAGGGTCTATGGAGCGTCCTCCTCCGTTTCGGATGCCCCCAACAGTTCGTCACCATCCTCCGCCTGCTCCACGACGACATGCAGGTCGTGATCCTTACCAACGGATCCATCACAGAACCAATCCACGTCCGGAGCGGGGTCAAGCAGGGATGCATCCTCGCCCCAACCCCACAGTCGACAAGCTCCCCACTGGAGTGGAACTAAACTACAGAACCAGTGGGAACCTGTTCAACCTTCGCCGTCTCCAGGCCAGGTCCAAGACCACCCCAACCGCTGTCGTCGAGCTACAGTATGCGGATGACGCCTGCGTCTGTGCACACACTGAGGCTGAACTCCAGGACATAGTCGACATATTTACTGAGGCGTACGAAAGCATGGGCCTTATGCTAAATGTCAGTAAGACAAAGGTCCTCCACCAGCCTGTCCTCGCCGCACAGCACTGCCCCCCAGTCATCAAGATCCACGGCGCAGCCCTGGACAACGTGGACCACTTCCCATATCTCGGGAGCCTCCTATCAACAAGAGCAGGCACTGACGACGCGACCCAACACTGCCTCCAGTGCGCCAGTGCAGCCTTCGGCCGCCTGAGAAAAAGTGTGTTTGAAGATCAGGCCCTCAAAACTGCCACCAAGCTCATGGTTTACAGGGCTATAGTAATACCTGCCTTCCTGTATGGCTTATAAACATGGACCATGTACAGTAGACACCTCAAGTCACTGGAGATATACCACCAACGATGTCTCCGCAATATCCTACAAATCCCCTGGGAGGACGATGCACCAACGTTAGCCTCCTCGTCCAGGCCAACATCCCCAGCATTGAAGCACTGACCACACTTGGTCAGTTCTGCTGGGCAGGCCACATGGTTCGCATTCCAGACACGAGACTCCCAAAGCAAGCTCTCTACTCGGAACTCCTTCACGGCAAACAAGCCAAAGGAGGGCAGTGGAACCCCTCAAAGCCTCCCTGATAAAGTGCAACATCCCCACTGACACCTGGGAGTCCCTGGCCAAAGACTGCTCTAAGTGGAGGTAGTGCACCCGGGAGGGCGCTGAGCACCTCGAGTCTCGTCGTTGAGAGCATGCAGAAATCAAGCACAGGCAGCGGAAAGAGCGTGCGGCAAACCAGTCCACCCATCCCTTCCTTCAACGACTGTTTCTCCCACCTGTGACAGAGACTGTGGTTCTAGTATTGGACTGTTCAGCCACCTAAGAACTCATGCTAAGAGTGGAAGCAAGTCTTCCTCGATTCCGAGGGACTGCCTATGATGATGATAACAATAGTTGAAAATGACACAGCATTGCTGCACACACTGGATGAGAATATGAACTGAAATAAAGTTTTGTTATCACAGTACATTGATCTTTTGGATTTTTCACTTTGGGTGGGGTGGGAAGTGTTATGTCTTGAATAAAGAGCAGACTAGATACTGCGAGCCACCCCCGCCCCCAAAGCTCAATAGTGTAACTATTTACAATGTAACTATTTACAATGTGAGTTGATCTGGGGCCTTCCTTTTCCTGGTTGATCATCTCAGTGCAAATGCTGGTTTTGGTGAGTCGTTTTTTGGGCCCTCGCTGGGCTGCTGGGGGTGGTGAGTCCTGCTGGGCTGCTGTGGGTGATGGGTTCTGCTTCGTGGTCAACCGCTGGTTCGGTTGCCACTTGTGTGTGTGTTGGGGGGTCGAAAAAGGTGGAGTCTATTGTGGGTTGTTCTGGATAGTCCGTGAATCTGAGTTTGGTTTGGTCCAAGTGTTTCCTGCAGGTGAGTCCATTTGAGAGTTTGACCACAAATACCCTACTCCCCTCTTTGGCCAAAACAGTGCCAGGAAGCCACTTGGGACCATGTCCACAGTTCAACACAAATACAGGATCATTTATCTCAATTTTGCGTGACACATTTGCGCGATCATGAAATGTATTCTGTTGAAGCCGCCTGCTTTCTACCTGTTCATGTAGGTCAGGGTGGACTAACGAGAGCCTTGTCTTAAGTGCCCTTTTCATGAGCAGTTCAGTGGGAGGGTCCCCAGTGAGCGAGTGGGATCTTGTGCAGTAAGTGAGAAGGACTCGGGATAAGCGAGTCTGCAGTGAGCCTTCAGTTACCCTTTTCAAGCTCTGCTTTATTGTTTGAACTACTCGTTCTGCCTGACTGTTGGATGCTGGTTTAAACGTGGCAGATGTGACATGTTTGATCCCATTGCGGGTCATGAACTGCTTGAACTCGGCACTGGTAAAGCACAGCCCACTGTCACTTACAAGGACATCAGGCAGGCCATGCTTGGCCTGTGGCAAACGTGGCCCGTAGGTTTTCAGTGGTGCCAGCGGATGTCCTTGCCGACATTATCACACATTCAATCCATTTGGAGTACGCATCTACAACCACTAAGATTATTTTTCCCAAGAATGGGCCTACATAGTCGACATGGACCCTGGACCACGGTTTGGAGGGCCAAGACCATAAACTTAGTGGTGCCTCCCTGGGTGCATTGCTTAACTATAAATATGTATTACATTTGTGCCAGCAGGACTCTAGGTCTGTATCGATACCATGCCACCACACGTGGGATCTGGCTAGCCCTTTAATCATTATGATGCTTGGGTGGGTGCTGTGGAGATCACTAATGAAAGTGTCCCTGCCCTTTTTTGGCACCACTACCCAATTGCCCCATAGGAGGCAGTCTGCCTGTATAGACATTTCACCTTTGCGCTGCTGGTATGGCTTTATTTCTTCCTGCATCTCTAATGGGACGCTAGACCAACTCCCGTGGAGCACACAGTTTTTTACTAAGGACAGTAAGGGGTCCTGGCTCATTCAGGTTCTAATCTGTCGGGCGGTAACAGGTGATTGTTCACTCTTGAATGCTTGCATTACCATAACTAAATCTGCAGGCTGTGCTATCTCCACACCTGCGTTGGGCAATGGTAGCCTACTGAGAACGTCGGCACAGTTTTTTGTGCCTGGCCTGTGGCGCATGGCATAGTTGTATGCTGACAACGTGAGCACCCATCTCTGGATGCGGGTCGATGCATCCGTATTTATCCCCTTGCTTTCCGAAAAGAAGGATATAAGCGGCTTATGGTCGGTTTCCAATTCAAATTTGAGCCCGAACAGATATTGATGCATTTTCTTTACTCCATAAGCACACGCTAACGCTTCTTTTTCGATCATGCTGAAGGTCCTCTCGGCCTTAGACAGACTTCTAGATGCATAAGCAACTGGTTGCAATTTCCCAAATTCATTAGCTTGTTGCAATACACACCCGACCCTATTCAACGATGCATCACATGCTAGTACCAAACGAATTGTACAACCCAAGCAATTTGTTTGAACCTAACAGCTTCCTAGTTTTCTCAAAGGCATTTTCTTGGCTTTTACCCCATATCCATTCATCTCCTTTATGCAGTAAAGAGTGCAGGGGTTCTAACAATGTGCTAAGACCCGGTAAGAAGTTACCAAAATAGTTCAGGAGTCCTAGAAACGACCGCAACTCCGTCACGTTCTGTGGTCTCGGTGCGTTCTTGATTGCCTCCATCTTCGAGTCGGTGGGCCTGATGCCGTCCGCCGCGATTCTTCTCCCCAGGAACTCCACTTCAAGCGTTTTAGCCTGAGCCCCACATGATTAAGCCGACTAAGAACCTTCTCCACGTTCTGCAGGTGCTTGACAGTGTGCCGACCTGTAACCAAGATGTCGTCCTGGAAGACCACAGTGCGCGGGACCGACTTCAGCAAGCTTTCCAAGTTCCTCTGGAATATCGCCGCAGCCGATCGAATCCCAAACAGGCATCTGTTATAAATGAAGAGACCTTTGTGCATGTTGATGCAGGTGAGGCCTTTTGATGATTCCTTCAGCTCCTGTGTCATGTAGGCCGAGGTCAGGTCCAGCTTCGTGAACGTTTTCCCTCCCACCAGCGTTGCAAATAGGTCGTCTGCCTACGGTAGCGGGTATTGATCCAGCAGTGAGAAACGATTGATAGTTACTTTGTAATCACCACAGATTCTGACGGTGCCGTCTCCCTTGCGGACTGGAACAATCAGACTGGCCCACTCATTGAATTCAATCGGCGAAATGATGCCCTCTCGCTGTAGCTTGATTTCCACCCTCTCTCTCATCATGTAAGGTACCGCTCTCGCCTTGTGATGGATGGGTCGTGCCCCCAGAATCAAATGGATCTGCACTTTTGCTCCTTGAAACTTCCAGATGCTTGGTTCGAACAGCGAAGGGAACTTGTTTAGGACCTGGGCACATGAGGTGTCGTCGACGGACAAAAGCGCTCGGACATCGTCCCAGTTCCAGCATATCTTTCCCAGCCAGCTCCTGCTGAACAGCATGGGACCATCGCCCGCTACCACCCAGAGTGGTAACTCGTGCACCGCTCCATTGTCGAAGACCTTTACGGTGGCACTGCCGATTACAGGAATCAGTTCCAATGTATATGTTCTCAGTTTAGTATGAATGGGAGTCAGGACTGGCCTTGAGGCCTTGCTGCACCACAACTTATCAAAAGTCTTTTTGTTCATTATTGCACCCGTGTCCAGCTCCTTGAACAATGGGTGTCCATTTAATTCAACCATCAGCATTATACCTCTGCCTCCTCGGTCTGAGGCTCTGGTTCATCATGATCCACCGTGGATCTGTCCTCCTCTGCAACATGGTGATTTGCAGGATTAGCAGGGTTTGCAGCTCGCCTGCACATATATTGGAGGTGTCCCATTGTTCCACAGCCCTTGCAAACGTATCCTTTGAAGTGGCATGAATGGAAACGATGATCACTCCCGCAGTGCCAACAAGATGTTAATGGCCTTGTATTCACCACCCTTGATGGTGGACTCTGAGTCATCTGCGGACGTGCAGCTGCAGGCGTGTAAGTCCTGCCCTGTGCATTTCGATTTGAAAACAACGTTACTTTGTTCACAGTACTTGCAGCAACACTCGTGTGCTGAGAAATGTGTTTGGTATTGTCACTGGTGGTGATAAATGCCTGGGCTATCGCTATGGCTTTACTCAAGGTTGGGGTCGCTACAGTCAAAAGTCTGCGAAGTATTATTTCATGGCCAATGCCAAGTACAAAGATGTCCCTGAGTATGTGTGCCAAGTGTCCTTCAAATTCGCAATATCCTGCAAGGCGCCTTAGCTCGGCGACGTAGCTCACCACTTCCTGGTCTTCAGACCTCTTGTACGTGTAGAACCGATACCTCGCCATCAGAACACTTCCCTTCGGGTTTAGATGATCCTGGACCAGTGTGCACAACTCATCGTACGACTTGTCTGTGAGTTTCGCTGGAGATTTTTCATGAGGCCATAAGTTGGTGCCCCGCAAACGGTGAGGAGGATCGCCCTTCGTTTGGCAGCGTTCACTTCTCCTTCCAGCTCGTTGGCCATGAAGTATTGGTCGAGTCACTCCACGAAGGTTTCCCAATCATATCCCTTCGAAAATTTCTCCAGGATGCCCATGGTTCTCTGCATTGTTGCGATGGGGTTCATCAATTGTATCTCGTCGCCAGTTGTTATGTCTTGAATAAAGTCAGACTAGATACTGCGAGCTCAAAGTAAGGTGTAACCGTAGTCCTTTATTACAGATCTCAGAGTGCCTCTCCAGCCTGTGAGGCCTCCTTATATACAGGTGCTCCCAAGGGATTGTGGGATCCCTTGGGACTCCAGGGGATAAGGCCTCTGGTGGTTAGACATGGTATTTACAGGTTTACATACATAACAGGAAGGACGAGGGGGATGGTGTGTGACAGAGGAGGAAATGCATCAAAAGTAGGGCTAAGTCAAGTAGGCTGAGCATTTAGAATTGTTCGGGTCAGTTTAACTCCCAATCTGAGGTTTGACATTGAGTGCTCATTGCGGTTAATAAAATTATAATTTTTCTCGTCCCCGCCCCCCACCCCTCCTCAGCATCATCGACCTGCCATGAAATGAATTACATCCCAAAGTGTCTGCATAATTCTAATTTATATGATTTTCATGTGTATGAATTGATCACAGACATAGGACTGCAAAGTGGAATCGAGGATATAATGATTTTGAACTTTATTAGAACTAGTTCAGATTGCCGAAACATATTTCACATGAAAATCCTTGCAGCTAGCAGAGTGAATTTTTTTCTTCTCCCCATTGGTTTGAGCTACATCCAAACCCAACTGATGAAAGTTCACTCTACCATCTCTTTCTTAGACATGTGGACAGATTTTTTTCTTCAATTATATCAGTATGAGCCAAGGGAGGAAGAAACGCAGCTATAATTTGAGTAGACTGGCCATTGACTCAGATGAATTTAGCTCCTCGGCACCCGATACCAATTCTGTGATTTTATTGCAGAAGTAATGTCTGTCACATAATCCATCTGCCCAATTATGAGCAGGTGTATTATGATAAGACACAAATGATAGGAATGCACCTTACAACATATTTTCCATCATCCTCATAATCATCATAGGCAGTCCCTCAAAATCAAAGTAGACTTGCTTCCACTTTAAAAGTGAGTTCTCAGGTGACTGTACAGTCCAATACGGGAATTACAGTCCTTGTCACAGATGGGACAGACAGTGGTTGAAGGAAAGGGTGAGTGGGGAGTCTGGTTTGCTGCATGCTCCTTCCGCTGTCTGCGCTTGGTTTCTGCATGCTCTTGATGACGAGATTCGAGGTGCTCAGCGCCCTCCTGGATGCTCTTTCTTCACTTACTGCGGTCTTGGGCCAGGGATTTACAGGTGCCGGTGGGGATGTTGCACTTTATCAAGGAGGCTTTGAGGGTGTCCTTGAAATGTTTCCTCTGCCCACCTGGGGCTCGCTTGCCGTGTAGGAGTTCCGAGTAGAGAGCTTGCTTTGGGAGTCTCGTGTCGGGCATACTCCAGGCTAGATCCAAGGTCATCCCATCCTCTGTCATCGAACTACAGTACGCGGACAATGCTTGCATCTGCGCATATTCAGAGGCCAAACTCGAAGCCATCGTCAACATCTTCACCGAGGCATATGAAAGCATCGGCCTCACACTAAACATCCGTAAGACAAATTTCCTCCACCAACCTGACCCCGCCACATAGCACTGCCCCACCGGTCATCAAAATCCACGGCGCGGCCTTGGACAACGTGGACCATTTTCCATACCTCGGGAACCTACTATCAACAAGGGCAGATATCGACGACGAGATCCAACACCGCCTCCAGTGTGCCAGCACAGCCTTCGGTCACCTGAGGAAGAAAGTGTTTGAAGACCAGGACCTCAAATCTGGCACCAAGCTTATGGTCTACAGGGCAATAGTGATACCCACCCTCTTATATGGCTCAGAGACATGGACCATATACAGTAGACACCTCAAAGTACTGGAGAAATACCACCAGCACTGCCTCTGCAAGATCCTACAAATCCACTGGGAGGATAGACGCACCAATGTCAATGTTCTCGATCAGACCAACATCCCCAGCATCGAAGCACTGACCACGCTCAATATTTTCCATCATTTGCACTGTAGCAGTGCTGGGCGCAAAGAACATCAGTTCGACTTGGTGTTCAATATAAACGGTGGTGGGGCCATTACATTTTGTAGTGTTTATATGACTGAGGTAGCCGATTGCAGAGAAAATTTTAAGTACAAGGAAAGAATTTTAATGGATTTTTAGCCCTGCTACGGTGTGGCAAGTTACCACAGGATGTTTCTCCCCTCCACCTAAACAGCCGTCCTGGTGGCATTGTAACAGGCCCAAGTGTCTACCCTAATTATGTACATTACTCTGACCCTGGGATATCAGCTGGGGGCAGGGGTTGGTGGATATTCTGTCTGGTTGATGATACACTGTCATTATAGCAAAGGGGAAAGCCACCATGTTATTCTGATATGTTAAACATTAATCAGGTTTTTATAAAATGCACATGCAGTATTCCAGAAGGTTTTTAGATACTTGTGTTAATATATTTAAATATGTATATTTTCCCCTCGCCATTTTGTCAGACAATATTCTCCCTCTATCCATCTTAGCCAGCATGTCACTTTTCTTCCAACAAAATTGATGTGTTTGGTGTAGACGTGCAAAGGTTTTCAGTGCTTAGAGGATCCCTGGGGTGAAATGCTCATTAAGACAATACAGAAGCATGAATTTGAACTGTCAGAAAGATCAATGGAGCGTTAATTGTTTGTAATAGACTGTTGAACTCAATATTTATTGTCATCATCATAGACAGTCCTCGAAGCGAGGATGACTTGCTTCCACGCCAAAAAGGGATGAGTTCACAGGTGTTTCAATGAAGGACCTAATATTCCAGATCCAGAACTGCATCATGAAGGGTGGAAGATGCCAGTGCTTGGATTTTTTTAACATGGTGGCCGTTGCACACCAGCTACCACACGGGCTTGACAGAGCTAGGTCTTGATTCAGTGGCAAGGATTACCCAAGACTAACTGGAGACCAGCTCTGCTGCACAGACCGAGTGCGCACACATATTGCAGTGTGGGCTGACCCGTGCTGCCCCTGGGCCCTCGCCTCATCTGGGCCCCAGATTCACGCCTCTCCTGGGCCCCGGTCACTTCCCTCTATGGACTCTTGCCACTCCTTCGCCCCTCCTGCTGTGCCTGCCCGCACTGTAATCAGCGACCTGGCTTCGTAGCCGTCGTCCTCCTCCCTGCAGTGGTATGCCGCTGCACGCTGCTCCCTCCAATGGCCTGCTGATGGTCTTGAATATTTGTTGTAATGAGTAATTGGATGATATTTGTCTGTAACTTGAAATGCGAAATTCGGATTGTAGCTTTGATGCCAGTTGAACTGCTGCCGACCACAGTGCAATTAGCACATGCAGAGGTAATGTTTTTACTTTTGAGAAAACAGTTTATTGTACAAAAAAGTACAGTAATTCATCATAGGCAGTCCCTCAAAATCGAAGAAGACTTGCTTCCACTCCAAAAGTGAGTTCTCAGGTGACTGAACAGTCCAATATGGGAATTATGGTCTTTCACAGGTGGGACAGACAGTCATTGGAGGAAAGGGTGGATGGGGAGTCTGGTTTTCCGCATGTTCCTTCCTCTGCCTGCGTTTGTTTTCTGCATGCTCTTGGCGACGAGACTCGAGGTGCTCAGCGCCCTCTTGGATGCTCTTCCTCCATTTAGGGCGGTCTTTGGCCAGGGACCCCCAGGTGTCGGTGGGGATGTTGCACTTAATCAAGGAGGCTTTGAGGGTGTCCTTGTAACGTCTCCTCTGTCCACCTGAGGCTCGCCTGCCTTGTAGGAGTTCCGAGTAGCGCGCTCTACTCGGTACAGTAATTACACTTGTACTGATCATGTGCCACTCACTTGTGCCTGTCCCTTAGTTAGTGATGCATTGAAATAAGATTTAATATTAGATTCAAAATATTAGCTATTTTGAAAGCAGTAAGATCGTTGAGGTAAATCAGGAAATATTATTCAGTCTGCCCACAGAACCATTGCAACTTCCAGTCCTTCATGGGTAATGTTGCAGTGCCTCATTTCTGTTTTACATATACCTGTTTATAGAAGGTAGGATAAATTCATTATATTGGTAAAATAAATTCCAATATTGCTACTTGCCAGATCACATGGTACAATATCTGAAACAACTAAATAATTATTTTAGGACTTAGGCATTATTTGCAAGTAGGCAGAATTATCATAGATTAAATGCAATACAATAAGTGCAAGGTCCCCCCTCGTATCAAGGTGAAGACTTCATATTCTACTAACTTTTTCTTGCAACAATGTCCTCTGTCAGGGATCAGCCTCTTGTATCCTCTCTGTGCCACATTCGGAAAAAATATGAGGGAAATACTTACTGAATCGTATTGAAGGGAAAGACTGAAAGAGATCTGGGAGTTCACTGCAGAGCAGCAATTAACAAAGCAAATTGAGCGCTGAGCTAGACTGCCACATCAGTACAGGATAAATCAGGCTATTATGCTGAAGCTGTCTTATGGTCTGGTCAGACTGTACATTCAGTACTGTAACTAAAGCAAAATACTGAGGATGCGGTAAATCTGAAATAAAAACAGGCAGTGCTGGACACGCTCAGCGGGTCAGACAGCATCAGTTGTTTTTAATACTGTGCTCATTTTTGACTACCGAAGCACAGGGGAAGCATTCAAGCCCTGAAAGGAATACAACGAAGGCTTGTGAGGTGAATCCAAAATATCAGCAAACTGAGTTTTGAGGAAAAAGTTGATTCTGTGAAGCAAGTTTTGCAGGTTTCTGTGGATGGATGAATTGGCCTCAGTCTTCGGCCCCAAGTTTCCACATGATTTGCTCCTGATTTTTTAGGAGCAACTGGTGGAGAACGGAGTATCTTAGAAATCGGAATTCTCCACATTTAAGTTTTCTGCAGTTCTAGTCAGGTAGATTTGAAAGTTTCCACAGTGAAAACGTACTCCAAACTAACTTAGAATGGAGCAAGTGAAGATTTTTGTAGGCCTGAAAAAATCTTGTCTACACATTAAAAAATCAGGCGCAGGTTACAAATTAGGCGTCCGGAATGAGGTGGGGGGGAAGGGAAGTCATTACATTCTACAATAAATTCTTAGTTATACTTCTACAAATATTATACAAATAATTCCAACCTGAATAAAAATTTATAAGCAAAGAAAAGATTAAATAAACCATGTTCCTACCTGTGTGAAAGTGCTTCAGGCAGGCCTTTCAGGCAGGGAGAAGGCTGCAGGAAGCCTCAGAACTTGAGGCAGCCGTTCCCGATGGCAGCAGGGGGGAGGCAGGGAGGGCCTGACCGACGGCAGGGGAGGGGAGGCAGTGAAGGCCCGACCGACGGCAGGGGAGGGGAGGCAGTGAGGGCCTGACCGACGGCAGGGGGGGGAGGCAGTGAGGGCCCAACCGATGGCAGGGGAGGGGAGGCAGTGAGGGCCTGACCGACGGCAGGGGGGGGAGGCAGTGAAGGCCCGACCGACGGCAGGGGAGGGGAGGCAGTGAGGGCCCGACCGACGGCAGGGGGGGGAGGCAGTGAGGGCCCGACCGACGGCAGGGGGGGAGGCAGTGAGGGCCCGACCGACGGCAGCAGGGGGGGGAGGTAGTGAGGGCCCGACCGACGGCAGCAGGGGGGGGAGGTAGTGAGGGCCCGACCGACGGCAGGGGGGGGAGGCAGTGAGGGCCCGACCGACGGCAGCAGGGGGGGGAGGTAGTGAGGGCCCGACCGACGGCAGCAGGGGGGGGAGGTAGTGAGGGCCCGACCGACGGCAGGGGGGGGAGGCAGTGAGGGCCCGATCGACGGCAGCAGGGGGGGGGAGGTAGTGAGGGCCCGACCGACGGCAGCAGGGGGGGGGAGGTAGTGAGGGCCCGACCGACGGCAGGGGGGGGAGGCAGTGAGGGCCCGACCGACGGCAGGGGGGGGGGGGAGGCAGTGAGGGCCCGACCGACGGCAGCAGGGGGGGGAGGCAGTGAGGGCCCGACCGACGGCAGCAGGGGGGGGGAGGCTGTGAGGGCCCGACCGACGGCAGCGGGGGGGGGGGGGGAGGTAGTGAGGGCCCGACCGACGGCAGGGGAGGGGAGGCAGTGAGGGCCCGACCGATGGCAGCAGGGGGGGGGAGGTAGTGAGGGCCCGACTGACGGCAGGGGAGGGGAGGCAGTGAGGGCCCGACCGACGGCAGCAGGGGGGGGGAGGCAGTGAGGGCCCGACCGACGGCAGCAGGGGGGGGAGGTAGTGAGGGCCCGACGGCAGCAGGGGGAGGGAGGTAGTGAGGGCCCGACCGACGGTAGGGGGGGGAGGCAGTGAGGGCCCGACCGACGGCAGCAGGGGGGGGGGGGGAGGTAGTGAGGGCCCAACCGACGGCAGGGGGGGGAGGCAGTGAGGGCCCGACCGACGGCAGGGGGGGGAGGCAGGGAGAAGGCTGCAGGAAGTCTCAGAAGTTGAGGCAGCCGTTCCCGACGGCAGAGGGGGGAGGCAGTGAGAAAGCTGCAAGAAGCCTCAGTGCTGATCATGGAAGGGCAATGTGGTTTTATTAAAAAATGTTAAAAATTGAACAGCTACAAAGAACTACAAAAATGGCCGAGTGCCAATGTTTCCTTCACACTGCGCCTGCGTGAACGCTCCAACGCGTATGCGCAGGGTTGCCGGCATGAAAAAAAACTCATTTAAATG
The DNA here is from genome assembly GCF_044704955.1 of Pristiophorus japonicus. NCBI lineage: Eukaryota > Metazoa > Chordata > Chondrichthyes > Pristiophoridae > Pristiophorus > Pristiophorus japonicus. Next base: position 331,127,072 of record NC_091978.1, read on the forward strand.
GTACCCGCCCCCTCCTACTTACAAAATCGGCGCGAGTGGTAGGCTCCACCCCCCTGGGCGCCGCGCCAAGCAGACATCAAGCTGCAAAGCGCTCGAGAATAGCGCGTTTTTTTTCAGGTGCCGTTTTCGGCACCAAAAACGGGCGCCCAGCTCGGAGGGGCACCTGTTTTGCCGCGTGTGGAAACTTGGGGCCATAGTATGTATCTTCAGAATCTCTGCTCGTAAAATTGTGTGATTTGATCAGTTATGCTACAGGCTAAAAAAAAGACAGTGAGAGAGCAGTATGTTTCTAGAGAGGAATCAATGACATGCTCTGGAGAAAGCACACTCACTGACCTTTGAGAATGTTGCAGTAGCTTGCTGGAGGGCCACACTTGCAGACCTATCATACACAAAACCTTTTATCCCTTTTAAAACTGTTTTCTTTCTCTTTTCCACTTTCCTTAATCTCAGCTGATGAGCTGTGAATGGAGATCCAGACCAAGTGGTATCGTCGGTCTTTTGAAGTCCATGGGTCAGTGGGAAGTGTCACGAGGCTGTATTTTGAATATCACCGCTTCAGACTATGGATTATTTGTGTGTATAGGATACGTCCTCAATTGCTGTGAAATGTGATTTAAATAGAAGGGGTTGACCCGCAGGAGTTCTAAAGTGAATTTGTGTCTTTTGAAGTACACTTTTCCACTCATGGGTGAAACTAAAACTAGGGGGCATAATCTTAGAATAAGGGGTCGCCTATTTAAAACTGAGATGAGGAGGAATTTCTTCTCTCAGAGGGTTGTAAATCTGTGGAATTCACGGCCTCAGAGAGCTGTAGAAGCTGGGTCTTTGAATATATTTAAGGTGGAGATGGACAGATTTTTGAGCGACAGGGGAATAAAGGGTTATGGGGAGCGGGCAGGGAAGTGGTCAAATGGCCTACTCCTGCTCCTGTTCCTTGTGTTCTTGTGTTCAGCTGTTGCTTTAAGGGGCACTGATGCTTACTTTGCACTGAGGCATGTCCTGTCAGTTATTCCATCGCACATTCTACTGTTGCCACCGATGTTTTAATACTTAAGAAGTTATTGCACATCAAAAGTAATCCATTATATGAAGCTGTGATAAAGCAAAGTATTTTGTTCATGATAGATTTTTTATTTATTTGAGTCTTTCTTGGGTCTTGATACACACAAGGTTAAAATAGGTTATTGCTAGCTGCTTCTGCAAGCAAGCTCTGGGGATATAAATTATGGTCTGGTGTACTGAATGCATTAATATACTACTGGAGCTTGTTCCTGACAACCAAGAGAGGTTTAATATGCAAATTTTTTGAGTGTAGACCCATTTGTGTCATTTTATTTGGAAATGCCCTAATAGCTAGTTTCCAAAGTGTTAATTCCGAGCAATCATAAATCATTGAATGCAGTTGGCCATCCTGTCAATTATTTTTAAGTAATTGGTTTGAGTTATGGAAATAGATTTTTAATGTCCTTTGTTTTGGGCTATCTTCAATGTATTTTGGGGCGAAGTGACTATTTGTACTGTGCTTTTGCCGTGGAGTCCCCGCCCCCGATTCACCCACCCACGATGCCTCCCACCCAAACCGGATGTGCCAGACCTGATGTACAGCCCCGAACCTGAATCATTCCGACCACATTGCCCGCTGAGCCCCAACCCCAGCTACCCCAACCCAAGGGACCCCGACCCCTGAGCGGCCCCGACCCGAGTGGCCACGACTTGAGCGGCCCCGACCCCTGAGCGGCTCCGACCCCTGAGCGACCCTGACCCGAGTGGCCACGACTTGAGCGGCCCCGACCCCTGAGCAGCTCCGACCCCTGAGCGGCCCCAACTGGCCCCGACCCCTGAGCGGCCCCGACCCGAGTGGCCCTGACCCCTGAGCGGCCCCGACCAGCCCTGACCCCTGATCGGCCTTGACTTGAGTGGCCCTGACCCCCGAGCGGCCCTGACCGGCCCCTACCCGAGTGGCCACGACCCGAGTGGCCCCGACCCCTGAGCGGCCCCGACCCGAGTGGCCCCGACCCCTGAGCGGCCCCGACTTGAGTGGCCCCGACCCCCGAGCGGCCCCGACCCCTGAGCGGCCCCGACCGGCCCCGACCCCTGAGCGGCCCCGTCCCGAGTGGCCCCGGCCCCTGAGTGGTCCCGACCCGAGTGGCCCCGACCCCTGAGCGGCCCCGACCGGCCCCGACCCCTGAGCAGCCCCGTCCCGAGTGGCCCCGGCCCCTGATCGGCCTTGACTTGAGTGGCCCCGACCCCCGAGCGGCCCTGACCGGCCCCGACCCGAATGGCCCCGACCCCTGAGCGGCCCCGAGCGGCCCCGACCCCTGAGCGGCCCCAACCCGAGTGACCCCGACCCCTGAGCGGCCCCGAGCGGCCCCGACCCCTGAGCGGCCCCAACCCGAGTGACCCCGACCCCTGAGCGGCCCCGAGCGGCCCCGACCCCTGAGCGGCCCCAACCCGAGTGACCCCGACCCCTGAGCGGCCCCGACCCGAGTGGCCCCGACCCCTGAGCGGCCCCGACCCGAGTGGCCCCGACCCCTGAGCAGCCCCGACTTGAGTGGCCCCGACCCCCGAGCGGCCCCGACCAGCCCCGACCCCTGATCGGCCCCGACCAGCCCCGACCCCTGATCGGCCTTGACTTGAGTGGCCCCGACCCCCCAGCGGCCCTGACCGGCCCCGACCCGAGTGGCCACGACCCGAGTGGCCCCGACCCCTGAGCGGCCCCGACCCCTGAGCGGCCTTGACTTGAGTGGCCCCGACCCCCGAGCGGCCCTGACCGGCCCCGACCCGAGTGGCCCCGACCCCCGAGCGGCCCTGACCCCTGAGCGGCCCCGTCCCGAGTGGCCCCGACCCCTGAGCGGCCCCGACAAGCCCCGACCCCTGATCGGCCTTGACTTGAGTGGCCCCGACCCCCGAGCGGCCCTGACCGGCCCCGACCCGAGTGGCCCCGACCCCTGAGCGGCCCTGACCCCTGAGCGGCCCCGTCCCGAGTGGCCCTGACCCCTGAGCGGCCCCGTCCCGAGTGGCCCCGACCCCTGAGCGGCCCCGACAAGCCCCGACCCCTGATCGGCCTTGACTTGAGTGGCCCCGACCCCCGAGCGGCCCTGACCGGCCCCGACCCGAGTGGCCACGACCCAAGTGGCCCCGACCCCCGAGCGGCCCCGACCCCCGAGCGGCCCCGACCCCCGAGCGGCCCCGACCCGAGTGGCCACGACTTGAGCGGCCACGACCCGAGCGGCCACGACCCGAGCGGCCCCAACCCGAGCGGCCACGACTTGAACGGCCCCGATCCCCGAGTGGCCCCGACCCCCGAGCGGCCCTGAGCGGCCCCGACCTGAGTGGCCCCGACCCCTGAGCGGCCACGACTTGAGTGGCCCCGACCCCCGAGCGACCCCGACCCAAGCACCGAGTGGCCCCGACCCGGCGGGCGGCTGAGAGGGAGGGGGGGAGGCAAGCGAGAGAGAAAGCCTGAGGGGGTAGAAAGAGAGACAGGGGCATATTGGATTGTCCTTAAAAAACCAACTGGTTCACTAATGTCCTTTAGGGAAGGAAACCTGCTGTCCTTACCTGGCCTGGACTATATGTGACTCCAGTCCCACACTAGCGTAGTTGACTTTCAGCTGCCCTCTGAGGTGGCATCGCAAGCCACTCAGTTATATAAATCCACTATCAGTGATTCAAGAGGAAGATCCACCACCACCTTCTCCGGGCAGCTAAGGATGAGCAATAAATGCCAGCCTTGCTAGCAATGCCCATACCCAGAGAATGAAATAAGTAAAATATCTAGCATGAAAACCCAAAAATATAATAGAAGCACTTTAAGATGTTTCAACATGATAAATTGCGACATGAATGCAGGTATTTTATTTTTAAGAGCAAATTTATTTCTTTATTGGTGCAAAATCCAATACCACAAACCGAATGAACCTTTATAAAACTCTGGTTCGGCCTCAACTCGAGTGTTGTGTCCAATTTTGGGTACTGCACTTTAGGAAGGATGCCTTAGAGAGGGTGCAGGAAGGATGAGCGAGAATGATTCCAGGGACGAGGGACTTCAGGTCCATGGATAGACCGGAGAAGCTGCGGTTGTTCTCCTAAGAGCAGAGAGGGTTGAGAGGAGATTTGATAGAGGTGTTCAAAATCATGTGGAGATCTAGACCGTGTAGATATAGAGAAACTGTTCCCATTGACAGAACGGTCGAGAACCAGAGGAGACAGATTTAAGATGATTGGCAAAAGAACCAAAGGCGACATGAGGAAAAACTTTTTTTACGCAGCGTGTGGTTAAGATTTGGAATGCATTGTCTGAAAGGGTGGTGGAGGCAGATTTCAGGGCTACTGGGAAAGGCGGGGGAATGGGACGAGCTGAAGTGCTCTTGCAGAGAGATGGCATGGGCTCGACGGGCCAAATGGCCTCCTGTGCTGTAACCATTCTATGATTCCATGAATTACATGGATTGTTTGATCTACTTGAAATATCCTTTGTCGTCTGGGCTTCTGTTTGAACCCAGCCCTGAAAGATGAGAATGGATTAATTTTTTTGTCTTTTTACCTGTCTCTCACTCACTCTCTCTTGCTCGTGTGCTTGATCTTCTTCACTCATGTGTGCTCGCTCCTGCTCTCTCAAAGGCAGACTTTTGGGGTAACGTGGCAAGTATTTGACACAGCTTGTTCTGTATTTTTACTGTGTTTTCAATGGTTGGAGCTCTGCTCATATTTGATATCCTGGACTCCTCTGCCATGAAGACTGCTCAGCTGGACTACAGTGTATTCATTGGCTGTTGTGACTCTGCTCTGTCACTCAGTCGCTTCAGATTTAATGTAACCTGTTCTAGCCTACATTGCCCATCTCTCCACCTACTGAACTTAAGGACTATACAGCTGGCTTCTGAGCTTTACTCTACTGGGCTTTCCTGTGACTTCCACCTTCGCTGCCACTGTCTCTATTCCAGTATCTGATCTGCGTCTACAGGTACAGTTTTTTTCTCCTCAGCTGAAAATGTTTCATTCTATGTTCAGCAAGCTTTGATCCTACTGATTCTCATCCTTTCTGCTGAATAATCTCTGCTTTGATTCTTTCCATTTGCTTCCTGTGGCCAGGAATTTCAATCATCCTTCAGAATTCCTCCATCACCCTTTGCTGGACTGGGTTGGATTGGCTCCCCAGGATCCTACTGCTGCTCTCGATTTTGTATTCTCCTCACCTCCCTATAGCTGTTGCTCCAACTAAGAATATAGGAACAAGAATAGGCCATTCAGTCCCTCGAACCTGTTCCACCATTTAATGAGATCATGGCTGAACTGTACCTTAACTCCATCCACCTGCCTTGGCTCTATACCCTTTTATATTCTTGTCTAGCAAAAATCCAGTGATTTCAGATTTAAAATGATTAACTGAGCTAGCATCGACTGCTTTTTGTGGGAGAGAGTCCCACACCTCTATCTCCCTTTGCGTGAAGAAGTGTTTCCTAACTTCTCTCTTGAATGGCCTAGCTCTGATTTTGAGGTTATGTCGCCCTGACACAGACTCCCCACCAACAGAAAATGTTTCTCTCTATCTACCCTATCAATTCCTTTCAAACTCTTAAAAATCTCATTCAAATCACCCCTTAACCTTCTGTATTCCAGAGACTAGCTCCCTCATCTGCACTGATTTTGTGTATTTACCTTTCACCTCCTCTGGCTCCTTGAACAGCACTGCTCCTGATCCTGCGGTTTCACTCCCACTGCTCCTTCCGCCTCTACTGGTATACTAGTACCTCTGGTTTTTTCCCTCTGGGCCCCTGTCCTCCCCTTCCTGTCATGTCATCATGCTGCTGTTCATTCCTCCACTCTCTTTTGCGCCCTTAATCAAGACCCCAAACCATCACCGCTCCTCTGCCTTTCTTGCCATCCCAGGATTGAATTCTCCTTGTATAAACCTATAGCTGTGTCTCTCTCGGCATTCTCTGAAGGGCTCAACAAAATAAGTCATTGCCTCCTTATTTGCAGCAACCCCAATGGCTTCATTCTTTCCTTTTGCCAACCTACCTCAAGGCCTACAAATCCCCCACCTCCAGAACTCTCCATTCCTCTGACTCTGGTCTCTTGAGTATCCTCCATCCTTTCACCCTATTACTGTTGCCATCCCTTCAGCCATCTCGGCCTTATGCTCGACAATTACATCCCTTAAGCACCTTCACCTCACCTTCTTTAAGATCTTTCTTACAATCCAACATTTTGATTATCCTTTTGGTCAACATTTCTAATAACTCCTTTCTTTGTCTTGGTGTCTATTTTTGTTTGATTATGCTTCTGTGAAGAACATTGCGATTTTTTTCCCTACCATGCACAGTATATCAATCCAAGTTGTTGTTCTTGTATTCCTGTATCATCCTCCACTTCAAATACTTGTGCACTTTTCCTATAAAAGATCCAATGATCTCTGCCTCAAGCACTTCCTTGCATGCTCCAGCAATTCTGGTCCCGATATTTACGGGGAGACGGCGAGGGTGCTGGGGAGGCCGAAGGACCCGTCAAGGCCGGCGTCACAGAGGCCCTGCCGTATTTAGCAGCAGGACGTCATTATCATTTTAAAATTCTGTTTCAAACCCAGCAGCTTGGTAGTCGGGATTGTGGGGGGGGGGGGGGCAGGCTGCAGATTGGGACATGTGGGGGGGGCTGCTGGGTCAGTTACGGTCGTGGAAAGGGGGGATAGGTGCAAATCGGGGCTTGCCAGAGTGGGGTGTGTTGGCTGTGAACGCATGAGTTGAGAGAAGTGAGGGAGAGGCCTTCGGGAGTTGGGGACAGGTCGTCGATTGTGGCTGGAGAGAGGCCACGATCGGCAGAAGAGAGGCCAAAGGTTTCCTTCAGGGGCAGGGGGAGCACTTCTACTCTCCCTGGCTCACAAGGAGTGTTGTAAAAGTACTTAGCTTCTGGAGCTGGCAGCTCCTGCCGCCCTTTCACTACCAGGTTTCCTGAGCCCTGGGAAACTGCAGCAGTTAAATTTAAATCAGGCTTGCAATTGCACTGAGAGCCTGATTTAAATAGCTTAATGAAGTGTCCCACCTCTCCAAGACGGGACGCTCGCACACCTTGCTACCTGGCGGTAGGCAGGATTGGGATCGCGTTTTGTGGTTTTATGCTTTAGCACCCCTCCCAACCTTCCCCTGCCCGTTGTGGGTGGGTTAATATTGAGGCCTCTGTGTTTACAAAAAACCTCAAAGTCTCAACTCACTCTCTTATTGAAAATGTTAAAGTGATGACCCTTTATCACTGGCTCTCCAAACATGAAATAGTTTTTCTCTTTTCAAATTATCAAAATGCTTCATAATTTATTTTTAAAACCTATTCATTCTTCCTGTAGCCTTATCTGCTTCAATAGAAATAAATGTACTATCTGAAGTCTCTCCTCATAACTATAGCTTACCATCTCAGGCATTATCCTTTAAGGAGTGATTGGATCCTTCTTTCGAGTTCCAAGGATGGTATTCGGCAATATGAAGGACTTTGCAGTTATCAGTAACCTTGAAGCCTTTACAAATGCTTTCTGCTGTGTATCACCATCAAATTAGCAATTACCAGGCACAAAAAATGTTGCAGTGTCATTGTAAGAAGCAGAATTGGCAAAATCCATTTTAATTCAGAAGCATCATAGCCATTGATTGGTTGAGTACAAAAGCAAGGAAGTTATGAAGAACCTGTATAAAACAGTGGTTCGGCCTCAACTGGAGTGTTGTATCCAATTCTGGGCACCACACTGTAGGAAGGATGTGAAGGCCTAAGAGAGGGTGCAGAAAAGATTTACAAGAATGGTTCCAGGAATGAGAGACTTCAGGTCCATGGATAGACTAGAGAAGCTGCGGTTGTTCTCCTTAAAGCAGAGAAGGTTGAGAGGAGATTTGATAGAGTTGTTCAAAATCATGAGTGGTCTAAACTTAGTGGATAGAGAGAAACTGTTCCCATTGGCGGAAGGGTCGAGAACCAGAGGATACATATCTAAGCTGACTGGCAAAAGAACCAAAGGCGACATGAGGGGAAACTTTTTTACGCAGCGAGTGATTTGGATCTGGAACGCACTGCCTGAAAGGGTGGTGGAGGCAGATTCAATCGTGGCTTTCAAAAGGTAATTGGATAAGTAGTTGAAGAAAAAAATTGCAGGGCTACGGGGAAAGGGTGAGGGAATGGGACTAGCTGAAGTTCTCTTGCAGCGAGCCGGCATGGGCTGATAGTCCGAATGCCCTCCTTCTGTGCTTTAACCATTCTATGATTCTATGATTGATTCATGGACCTGTCTTTATGACAGTGACATTAATTGATGTAATAGTTTACCATATGTGTGGTGAAAGAGTTATGAGGTGAGTGAATAACCTAGGTGTGGGCTTGCATATGCTTTGAAATTCTTGCTGCAAGTTTGAAAGGTTACTCCTGGAAAATGTTGATTCAAATTCGGAGTAAGGCCAGAACTTCTAAGTAGATTCCAGAATCTCATTGTATGAGATAGTGTCCAAAACAAGCACTGCATGCTCTTGCTGGGAAATGATTCTTCTGTGTGATAGTGTCAGCTGTGGCTTAGTGGGTAGCACATTCGCTTCCGAGTTGGAAAGTTGTGGGTTCAAGTCCCACTCTAGGAACTTGAGCACATAAATCTAGACTGACACTTCAGTACAGTACTGAGAGAGTGCTGCGCTGTCGGAGGGTGCCATCTTTCGGATGAGACGTTAAACCAAGGCCCCGTCTGCCCTTTCAGATGGACGTAAAAGATCCTATGGCACTATTTCGAAGAAGAGCAGGGGAGTAGTGATCCCCAGTGTTCTGGCCACTATTTATCCCTCAATTAACATAAAAAAAACAGATTATTTGGTCATTATCACATTGCTGTTTGTGGCAGTTTGCTTGTGCGCAAGTTGGCTGCCACATTTCCCACATTATAACAGTGACTACACTCCAAAAGTACTTCATTGGCTGTAAAGCGCTTTGAGATCTCCAGTGGTTGTGAAAGGCGCTATATAAATGCAAGTCTTTCTTTCTTCTGAATGTCCTATTTTCTCACATAATAAGAAGTAATTGACTGGATTTTCCAGCACAGAGCAGGGAGACCCGGGAGACGGCGGGAAATCCGGAAGTTTGGATTTCCCTGCACGCTGTGGAGATTTAACTCCACAACATGCGTGCAACATAAAGGGCAGGTTCCCCGCCCGGAGGTCAGTCAGATTGACAGACTGGCTTCCAGTAGTGCTGGGAACGTGGACAAGGAGGCCACAGGACCAGGTAGGTGCTAGGCGTGGGGGGCTGGGGGGTCTGATCTCCAGCCCCGAGGTTGGAGTCATGATCCCAGGGGAGGGGTATGTGTGTGTTCCTGGCCCGGTCGGGGGTAGGGGGGGGGGGTGCGGAATGGTCTGATCCCTGATCCTGGGGAGGGGCAATCCAATGGTGGGGGACCTTGGGGAGCTGGGAGAAAGCAATCCTGCTCCTCCCAGCCCACAAGGATTGCTTTCTCTGGCTAAAGCTGCCTTGCAGCCACCAAGATATTCTCCAGCCTGGCCACCTGCAGTAAAACCTGCAAAGCACGTTAAAGTAGAGGCTTCTGGCCTCATTATAATATTTAAATTGCCAACCCGCCTCCTGGCAGCGGGTTCACAGCTCATCACCCGCCCCCACTCCCCCCATCCCCGCCCCCAACCCCGCCCTACCCCACCCCACCTGAGTGAAAGGTGAAAGTGGGCAGGTTGGTGTTGGGGTTCACATTTTTACAACTTTCACTTCCCCCCCACGCCGTTCTTACCTCGGAGAATTCCGGCCATTGTTTTCAAAATAATTAATGATTCTGAGAGGCAGGTTGTATATAAAATGGAAGTGTCTCTCTTTCTTTCTTCCTGAACCACCTAAAGGGAAAGGTTTCACTTGTATCTCTAGAAGCAATGCCACCAAAAGCAACAATATAAATATTCTTTCTGGTGGCAGAAGCCCACATACTTTGTAACTGCCTGGAGCGGAGCTGCTGAGCCTGGTGGTATCGAGCAGTGATTTGTTATTTTTAAAATCACTGACTTGCATGCGCCGTCCCCTAACTCGGAAGAAAATATGTCAACAACTTTAATACAAGTGCATTTTATGGAAGTTTCATGACAATGTGGAATTTGCCCTGCAGTATAAGTAGGACTGTTTCCACGGTACTGGGAATTTTAGGTAATAATGCAGAAACATTCTTTGAAGTTCTTCTGTAATATAAATAAACCATTAGATGGAAGGAGTTTTTACATTGTCTATTTTTGCCTTTAGGGAGAATGTTCTCTCTGCACCAACCCCCCCCCCCACCCTGTTTTACTTTTCAGTCATTTTGAGGAGCTAGAATCAGTTGTTAAGTCATGTACCAGTTGTCGTTGTCCACGTGGGTACCATCAACGTAAATAGGACAAAGAAAGAGGATCTGCTGAGCGAGTATGAGCAGCTAGGGGCCAAATTAAAAAGCAGAATCACAAAGGTAATAATCTCTGGATTACTATCTGAGCCACGAGCAAATTTGAATAGGGTAAATAAGATCAGAGAGTTAAACACGTGGCTCAAAGAATGATGTGGGAGAAATGGGTTTTGGTTTGTGGGACACTGGCACCAGTACTGGGGTAAGAGGGAGCTGTTCCGTTTGGACAGGCTCCACTTAGACCGTGCTGGGACTCGGGTCGTAGCGAATCAAATAACTAGGGCTGTAGAGAGGGCTTTAAACTAATTAGTGGGGGGGAGGATTCAGGTGAGCGAAAATTTAAAAAGTCAAAGAACAAGGAGAAGGCAATAGATCAGGGTAGCACTGGGGGAAATGAAAACCAGAGTGTGACAGGAAGGAACAGAATGTATAAACATGAAGGTGAATCAGAAAGTGGGGTCAAAGCAGGAAAAAATGGTAAAAAACCAAATTTAAAAGCTCTTTATCTGAATGCACGTAGCATTTGTAACAAAATAGATGAGTTGATGGCACCAATTGATACAGATGGGTATGATTTGATAGCCATTACAGAGACGTGGTTGCAAGGTGACCAGGATTGGGAACTAAATATTCAGGGTATTTGACAATTTGGAAGGACAGACAGAAAGGAAAAGGAGGTGGGGTAGCACTGCTAATAAAGGATGAGATCAGAGCATTAGTGAGAAATGATATTGGCTCAGAGGATCAAGATGTTGAATCAGTTTGGGCGGAGATAAGGAATAATAAGGGGAAAAAGTCACTGGTGGGCGTAGACTATAGGCCCCCTAACAATAGTTACACTGTTGGAGGGAGTATAAATCAAGAAATAATGGAGGCTTGTAATAAAGAAACAGCAATAATCATGGGCGATTTTAAACTCCATATTGATTGGACAAAGCAAATTGGCCAGAGTAGCCTAGAGGAAGATTTCATAGAGTGTATCCGGGATAGTTTCCTTGAACAATACGTTGTGGAACCAACCAGGGAGCAGGCTATCTTAGATCTGGTACTGTGTAATGAGACAGGATTAATAAATTATCTCATAGTAAAGAATCCTCCAGGAATGAGTGACCATAACATGGTTGAATTTCAAATTCAGTTGGAGGGTGAAAAAGTTGGTTCTCAAACCAGTGTCCGAAGCTTAAATAAAGGGGACTACAAAGGTATGAGGGCAGAGTTGGCTAAAGTGGACTGGGAAAATAGATTAAAGTATGGGACGGTTGATGATTAGTGGCAGATATTTAAGGAGATATTTCATAACTTGCAACAAAAATATATCCCAACGAGAAGGAAAGACTGTAAAAAAAAGGGATAGATTATGAAAGTAAACTAGCACAAAATATAAAAACAGATAGCAAGAGTTTCTACAGGTACATAAAAAGGAAAACAGGGCTAAAGTAAACATTGGTCCCCTACAGGATGAGACTGGGGAATTAATAATGGAGAACAGGAAAATGGCAGAGACATTGAGCAAATATTTTGTATCGGTCTTCACGGTAGAAGACACTAAAAACATGCCAATAGTGAATAATCAAGGGGCTATAGGGAGGGAGGAACTTAATACAATCACTATCACTCGGTAAAATAATGGGACTAAAGGCGGACAAGTCCCCTTGACCTGATAGCTTACATCCAAGGGTCTTAAAAGAATTGGCTGCAAAGATAACGGATGCTTTGATTGTAATCTACCAAAATTCCCTGGATTCTGGGGAGGTCCCAGTGGATTGGAAAACCGCAAATGTAACACCCCTGTTTAAAAAAGGAGTCAGATAAAAAGCAGGAAACTATAGACCAGTTAACCTAACATCTGTCGTTGGGAAAATGCTGGCGTCCATTATTAAGGAAGCAGTAGCAGGACATTTGGAAAAGCATAATTCAATCAAGCAGAGTCAGCATGGTTTTATGATAGGGAAATTATGTTTGACAAATTTGCTGGAGTTCTTTGAGGATGTAACGAGCAGGGTGGATAAGGGGAAACCAGTGGATGTGGTGTATTTGGATTTCCAGAAGGCATTCGATAAGGTGCCATATAAAAGGTTACTGCACAAGATAAATTTCACGGGTTTGGGGATAATATATTAGCATGGATAGAGGATTGGCTAAGTAACAGAAAACAGAGAGTCGGGATAGATGGGTAATTTTCCGGTTGGCAAACAGTGACTAGTGGGGTGCCACAGGGATCGGTGCTGCGTCCTCAACTATTTACAATCTATATTAATGACTTGGATGAAGGGACCGAGTGTAATGTAGCCAAGTTTGCTGATGATACAAAGATGAGTGGGAAAGCAAATTGTGAGGAGGACACAAAAAATCTGCAAAGGGATATAGATAGGCTAAGTGAGTGGGCAAACATTTGGCAGATGGAGTAAAATGTGGGAAAATGTGAGGTTATCCACTATGGCAGGAAAAATAGAAAAGCAAATTATAATTTAAATGGAGAAAAATTGCAAAGTGCTGCAGTACAGAGGGACCTTGGGGTCTTTGTGCATGAAACATAAAAAGTTATTATGCAGGTACAGCAAGTAATCAGGAAGGCAAATGAAATGTTGGCCTTTATTACAAGGGGGATAGTGTATAAAAGCAGAGAAGATCTGCTGCAACTGTACAGGGTATTGGTGAGGCCACACCTAGAATACTGCATACCATTTTGGTCTCCGTATTTAAGGAAGGATATACTTGCATTGGAGGCTGTTCAGAGAAGGTTCACTAGATTGATTCCAGAGATGAGGGGGTTGACTTATGAAGATAGGTTGAGTAAGTTGGGGCTATACAGATTGGAGTTCAGAAGAATGAGAGGTGATCTTATTGAAACATATAAGATAATGAGGGGGTTCGACAAAGTGGATGCAGAGAGGATATTTCCACTCATAGGGGAAACTAAAACTAGGGGACATAGTCTTAGAATAAGAGGCCGCCCATTTAAAACTGAGATGAGGAGACATTTCTTCTCTCAGAGGGTTATAAATCTATGGAATTCTCTTCCCCAGAGAGCTGTGGAGGCTGGGTCATTGAATATATTTAAGGTGGAGATAGACAGATTTTTGAGCGATAAGGGAGTAAAGCGTTATGGGGAGCGGGCAGGGAAGTGGAGCTGAGTCCATGATCAGATCAGCCATGATCTTATTGAATGGTGGAGCAGGCTCGAGGGGCCAAATGGCCTACTCCTGCTCCTGTTTCTTATGTTCTTATGTGACTGTTTTTGTTGTTCCAGACCAGGCCGCAGATAAATGAGACAGGTATTTTTTATGTCCTGTTTATTATGGACAAGTTTGAGAATGTTGATAATGAAATAATAAAGTTAAAAGTGACTGTTGACTTTGGTCAATTTTACTTTTGTGTTTCAAGCAGTCAGGGAAACCGTTTCAAACTATAATGCTGAATTTGACAATTATGATAAAATAGTTGGGTGCTCCTTGTCTGTACCATCAAACTCATCTGATGAAGAAAGAGCAATGTTCAAACAGGATGACGTATATATAGAACAATAACAAGGGAGACTATATTGGAAATTTTAGGCAATAATGCAGAAACGTTCTTTGAAGTGCTTCTGTAATATAAGTAAGCCATTAGATTGAAGGTGCTTTGACATTATCTATTTTTTCCTTTAGGGAGAACGATTTCTCTGCACCAATTGTCGGCCCCCGTTTACTTTTCAGTCAAGTTCCAATCACACTGGGCTCCATTGATGATATTGGGCTCCAGTGATGATATTAAATTCTATATCGTTACGTATACTTGGCTGTAGCAATGTGTGTAAAATCAAGAGTTGCAAATCAATGTTGTAAATGTGCGAAGTTAAATCTGTAAATGTGCTTAATTTTTCATACACTTGAAATGCTAGTAATGATAATAGGAGTAACCTCCCTGTGAATTTCATATATTCATGTTGTTGTTATACTAGCCTTTGTGAAAAATGAATTGTACCTTGTGTTATATATGGCATTTTGTACAATATATAATGAAGGCCAGTATCTCAAGAACGTTCTGCTTTTGGCATCCATTGGCAGTAACAAAATTCCGACACCAGGTGTAATGGGACCAGATAAGCCATAAAGCTATCCCCTATGTGTTTCAACCAGCATTCCTAATTACTCATGAGCACTGGGATTTGAAGAAGCTTTTGAAATGCTATCGCGTCACACAGAAAATTTAGATGTAATTTTCTGCATGTTTAACTTTCTTGTGTATTCAAGTATTTCATAAAACCTATACATAATCCAGGACTCGAGTGAAATGTGCATTTTAGCAGAGCCACTTAACCCCAGTGACGAGAAGAGCACTCCGACAACACAAGCCTGATATTTCTGTTTTCCACACTAAATACCTTTATGACTCTCCTGAGCAAGACCTCGTGTTTAATTGCACTGTGTGTGAAATCTAGGGCAGTTTTATTCTATGAATTTATGCCTGATTGCACCATCAGATGGAGTTGACTTTCATATATCAGTTTGGGATGTATTTAAACCCAGAAGTGAAAGGACATTGTGCTAACCTATCCAGCCTCTAGAGAAGATTTTTTTTCCTTTTTTTGCAGTCGGATCCATTATTCCTCTTATCTCTATCTGCTCCAGCTCTCTTCTTTGCTCTGTATCTATAATAATATATATATATATAATGTGTGTGTGTGTGTTAGTGTCTGCATGTGTGTGTGTTAGTGTCATGTGTGTGTTAGTGTCTGCGTGTATGTTAGTGTCAGTCTGTGTGTGTGTGTGTGTCAGTGGCTGTCTGTGTGTGTTAGTGTCTGTCTGTGTGTGTGTGTGTGTTAGTGTCAGCATGTGTGTGTGTTAGTGTCAGCATGTGTGTGTGTTAGTGTCTGTGTGTGTGCTTGTGTCTGTGTGTGTGCTTGTGTGTGTATGTGTTAGTGTCAGTGTGTGTGTGTTAGTGTCAGTGTCAGTATGTGTGTATTAGTGTCAGTGTGTGTTAGTGTCAGTGTGTGTGTGTATGTGTTAGTGTATGTGTTAGTGTATGTGTGTGTTAGTGTCAATGTTTGTGTGTGTTCGTGTCAGTGTGTGTGTTAGTGTCAAGGTGTGTGTGTGTGTTAGTGTCAAGGTGTGTGTGTGTGTGTGTTAGTGTCAAGGTGTGTGTGTGTGTGTGTTAGTGTCAAGGTGTGTGTGTGTGTGTGTTAGTGTCAAGGTGTGTGTGTGTGTGTGTGTGTGTGTGTGTGTGTTAGTGTGTGTGTGTGTGTGTTAGTATCAGTGTGAGTGTTTGTGTGTGTGTGTGTGTGGGTGTTTGTATATGTGTGTGTGTGTATATATGTGAATGTATGTGTTTGTGTGTGTGTGTGTTAGTGTGTGTGTGTGTGTTGGTGTGTTTGTGTGGGGGTGTGTGTGTTAGTGTGTGGGGGTGTGTGTGTTAGTATGTGTGGGTGTGTGTGTATGTGAGTGTGTGTGTGTTAGTGTGTGTTTCGTGTCAATGTGTGTGTATGTGTTAGTATGTGTGGGTGTGTGTGTATGTGAATGTGTGTGTATGTGAGTGTGTGTGTATGTGAGTGTGTGTGTATGTGAGTGTGTGTGTGTATGAGAGTGTGTGTGTGTATGAGAGTGTGTGTGTGTATGTGTGTATATAGACACAGATACTGAAAAAAATAAAAACTGTGACACCATGTTGTTTTCTTCTTCCATAAAATTACTGTGGAAGAAGAGCTTTCCATCTATTGATCAGCTTTTAAATTAGTACCGAGAAATGTTATAAATTATTACTGCACTCCTGACTGATCAATAACATAAATTCCCAAATGCAGGCGATACAATAGAGAGAAGCCTTTAAAATACAATCTCCATTGTCAGTGTCATTTCCCTGAAAACCCTTGCTACAGTCTAGCACTTGAAAAGATGTAAGCCAGAATTTTTTTACTCTATTTTAGGATTGAGTATCCCACTTGAATCACTTTTGAATAATCATTTTAAGATTTACTCCTTTTAATTTCGCATTTTATGCTTAGAGATTTGCAGAAGCATCCTTTTTTATAATTCCACATCTGGCTCCACCCTTACCTCAGTCTATTTGCTGATAATACCCTGATACGTGCCTGTGTCACCTGAAGACCTCGGGGGCTGGATTTTAGGCTTTTCTGTTTTCGGGGTGAAAACGAAGACGGGACAGGAAAGTTACCGGCTGGGAATAGTTTGCACTTTAGTATGGAAGTTTCGGCATTTGGGTCCTGCGTCAGGGGGCACAGCACTAAGGGAGGAGTTGTATACTCTTCGTGGTGCAAGGAATGGAAACTTGTGAATTAAAGTGCCAGGCTGTGTGCACTCAGAGAGGCCTGGGGCCGGGGTGGGGGGGGGGGGGGGGATGGGGTGGAGGGGCGGGGGAGGGGGGGGCGGGGAGGGGCGGGATGGGACCTGAAAAAAAATCCCGCAACAACATTCCCAAAACATTTCCCATGCCACCACAACACAAATCGCTAAAAAAATGAAAAGAACAAACACTCGCACTTACCTTTGGAGCACTTGACCTTCCTCTGTGCTGCCGGCTATGCCGGACTGCACTGATTTCCCAGGATTGTGGGTGCACTTCCGGGCGGACAGATCGGGCAAATGTCAAAACTCTTGCCGGTGACACAACGAGAGGCGTGCACATCTGGCAGAGCTTTTAGAACAGTGCTGCTCAACGCCGCTGCAATCCAGACCGGAGGATCCCGACAGGGAGCAGGAGCTCTCAACGCCGCTTCAAGGCGAAACCTGGAGTGCAATGGACTGGAAAATCCAGACTAATTAGTTTAATGGTTTCCAGGCAGACCTCCTATCCGCTCCCCTTTGTTCTTTCACCCAAACATTGCTGCCCATATCCTAGAAGGCTGCAATTCCTTCCCTAAATACCTCTGTGCCTTAATTTTGCTCTCCTCTTTTGAAGCCCTCCTTAAAACTTAGCCCCTTGGATAAGCTTTTGGTCACTCCTCCTATTCTTCCTTCTTTGGCTTGGCATCCAGTTATATCACATTTCTGTGAAACACTTGCGGATTTTTTTTGCATTAAAGACCTGTTGGCCCTGAAATTCCAGCCTCGCCAGGTCCGTACGGATAACATAGGACCCACAAAAGCCGGGTTTAGGCGCGCAATGCGCACGCACCAAAAAACGGTTTTTCCGATCTATGAAGCTATCTCTTGACAGATCTTCCGCATCCCCGCAGCCAGGACATTTGCGCGAGTGAGATTGGGCTATTTGCCCAACTCTTGCCCAGCGAATGTCCTTAAAACTCTTGCGCCTGGTAAAAGCAGGTGCATAGCCTACTTTTACCAGTGTAAGAGTATTAAAACACATAAAAATAAAAATTAAAAACACAATTTTATGTTAAAATCTCTGTCCACTGAGGTAAGTTTATTTTAAACCCTAATTAAAACACTTAAAAAAAATTCTAAAAATTATATATTTTTTCTAAAACATTACATTAACTTTAATTTCAATTAATATTAAATATGTGAGGTGTTTTTTTTATTTTTTATGTTGTGTTTGGGTGTTTGTGGGGTGGGGGGGGGTTTCATTGATAATAATGGTAGCTCGTACTTACGGAGTTCCTATTATTATCAATGAGAATACTGTACCTTCATTCGTTGGCC
The DNA here is from genome assembly GCF_044704955.1 of Pristiophorus japonicus. Classification (NCBI taxonomy): domain Eukaryota; kingdom Metazoa; phylum Chordata; class Chondrichthyes; family Pristiophoridae; genus Pristiophorus; species Pristiophorus japonicus. The sequence continues at coordinate 331,145,066 of NC_091978.1, forward strand.
ATGTGACTCCAACTTCACCCTCCGAATCTCCAAGATGTGGGCGCGCTGCGAAGTGCGGGAAGAGAAGGCCGCAGAACGGAATGGTTGGAGGGCGCAGGAACAAAAGGTAAGTGCGGATCTTTTTTCTTATTTTCAGGCGAGCGCCCGCAGGAAGCCCAGAACCGGGATTTCAGGCCCAATATAAAGCGAGTTGTTATATCATAATGATACACAGAAGCATGTTGCATTGATACAGTACTTTTCACTTTCTCCTATTTGCCGAAACTGATTAATATCTTTCAGTTTTGGAACACAAGAGGAAGTCACTCAGGTGCTCCCAAAATAAAGGTAAGGTTTTTTGGGCCCAAGTTTCAGCCTCAGTTGCTCCTGATTTTTTGGAGCAACTGGTGTAGAACGGAGTATCTTAGAAATTCAAATTCTCGGCATTTAGTTTGCTCCAGTTCTAGTCAGTTAGAACAGTTTCACTTTGGAGCAGAATTTTTTTTTCAAAAGGGAGCGTGTCCGGCCACTTACGCCTGTTTTCAAAGTTTAGGCAGTAAAAACTTACTCCAAACTAACTTAGAATGGAGTAAGTGAAGATTTTTGTACGCTCGAAAAAACCTTGTCTACACTTTAGAAAATCAGGCGTAGGTTACAAATTAGGCATAGGGAACGAGGTGGGCGGGGGGGGAGGGGGGGAAGGGAAGTCATTAAATTCAACAATCAATCCTTAGTTATACTTATACAAATATTATACAAATAAATCCAACCTGAATAAAAATTTATAAGCAAAGAAAAGATTAAATAAACCATGTTCCTACCTGTGTGAAACAGCAGCAGCCTTCGAGCTGCTGTGCTTCAGGCAGGCCTTTCATGTTTTATATCAGTAAATGAACTATAACATTGTTATTACCAATTTAAGGGTATCTAAGGTTAAGACATGGCAGGAGAGCTCGGTCATGTGATATGCTCCTCCTGTACCATGTGGGAACTCGGGGACACTTCCGGTGTCCCTGACAACTACGTGTGTGGGAAGTGTATACGCCTCGAGCTCTTGACGGTCCGCGTTGCGGAATTGGAGCTGAAAGTGGATTCACTCTGGAGCATCCACGATGCTGAGAATGACGTGAGTATCACGTGTAGTGAGTTGGTCTTACCGCAGGAGAAGGGTCCACAGCCAGATAGGGAATGGAAGACCAACAGGAAGAGCAGTGCAAGAAAGATAGTGCAGGAGTCCCCTGTGGTCATCCCCCTGCAAAACAGATACACTGCTTTGAGTACTGTTGGGGAGGATGACTCATCAGGGGAGGGCAGCAGCAGCCAAGTTCATGACACCGTAGGTGGCTCTGCTGCAAAGGAGGGCAGGAAAAAGAGTGGGAGCGCGATAGTGATAGGGGATTCGATGGTGAGGGGAATAGATAGGCGTTTCTGCGGACGCAACCGAGACTCCAGGATGGTATGTTGCCTCCCTGGTGCAAGGGTCAAGGATGTCTCGGAGCGGGTGCAGGACATTCTGAAATGGGAGGGAGAACAGCCAGTTGTCGTGGTGCACATTGGTACCAACGACATAGGTAAAAAAAGGGATGAGGTCCTACGAAAAGAATTTAAGGAGCTAGGAGCTAAATTAAAAAGTAGGACCTCAAAAGTAGTAATCTCGGGATTGCTACCAGTGTCACGTGCTAGTCAGAGTAGGAATCGCAGGATAGCGCAGATGAATACATGGCTTGAGCAGTGGTGCAGCAGGGAGGGATTCAAATTCTTGGGGCATTGGAACCGGTTCTGGGGGAGGTGGGACCAGTACAAACCGGACGGTCTGCACCTGGGCAGGTCCGGAACCAATGTCCTAGGGGGAGTGTTTGCTAGTGCTGTTGGGGAGGAGTTAAACTAATATTGCAGGGGGATGGGAACCTATACAGGGAGACAGAGGGAGACAAAAAGGAGGCAAAAGCAAAAGACAGAAAGGAGATGAGGAAAAGTGGAGGGCAGAGAAAACCAAGGCAAAGAACAAAAAGGGCCACTGTACAGCAAAATTCTAAAAGGACAAAGGGTGTTAAAAAAACAAGCCTGAAGGCTTTGTGTCTTAATGCAAGGAGTATCCGCAATAAGGTGGATGAATTAATTGTGCAAATAGATGTTAACAAATATGATGTGATTGGGATTACGGAGACGTGGCTCCAGGATGATCAGGGCTGGGAACTCAACATCCAGGGGTATTCAACATTCAGGAAGGATAGAATAAAAGGAAAAGGAGGTGGGGTAGCATTGCTGGTTAAAGAGGAGATTAATGCAATAGTTAGGAAAGACATTAGCTTGGATGATGTGGAATCTATATGGGTAGAGCTGCAGAACACTAAAGGGCAAAAATCGTTAGTGGGAGTTGTGTACAGACCTCCAAACAGTAGTAGTGATGTTGGGGAGGGCATCAAACAGGAAATTAGGAGTGCATGCAATAAAGGTGCAGCAGTTATAATGGGTGACTTTAATATGCACATAGATTGGGCTAGCCAAACTGGAAGCAATACGGTGGAGGAGGATTTCCTGGAATGCATAAGGGATGGTTTTCTAGACCAATATGTCGAGGAACCAACTAGGGGGGAGGCCATCTTAGACTGGGTGTTGTGTAATGAGAGAGGATTAATTAGCAATCTCATTGTGCGAGGCCCCTTGGGGAAGAGTGACCATAATATGGTGGAATTCTGCATTAGGATGGAGAATGAAACAGTTAATTCAGAGACCATGGTCCAGAACTTAAAGAAGGGTAACTTTGAAGGTATGAGGCATGAATTGGCTAAGATAGATTGGCTAATGATACTTAAGGGGTTGACTGTGGATGGGCAATGGCAGACATTTAGAGAACGCATGGATGAATTACAACAATTGTACATTCCTGTCTGGCGTAAAAATAAAAAAGGGAAGGTGGCTCAACCGTGGCTATCTAGGGAAATCAGGGATAGTATTAAAGCCAAGGAAGTGGCATACAAATTGGCCAGAAATAGCAGCGAACCTGGGGACTGGGAGAAATTTAGAACTCAGCAGAGGAGGACAAAGGGTTTGATTAGGGTAGGAAAAATGGAGTACGAGAAGAAGCTTGCAGGGAACATTAAGGCGGATTGCAAAAGTTTCTATAGGTATGTAAAGAGAAAGAGGTTAGTAAAGACAAACGTAGGTCCCCTGCAGTCAGAATCAGGGGAAGTCATAACGGGGAACAAAGAAATGGCAGACCAATTGAACAAGTACTTTGGTTCAGTATTCACTAAGGAGGACACAAACAACCTTCCGGATATAAAAGTGGTCAGAGGGTCTATTAAGGAGGAGGAACTGAGGGAAATCTTTATTAGTCGGGAAATTGTGTTGGGGAAATTGATGGGATTGAAGGCCGATAAATCCCCAGGGCCTGATGGACTGCATCCCAGAGTACTTAAGGAGGTGGCCTTGGAAATAGCGGATGCATTGACAGTCATTTTCCAACATTCCATTGACTCTGGATCAGTTCCTATCGAGTGGAGGGTAGCCAATGTAACCCCACTTTTTAAAAAAGGAGGGAGAGAGAAAGCAGGGAATTATAGACCGGTCAGCCTGACCTCAGTAGTGGGTAAAATGATGGAATCAATTATTAAGGATGTCATAGCAGCGCATTTGGAAAATGGTGACATGATAGGTCCAAGTCAGCATGGATTTGTAAAAGGGAGATCATGCTTGACAAATCTTCTGGAATTTTTTGAGGATGTTTCCAATAAAGTGGACAAAGGAGTACCAGTTGATGTGGTATATTTGGACTTTCAGAAGGCTTTCGACAAGGTCCCACACAGGAGATTAATGTGCAAAGTTAAAGCACATGGGATTGGGGGTAGTGTGCTGACGTGGATTGAGAACTGGTTGTCAGACAGGAAGCAAAGAGTAGGAGTAAATGGGTACTTTTCGGAATGGCAGGCAGTGACTAGTGGGGTACCGCAGGGTTCTGTGCTGGGGCCCCAGCTGTTTACATTATACATTAATGATTTAGACGAAGGGATTAAATGTAGTATCTCCAAATTTGCGGATGACACTAAGTTGGGTGGCAGTGTGAGCTGCGAGGAGGATGCTATGAGGCTACAGAGTGACTTGGATAGGTTAGGTGAGTGGGCAAATGCGTGGCAGATGAAGTATAATGTGGATAAATGTGAGGTTATCCACTTTGGTGGTAAAAACAGAGAGACAGACTATTATCTGAATGGTGACAGATTAGGAAAAGGGAAGGTGCAACGAGACCTGGGTGTCATGGTACATCAGTCATTGAAGGTTGGCATGCAGGTACAGCAGGCGGTTAAGAAAGCAAATGGCATGTTGGCCTTCATAGCGAGGGGATTTGAGTACAGGGGCAGGGAGGTGTTGCTACAGTTGTACAGGGCCTTGGTGAGGCCACACCTGGAGTATTGTGTACAGTTTTGGTCTCCTAACTTGAGGAAGGACATACTTGCTGTTGAGGGAGTGCAGCGAAGATTCACCAGACTGATTCCCGGGATGGTGGGACTGACCTATCAAGAAAGACTGAATCAACTGGGCTTGTATTCACTGGAGTTCAGAAGAGTGAGAGGGGACCTCATAGAAACGTTTAAAATTCTGACGGGTTTGGACAGGTTGGATGCAGGAAGAATGTTCCCAATGTTGGGGAAGTCCAGAACCAGGGGTCACAGTCTAAGGATAAGGGGTAAGCCATTTAGGACCGAGATAAGGAGAAACTTCTTCACCCAGAGAGTGGTGAACCTGTGGAATTCTCTACCACGGGAAGTAGTTGAGGCCAATTCACTAAATATATTCAAAAGGGAGTTAGATGAAGTCCTTACTACTCGGGGGATCAAGGGGTATGGCGTGAAAGCAGGAAGTGGGTACTGAAGTTTCATGTTCAGCCATGAACTCGTTGAATGGCGGTGCAGGCTAGAAGGGCTGAATGGCCTGCTCCTGCACCTATTTTCTATGTTTCTATGTTTCTATGTTGGAGACAGGCAGGGGTGTGGCGCCAGTGTCTCGACGGCAGCCCCAACAGTGGCAGCAAGCAGCCTTCGAGCTGAGCTGCTGTGCTGCAGGCAGGCCTTCATTCTCTTAGTGGCTGGCCGGCAGCCGAAGGATCAACACCGGAGGCATGCAGCTTTTCAAGGTGGTTGAGGCCATTCGGCCATGGGATAGGAGCGGCGTCAGTGGCTGGCCGGCAGCCGAAGGATCAACACCAGACACACGCAGCTTTTCAAGGGGGTTGAGGCCATTCGGCCATGGGATAGGAGCGTCGTCAGTGGCTGGCCGGCAGCCGAAGGATCAACACCGGACGCACGCAGCTTTTCAAGGGGGTTGAGGCCATTCGGCCATGGGATAGGAGCAGCGTCAGTGGTTCGACGGCAGCCGAGTGCCAATGTTTGTTTGACACTGCGCGTGCGCGCATGCTCCAACGCGCACGCGCAGGGTTGCCGGCACCACGTTGGCTCATTTAAATTGGACCCGCCCCCCACTACTTACAGAATCAGCGCGAGTGTTTGGCTCCGCCCCCCGCTGTGAAGAGCGCGCCGCGCCAAGCTGAGATCAAGCTCCGAGGAGCCGGAGAATATCGAAGTTTTTTTCTAGCGCACTTTTAGGCGCGAAGAACAGGCGTCCAGCTCGGAGGTGCGCCGTTTTCGGCGCGGGCCGAAACTTGGGGCCTTTGTTTCTAAGTTATGATCAACAATTATTTCCTTTCAAATATAATCCACTAAGCATGTGAGACACAATGTACTCTGTCTTCTCCTCACAGACCTACATGGAAAGCAGCCAACATTTCATGCTGACACAGTTCATAATAAGTATTATGTCTACTAAGTAGTTCTTATGTGCAGCCAAATAATGTTATAAAATAATCGGGATTGACATTGATGTACTTAGCACAGTGTGTGCAACAGAGTCCAACAGGCCTAAGGAATGCCTGGAATACTTTGGCCGGAATTTTCCTTACCTTGGCAGGTCGTGACCCTGCTGCTGGCTCCATCCCACTGTAGAAAATGAACTTACCTTAATAGGGCCTACTAAGCCCACCCAACACGTTACCTAGCCAATGAGATGGAGTGCATCTGGTGATGTCATTCATGACGCGTTTTCAGCCGGGATCCTTAAAGGGACCCTGGCCACATAAGCTTTTAAGTTCAATCTAATATAGTGGGGTGTTGAATCTTTACTGTACAATAATATAATACAAGTTATATATGAGTGACAAAGAAATTAAGTATATGATTCCATCTACAAATACGATCAAGAACACATTGGGCCAAAGATCACGGTCTCTATGGACCCATACAATGTGCACACACACCCGTGGAGGCCCTGCAAGTGCCAGTTCTCGGCGTGCAATGCCAGTTCCAACGCATCCCTGGGAGGAGGGCCTTCGTGGGCAGAGATTTGGGCTATTTGTCCAACTTTTGCCCAGTGAATGTCCTTCAAACTCTTACGCCTGGTAAAAGCAAGCGTAAGGCCTGCTTTTACCAGCATGAGAGTTTTAAAAGATAGAAAAATAAAATGTTATCAATAATTTTTATATTAAAAACACTGTCCATTAACATAAGTTTATTTTTACCCCTATTAAAACATATTTAAAAAAAAAACCAAAATATTTTTGGGGCTAAAACATTTAATTAAATTCAATTTCAATTAATTTTAAATACGTGAAGTGTTTTTCTTATTTATTTAAAATGTTTGTGTTTTTGGGGATATCCGCATTCACAGAAATGGTGATATCTGTACAAACGAAGATCACCATTACTGTGAATGGGAATATGCCATTTTCATTGACTGATCCGGCCCACGTGATCCCAGGCTGCACATATGCTCCTGGAATACGCGAGCCCCTACGCTGGACTGTGAATGGAGGCCTCGGAGTGCAAGTCTACGTTCTTCTGGGACCACCAGGTACTTTTGTAAAAAAATTTTTGCTCAGAGGCATCTGCCCACAGGAAGCCTCTGACTGCAATTTCTGGGTCAGTTAAAAAGGTACATTGATTGGGAAGTTATTGGTGCTTCAGTCACAAATCTATAGGCTTTTGTATCAGTAACTGGTACATATAAAAGATGTGTGTGTATAGGCAAGACATTTAATTAAGCAGATTTTAAATGTAATTGTTAAGGGGTGGATTTACAATCTTATGCCAGTTCAGCAGAAGAGCTGCGGAATTGCTGATAAACAGTGCAAGTGGTGCTTACAATGTATTTCTGGGATTTCTGCAATGGAGAAGTGAGAGAACCTCTGCAGAAATCCACCCTAAAGTCTCAGACTGAAAAATGAAATTAGTCATATTCAGGGACTGAAAGCAAATTGAACCAGTGGAATGAGTGATGAGAATGAAATTGTTACGGTTGATGACAAGACTCGATGTGAAACTGGACAATACAGTATACTGTGAGAAAAACCTGACCAGAAACAACACAAAAGTTTATTGAAATGGTATGTGTTATTTTATAGTGCAGATCAATTCACTGCAATTACTGCAATTGAGTTGGAAGGCAACAGCCGAGAATGGCCAGTGAAAAATATATTTACCTCACCATCAAGGGAAGCACTTACATCTCTTTAGGAAATTCTGAATTAACATTTACTAGTAGCTTTTCAAGTAGAACAGAATCTCCATCAATCCGTTAGCTGATGTAATCAACATATTTTTATTTTGGTTTGTTTTCCATGCTGTCAAGTAATCACCTGGAGCAATGGCCACGGAACTCATGCCTCAGGTTGACAGATGTGGTCCCCGAGCTGTGTGAATCACGTGACTATGCAGGGAAATTTAAAAAGTAGGGGGAAAAAGGCTCTTAAGTGCCTGTATTGTACCTCATAATGATTTCAGTTGGGTCCCCTGCCGCTGCAGGTCAGGTCAGGTCAACGCACCTGTGGGAAAGATGTGAGGGAGCGAGATGACAGCGGGTTCCTGACCCGCTGGCAAAAAAAAACAACCTTCCCACCCGACCCGCCACCGATCGCGCCCACTACCACCATTGAAAATTCAGTCACATGTATCTGTTGTAAAAGAATAACAAGCATTTAGGAGGGGTGTTATAAGTGACGCACAGTGCTCAAGTTCAAATAACATTTACAAATTTCCCTCTTCCAGTTTAATTTATTGATTTGAGCTGTAGCATTAAATCCCCTCCCAATTATCGATCGTGCCTTTGTTGTTTTTCTTATGCTTTTGTCTCCTTTCTGCTTGTTGGTTGTATCCTGGAATAAGTGGTATTGACCAGTTCTCCACAGCTGCCCTGCTCTGTGTTGGTTAACAGCAGAATGGTTTGTGGCTTGAGAAATACATCACTTTTATTACCTTCAAGATTGTTCTATTCTTAAATGGTGTAAATGTATTCCACCTTAGCTCCCTTGTTGAGAATTGGCAAAGTTTGTCTGTTGTAGTTATAATAGTTAAAGCGGCATTTCAAAAAGCCAAGTTTATCAATGAGAATGCAACGCTCCAATAGTAGAGCTATTAGGTATCCAATATTTTATGTTGTAATTTTTTTTCATATAATACCCTCCAAATAGCACACACTTTATCCCTTTGAAAAAAAATGCAAATAACAAACACCTGGCTTATGTATCTATTTTCTAAAAATGTGAAGTAGTTTGTGTTGCATGCAAAATCTAATTTCAAGCTTGGTTTCTTAAAAATTGCATATAACACTCAACTGCTTTTAAAAAAATGCTAAATGGTACATATTAATTGCAAAAAGAATAGATTTAAAGCCTGCTACCATACAAGTATTCTGGAGATACATCAACAGGTCATCATTGAAAATATACTTTGAAAAGAAACTATTTTATTTTATTTAAGTTGTTATTAAATGCACCCAAGAAACTTGTCACCAGAGAATGGAACAAAGCCACAAATCAAACAGAAGCTTTCTTTGTCACAAGATGGCAGCTGTGAGCTAATGTTAAAATACATCACCTGAAAAACCCAAAATCAAAAGTCAGATTTTGTAGCAGCATGTCAATTAGCATTTGAAAAGGAATGACAAGTATGTTTTGTATGGGACACGTTATCAAAATAGTTCTATTAAACGTTTGTAACATTTGCATTTTCTGTTTTCATCTCCAATCTCCTAAATTTTTTCTTTTTTTTCTTTTTATCTCCTATAAAAGCTTTTTTTGGTGAAACAATTAATAAGTAACGTAACTATGAAAATGTACAACTGAATATACGTCTGAATATGCAAATGTTAATTCTACCGCATTCCTGTACTTTGGAACAAAAAATGGTTTATTTAACTAAAGAAAAATTTGGAGCTTTCGTGTCTCGTGATTTGTATGCACTATAGCTAGAAGTTTGATAATAGATAAATGACATAGGTTAAGTGAATCAGCAATTAGAAGATTTCCAGAGATTATTAGCTACTTACAATAGGAAATATATTTGAAATGATTTGCGATAAGAATAACGGTGAGGCTATCACGAGTAAATCGGACAGCAACTTCCAACATCTGCATATGCACAATTAAACGCAGAAATCAGGAAGTTGCTATCCAAGCTGCCCTGCTCCTCCACAAGCGTCAATACACCGGTATCTTGCTGAGCGATTCGGCATTGAAATACACGGAAGCGCATGAAAGTTGTGGTACTTACTCACTAGATACACTCTAAACATGCCAGAAAAAGTTAGGGCTTGTCCATTCAAGTGTAAGTGAATTTTTAAGTCTTAATTACTACCAATCTCTCTGGCATTGAAAATTTACTTTTACAAGTGAAGTGGAGATTAAATACTTAACCTCGACACAGTCTGTTAGGAATCAAACACACATAAGTTTGTTTTACTTGCAATGGAGAAAACAGGCTGTAGTCAGTCCCCACTGAACTCTCCGTACCTGTTTCTCTACAAACAAAGAACACATAAGGTTTTTATACATTTACTCGGCCTCTAATGGCCAGACATTCAATACATAAGATATACATTGATTTGAATGGACAGTCCCTTGTCACTCAAGGTGAAGGTAGTTTCTATCCCGCCTACCCCTGGGACCTTTTCCCCAATGTGTTTCTGGGTTGTTTATCAGCTTTGGAATGTTATGTTATCTCTCCATGCTCTTGCTCTGCTTTGACTGGGTACCAGTTTTGCTGATGTGTCAGTTTGCAATCAACTATCCCTGAGTTATCTCTTCTGTAGAGACATCAAGGATCTGACAGTGCAAGTGTACATTTTGTTTCTTGGCTTAGGTTTTGCAAAGACTGCTTCTATCGAACACACTTTAACCCTCTGTTCCATATCTGATTTGTCCAGTGTGACTTATTGCCCCACTTCAATCCCCCCTTTTGGTGATCTTGGCTACCCTACCCAAGGTGACCAACTACGCTAACTATCTGCCTTGGGTCTGCTGTCCCTGCATTAGTGATCAGCTGGAAGGTTTGGGAGGCCCAGTGCCTTGGGGTTAGATAACCCTGTCATCCTGCTGTCACCTTGTCTCCTAATTTCTTTAATTCTTGTTCTAGAAGGTGGTATTGCTGCACATTTTCCCACAGGGGATCTTTAATATCACTTAGATCCTCCGCAAGATGTGGGATTGGGGCTGCTATGTCTTCCTCATATAACTCGAGGTCTGCCTTTTATTCATCTGTTACATTTAGAGTCACCGCCTTTCTTGTGTGGACATCTATCAATCTGGCCCAGCCAATGCTAACTGGTACCCGTAGGGTAAAGCAGAAGTTAGGCTTTGGGATGGGGCAAATCAGGTTCCCATAGTTGTAAGCATGTTAGTCACCACACAGTACTCGCCTCTGCCCCTGTAGGCAGAGTGCGTTGGCTCGCACCAGGCTGGGCTAGATTCTAGTACACAGCCTATGGTTCGGTTGAACCCATACCCGTTCATGCTATCTCTTCCTACTGGGTGTAGACATATAGTCAGACTCCCTACCCGGCGACAACCAGAGAGGGAGACTCCTCGCCTGCTCCCATTCATTCTACTGGCATACTGGTTCATGGGGTGTTACCGGAGGTATTTTTTTCCGCGGATTAGCCCCAAGTTTTTTATCTCATGGGCTTTCCGTTCCAGTCATCACTGGGATCACAAATACCAGCCCCACCAATGTTGAGTGGAAGTCCACACACCCTCCCCCATTACTAAGAAGATTCGGGTCATCCCCTTCAATATACATGTGTCCAGGTTTCTGGGATGCTGGGCGAGGGAAAGCAAGTCTGTGCTGTTTACTCAATTGACTTGTTCCAGGTTATGGTGGACCTGTCGCACCATCCATATGCATGGCACACATCTTGTTTCACCCCGTCAACTCCATCCTTGTATTCCTATCAATTAGTTTATTGATAGTGGCTGCATGTCCTTCTAGGACCATTACTCCCTTCAGTAGCTGTTCAGCTGTTTTCTGTCCCAACTGTCCCCCCCTCCTGGGTGGACTGTGTGTAGAGTTGTAATAATCATCTCCCAGAGACTCTCGGATAGTGCATTACTGAGAGGATCTCATCCTATAGTTGGACCCCTTCTGAGCGTATCACAATCTCACTTTCTGGTCCCTGTGTGTGTACGGGACACGTAAGAGGGGTTCGGGTGGTTGGTGTAGCTGTTGAGGTTTCTACTGTTACTTGAGTGGTTGATGGGGCAATGGTAGTGGGATTATCACAGGGAAACATCTTCCAACACCAGTCATAATACCAGTGCACTCGAAGGTTGGGCACCTTCCCCACCCCTTCTCCCCTTGTCGGGGTATTCCAGAGAATTGTACTTGCACACTTTCCCTATGCACACACGTCAATTTCTCACTGGAACATACTGTGTTTGCATTCATCCACATAACAGTCAGCCCCATTGTATGGCGAGCCAGCCAGCTTTTCCCTAAAGTTGTTTCCTGGAAAACTGAGATATCTATCATTCCGGAGCTGCAATTTAAAGGCACAGTTTTGCCAATTGTCACAGTCAATTTCCCTTGCTCTTGATCACAACTGATGTCGCCCGAGTCCCTGAAATACAGGCCTTGTCATCCGTTTCTGGTGGCCTGCACAGCTCTTTGTGTATGCGATCTTACTTCTCCGTTCCTCGCGAGCGGGGTGTAGTAAGCCGTCACGATCGTGGTTCCCACTAGGGCTATCCACATCCTCACGCAGCTTATCATAGTACCTGTGGGTCATAAAGAGCAGATGCCCTGGGGCTGTCCGTTTATTGATTAGTGAGTTTCTTCAACTGTGACCAGTGTTTCCACCGTCCTTGTCCACGTATCTCCACGCACGCGCATATATCGCCAGTGAGTAATATTTCATACGGCCCCTCCCATCTAGGGGAGAGCCCGGACTCCTTATTAATCAGCTTAACCATCACCCTTTCTCCCACCTGGGGCACTTCTGCTGGTGATCCCATGTCTTGCTGTTTATCCAAACAATCTTGTTGATCCCTAACCTTTTGCCATATCCCCTTGAGTTGTTCACTGAGTTCCATGATGTACCGCCGGATCCTGTCCCGGAGGGGTCCGAGATCAGCCCCCTCGGTCACAATCCCCTCCGGTAACCTCCCAGTCATCAACTCATATGTTGTGAGTCCGGCTGTTCGGTTAGGGGTGGCTCGCAGCCACATCAAGATTGTTGGCAACATGTCTGCCCAGGATTGACCCATCTGTTGGATCGCCTTGGCCAGAGCTGTGGGTGTTATGGTATGTGGAACTTCTGCTTGATACCCATTACCTTACATAACTCTTTTGATATCTTTCCCATGAAGTGTGTACCCTGATCTGAATCTATCTGAACTGGTATTCCCCACTGGGGAAAGACTTCCTCGGCCAATATCCTGGCAACAGTTGTTGCAGTGCAGTCACAAGTGGCGAATGCCTCCACCCACCTAGTGAACTGATCCACTATAACTAGACAGTATTTCTTACCATTATGTGCTGTGACGAGTGGCCCAATGAAGTCAATCTGAATGCTTTCCCATGGACCCCGTGATCGGGGCTAGTGGCTCATTATTTTTACTGCCCTTCCTGGGTTGTGCTGTGCGCATGTAATACATAACTGACAGTACTTGGTCACCTGATGTCCCAGTGCTGACCACCACCATTCTTTCTGTAAGCTTGTGATCATGGCATTGTGCCCCCGGTGGTCTATGCCATAGTGTAGTTCCATCAGCATTTTTCTAATACACTCAGGGGCTATGACTTGATCATCACTCCTCCATACATCGTCTGCACCCAGGATTCCTCCCAGGCGCTCTCATTCTGCTTTTTCCTTTACATCTGTATCAGCATGTAACTGTTTAATGTCCACGTCCTTCTCCCCGATTGCTAGTGCACAAACAGATTCTGGGTCTGGGTCCAGGGACTCAGCCGCTTTGCGAGCAGCTAGGTCTGCGGCCTCATTCCCTTTTTGTATTTCGGCATCCACTTTCTGGTGAGCTTTCACCTTCACCACCGCTGCTTCGGCAGGTTTCGTAGAGGCATCTAACAGTAGTTCAATTCTCCCTTCATGTTTAATTGCTTGGGGAGTCCGCCCATTCCAATGTGCTACAATTGTGGGATTCAACTTGCTCCAGAAGTCCTTCTGCAGGGTTTTGAGGGACTCGTCTTTTATTATTTTCTTTTCAATTTGGTGAAAGTCTCATATCCGTAACTAGGGGCATTCACACTTTGAAATAACCAGAATTTCATCGTGGTCACAATGAAAGTTCAATTTTCATTGGTTAATTAACCTTAATAATGTAAATTAAATTCAGACTAATATGTTTTTTTCATAGCCAATATGTTATTAAATAAACACAATACAGAGCAGATAAAATAAAACAATATAACACAGTAATTTAATGTCTGTTTCTGTATTCTTTCTTCAGATGCCTTTCCAATGAACTGTAAAAATACTGAATTAGTTTTTTTATTTAACAAACATCACCAACACATTTTACACAGAAGGGAAAAGAGGGCAGAGCTTCCACTAGCTTGTAGCTCTGAGAAATTTATGCAGGTTTTTTTTAAAAAAGGGACACTAAAGAAGATGGTGCTTTTTAAACATTCAAATTGATTTGTTTGCAATAATCACATTGAAAAGACAATGCTTTGTTACGATTCAAATTAATTTAAAACAAGACCACACAATTTTTTTTGATAATCCAATTAAAACATTCAATTTGTTTTTCTTTTAGCAACTGTAACTTCAAGGCTGAAGTTTTTTCTTTTGTTAAACAACACATCAGACAAATGAAAAATTCATTAACTCCCACCCCAAACATTCCACAGTCAGGAAAACTTCCACACAAACACACACACTTTCATTCAAACTGAAATAAAATAAAGGGGGACAAGCAACTATAGGATTTTCCAAGGGAGTTACCATATTCAGTGCTGTATACTCACTTGTGAAATGGTATGACCCGTCCGGCTTCTTTACCGGCCACACAAGGGAATTGGTACTGGCTACAACGTCTTTTAAAACCCCGCCCGTCACCAACTCTCGAATTATCTGGGTCACTTCTTCACGTACCTCAGGGCATATTGGGTATTGTCGGTGTGCTTTGTGTTCTGGTCCCTGGGCTCGAATGGGTTCTGACCCCCCCACTGACCATCCTTGGTCCGATCCCTGGCCAGAGCCTGCACATTACCGACGTGAGCGTGGCTGTGAAGCCTCTGGCCTCCCCGTAGGGTTGTTTTCTGACCACAGCGCAGACATTGCCAAGTTATCAAACTCCGGCTTTGTCAGTTTTATTTTTGGAATTTAGTTTCTTTTGCATATCTGCAATACCCCATTCATCAGACATCGCACATTTGAAAACATGCTACCCAAATGATACGCTTACCCCAAACTTACTTGCTTTGATCTCTAGCAGACACTTTATTGCTCAGAAATCCCGTTTGACTTGCACCTAGCACCCAGAACACATTGGATTTGAGAGTAGTAATTTTAAAATATTCAGTGATGGTCCGTTCCGATCGGTGTCTCGTCCCCTGGGGGTATCCTGCCGACTACGCCAAATGAAGTGGAGATTAAATAATTAACCTCGACACACTCTGTTAGGAATCAAACACATGTAAGTTTATTTTACTTGCAAGGGAGAAAACAGGCCATAGTCAGTCCCCACTGAACTCTCTGTACCTGTTTCTCTATGAACAAAGAACACGTAGGGTTTTTATACATTGACTTGGCCTATAATGGCCGGACATTCAATTCATGAGACATACATTATTTGAATGGACACAGCTCCTTGTCACTCAAGGTAAAGATGGTTTCCATCCTGCCTACCTATGGGACCTTTCTCCCAATGTTTTTCAGGGTTGTTTATGCAGCTTTGGAATGTTATGTTATCTCTCCATGCTCTTGCTCTACTTTAACATTTGCTCTACTGGGTGCCAGTTTTGAAATCAACTATCCCTGAGTTATCTCTTCTAGAGACATCAAAGATTTGACGAGGCATTGAGGCAGTGCAGATGTACATTTTGTTTCTTGGCTTAGGTTTTGCAAAGACTGCTTCTATCGAACACACTTTAACCCTCTATTCCATGTCTGATTTGTCCAGTGTGACATTGCCCCACTTCAACAAGAGTGGAGTCTCATTCCTTCAGATTTTTAATTATTGCTGGAGATTTAAAAAAAATTAAAATTAAAATCTTTCTGTCTCTTTTATCTCTCTCTCTTAATCCCATCTTTCTTTCCCTCTTTTATTTTGGCTTTCTGTACATGATTTTACATTTTACACTTCCTAGTGTAGACTCTGCATGTCTCAGTAAGGCTTCTTCAATCTGATTGGTTGAAGAGACATGCAGTTCACACAATTCACACAGGTCCCAGATTCCCTGTAGAGGGTGTTGCACTGTATCGGACTCCCAATGACCATAAATTGTCACACAAAAACCCACAAAAACCCTTTGGGCAGCTATCAGCAGAATGACCGCTGACTGCAAAATCAGGAATAATATTTGCTGTTTAATAAACCTCTGTTGGCTTTGCATTGGTGGTTTGAGATCTTTGTTAGCGTTGTCACAGAAAATTGCGAATGAAAAATAAGATGTAGATTCTCGCTTCACCATGATCCCTGGAAAAATAGCTAGTTTAAAAATGAGCCTGTAGTTATGAATAATTTAGATTTTTTTTTCGATTAAACCAGAAACCTGCACAGTGTCAGCATTGTGGAGTGACACAAGGGTTCCAGTAAAATTCCAACTATGCCCTGTGGCGTATTTTAAATGCCCTTATTTACTTAGATTTGACTGGCATAAATGGGGACGACAAGGTTGCTCGCTTTAGTAAACCAGAACAGTTTATTAAACACACACAGCATGCATTATGCAAACTTGGACCTCATGACTTGGTTAAAATACAGGCTTTACTTCCCATGCAACCAAGGACGACGGAACGCGCTGACGTGGGATGCTTCGCTGGATACCCTCTCTTCTTCCTTCCTTGAAGTCGTCTCCTCTGTGTGGCGAGGGGTCTGGAAGTTAACTTTCTTACACCTTTCTTCAATATATAATTGTCACATTCCTTGTTGATGACTGTCTGAGCTTTGTCTCATTCCATTGATGATTGAATTATTGTGTTCCAATCTCATGATCTGTTCCAATCTTCTCTATCTTTTGTGACAGTGTCTTCCAGACAGGGAACATTAACCAGCGAGCAAAATTACAATAGCCGACTCTATAAGG
This sequence comes from Pristiophorus japonicus, assembly GCF_044704955.1. Lineage (NCBI taxonomy): Eukaryota > Metazoa > Chordata > Chondrichthyes > Pristiophoridae > Pristiophorus > Pristiophorus japonicus. The sequence goes on from NC_091978.1 coordinate 331,161,637, forward strand.
GCATTAACAAATCTAACCTAAAAGACAGTGCCTTACAGACACAACGCATGAACTAACGAGTGCATTTAATGGTTCAGGAAGTGGAGCCAATAACAAAATTGTCCTTTGTGACTGTTGGTTCAGTGAAGATATTAACCCTTTACAGCCCCTGCCTACCTCCAAATAATCCAACAAACAGAAAAAAGATAAAAAGATGACTATCCTGTTTCTCTACTGGATTCATCCAGTATCCTTCTGCATAGCTTAGCTATGTTCACTGATCTTGGGAGGGAGATTGTGTATTATCATCATCATAGGCAGTCCCTCGAACGAGGATGACTTGCTACCACACCAAAAGGGATGAGTTCGCAGATGCTTCAATGAAGGACCAGATATTCCAGTCCTGAACTGCAGGGGTGAAAGATGCCTGTGTGTGGATTTTTTTTAACGTGTGGTGACCCTTGCACATCCAGTGGCAAGGGTTAACCAGGATGACTGGAGACTTGCTCTGCTGCATGGACCCAGTGCACACACATATCGCAGTGTGGGCTGGCCCGTGCTGCCCCTTGGCCCTCGGCTCTGCTGGGCCCTATACCCTCATTCACCGCACCTCTGCCCAAATCTCTCGCCGCTCTTCCGCCACAAAACATTCGCCGCCCCTCCGCCACGATCTCTCACCGCTCCTCCGCCCCGATCATTTGCCACATTTCTGCCTCGATCTCTCGCCGCTTCTCTGCCTCAACCATTCGTCGCACCTCCGCCACGATCTCGCGCCATTCATCCGCCCCAACCTTCCTGCTCCTCTGCTGTACCTGGGCCCTGCCGATGTTCCTGCCCACGCTCCAAACAGTGACCTGGGTTTTGATGACATCACCCAGCTGCCCAGCTCGATGTCATCACACACTTGGAACAGCTCGAGCTGGAAGTTGCAGTGGCATGCTCCAGCTGTTTTATCCTCCCAACCTGCGGTGGTGTCCTCTCGCAGGTCAGGGTGGCCCATGATGTATTTTGCAGCAGAGGCCTGTAGCTATAATATTTAGCATTTGTTAAGCAAAGAATATCCATTTCAAATTTGAAAGAAAGTTGGAAGACCTGACCCACCCTATGAAGCATGTTTCCTTTTAGTCATCACATAGGAGCATTATCTTGGAGATATTTGTGACTCACTCTCTTCCAAAAGTTCAGTATTCTCTGGAAAAAGAACCACTTCCTGACATCTAACCTGGATCTGGCATGGTACAACTTCAAATTGTGACCACTGGTCCTTCCTATCCTACTTAATTGGAGCAAACTGTCAACTCGAATACCATCTATTCCCTTCAACATCCATAAACATCAAACAGATCACCCTTAAGTCTATAAAGTGTAGAGTCCCAGCTCTTTTAACCTATCTTGCTAACTAAAATGCTTTAAACTGGGAATTAATCTAGTGACACCTCTGGTCTTGTACAAAATAATATGCTTTGTCTTACAGTCAATTGTCGCACAGCACTGTCCTCCAACCACCAAGATTCACGGCGCGGCCCTCGACAATATGGACCTTTTCCCATATCTCAGGAGCCTCTTATCAGCAAAGGCAGACATTGATGTGGTGATTCAACATCGCCTCCAGTGCGCCAGTGCAGCCTTCGGCCATCTGAGGAAAGGAGTGTTGAAGACCTGGCCCTCAAATCTACCACCAAGCTCATGCTCTACAGGGTTGTAGTAATACCCGCCCTCCGATGTATAGAAGGCACCTCAAGTTGCTGGAGATATATCACCAACGATGTCTTTTTAAGATCCTGCGGATCCCTTGGGAGGACAGGCGCACCAACATCAGTGTCCTCGTCCCGGCTAACATCCCCAGTATTGAAGCACTGACCACACTCGATCAGCTTCGCTGGGCAGGCCACATAGTTCGCATGCCAGATACGAGACTCACTAAGCAAATGCTGTATGTGGAGCTCCGTCATGGTAAACGAGCCAAAGGTGGGCAGCGGACACCCTCAAAGCCTCCCTGGTAAAGTGCGACATCACCACTGACACCTGGGAGACCCTGGCCGAAGACCGCCCGAGGTGGAGAAAGTGCATCCGGGAGGGCGTTGAGCTCTTCAAGTCTCAACGCAAAGAGCATGAAGAGGTCAAGCGCAGACAGCGGAAGGAGCGCGCAGCAAACCAGCCCCACCGATCCCTTCCCTCGACGAATATCTGTCCCACCTGTGACAGAGTCTGTGGTTCTTGTATTGGACTGTTCAGCCACCAGAGAACTCACTTTGGGAGTGGAAGCAAGTCTTCCTCGATTCCGAGGGACTGCCTATGATGATGATGATGATGTCCTATAAATGCACCTCAACACCCTGATCGCTCCAACTATTGTTTAATGACATTGCTCATGATATTTAGAGATCTATGCACTAGAACGTTCAGAGCGCTTTCTTTTCCCATCTGCTTTAATGCTTTTTCCTGTAGGCTGTGTGCATGTTCAGCATTCACTCTGCCCACATGCATAACACTGCTCTTTTCCAAATTAAACATCATTTGCCGGTCACTAGTCCGATCCCCCAACACATCAAGATCTGCCTGAAGCAGTTGAGCATTGTCTACAGTACTGACACTCTCACAGATCTTGGTATCATCTGCAAATTTGCAGATCATAACCTAAACACTTACATCTAGATCATTAAGAAACATAGTGAAGAGCAGCGGTCCCAACACTGACCCTGTGCAACACCACTCCAAACAGATCCAAATCCATCTATGATTACTTTCTGCCTCTGGCCTTCCAGCCAGTTCTCAATCCAGCTCAATATATTACCACTAGTACCAGAGGCTTATATCTTGTAGAGAACCCTCTTGTGTGGTACCTTGTCAAAAACGTTTTGGAAGTCTAAGTAGAAAATGTCGACTGGGCTTCCTTCATCCACTATCTTGGTGACTTCTTCAAAACATACAATCAAATTTGTAAGACAAGACCTTTTCATTGGCCCCTAATGGGCAGATCTTGTGCTGTCTGCGGCAAGTTAATTTTTCCTGAATCTTACTGGCCACTGGCTTTGGTGAATCTGTCTGCAGTACTTTGGTGTTGTCTGCGGCTACGTGAGACTTGAATTACCCCTGCAGTAAGTGCAATCTAAAAACAGCTGCAGAATTGCACTCAGTTTGGGATATTCAACTACGTGTGCTGTAAGCGAGAATTAGTAGTCAGCAGGGTTGTGTGCAATTCATTTCACAAAGAGGCAGCCATTGCTAACAGATTTTAAAATGCTGCAGAAGATAATAAAAGGGGACAAGATTAGAGTACAATAATTGAAGAATGGTTGAAAACTTAGTCAGTAGCTGAGCCTTTTGGTTAAACTGCAGGCTGGTAATTGATGATGTTGCTGTGAAAATTAACTTAATAAAGATACATGGGGCAGAAGAAACTCTTGCCATTTTTCATTTCAGGTCTTATGACTTTGTCAGAATTGGAACCTGTTGCAGATGAATCCTTTAGAAGGAGGAATAAAGCCATGGAAAAGGGGGCAGAGAGAAAAAAAAGGTCTGTGATTAGATGGAGGACAGGAAGTGATTAAATTACAGAAGTGATAATGCTATCAGACAAAAGAAGGCAATAATGAGAGAAATTAGAGAAATAAAGGTCCGTAATTTGCATTCACCATCATTACCCCTCTGAATCTAACCGTAACTTCAGATTTCGGCCATGCGCATCAAAACGTGGAAATCCTGACATTGCGGTCAGTCATTCATTGCTCTGATGCAGGCTGCGCTGTTGACCCCCCCACTGCCCCCCCTCCCCCACACACACAATAGCCGGCATTCAGTGTAATCAGTGAAACTAATGAAAACTTGGGCTTTTCCACAGTAATATCGCTGTTAAATACCCCATTAAATGTTTAGCTTTATTGGGATAGATGTAACTGGCATTTTAACAGCGTATTGACTGGTAAACAAACGTTCTGGCCCTGAAAAACTGATTTTTATATTTGTGGAGTGTCAAATTTCTCCATTATGATAAAAATTGCAATTTTTAGAAAACTTTAAAAAAAACTTAGTTTGTTAATGATATTTCAACTTGTACCTTATCTTATGCCCATGTGAAAGTCCCAATCTTTATTTTGCTCTCTGTTAAATTTTTAAGAAGTCCAGATAAAAGCAGATTCTCATTTCCTGCTTTTCTGTCTGAGAATTCTTCAATGTGATTGGCTTCTTAGACAGCCTGTTGACGTTACTGCAGCATCATCATAGGAATCTCCTATTCACAGCACTGCAATCAACTGAATTGCAAGATCGCAGGATCTCTGTGGGCAGCTTTCTTTGGGGCCAATGGCGAGCGCCTTTTTTCACTGCTGACCAAATTTATGGGCCAAAATAGTCGAAACCCAGGAGATGGGTGAAAAGTTATAGCAGAGTAGCAGTGATTGGAGGGGTTGTATGGAAAATCTGGCAAAACGGAGAAGGTTCAAGTGGCCCGTGTTAATAGTGGAAGAAAAAAACAGGCAGAAACTAGGGACCCGAAATTCAGTATCGCTGGAAAGCTGGTGCTTGCCCAACATTTTCGTGGCCATTAGCGCCAAAAGTTTTGAGTGGCTGGGCCATCCCATATTCAGATCCAAAAGTTAACAAATGGGTTCCAGTGCTAATAATCCCTTCCAAAGTGGATTTTTCAGTGGTGTGGCTGTCTTAATTTGAGTGTTCTCACCACTGAGAAATTCAGCAGGTAATGGTTTCTAATGAGCCAGCTGCTCCCTGGCCTTTTTAAAGGGCAGGGTTTGCAGCAAGGCCCTGAGGGGGGAAGGAGGTTGGAAGGATGTCTGGTGCAAGAGATGCAAGGAGAGCCAACAGATTCACTGATATGGAGCTGGAGACACTGATGGACGATGTGGAGGACAGAAGAAAAATATTGTCTCCTGACATGGGGAGACCTGGCAGACAGGCAGTACATAATGCATGCAGGGAGATTGCAGGGAAGGTGTCAGGCACCTCCATATATGTGAGGATGCACCTTCCCAGAAGGGTGGTGGCCAGTCTGCACCCGGCTCTTCCAGGTTGGCGATGGGTCGACGCCTTCTAGCTCTGGGGTGACTGAGATCCTTCTCTTCCTCCTGCGCTGCCTCCTCCTCCTCCTCAGGTGGTACTGCTGGCTCGACCTCATGATGGCCCGGTTGTGCAGCATGCAGCAGACCACGATGATTATGGAGACCCGTTGAGGAGAGTACTGCAAGGTGCCACCAGAGCGGTCCAGGCACCGGAACCTCTGCTTAAGGATGCCTATGCAATGCTTGATGATGCACCTGGTGGCACAATGAGCATCATTATATGCATGCTCTGCTGCTGTGCTGGGGTTCCGCAGAGGAGTGAGCAGCCAAGTGGACAGGGGATATCCCTTGTCCCAAAGGAGCCAACCGCAATCCTGATTCAGCCGATGAAGACGGCGGGCACACTGGTCTGGCACAGAATGAACGAATCATGGCTGTTGCCTCCCTTGCCCACTGCCTGTCTGCATGGTGCTGATGGTGATGCCTTCTCCTGTGTGCCACCCTGCTTCTGACCAGGTGTACCAGGTGTCACCCTCCCAACACTCCTCCTATCCTCAGAGTGAACCCTGCCAAGCAGGTCTCTGCAGCCCACAGGCCTCCACTAAAGAGTCAGACCTGAAAGTTGTACAAAAGTACAGTGGTATGTGCAAACCTCAGCAGGTTTAATGAAGCCAAAACAATTAATAAAACTATGTGAAAAGATAAATACTGCGGATGCTGGAAAATGAAATAAAAACACGAATAATTAATAAAATTATATCAAAAGATAAATACTGCGGATGCTGGAAAATGAAATAAAAACACTAATAAGTAACAAAACTTTTTACCTACCAAAGGGCCTCAGCGGTGTCACGTTCGAGCACCGCATCGAAAACCTACCTTTTCCTCGGTGAATTTCGCTGTCCTGGTGGCTTTTCAGCAGCCTGCATGCTGCTTCCCTCTCCCCTGGAAACTTACCTTCACAGCTGCTTCACCGCGCCGTTTCTGGCGGAAGTGAACACCGCTCAAAGCCCCCCTCTGAGCTGAATATGGCTCGGGGAGGGAAAAGTACCCGACCGTGGCGGCCGACTGATTTTTTCGATCGACCGCCCAAACTGCGGTAGCCGTCCTTTCGGGGCCTAAGGTTGCAAACCACCTGCTGGCTGTGTACTGATAGAGCATCCCCATCCCAGCACCAGGCCACACCCTCTCCCATTTCTGAAAGTGCTAATGGACTTATCCGACATTGCTGACGCCCTGCTGTCCGAGAGAAGATAGGAGCTGTTGTTAAGATCTGAAGTCGTTACATTCAATGTTAAGGCCAGAGGGCAGTAAAAGGTTCGACTAAGCACTTTACTGCACTCTGGCTTTAACATTTTCAATCTCGCTGCCCCCTCTTCCCTGGCTTGTTTCTCTTTATAAGCTGTTCATCTATAACCTCATCTGGTTCAATGAAGGGTCATAAAACCTGAAACGTTAACCTTACATTCCTCTCTCCACAGGTGATGCCAGATCTACTGAGTGTTACTCGCATTTTCTATTCTTATTTCAGATTTCCAGCTTGATTTTTATCTTACAAAAGCAAAAAACTGCGAGTGCTGGAAATCTGAAATAAAAACAGAAAATGCTGGAAATGCTCAGCAGGTCAGGCAGCATTTCTGGAGAGAGAAACAGAGTTAACGTTTCAGGTCGATGACCCTTCGTCAGAACATTTTTCTCTTGCTGATTTTCATTTGTTTCTGTGCTTCTGATCGAAACCATTTTCTTGCTTTACTTGTACTTTCCCAGTGGAATGCTTTGTTGAGATCATCATGCAGATATATTCAGATTCAGTGTATTTTAAATATGAGCTGTAAACACCAATTAAGGTTCCTGCTGTAACCTCATACCTCCAGGATACAAGAGACTGAAACTAGAAGAGATGATATTGTAACTTAAAATGTTAAAATGACACCAAAAAAACCACAACACTTTGCCAGATCAGAACCTCATGAAACATAGCATACAAATTAACTATTTTTAAAAATAAAAGGTGCAGCATTCAGAACAGCAATCAGAAAAAATGGCCCACTGTCTAAAGTAGTAACAGTATCTTACGAGCCCAAATTCACTTCAATCAGTACAATTTGGGAAGCGATGATTGGAGTGCTGATCTGCGTAAAAGGATTATGTTTGTTCGGTCAAATGTCCTCTTCCTGTTCCATTCTAATGTGGCTTTAATAACAGACCTTCCAATATTGCTCTAAGAAGGAGGATGTGCATATACCAAGTGTGAAAGCTTCTTCATGTTTTCCTCCACCCCATTAATTGTGACTTTGAAACAAATCCTTTGTGATTGCAATTGTTTTGCATGAAAACAAAATAAGCTTCACATTTCTATTCCGTGACATGATGTTTTCCATAGTTGTTCCTAATTCTGTAATCGCACTTTAATATTCAAATGAAGCATTTTTGTTTTTCATTAAATCACTTCAAATGGAAACTGCTTTGATCTAAACATGTATTTGTTCCATGCAACCTTAAATATTATTTAAAAAAACTTATGGTTCATTCCACTGAACTGAATGGAAACAGAAAATTGAAAATATAATTGGTAAATTATTGAGTTTGTATTTTTCGTAATGACAGATAAATTTTACCACATAACACTATGGGGGAAAAATTGGTGATCACCAGCAAGGCAGTCGGTGTCACCGTCAACTGCCGTTAGCAGCCGCCGTGGAGATAGATGGCGCAGCGCTAACCTTGGGTGCAGTGCCGTCCTGGTGGCATTGCACGAGAGATCCGAGGCCAATTTGTAGTCCTGGTGCGGCGTTGCTGCTTCCCCGAGCGTCTGTGTGAGGCTGTGAATCTCGCAATACATTGTGGGCAGTAAGGAACTCTGAAATTTGAAAGGGCCATTCACTTTGAAGCAAGACAAAATAAAATGCAATCGTTTAATATATTTTTCAGCCCTTTCTGTCTTTACAAATATTCAATTTTAAAAGAAGTTCCAAATATGATTATTCACCACTTAAAGCTGAATTACCTTCCTAAACTGAACAAATGAGAAATCTGCCTCAGCACTAACATAACTGGCTCAGCAAGCCAGTGTAGGAGCACCCAGGGTCTCGCATACAGCACTCCATCTTTGTGCAGGGGGTCAACACTGCAAGGTAGATAATAAGAGTTTCCACAGGTACATAAAAAGGAAGAGAGTGGCTAAAGTAAATATTGGTCCCCTAGAAGATGAGACTGAGGAATTAATAATGGGGAACAGGGAAATGGCAGAGACGTTGAACATATATGTTGTATCGGTCTTCACGGTAGAAGACACTAAAAACATGCCAATAGTGGATAATCAAGGGGCTATAGGGAAGGAGGAACTTAATACAATCATTATCACTAATGAAATAGTGCTTGGTAAAATAATGGGACTAAAGGCGAACAAGTCCCCTAGACCTGATGGCTTACATTCTAGGGTCTTAAAAGAAGAGGCTGCAGAGATGGTGGATGCATTGATTGTAATCTACCAAAATTCCCTAGATTCTGGAGAGATCCCAACGAATTGGAAAACCGCAAATGTAACACCCCTATTTAAAAAAAGCAGGAAACTATAGACCAGTTAACCTAACATCTGTCGTTGGAAAAATGTTGGAGTCCATTATTAAGGAAGCAGTAGCAGGACATTTGGAAAAGCATGATTCAATCAAGCAGAGTCAGCATGGTTTTATGATAGGGAAATCATGTTTGACAAATTTGCTGGAGTCCTTTGAGGATGTAACGAGCAGGGTGTATAAGGGGGAACCAGTGGATGTGGTGTATTTGGATTTCCAGAAGGCATTCAATAAGGTGCCACATAAAAGGTTACTGCACAAGATAAAAGTTCATGGGGTTGGGGGTAATATATTAGCATGGATAGAGGATTGGCTAAGTAACAGAAAACAGAGAGTTGGGATAAATGGGTCATTTTCCCGTTGGAAAACAGTAACCTAGTGGGGTGCCGCAGGGATCTTTGCTGGGGCCTCAACTATTTACAATCTATATTAATGACTTGGATGAAGGGACCAAATGTAATGTAGCCAAATTTGCTGATGATAAAAAGATGGGTGGGAAAGCAAATTGTGAGGAGGACACAAAAAATCTGCAAAGGGATATAGACAGGCTAAGTGAGTGAGCAAAAATCTAGCAGATGATGTATTATGTAGGAAAATGTGAGGTTATCCACTTTGGTAGAAAAAATAGAAAAACAAATTATAATTTAAACGGAGAAAAATTGCAAAGTGCTGCAGTACAGAGAGATCTGGGGGTCGATGTGCATGAAACACAAAAGGTTAGTATGCAGGAACAGCAAGTAATCACGAAGGCAAATGGAATGTTGGCCTTTATTGCCAGGGAGATGGAGTATAAAAGCAGAGAAGTCCTGTTACAACTGTACAGGGTATTGGTGAGGCCACACCTGGAGTACTGCGTACAGTTTTGGTCTCCGTCTTTAAGGAAGGATATACTTGCATTGGAGGCTGCTCAGAGAAGGTTCACTAGGTTGATTCTGGAAATGAGGGAGTTGACTTATGAAGATAGGTCCAAGAGCTTGAGCCTATACTCATTGGAGTTCAGAAGAATGAGAGGTGATCTTATCGAAACATATAAGAAAATGAGGGGGCTCGACAAGGTGGATGCAGAGAGGATATTTCCACTCATAGAGGAAACTAAAACTAGGGGACATAAGAACATAAGAACATTAGAACATAAGAATTAGGAACAGGAGTAGGCCATCTAGCCCCTCGAGCCTGCTCCGTCATTCAATAAGATCATGGCTGATCTGGTCGTGGACTCAGCTCCACTTACCCGCCCTCTCCCCGTAACCCTTAATTCCCTTATTGCTTAAAAATCTATCTATCTTTGACTTGAAAACATTTAATGAGCCAGCCTCAACTGCTTCCTTGGGCAGAGAATTCCAGAGATTCACAACCCTCTGGGAGAAGAAATTCTTTCTCAACTCGGTTTTAAATTGGCTCCTCCGTATTTTGAGGCTGTGCCCCCTAGTTCTAGTCTCCCCCACCAATGGAAACAACCTCTCTGCCTCTATCTTGTCTATCCCTTTCATGATTTTAAATGTTTCTATAAGATCATCCCTCATCCTTCTGAACTCCAAGGAGTAAAGACCCAGTCTACTCAATCTAACATCATAAGTTAACCCCCTCATTTCTCGAATCAGCCTAGTGAATCGTCTCTGTACCCCTTCCAAAGCTAGTATATCCTTCCTTAAGTAAGGTGACCAAAACTGCACGCAGTACTCCAGGTGCGGCCTTACCAATACCTTATACAGTTGCAGCAACACCTCCCTGCTTTTGTACTCCATCCCTTTCGCAATGAAGGCCAACATTCCATTTGCCTTCCTGATTACCTGCTGCACCTGCAAACTAACCTTTTGGGATTCATGCACAAGGACCCCAAGGTCCCTCTGCACCACAGCATGTTGTAATTTCTCCCCATTCAAATAATATTCCCTTTTACTGTTTTTTTTCCCAAGGTGGATGACGTCACACTTTCCGACATTGTATTCCATCTGCCAAACCTTAGCCCATTCGCTTAACCTATCCAAATCTCCTTGTAGCCTCTCTGAGTCCTCTACACAACCCGCTTTCCCACTAATCTTAGTGTCATCTGCAAATTTTGTTGCACTACACTCTGTCCCCTCCTCTAGGTCATCTATGTATATTGTAAACAGTTGTGGTCCCAGCACTGATCCCTGTGGCACACCACTAACCACTGATTTCCAACCGGAAAAGGACCCATTTATCCCGACTCTCTGCTTTCTGCTAGCCAGCCAATTCTCTATCCATGCTAATACATTTCCTCTGACTCCGTGTACCTTTATCTTCTGCAGTAACCTTTTGTGTGGCACCTTATCGAATGCCTTTTGGAAATCTAAATACACCACATCCATCGGTACACCTCTATCCGCCATGCTCGTTATATCCTCAAAGAATTCCAGTAAGTTAGTTAAACATGATTTCCCTTTCATGAATCCATGCTGCGTCTGCTTGATTGCACTATTCCTATCCAGATGTCCCGCTATTTCTTCCTTAATGATAGTTTCAAGCATTTTCCCCACTTCAGATGTTAAACTAACTGGCCTATAGTTATCTACCTTTTGCCTGCGTTACATTAGCTGCTCTCCAATCCGCTGGTACCTCCCCAGAGTCCAGAGAATTTTGGTAGATTATAACAAATGCATCTGCTATAACTTCCGCCATCTCTTTTAATACCCTGGGATGCATTTCATCAGGACCAGGGGACTTGTCTACCTTCAGCACTCCATATTTGTGCAGGGGGTCAACACTGCAAGGTAGATAATAAGAGTTTCCACAGGTACATAAAAAGGAAGAGAGTGGCTAAAGTAAATATTGGTTCCCCTAGAAGATGAGACTGAGGAATTAATAATGGGGAACAGGGAAATGGCAGAGACGTTGAACATATATGTTGTATCGGTCTTCACGGTAGAAGACACTAAAAACATGCCAATAGTGGATAATCAAGGGGCTATAGGGAAGGAGGAACTTAATACAATCATTATCACTAATGAAATAGTGCTTGGTAAAATAATGGGACTAAAGGCGAACAAGTCCCCTAGACCTGATGGCTTACATTCTAGGGTCTTAAAAGAAGAGGAATATATTTTTGTTGCGCATTATGAAAGAGCTCCTTAAAAGTCCTCCACTGTTCCTCAATTGTGCCACCGTTTAGTCCTTGTTTCCAGTCTACTTTAGCCAACTCTGCCCTCATCCCACTGACATAGTCTCAGAATAAGGGGAACGCCCATTTAAAACTGAGATGAGAAGGAATTTCTTCTCTGAGGGTTGTAAATCTGTGGAATTCTCTGCCTCAGAGAGCTGTGGAGGCTGGGTCATTGAATATATTTAAAGTGGAGATAGACAGATTTTTGAGCAAAAGGGAATAAAAGGTTATGGGGAGCGGGCAGGGTAGTGGGGTTGAGTCCATGATCAGATTAGCCATGATATTAAATGGCAGAGCAGGCTCGAGGGGCCAAATGGCCTACTCCTGCTCCTATTTCTTATGACAGGCCCTCTACCCACAGGGGCCAGAAGGCCCTCCAGAAAGAACAATGTGGAATTACATTACCAAGGCCGTCACAGTGTCGCCCCCACAAGCTGGCTCCAGTGCCGCAAGAAGCTTCATGACCTCAAACCACTGGTCAAGGCCAGTGACTGCATCTTCCAAAGCCGTCACCTATGAATTGCACCACTACCTCACACACTGTTCAATGCAGGACCCTCAATCACTCACCTACAAACAATCTGCACCAATGACGAGGCACATCTCCCATTCCTAGTCTCACCTCACCCTTGGAGGATACCATGCAGGCCATTCTTGGCAGGTGCATGGCGGAACCCTTGGCCAGTGGCAGGGCTGAAAGGATACACGGTGCGGGAATCCTCATACATTATCTCCCTTCTGGCATGCACCTCAAGGTTTCCCGTCAGCACAACTCCACCCTTGTGTCTTGCTCATTTCACATACCCAAGAAATGCAGCCTGCCCAACCAGTGGCTCAACAAGAAGAGGTGAGACCACAGGCAGATGATTCTATCCCAGATATCCCTGCAACAAAGGGGCTGTCTGGGATGCATCCTTCCATCTGATTCCTCCTCTTCTGCATCTTCCTCCTCTTCTGCGTCTTGTCTTCTGGTCTTCCTCTTCCCTCTGCAAGAGGATGCAGTCAATGTGAAATGACAAGATAAAGTGCTTGAAATACTCAGTTATTCAGGCAGCATGTTGACCTGAAACATGAACTCCACGGATATGACCTACTGAGTATTCGCAGCATGTTCTGTCTTCTCAAAGACGTTCATTTACCATCCGAGCCCTTGCAAGCATCCAGCTGTACTCCTAAAACACTTTAAAAAACTTTTCACATATATTTCAGCAAGACACAACTTTAATGAAATTCCGAGGCCAAACCCTTCTATTCAAACTTACCTGATTGATGTGTGTGTCCCTTTAACAGCTGCAGATATTGTCCCTGTCAGTGTCTGTCAGCCTGCTTGCACGCCAGGTTAACCTGGTGTGCTTAGGACCCAGCACTGAATGGAGCACTAGGGTTGAAGTTCGCATAGATGACGTTAAGTTGGCGTGTGACATCACACCGCCTTTTTTTTCACAGGACGTCACCGGTAACCAGCAGCGCAAAGTGGCCCACGAATATGGCATCTGCCATTTTTTGAAGAATCGCTGGCACTTACAGGTGGCGGTAAGTATGTGAATTTCACATCCTATGACTTTTCATCTTCTGAATATCTTTATACATATTCAATTTTTTTTAGTTTGTCTAAGAAGCCATTCATAATGCTTAAGTGTCAGCCTTGGTTCAGTTGGTAGCACTTTTGCCTCTGAATCAGAAGGTTGTGGATTCAAGCTTCACTCCAGAGACTTAGGCTGATATTTCATTGTCATACTGTAGCGTGTTACATTGTCAGAGATGCTGTCTTTTGGGTGAGAGGTTAAATCAAGGTCTGCCTGTTCAATTGGATGTAAAAGAATCCATGGCACCACTCATAGAGGAGTAGGGAGTTCTCTTGATATCCTAGTTCACATTTATCCCATAACCAACACCACTAAAAAACAATGATCTATTTCATTGCTGTTTGTGGGACTTGCTATATATTTGCTTACATTACAACAGGGATTACAGATTAAAAATACTTTATTGGCTGTGATAAACCTTTGCACATCCTGAGGACATGAAAGTATGTCTAGGACAACAATCAGCGGTGAAGCAAAGGCGTCAGCCATTGGCCCCGAAATAAGCTTCTCACCGAGACCTCGCAATCGGTGTGGTGAGAAGTTCTGCATTTCTGACGTGCAGTTGAAATCACCATAGTCTGGTGGGAATCCCATTGTACGAGCTGCTGTGACATTGCAGAATTCTCACAGACAGGGAACCAGGCAATAGAAATTACTAATAATACTAATAATCAATCACTATTAAAAAAAAGTAGAGAGAGTGAATTAAAGATCGCGATGTACATATTGGGTTAAGGTAGAAACTGAAATAACATGAACAAACTTAAAAAAAAATGTGCTTTTAATTAATTTTAAACTCTAAATTTTTAACTTAATGGAGAAATTTGACATTCCACCAATATAAAATGAGTTTTTCAGTGCCAGAATGGTTGTTTATCAGTCGTTAGATCTCTGTTAAAAAGCCAATTACACATTTGAATGGGTATAACTTTTTATGGTTTTTCTAACAGCGATATTTGTTCGGAAAAGGGGAAGTTTTGGTCTGTTCAGTGATTTCACTGATTGCTGGCTCTGGTGGGCGGGGTGGGGGAGGGTGGTGTTGCCAGCGCAGCCTGTGGAAGAGCTGTGAGACTGTGCATGTGCTAAATCCTGAATTTGCAATCTGTTTCAACGGTGAAATGATGCAGAATGCTGCCAGTTTGCCATCACCAGGACCGCAAATTCCAGGCCGATGAGTGCTAGCAGGCTATGTGGCCATGGATGGCATCTCACCAAGCCTGATCTTGCCCACACACGCGTACTTCCGAGTAGGAGCTACTCGGTGCTGAGAAGTGGAATATCAGCTGGCAGTTTTTCCTCTCTCTCAGCCCGGATACTGAAGATAATTGCAGTGCCAATCCTATTCTTTCAAACTTCTTTTAAATTTCATCAGAACTTTTAAAACATTTTAATAATAGTATCTTGATGTTTGTCAACAGTTTTAACAGAATCAGACATACATTTATATCACTTTTTGAAATTAATGTCCTTTTCAATTATACACTCAATTATGTTACTCAGTTATATCTGTTAGGTACTTGAAGGTTTTTAAATTTAATATTGATTTTATATAATAAACTTGGCACAGAAAAGTAAATGCTTTAGGATGATAATTTAGCAACAAATAACATAGTTGTGGCAACTCAATGAGTTAGAAAGTGAAGAACTAAAACAGGAAATGAGCAAATAAACCTAGAACCTTGTCAGCTCTGTACTCCATGAATCATGGCTATCCCAGAACGCATCCTTCTATCTTACACCACCTACATCTCCTTTCCAAATCCCAGTTCCGTCCGTATCTGCCCCTGGAAGAAACTTTACCCCAAGTCACTTAAAATTGCACTTTCAAGCTGCCAACTGCCAAGTCTTTGGCAAAGATTGCCATGATAATAGTTGTTAATCTGCTCAACTACCTTCTCAACTCCATCTTTGATGCTCTTGTCCACAGTAAAATCTTTACTCTGTCCAATTCGGGGTGTTCTCCATGGTATGTCCCCATGTTCATTTCCCCAAGCCCAAGGTCTACAGACTTGAGTGTGTTTGGTGCACAACTGGTTTGGCCATGCATCACCAGATCTAGCTGGATTACATTGAGCATTCTTGTGCCTCACTCTCCTTTGCGAAAAATGCTCACAACTCCAGGGTCATTCTGTAGAGAAAAGATAACCCAAAGCTTTTTTACACGAGTAACCATCTTCTTAAATCCCTCTCCCCTGCCCCTCCAGCTCACCTCCATTAACAAGTGCAAGTAGATCATGGACGACTGTGTCACTAAGTTTGAGACCATTCGTTCAGCTGCCTCTGCTGCTTTCACCCCATGCCACAAAGCCAAACTTTTTGCCAGGTCTTCCCTGATCCTACGTCCTTCTCTAATTTCTCTACCTCTTGTGTCCTCTCCGAGCTCATTTTGTCCATAAGACTCATGTGCTACCCTGTTGAGCCCATTCCCAGTAAACTGATGACCACCCTTTCTCGCCTCCATGCTACATGGCATTGTAATCATCAGGCACTCTCCCACTCCCTTTCAAAACAAAAGTCATCAAACCCCTTCTCAAAAAACCTCTTTGACCGATTTGTCCTTGCAAGCTACCACCCCATCTTCCTTTCTTCTCCAGTCTTTGAACGTGTTGTAATCTCCCAAATCTGAGCTCAGCTTTCTTGCAACTTCATTTTTGAATTGCTTCAATCAGGTTTTTGTGCTAATGGAAGACGCACAACAGAGGAATTTCACGAGTGTCTAATTCGATCCCAAGGTGCGCTTCCGATCCCATATCCTGTCCTCCATCTCCATAACATTGCCTACCTCTGCCCCTGCCTCAGCCCATCTGCTGCTGAAACTAGAATACATGCCTTTGCCCCCTTCAGACTTGACGATTCCAATGCTCTCCTGGCTGACCTCCCATCTATCACACTCTGTAAACTTCAGCTCATCCAAAATTCTGCTGCCGATATCAAGTCCTGCTTCTCTCTTTGCTTTGACCTTTGCTGACCTACATTGGCTCCCAGTCCCCCAATGATTACCGTTGTGGAGAAATCTTCCTTTCTCCCGAGCAGACTCACTGAAATAGAGGATCAACGCCTGATTGATGACACTCCAGAAATAGGTTCGAAACGATCTTTATTCAAGTATATGCAGGGGAAGAACCCTTCTCGATCATTCGAGGGAGAGGGACTTCTCTGATCCACAAGCCAACAACATTTAGAATAGTATTATTTGGCAATCTCACAATATTTTATATGCAGCTGTCAGGCATCCCGTCTATGTTTCCAGATAGCTTACTTCCTACTGTCCTTGTAGATTTTATTAGCAGGTGTTGTCAACTCCTTTGAGTTCTGCCTTTCGTTCCCTTATCAGCCAAAACTGTCCCTTTCCCATGAGCTCAGCTGCTGCTACAATTTAGCTGTTTATTATTTTTAACCCTTACAATACCCCCTTATGGCCCTTGGTTATACACAAGCAGGCCATACTGTTGAGATTTATTAAACACCCTCCAGTTTTCCTTGACCAGTGGCCATCCAGCCTGAATACCATCATGTATCTCTTCAAACCTCAAACAGTGCGCCCCTTGTCCTTCCTCTGCTCATAAAGGTTTTCCTGCCCCGAGATTGACCTCGCCTTAATTGCCCTTACCAGTAGTTGGGCCTTCCGTTTTCTTGCTGCAGCACATTGCAAACACAACAAATATAGCACAATCAGTAATTGAATCACGATAATTACATGGGATATTATCCTTATCCAAGGATGAATTTGAATGTTCAGTCCCCAGTTCCATAGGTCATCCCACCATGTGATGACCTTAATGTCCTTGATACCCTTCCGAATGTCCTGATTGTTCTGCCTGAGAGTGTAGTAGACTCTCTGACTCTTGGCAACAGTTTCTCGCAGTTTGACGAGGTGTTCTGCTAACAGGGGAACCTCATACCCAAACATGTTCACGTACTTGGCACGCTCCTCCTTTATGTCTCCTGACACTTGTATCGATGTTGACGCTCATCGATGTATGTCTACCAATTCCTCCTTTCTGATTCTCACTGGTATTTCCGGAATAAAGCAGAATGTAGCTGTGGGGATCTGGCATTCCTATTGATTGTACTTAAAGGATTTCTGATTCGTCGTTGAACAGTATTCTCCGTTGCTTACATACATCACGTGTGTCTTTCCCCATTTTGCGCCCACGATTTCCATGGTGCAATTTACCTGCGCACTTGTAATATTAAATCCGCAAGCCCCTCAGGATCATAACTAATTTTGCGAGGGCATATGGTGGTGCCCTGATGAGTAACACATCCTTCCAATTTTGTTCCTCTCAAACTGTCTCCGTAAGTTACAGCATATGGTAGCGTCTCGTGATAAGCTATATACACACTTCCTCTAATAATCCCTATATTTTGTACTTCATACACTTCTTTTGGGTTATCTCCTTCCATAATTACTGGAAAGAGCAGTACCAATCCTACTGGCCCCCCCCTTTATCATTATTACATTCCACTTGTGTGGGATACACGCGTGGGATATAAAAGTTAGCAACCTTGTATTTCCTTCGAGTGCGTGGTCAAATTGACCAATTGAATATTGCTGACCCACTGGGGAACCTCCCCTCTGTGGATCTGTGCCAAATTAATCAAATTTAACACAATGGGCACCTATTCATGGTGTACATTATCATTATCTCTTCACGTTTTACTAACACTAATCCATTTTGTGGCCCAGGTGTGTGTTCTGAGCACTGAACCCACCTATCGGGCACTGATGGTATATCTAGTTCAGCTGCCTATGAAGTGGTTGTTGAGAATGGGGATGGGGTGGTAGGCTCGTCCCTTGTTACCACCGTTATGCCTGGTGGTTGTGGGCACTGCTCCTGCTTTATGCACAGGACAATTCCCTCTTTCCCCTTTTGTATGCACCCTTGTGACGTTCTTGACAGTGTCATTCCAGTTATCAGATGTTTCTCGCTTTGGCGTTCCTGGGTCACACTCTCCCTGGCTTGTTCCTTGCTGATGATTGGTATCATATGCCATTATGATTGGAATAGATGTCCCTGAGCATGTTACACATTCGGTTTTCTTACTTTGCTCCGCCATTCTATCCCAACACCTCTATGTCTCTTGGTACAGTTTCTTATGGTCGACTCTTGCCGTTTAGTTTGGCTATTATATGTGTTAACGGGCGTGTTATCATAATATATGGTTTCCCATGGCTCATTCGCCCCTGGGGCCAGCATCAATGTGTACTTCCCTTGTGGGTTAACACAGGACGAGGAGCCCGAAGCTGAATTCCTTTTACGCTGTCCCATTGTGGTCTTAGGTTCGCATTTCACCCAGACCTGACGAGTCTGTGCAATCTGCGGGTGACTACTACCCATCGTGCTGTAGGTCACTTGGCTGCCATCCTTGTTCCACCTCACCATAATGGATTCCTCATCGGTGTGGGGGAAGAGGCCGTGGGACCGATCTTTCCTTGAATATAGAGTTATTGGGCCTTCACATGTCAGCTGAAGTCCAGTATCAGCTGGCACGGAGATGGGAGTATCATTGATACAGCTCCCAACATGAGGGGTATAGAAAACTTCCAAACTAGTACCCATGCTCCCCCGGAGGATCCCGATCACCAATGTTATCATTAACTGCATTTTATACTCGCACCAGCTCTAACTCCTGCCGGTCGTTGATGCCGCTCCACTGTCATCTCGCTATCCACCCTTTCCAAAACAGCACAATTATTACAACTATTGTTATGGTCTCCACTATTGACCATATAATTCCGTCAATGTGTATATTTTCCCAGTCGCGGTGTCTTATATAGTACTCCTCAGTTTCGTCATATGGAATGATAGCAGGATTGCCACTCATCTGTAACAAAAGATAATCCGGCCATCACCGATTAATTATTGGTACGGTTTTAGCTGTGTCCAATGTTTCCATCTTCACTTTTCTCTCACGTCTACGCATGCGCAGGTGTCACTGGTCATAAGCACCTCATAGGGGCCCTACCACTTCGGTGCTAATCTTGGTTTGTCAGGGGTTATCTTAACCATCACCTTCTCACCCACTCCAGGGGTGTTTCCCTGTTGCTTATCTGCAACCTGTGTAATATCCTTAATTATTTGTTGATCCTGTGCTTCTTGCTTTAAGGTATGCAATTGCTCGCATAATTGTTTAATAAAACTCCTGACTCTATCTCTTGCTGGTCCTACATCTTCCCCTCCTGTCATTAATCCCTCTGGTAGTCTCATAGCTCTAGCCGTCATCAATTCGAAGGGAGTCAGTCCTGTCGTTCTATTCTGGGTGGACCAAAATCTCATTAGAATACCGGGGAGCAAATCTACCCGTCCCTTCCCGGTCTCCTCTATAGCTTTAGCTAAGGACAATTTAAGAGTTCGGTTCATTCTTTCCACCATCCCTGAGCTTTGCGGGTGATATGGGTTGCTTAATCCCTAGCAAGGTGCATGTATATTGGATCACCTCCCCTGAACCGAGTCTAACTGGAGGGGAACACCCCAACGAGGGATTATTTCTTCTGCAAATATTCTTGCTATGGTGGTGGCGGTGCAATCCCTTGTGGCAAAGGCTTCCACCCATTGTGTAAATTGATCAATTACCACTAGACATAGGCTAGAATCTCCACTTTTTTTGCATGCTTAACGCCCACTTAACACCCATTTTACCGCTGAAATGATGTATAACGCCCATATATCGCCCATTTTGGCACAAAATGGAAACTGTCGGGC
This sequence comes from Pristiophorus japonicus, assembly GCF_044704955.1. NCBI lineage: Eukaryota > Metazoa > Chordata > Chondrichthyes > Pristiophoridae > Pristiophorus > Pristiophorus japonicus. The sequence goes on from NC_091978.1 coordinate 331,181,623, forward strand.
ATTTTTAGGAAGCTTATCACCGAGTGTTACTTTCCCCATGTGCTTAACGCCAGGAAAAAATATTACCACCCGCCCACTTTTTTTGGGCAGAATCAGCAGAATGGGCGAAATCAACGCCCATAATATCGCCCAGCGTTACTTTCCGCACGGAATTAATGCTGAGATTCAATATTAACGCCCGCCCACTGTTTTTTGTCGTAAAGAGCATATTTACCCAAACTAGCGGCCATGGAGATCGCCCATTGTCAATTTCACCATCTCACACACATATCGCCCACAATATCGCTCGCTGAAAAAAACGCCCACAAAATGTGGAACTAACTGGAACGAATGCCAGCGGTGTGGATGGCATTTGTTAATTCCCACTCTTACGTGAGGAGCTGATATCTGAAAGATTTGCCTGAAAGAGCGCTGATATGAGTGACAACGCTGACACACTGCTGTGTGTGTGCAGCTCGGACATCAATGGTGCCCATCACCTTGATGCCAGTCAAAGTTTACGTTGAATGATGTTAAGTTGTATTTAACCCTTTCATGGTAAGGAATCACCAATGTGTAATGGTCTGGCTATCTGAGACAATGCGCTACAAGGTTATGTTCAATAACAAAAATCTAATACCAACATTGGTCTGAAATCATAAGCATCACAGCCAATAACACCAACCCCCGCCCATACCCCTCTTTTTCCACCGTTGACATAAATGACATGTCTGCAACACAGAATACAAAGGCAAAGCAGGAGCGTGGTCCCCAGCCCCCATACATTGCAACACATTGCATACATCCAGATGGAGATATAAGACAGCCATCACCCGCGCACATGCACCCCACTTTCCTTCCCCCCTCTCCTTCTTCTCCCCACCTCTACCCCTTCCCCTCCTTGCTCCACGGTGCCTGGCCGAGGAACTCCTCAGGCGGTGCCTCATTGAGGGGGGGATGAAAGCAGATGCGGTCATTGCACTGGTACAAGAGCGGGGGGTGTCGAGGGGGCAACATTCTCTGATGCAGAAGCAGGATCTTTGTCCTTGCTCTCATCTGTCATTCGCAGTGGTGGTGTGGAACCTAGGGGTGGAGTGCCGCGCTCGGGGACCACTGGGAGGCCTGTGGCAGCAATGTTCCTGGCTATCGCATCCAGGGACTCCGCCATGCACTGAATGTACTCGGTCATGGTGGCCAGCTGTCGGGATATGCCCCCCAATGCTTAGCTGAGCTGGTCACCAAAGTCTACAGTCCTCCTGGACAACTGTACCATCCCTCCGCTGTCATGTCACGCTTGTGCAACAGACCTGCTGTGTCCACAAAGCCTCCGCGGGGTCGGCGCCATCCTGGGGACAAATGGGGTGCCCTGAGGAGAGTGCTTGGGGCTGGTACCTCCAGAGTGGAGGCGGGAATGACCGGAGGACCACTAGATGGTCTTGGGGTGGAATGGCTTCTGGAGTGTGGCAATGCAGGTTCTTCTAAGTCCGCGCTCTCATCCATGGAGAACAGACCCAGCGGATTGTTGGGTGAGAATCGGAGCTCCTCAGTACCAGATGTAGCATCGTCCGCCAACTCCTCCCCCGCGCCCCCACCTTCTGGGCTCTGTGATCTTGCCTGGGACCGAGTTGCTGGCTGAGCTGCAAAGCACAAATGAGGTTATTAAAGGAGAAGGGGGTGCTAGGGTGACAAGGTGAGTCCAACGCTACTCACAGCATATGCACGACAAAAGCACCATCGCTATCAAAATCATCGCAGATGTCACATTTCATGACCATCAACACATTGTGCATTGCAATGATTTTCATTAGGCCAGCATTATTTCTATAACACTTTTGGAAATCATCTATCATATATGATTGTTCGGATATGGACTTTACATGACGCAATAGTGTAAGCTTTACTCACGTGGCATCACTTCAGGATCTGCAAATACTTGCGTGGCTGTCCGGGGGTGCTACCCCACGAGTGCGAGCACTTGCTTCTCCATCTCTGTGATGTCGCTGGGGACTGGTGGCCCCCCACCCGTTCGCCTCTGCAAGGACCTAATCATCGATAGCTTCTTCTGTAAAAGGTGACGGGATGACATGGCATGAGATCATTGCGTGATATCATTGCTAGGTACTGTCACAGACACTGATACAACACATAACCAACAGATGTAATCATGATTATTATGATTATTATCATTCTTTACCTAAAGACATATGCCGTGACCGCTGGCTTTGAATAAAACACTCCCGGTAAAAGTGCAAGACCTCACACCTGCTGATAGTCACTCATGACTGTTACAAATCAAATTATATAAATACATAATTACATGTAAATCAATGTAATACTTACTCTTGCGGATCCCACAAGGTCGTTCCATCATTTGCGGCATTGTTTGCCCTCACACACCTCGTTGGTCATCGACGAGACCACCTCTGCTATCTCGGTCCATATCCTCTGGTAGGCCTTTGGTGGGCTTCCCACGCCCTCCCTGTGTCAAATCACCCCAGCGTCACTCAACTTCCTGCAGGAGGGAGGCAATTGCCTCGTCTGAAAACCTCCTGGCTCTTTTGAGGCCTCCAATGTGCTCCTCTCCAACCTCACTGCTCTTTCCAACGTCAGTCTCCACAGCGTGCTGTGATGCCTCCTCCTCTCTCTCCATTATAGGCCAAATTTGGGCAAATATGTGGCTGGCAACACCTACTTTTTGTTTGCCTACTTGCTGTGAAACTCTAAAGTCTCCCTCCTTCCTCCCAAAGCAGCTACACCACACCCAGCCATGTCTTCAGTCCCTCTGAGCTTCCTCTCTCTCTGTCTCCTCTTCTGCACATGCCATAGTGACCCTTGACTTCCAGAATCGCGGGAATCGAGCATTGCCATGCCATTACTAAGGACGGCCACACTTTACAGCAGAAGGTGAAAAGAAATTTAACGCTACCATCCATTTTATATCGCTCGCGGTAACGCCCATTTTCAAAAGTGGAGACTAGGTGGATTGAGAATAGGCGAGAAGCCGGCGATCTGAAAACCCTTTTTTACAGAGCACACCGGAAATATCGCCCATTTTTGGTCGATAGCCACAAAAGTGGAGGTTCTAGCCCAATATGTTTTTCCCCGAGAATTCGGGAGGGGTCCAGTAAAATCTATCTGTAGGTTTTCCAACGGCCCTGTGAGCCTTAACTAGTGTCCCATTCATACCTTTATGGGCTTCCCGGCATTATTCCGTGCGCATGTAATACATAACTGACAGTACTTGGCCACCTGCCGTCCCAGTGCTGGCCACCACTATTTTTTCTGTAAGCTCTTGATCATGACATTGCGCCCCGGTGGTCTATGCCGTGGTGTGGTTCCATCAGCATTTTCCTAATACACTCGGGCTATGACTCGATCATCACGCCTCCATACATCGTCTGCGCCCAGGATTCCTCCCAGGCGCTCCCATTCTGCTTTTTCCTTTTCATCTGTATCTGCGTGTCCATGTCCTTCTCCCCGAGTGGTAGCGCTCCACCAGATTCTTGGTCTGGGTCCAGGGACTCAGCTGCTTCGCGAGCATCTATGTCTATGGCCTCATTCCCTTTCTGTACTTCGTTAACTACTTTCTGGTGAGCTTTCACCTTCACCGCTGTCGCTTGGGCGGGTTTTGTATTGGGCTTCTAGCAGTAGTTTAATTTTTCCTTCATGTTTAATTGCTTGGGGAGTCCTCCCATTCCAGCAGGCTACAATTGTGGGGTTCCCCTTGCTCCAGAAGTCCTTTTGCAGGGTATTTCCCAGTGTCTCGCACTATTTTGGGGGACTCACCTTTTATCATTTTCTTTTCAATTTGGTGAAAGTCTCATTTCCGTAACTAGGGACATTCACACTTTGAAATAACCAGAATTTCATCGTGGTCACAATGAAAGTCCAATTTTCATTGGTTAATTAACCTTGATAATTCCAATTAAATTCAGACCAATATGGTTTTTTTTCCATAGCCAATATGTTATTAACTAAACATAATACAGAGCAGATAAAATTTGACGTCAGTTTCCGTAATCTTCTTTCTTTGGATGCCTTTCCAATGAACTGTAAAAATACTGAATTTGTTTTTTTATTCAACAAACTGCACACATTTTGAGCTTTCCTTATCTTATAGCTCCAAGAAATTTATGCAGGCTTTTTTTTAAAAAAAGGGACACTAAAGAAGACAGTGGGTTTTAAATGTTCAAATTGATTTGTTTGCAATAACCAAATTGAAAAGACAATGCTTTGTTACGATTCAAATTGATTTAAAACAAGACCACACAATTTTTTTTGGTAATCCAATTAAAAAGTTCAATTTGTTTTTCTTTTAGCAACTGTAACTTCAAGGCTGACGTTTTATATTTTGTTACACAACCCACCTCCGTAAATCGTAATCAAAATAAATCTGCACCTGCCTTTCTAACTTAAAATCTAGTTCAATTCTAGGTACACAATGAACATTTATTCATACTTTCCCAGATCCAGTACAACAATATAAAGGGTTAAAAAAGCTTTCAGCTCCATATTCGAAAAGTGGGGGAGCTAAAACAAACATACCGATTCTTCTTTCTTTTTAAAAGACAGGCTTTCAGACAAATGAAAAATTCAGTATCTCCTATTCCAAACCTTCCATAGTCAGGAAAACTTCCACACAAACGCACACACTTTCATACAAATTGAAAACTTTTAAACACCATCCTTTCACTCAATAAAGCTTATCTTTCTCTTTTTTTTCTGATCTCTCTCGGCGAAGAACTTAATAATCGACCCCTCAGGTCCCCAATCCATGGTTGTTTCGTAAGCCTTTAAAATCGTAAGCCTAACGGGTTTCTCCCTACCACTGCTTTCTGGTGTTTATTGCATGGCTTGTTTTTCTGCTCTTTAATAGATCTGACTCTGTGGTTCGCTTTATAGTTACGCAGCTTTACAAGTATGTTCTGACCCGATTGCACCTTCTCCTGGGTCTGTCTCAGATTTATTCGAATACTGCGGTCTTATTGCGACCAGCATTGGGTTGAACCCTAACTAATGGGTGGTAACGTAAAAATACTCACCCCTTTTGGTTTGCCTCTGCTGGCCACACTCTGGTGCTGCAGGATCCTGCCACGACTATGCCAATTGTTGTGGAGAAATCTTCCTTTCTCCCGAGCGGACCCACTGAAATAGAGGATCGACGCCTGATTGATGACAGACTCCAGAGATAGGTTCGAAACGATCTTTATTCAAGCATATGCAGGGGAAGAAACCTTCTCGATCACGAGAGAGAGAGAGAGAGGGACTTCTCCGATTCACAAATCAGCAATGTTTATATGAAGTATTATTTGGCAATCTTGCAATATTTCATCTGCAGCTGTCAGGCATCCTGTCTATGTTTCCAGACAGCTTACTCCCTACTGTTCTTGGAGATTTTATTAGTAGGTGTTGTCAAATCCCTTGAGTTCTGCCATTCGTTCCCTTATCAGCTAAAACGCTCCCTTTCGCATGAGCTCAGCTGCTACTACAATTTAACTGTTTATTATTTTTAACCCTTACAATTACTATTTAAAATTTTAATATTTGTGTTTAAATCCATTCACGACCTTGCTCCACCCTATCTCTGTAACCTCCTCCAGCCCTACATCCTGCCGCCATCCTCCAAAACTCTCCATTCCTACCACACTGGCCTTTTGTGCATTTTTCCCTCCCTTTGTCCCAGCAATTGTGCCTTCAACCATGTAAACCCAACACTCTGTAATTTCCTTCCTAAACACCTCTGCCTCTCTACCATCTTGTCTTCTTCTGAGACCCTCCTTAAAACCCACCTCTTTGGCTCATCTTTTCCTCACCTCATCCTCCCCCATAATTAATAATATTACCTTCTTTGGCATGGTCCATTTCTTATGTTCTTATGTTTATGCCTCTGTGAAGTGACTTGGGACATTTTTCTACACTAAAGGCATTATATGATTGCAAGTTGTAGCAGTAAACTAAGCAACATTTAAGGAGTATATTGGGGGAATAAAATAATTCAAAATGTTTGTACTTGGATAAATTAGAAATGAATTGGAAAGATCCAGACATCATGGGGAGCAGGCAATGGAGCCAGACTTTTGTTTATTTGAGTTGCTTAGAATTGATTTAATTCTAAAATATGAAAAATCTGCTGCTATGAGATCAGAATGAATGGCTCTGAAGGTCAAACCAATTCAATTCATTAGCAGGAAGACATGGACAGTGATTTGAATGTCAGTCTATAGTTCTACAGTCACTGATGGAGTGATGTAAGGGATAATTTTGTGACCCTCTGCCCCCATCTTGAATGCATACCAGATGGCTCCCAGGATCCAGTCTGATCTCTGATCCACACTCCCATCTAGTGAGGCTCTATACTAGGAGCATTGCCTCACAGAATTGCCTCTATGTCACATTATTTTGACCTAAATTATATTTAATATAGCAAGGTAAATGTTGAGGACACTAGCTGAATGAATGCTTAGCTGCAAGAAATAATGTGGAAAACTTAGAGATTTGTGGCTTGTTATGGATACTGAATTTGCCAGTTTTGAAGTCATTCACTTGGCATCCAGACTGATTTGGATATGAGTTTGGGATTTACACAAATAAAAGTCAAGGACAAGAAAATGCCTTTTTGCCAGCACGAGCTTCTCCCTCACATCCCTGAAGGATCTGTCCTTGGTCCCTCCATCTTTCTCAACTGGCCCTCAGAGACAGCATCCACAATTGGAGTCAACTTTCATATGCATGCTGATGACACCCAACACCACCTTTCCAGTGTGTTCCTGAACCACATAACTACCTTTTTGCTTTCAGACTGGCTGTCTGACATCAAGTTATGGCTGAGCCAGAACTCTTTCCAATTAAACATCAAGAAAATCTAAGCCATCATTTTCGGCTCCACCAAACATTCCTTTCTCTTGATAATAAGTCCATCCCTCTTCCTGAGTGCTTGCACAGGATGAACCAGGATGTGTGTAACTTCAATAACCCAGAGCTGAGCTCTATCACCAAGAGCATTTCTACCATCAAAGCATCGCCAGCCTTCATCTCATCATCACCTCTGCTGAAACGCCTTTGTCACCTGTAGATTCAATATCCCCAATCCCCTCCATGCCAGCCTCCTGAACTCACCCCTACACAAACTCTAACTTGTCCAAAACTCAGACATCAGCTTTCTGTCCCACGCTAAGTGCAACTCAATCCCCCATCCTAACTGATCGATACTGATTCCTTATCACTCAAAACATTGAATTTAAAATGTTCCTCCTCATGTACAAATATATCTTAAGGCCTCACCCCAGCCTTGCAATTTCCTGTCATACTCTCTGGCCTTTTGTGCATCTCTTGTTCTATTTCACCATTGGCAGCAGATTTTTCATCTGTCTCAGTCCTACCCTTTGGAACTGCCTCCCTAAACCCCTGTCCTCGTTATCTCATTCCCCACCTACAGAAGCCTTCTGAAAAGTCATCTTTTTATCTAAGCTTTTGGTTACTTCTCCTATCTCTATGATCTCTATGGCTCGATATCTGTTCCTTTCTTCCTCTGTGGAGTGCACATTTTTTCTGCTCCAAGAGTGGCATATAAATGCAGGTGGTTTCGTCTTAACGCTCACCATAGCATCCAGCTGCATTTTGACTGGTTGAATTTCCTTGGGGGCTTTCCAAATCGTCATTGTAACTTTGGCAGAGGATCCAAGGAAGCCACAGAGAAACCATGCAAGCAAAGTTATAATGGATGATTGGGAGAACCCTTGTGGAAATTCAACCTGATCTAAAAATAATCTTTCAATCTATTTCTCATGGCTCAGCCCTTCACATTTGGAATGATTCTTGATACTTTTTTCTGCAATTTCTCCAATGTTTGCACATGACACATAAACAAGGAGAGCAATGGAACTTGGAGAGCAGCGCAAGATTTGGTTTATGTATGTAAATAGGCAGAAAAATTGCAAATAACATGTAATACCAACAAATAAAAAATAATGCACATTGTATATTGTAATGTGTGGCATAAGAATACTTAATACTCTTTTCTGCAACTTCTCCAATGCTTGCACATTCCTTTTGTATCTGGCAACCAGAACTGCACACAATGCTTCAATAATAATCTAATCAGTGCATTGTATAGCCTCAAGAAAACCTGAGTTGACTGTATTCCAATATTATGGCTAAATATCCAAGCATTTTGTTAGCTTTCTTTTTTAAATTGTCCTACCATATTATCTTGATATTGCCAGTAAAGCGTCCACGAAAGTACCCAACTCCCTTTCCGAGTCTCCCTTTGCTACTTTTATTTAATTCATTTTGTTCATATGCCACACATTACATTGTACAATGTGCATTGTTTACATTTATTAGTATTACATTTTATTTGCAATTTTTCTGCTTATTTACATACATAAACCTAATCTTGAGCTGCCCCCTGAGTTCTACTGCTCCCATTTAAATGGGCTCAATTTTCCCCAGTGATTTGCGCTGTTTTTTTGGCGCACGGCGCTTTTTTTGGCATAAATTAAAAAATTAAAGTTTCCCCAAGGAATGTGCGCCAGCGTAACTCAGTTACGATTTTTTAAGTTAGTTTTTTTTGCGTCATGGGGGCGTAACCTGATGTCTGTGCCCGTTTTTGTCAATTATGTAAGTTTGCCCCCAAAAAATTTCTCCTAGGTCAGCCTATGTGACCACTCCCAAAAATCCTTCTGCTGAGTTTAGAAAAAGCAGCGCACATTGAAAAATCGGTGCAGAAAGTCGCCATTGTTTTTCAGCAAAGTTTTGGAGAGAGTCAAGAACACTTAAATATGCATAATAAAGTTTACTTTTTTTAAATCTTATAACGCAGTAAATGGAAGTTTGATGGAATTCTGTAAGTTTTCATTTTTTTTCAACTGACACGCCACCACCGAACGTCAGCAAACAAGGCTCGAGTGTTGGAAGCGTCAGCCGGCAGAATCGGTCCTGCGCCCGGACACTGGCTCGGGGCTTGGCTGCAAAAGAAGCCTGGGGGGGTGGGGAAGTGCTGTGGAATGCATACGGAAGGCATCAGGGGGTGCGGTTCCTGATCACTGCACCTGCTCAGACCTGGGTGTGGTCCATACAGACCTTGATGGAGAGAGAGCACAAAGAGCCTTGTCCTGCCTACCTGCCATTTTGAGCTTCTTGCAAAGGTAAAATTTAAGCATGGGGGCAATACTGACAATGCCATACCTTGTGCAAGCCTTTTGCAAGCCCCCAAAAGTTTGTCAACATCCTTCGCCTGCTTCACGATGACATACAGGCCGTGATCCTTACCAACGGATCCATTACAGAACCAATTCACATCCGGACTGGGGTCAAACAGGGCTGCGTTATCGCTCCAACCCTCTTCTCAATCTTCCTCACTGCCATGCTCCACCTCACAATCCACAAGCTCCCCGCTGGAGTGGAACTAAACTACAGAACCAGTGGGAAGCTGTTTAACCTACGCCGCCAACAGGCCAGGTCCAAGATCACCCCAACCTCTGTCATTGAGCTGCAGTATGTGGACGATGCCTGTGTCTGTGCACATTCAGAGGCTGAACTCCAGGATATAGTCAATGTATTCACTGAGGCATATGAAAGCATGGGCTTTATGCTTAACATCCGTAAGACAAAGGTCCTTCACCAGCCTGACATTGCTACACAGCACTGCCCTCCAATCATCAAGATCCATGGTGCGGCCCTGGACAACGTGGACCATTTTCCATATCTCGGGAGCCTCTTATCAACAAAGGCAGACATTGATGTGGAGATTCAGCATCGCTTCCAGTGCGCCAGCGCAGCCTTTGACCACCTGCGGAAAAGAGTGTTTGAAGACCAGGCTCTCAAATCTACCACCAAACTCATGGTCTACAGGGCTGTAATAACACCCGCCCTCCTGTATGGATCTGAGGCATGGACGATGTACAGAAGGCACCTCAAGTCGCTGGAGATATATCACCAATGATGTCTCCGCAAGATCCTGCAAATCCCCTGGGAGGACAGGCGCACCAACATCAGTGTCGTCGACCAGGCTAACATCCCCAGTATTGAAGCACTGACCACACTCGATCAGCTTCGCTGGGCAGGCCACATAGTACGCATGCCAGATACGAGACTCCCTAAGCAAATACTTTATGCGGAGCTCCTTCATTGTAAACGAACCAAAGGAGGACAGCGGAAACGTTATAAGGACACCCTCAAAGCCTCCCTGGTAAAGTGCGACATCACCACTGACACCTGGGAGACCCTGGCCGAAGACCGCCTGAGGTGGAGAAAGTCCATCCGAGAGGGCGTTGAGTTGTTAGAGTCTCAACACAAAGAGCATGAAGAGGCCAAGCGCAGGCAGCGGAAGGAGTGCATGGAAAACCAACCCTACCGACCCCTTCCCCTGATGAATGTCTGTTCCACCTGTAACAGGGTCTGTGGCTCTCGCATCGGACTGTTCAACCATCAAAGAACTCACTTTGGGAGTGGAAGCAAGTCTTCCTCAATTCCGAGGGACTGCCTATGATGGTGCTGCGGAGAAGACAATTGATTTGACGTTATCGCATGAGGAACCTCAGGGCCGTAGGGTGATGGGCAGGAGGCCTTACCCACATCAGGTATATCGAGACAGGTTTTCGTACCTGCACCTGAGTGATGCAGACTGTGTCAGAAGGCTGCGTTTCAGCAAAGAAGTTGTAAATGAGATCTATGAGTTAGTAAAAGCAGACCTGCAATCTAGAAGCATCAGGAGGATTGCTTTGTCAGTTGAAATGAAGGTTACAGCTGCACTTTCATTCTATGCATCTGGATCGTTCCAAGCTACAACTGGGGATGTGTGCGCTATTTCTCCACATGCAACACATGTCTGCTTTCGGCAGGTGACTGCTGCACTATATGCCCGGAGGAATGACCATCCAGGCAATGCGTGACAGGGCTGTGGGCTTCTCCAGCATTGCTGGCCTCCCAAAGATACAGGGCTGCATTGATTGTACCCACATTGCCTTGCGAGCACTTTTGGAGGATTCCGAGATGTATAGAAATAGAGAAGGTTTCCACTCTGTTAATGTGCAACTCATGTGTGACGACATGCGTTCATCCTACACGAGAGCATTATATCTGCCATGTTTCAGCAGCAGCCAGAAGAGCAGAGTTGGCTACTGGGAGACAAAGGATACGGCCTCACCACCTGGCTCATGATGCCCCTACGCGTAACCCGGATAGAAGCTGACCGGGAATACAACGTGTCGCACATTGCGACGTGCAGCATAATAGAGAGGACCATTGGCATCTTGAAATAGCGTTTCCGATGCCTGGACCATTCCAGAGGCTACTTGCAATACTCCCCTGAGATTGTCGGTCAGTTCACCATTGTGTGCTGCATGCTGCACAACTTAGCCATCATGAGGCAGCAGCAGCTGGTAGTAGCAGATCCATCTGAGGTGAGAGTGGCTGATGATAATGATGAAGATGCAGATGACGAGGAGGAGGAGGAAGACGAGGATGAGGAAGCCATGCAACTACCTGAACCCGGAGCACGACGGCGGAGGAGGGCGGGCCCCTTTAACGATTGCTCGAGCCTTGCGCCAGCAGCTCATCCGTGAACGCTTTGCTGCCTGAAGACTCAGCGGCAACTATTCCACATGGACCATGTTTACTGTTTGGACCTGTTCCGTAATGTTGTGTTGTGTTCATGGAACAATTCATGGAACTGATTCTTGTTTACTTCAAAAAGTTGTGTTAATAATGGAACAAATAATGTAAATGATTCAGTTATAATTTAAAATATATTTTAGTCAAAAGTTTAACAAACATTTGTTTGTACTTAACTTTAATAAACATATTCTTGTATTAAACTTTAAAGTTTTCACTTAAGATTACTTACAAACTTTAAGATCACATATAAACTCTAAGATCGCTTAAAAACTTTAAGATCACTTCCTAACTTTTAAGCTTGTAAATTTACATAACTTACAAAAAACTTTAAATTTGAGAACAGTTACAACAGTAATAATAACAACATCAACAATAGCAACAAAGAAAAGCTGCACCCATTTCTCCTCCACCTTATTCGAAGACTGCCTGCTGCACTTGGTCTTGGTGACTCCATCAGACGGTGACTGCCCGCAGGCGGTGTCACAGCGTTTCTCGGATTGGTACCAAGCCGATTCTTTCAAACATCTCAGGTAATGTGCACTTCTTGATGTGTGGTGGCGGGGCGGGGGGCAGCTGATAATGTGGAAGGCCCGGCTTTGGCCTCTTCAGAGGTTGGTCTGGGGATTCGAGTGGGAGTGGTAGTTGATTCTGTCAGTGGGCGCGGGGTCTGGGCATGTTCCCTTCCCTCCCTCATGTGTCCTGACAGTGTCTCAACTACCTCCAACATTCCCTTCCTCATGTTCGCTGACAGCGCATCAGCTACCTGTGACATTCCCTCCCTCGTGCACCGACATTGTTTCTGCTGACTGAGATATGCTCTCCGTCATGTTCCCGGACAGTGTTCCCATTTCTCGTGAGAGTGTTCTTACTTCTCCCGACAATCCCGATACCTCATCACGCACCCCACTGATAGTGTCTAGGACTGATCGGGTAAGGTCGATGCTCTCAGCATTCATTGCCATCATGTGAACCACATCTGTTAGATCCTGCACCTCAGGAGAGCGCGGTTGAGCTCTCCTTCCCCTTCTCACCCTGGGTGTGGCTCGCAGCATCCCAGTGGGACTTGCAACCTCAGACGGTGGGGCCCTGGGTGTGCCTTGCTGCATCCCACTGGGACCCTCAGCTTCGGACGGTGGGGCCCTGGGTGTGCCTCTCTGCACCCCACTGGAACCCTCAGCCTCAGACGGTGGGGCCCTGGGTGTGCCTCTCTGCACCCCACTGGGACCCGCAGCCTCGGACGGTGGGGCCCTGGGTGTGCCTCGCTGCACCCTATTGGGACCCGCAGCCTGAGACGGTGAGGCCCTGGGAGTGCCTCACTGCACCCCACTGGAATCCATGGAATGTCCCCCTAACACTCAAACCACTAAGGGAAGGGGCTAGCACCTCAATGGGCGGCACCTGCACCTCCTCCAAAGTGAGTACAACAGTGGGGACTTCATCCATCCTCTGCCCCTCCTCCTCCCCGTCACCCCCATCACTTGTTCTGGAAGGTGGGATTGGAAGATGTTCTCTTCTGCCAGCTCGTCCTCATCTGAATCTTCTTCTGCATCGTCAGGTTCTGATACAAGTTCAGGTACATTGGCTTCAAGTTCTGCAAACTATAACAGAACAGACAAATGGTTGGCAGCAGAGGAGGGGGCAGGATGGGTGGCATGAGTAGGCTCACACAGCGCAGGCAGCAAGCTGATTTGAAGGACCACGATGAATGGTAGCACATTGCATCAACTGAAGCGTAGCTGATGGAGACATCCCCACGCACTGAAGCATGGCTAGCCCGCGCAGTACTTAACATTTAGGAAAGCTAGACGGTGGAATTTGCAGGACTTATCCTCTCCCTTGAGTGTGAGCCCAGCTTGTACAGTGGTGGTTGCTTTTCTCCAGGCAGGACCCATCATAGCAGCGAACCTGTCTTCCAAGGGTGTCAGTGGGTGCAGATTTGCCGGGCCTCCTCCTGTTTGAGTTCTTTCTCGTTTGTTGTCTGCCACTTTCCTCTGCAAAGATGAAAATATAACTTTTTAGAGAAGATGTCTTTCTGCTGGGTGGGACATATACAGATGGTCACATTTACAATTGCAATTCCACTGAAAAATGAAAATATTACTTACACTAACTACTTGGCCAAGGTCCTGCCATTTCTTTTTGCACTGGCCTCCAGACCTCGGGGTGGTCATTATTGCACAGTAATCTTCTGCAAGTTGGTTTCTTTGGGTGGAACTTTTATGTGACCTCTGTTGGTGTCCAGCTTGTGGCACCTGCCCTCAATCACAGCAACTAGTGCTTCCACTTCATCCTGTAAGAAATTAAGAACATAAGAACATAAGAAATAGGAACTGGAATTTGGCCCCTCGAGCCCACACTGCCATTCAATAACATCATGGCTGATCTGATCATGGACTCAGCTCCACTTCTCTGCCTGCTTCCCATACCCCTTTACTCCCTTATCGCTCAAAAACTTGGTCTATCTTCGCCTTAAATATATTCAATTACCCAGCTCCACAGCTCTCTGGGGCCATGAATTCCATAGATTTACAACCCTCTGAGAGAAGAAATTTCTCCTCATCTCCGTTTCTAAGACTATGTCCCCTAGTTTTAGTTTCCCCTATGAGTGGAAATATGCTCTCTGCATCCACCTTGTCAAGCCCCCTCATTATCTTATAAGTTTCAATAAGATCACCACTCATTCTTCTGAGCTCCAATGAGTATAGGCCCAACCTACTCAACCTATCCTCATGTCAACCCCCTCATTTCTGGAATCAACCTAGTGAACCTTCTCTGAACCTCCAATGCAACTATATCCTTCCTTAAATATGGAGACCAAAACTGTATGCAGTACTCTAGGTGTGGCCACACCAGTACTCTGTACAGTTGAAGCAGGACTTCTCTGCTTTTATACTCTATCCCCCTTGCAATAAGGGCCAACATTCCATTTGCCTTCCTGATCACTTGCTGTACCTGCATACTATCCTTTTGTGTTTCATGCACAAGTACCCCCAGGTCCCGCTGTACTGCAGCACTTTGCAATCTTTCTCCATTTAAATAATAACTTGCTCTTCGATTTTTTCTGCCAAAGTGCATTATCTTACACTTTCCAACATTATACTCCATCTGCCAAATTTTTGCCCACTCACTTAGCCTGTCTATTTCCTTTTGCAGAGGATGCTGTGCTGGTCAGTAATAGAGGGAAGGTAAGCTGTGGGACTAAAGTTGAAAAGGGAATTGGGGTTGTAGTCACTGGTACCACAGGCGGATAATTCAATATCGGATATCCCGACCATAAAGGGACTATCTGGGTTGTCTCCTTCCTTCCGCTTCTTCCTCTTCCTCCTCCTTGACGTCACGACCTGACTAATTACCATTTTTTCAGCGAGCGCAAGCATTAGCAGCGCTTCCTCCCTGCCTAACATGGCGGCTGCCGCGTTCCGCGCCGGAAGTGGGGGCAGCAAGGCGTTCTCAATTTTTTCTCCAAAACCGGCCTTATCAGCCGGTGATACACAGCATCCTTTTGGCCACAATGTTGAAATCAATGTCACCACAAAGCAAACTTACTAAATTTCACGGCTATAGGCTTTAATTTTGCTTTCAAGTCGATTATGTGGTACTTTACCAAATGTCTTTTGAAAGTCAATATACACATCAACTGCACTACTCTCAACACTATTATTTCATCAAATAACTCAATCAAGTTAGTTAAACATGATTTGCCTTGAACTAATCAGTGCTGGCTTTCATTCATTAGCCTGTTATTTTCTAAGTGGCAATTAATTTTATACACTTAGAAAGTTTTTTTTTATATCCTTGTTCTCAAAGAAGACACACTCTTTTCTCTCTCTGGGCTTTGTATATTCTTTTGAATATATTTTTTCAATTTTCACTTTAATTGGCTTGTTCATCCATTTCAAGGATTGCTTGTTTAGCCTAATTTGTTTCTCTTGGGTATACATTTGCTTGGCATATTCAATATTATGTGTTCAATTATCTTTCAGCTGAGATGCCCTTCAGTATTTCCCAGTTAGAGAGCTAGAACCTCCACTTTATTTGCATGCTTAACGCCCACTTAATGCCCATTTTACCGCCGAAATGACGTATAACGCCCATATATCACCCATTTTGGCACAAAATGGAAACTGGCGGGCATTTTTCAGAAACTTATCGCCGAGCGTTACTTTCATGGGCTTAACGCCAGGAAAAAATATTACCGTCCGCCCACTTTTTTTGGGGCGGAATCATCAGAATGGGCAAATTCAATGCCCATAATATCGCCCAGCGTTACTTTCCGCACTGATTTAACGCTGAGCTTCAATATTAACGCCCACCCGTCCATTTTTTTTGTCGTAAAGAGCATATTTACCCAAACTAGCAGCCATGAGATCGCCCAGCGTCAATTTCACCACCTCGCACACATATCGCCCACAATATCGCTCACCCAAAAAAACGCCCAGAAAAAGTGGAACTAACCAGAACTAATCACAGCGTTATAGACGCCATGTTCTACATCACATGTTGCGTCCTTTAAAAGGCTGCTGTGCTTCAACCTCGGCGGAGTTCGGATATACTCTGCAGGTCGATGGAGTGGATGTGAACATCTGTAAAAACACCTTGACCACACTGTGACCGATTGGAATTGAATAGATGTCTTCATTGGGACATTCCTTGTTTGTGACCAATCGGTGGAAAACAGAGAATTACTGCAATGAGGCCTGTCCTTTCTCACCCTCTCTTGGCGACCAATTATATGCAGCAGACTCGACATCACCGAAAGAACACTCCACTGCATTATGTGCCCAATGTAAGACGTGACAGACAGATGAGGAGGACTAGACAGTATCCCCGCAAATACAAGGAGAAGCATTCTAAACCTCGACTTGCCCTACACCACCTGTCTTTGGAGACTGCGCTTCCACAAAGAGGTTATCATTGAGATATGCCAGCTGATAAGGGCAGATCTGCAGCCTGCCAGCACCATCAGTACTGCACTGTCCGTCAAGGTCAAAGTCATAGTGGCACTGTCGTTCTATACCTCGGATTCTTTTCAGGCCACAGCTGGAGACATTTGCGGACTTTCTCAGCATGCCACACATCGCTGCATTAGACAGGTCACTGAAGCCCTGTACGCATGCAGGAAGGACTTGATCAGATTCCCTATGACCAGGGAGGCACAGATTGAGAAGGCTCTAGGATTCTCCAGAATTGAAAACTTCCCCAAGATGCAGGGAGCAATAGGCTGTACGCATATCGCGATGCGGACACCTTTTCAGGATGTTGAGGTTTTCAGGAACCGCAAGGGATTCCACTCCCTGATTGTCCAACTGGTTGTTGACCACCATTGGCAGTGAATACTCAATTTCTGGGCAGCATCCATGATGCTCACATCCTGTGTGAGAGCACTGTATCTGACTTATTTAACAATGAGCCACAAGGTCAATACTGGATGCTTGGTGACAAAGGATATGGCTTCGCCGCCTGGCTGATGACGCCCCCTGTGTGACACCCACACCAAATCGGAGAGGCGATACAACGAGAGCCACAGAGCAACTCGCAATATCATGGAGAAAACCATTGGAGTGCTGAAGCAGTGCTTTAGATGCCTGGACCACTCAGGAGGCAAGCTCCAATACCATCCGAAACAGGTAGCTAAATTCATGGTGGTGTGCTCCATGCCGCACAACTTGGCTATCAGGAGGGGACAAGAATTGCCTGATGAGTCTGACAGTCCACCTCACCAGAGAGAGGAAGAGGAGGACGAGGAGGCAGATGCTTAGACAATCAGGCTGACACTGAAGCCATGCCCCCGCCCCCCTATAGACTGCATGAAAGGGCCTGTGGTAGCATGATAGCTATAAGAGCCTTATGTCAGGAGCTCATCAATGATCGCTTTGCCTGAAAGAATGTTGGTGTTATTTACAAGGCTGACACACTGCTGGGTGTGCAGCTCATACATCAATGATGGGCATCACCTTGGTGACAGTTAAAGTTTAAGTTGATTGAAGTTAAATGTGATTATACCCTTTGATGTGAAGGAATCACCAGCGTGTAACAGTGCAGTTATCTGAGCCAATGTGCTACGAGGTTTTGTTAAATAAAAAATATTTAAACCGAACATTAGTCTGAAATCATCAGTATTTCTGTACAAACCAACCCTTCCCCTCTCCCTCTGCCCACCCACCCCACCCCCGCTTCTCTTCCCCACCTCTCACCTCTACCCTTCCCCTTCCCCTCCTTATTCCAAGCCGCCTGGTCGAGGAGGTTCTCAGGCGATGCTTCATTGCGGGGGGGTGGGCAGCGGGATGACGGCTGAAACGCTGCTTGGATGGATACGGGAAAGGACGGTCCCGAGGTGGGAACGTGCTCCAAGCCAGAAGCAAGATGTTGCTTATGTGTGGTTGGCAATGGGGGTGCGACACATTGGGATGCAGTGCCGCGCTCTGGGACCACTGGGAGCCCTCTGCCACCAGTGTTACTGGCTACCAGCTCCAGGGCCTCCTCCATCTTTTCCATGTTATAATGTTATATCTTATTTGTTGGACTAAAACTTGGTGGCAACTATGTTCTTGGTGCTTAGTAGGCATTTTACTTCTGGTAAATCTCTGTCATTCCTCCCACAACAGCCAGACAAGCACACACCACAGCCACACACGCTTTCAGTGCCTCTGAGCTCCCTCTCTCTCTGTCTCCTCTTCTGCGCATGTCATGATGACCCTTGACCTCCTGAATCATGGGAATCGAGTGTTGCCATGCCGTTGCTAAGGACAGCCACACTTTGCGGCAAAAGGTCAAAAAAATTTAACGCTACCGCCCATTTGATATCGCTCACGGTAACGCCCATTTTCAAAAATGGAAACTAGTTGTTTTGAGAATGGGCGAGAAGCCGGCAATCTGAAAACTCTTTTTTAACGCCCACGCCGGATATAACGCCCATTTTTGGGCGATAAGCAAAAAAGTGGAGGTTCTTTTAATATCTCATTCCTTTTTAAGTTATATATTTTTGACGTTATCTCTCTCGCATTGCTAATTTAAAAAAAAATTACCTCAAATTGACTGGTATTGTGGTCACTAGTTCCCAAAGGTTCCACTACGTTTAAATTATGAAAACTGTCCTGATTGCTTGTTAGAACCAGCTCCAGAAACTAGTGAGCCCCAGTCTGACCTTTAACATAATAGGTCAGAAAGCAACCTTTTACCAAATTGACCAGTTTTGATTCTAATTCCATTTGGGCATTCTCAGTTTATGCTTTGCTTTGTTCCTGTAACATCGATTCAGCTGTGTTTACTTCCAAATTTTCCTGAATATACAAAGTCACCATCCTTCTTTCCTGTCTTACCCATTGATGCGGAGAGTCAACATTGCCTCCAGTGCGCTATTGCAGCCTTTGGCTGCCTGGGGAAAAGAGTGTTCGAAGACCAGGCCCTCAAACCTACCACCAAGCTCATGGTCTACAGGGTTGTAGTAATACCTGCCCTCCTGTATGGATCAGAGGCATGGACGATGTACAGAAGACACCTCAAGTCGCTGGAGATATATCACAACGATGTCTCCGCAAGATCCTGCAAATCCCTTGGGAGGACAGGCGCACCAACATCAGTGTCCTCGCCCAGGCTAACATCCCCAGCATTGAAGCACTGACCACACTCGATCAGCTTCACTGGGCAGGCCACATAGTTCGCATGCCAGACAAGAGACTCCCTAAGCAATTGCTCTATGCAGAGCTTCTTCACGGCAAATGAGCTAAAGGTGGGCAGCGGAATCATTACAAGGACACCCTCAAAGCCTCCCTGGTAAAGTGCAATATCACCACTGACATCTGGGAGTCCCTGGCAGAAGACTGCCCGAGGTGGAGAAAGTGCACCAGGGAGGGCGTTGAGCTCCTCGAATCTCAACACTGCGAGCGTGAAGAGGTCAGGCGCAGGCAGCAGAAGGAGCATGTGGCAAATCAGTCCCACACCCCTGCCTTCCCCTGACGAATGTCTGTCCCACTTGTGACAGGGTCTGTGGCTCTCGTATTGGACTGTTCAGCCACCAAAGGACTCACTTTAGGAGTGGAAGCAAGTCTTCCTCGATTCAGAGGGACTGCCTATGATAATGATGATGACGACGCAAACATCCTACATCTTATTATTTAATTGATTCCCATTGCTTAGTGGGAGTTGTGTTTCAATAATACCTGCAATTCCAGCTCTAGCGTCTTACTCCAAATCCTAGCATTCAAGTAAATCATCTTATGTTAATTTACAATGCCTGCATTTGCTTTTTCTTTGTGTTTCCCCCCCTCTCCCTACTCCTTCACTACCTTCAAAGCATGATTTTTTTTATTAGTTAAGGTCCTGTCCAATCTCCTTCCATATCTAGTTTAAATGACACTCAATATTTTCCTGTATAACTAGTGTACCCGACCTCCCTCCGCCCCCCCCGACCCAACCCGACCCGCGCTCCCAACCCCGGACCCGACCCGACCCGACCCAACGTCACCTACCTGTAAATCTGGTGCTGGGGACGGGTCCTGCCTGAAGTCTTGGGCCCGGCCAGGCCCGGCCCGTTCAGCCTCGCTCCCCTTTCCCCTTCCCCCCACTTCTCCTTTCCCCCCCCTTCTCCTCTCCCCCCCCTTCTCCTCTCCCCCCCTTCTCCTTCCCCCCCTTCTCCTTCCTTCCCCCCCTCTCCTTCCCCCCGCTTCTCCTCTCCCCCTTCCCTCCCCTTCTCCCCATTCCCTCTCCCCCTTCTCCTCTCCCCCTTCTCTCCCCTTCTTCCCATTCCCTCCCCCCTCCTCCCCCTTCCCTCCCCTTCTCCTTCCCTCCCCCCTCTCCTCTCCTCTCTCCTCCCCTCTCTCACTCCCTCCCCCTGCCCCCCCCCTCTCCCTCTACCCCCTCCTCCCCCTCCCCTCGCTGTCAGAAACATAGACACTGAGAGAGTGAGAGACACACACAGACAGACAGAGAGATAGAGACACTGACAGAGACACACTGGGGGGTGGGGGCCATCCCAGCATGCTGTTGGAGGGCTCCCGGTGCTGCAGTCGGTAAGTCGAAAATGTTTTATTTATTGATTAAAAAAAAAAAATTATTGCTTATTAATTTTTTTTGATTGATCTATTGGTTGATTTATTGATGTTTTTATCATTTATTATTGATGATGGCTCTTTATTTGTAAAACTGAGGTGTTTAATGTTTGTAAACTTCCCTTTAAACCCGCCCCCCCCCCGCCATTCCCTACGCCTGATTTTCTAAAGTGTAGACATAGTTTTTCTGAGCGTACAAAAATCTACACTTATTCCATTCTAAGTTAGTTTGGAGTAAGTTTTCACTGCCTAAACTTTCAAAACGGGCATAAGTGGCCGGACACGCCCCCTTTTGAAAAAAAAAATCTGTTCCAAACTGAAACTGTTCTAACCGACGAGAACTGGAGCAAACTAAATGCCAAGAATTGCAATTTCTAAGATACTCCATTCTAAACCAGTTGCTCAAAAAAAACAGGAGCAACTCAGGCCGAAACTTGGCCCCATTGTTTCTGAGTTGAATTGCTTGCATCTAAATACTATGGGCTAAATTTTCCCCAATGCTGTTTTTTGGCATATTGCCAGAGTTACGCTCATTTTTCTTGGCCCCAACTACTCAAAAAAAAATGTAGCAAGTTTACCGGTTCTATTTTTGAAATTGGCGCCGTGCAGCCTGTCCCGTAGCTTCAGTGGGGAGGGGGTGGAGCCTAATGTCTGCGCCGAAAAAAACAATGCCGCCCTTTCTGCACATGCACAGGGAAAAAGAATTACATTTTTGATGTGATTGCTATGGGCACGCTTGCCCAGTACAGCTCCCGGACTGCATTCGGCCATTTTTAAAGAGCCAGTTATGTGTGAGAACTTTCATTCTCATTGGCAAAGTCGGAGCTGCAATACAAGATGCAACGCGGCTCAAGGACCAAGAATCTCTTACAGGATGAAGTGGAGGCACTGGTTACTGTAATTGAGATCAGATGACATGTGCTGGACTCTAGCAGAGGTCACATAATAGTTCCACCCAAAGAAATGAAAAAACGCTGGAACCAACTTGCAGAAGATTACTGGGCAATGGTGACCACCCAGAGGTCTGGAGGCCAGTGCAAAAAGAAGTGGCAGGACCTTGGTCAAGTAGTTAGTGTAAGTAATATTTTAATTTATTCAATGGAATTGCAATTGTAAATGTGACCAGCTGTATATGTCCCACCCAGCAGAAAGACACCCTCTTTAAAAAATTATATTTTCATCTTTGCAGAGGAAAGTGGCACACAACAAACGAGAAAGAACTCGGAACAGGAGAAGGCCCGGCAAATCTGCACCCACAGACACCATTGGAAGGGAGGGTCGCTGCTATGATGGGTCCTGCCTGGAGAAAAGCAGCCACAACTGCACAAGCTGGGCCCACACTCGAGGGAGAGGGTAAGTGTTGGTGGGACATTCCATGATTTCGCACAGCCCGAGGCTATGGGTCCCAGTGGGGTGCAGCGAGGCACACTCAGGGCCCCTCTGTCCCAGGCTGCGGGTCCCAGTGGGATGCAGCAAGGCATACCAAGGGCCCCACCGGCCGATGCTGCGCATCCCAGTGGGGTGCAGCGAGCCAACCCAGGGTGAGGAGGGGAAGAAGAGCTCGACAGCATTCTCCTGAGGTGCAGAATCTACCAGATGTGGTTCAGATAATGGAAATGAGTGCGGAGGGCATTGACCTTACCCGATCACTCCTGGACACCATCAGTGGGATGGGTGATGAGATATCGGGGCTGTTGGGAGAAGTAATAACACTCTCACGAGAAATGGGAACACTGTCCGGGAACATAAGGGAGGGAATGTCTTAGTCAGCGAAAAGAATGTTGGTGCACATGAGGGAGGGAATGTTGCAGGTAGCTGATGTGATTTCAGTGAACATGAGGGAGGGAATGTTTCAGGTAGTTGGCACACTGTTGCTCAACATGAGGGAGGGCATGTCACAAGTAGCTGAGACACTGTCCTCAAACATGAGGGAGGGAATGTTGCAGGTAGTTGACACGCTGTCAGGGCATATGAGGGAGCTAATGTTGGCGTTAGCTGCTGCAATAAGGGAACACGCCCAGACCCTGCGCACATTGACAGAATCAACTGCCACTCCCACTCCAATCCCCCGACCAGCCTCTGAAGAGGCCCAAGCCGGGCCCTCCACATTACCTCCTGCCCCTCCCCACCCCATCAAGGAGTGTGCTTTATCCAAGATGTTCGAAAGAATAAGCTTGGTACCAACTTGAGAAACGCAGTGCCACCTACTGCCTGCAGCCAGGAGTGGAGTCATCAAGACCAAGCGCAGCAGGCGGTCTTTGAATAAGGTGGAGGAGAGATGGGTGCAGCCTTTCTTTGCTGCTGCTGTTGTTGTTATTATTGTTGTTACTCTTGTAACTATTCTCAAATTAAAAGTTTTTGGTGTGTTATGTAAATTCAAAAGTTTACAATTTTGTAAGTGATGTTAAAGTATTTAAGTGATCTTAACTGAAAACTTTAAAATTTGATACAAGAATATTTTTATTAAAGTTACGTTAAGTACAAACAAATGTTTGTTAAACTTTTGAATAAAATATATTTTACATTATAACTGAATCATTTACATTATTTGTTCCATTATTAACACAACTTTTTGAAGTAAACAAGATTCATTTCCATCATTTGTTCCATTACAACATAACATTACGGAACAGGTCCAAACATTAAAGATGGTCCATGTGGAATAGTTGCTGCTGAGCCTTTAGGCAGCAAAGCTTTCACAGATGTGCTGCTGGCGCAAGGCTCGAGCAATCGTTAAAGGGGCCCGCCCTCCTCCGCCATCATCCTCCGGGCTTAGGTAGTTGCATGGCTTCCTCATCCTCGTCCTCCTCCTCGTCATCTGCATTTTCCTCATCATCATCAGCCGCTCTCACCTCAGGTGGGTCTTCTACTACCAGCTGCTGCTGCCTCATGATGGCTAAGTTATGCAGCATGCAGCACACAACAGTGAACTGACCGACAATCTCAGGGGAGTATTGCAAGTAGCCTCCGGAATGGTCCATGTATCGGAAACGCTGTTTCAAGATGCCAATGGTCCTCTCTATTATGCTGCGCATCGCAATGTATTCCCGGTCAGCTTCCGTCTGAGTTACGCTTAAGGGAGTCATGAGCCAGGTGGTGAGGACGTACCCTTTGTCTTCCAGTAGCCAGCTCTGCCCTCCTGGTTGCTGCTGAAACATGGCAGATATGACGCACTCATGTAGGATTAATGCATCATGGGTGCTCCCAGGGTATCTTGCATCAACTGACATGATGCAATGCATGTCATCACACACGGGCTGCACATTAATGGAGTGGAAGCCTTTTCTGCACAGTCTGCATCACTCAGGTTGCAGGTACAAAGACCTGTTCCTGTACATCTTGGAATCCTCCAAAGGTGCTCGCAAGGTGATGAGGGTACAATCAATGCAACCCTGTACCTTTGGGAAGCCAGCATCCTGGAGAAGCCCACAGCTATTTCACGCATTAGCTGGGGAACTTTATGTAATCATTCCTCTGGGCATATAGTTGGTGCAGCAGTCACCTGTCGAATGCAGATATGTGTTACATGTTAAGAAATGATGCACACATCCCCAGTTGTAGCCTGGAATGATTCAGATGCATAGAATGAAAGTGCAGCTGTAACCTTCACTTTAACTGACAAAGCAATCCTCCTGATGCTTCTCAGTTGCTGGTCTGCTTTTACTCACTCTCAGATCTCAGTTATAACTTTGTTGCAGAAACGCAGCCTGCTGACACAGTCTGCATCACTCAGGTGCAGGTACGATCACCTGTCTCGATATACTCGACATGTGTAAGGCCTCCTGCCCATCACCCTACGTGCTCATGCGATGATGTTGAATCAATTGTCTCCTCCGCTGCACCATCATGCAGAAGGCTTGCACAAGGTATGGCATTATCATTTTTGCCCCCATGATTAAATTGTACCTTTGCAAGAAGCTCAAAATGGCAGGCAGGACAAGTTCTCTATCCCCAAGGTCAACGCCCTAGTGTGGGCCACACCCAGGCGCAATGATTGGGAAACCCCTGGTCTTCATTTGATGCATGTTGTAGGCTTCTCATGCCTTCTGTTTGCCTTCCACAGGCCCCCCACCCCACCCCGGGCTTTTTTTCAAGCCAAGCCCCTTTGTCCGGGCGAGGGACCGATTTTTCTGGCTGATGCTTCGATCCTCAAGCCCGGTTTGGAGATGTTCGGTGATGGCGTGTCAGTTTTTTTTAATCAAAACTTAAAGAATTCCATTAAACTTCCCTTTCCTGTGTTTTCAGTTTAAAAAATTTAAGGTTGATTATGGATTATGTGTTCTTGATTCCCTCCAAGACTTAGCATAAAAGCAATGGTGTCTTTCTGTGCAGATTTTTTTATATGCGCTGGTTTCGCTTAAGTGCCCAGAGGTTTTTCGTGAGTGGTTACATCCGCCATCCTAGGAGAAATTTAAATTGGCCAAAGTTCCATAATTGTGAAAAACTGGCGCAGACATCAGGTTACGCCCCCATGATGCAAAAAAAAAACTAACCTAAAAAAATTGTAACTAACTGAGCTGGCGCACAGAGATTGGGGAAACTTGGATTTTTAAATTTAGGCCAGAAAAAGCGGCGCTGCAAATCACTGGGGAAAATTGAGCCAACTAGTTGGAAAATGAAGTACACTAACTGAGAGATGTTGATTGCCGCTTAATACATAGTCTTTCTGAAACAGTAAGAATTAAATAGAGAGCACCTCTAAAGTGTTTATAATAAAAGTTGTACATTTCAGAATGATGTGCCACCATCTTCCAGTTTTGCAACTTTAGTTTACTCATGAATTGCAAATGTAAAGTATTTTCTTTTTTTAGATACCATTTATTTCATTACCAATCTCTCTACCCAGAACTGGATTGCATTTAGTTGATATACAGTAGGCCCATGATTAAGAAAATGCTTTCATATCAACATGCTCTGTATAAAAATGAGCTCTCTTGTCATCTTCAATATGCTAAAGCTTACGAGATTATGTAGATTAGTGCTGTGGATGGCATATTTCTTCTCTTCGGATTGTTAATTGATTTTTCTGGTATAGCATCTTAGGACAGTTTTATTTTTCTTCTCCACAGTTATGTAGTGGCTAGTTAGTTATCTTTTCTTTAAGATTTATATGAGCAGTATAGTCGTGTGGAAATCTATACTTGCGTAGTATGTGCATATACTTTAACAATATACTTCACAACTACATCCAATCAATTCTCAATTCCAGTTTAAATAAATTAATGAGCTCCACAAAAGCTGTATTGCTGCAAGTCAGTATTTCATTTTTTGGTTGATTTTCTTGTGCAGGTTGAGGTATTAGTTATTTGTTCGCCTTGGGGCGAACAAATAACTAATACCTCAACCTGCACAAGAAAATCAATAATAAAATAAAGTGTTAGATGCTCCTTCTTCCTCCTTCAATCTTGTCAAGAAGAGGCTACAGATCTTTTCAAATTTCCTTCTAATTGGTGGTGATGGTGAAGGTAAAATAAAAGGGAAAAAGAGCGAGAATACAAAAAAGCAGTAGAGATACTCGGTCAGAGCTGGAAAACAATAATTACTGCTCGGAAAATGGAGTTTCAAAGCTCAGCAGAGTAAAATTAAATGCCTTACTTTTATGAAAGATTCACACTGACTACTTCAGCTTTCCGAAACAAATTGCTTATATCTACAGTTAAAAAAACATAAAGTTATGGATATATTGGTCTTGTGCAACACAGCCAGTGCTCCTATCTTTAAAGGATTCCAGATGAGAATACAGATACAAGTGGGAAGTTTCTGTAATTTCCTAACCTATGGGATTTCTTTTGTCCAATTAAACTTGAACATTTGTTGAGCATGGGCACTCACAGCTCATCTCTTGTTCCTGTGACGGAGATTTCTCTCGCCCCTGGATTGCTCTGACGCATAGTTGTGTTTGACCTTCAAGTTTGACCCACTCCTCCTTGGTCATTTGTGTCTTGCAGCCCATTTTGCAGTCTCTTCCATACACCTTTCATAGAAACATAGAAACATAGAAGGAACTGAGAGATGAAGTTTATTTAGCCTTTATTGTACGATAGTCTATTATATTGTACAAGAAGAGGGCTATCTCTATTATATCTAAAAAATTTAGAGTGTAACCTGAAAAATGTAACCAAAAAAAGTCCTTTATATACAATAGTAAAAACACAAGGAAAAAATTGAAATAGTTATTTTTCTTGGACCATTCATATATAAGGAACAAGTAGAGCACATTATCGGGGGGAAATACAAGAAAACCTTCATCAGGATACAGTATCTGTTGGCGCTCACCACTTTACTGTGTGAAATATCCAAATGTAGATTAAGCCAATAATGCAGATCTCTGCAAAGGGATCTGACTTCCACTAAGCTCTTATACCAATATCTGCCCCATCGTTAAACTTTTCAGTCATAAGAAAATAAATGCCCACCTGAGCTCAATGAGGAATATTTTTATCAGTGAACAGCAGAACATAGCTTTGTGTCTGTCTTCATAAACAGCATCCGTTCAAACTGACTTGCTCATTAGATGCTGTTATGTAACATTAACTACAAGAACTATGGCACTCCCAGCAGATTAGAGGCAATACTTTGTGATATCTTTTCACACTTTTTTTGCTACCAATGGAATATTTTAGGGAGAGAAATGTTGCTTTCAAGAGCATTGTTTCCCTTTTGTTGGGGGATACTTAAAGGCTCAATTCCTCTTATAGACTAATCCAAAAAATCCTTTTTAGAGCAGCCTCAGAGCAGCTCTTGGGAAATTTTGCAGTGCCACAGAAATAGGAGTAGGCCTTTCAACCTCGAGCCTATTCTGCCATTCAGATAGAGCATAGCTGAACTGAACTTCAGCTCCATTTACCTGCCTTAGCTTCATATCCCTTGACAGCTTTACCTAACAAAAATCTGTCAATCTCGGTCTTGAAAACTCCAATTATCCCAGCATCCACAGCCTTTTGGCGGAGAGAATTCCAGATTTCTACTACTCTTTGTGTGAAAAAATGCTTTAGATTTCCATCCTAAATGACCTCGCTCTAATTTTAAGATTAGGCCTCCTCGTTCTTGATTCCCCCACCAGAGAAAATGTTTCTGTGTATCTACCTTATTGGATCCTTTTAACATTTTAAACACCTCGATCAGATCACTCCTCAATCTTTTAAACTTGGGGGAATACAAACCAAGTTTATGCAACCTGTCCTAATTTAACCCTTTAAGCTCTGGTATCATTCTGGTGATTCTGTGCTGTATCTCCTTCTGAACCAATATATCCTTCCTGAGTTGCACTTCCCAAAACTAAACACAGTACTCCAGATGGGGTCTGACCATGGCTCTATATAACAGAAGCATAACCTCCTCCTCGTTTTAGTCCATCCCCCTTAAGATAAGGGGGCCGAAATTCACCGTCCCCGAAGAGACGGCTACCATGGAGTTTGGGTGGCCGATCGAAAAAATTGATCGACCACCGCGGTCGGGTGATTTTCTCTCCCCGAGCCATATTCCGCTCGGGGCGGGGGGGGAGGGGAGGGGGCGCGGTGGGTGAGTTGAGCGATGCGCACTTCCACTTGAAACGGCGGGGTGAAGCCGCAGTAAAGGAAGATTTTCTGTGGTGAGCTCAACAACATGCGGGCCGCTGAGAAGCGGCCAGGAAAAGGAAATTCACCTACAAAACGGTAGCACTTCTTCAGGCAGTGCTCCCGCGGGTTTTGCCGTGATCGGGGCCCTTTGGTAGGGAAATAGTTTTATTAATTTCAGTGTTTTTATTCCAGATTCCATTATCCGCAGTATTTAGCTTTTCATATGGTTTTATTAATTGTTTTGGCTCCATTAAATCTGCTGAATTCTGCTCCGAGGTTTGCACATACATTTGTACAACTTTCAGGTCTGACTCTTTAGTGGAGGCCTGTGGGCTGCAGAGACCTGCTTGGCAGGGTTCATCTTGAGAATGGGAGGAGTGTTGGGAGGGCGACACCTGGTATACCTGGTCAGAAGCAGGAGAAGGCATCACCGTCAGCATCGTGCAGAGAGGCAGCGGGCAAGGGAGGCAGCAGCCATGACTCGTTCATTCTGCTCCAGAGCAGTGTGCCCACCATCTTGACTGGCCCGAATCAGGATTGCGGTTGGCTGTTTGGGGACAAGGGATATCCCTTGTCCATTTAACTGCTCACTCCACTGCAGAACCCCAGGACAGCGCCAGAGCATGCATACAATGACGCTCATTGTGCCACCAGGTGCATCATCGAGCAGTGCATAGGCATCCTTAACCAGAGGTTCCGGTGCCTGGACCGCTCTGGTGGCACCTTGCAGTACTCTCCTCAACTGGTCTCCATAATCGTTGTGGTCTGCTGCATGCTGCACAACCTGGCCATCATGAGGGGACAGCCGCTGGAGGTTGAGCCAGCAGTACCACCTGAGGAGGAGAAGGAGGAGGAGGAGGAGGAGAATCCCCGTCGCCCCTGAGCTAGGAGACATCGACCCATCACCACCCCGGAAGGACCGGGTGCAGACTGGCCAGCACCCTCCTGGAAGGGTGCGTCCTCACATATATGGAGGTGCCTGACACCTCCCCTGCAATCTCCCTCCATGCATTATGTACTAGCTGTCTGCCAGGTCTCTCCATGTCAGGAAACAGTATTCTTCTTCTGTCCTCCATACCGTCCATCAGTGTCTCCAGCTCCATATCAGTGAATCTATTGGCTCTCCTTGCACCTATTACACCAGCCATCTTTTCAAACCCCTTCCAAACTCCTTCCCCCCCATCAGGGCCTTGCTGCAAACCCTGGCCTTTTTGAAACCCTTACCTGCATGCTGAATTTCTCAGAGGTGATAACGCTCAAATTAAGACAGCCACACCGCTGAAAAATCCACTTTGGAAGGGTTCATCAGCTTGTGTTGAGGAGAAATCTCCCGTTCTCCCTAGTGGATCCATTGAGATAATGGATCGACGCTCTCAATGTACGACAGACTCAAAGAGATAGGTTCAAAACGATTTATTCCGGCATATGCAGAGAAAGGTCTATTCTTAGTTGCCCAAGACAGAATCTTCAAAAATCCAAAAGTCTCACTGGCCTTTATACAGATTTTCGTGGGCCAGTTTATAACGAATCTTTTGAAGTGACAGTGATCGAGAACGCGACCCATAACAATAACACAGATGTCTCTACAATCTCTGAAATGACAATTTAACTGCCAGAAATAACACAGATGTAAGGCAGAGGCAAATAATGGAATTTGTTACCACTTTTGGTTCTGTCAAAGAAAACATTCAATTCACAAAGCACAGAAACGTTTGTTGACATGAAAGACGGGAATTTTAGTTGAGTTAAACATTAGTTTAACCCTATCAGACTGCCTGCTGTGTGAGCTGAGCCCTTCATCTTCCCGAGCATTTGACCTCTTTGTGCTTTGGCTTCTTTGAAAGTGTTATCTCTGCATCTCGGAATGTGTTTCTTTCTACAGGGTTTGACTTTATGGGCTTTCTCAGCCTGCTCCACATTCTTTAAGAGTTAAACACACAGGGCTAGACTTTCCACATTTTTTGCATGCTTAACGCCCACTTAACGTCTATTTTACCACTGAAATGGTGTATAACGCCCATTTAGCCACAAAATGGAAACTGACGGGCATTTTTCGGAAACTTGTCGTGTTACTTTCCCCATGTGCTTAACGCCAGGAAAAAATAATACCGTCTGCCCACTTTTTTGGGGCGGAATCATCAGAGTGGGCAAAATCAAAGTCCATAATATCGCCCAGCATTACTTTCCGCACGGAATTAACGCCGAGATTCAATACCGCCCGCCCATTTTTTTTTGTCGTAAAGCCCACATTTGGCAAAACTAACGCCCAGGAGATTGCCCACCATCACTTTCACCACCTCGCACATATCGCCCACAATATCGCTCGCCCAAAAATACGCCCAGAAAAAGTGGAACTGTTCTAAACGAAAGCCAGCGGTGTGGCTGCCATTTTTTAAATCGCAGGTCACTTCATTCAAAAGGCTGCTTTAACTTCGGGGGAGTTTGCATTGACTCTGGAGTTCTTCTCAGGTGAAGTGACCATCTCAACAGACATATTTTCAGACTCTGGACTATTGGGGGTTTACTCTAAATTTATTTTAGTGAGGGAATTATTGCTTCTGATCAATCGCTATTATACTTTCATTGCAATGGGGCCAGCCATTTCTCAGCCTGCATCGATTAATAAGCAGATGCTGCAGAGTGCAGATGGCTCAATGTGTGATGCACATCATTATGTCCCCAATTTAAGACATGCAAGAATGAGGAAGAGGGCCAGACCATACACACCCCGCACGTACAGGGAAAAGAGGTCTTACCTTGACGTCTCTGACCAAACCTGCCTTCAGAGACTACACTTCCACAAGGTGGTGATCAATGAAATATGTAAACTCATCAGGCCACATATGCAGCCAGCCATCAGGACATCGGTGTCGATCGAGGTCAAGCTCACTGCGAAGCTGTCTTTCTACACATCCGGTTCCTTTCGGGCCTCCGTGGTCGAGATTTGCCCTCTGTCTCACCATGCAACCCATCGCTGCATTAGACAGATCACGGAAGCCCTGTACGCGAGAAGGATGGACTTTATCAGCTTCTCCATGACCACGGAAGCTGAGACTGACAGGGCTGGAGCATTCTACCGCATTGCTAAATTCCCCAGGGTGCAGGGAGCTATATAGTGCAATGACATCGCCATGCGGCCACCTTCTCCCCGGAGCGTTTTCGTAACAGAAAAGATTTTAATTCCCTGAAGGTCCAACTAGTTGTCGACGACAACCAGATCATCATGGCAGTGAATGCCAAATGTCCGGGCAGCTTCGATGAGGCTCACATCCTGCGTGAGAGCGCTGTCTCTGACATCTTTAAGAGTCAGCCACAAGGACAATGCTGGATGCTTGGTGATAACCGATATGGCCTAGCCACCTGGCTGATGACCCCCCCCGTGTGACATCCACACCGAGGCCAAGAAGCGATACAACCGGAACCAGAGAGACACACGCAATGTGGTCCAGAAAACAATAACTGTGCTTAAACAACGCTTCAGAAGTCTGGACCACTCAGGGAGGGGAGCTACAATACAATCCTGAGCAAGTCGGTAAATTCGTGGTTGTGTGCTCGATGCTGCACAATCTGGCTATCAGGAGGGGCCAAGAATTGCCAGAAGGGGCTGATGCTCCACCTCAGGAGAGAGAGGAAGAGGAGGATGAGGGGCTGGACGCTGACCTAGGGCCAGACAATCAGGCTGGCTATGCAACCATGCCCATGACCCCCTCCAGACCGCAGGAAAGGGCCCGTGGTGGCTACATAGCTGCAAGACTCTTACGTGAGGAGTTGATATCTGAACGATTTGCCTGAAAGAACATTGCTGTGAGTGAAAACGCTGACACACTGCTGTGTGTGTGCAGCTCAGACATCAATGGTGCCCATTACCTTGGTGCCAGTTAAAGTTTATATTGATTGAAGTTAAGTTGTATTTAACCCTTCCATGTTCAGGAATCACCAGTGTTTAACGGTCAGCTATCTGAGACAATGCGCAACAAGGTTATGTTCAATAAAAAAATGTTTATACCAACATTAGTCTGTAATCATAAGTATCACAGGCAGTAACAGCCAACCCCTGCCCACACCCCACTTTTTCCACCATTGACATCAATCAAATGTTCAACTTGTCCAGCAACACAGAATACAAATGCAAAGCAGGAGGGTGGTTCCCACCCCCCCCATACATTACAACAAATTGCATACACTCAGATGGAGATATAACACAGCCATCACCTGGAGGCATGTAGCTCACTTTCCTTCCCCCCTCCCTTTCTTCTCCCCACCTCTACCCCTTCCTCTCCTCGCTCCACGACGCCTGACCAAGGAGCTCCTCAGGCGGTGCCTCATTGGGGGGGGGGATGAAGGCAGAGATGGTGGTTGCATGGGTACGGGAGCGGGGGGTGCTGAGGGGGCAATATTCTCTGATGCAGAAGCAGGATCTTGGTCCTTGCGCTCATCTGTCATTCGCAGTGATGGTGCGGAACCTAGGGGTGGAGTGCCGCGCTCTGGGACCACTGGGAGGCCTGTGCCAGCAGTGTTCCTGGCTATCGCATCCAGGGCCTCTGCCATCCGTGGAATGTACTCAGTCATGGTGGCCAGCTGTCGGGATATGCTCCCCAATGCTTTGATGAGCTGGTCACCAATGTCTACAGTCCTCCTGGACAACTGTACCATCTCTCCACTGTCATGTGGTCCTTGTGGACCAGACCTGCCGCGTCCATGAGGCCTCCGCGGGGTCGGCGCTGTCCTGGGGACAAATGGGGTGCGCTGTGGCAAGGTGCTTGGGGCCGATCATCATCATAGGCAGTCCCTCGGAATCGAGGAAGACTTGCTTCCACTCCTGAAGTGAGTTCTTTGGTGGCTGAACAGTCCAATACGAGAGCCATAGACTCTGTCACAGGTGGGACAGATAGTCGTTGAGGGAAGGGGTGGGTGGGACTGGTTTGCTGCACATTCTTTCCGCTGTCTGCACTTGATTTCTGCATGCTCTTAGCGTTGAGACTCGAGGTGCTCAGCACCCTCTCAGATACATTTCCTCCACTTAGGGCTGTCTTGGGCCAGAGACTCTCAGGTGTCAGTGCGGATGTTGCACTTTATCAGGTCGGCTTTGAGGGTGTCCTTGTAGCGTTTCCGCTGCCCACCTTTGGCTCATTTGCCACGAAGGAGTTCCGAGTAGAGCACTTGCTTTGGGAGTCTCGTGTCTGGCATGCGAACTATGTGGCCTGTACAGCAGAGCTGATCGAGTGTGGTCAGTGTTTCAATGCTGGGGATGTTAGCCTGAGTGAGGATGCTGATGTTGGTGCGCCTGTCCTCCCAGGGGATTTGTAGGATTTTGCGGAGACATCGTTGGTGATATTTCTCCAGCAACTTGAGGTGTCTACTGTACATGGTCCATTCTCTGAGCCATACAGGAGGGCAGGTATTACTACAGCCCTATAGACCATGAGCTTGGTCGCAGTTTTGAGGGCCTGGTCTTCAAACACTCTTTTCCTCAGGCGACCGAAGGCTGCACTGGCGCACTGGAGGCGGTGTTGGATCTCGTCGTCGATGCCTGCTCGTTGATAGGAGGCTCCCGAGATATGGGAAGTGGTCCACGGTGTCCAGGGCCGTGCCGTGGATCTTGGTGACTGGGGGGCAGTGCTGTGTGGTGAGGACAAGCTGGTGGAGGACCTTTGTCTTACGGCTGTTTAGTTTAAGGCCCATGCTTTCGTAAGCCTCAGTAAATACGTCGACTATGTCCTGGAGTGCGGCCTCTATGTGCACAGACGCAGGCGTCGTCCGCGTACTGTAGCTCGACGACAGAGGTTGGGGTGGTCTTTGATCTGGCCTGGAGACGGCGCAGGTTGAACAGGTTCCCACTGGTTCTGTAGTTTAGTTCCACTCCAGCGGGGAGCTTGTTGACTGTGAGGTGGAGCATGGCAGCAAGAAAGATTAAGAGGGTTGGGGTGATGACGCAGCCCTGTTTGACCCTGGTCCGGACGTGAATTGGGTCTGTGATGGATCCGTTGGTAAGGATCACGGCCTGCATGTCGTCGTGGAACAGGCGGAGGATGGTGACGAATTTTTGGGGACATCCTAAACGGAGGAGGACACTCCATAGGCCCTCACGGTTGACAGTGTCAAAGGCCTTTGTAAGGTCGAAGAAAGCCATGTATAAGGGCTGGCACTGTTCCCTGCATTTTTCTTGTAGCTGTCGCGTTGCAAAAATCATGTCCGTTGTGCCCCGTAGGGGACAAAATCCGCACTGTGACTCCGGGAGGAGCTCCTCGGCCACAGGAAGATGACGGGCCGGTACCTCCAGAGTGGAGACGGGAATGACCAGAGGACCACTAGATGGCCTTGGGGTGGAATAACTTCTGGAGCGTGGCGATGCAGGTTCCTCGAAGTCGGCGCTCTCATTCGTGGAGAACAAACCCAGCGGATTGACGGGCGAGAATCGGAGCTCCTCAGCACCAGATGGAGGATCGTCCGGAGAGTCGGGCCCCACGCTCTCACCTTCTGGCCTCTGTGGTCTTTCCTGGGGCTGCGCTGTTGGCTGAGCTACAAAACACAAATGAGGTTGTTAGAGGAGAAGTGGGTGCTCGGGTGACAAGGTGAGTCCAGCGCTACACACAGCATATGCATGTCAAAAGCACCAGCGCTCTTAAAATCATCACACGCATCACATTTCATGACCATCAACACATTTGCATTGCAATGATTATCATTAGGCCAGCATTATTTCTATGACAATTTTAGAAATCATCTATCACATATGATTGTTCGGATATGAGTGGGTGTAGCATCTATAGACTTTACATGACGCAATGGTGTAAGCTTTACTCACGTGGCATCACTTCAGGGTCTGCAGATGCTTGCGTGGCTGTCCGGGTGTGCTTCCCCACGAGTACGAGCACCCGCTCCTCCATCTCAGTGATGTCGCTGGGGACTGATGGCGCCCCACCCGCTCACCTCTGCACGGACCTCATCGTCGATAGCTTCTTCTGTAAAAGGTGACAGGACGACATGGCATGAGATCATTGCGTGATATCATTGCTGGGTACTGTCACAGAGACTGATACAACACATAACCGACAGATGTAATCATCATTATTATGACAATTATCATCCTTTACCTAAAGACGTACACTGTGACCGCATGCTTTGAGTAAAACATTCCTGCTAAAAGTGGAAGACCTCACATCTGCTGATAGTCACTCATGACTGTTACAAATCAAATTACTATAAATATATAAGTACATGTAAATAAAGGGCTTCCCACACCCTCCCTGTGTCAAATCACCCGAGCATAACTCGACCTCCTGCAGGAGGGAGGCATTTGCCTCATCCGAGAACTTGCTGGTTCTTTTGCGGCCTCCAATGTGCTCCTCTCCCACCTCACTGCTCTCTCCAGCGTCAGTCTCCACAGCGTGCTGTGATGCCTCCTCCTCTCTCTCCATTATAGGCCAAATTCAGGCAAATATGTGGCTGGTAATACCTACTTTTTGTTTGCCTACTTGCTGTGAAGCTCAAAAGTCTCCCTCCTTCCTCTCAAAGCAGCCACACCACACCCAGACACACCTTCAGTCCCTCTCAGCTCCCTCTCTGTCTCCTCTTCTGCGCTTGTCATGATGACCCTTGACCTCCTGAATTGCGGGAGTTGTGTGTTGCCATGCCGTTGCTAAGGACGGCGGCACTTTACGGCAGAAAAGTAGTGAGATTTAGTGCTACCGCCCATTTCATATCGCTTGCGGTAACAGCAAATTTCAAAAATGGAGACTAGGTGCTTTGAGAATGGGCGAGAAGTCGGCGATCTGAAAACTCATTTTTACTGCCCACGCCGGAAATAACACCCATTTTTGGGCGATAAGCACTAAAGTGTAAAATCTAGCCCATCAACTGTTTTATGTATTCCTTCAAAATCTAAGGTTCATTTTCCTATCATCAGTCGATAAATTACTTAACCTACCACAGCTTGGACCCCATTTGTTCACTTTTGGAGATGAATATGGGGTGACTCAGCCACAAAAAAAATCAGCTCTAATGGCCCCAAAAAGGTGGGGGGAGCACC
Source organism: Pristiophorus japonicus (assembly GCF_044704955.1). Lineage (NCBI taxonomy): Eukaryota > Metazoa > Chordata > Chondrichthyes > Pristiophoridae > Pristiophorus > Pristiophorus japonicus. The sequence goes on from NC_091978.1 coordinate 331,217,853, forward strand.
AGCTTTCCAGCGGTACTGAATTTCGGGCCCAAGGGCTTTTTTGGACTGCTTTGGTCAAACTTCTTTGAGGATGCAACATCCAAAATGGGCTGTGGAACGCCCTATAACATCACATACCTGGACTACCAAAAGGCATTTGAAAAAGTCCCTCATGAATGGCTAAACTCAAAGCTATGGAGATTCTGGGCAAAGTCTGGAAATGAATATCAAACTGGCTGAAGGGTAGAAAACAATGGGCCCGAAATTGATCAAATTCTGCCCGTTTACTGTCAAAAAGATCGCTAAGATCCTGACGGTACTTTGGGCGGAAGTTTGGTGAAAAAAGGAGGAAAATTGCAGCCGGCGGAAAAAAAATGTGCGTTACATGGCGATTCTGGGTGGTAGAGGGTGGTAGGTGGGATTCTGGGCGGTACATGCAATCCTGGAGAAAGTTACACTGAGGCTGGAGTCGGGCCCAGGGAGGGGTGAACACACACACAAAAAAAATAAAAAAAAATAAAAAAAACAAAACATCACAAAATCTTCAGAGGACCCCTTTCAAACAAAATCGCTACAAAAGAATTAAAGAAAAAAAATCTCACTAACCTTTTTTTGCACGTCGTCATACCTACTGTACAGGTAAGACCTGCCTCCATGCGACAGTATTTCCTCCCGCAGGAGCGGAGGACCGCCCTGATAAATCTCGAGTGGGAGCAGGCGGGAGCGGGCGGGAGCCAGCGGATGTTCCCCAGCAGTCCTTTCAAACTGATGGCGTGAGGGCCTCATCAATCTCGCACGGAGGGGAGAGGGACGAAAAAACGGGGAGACCGCTGAGGGCAGCCGGTGGTAGAGTCATCAATTTCGGGCCCAATGATTATTCATTGGAAGGGTTGTATCAGGGTGGCAGGGAAGAAATACTGAGTTGGGGTGCCCCAGTTTGAGACTACTACAGTTTAGCTTTTACATAAAATGACCTAGACACACAAATTCAGTGCAAAGTGGTTAAATTTACAGCTTATACCAAACTGAGAGGGGCAGTAGACTCGGAGGAAGCAGCTCAAAGTACAGTGCGTTCAACAAAATAAATATGTGGGCAGGTAAGGGCAAAGGAAGGAAAAATAAACAATGCTTGCACTCCATAAATAGTGCTGACAGAGCTACGGTTCAAATGAAAAGAGACAAGAGTCTTAGTAGACTCGACGTTAAGCATGTCCAACCAATGTGGAGCAGTAATCCACCAAGCTAATAGAATGTTAAATTATATGACCAAAGTATTTGAATGTAAGTCAGAGGAAGTCATGCTGCCATTTTAACTCAGCAGAAAACTTTGTCAGGAGGGCAGCTCCTGCAAGGGACCAGGCGGCCATGCTTTGCCAGTAGCATTCAAAGTCACAACAACAATCAACTTCTTCACCACAGGTTCTTTCCAGTTTGCTGCAGGGGCATCACTCGCAACTCCCTGTCTGTACTGCACGGCTGTATTAAGCAGGTCACCGAGTCCGCTTCACCAGGGCTAACCAGTACATTACCTTCCCCATTGACCTCAACAGTCAGCAGGAAAGAGTTTAGAGATTTGTAGACACTCTACCATCCCCCATTACTTGATTCTCCCAGGAATGTGGCAGAATGGCTACAGGGGGACATGATATTACCCCTCTAGACGTGGCTCATGACACCCCTCTGCAACCCCATCACATATATAATGGAAGCCATGGGACCACTCGGATCATAATTGGGCATACAATAGGGATGCTGAAGATGAAGTTCTGGTATCTCGACAAGTCTGGGGGTTCCTACAATATGCCTCATGAAGATTCTCCCACATAGTCGTTGGGTGATGCATACTTCACAAACTTGCTTTACAAAAAGGCCTGCCTTTGAAGGAGCCAGAGCAGCAGCAGGCCTTGTCAGACAAGGAAGAAGAGGAGGAAGCAGCAGTGTAGGGAGGCCCACCTCAACACCTTACAGCAAGAGATGCGAGGGATCAGCTCATTGCACGGCAGTTCTGGTGACCTGCTCTATCTATGTCTTTCTGCTTATCCAGGCTTGAATACCTTCTTCACCCCTCACTTTAAATGTGCATTGCAGAGCACTATTCAGACAACTCCTAGATCAATTATACACTGAGAATGAAGACTCAGAAGCTGCTATGAAACCAAACTATAGACCAAAGTGCCAAATGTAATGAATTTAACACCAAACATTATAATTGTCTTGAATTCATCTCTTACCAAAATGCTCAACCCAGAGAGCTTTTCTTAAAAGATTGTTTCCTAAGTCGCCTATCCTGACAAGGTGATCCCCTAGTGGTCTGAGCTGGGGAAAGGCTACTGTTCCTTGGCTGCTTGTTGGATCCTTCAGACACTTGTGGTCAGTGGACTTCTGAGCCCAGCTGCAGACTCTTGCTGCTGACTGGGCAGTCTGCTGGCCCAGCTAACTTGCTGGCACCTTGACAGGTATTGGTCAGGGTGGAGAAGGAGCAGACGTGCTGATAGAGGGCAACACGTGTCACTTCCATCACGTCGCTGCCCTCCCATAGGGCAGGGCTCATCATCTTCACTGATCTGCAGGAAAGCAGATCAGAGAAGATAAGTGGCTTCTTCAAAGCCCCTGTCTATTTGGTACACCGATCTGCCAAGGTCGGACACCTCTCTGTCCAAGGTGGACACATGCCTCCCAACGCTGGAGCCCAGAGCCAGCATGGCTGCTGTTTGAGCTTCCAAAGTGTGCAAAGGTGGACTGCTATTGGGAGAGCTCAGCTGCAGCATCCCTGTAAATGATCACACTGTCTGGGGAAGACTGCAGAGTGCTGATACCGTGCAATGTATCACTACTTACGCTGGAAGCAGACTTGACTATACTTTCAGCCATAGTGGTGGAACTCTTTGGCAGGCCTTCCAATGAAATATGGGGAACGGTAGCAAAGTGGTTATGTTACTGGACCAATAATCCAGAGGCCTGGATGAATTTAAATTCAGTTAATTAAATAAATCTGGAATAAAAAGCTAATGTCTGTAATGGCGACCATGAAACCACCTGATTGTCGTTAAAAATCCATCTGGTTCACTAATGTCCTTTAGAGAAGGGAATCTGCCATCCTTACCCAGTCTGGCCTATATGTGACTCCAGACCCACATGTGGTTGACTCTTAACTGCCTTCTCAGATAGCCTAGCAAGCCATTTAGTTGTATTCAAGAAGGCAGCTTGAGGGCAATTAGGGATGGGCAATAAATGCTGGCCTTGCCGGCGACGTCCACATCCCATGAATGTTTGTGCTCCACACGAGGCTCCTCCCACCCTTCGTCATCTAACCCCATCAGCATATCCTTTTATTTCTTTCCCCCTCATATGTTTATCCAACTTCCCCTTAAATTAATCTATGCTAGTCGCCTCAAATATTCCTTGTGGTAGCAAATTCCACATTCAAACTACTCTGGATAAAGACGTTTCTCCTGAATTCCCTATTGGATTTATTAGTGACTATCTTATATTCATGGCCCCTAGTTCTGGTCTCCCTGCAAGTGGAAATATCTTCTCTATGTCAACCCTCTCAAACCCTTTCAAAATTTTAAAGACCTCTATCAGGTCACACCTCAGTTTTCTCTTTTCGAGAGAGAAGGGGCGCAGCCTGTTCAATCTTTCCTGTTAGATAAAACTTCTCACTTCTGGTATCATTCGAGTAAATCTTTTTTGCACTTTCTCCAAAGCCTCTATATCCTTTTTATAATATGGAGATCAAAACTGTTCATATTACTCTAAGCGTGGTCTAACCAAAGTTCCATACAAGTTTAACATCGCTTCTCTGTTTTTCAATTCTATCCCTCTAGAAATAAACCCCAGAGCTTTGTTTGCTTTTTTATGGCCTTATTAACCCGTGTCATTACTTTTAGTCATTTGTGTACATGTACCCCCAGATCCCGCTGTGCCTTTACCCCATTTCAGCATTTACTTTCTAAGGAGTGTGTGGCCTCCTTATTCTTCCTACCAGGATGTACCACTTCACACTTATGTATATTGAAGTTCATTTGCCAATTACATGCCCATTCTGTTACATTTATTAATGTCTTCGTGTATTTTGTCGCAGTCCTCCTCTGTATTAACTACACCCCCCAATTTGGTGTCGTCCGCAAATTTTGCAATTGTACATCTGATTCCTGAGTCTAAATCATTTATGTAAATGGTGAACAGCAGATGTCCCAGCACCGAACCTTGTGGAACAACACTTCCCACCTTTTGCCAGTCTGAGTAAGCTGTTTTCTTTTCATGACTTGTGCTGCTGTACTCATCATCTGTGTGCTCCTGAGCAGGGCTGGGAGATGACCTCACATTTCTTGTGCTGTTCAAGCCACCAGTGCCTGCTGCTGCTCACTGGAATTTTGTAACTCACCACATGCAGACCTCCTGACTTAGCATCTGATCCTCGTGAAATGCTAATGTCTGAGTTGGTGCCTGGGAGGGATAGAGCACTTGAGTGTGCATCCTTGGAAGGACTACTTATCCTCCAAGGTAGCTTCTTGCAAAAGAGGCTCTTACTGCTGAGAAGAACCTAGCGGAAAGAAGTTGCAGTTGTTGCTTATGTTATAACATCCCAGTGCACGAAAAGGAGCTAGAAGCTGGACATTTGCAAAGGTTGTCTGATGAATACAGCTTGGCATTGTGCAGTTTACTGCATCTTTGCTGAGGTTAAGGAAGAGATGTAAGTAATATGCAGACACCTGCCAGCCTCATCATTCCTAATGGTTCTGGCTCTGATGTTAGCTATTATTCCTCTTCTTTTCATTGCTCACGGTTTTTTCCTACAGAAAGAGAGGATGAGTTTTAGTAAATGGCTGTTGAAAAGGAATGTGGAGGAGCTGTGGAGCTTGTACAAATAGTGGATGTGTCGAGAGGTGGAGAAGCAGCAAGATGGAATGAGAATAGGGAAGTGCTGAATGTAAATGGAAGTATGTGGAATGTGAAGTGAGGAAGGATTGGTGGGAGGAGTTGGTGGTTGTGCAAGTGGTAGTATATGAGAACAGAATGGTGTCTGTGCGGTGTGAAGAGAAGAAAGGATGAAGTGAACGTGCTTGTAATGGAAGAGGTGTTGTGGTGTGCCCTTATGTTTGAAGGGAGGGAATTGTTCAGAGTGATGGCGGAGAGGATGATAAGAGTGCTATTGAGAGAGGCGAATCCTGATTTTAACCCAGCCTGCCTGGCGGGAATGGTGTGGACAGGGATAGAAAATGGCGGCGGGGCATAAGCCCCTGCGTTCCCATGCCCTTCGCCATTTTAACTCCGGGGTTTTTGGGAGCATGGAGCCACCTTGTAAATACTGATGATTGTGTAACACAGATGAGACTGCACACAGGGAGATTAAAGTAACAGTGACCTCAGTCTTTATTAAGGCACTCCAGAGTGAGGAACAGGCCTGAGGGGCCGACTTATATACAGTGCTCGCAAGGGATGCTGGGATCCCTTGGGACTTCAGGGGATGCGCTCCCTGGTGGCGGAACATGGGAGTGCATGCTTTACAGATACACAACATCACTTCCCCACCAAAGTCAAAGTGAAAACTATTTATAAGGTGAAGCGGTCGGGAGCCTTTCTTTCCCTGGTGGACTGCTTCAGTACAAATGTCTGTTCTGGTTTGTTGGCTGTGCCCTCCCTGGACTGGCGTGTTGTTGGCCCTGCAGGGCTGCTGGGTGAGCCTGGCCTTGCTGGGCTGTTGGGCGTGATGGGTTCGATTTCCTGGTCCGGCGTGGTGTTGTTGATCCTTTGGGTGTGTGTGGTGGGCTCGAAAAAGGTGGTGTCTGCTGTGGGTTGTTCAGGGCAGTCTGTGAACCGCAGCCTCGTTTGGTCCAGGTGCTTTCTGCAAATTTGTCCATTGTCTAGTTTAACTACAAACACCCTACTCCCTTCTTTAGCTATCACCGTGCCCGCGATCCACTTGGGACCATGTCCATAGTTTAGCACATACACAGGGTCATTCAGATCAATTTCCCGTGACACAGTGGCGCGACCATCGTTTACATTTTGTTGCTGCTGCCTGCTCTCTACCTGATCATGCAGGTTGGGGTGAACCAGCGAGAGTCTGGTTTTAAGTGTCCTTTTCATGAGTAGCTCAGCCGGGGCACCCGTGTGAGTGAGTGGGATCTTGTGCAGTAGTTGAGCAGTACTCGGGACAGGCGGGTTTGGAGTGAGCCTTCTGTGACTCGTTTAAGGGTCTGTTTGATGGTTTGTACTGCCCGCTCTGCCTGCCCATTGGAGGCTGGTTTAAATGGGGCCGAGGTGACATGTTTGATCCCATTGCGGGTCATGAATTCTTTAAATTTGGCACTGGTGAAGCAAGGCCCGTTGTCACTGACCAGTATGTCAGGCAGGCCATGGGTGGCAAACATGGCTCTCAGGCTTTCAATGGTGGTGGTGGCGATGCTTCCCAACATTATTTCACATTCAATCCATTTTGAAAAAGCATCCACCACCACCAGGAACATTTTACCGAGAAACGGGCCCGCATAGTCGACATGGATCCTTGACCATGGTCTGGAGGACTAGGACCACAAACTTAGTGGTGCCTCTCTGGGCGTGTTGCTCAACTGAGCACACACGCTGCATTGCCGTACACAGGACTCTAAGTCAAAGTCAGAGTCGATACCGGGCCACCACACGTGGGATCTGGCTATCGCTTTCATCATTACTATACCCGGGTGTGTGCTGCGGAGATCCGAGATGAACGTCTCCCTGCCCTTTTTGGGTAGCACTATGCAGTTACCCCACAACAGGCAGTCTGTCTGAATGGACAGCTCGTCCTTTCGCCGCTGGAACGGCTTGATTAGCTCTTGCATTTCAACGGGGATGCTGGCCCAGCTCCCATGTAGTACACAGTTTTTTACTAGGGACAGCAGAGAATCTTGGCTGGTCCAAGTCCTAATCTAGCGGGCCGTGACAGGTGATTTATCATTTTCAAACGCTTCCATGACCATCAACAAGTCTGCGGGCTGCACCATTTCCACCCCCGGCTGAGAGCATCTGCACAGTTCTCGGTGCTTGGCCTGTGGCGGATGGTATAGTTGTACGCTGATAGCGCTCACCTTTGTATGCGGACTGAGGCATTAGTATTTATCCCCTTGTTTTCAGCGAACAGGGATATGAGGGGCTTGTGATCGGTTTCCAGCTCAAATTTGAGGCCAAACAGGTACTGATGCATTTTCTTTACCCCGAACACACACGCTAATGCCTCTTTCTCAATCATGCTGTAGGCCCTCTCGGCCTTAGACAAGCTCCTGGAGACATAGACGACAGATTGCAACTTCCCCGCAACGTTAGCTTGTTGTAATACACACCCGACTCTGTACGACGACGCGTCACATGCTAGCACAAGTCTTTTACACGAGTTATACAATACAAGCAGCTTGTTGGAGCATAAAATGTTTCTGGCTTTCTCAAAAGCAATTGCTTGTTTTTTTCCCCATACCCAGTTCTCACCTTTACGCAACAACACATGTAGGGGCTCTAAGAGGGTGCTTAACCCCGGTAGGAAGTTACCAAAATAGTTGAGGAGTTCCAGGAACGACCGCAGCTCCATGACATTCTGTGGCGTGGGCGCGTTCCTGATAGCCTCTGTCTTGGCGTCTGTGGGTCGAATATCTTCCTCCCCGATTTTTCTCCCCAAAAACTCCACTTCTGTTGCCATGAAGATGCATTTCGACCTCTTCAGCCGCAGCCCTATGCAATCCAATCACTGGAGAACCTCCTGCAGATTTTGTAGGTGCTCGACGATGTCCCGACCCGTGACCAATATGTTGTCCTGAAAAAGCACCTTGCGTGGTACCGACTTGAGTAGGTTCTCCATGTTTCTCTGGACGATCGCTGCAGCCGACCGAATTCCAAACGGGCATCTGTTGTAGATGAACAGTCCCTTGTGCGTGTTGATGCAGGTGAGGCCCTTCGAAGACTCCTCCAGCTCCTGCGTCATGTAGGCCGAAGTTAGGTCGAGCTTGGTGAACGTCTTGCCTCCTGCCAGCGTCGCAAATATGTCGTCTGCTTTAGGTAGTGGGTATTGGTCCTGTAGCGAGAAACGATTAATAGTTACTTTATAATCGCCGCAAATGCTGATCGTGCCATCACTTTTGAGTACTGGAGCAATCGGGCTGTCCCACTCGCTGAATTCCACTGGGGTGATGAAGCCCTCGCGTTGCAGCCTGTCCAGCTCGATTTCCATTCTCTGCCTCATCATATGAGGTACCGCTCGCGCCTTGTGGTGAATGGGTCGTGCCTCTGGGACCAAAGGGATCCGCACCTTCGCCCCGGAAAAGTTTCCAATGCCTGGCTCAAAAAGGGAAGGAAATTTGTTGAGAACCTGGGTACATGAGGCCTCATCGACATGTGATAGCGCTCGGATGTCAGTGCAGTTCCAGCGGACTTTGCCCAGCCAGCTCCTTCCAAGCAGTGTGGGGCCATCACCCGGGATGATCCAGAGTGGCAGTTCGTGCACCGTACCCTCGTAGGTGACCTTGACCATGCCGCTGCCCAGGACAGTGATAAGCTCTTTGGTATATGTTCTCAGTTTCGTGTGGTTGGGGCTCAGGGTTGGTCTAAGTGCCTTGTTGCACCACAGTCTCTCAAACATCTTTTTACTCATGCTGGATTAGCTAGCGCCAGTGTCCAGTTCCATGCTATGGGTAAGCCATTCAATTTTACATTTAGCAATATAGGTGGACATTTCATCGAAAATGTGTGCACCCCATGTACTTCAGCATCTGCCTCCTCTCTGAGGCTCGAAATTGCTTTGATCCACCATGGACCGATCTTCCTCTGCCACGTGGTGGTTAGCAGGTTTTGCAGAGCTTGCAGCTCGTCTGCAAGCTCGTTGGAGGTGCCCCATTGTTCCACAGCTCTTGCAAACATACCCTTTGAAGTGGCATGAATAGGCTGAATGGAAGCCTCCACAACGCCAACAAGGTGTGAATTGCCTTGCATTCATCCTTTGTTGCGGACTCTGAGTCATCTGGGTCACCTGAGACCTGCTAGCAGTTGCAGACTCGTGGTTTCTGCCCTGTACATTTCTGCTCGCAAACACAGTTCTAATTAATTTATGAACATTGCTAGCACTTGTGTGCTGAGAGATTTGTTTGTTGTTATCACTGGTGGACATAAATGCCTGTGCTATCGCAATGGACTTACTGAGGGTCGGTGTCTCTACAGTCAAAAGTTTTCGTAGGATGGTCTCGTGGCCAATGCCCAGTACAAATAAGTCTCTGAGCATTTGCTCCAGGTAGCCATCAAACTCACATTGTCCTGCAAGTCACCTTAGCTCGGCGACGTAGCTCGCCACTTCCTGACCTTCAGATCGCTGGCACCTGTAGAACCGATATCTCGTCATCAGCATGCTCTCCCTCGAATTAAGATGCTCCTGAACCAGTGTACACAGCTCCTCATATGACTTATCTGTGGGTTTCAGCGGAGCCAGAAGATTCTTCATGAGGCTGTAGGTCGGTGCCCCGCAGACCGTGAGGAGGACCGCTCTTCTTTTTGCAGTGCTTCCTTCTCCGTCCAGCTCATTGGCTACAAAGTACTGGTCTAGCCGTTCGACATAGGCTTCCCAGTCCTCACCCTCCGAGAACTCCTCCAGGATGCCTACAGTTTGCTGCATCTTTGCGTTGGATTCGTATACTCGTCGCCAGTTATTGTGCTCCTAACACAGATGAGACTGCACACAGGGAGGTCAAAGCAACAGTGACCTCAGTCTTTATTAAGACACTCCAGAGTGAGGAACAGGCCTTAGGGGCCGGCTTATATACAGTGCTCCCAAGGGATGCTGTGATCCCTTGGGACTTCAGGGGATGCACTCCCTGGTGGCGGAACATGGGAGTGCATGCTTTACAGATACACAACATTGACATGTCGCGGTCCGATGATATCAGGCTGTGCATCTGGTGCACATCAGTCACACTAACATGGTCACGAAAAAAAATTATAATTGCCTCTAATTTCCTTGGAAATAATCAAAAAATAGTATCATTTATTTCACTGTCTCTGAGCATATCTTTCCAACGCCTTTCATTGGCTGTGTTATTTTCTCATCCATCCATTGTCTGTAAAATACTATAGGGCTTCTTGACTGAAATTCCACTCTTGGCTTTTTTTTCCGAGCAGACTGAAAGTCGGTCATAACGGGGGCGAATGTGTGGCGGTGAGCAGAAGTTTGCACACTAGAGGGGCGGAAGTTGGGGGCTGGGTGGAGTATCCGCCACTGTCACTCATCAGCATAGCGCTGATGACGTCATCATGGTGCCACATCACCATGTCTCTCCCCTTCACTTAAAGGGGAGATTGGCGTGATTCTTTCAGTTCGGTCCACTGGGCCACCAGGGAAGGTTTCGGCCGGGCCAGTGGCCTGGCACCCAAGAAGTGGTACCAGGCTGCCTGTTAGCGGTCTGGCCGAACCCGGGGGTATAATTGTCAGCCCAACATGGCAGTCGGCTGACCAAAAAAAAAGATGCCGGCCGCGGCAATAGGTCCTCCCTTTTAATGGCAGCTGCACAGCCATTTTGAACAGACTCCCAGCAGAGTGCACTGGCAGAAAAAGCTACTGGTGGCACTGAGCGGCGGCAGTCAGACTTTCTCTGGGGTATTTCCCGATTGCGGGGGGGCAGTAACATTGGCGGTGTGTGCTCTGATGATGCACTTCGGATGGATTGGCAGCAGCGGAGCGGTAGTGGGGAGAACGGGTCACCGTCAGGATACCGGAGGAGCAAAATTTTCCATAAAAGGGCGGCCAGTACACGAAAAATCGGCGGCTATTGCACTCCGCAATGTGGCCTACAGGCCTTAAGGGACGGGCAGTTTCGGCCCCTTTTTGTTACAAAACATAATAAGCAACCATAGAGGTGATCCTCTAGTTATTAATTACACAGAAATCGGAAGATATGTTCCAAAATACCATGTACGATATTGCTCTTCTGGAAGCAATTTGCGATATGTTGATTTATTTAGTAATGTTAATTTGTAGCTGAAAATAGGATTTAAATAGAATTTTTGCTTTTAAATTGATTTGTATGGTAATTATATTTTGTTATGTTCCTGTCCTTACTTTAATCCAAATTATACTATGCTATAGCTGTCCCTTTCACAAAGTAGGTGGTTACTCAGCCAAGACAGGGTACTCCATCATGTTGAAGATTGAGAATTTCACACTGAGATTTTACTGCATTAACTCTCATGCATGAGTCGTGTTGTCATTAGAATCCAGAGACCTAGAGAAATTCTGCTATCTGTACAATTATTTCTGAGGCGAACCTTGTTCTCAGAATTGCTTCTTCTTGCCTTAGTGTCAATCCTTTTTAAAAACTGACAATATAATTACAGTTGTAATTGCACTTGATGTTAAAATGACAGTAGATTTTAAATTATTTGGTCAGGTGCTCTAAATATGGTGTGCGGTTCACTACAAGAATATGCAGTTGTTTCCTCTGAATGGAAAATTTGTGTTCGTGTGCTAAGGGAACAGGAATCCTTTCATTATTGATGATGGTGCTTTGGTGGTGACTCAAGCAGGCAATGTTACACCTGACACATGCATTTTTTTCTCTTTTCTGTGTTTATTTAAAGTATCTCTTGTTTGACAGATTTATTACATTTCTTCAGTTGAAACTTGGTAATAGTTCAACTTGCATTGATTTTGCAGCCTTAATTATTATTGATTTTTGGTGTTGAGGTCTTTGCTGTAGTGAGGAAGCACAAAATTATATTGGGTTGTTGATTGCGTTAACCAATCACATCATGCAGAATTCCTGAGTTAGGAATAACAATTAACAGAAAAATACTTTTTGTATTAAGTATTTAACTAACAAAAAATAACTCCTTACTGCTGTATCTGTCCTCTCCATCAAAGCCATCATTTTGCTACATGCACAGAGGTCTCTTGCTTTCCCTGCTTTTCAGTTGTTTACATAGAGTATCACTCCATTATTAAGAGAAGTTACTATGAATGAATTTATCATATATACTGATCAATATGAAAAATATTATTCCAATTTCTAAAATTAATATTTGAAAGCTGTCCTTGTATAAGAATCTGTGGTAGGACAATTTGTTAGTCTATAATATGATTATCTCCAACAGTTAAGAACGGTTAAGAACGCGAGTCAGAATAGATCTCAGATGCCACATGGGGAGAGGCTGAAGCGGAGATCCCTCTGAATCATGTGCAGAGAATTCGCAAAACCTCAGGAAGGCGCTTGGGAATTCGCTCCAGTATCTCTCCCTCCGAGGAGAGTGGAGACAGTCAAGATTATCCATTATTGTACATCTACCGCCTTCTACATGGTGTTCTACCGCCTTCGACCTGCGTGAGAACACCAGCAGTAGGTCGGGGCCATAAAAGGAGCGGCGAGGAGCAGCTTGGAGGCCCTGACCTGCGTGAGAACACCAGCGGCAGGTCGGGGCCATAAAAGGAATGGCGAGCAGCGGCCTGGGAGCAGCTTGGAGGCCCTGACCTGCGTGAGAACACCAGCGGCAGGTCAGGGCCATAAAAGGAGTGGCGAGCAGCGGCCTGGGAGCAGCGTGGAGGCCCTGACCTGCATGAGAACACCAGCGGCAGGTCGGGGCCATAAAAGGAGTGGCGAGCAGCGGCCTGAGAGCAGCGTGGAGGCATACCACTTTAGGGAGCAGCACGAGCTGCGACGGCAGCGAAGAATGACGTCATCAAGGTCCAGGTCGGTTAGTGGAGCGTGGGCAGATACAGCAGGAGCGGCAAGATCGGGGCGAAGGAGCAGCGAGAAACTGTGGATGGATGTGATCGGGGCCCAGGAGAGGCGCGAATTCGGGGCCAGGGGCCCAGGGGCAGCATGGACTAACCCACATTGCGATATGTGCATACTAGGTCCGTGCAGCAGAGCTGGTCTCCAGTCGTCTTGATTAATCCTTGCCACTGGACCAAGAGTTAGCTCTGTCAAGCCCGTATGGTGGCTGGTGTGCAACAGCCACCACATGTTACAAAAATCCACGCACAGGCATCTTCCACCCTTCAGGATGTAGTTCAGGACCTGGAATTTTAGGTCCTTCATTGAAACACCTGTGAACTCATCCTTTTTTGGCATGGAAGCAAGTCATCCTCGTTTCGAGGGACCGCCTATGATATCTCCAACACCGCCAAATCCCCCACCCTGAACATCCTGGGGGTCACCATTGATCAAAAACTTAACTTGCTCAACCACATAAATACTGTGGCTACAGGAGCAGGTCAGAGGCTGGGTATTCTGTGGTGAGTGTCTCACCTCCTGAATCCCCAAAGCCTTTCCACCATCTACAAGGCACAAGTCAGGAATGTGATGGAATAATCTCCACTTGCCTGGATGAGTGCAGCTCCAACAACACTCAAGAAGCTTGATACCATCCAGGACAAAGCAGCCCGGTTAATCGGCACCCATCCACAACCTTAACCATTCATTCCCTACACTACCGGTGCATTGTACCATCTACAAGATGCATTGCAGCAACTTGCTGAGACTTCTTAGACAGCACCTCCAAACCCACGCTCTCTATAACCTAGAAGGACAAGGGCAGCAGGCACATGGGAACACCATCACCTCCAAGATCCCCTCCAAGTCACACATCATCCTGTCATTGAAATATATCGCTGTTCCTTCACTGTCGCTAGGTCAAAATCCTGCAACCCCCTCCCTAACAGCACTGTGGGAGTACCTTCACCACATGGACTGCAGCGGTCCAAGAAGGGGGCTCATCACCACTTTCTCCAGGGCAATTAGGGATGGGCAATAAATGCTGGCCTGGCCAGCAATACCCACATCCCATTAACAAATAAAAAAAAGTTACCTGGAACATTTGAAAATGATCTATATAGGCATTTAAACTTTAATTATGGTAGATCAATAGTGTTGTGAAGCTTCTTAAACAATAGGTGCAATTGCCAATTCTCCAACAAAAATTCAGCATGGTGTTTGGAGAAGAGAAAACAGCGTTCTCCTTTATTGTACTGTTCAGGTAAGCTCTGTAGCAAACACAAAACCCACGCTAAATGATTATTTTGGATTTTGTTAATTATATAAATGATAGCACCATGGCTCAGGAGAGCAGGCGAATATCTTGTCGCAGATCTCGCTATTACTGATTTCTATTGCCTAGTGGAAGATGTTCACGAAATATTTCACATAATACCTAATCTTCACGATTTTCCTTCTCTTCCTCTTAAATGGAGAGTGCTAGGTCTCTAGTCGATGCTGCCACTAGTGAGTTCCAGTTCAAACAGGGACTCACCGTGGGGATTCACGTACATGAATTGGTGTCTTTTCTTAGATAGATGATGTTAGGTCATTATTTACTGGGCGGCTAGTTCATTGAATGTGTATTATTTTTGGATATCTACCTTATGAAGTTCTGATTATAGGTATTGCATATCTAGGGGAAACTAATTATACCCATTATAAATATTTAGCTATTTCTTATGATAAATATGTAGACAATTATTATTTTCAACTGCTGCAACTGTAATTCATAAAAGGAATGTTTTAGTTTAAAATTTTCTTGAGCCTGTTTTAAAGATTTGCAGCTATTTGCAAATGGTTTGTTATAATTTCCAATTTTGCCTTTTCTTTCATAATGACTGTTTGCCTTTGTGTCTTGTATGTTTCCAAGAACATGAGTTGGCATGGATTTCTCTTGTAAATATTAGGCTAGATTTAGCTGTTGGCATTAATGGCCCTGAATTTGTAAAGTGATCGCGTACCTGGTGATCTAGGAGGTTTCGAGATTTGCGTTCCTCGGCCTCTTCGGGTACGCAAGGGACGAGGCCCACATATCTCAGGGACGCATGCGGTTCGCAAGTGTCCCCGGGATCACGTGGGTTGGCCCAATGAATTACAGAAGGGCATCTCCATTCATGCTTATGGGGATTCCGAATGTACAGAAACCCCCAAAAACCCGATCTTTTTGGCACAGATCAAGGCTCCATCCCCAAAATTAAAGGACAGGTTAGGCTGCGCCAAAATGAAGAAATCCAACGGGGAAACTTAGAACATTTTTTTTTTGGCATACTTGCGCCCCCATAAAAACGGGCTTAACTCTTCAAGTACACCAAAAAATGCTTTGGGGAAAATTGAGCCCATTGTCTCCATTCCCATAGTACAAAACATGGTCTCCATTCTGTTTAACTGTATAAAACCATTCAGTGATTGAGTTGCAAGCCAACAATGGCATAAACATTAATCTAAATGTTTTCAACCTCTGTTTAAAAGCAAGGCAATGCTTTAAGGAGATAAATGTTCAGTTTAAATGTCAGCAGAATACTTCAGATTTACAATGAATTACCTTTAAATGAAATACCAAAACAATGGCAGATTCTCTGACATTTGGAACTCTGACATAATAAGCAATGTTTCATGGTATCTTCTTTACTGCAACATCAGATAGAACTCCAATAACAAATACTGCTGCCAGTAATAACCTTTGCTGCAATAACATAAAACTCTTCTATATAGCCAAAATATAAAACTAAAACCTATCTTGTTTGTAGCAGACTGAATAACTATATTAAATAAATACAGTGGTGCGTTTTGTTTTTTTAAGTGCACCATACTTACTGCATGCTATATCACATGTCTTATTCTGCACAGTAGCTTTGTAACCTGTCAAACAATTGAGATGATGGGCCCAAGTTTTGGGTGGAGTTGCTCCTAGTTTTTTTGGAGCAACTAGTTTAGTTTGGAGTATGTTAGAAATTGCAATTCTCGGATATTAGTTTGCTCCAGTTCCAGTGAGTTAGTTTAGGTTGGCTTTAGGTAAGATACTTTTTTCAAAAGTGGGTGTGTCCAGCCACTCAGGCCTGTTTTGCAAGTTTCGGCAGTGAAAACTTACGACAAACTAACTCAGGATGGAGTAAGTGTTCACTTTTGTAAGTTCTGAAAAACCTTACCTAGAGTTAAGTTTAGTGCAGGCACAGCCAGAGACGGCGGGTGGGAAGCATTAAACACAAAGGACACATCAACATCACAACAGGGGGCGGGGGGGTAAGGGAAGTTAGAGGATTTTCCATAAACACCTTCACAACAGCATTAAAGAAGCAAAGTACATTTAAAGCACTAAACAAAGCAGTACATTTAAAGCACCAAGCACTAAACGAAGCACAAAAAGTAATAAGCAATTAATTAATAAAAAATAGAAGGAACCCTGCACCTAAAGCACCAAGACCAAAGTAATAAGTAATCAATCAATAAAAAATAGAAGTCCTACCTTTATGTGAAGGGAAGGTGTCTCTGTAGTGTCTCTCTCTCTGTATCTGACAGTGAGGGGTGCGGGGGTGGGGGGGGGGGGCGGTGTGTGTGTGGTGTGTGTCTGTGTGTGTGTATTTGTGGGAGTGGGGGGGTGGTGTGGGGGGTGGGAGGGGTTATGTGTGTGTGGGGGGTGGGAGGGGGGTTGGGAGGGGTGTGTGTGTGTGTGTGGGGGGGGTGTGTTTGTGTGTGGGGGGGGTGGGAGGATGTGTGTGTGTGTGTGGGGGGGGTGGGAGGGGGTGAGTGTGTGTGTGGGGGTGTGTGTGTGGGGTGGGGGTGTGTGTGTGGGGGGGGGATGTGTGTGTGTGTGTGTGGGAGGGTGTGTGGGGGTGGGGGGAGTGGGGGGGGGGGGTGGGGGTGTGTGTGTGTGGGAGGGGAAGGATGTGGGGGGGTGGGTGTGTGTGGTGGGTGTAGGGTAGAGGCTGGAAGGAGGCACCCCTGCTCTCCCCTCCGGCCCTTCGATCATTGAGTGCCCCCCAATCCACGCTCCTCCATCCCTTGCCACGCTCCCCCCTCCATCTGTTGCCACGCTCCCCCCCTCCCCACCCTGTTGCCACGCTCCCCCACTCCCCACCCCGGTTGTCACGCTCCCCACCTTTCCCCCCCTCCTGCCCCCGGTTGCCACGCTCCCCCCCTCCTGCCCCCGGTTGCCACGCTCCCCCCCTCCCCACCCCGGTTGCCACGCGCTCCCCACCCCCTCGGTACCCACGTCCCCACCCCCACTCCCGGTGTCCATGTCCCCCCCCCTCCTCCCGGTACCCACGTCCCCTCCCTCCCTCCTCCCAGTATCCACGTCCACTCCCTCCCCCCTCCCGGTACCCACACTCTCCCGAGCCATTGCGCAGGCGCGCATGCTCCAGCGCGCCTGCGCAACGCTGCCGGCTCTGAGAAGAAGGCATGATCCCTAGCCCCGCCCCCCTGCAGGCAGTCTCCTCCCCAGGGAGGCTACGCTGTGCCATGCCACGCCACGGTCCAGGGGGACCGGAGAATTGCTGCAGAATATTCCGGCGCACCTTCGAGCCCAGGCAGGTCACATAATTCTCGGAGGTGCGCCGTTTTCACCAGATGCCGAAACTTGGGCCCAAAATAACTACAGGGCAGCTGGGGAATTTAAATTCTGTTAATTAAATAATTTGGAATAAAAATGCTAGTGTCAGTAATGGTGACCGTGAAACTACCGGATTGTCGTTAAAAACCCATCTGGTTCACTGTGTCCTTTAATGAAAATTAAATATTTCAAATGTTTTTCTAAGAATACTAAGTAATCTTCTGTGATATTGCTTATGGGGTCTGGAACACAACGTTAAGAGGAGCTGTTTAACCCAGCTTGTCCCTTTAAGACCACTTTTTAGATACTTGTGTAGCAGCAGTCTAAATAGAAGCATTTTCAGGTCAACGTGAGGCTAATTGCTCAGCAAAGTTTCCATAGATTGAGAACTGTTTGTAAATTCCCAGGGCCCGAAATTGGTGGACATACTCCGCCGACATACCAGCCAAAATTGCCAAATTGATCGAAAAATACCAACATACCGCCCGGCGGAAAATTCATCAGCGACATACCGCCGAGTGGTATGCATACCGTCCATCTATGCACACTGCCGACATACCACCCAAAATTGCCAAATTGATCACTTACCACCGACATACTACTGACCCTGCAGACCGCCCTGGAAAAGGTGGTTTTAAGTCGATCTTCAGTTCTTCAGTCGGCGGTATGTATCTTTACCTGTAAAAAAGTGTTTTTCTCTCACCCCCCCCCCCTCCCACTTCCCAGTCTCTTCCCCCCCCGCCCCAAGTGATCCCACTGCTGCTCCCGACTAGCTCGGTCTGGGCCTTGAGTCTCAGGCTTTATTTAAGCGCTCCGCTGCCTTCACTTCCCTCACTGCTGCTCTCAATCGTTGCCACTTCCTAACCATCAACATCAGTGACATCGGTAGTGGGTAAAATGATGGAATCAATTATTAAGGATGTCATAGCAGTGCATTTGGAAAGAGGTGACATGATAGGTCCAAGTCAGCATGGATTTGTGAAAGGGAAATCATGCTTGACAAATCTTCTGGAATTTTTTGAGGATGTTTCCAGTAGAGTGGATAAGGGAGAACCAGTTGATGTGGTATATTTGGACTTTCAGAAGGCGTTCGACAAGGTCCCACACAAGAGATTGATGTGCAAAGTTAGAGCACATGGGATTGGGGGTAGTGTACTGACATGGATTGAGAACTGGTTGTCAGACAGGAAGCAAAGAGTAGGAGTAAATGGGTACTTTTCAGAATGGCAGGCAGTGACTAGTGGGGTACCGCAAGGTTCTGTGCTGGGGCCCCAGCTGTTTACACTGTACATTAATGATTTAGACGAGGGGATTAAATGTAGTATCTCCAAATTTGCGGATGACACTAAGTTGGGTGGCAGTGTGAGCTGCGAGGAGGATGCTGTGAGGCTGCAGAGCGACTTGGATAGGTTAGGTGAGTGGGCAAATGCATGGCAGATGAAGTATAATGTAGATAAATGTGAGGTTATCCACTTTGGTGGTAAAAACAGAGAGACAGACTATTATCTGAATGGTGACAGATTAGGAAAAGGGGAGGTGCAAAGAGACCTGGGTGTCATGGTACATCAGTCATTGAAGGTTGGCATGCAGGTGCAGCAGGCGGTTAAGAAAGCAAATGGCATGTTGGCCTTCATAGCAAGGGGATTTGAGTACAGGGGCAGGGAGTTGTGGCTACAGTTGTACAGGGCATTGGTGAGACTACACCTGGAGTATTGTGTACAGTTTTGGTCTCCTAACCTGAGGAAGGACATTCTTGCTATTGAGGGAGTGCAGCGAAGGTTCACCAGACTGATTCCCGGGATGGCGGGACTGACCTATCAAGAAAGACTGGATCAACTGGGCTTGTATTCACTGGAGTTCAGAAGAATGAGAGGGGACCTCATAGAAACATTTAAAATTCTGACGGGGTTAGACAGGTTAGATGCAGGAAGAATGTTCCCAATGTTGGGGAAGTCCAGAACCAGAGGTCACAGTCTAAGGATAAGGGGTAAGCCATTTAGGACCGAGATGCGGAGGAACTTCTTCACCCAGAGAGTGGTGAACCTGTGGAATTCTCTACCACAGAAAGTTGTTGAGGCCAATTCACTAAATATATTCAAAAAGGAGTTAGATGAGGTCCTTACTACTAGGGGGATCAAGGGGTATGGCGAGAAAGCAGGAATGGGGTACTGAAGTTGAATGTTCAGCCATGAACTCATTGAATGGCGGTGCAGGCTAGAAGGGCCGAATGGCCTACTCCTGCACCTATTTTCTATGTCTATGTTTCTATGTTTCTATGTAACATGATTTCAAAAGGTTAAATGGCTTATTTCCAGCACATTAAGCTGAGTAGGTTTCAGGATTTCAATTTGCAATTGATTAGGTGGTTTAATTTACCACTGAGAGGTCTACCCAGGTGAGAAAATAGCAGGTTCCACTTTGAAACACTAACAATAGATTTATGTGATAACTGCCAAAAATAACTCCAATAGCTGCTTACAGGTCCAGAATCCATATAAGTGTAATCCAGTTGCTGTCTAATCATTTGTTGCATTTTAATATATTGCACAGTTTTCAAAATTTAACATTTTACATATTAAAACTGTAATTAAATACAGATACTTAAAATGCTTATGTTTGAAAAAATATAAAGGTATATTGCACTATTTCGCAGTTTTCTACTTGTTCTAGCAAATTCAATCCCTTTCCATTAAATTTCTAATTTCTCCTCTTAATTCCTGTACTCCCTCTGAAGTAGATGTAGTAGAATGATTAGAGTTGGGGATTCCTCTATCAGCTAAACATAGAAACATAGAAAATAGGTGCAGGAGTAGGCCGTTCGGCCTTTCGAGCCTGCACCACCATTCAATATGATCATGGCTGATCATTCAACCTCAGTACCCCACCCCAACCTTCTCTCCATACCCGCTGATCCCTTTAGCCGTAAGGGCCACATCTAATTCCCTTTTGAATATGTCCAACGAACTGGACTCAACAACTTTCTGTGGCAGAGTATTCCACAGGTTCACAACTCTCTGGGTGAAAAAGTTTCTCCTCATCTCGGTCCTATATGGCTTACCCCTTATCTTTCGACAGTGACCCCTGGTTCCGAACTTCCCCAACATCGGGAACATTCTTCCTACATCTAACCTGTCCAGTCCTGTCAGAATTTTATACGTTTCTATGAGATCCCCTCTCATTCTTCTAAATTCCAGTGAGTATAAGCCTAGCCGATCCAGTCTTTCCTCATATGTCAGTCCTGCCATCCCGGGAATCAGTCTGGTGAACCTTTGCTGCACTCCCTCAATAGCAAGCATGTCCTTCCTCAGATTAGGAGACCAAAACTGCACACAATACTCAAGGTGTGGTCTCACCAATGCCCTGTACAACTACAGCAAGACCTCCCTGCTCCTATACTCAAATCCCCTCGCTATGAAGGCCAGCATGCCATTTGCTTTCTTTACTGCCTGCTGTACCTGCATGCCTACCTTCAATGACTGATGTAGCATGACACCCAGGTCTCGTTGCACCTCCCCTTTTACTAATCTGTCACCATTCAGATAATAATCTGCCTTCCTGTTTTTGCCACCAAAGTGAATAACCTCATATTTATCCACATTGGGCAAATGCATGGCAGATGCAGTATATTCACCTAACCTGTCCAAGTCCTCCTGCAGCCTCTTAGCATCCTCCTCGCAGCTCGCACTGCCACCCAGCTCTGCTCTGTGGTTGTCTGACATGAGTCACAATTCATTGAAACAATTCAAAACATTTTTCGCTGCCCCCAAAATGGAACACATCTTGCTTTCATGTGGTACTCATTTCTGCAGTCTAGTTCAAAGCTAAATAAGTCATACCTAATGAGATGGGATGTATTTTACTGGAAGGTCATTCTGCCACTTAGATTCACCGTCCACTGATCTGAATACCATGGAGCTACTAAGCTGCTTTCATTCTAAGTTATTTTTAATATATTTGTTATGTCTTTAGATGCTCTGATAATGACTCCACGAGGCAATGTGTTGTACTTGAACTGTAGTGACCTTAATCCTTTATTGATAACTCCAGAGTGAGGATCACACATGGTGGCCTGCCTTTTATACTCGGCCAGACACACCTGTACAGGTAACCTACAAGTCTCCCACCGCTGTGCCCTCTGGTGGCACATCTTGTAATAGTACAAACAGTAACCATGTAGGATACATGACATCACTCTCCCCCAAGCCTTTAATGCAAATCGCCTCTGCATTGACTGTGGTCTGGGCTTAGTCTGGTTGACCCTGGTGGATCGTTTCTATCTTGGGTGAGTGGTTGGTGTTTCATTGGCAATAGAGTGCTGGTGGTTGCTGTTTGTGTGTGTGTCCCTGACCACTCCATTCTCTACCCCCCCTCCCCACATATAGATTATCCCGGAGGCTCATTACATTCATATACATTCAAGTCCCGGAAAAAACTTTGCATTACATTTGTGGTTTA
Source organism: Pristiophorus japonicus (assembly GCF_044704955.1). Taxonomy (NCBI): domain Eukaryota; kingdom Metazoa; phylum Chordata; class Chondrichthyes; family Pristiophoridae; genus Pristiophorus; species Pristiophorus japonicus. Next base: position 331,239,600 of record NC_091978.1, read on the forward strand.
GTTGTGAGACAAGTACATTCGACTGGTGAGATACATTATTGCTATGTTGCCCTCCTGAGATTGCTTGCTCTGCAGTTCGTATGTATTGGCTGCTTGTGGCCACACTCCATGGTGCATAACTCTAGTCCGAGGGATGCAGGCTACTACATTGGGTAGCACGGTGGGTGTCTTCCCACTGCATTGACTGAGTGCAGTGGAAATCTTGTATCGCGCAACGTTTCATTACTCATTATAAATAACCTGTAACTCCGATCGCGATCGCGTCCTTTTCTTTGCTTATGGCACGTACACAACGCTGATCAACAATTGCACATCTTACATCTGGCTCACAGTTGCTATTACATTGACTCTCTTCTTTGCTTATAGCATGCACACAATTCTGATCATCATTTGCACATTTTACATCTAACTCACAGTTGCTCTTACATTGTTTGAAAATGTGGAACTGTCCCTTTAAGTGTGGTGGGTTGCAGGCCTCCTTTAAGAGAGCCTTGCTTTCTTTACTCCAATCCTCTTCTCCGTTTGGTGCCACGTGTTACTCCATCAGCGCTGCACCTGATGGAGCAGGTCTGGCAGCCGCCATCTTTTTTTTCAGCGCATCACCTCGTGGTTCGGGCGCCACCTTTCCTCCATCCACGATGTCGACTGCAGTGATCTTCTTCTCCCCGGGTTCCGACACTGAAGCTGGGAAGTCACCTCTGGGTCCGATTTTCTTCCTCCGGAGTCCTGCCACTGGAGCCTGGAAGGTGCGTTCGGGTCGTCTCAGCTGGATCATCTCTACGCAGTCGTGCTGAGCGGTCTGTGTCTCGGGTGCTGTGCTGGCCTGCTCTCTGGTGCCGGATCCAACCTCAGGTGAGGGCTTGCTTTGCCTCCGAGCACGGAGGACGTCGAGGGATGACGTCTTCCCACTTCCAGTGAATCTTCTCCATCCACCTTCTTCCGAGTAGCGTTGGTCCATCACCTGCAACAATCCACAGAGGTAACTTGTGCACCACGCCATCATGGAGTACCGTTACATCCGCACTACCAACGACTGGGATAAGTTCATCGGTGTAGGTGCGTAGCTTTGCTTGAACCGGGACCAACTTGGGTCATTCAGCTTGATTGTCCCATAGCTTCTCAAAGGCTTCTTGATTCATTACTGACTTGCTCGCCCCCGTGTCCACTTCCATGAAGACTGGAACGCCATCTATCTCGACTTCCATCCTCAAAGGGGAAACACTCGGTGGTGCAGGTAAACATGCTATATACCTCATCGTGGGGCTGAGCTGCCTCTCTGCCTATCGTTTCATAATCCTCGCTGGATTCATGGCCATCTGCAGGCTCTTCATCGACACAGTGAGTCATATTTCTCTTCCACATTCGCTGGAGGTGGCCCTTTGTGCTGCAGTCTTTACACACATAGTCTTTAAAACGGCACTGGTGAGCCCTGTGATTCCCTCCACAACGCCAGCATGGAGCTACTCGGTTTGCCCCCCTCGGCGGACTCTAAGTAAGGGGACTCGGGGGCCTGTTCTCTCTTCCCTGAAATGGTTTGTGTTCTACAGTCCAGCCTCTAAAAGGCGCCACTCTGTGAACAGTAACTGCCGGGTTTGAGTCCTGAGGGTGAGTCATCTGCCTAGAGCCGCAGATCTAGGTCATGAATGCCTGGCTCACAGTGATGGCCTTCTGCAGTGTGACTGTGGTATGCGCCAACAGTAGCTTGTGAAGAAGGCCCTCATGGCTGATTCCAATGACAAAAATGGCCCGCAGCGCTTCGGTGAGGTGGTTGCCGAAATCATACGGTGCCGCCAGCCTCCTGATTTTGCAATTTCCTGGCCTTCGGGCCGTCGGTGGGTGTAGAACCGGTGTCTGGCTGTGAGGATGCTCTCCTTGGGCTTGAGTTGCTCCTGGATCAGCGTTACAAGCTCCTCGTACATCTTGGGCGTTGTCTTCGCTGTTGCCAGCAAGTCCCTGACGAGGCCACAGACGGTGGGCCCACAACTGGTTAGCAGGATAGCTCTGCGCTTATCAGCCAGTGTGGCCGGGTTGTCTCCTGCAAGGTCATTTGCTGTGAATAAATGGTCGAGCCTCTCCACAAAGGCATCCCAATCATCACCATCGGCGAACTGTTGCAACGTACCAAGGGTAGCCATTTTCGCGTGAAAGTCCATAATCTCATTGCCAATTGTTATGTCTTTAGATGCTCTGATAATGACTCCACGAGGCAATGTGTTGTACTTGAACTGGAGTGACCTTAGTCCTTTATTTGATAACTTCAGAGTGAGAATCGCACATGGTGGCCTGCCTTTTATACTATGCCAGGCACACCTGTACACAGATAACCTACAAGTCTCCTCTGGTGGCACACCTTGTAATAGCACAAACAGTAACCCATGTAGGATACATGACAGTATTAATATAACCAAGTGGATTGCATCTTATTTTTATGCATCCTCTTTTAGCTAGAATTGTGGAATGTACTAAATACTGGGATGTCCATGACTAATTATGCAAAAGCAGTTTTTCTCCGTGAAAGGGGTTTAGAGCAAAATGGTTTAACACTTTTTAATTTAAAAATATTTACCTTCATGAAAAATGATTGGCTCTTTGTTTAATAACACATAATCAAATGACATGTCTGCAGAAAATGTTGGAAGTGCACTGAGATTACCAAAACAACCACTGGTTATCCTGAAATAAAAGCTCCAAGTTCAACATTGTAAAGAGAAAAGTTATGTTAATTGCTTCGAAGTTATGCATCCCATGACGGTCAGGGGAGGGTTGAGAGGGCGGTGTTGGAAGCAGTGAAACAGTCAAATACGATCCCAACTTGCAGCGCATATGCTTATAGCCGTTTTTACAACAACAACAACAACAACAACAACTTGTACTTATATAGAGCCTTTAACGTAGTGAAACGTCCCAAGAAGCTTCACAGGAGTATCATGAGACAATCAATTTGACACCGAGCCACATAAGGAGAAATTAGGGCGGGTGGAGATAGGTTTTGAGGAGCGCCTTGAAGGAGGAAAGAGAGGTAGAGAAGTGGAGAGGATTAGGCAGGGAATTCCAGAACTTGGGGCCTAAGCAACAGAAGATACGGTCACCAATGGCTGAGCGATCAGTGATGCTCAAGAGGGCAGAATTAGAGGAGTGCTGACATCTCGGGGAGGTTGTGGGGCTGAAGGAGATTACAGAGATAGGGAGGGGCCAGGCCATGGAGATATTTGAAAACAAAGATGAGAATTTTGAAATCGAGGTGTTGCTTAACCGAGAACCAACGTAGGTCAGCGAGCACAGGGGTAATGGGTGAGCGGGACTTGGTGCGAGTTAGGGCATGGGCAGCAGAGTTTTGGATCACCTCTAGTTTACACAGGGTAGAATGTGGGAGGCCAGCCAGTCGTGCATTGGAATAGTCATGTCTAGCAGTAACAAAGACATGGATGAGGGCTTCAACAGTAGATGAGCTGAGGCAGGGGCAGAGATGGGCGATGTTACTGAGGTGGGAATAGGCGGTCTTAGTTATCCTGTGGATATGTAATCGAAAGCTCATTTCAGGGTCAAATTATGTTGACAAATTTTGTGGTGTCTGTGTGTCCTGTCGCGGACAGTGGGACACTTCATTAACATATTTAAATCCGGTTTAAAATTATCTGTTGCTGCATGAGTTTCCTAGGGGTTCAAAAACTTGGCAGTGAAAGGGAGACGTGAGCTACTGGCTCCACAAGGGAAGTGCCTTTTCCAGTACTCCTCGTGGACTTGGAGGAGCAGGAATGTTTCCCCCAGCCTCTCAAGGAAGCTTTCGGCCTCCCATCTGCTGATCAGCAGCATCTCTTTCCCCACCCCGATCACCAGCCTCCCCCCGCCCTCCAAGCCATGATGGCTGACCTTCTCGGTTCCCCACGCAACTCCATCCTGCCGCCACACCCAATTGTCGACCATCTTCTGATTGTCGGGGAAGGGGTGGGGAGCATCCACAGATACCCTAATCGCAGCGGACTGGATGTACTGGATTGAATGACCTGAAAATTGCTTAAAAGGAAACTAATGGATGATGTATAAAGAAAATCGTTGAGGCAATGGAAAGATATTTGGTTACTCTTAAATGGAAAGAATAGAACATGTGGTTTATTTGTCTCGAAATTGTTGGTCTACAATCTACAATTTAAAATGAGTAATAAAAAACATTTATATAGATATATTTTGTCTCATTTATTACAATATAATGGATCATAATTTGCTGTCAAATTAACGGTGAGGCTAATGGTGCTTGCCATTATTTATGTGCAAATGGTGCAGCAACGTCAGAGCAGATGCGCAGTTAAACTCAAATATCTAAAAGTTGCTGTCCAAGTTGTGGCGCTCTGCTGTTAGCTTCGCGAAAACGGCATCTCGCAGTCTGCCTCATCCTTGAAATGCATTGACTGGCGTGAACTTGCTGTATTTGCACAGTAGATATGAACTAAACTCACCACAGAAAGTTAAATCCTGTCCATTTCAGTCTAAGTACCCTTTTAACGATGTGACAAATGTTAATTACTGACAATCAACCTCTCTGGCACTAAAAATTTACAATTACATGTGGACTCTCATTCTTTCAGGTTTAAATTGTTGGAGATTTAAAAAATATATATTTTTAATGTTTTACTTTTCCTTTCTGTCTCTTTTTTCTCTCTCTCTCTTAATTCAGTTTTTCTTTGCCACCCCTTATTTCTCTTTCTGTACCTGATTTGACATTGAATGCACTCACTCTAGTTTACATTTCCTTCTCGGTCCTTGTGCTGTTAATTTCACAATCTTTCAAAGTTTATGGTTAAGGAGATGCACAATTGCTTACCCTGTTCACTCAGGTCCCAGATGCCCTGTTTCCCTCACTGCGACATTATCAGCTCACACATTCAGCAACTTGCCACGCAAAAAAATTTTAAATGTGCAACTAACTAACTAACTAACTAATAGCAGATGCTGTTGGATGCCCTGCCACAGCAAATGGTGGTCCGGTGAGTTGGCTTCTTTGCATTGGCTTTTGCATTTGCAAAAAGTGGCTTTTTTGCATGATTTTTGTGCTCATTAAGGTAAACGATGTTAGTGTAGGGACATGAAACACTTTTCTTTTTTGGGCATTCAGTGTTAGCACCAAGCAGTCCCAGATCAAGTGTAGCATAATTAAATGCAGAATAAAGCTCCCTCTGCCCAGCCCCAGTTTCAGAGCAGCACCTTACACTGCACCAATGTGACAATTTTCCATTTCCCATACTAGATATCATGTAGCTTCTCTTAATAAAACTTCGAAATTAGCAAGCTGTGCCAACAGGAACTTGATTGAATCTGATCAACTTGTTTCATTTAAGACCTTTAAGCCAGCATTTTGAGCCCGGGTGTCAAAGATTAAAGGTCCGTGTCCAATCCACTACGTCATCTAATTCCCTTCAAACTTTTCTTCTCGTCAGAATGGTACTGATTTTACATTTGATGCTGATTATCTACATTTTAGTGATTACGCTTTATTACATTGTTTCAGTTTTCATCAATTTTTTGGGGACTATATAAAATATAATGGAAAGCTGAATTGTTGTAAATACCAGACTAAAGTAATCACACTCGTGTTGAAAACATAATTAATATTCCTTCAATCAAAAATAAAATATGGTAGATGCATAATATTTTGGGGCCTATTTGACACTTAGTTTGGTCAATATAATTAAAGATGGGCTGAGGTTGACACCACATTAAAGCTCTTCAGGCCACCTTGTGAAAATTATAGCACTCCATTGTTTTGAAAATTGTCCTGAATGAAAATTTACATGAGAACAGTTTCATAAATACATTTTAAGTAGAAACCGAAAGGGATTAACTGCCAGTGGACTCATGCCCATCTTTCTGAATGTGCATCACTGTGCCTGCAATCAAGACTGATAACCATAGTATCTAATCTAAATGGATATAATGTGGCAAGAATTTTAGGTAATCACAAATAAAAAATCAGCTAGGTTTGATGCCTTTTCTAAAGTGACAGCTTAAAAAATTCTGCAACCTTGAAAAACATTGAGACTTCGTGCTGTGCGTGGTGCTGTAACACTTTTGTCACAGCTGCTCTGCTGGTGAGAATGAGGCACATTGAAGAATGTTGCCTCAGTCTTGCTTGCTTCGTTATGCTAGCTGCACACACTGGGTGCTCCAGCTTTCTTTGAAACTCAGCAGCACTGTGCATGTGTAGGCATCTGCTCACTGTTTTGTGTTGTTTATCTGCTTTCATGTGTGTAGTGGTGCTCTGAATTTCAGAGGAAGCCAGGGCTTTGATTGTAACATGGCCAGCTGATGTATTTACCAATCTGAGGTACTGATGCATAGTTCCTATGTCCATCATGGCATGATGTGCTGCAGTTGATTAGAATGGGGATGTAGTTAGCTCAAGGTATTTGATTCAAGGGGACATATTGAGGCTTGACTACTGGACCATCAACTTGGCAGCACAGTTCGAGCCACTTTTGATTCAATGGCTCCACATTTGTGTGACATTTGTGCAGTTTTGAGTGTAAATTAGCATGAAAGTCCAGATCCAATAAGAGCATTATGGGGAAATATAGAAACATCGAAAATAGGGGCAGGAGTAGACCATTCGGCCCTTCGAGCCTGCACTACTATTCAATATGATTATGGCTGATCATGCACTTCAGTACCCTATTCCTGCTTTCTCTCCATACCCCTTAATCTCTTTAGCCGTAAGGGCCACATCTAACTCCTTTTGAATATATCTAACGAACTGACCTCAACAACTTTCTGTGGTAGAGAATTCCACAGGCTCACAACTCTGAGTGAAGAAGTTTCTCCTCATCTCGGTCCTAACTGGCTTACCCCTTATCCTTAGACTGTGACCCCTGGTTCTGGACTTCCCCAACATCGGGAACATTCTTCCTGTATCTGTCCAATCTCGTCAGAATCCCCTCTTATTCTTCTAAATTCCAGTGAATATAAGCCTAGTCGATCTAGTCTTTCTTCATATGTCAGTCCTGTCATCCCGGGAATCAGTCTGGTGAACCTTCGCTGCACTCCCTCAATAGCAAGAATGTCCTTCCTCAGATTAGGAGACCAAAACTGTACACAATATTCAAGGTGTGGCCTCACCAACGCCCTGTACAACTGTAGTAAGACCTCCCTGCTCCTATACTCAAATCCTCTCGCTATGAAGGGCAACATGCCATTTGCCTTCTTACCGCCTGCTGTACCTGTATACCAACTTTCAATGACTGATGTACTATGACACCCAGGTCTCGTTGCAGCTGCCCTTTTACTAATCTGTCACCATTCAGATAATAATCTGCCTTCCTGTTTTTACCACCAAAATGGATAACCTCATATTTATCTACATTATAACACATCTGCCATGTATTTGCCCACTCACCTAACCTGTCCAAGTCACTCTGCAGCCCCTTAGCATCCTCCTCACAGCTCACACTGCCACTCAGCTTATTGTCATCTGCAAACTTGGAGATATTACATTCAATTCCTTCGTCTAATCATTAATGTATATTGTAAATAGCTGGGATCCCAGCACTGAACCTTGTGGTACCCCACTAGTCACTGAAAAGGACCCGTTTATTCCTACTCTTTGCTTCCTGTCTGCCAACCAGTTCTCGATCCACGTCAATACCATGTGCTTTAATTTTCCACACTAATCTCTTGTGTGGGACCTTGTCAAAAGCCTTTTGAAAGTCTAAATATACCATATCCACTGGCTCCCCTTGTCCACTCTACTAGTTACATCCTCAAAAAATTCCAGAAGATTTGTCAAGCATGATTTCCCTTTCATAAATCCATGCTGACTTGGACCGATCCTGTCACTGCTTTCCAAATGCACTGCTATTACATCTTTAATAATTGATTCCAACATTTTCCCCACCACCAATGTCAGGCTGACCAGTCTATTATTCCCTGTTTTCTCTCTCCCTCCTTTTTTAAAAAGTGGGGTTACATTAGCTACCCAACAGTCCATAGAAACTGATCCTGAGTCTGTAGAATGTTGGAAAATGACCAGCAATGCATCCACTATTTCTAGGGCTACTTCCTTAAGTACTCTGGGATGCAGACTATCAAGCCCTGGGGATTTATCTGCCTTCAATCCCATCAATTTTCCTAACACAATTTGCTGACTAATAAGGGAATGAAAGACACAGCTGTACATTCTGCCAACAGCATGAAGTGGCAGAACGCATTGCATAGTCTCACTCTGGCCCCAATTTTAACCCAAACTACCAAGCAGGAATGGGGCAGCTGAGCACTTAAGAAGTGTAAGAAGCAAACTGGCCACCATTTTAACTTGGGATCTGACTTGAGTGGCAAACACACCTGCCGGGTGCCTCATTACTAATTACAAATCAGGACCCCAACATGATTTTAACTGGGTGGGTCAGAAATCCCACACAGTGATGGCAAACCTGCTAAGTAATACCTTGTGGATTGGCTTCACAACCCGACTGACATAACCAGCAGTTGGATTTAAACGTGTAATCAGCTGCAAGTACTGAGTTCATTAGGATCTGTATGCTTTTGTGATTAGTGGATTTCCCAACTTGGGGATTGGTTCTTTCTAACTCTTCCCCCATACTTACTCTGATTAAGCACTTATTGGAACAGTTGGAGGAAGAGGAGCTAAAACCTCAGCAACCAAGACCAGCAGCAGGCCTGTTAGAACACTGCAGGTGAGTGCGGCTGCCCATAGAAGGCCATACCCAGCTTCCAAGGTCTATAGACCAAGAGTCTGTTTCCTGGTTATCACTGAGGAGTATTGCATCAGAACTCTTTTTGTGAGAAAATTAAAACATTAAATCATTAAATCGTGTCCCCCCGATCTGGGGGCGCACCAAACATTTCCAAGGTCCTTTTTTTGTGTTTTTTTTTTAAAGTTTTTTTTTGGGCACTAAAATCATATATTTTTTTTCCCCAAGTGCCCCCTATAAAAGGGGAGGGAGACACTAAAAAACACCGGCAGTTAAAACAAATTAAACTTTAAAACATAAAATCAAATTAAAATTTGGTTGCCGGGCGTGACGATGCACTCCAGTCCCTCCAGTGCCCACCTCTCGCGGAAGGCCACGAGCGTACTGGTGGACACCGCGTGCTCCATCTCCAAGGACACCCTGGCGCGGATGTACGCGCGGAAGAGAGGCAGGCAGTCAGGTTGAACGACCCCCTCGACCGCCCGCTGCCTGGACCGGCTGATGGCACCCTTGGCCGTGCCCAGGAGAAGTCCTACGAGGAGGCCCTCGGACCTACCCGCTCCCCTCCGCACAGGATGCCCAAAGGTCAGGAGTGTGGGACTGAAGTGCAGCCAGAATTTCAGGAGCAGCCCCTTTAAATAATAAAACAGGGGCTGCAACCTCGCGTATTCCATAAAAACATGGAACACGGACTCCTCCAGACCGCAGAAATTACAGGCGGCCTGGGAGCCCGTGAACCGGCTTAAAAATTTATTGCACGGGACTGCTCTGTGCACCACCCTCCAGGCCAAATCCCCGATAAATAGTATTGCATCAGAAACCTGTGCTTCACCAGACAGGCTGTCACTGATTTTTAAAGCCACCTGACGCAGGATCTGATGCTTACTGGATCAGGAAGCCATGCTTTGCCAGTGACTGTCAAGATCACCACTGCCCGTAACTGCTTCACCTTAGGCTCCTTCCAGACTGCTACAGGAGGCATCTCCAAGTCTGCAATGCACAGCTGCATCAAGCAGGTTATCAATGTCCTCCTTACCAGAGAAAACCAGTACATTACCTTCCCAATAGACGCCAACAGCCAGAATGCGGCAATGGCTGGCTTCTCTCATGTCCAGACCATGATAGACTGCACTCATGTAGTTATCAGGTCACCAAATGATGAACCATGAGCTTTTATCAACAGGAAGAACTCTCATCACTGTACAACTAGTGCGTGATCACCACAGAAGGATAATGCCAGTTTTGTTGGCAGCTGAAATGATGTCATCATTATGCAACACTCATCCATCCACCCTCTTTTTGCCCTTTCTATCAGTGCCAGAGGGTGGCTGCTAGGGGGCAAGGGGTACCATTTCAGACATGGTTGATAAGATCCCTCTGCAACCCTACCATGCCTGAACAACTCAGATACAATGAGGGCCATGGGATCACCAGGAACATGAGATAGCATATGATTGGCACATTAAAGCGAAGGTTCAGGGGTGCTGATTGCTCTTGGGCCTCCCTACAGTATGACCCAAAGTGGGCTACGTCATTATAGTTCGCTGCGTTCTGCACAACCTGCCAATCCAAAGAGGACTGGAGTTGGTGGCGGCAAAGCAACAAGAAGATGAATTAGATGAAGGTGAGGCAGAACCACGCGAAGGGAGGGCAGCACAATGCATTGGAGCCAGAGAGACCAAGGACCAGATGATAGAGCAGTGCTTTCACTAACCTCACCTGAAAAGCACTGTTCCCTCTAAGGTGTGCGTGCGTGGATCGATCCCTAAACTTGTGCGCAGTTGAATTAAAATGCCACTCAGAGAACTAGGCAGTAGCTGGAACGGGGGAGGGGCCCAATACACAATGTAACCTCAGAGTCGATCGCACTTGCAGCTCTTGAAGTGTGTGTTCCAATGGTTGAGGGGTTGCTGTATAACGCCATGAGGGATTTGGTTTTCTCCCTTGAACTTTGACCTTTCAGCGGGTCAGCAGTACAATCCCTCGCGCTCGGATTATTCGCCTTTCAGCCTTCAGCGCCACCTCGCGGTATACCAAGCCGTGCGTGCACAGTGTCCAGTTGGGCCATGCTTTCGTCGGCTCCATGCAGAGGTCAGGGGATCTGTGGCCGGGGGCAGGGGGCAAAGATCGAGGATCGAAATGGGAGAGAGAGAGACTGGAGAGAGACAGAGAGAGAGACAGAGAGAGAGGGATGGAGGGAGAGAGGGAGAAGGGATGGAGACGGAGAGGGAGACGGAGGCAGAGAAATGGACAACGAGAGAGGAACAACAAGCGAGGAACAGAGAAGGGAGAGAGTCCAGACACGTGTAGTCCATTTCCGGGGACTGAGCGGCGGCTGCACTTTGGAACAACACAGGCGGAGGCGCAGCACATGTACAATGGCCGTTGAAAGGAGGCTAAAGCAAATAAGTTTTAGGCCCCCGGTGAAATGAGAATGAAAAAAAAAATTCAGAAAATTGTTTAAAGCCGGAAAAAAATACGGGAAAGTGATGTGAATGTCTCACGATAAGTTCCAGTTAAATTTTTCCAGGTGTTGTCCCCTATCAGGGTTATTTATATCATGGGGCAGAAATTCCTCTGGGGGTCTTCCCGTGGGCAATTGCCTCCTTGCTGGAGGTTTTTTACAAATTTACCTGGTGGTCTAGGAGGTGCCCTGAATTCCGATGGGGAGGCCTTCTCCTCCCACGCTGCGAGGCGTGCTCCCGCCTAAAGGGTTCCGACGCAGAAGGTGCAGTCACGTGTGACTGCTCAGCCAATCAGGTAGGTAGTTCACAGGTTCCCATTAATAGCACTTAGACTCATAAGAACATAAGAATTAGGAACAGGAGTAGGCCATCTAGCCCCTCGAGCCTGCTCCGCCATTCAATAAGAATGGCGGAGCAGGCTCGAGTAACTATGAGTTCTCAGTGCTATTAATGGGGGAAAAAAACAAACACACACTAATAAAAAAAAAACAGACCTCACATAATTAAAATTAATTGAAATTAAAGTTAATAAACGCCTTAGAAAAAAACAATCTATTTCCGATTTTTTAAAAAGTTTTGTAATTCGGCTTAAAAATAAACTTACCTTAGTGGGCATAGTTTTTTTTTACAATACAATGTATATATTTTATTTAATTTTATTGTGTTTATGTGTATTTTAAAACACTTGCGCCTGTAAAAGTAGGCTATGTGCCAGCTTTTTCAGGCGCAAGATTTTTGAGGACATTTGGCGGGCAAGGTATGTGTAAATTCCGCAATCTTGCCCGTACAAATGTCCTCGCTCCCGATCTGTCATCCTCGCTCCCGATCTGGCTACGATCTGTCAAGCTCTGGAAAAGCCGGTTTTCAGCGCATGTGCATTGCGTGCTGAAAACCATCTTTTCCGATGCCTTCCTGGGTCCGAAGAAACTTTGTACGGGCCCGGGATGTCAGAATTTCTACTCCTTTGTTATGAGAGAGGGGAAAAAAATTTGTGCCCCTGTTTATACCTCAGAGTCTGTGAGAGATGGAGCGAACGGCAGCAGAAAAAGAGGAAACAATTTCTCCAAAACTGATTCCAACACATCCCCAAGGCTGGGGATAGATAACCTCACCGCCTTCTTAGGAAGTGTAACCACTTTATTCACTTTTTTTATCTGAGCTCCATGTGGAAGTAGAGTTTATTTTATTATTTTTTATTGTATGTTTAATGACAGCGTTGAAGAGGGAAAGAGAAACTTGGAGCAACTTCTGTCAAAGCTGCAACAAGTCTGGAAAGAATTTAAAGATTTTTAATGAACTTTTCACAAAAAATGAGTGTTAAAAGCAAGAAACAAAAATCAATTTTCCCCTCACCTAAACAAGTTTCAACCAGGTCTTTGAAGTCGAAACACCTTTAAAGAGGCTCTGAATGTTTTAAAACATTTAAAAATAGAAATTTCTCAATATTTGATTTTGAACGATCAACTGAAGTGAGTCGCATGCAAACATACAGCAATGCTATTGAGGAGGGGGAGAGCGGAGGAGGATTTATCGGTGTTACATATTACTTCTTATTGACCTTTTAAAAAATATCATTCAGACGTTTAGGGGAAAAATGCAAATTATTTTATTTTGTCTGTTGTTCTATAGTCCTAACAAGTCACAGGAATAATGTAAATATAGATTTCCTCTTAAACGTTTAGTGGAGTATTAATAGAAACACGAGTTATGCAATGATGTATTAAAATTGTAGGAAGCTACTTTAGAAGAAACAACTATTTGTTTATTGAGGAAGGCACAGAAAATACTTTGATTAAACTGATAATGTACAATTTTGATTTGGTATAAATGTTTGAAATAGGAAATTAAAAACTGAGAGTACAATGAAATTTGTTTTCCACTATTTAGTTGGGAAGTGCTTAAAATAATTCAATACTTTTCATGATAAGAGTAGGGATTAATATTGTGGAGAATGTTTGAGAGAAAAACAGTAGAAGTGAAATTTGTAAATTAACATCTTTACGTCAACATATTAGTGAACATTTCCAAGTCAGTCTGATTGGTTCTTCGGTCCAGGAAGAAAGATGAATGTTTAGTTCTGTTCAATCTTAGCTTTTCCTACTTTTTATTTTTAATTCGGTGACACAAATTGTGTAAGTGTTTTTCTGCACTTGTGAATAAGTGCTACGTTTCCATCGTGTTACATGAGATGGGTGCTGAACACCAAGCCATCATCAACATCTTCACCGAGGCATACGAGAGCATGGGCCTTGCGCTAAACATCTGTAAGACAAAGGTCCTCTCCTAACCTGATCCTACCACACAGCACAGCCCCCGGATTATCAAAATGCATGACAAGGCCTTGGACAACGTGAACCATTTTCCATACCTCAGGAGCCTACTGTCAACAAGAGCAGACATTGACGATGAGGCCCAACACCGCCTTCAGTGCGCCAGAGCAGCCTTCGGTCGCCTGAGGAAGAGAGTGTTTGAAGACCAGGACATCAAATTTGGCACCAAGCTCATGGTCTACAGGGCAGTAGTGATATTCGCCCTCCTATATGGCTCAGAGACGTGGATATCTCAAAGCGCTGGAGAAGTACCACCAGAGCTGCCTCCGCACGATCCTGAAAATCCATTGGCTGGATAACGTCAGTTTTCTTGCCCAGGCCAACATCCCCAGCATCGAAGCATTGACCACGCTTGATCAGCTCTGTTGGGTGGGCCACATCGTCTGCATGCCTGGCACAAGACACCCAAAGCAAGCGCTCTACGCAGAGCTTCGACGCGGCAAGCGAGCCCCAGGTGGGCAGAGAAACGCTTCAAGGACACCCTCAAAGCCTCTTTGACAAAGTTCAACATCCCCACCGACTCTTGGGAATCCCTGGCCCAAGACAGTCCAAAATGGAGGAAGAGTATCCGGGAGGGCGTTAAGCACCTCGAGTCCCATCGACGAGAGCAAGCAGAAACCAAGCGTAGACAGCAGAAGGAGCATGCACCAACCCAGGCTCCCCGACCACCCTTTCTTACAACCACTCTCTGCCCCACCTGTGACAGAGACTGTAGGTCCTGCATTGGACTCCTCAATCACCCGAGAATTCATTTTTAGAGTGGAAGCAAGTCATCCTCGACTCCGAGGGACTACCTGTGATGATGATGCTCGGCTTCTGTCTGAGGGTTTTGGGGGGGGGGCGGTGGGGGGGATCATGGGCCAGGTGGCAAGGCTGTAACCTTTGTCCCCCAGCATCCAGCTCAGGCCTTGTGGCTGACAGTCGAACAGGCATGAGACACTGCTCTCACACAAGATAAAAGCATCATGAATGCTCCCTGGACATTGGGCATTTACTGCCATGGTGGTCGCAGATAATCTGTGGGTTCAGGGAGTGGAATCCCTTTTGGTTTCAGTAAACCTCTGGATTGAGGATAGGTGCTCGCAGGGCGATGTGCGTACAGTCAGCCTGAACCTTGGGGAAGCCAGCAATTCTTCCAAAACCTATAGCCCTCTTATTCTATGCTTGGTCATTGGGAACTTTATAAAGTCCATCCTACGTGCGTACAGTGCAGTAGTCACCTGGCGAATGCAGCGATGTGTAGCGAACTGCGAGATGGAGCAGATGTCCCCTACTGATGCCTAATAGGAGCCGGAGGCATAGAAGGCAAGTGCCACAGTCATCTTCACCTCGACGAGCAGTGCAGTCCTGTTGCTGATGGTAGGCTGCAGGTCTGCCTTTATAAGCTGGCATATCTCTGTGACCACCTCTTTTTGGAAGCGCAGCCTTCTAATGCACTGTGCCTCAGAGAGCTGCAGGTATGAGCGCTGTTCCCTGTAAACTCGTGGGGGGTAAGGCCTCCTCCCCATACGTCTGCGAGCTCTTCGATTACCCTCAAAATGCTCATCAATAAGCCTTCTTCCAGCTTGACGTTGTATACAAAAAGCAGCCAGGCATAATGGCTGACAGAGTATAGCCCCCATTTTTTTAAATGTCCTTAAATGCCCTTCAAGACAAACTTAACTCACATAAAACTTCACTGTACAAAATGCAGCCTTCCTTCTTCTGCACTGAACTTGTGCTCCATTTTCAAAATGGCGTCGTTAGCGTCGGGTGCCCTCTGGGTCCGACTAGGGTCTGACTGTTTTTTTCGGGTGGGTTTTCGGGCAGGTGATAAAACGGGCGATATCACTGAATTTATCACCTGGGGCGCCGATTGATGTCATAAGAACACTTAAAAAAATCAGGCGGGTGATAACTTTTAGCACCGGCGCAAAACCACTGCTAAATTTTCCGCCAGGGCGCAAAATGTCGTGCGACTTGCTTATCGCCAAAAATATATATATCGCTTCACAAACTTGTCGAATTTCTAGCCTTTAATATTTGTTGGTTGTCTGGTTGCATTGCTATAAATATAGAAATGTTTAAATATAGATCTCATAGAAACGTTTAAAATTCTGACGGATTTAGACAGGTTAGATGCAGGAAGAATGTTCCCAATGTTGGGGAAGCCCAGAACCAGGGGTCACAGTCTAAGGATAAGGGGTAAGCCATTTAGGACCGAGATGAGGAGAAACTTCTTCACCCAGAGAGTGGTGAACCTGTGGAATTCTCTACCACAGGAAGTTGTTGAGACCAATTCACTAAATATATTCAAAAAGGAGTTAGATGCAGTCCTTACTACTCGGGGGATCAAGGGGTATGGCGAGAAAGCAGGAAGGGGGTACTGAAGTTTCATGTTCAGCCATGAACTCATTGAATGGCGGTGCAGGCTCGAAGGGCCGAATGGCCTACTCCTGCACCTATTTTCTATGTTTCTATGTTTCTAATTACTTATGTGGACGTACAGCACACCAAGCTGCTGCTCCTGCTGCTTGGACAGTCATTGCTATAGTGACATGAGGGATGGATTAATATGTTGAAAACTTTAAAATTAATATAAATTGCACAAATAGATATGCTTCTTTCAGCTCACCTTGGGCTTTTGGATTTTTTGATGAATAACTGTGTAACTGCGTGATGGTTCTGAAGTGTTAATGCATTATTATGCAGTTCTTTTATAGCCCAGTCATTTCTGACTAGTAATCTTTTATTAAATAGTGTTTGTACATGATGAAATAAAAGCTGTTAATTAATTCTACTGTAAACAAACTTGCAGAATGGGCATTAAATGACAAATGAATTTCAATATAGATAAGTGTGAGATGGTGCATTTTGGTAGAAGGAATAAGGAGGTGAACTACTCCTTGGAAAATAAGAGTCTAAATGGAGTAGAGGTGCAAAGTGATCCAGGGGTATAGATTCACAAATCATTAAAAATAGCAACTCAGGTTATAAAAACCATAAAAGTGCAAATAAAGCACTGGGGCTCATTTCGAGTGGAATAAAATTCAAAAGCAGAGAAGTTATGTTAAACTTGTCTGATTGTCTCATGATTTGAGATGGTGGGGTGGCAATATGGCATTACTGTATATATGCTTTTAAGTGGTTGCTGTTGCTGCCATTGTTGTAAACGTTATTGTTGTTTTAAAATTTGTTCACGGATGAAAAAGTCGTGCTCAAAGGAGTTCGTGGCCTGCTCAGTACAAAAACAAATTGGAGGGAACATTGCTGAAAAGTAACAGCATTAACGGCTTTTCGTACCCACTTCATGTCGCTCTTCATTATGCTTTTAAGAACAGCGAAACTATTCAACAACATTCTGAGAATGCAATGAAAAGAAATTATAGCGTAAATTTCCAAATGTGATAAAGATGATGAATTTTAATTCCAAACACAATATTATAGTGAATTATTTTGTTACTCAAGTGATCAACTCATAGTGCTTTTCTTAAAAGAAGGTTTTCTAATTCTGCTACTCCTATGAGGTGCTCCCCCAATGGCTTCAGCAGAGTTGGTGGAAGGCTGCTGCTGCTCATGTGGGGACCTTTGAGACTCTTGGGTTATCCAGCCGAAGAGGGCCTAGCTGCAGACTGCAACATTTTGGCTGCTGTTGAGGCAGCCTGTGCCAGCTGGTTAGTATTGGTTAAGGGGGTTGATACGTCCTTACTATACAGTATAAATGCACACGAGGCCCATGCTTGAGAGAAGGTCAGTCTGTGACCTGTCCTTTATTTCATAGCACTCAAGTGCAGGAAGTGGGTGGAGCTTCCCCTTTTATATCTGAAGGTCTAGGTTAGGAGTGTCTCCCACAAGTTCACCATCTAGTCGTCAGTGTTCTCACAGTGTACAACTTAGGTCAGATTATACATGGGTTACAACGCTGGTTGAATACATGACATCACCTCCCCCCCAAAAGTCTTATTGGGATCACAGGTTGAGTCTCTCTGATGGTTTACGTTCCCTTGTAGAGAGCCTGAGTTGAGGCTTCGGTTGTTGGGCGCTGGCCTGAGTGTCTACTGTTTGCGGTGCCTCAGGCATGTCCGGACTGCCCACAGTGACTGGGCTCTCCTCCCTTTGGTTCCTGTGTTTGGTCACCTGTGGTGGAGTGAACTCTACATCGTGTTCTTCCTCTGCTTCTTCTATGGGGTTGCTGAACCTCCTTTTTGTTTGATCCACATGTTTGCGGCAGATTTGTCCATTGGTAAGTTTAACTACCAGAATCCTATTTCCCTCTTTGGAAACCACAGTGCCTGCGAGCCATTTGGGCCCTGAAGCGTAGTTGAGGACAAAAACAGGGTCATTTACATCAATACATCACGCCCTCGCATTCCTGTCACGGTAGTGATATTGTGACTGGCGCCTGCTCTCGACAATTTCTTTCATGGTGGGGTGTATAAGGGATAACCGGGTTTTGAGCCTCCTTTTCATTAGCAGCTCTGCGGGTGGAACCCCTGTTAGCGAGTGTGGTCGGGATCTGTAGGCCAACAGGAGGCGTGATAAGCGGCATTGTAGGGAACCTCCTTGAATTCTGAGCATCCTCTGTTTGATTATCTGCACTGCTCGTTCTGCCTGGCCATTTGAGGCTGGCTTGAACGGTGCCGTTCTAACATGGTTAATTCCATTGCCTGCCATGGAGTCCTGGAATTCAGTGCTTGTGAAGCACGGGCCATTATCGCTGACCAAGATGTCCGGTAGACCGTGGGCGGCGAACCTTGCCCGTAGACTTTCTACCGTGGCAGAGGATGTGCTTGAATTTAAAATGTCACACTCGATCCATTTGGAGTCGGCGTCGACTACAACCAAAAACATTTTTCCCATGAAAGGACCTGCGTAGTCTACATGGATGCGTGACCAAAGCCTGGCGGGCCATGGCCAGGGGCTAAGGGGGGCTTCCCTGGGCGCATTGCCCAGCTGGGCACACGTGTTGCACCTGCGAACACAAAGTTCCAGATCTGCGTCTATCCCTGGCCACCAAACGTGTGACCTGGCAATTGCCTTCATCATGACAATGTCCGGGTACTCATTGTGGAGTTCTCTGATGGACACCTCTCTGCCCATCTGGGGCATGACTACGCGGTTTCCCCACAGTAGGTAATCGGCCTGAATCGAGAGTTCATCCTTGCGCCTGTGAAATGGTTTAAATTTCTCAGGGCATGCCCTGTATGTGGCTGCCCAGTCCCCATTCAGGACACATTTCTTGACTAGAGACAATAGCGGGTCTCTATTTGTCCAGACTTTAATCTGAAGGGCTGTCACGGGTGAGCCTTCGCTTCCGAAAGCTTCAACAGCCATGACCATCTCAGCAGCATGCTCGGTAGCCCCCTCAGTGGTGGCTAGTGGGAGCCTGCTGATTGCATCGCGCAGTTTTCGGTGCCCGGTCTGTGCCGAATTGTGTAGTCATAGGCAGCTAATGTGAGTGCCCACCTCTGTGTGCGGGCCGATGCGTTTGCATTTATGGCCTTGTTGTTGGCCAAAAGGGACGTTAGGGGTTTGTGATCTGTCTCCAGCTCAAATTTCCTGCCAAACAGGTACTGGTGCATTTTCTTTACCGCATATATACATGCGAGCGCCTCCTTTTCTACCATCCCGTAGCCCCTTTCTGCCTGGGACAGATTTCTGGAGGCATAAGCTACCGGCTGTAACTGACCCTTGGCATTGACATGCTGCAACACACACCCGACACCATAGGACGACGCATCGCACGTTAACACAAGTTTCTTACATGGGTCATATAGCGTTCACAGATTGTTGGAACATAACAAATTGCGTACTCTATTAACAGCCCTTTCCTGGCTGACCCCCCAGACCCATTCACGACCTTTGCGTAGGAGCACGTGTAGCGGCTCTAGCAGCGTGCTCAATTTGGGAAGAAAGTTACCAAAATAGTTCAGGAGCCCCAGGAATGAACGCAGCTCCGAGGTGTTACGGGGTCTGGGTGCTCTTTGGATCGCTTCCGTCTTGGACGCAGTAGGGCTTATTCCGTCTGCTGCTACCCTCATCCCCAGGAATTCTACCCCTGGAGCTAGGAAGACGCACTTCGCCTTTTTCAGTCGCAGACCTATCCGGTCCAGTCTGCGTAGCACCTCCTCCAGGTTGTGGAGGTGTTCTTCAGTATCGTAACCCGTAATGAGGATGTCGTCCTGAAAAACCACCGTCCCTGGAATCGACTTGAGGAGGCTTTCCATATTTCGTTGGAAGATCGCGGCGGCCGAGCGAATCCCGAACGGACATCTGTTGTACTCAAACAACCGCTTGTCGTGATGGTGGTCAGCTTCTTCGACTCACTCGCCAGCCCCTGGGTAATGTAAGCTGAGGTCAGGTCCAATTTTGAAAAAGGTTTGCCACCGGATAGCGTCACAAAGAGGTCCTCCGTCGTGGTAGCGGGTACTGGTCTTGGAGTGACACCAGATTTATGGTGGCCTTGTAATTGCCACATATCCTGACCGACACATACGCCTTGAGCACCGGCACAATCGGGCTCGCCCAGTCACTGAATTCGACTGGCGAGATGATGCCTTCCCTCAGCAGGCGGTCCAATTCGCCTTCTATCTTTTCCCGCATCACGTACGGCACCGCTCTGGCCTTGTGGTGTACTGGCCTGGCGTCCGGGTTTATGTGAATCACTACTTTGGCCCCCATGAAAGTGCCGATGCCAGGTTGAAATAATGAGTCAAATTTGTCCAGGACCTGTGAGCATGATACTCGCTCCACAGAGGAAATTGCATTGACATCGCCCCATTTCCAGTTCATGACAGCAAGCCAACTCCTCCCCAGTAGTGCAGGACCGTCCCCTGGGACAATCCAGAGTGGCAGTCTGTTCTCCGAATCTTTGTGGGTCACGACTACCGTGGCGCTGCCTAACACCGGAATGATCTGCTTTGTATAAGTCCGTAGCTGTGCGTCAATCGGCGATAATTTTGGCCTCCTGGCCTTGGACGCCCACAAGTTTTCGAACTGTTTGATACCCATCAGGGACTGGCTGGCACCCGTGTCTAACTCCATTGATACTGGGATGCCATTGAGGAGCACTTTCATCATTATCGGTGGCGTCCTGGTGTATGAACTGTATACGTGCTCCACATGAACTCGCTGAACTTCAGATTCCAGCGATTTTCCCCAGCGTTCATTTCTGCAATTTCTGCAGGTATTTTGCTCATCTCTGCAAACTCCAGCTGAGTGTGTGCCTCCACGCCTCCAGCATGAGCTGCTGTTTGAAACAAAAGGTCCCTTGTCAGTCGATCGTCCCTGACTGCCCCTGTTATTGCCCTTGAGTGCGCCATTAACAGGTGTTGATGGCCCCAATACTGGCTGCATTGTCCCTTGCAATGGCGTGAATCGCCGTTCAGCTTGCCATTGTCTCTGTCGAACTTCCCCTCTGGGTTCGACTACATGTTGGGGCATGCCTGACTGCCCTTGTCTGCCTGGAGAACTGTGTGCTGCTTTAACAATGTTGTATCTCTGTCCCAACCATTCCTTAACACAGTACCTCTCGTCTGTTCTGCTAGTGGCCATGCTCGCGTGGTTTAAATCCCAGTTTCTTGTCGCCATTGATACGTCCTTACTATACAGTATAAATGCACACAAGGCCCATGCTTGAGAGAAGGTCAGTCTGTGATCTGTCCTTTATTTCATAGCACTCAAGTGATGGAAGTGGGTGGAGCTTCCCCTTTTATATCTGAAGGTCTAGGTTAGGAGTGTCTCCCACAAGTTCACCACCTAGTGGTCAGTGTTCTCACAGTGTACAACTTAGGTCAGATTATACATGGGTTACAATGCTGGTTGAATACATGACAGGGGTGACGAGGGAGCTTGACAGAGGGCACCATGCACTGCTCCCATCAAGCTACTGCCACTGGGGCTGGGGCTCGTCATCTCCACTGATCTGTGGGAAAGCAGGTTGCAGAAGACGAGTGACTCCTTGAAAGCCCTTCTCCATGTGTCCCATTAATCTCTCCAAGGTGAACACCTGTCACTCCAAGGCGGTGCATTAAGCTTACATGGCAACCATTTGAAATTCCATCAAAGCTGAACACACTCTGAACACGGATTTCTGTTGTGTGGGCCTGGCTGCAGCATCGCTGAAGGTGGCCATTCTCTCCAAGGTAGACTGCGGTGCTGATATCACATCCCTTAAAGTTGTGAAATTAAAATTCATGGAAAAGGTACACTGCCAGTAAGCACTGTAAAACATGCCGGATTACTGGTACGGGGAGAAGCAGGACGGTTGCAACAGTCGGACTGGTAGCAGCCATATTTTTTAGTTGTATTATAATTTGTAGTGGTGTTTCTTAAATACACAATATTGAAAGACTTCATGGCTACCAAAGAAATAATTGTCCCCTAAAAGCTTATCCCAGCTATTGGCTTCAATTTAGTGGTGATACAGTTCGGCCTGAATTTCACCTACCTTGGCAGGTCCGGTGCGGGCGATGGCTGCGGCGGGTCGCTGCTAGGTCCATCCCACTGTTGAAAATAAACTTACCTTAATGGGGCCTATTAAGCTGCCCAGCGTGTTACCTGACCCAATTGGAGCGGGTCTGGTGACGTCATTGATGACGCATTTTCAGCCAGTATATTTAAAGGAACCATGCCGCATTACATTTGAAGTTTCATCTAACATAGTGCTGTCAGTGCACTACAGCATTGAGGTGCTGCAAACACTGACAATAACTGCACAGAGGCAGAGGGTAGCACTCAGGACAGGTTCTTTGATGATTCTCTCCATATGCCTATGGAAGGAGTCAGAGATTGCAGGGAGGTCGGAGGTCCTCTTCCCTTGCGATGGGCAGAAGAGACCTCCGCAGGAGATCAACACAGCCTGGTTGCACATTGCAGAGGTCACAAACAGATGTTGTCAGGCTGACCTGGGTGCAGTGCTGCAAACATTTCAATGATCTCATCAGATCAGCAAATGTTAGTACAAAGCCACACTCAACTTCATCCTGCTGTACCTCTCATCACATCCCCATCACTCTGTCTTTCCTACCCGACTGCATATCCTTGTTCACACCAACATAGCTTGTACCTCCACCTATCCCTCTCTCTCTAGCTATATTATCACATCCCTATCTCACTAGGCACCCCTCACACTCACACTCATCTGAGTGCAATCATACCAACTAAAACACACAAGGGTAGCCACTTGGGTGTTTTATCCAATGTTTATGTAAAGTTTCTGTTAATGTGGTGTCAAACATAAAAATCTTTATTTTCAACACTTTCCAGTCTTGGACAGATTTGTGTGCACCTTTGGAAGTGGCTTCATGAGTTGCAATGAATGGTGAGACATAACGGTACCCCTGCAATGGTGATGAGTGTGAAAGGAGTAGTTTGATCATTGTAGGGATGCTTTATGGTGTTGGTGCAAGGTGGTGCCAACCTTGTGCATCAAGTGGTAGCCATATGGGTGTACAGCGTAAAGTTAACTAAATTTGGCCATGATGAGGCCCCTGGCCTCCTGGGCAGTAATGTGGTCAGATGCTGATGTCCTCTGTCCTGTGCAGCATCAGGTGATTGCAGAGAAAGTTGTTTTTGGTGCTGCTGGTATGCCTGGTGCTGCTGGTGTTGGAGCTCATCGTGCTCAAGTCTCTGGAGTGGGGCTTGAACCTACAACCTTCTGACTCAGAGGTGAAGGTGCTACCAACTAAGCCACTGACTGACATTTTGAGGGCACCCATGTTGATGATATAGATGGCAAGTGAAATAGAGATGACAGAAGCATTCTGTCAATGGTGAGCGAGATATTCCAATGAGGTGAGACTGGATAGAAACTTTGCTGGAAAGACTTGCAGCCTGCAGAATCTGTGCTGGCAATGGACTGAGCAACAGCTTCTGCCTGAAGAAAGTGATCATTTGTCAGGTGGGAGCTTTTACTGTACAGTTGATGCTGTCAAGTAATCAGCTGGATCAATGGCCATGGAACTCCCGCCTCAGGTTGACGGACATGGTTCCCGAGCTGCGTGAATCACGTGGCCATGCAAGGAAATTTAAAATGTAGGGGAAAAAGGCTCTTAAAAGCGTGTAAACTACCTGATAATGATTTTAAATGGGTCCCCTGCCCCTGCCGGTCGGGTCGGCTGCACGATGATAGGTGTGCCTATGGGAAAAGCGCATGGGAGCGAGATGGCAGCGGGTTCCTGACCCGCTGTCAAAAATAACAACTTTGCCACCCGACTCGCTACCGATTGTGCCTGGTACCATCCCAGAAAATTCCTGCCTTAGTGTTTGCCTGTGGCTGCTTTTTTACTGTTTTCAAAATGGTGTTAAAAAAATACTATCAATGATGCAGAGGGGCTATAGGATGATACTGCTGTGTAGACTTTATTCAGAAAATCAGCCTTGGAAACTGATGTTATTCTTAAGAGAGAAAGAGAGGGAGAGAGAGTGATGCACCTTCAAATGAGAACCTTCAAATCCCAATCCAAAGGAGATGAAAGCATTTGTGATTGCTGCACACTGTGTCGAAGTCAAGTGGAATTTTTTGACTCCAGCTAGGGTGAGCGGTGATCTCTCCCACTTCTCCCAGGGTAGCTGCATCTCTATATTTAGACTTATCAGTCAACTTGTCAAGCAAAAAAAAATATTTTATACCAGGTTAGAAAATCTGATAGATCAAAGGATTGTATGCCATGCTGGGCTAGTTAGATTCCAGAGGCACTACAGCTGGAGACATGTTTTGTTGAAACATTTTAGGGTAGATCAAAGGTTCCCTTGGCAACAAAGAGTCTTGGCAACAGTGAAGCCAGGGTCTGGAAGGAAGGCTATATGCCAGCACACCAAGGATGTGTCTGCATCCCACTGATAGAATAGTATAGTATCCCCAACGGCATCTCGGTCTTCTTGGAGTTTTGCAAAATGAGGGCATCTCCAAGAAATAATTGTGTAGCCTCCAAGAGGTGGTGTGTCGCAGCATACTGATATTAAGACAATGCTATTTGGAGTTTTCAAACCAATTCTGATTCAAAAATATTGCTGCTTTATTATAATGCTGATGTGAAAACATTTCTGGTACACATCTGTAGCAGTGTCATGGAGGAAATTTACTGGTAGCGACAGTATGTACATACCATGGTAATGAGTGTGCATTTGCAGAGATTCCGAAGTAGACAATATACCTGACCTTACATTTCAGCACCACTTGCATAAAACTTGAGCACACAAGTAGCATGAAAACATCATTATTGGTATAATTGACACATAATAACACTTTATTTGCAAATTCAGGAGCACTCAAGAACAGCAACTTGCATTTATACAGTGTTCTTTCTAAAAAATATATTTTCTCAACCTTTTGGTTATGAAACCTGCTTATGCCCATTGTAGCCGACAAATCACACTCATTAACAAAAGCCAAATGGCTTCTAAATTTGTTGGTAAACTCAGTGAAAATGATGTCACCTCCAGAGCTTTTATTGGAAACAGCTTATTGTAAAATGGCATTCAGCCTCATTTTCCATTCCACATCAGTACTACAGAGCATGTCTGTACAGTACTACTTAAAGCAACAATGCAGAAGTAAGGTGGTAATTTGCATTGATTATAACTTACTGCAAGTTGGAATGAAGACAATACTCTTCAATACTCTTCTCATGATTCAACAACAACAACTTGTATTTATATAGAGCCTTTAACATGGTGAAACATCCCAAGGTGCTTCACCGGAGTATTATGAGATAAAAAATTTGACACCGAGCGCATAAGTAGAAATTAGAGCAGTTGACCAAAGAGATATGTTTTAAGGAGTGTCTTGAAGGAGAATCGAGAGGCAAAGAGGTTTAGGCAGGGAGTTCCAGAGCTGGGAGCCGAGGCAACAGAAGGCACGGCCATCAATAGTGGAGCAATTATAATCAGGGATACTCGAGGGCAGAATTAGAGGAGTGCAGACATCTTAGGGGGCTGGGGCGGCGGGGGGGTGGGGGGGACGGTGTTGTGAGACTGGAGGAGATTACAGAGATAGGGAGGGGTAAGGCCATGCAGGGATTTGACAATAAGGATGAGAATTTTGAAATCGAGGCATTGCTTAACCGGAAGCCAAAGTAGGTTAGCGAGCACAGGGGTGATGAGTGAATGGGACTTGGTGCGAATTAGAACATGGGCAGCTGAGTTTTGGATCACCTCTAGTTTACGTAGTGTAGAATGTGGGAGGCCAGCCAGGAGTGCGTTGCAATAGTCAAGTAACAAAGGCATGGATGAGAGCTTCAACATGAGCTGAGGCAAGGGCAGAGATGGGCGATGTTAAGGAGGTGGTCTTAGTTATGCTGTGGATATGTGGTCGATAGCTCATTTCTGGGTCAAATGTGACAATAAGGTTACGAACAGTCTGGTTCAGCCTCAGACAGAAGTTGGGGAGAGAGTCGGAGTCAGTGGCTTAGGAACGGAGTTGGTGGTGGAGACTGAAAACAGTGGCTGCGATCTTCCCAATACTCAGTTGGAGAAAATTTCTGCTCATCCAGAACTGGATGTCGGGCAAGCAATCTGACAATTTGGAGACCGTGGAGGTGTCGAGAGAAGTGGTAGTGAGGTAGAGCTGGGTGTCATCAGCATACATGTGATGTTGTGCTTTCGGATGATGTCGCCAAGGGGCAACATGTAGATGAGAAATAGGAGAGGGTCAAGAATAGATCCTTGGGGAACACCAGAGGTAATGATGCGGGGTGGGAAGAGAAGCTGTTGCAGGTGATTCTCTGGCTATGATTAGATAGATAAGAATGCAACTAGTGCAGTCCCACTCAGCAGGACGATGGTGGAGAGGTGTTGGAGAAGGATAGAGTGGTCAACCGTGTCAAAGGCTGCAGATAAGTCAAGAAGAACGAGGAGGGATAGTTTGCCTTTGTTACAGTCACAAAGGATTCATAGCAGATATATGCAGTTTGTATATACTTACTGCAAAAATTGGCTTAGTGCTCCCACACAGACACAATTTCCCCTTCCCATTTATTTATCCAAGGAAAATTAAAGAATATTAAATTTAAGTCCTTTTATTGTCACATACTTTTCCTGACAAATTAAGACTGACAGTAGCCATCGGAAACCTCTGGAAGATTGATTTATTAACATATGTTCATAGAAACATAGAAAATAGGAGCAGTAGTAGGCCATTCAGCCCTTTGAGCCTGCACTGCCATTCAATATGATCATGGCTGATCCTCTATCTCAACACCATATTCCTGCTTTCTCCCCATACCCCATGATGCCTTTTGTGTCTAGAAATCTATCTATCTCCTTCTTAAGTATATTCAGGGACTTGGCCTCCACAGCCTTCTGTTGTAGAGAATTTCACCCTCTGGGTAAATAAATTTATCCTCATCTCGGTCCTAAATTTCCTACCCCGTATACTGAGACTGTGACCCCTTGTTCTAGACTTCCCAGCCAGGGGAAATATCCTCGCCACATCCAGTCTGTCCAACCCCGTCAGAAGTTTCTACATTTCAATGAGATCCCCTCTCATTCTTCTAAACTCTAGTGTATACAGGCTGAGTCGACCCAGTCTTTCCTCATATGACAGTCCTGCCATCCCAGGAATCAGTCTGGTGGACCTTCGCTGCACTCCCTCTATGGCAAGTATATTCTTTCTTAGGTAAGGAGACCAAAACTGCACACAATACTCCAGGCGTGGTCACACCCAAAGCTCTGTATAACTGTAGTAAGACATCCTTGCTCCTGTACTCAAATCCTCTTGCAATGAAAGCCAACATACCATTTGCCTTCCTAACTGCTTGCTGCACCTGCATGTTTGCTTTCAATGACTGGTCTAGAAGGATACCCAGGTCCCTTTATACATCGATATTTCCCAAGCTAGCACCATTTAAATAATACTTTGTCTTTATGTTTTTCCTACCAAAGTGGACAACTTCACATTTATCCATGCTATACTGCATCTGCCATGTGTTTGCCCACTCACTCAACCTATTTAAATCGTCTTGCAGCGTTTTTGCATCCTCCTCACAACTCACAATCCCACCTAGTTTTGTGTCGTCAGCAAACTTGGAAATATTACATTTGGTTCCCTCATCCAAATCATTTATATATATTATGAATAGCTGGGGCCCAAGCACTGATCCCTGTGGTACCCCACAGTCATCCAGTGATACTAAATTGACCAGAAATTTTACTTCAGGTGTTGCCAATGTTGACATGGACTTTTTTCTTTCATGGCATAAGATCTTAAGATGTCACATAATTGAAGGAGGAACCTTAGAAAGAGGTGGTGAAACAATTGATTGGTAGTTCAGTTGGGAAGTGTTCCCATGAGAAACATCTGCCAACCATTTTCTTTGGACAATTTCTGTAATTTCACCCATTTTGGAGCTTACATTTATTGTATTGACGTTTGCAATGCAGAATAGCTGGCACGTTTTATTTGTGTAAATGCATTTGTGGAAGCCAAGGACTGTCATCTTTTTGAATTTTCTCTCTCAGGAGGCTGAGTTTTATCCTCTGTTGCAGTGCAAACAATGTCAAAGGTCAAGTGAAGTGACTTTCCTTAAGACTGTTAAGCTAATCTTTTCGCATGATACTGTGTCAATTGATGGTTAAAGTTAATAGGCCCAATTTTTCCCAACCCCTTTTTTCGGCGCACTTACCCTAAATGCACCAACTTTGCACGCTGGAAATGGCGCCGAAAAAAAGTGGCCATCCTGCCCGCTCTGCCAAGTCTCCCATGTCCTATCGTGGCGTAAATAGTGTAGTGGGGAGTGGAGCAACAGCCCAGTGCAGAAAACACTGCTGGCAGATGTGCGCATGCGCAGTGGAGTATGCGCGCATACTCCTTGCCCTCCCAGCATGTCCTGCGGGCTGTGAGCAGGACTCGATGCTCGCAGCCCCTCTACCCGGCCAAGAGTTCTCCCACACCGGCCGGCCGGCCCGCTGACTTCCCGGGCCGAGGTAGGGCTTGAGTTTTATTGTTTATTTATTGATAGTTGTGCTTTGTTTAGTGAGGAGAGTTATGATTGGTTGGGGGGGAGGGAGAGTTTTGAGGGGGCGGGGGGGCAGTGGCGGGGGAGAGTGTTTTGATGGGGGAGGAGAAACTTAAAAAAAAACTTGTTTCTGGCATAAAGGTCGGACTTTTATTTTTTATTTGTTATTGATTGATTGCTTATTACTTTTTGTGGTTTGTTTAGTGCTTTGTAAGTCTTGGTTCAGGTCCTCAGCTTCCTTCTATTTTTTATTTATTAACTAATTGTTTATTACTTTTTGGCCTTTGTTTAGTGCTTTGTAAGTCTTGGTGCAGGTCCTCGCAGCTTCCTTCTATTTTTTATTTGTTATTGAATGCTTATTTTTGTGCTTTGTTTAGTGCTTTGTAAGTCTCAGTGCTTTAAATGTACTATCCTGCGCTGAATTCTTAACTACCGGCAATGTTTTTCAGAGCTGGCCACATACGCTGACCCAAGTCGATTTGGAGTAAGTTTTAGCTGGCCAAAGTGGCATAAATGGCCAAAACTGGCGTAAGTGGCTGGGAACACCCCCTTTTGGAAAAAAAAACTCAACTATAAAAAATCGTATTTAACTGAGTTACTCTGGAGCAAGTTTATTGGGGGAAATGGCGTTTTTTAACTTACACTAGAAAAACCAACTTCCTCCAAAAAAATTGGAGCAAGTCATGGCCAAAATTGGGCCCAATGTTGTGCTATTTTAAATTCCTAAATTTTATTCATCTATAGCTTTGTTCCCTGACTAAAATTAACAATGACCCCTTTTATTACAAATTACTTGACAGTGCAACTATCCCAAATCACATCAGTTCCCAAAAAACAACCTTATGTTTTCCATAGGAGAAGTTATTTTGCATTTTCTTCTATCCTAATTTTTAGTTTTCTGTGATGTGTTGTTTTTCTGGCTCAGAAGGCAGGCTTGCCAGCTTTTGAAGCCTCCGCCCATTTTCACCAGCTGCTAAGGGGTGTTTTTATGGTTTTCCCCTCCCTGACAGCATGGCTCTAATTAAAACTTTACTGTGTTAGGCCCTCCACGTGAGCGCTTCAATCCCACTACTCCACTGCACACTGCTTTCTGTATAGAAAATTTCGGAAATTCGTTACCGAAATCGACCAATGAAGGATGTTAACATTTTAGCCCCGAACATCTAAATGTGGGGTGAGGACATGCGAGATGGTTTTGGGGTCAAGACCATCTTGCCCAATAATTTCATTGAAATTTCTTTCGAGTACCTGGCAGCATTGTGGTATGAGGACCACTCTATTTTCCTATGCTTCAGTAACTCTCTCTGAAATTAGTTTCATGATTACCCAACTCTAGCATTTGTTTCATCAGTTCTCGCTAAATAGCCTGTGCAGCAGAGCTGGCCTCCAGTCGTCTTAGTTAATCCTTGCCACTGGAGCAAGACCTAGCTCTGTCAAGCCTGTGTGGTGGCTGGTGTGCAATGGTCACCACATGTTAAAAAAATCCACAGGCATCTTCCACCCTTCAAGATTTAGTTCGGGACGTGGATTTTTAGGTCCTTCATTGAAACACCTGTGAACTTTCTGACGTGGAAGCAAGTCATCCTCGATTCGAGGGACTGCCTGTGATGATGATGTGGAGGAGACAGGAAGCTATAAAACCACCAGCATCTCGCAAAAAAGTTACTTGCGGAAAATTAACTTGCCAACAAGATTTTGCTAAATTGTATATGTGAGAATGCAACATTATGCTCTTGTGTGAAAATAACACAATTGCTTGGCATTGTGCCCTGTTGCCAGATTTGTACATATGCTAGGCTGCGTTCCACATCATTTCTTAGTTTGTTGTCAGATCTGGTTTTGTGTGCAAGCACACATTTCAAGCGCTCATTTCAAAAATCATAGGGTTAACTCTGAGAAGTACCAGAATGTTATATGTGCGGTGGTTGTGTTGAATCTGAGAATGAGGTACATTTGTAATTCTGGTGCAGTAACAGATTGGCACAGTGCCAGCATGGGAGAGGAAGAAAACACCAAGCCCCAATGAGAACGATGATTTACTATTTTGAAGAAGTTCTGGAAACCATTTCCCGAGTTTACAATAGATGAATGTACTTTGAGTGCTGAGTATCTTTTGCTTTGAAGATTTGCACATTTGTCTCCGTTTTGCCAACTATGGCATCAGTGCTGCATCTGAAACCAAGTACAGAATATAAGGGGACTAGTATCCACCAAGGTGCACCTTCCTCCAGTGAAATCAGTAAGAGTGTGCAGTGATTCCCAAAACAGTGAATTCATATTAGTACAAAAGGAACACGCTGTACATTGCCATTTATTTATGATGTTTCTTGTGATTTTGGCAGCAATAAATAAAAACATTGGATGGGGGAGAAGTAATGTTATATGGTACATCACATATAAGACGTCTCCTGCTAATTCTTGAAAATAGTAATTTCCAGTTTTCACCAGCTGTATAAACATTGTACAGGATGGTTCTGTATTTTTATCCCTAGCACATTGATTTTTGTGTGATATGTAAAACAAAAACCTTGGTTACTCAAAAGTAGTTATCTCTTAAAGTGTAAGAGGGACTGTGTGTCACCATATTACATTCCTCTTTCAGGGAGGTGGAAATCCAGAATGTCAGTAATATCTATTTATTACCAAGTGGAAGATGCCACTCTAAGTGTTATGGGTACTTTGAGCAGCGTTAATGTCATTCTTATATTGCGATATAGATTCAATAGAGAGCCATTTGATTGAAGCTCTTAAACTAAAAATACCAGATCAAATTGCACGTGCTGCATTGCATATTCTAATGTAAAATTGATCTTTGCTACATTGAGCGGATTTAATCTCTCATCCAACACTTAAAATACAGCTGATGTGGTCATTTATCTCATTGCTATTTGTAGGACCATACTGTGCACAAATTGTCATCCGCGTTTCCTACAATACAACAGTGACAACACTTCAACAGTAATTCATTGGTTGTAAAGCATTTTGAGATGTCCTGAGGTTGTGAAAGGTGCCATTCCAGGATCCAATGTGGACAGCAAGCCTGTTTCTGCTGAATTAAATGCACTCTTCTGAGTGAATATTTTGTAAAAGCATTCTGTAAAGTCCTGTCCCCTCAGTACAGATTCACACGAGGCATGTAGTGAAGTCAAGGTCACTCTGGACCTGCACCTTTATTTCTCAGCTCTGAAATGCTGCACTTGCCTGAGACCTGTCCTTATATACCTGTCTCTTGCAAGTGCACCCCTGGTGGTAAAGTATGCTGGTGGTTACAGGTCATATCTTATTACAGTCATGTATAGCATGTTAGGATACAGTTATATATAATAATGTAAGATACATGACATCACCTTCCCCCAAGGTCTTATTGTCTTTATAGGTTCAGTCACTCAGGTGGTCTACGCTCTTGCGTGGAGCGTCTGAGTTGTGGTTCAGTTGTTTGCCTTGGTGTCTGTTTTTCTTTGGGTGTGGTTGCTGGTATCTCACCTGGTCTGTCTGTTTCGATTAGTGTGATTGTTGTTGACTCGCCTGGGCTGCCTGTTGGGATTGCCCTTTCCTCAGGTTGTTCCCTCTGTCTGTCCACCAGGTGTGGTGCGAGTTCCACATTGTAGTCTGCCTCTGGTTCCGCAGTGTTGTTGGTAAATCTGCTTTTGACTTGGTCTACATGCCTCCGGCAGGTTTTGCCATTGTCCATTTGTACTACCAGTAGCCTGTTTCCTTCCTTGCCCGTTACTGTCCCTGCAAGCCATTTGGGAACCCTGCCATAGTTTAGTACAAACACTTTGTCCCCTATCTCATTCCATCTCCCCCTCGAATTTCTGTCATGGTACTCAGTCAGCTTACGGCGCTTTGCCTCAATGATTTCGTGCATGTCTGGGAGGATTAATGAGAGTCTTGTTTTTAAAGTCCTTTCCATCAACAGTTGCGCGGGGGGGGATCCCAGTCAGTCAGTGTGGACGAGATCTGTAGGCCAGCAGCAGCCACGACAGGCGACCCTGCAGCGTGGGACCTTGGATTTTAAGCATGCCTTGTTTAATGATTTGCACTGCTCTCTCCGCCTGGCTGTTGGAGGCCGGCTTGAACGGTGCCGTCTTGACGTGATTTATGCCGTGGTCAATTATAAAGTCTTGAAATTCTGCGCTGGTGAAGCACGGACCATTGTCACTAACCAATGTGTCAGGGATTCCGTGCGTTGTAAACATGGTTGCGAGGCTCTCCACAGTGGTGGAGGTTGTGCTCGAGTTTAAAATGATGCATTCGATCCACTTTGAAAATGCATCTACAACTACGAGGAACATTTTGCCCATGAATGGGCACGCATAGTTTACGTGCACACGCGACCACAGTTTGGTAGGCCAGGCCCAGGGGCTCAGTGGAGCCTCCCTGGGGGCATTGCTGAGTTGGGCACAAATGGTGCACCTTCGGACGCAGAGCTCCAAGTTCGCGTCAATACCAGGCCACCAGACGTGGGATCTGGCTATGGCCTTCATGAGAACGATCCCCGGGTGATCTCGGTGGAGCTCCCGGACAAATGCCTCTCTGCCTCGCAGAGGCATGACGACTCGGCTGCCCCACATCAGGCAGTCTGCTTGTAGTGATAGCTCATGCATGTGCCTGTGAAAGGGTTTTAATTCCTCGGGGCAGGCATCGCGAGCCTCTGCCCAGTCACCGGTTAGGACACATCTTTTTACTAAGGATAACGTGGGGTCGCTGGCCATCCAGGCTCTGATTTGGCGAGCCGTTATGGGCGAACCTGTGGACTCAAAGGCATTGATTGCCATGACCATCTCACAGTCCTGTTCGTCAGACCCTTCCGTGGTCGCCAGGGGTAGCCTGCTGAGCGCGTTGGCACAGTTGTCTGTGCCTGGTCTGTGCCTTATGGTATAGTCGTAGGACGCCAGCATGAGTGCCCACCGTTGAATTCGCGCCGAGGCGTTGGCATTTATTGCCTTGCTCTCGGATAGGAGGGACGTGAGGGGCTTGTGGTCGGTTTCTAACGCGAACTTGGCCCCGAAAAGGTATTGGTGCATCTTTTTGACACTGTACACGCACGCGAGCGCCTCCTTCTCTACCATTCCGTACCCGCGCTCCGCCCGCGAAAGTGACCTGGAGGCATAAGCTATGGGTTGTAATTTGCCCGCACTGTTGACATGTTGCAAAACGCACCCAACCCTGATGCATCGCATGTGAGAACTAGCTTTTTACCTGGGTCAAAGAAAGTCAAAAAACTGTTGGAACACAGAAGGTTGCGTGCCTTATTGAAGGCGCGTTCCTGGGCATCCCCCCCAAAACCAATCGCACCCCTTCCTGAGTAGCACGTGGAGAGGCTCCAGCAGCGTGCTTAAGTTTTGCATAAAGTTCCCAAAGTAATTGAGTAGCCCGAGAAAGGCGCGCAGTTCTGAGACATTCCGGGGCCTGGGTGCCAGGCGAATTGCTTCTGTTTTGGACTCTGTTGGGCGGATTCCATCAACGGCAATCCTTCTGCCCAAAAATTCAACCTCGGGTGCGAGAAACAGGCACTTGGATTTCTTGACTCGTAGGCCTACCCGATCCAACCGCTTTAGTACTTCCTCCAAATTACGGAGATGGGAGTCGGTGTCCCTGCCCGTGATAAGTATGTCGTCTTGAAATACAACCGTCCCCGGGATGGACTTGAGCAGACTCTCCATGTTGTGCTGGAATATGGCAGCTGCCGACCTGATGCCAAATGGGCATCGATTGTACATGAAAAGGCCTCAATGTGTGTTGATGGTGGTGAGTAGCTTGGATTCCTCGATCAATTCTTGCGTCGTATACGCAGATGTGAGGTCTAATTTTGAGAAATGTTTACCTCCAGCCAATGTGGCAAATAAGTCCTCCGCTCTGGGCAGTGGGTACAGGTCCTGTGGGGAGACTCTGTTTATGGTAGATTTGTAGTCCCCACAAATTCGTACGGATCCATCAGGCTTGATGACTGGGACGATGGGACTTGCCCAGTCGCTAAATTCCACAGGTGATATAATGCCTTCCCGCAGAAGCCTGCCTAAATTCGTGTTCAATCTTTTCCCTCATCACATAGGGTACAGCTCTGGCCTTGTGATGGACCGGTCTAGCATCCTGTGTGATGTAAATTTTGACTTTGGCCCCTTTGAAAGTGCCCACACCTGGCTGAAAGAGATGTTCAAATCGCTTTATAACTGTTGAGCAGGAGGTCTGTTCCTCTAATGACATGGCATGGACATCATCCCATTTCCAGTTTAGTTTTGCCAGCCAGCTTCTCCCCAGCAGTGCTGGGGGGTCTCCAGGGACAATCCATAGGGGAAGTCGGTTCACTGTCCCTTTGTGTGTGACAGAGAGCATGGCGCTGCCGAGGACTGATATGATTTCTTTGGTATAGGTCCTCAGTGTGGTGTCGACCCTTGTGAGTTTTGGTCTGTCTCTTTTATGCGGCCACAGTTGTTCAAATTGTTGAGCGCCCATGAGAGATTGACTCGCTCCCATATCCAGCTCCATATTGACAGATATCCTGTTGAGTAGGACCTTCATCATTATCGGAGGCGTCCTGTTGTAGGAGCAGCGGCCATTGATCGTGTTGACCCACTGTACATCGGTGTCCCGGGTACTGTCCCCACCATCTTCTGGTCCGCTTTCCGACCCATCCGATTCGTATACCAGCCGACCTGCCGTTTTTTTGCACATGCGGGCCAAATGCCCTGTATATTCACAATTTTTGCAAACAGCCTGCTGAAATCAACATCCCCTTGATGAGTGCCCACCCCCACATCTCCAGCACAGACCTGTTCTATTGTTTAAAGTGTTCCCAAAGAATGAGCTGCGTGTGGCTGATCTCTCTTAAGCTTCTCTCAGTTTGTAGTTGATTGCTCGCATTGTGGGTTGATGAGGTGTGAACAGCCGTTCCTGTGGCCTTTGATGGCTTCTGCCTGCTGTCGAGAACCTGTTCTCCCGGTTTTGACTGTGTGTGGTGGTAGCAGCTTGTTTAGTGCTGTGAACTTCTTGTTCCAATATTTCGTTAGTTGTCGTACCTGCATTGTAAATCAACCTCGTTTCTTCTTCCCCCACCAAGAATGTCTGTGCAACCAGTGCTGCTGCCTCTAAGGTCAGGTTCTTGGTCTCTATGAGCTTTCAGAATGTGCCTGCGTGGCCTATTCCTTCAATGAAAAAGTCTCTTAGCATTTCTCTCCTCAGTTCATCGGAGAACTCACAGAAACTAGCCAACCTCCGAAGTTCCGCCACGAAGTCGGGAATGCTCTGGCCCACATAGCGTCTGTAGTTGTAGAACCTGTGTCTGGCCATGTGTAGGCTGCTCGCTGGCTTTAGGTGGTCTCTTACCAGTGTGCTGAATTCTTCAAACGACTTGCTTGCTGGTTTCTCGGGTGCTAACAGATCCTTCATTAAAGCGTATGTTTTCGAGCCACAGCTGGTCAAGAGATGGGCTCTTCTCTTGTCTGCCTTATCGTCGCCTAACCAGTCTTTGGTTACAAAGCTTTGCTGGAGCCTTTCTATAAAGTCCTCCCAATTGTCTCCCGCATTGTACTTTTCATCTGATCCGTTGTTCGCCATTCTGTGGATTCTGTAATCCCGTAACCCGTCGCCATTGTAAAGTCCTGTCCCCTCAGTACAGATTCACACGAGACATGTATTGAAGTCAAGGTCACTCTGGACCTGCACCTTTATTTCACAGCTCTGGAATGCTGCACTTGCCTGAGACCTGTCCTTATATACCTGTCTCTTGCAAGTGCACCCCTGGTGGTAAGGTATGCTGGTGGTTACAGGTCATATCTTATTACAGTCATGTATAGCATGTTAGGATATAGTTATATATAATAATGTAAGATACATGACACATTCAAATGTGCATTATGCTCAAGAAATAATTCACATTATGCCCCTAACAGAAGGCAAGTTACCAATTGTATTAATAACACTAGAACCAAATATAATTACAATATTGAAAGATTCATCCAGGAAAGTGAATGGACAAAATATTGTAGCGGGAAAATCTATCCATGAAACGGAAATGAAAAACTGTTTTGTCTAAGAGCCTGATAATTGTTACAGGTAAGTACAAGTGGCCTGAATTTGCGGTCGGAGGTTTCCCACGGACGAATGCCTCCGAATCGCAAGAAAAGTATGAACCCAGCTGATGGCCCAGGAGGTTCGAACACTTGCGGTCCTGGGTCTCTTCATGTACATACAGGTACACATATCCCAGGGGTGCATGCGATTCGCAAGCGTCCGTGGGATCATGTGGATCAGGCCAATCAATCACAAAGGGGAATCCCCATTATGCTTATGGGGATTCCATTTAAGTACTGAATCCCCATAAGCAAAACAGGAATCCCTTAAAAATTACAATTACTCATCAGTTAAATAAAAATAAATCATTACATGTTCAAAATTAATTAAAATACAATTCAATTAAACAATTAAAAAATATATGTATATTTAAATAATGTAAAGAAAAATATTTGTATATTTATTTAAACTCTTAATCTGGTGAAAGAAGGCACTGTACCTGCTTTTACCAGGTGTAAGAGTTTAATGGGCATTCGTTGGGAAGTAGTTGGGCAAATGGCTCAACTCTGCGCCAGTGAATGTCCATTTCCTGGGGGTGCGATGGATCTGTCAAGTTGAAATTTGACAGATCGCAAGTTCCGGGTTTTCGTGCATGTGCAGCGCACGCAGAAACCCGGAACCTGTGGGGCACTTATGGCCGCATACACAATCATAGGTCCCGGAAAATCTGGGCCAAGATCTTTCTTGTAATTCAAAACATGTACATACAGTTGTGTTACCTATTCTACTACTATACTCAGTGCTGTGCAGTCATCAAGATCCATGGCGCGGCCCTGGACACCGTGGACCACTTCCCATATCTCGGGAGCCTACTATCAACAAGAGCAGGCATCGACAATGAGATCCAACACTGCCTCCAGTGCGCCAGTGCAGCCTTTGGCCGTCTGAGGAAAAGAGTGTTTGAAGACCAGGCCCCCAAAACTGCCACCAAGCTCATGATCTACAGGGCTGTAGTATTACCTGCCCTCCTGAATGGCTCAGAGACATGGACCATGTACAGCAGACACCTCAAGCCGCTGGAGAAATATCACCAACACACGATGTCTCCGCAAGATCCTACAAATCCCCTGGGAGGACAGGCGCACCAACATCAGCGTCCTCATCCAGACTAACATCCCCAACATTGAAGCACTGACCACACTCGATCAGCTCTGCTGGGTAGGCCACATATTTCGCATGCCAGACACGAGACTCCCAAAGCAAGTGCTCTACTCGGAGCTCCTTCATGGCAAACGAGCCAAAGGTGGGCAGTGGAAACATTACAAGGACACCCTCAAAACCTCCCTGATAAAGTGCGACATCCCCACTGACACCTGGGAGTCCCTGGCCCAAGACCGCCCTAAGTGGAGGAAGTGCATCCAAGAGGGCGCTGAGCACCTCGAGTCTCAACGCTGAGAGCATGCAGAAATCAAGCGCAGACAGCAGAAAGAGCGTGCGGCAAACCAGTCCCACCCACCCCTTCCCTCAACAACTATCTGTCCCACCTGTGACAGAGTCTGTGGCTCTCGTATTGGACTGTTCAGCCACCAAGGAACTGATTTCAGGAGTGGAAGCAAGTCTTCCTCGATTCCAAGGACCTGCCTATGATGATGATGATTCAGTGAACTGCATATATATAAATAAAAATATAAAACAGCAAGAATATTTTGATACTGTTTGCAATGAAGCAGTACTTCAAAATATGTGCAAAGAATAATAAAAGATGAATGTCATTTAGATAATGTAGATTTTCACTTTTTTTTTTCAAGTCAAGATTTACAAAATTTACAAAGCACTATTGAGCTGTGGGAGTTACCCATTCCATGTAGCTTCCCCTTCCCCACCCCCACCCCTACTCCTTTAGGACATCAGCCATAGACCAACTGAATGAAGATGCAATAAACCCCACCACAACCTGGCCTAAAAAGGACTTAAAGAAACTTTGGATAGCTACATCACAGAACTCAGCAGTGGATAGCGACTGTTTTTTCGCCAGTGGGATTAGCTGATTGACTAAAGAGTAAATGTTCTGTCAGATATGCCCAACCAAATAATAATAGTATGCATTGTTGCCATGTCACTGTAGAGGAGGTTATTACCAGACAACACATTGTCATGGAAAGTTTTGTGGAAATCACCTAATGAAATTAGCAAATACCTTCCTCCAACATGCTTTGGTACGTGGTGGGCGTATCAAAGAGCTGACAACTTTCATATGTGTTCCCTAATCTGTTGTAGTAGAGTCTTCTCCTTGAAAAGCACAATTCAGAGAAGGCCCTGCTGCAACTGTGAAATCATATGGTTACATAAAAGTAAGTCCAGACAGTAAAAGCAGAAATCTGCTATTCTGAATCATCATCCAAATTTGTGTTGGTTTTGGGGTGTAACTCTGAGGAGCTGGTCACTTTGTAATGTGCAGATATTCAGTAACATTTTCAAGGATTGAAGTTTGATGCTTGAAGTTATGTTTGCAATGGCAGAGAATCAAAAATGAATTGATTTACTCCAAGTGTAGGGAACAAAATAATAGACTTCACTAGATGTCATTCGAGAGAACTTTGGGAACATAACTTTAAATTTACTTTTATATTCGGACCTTTTGAAAAACAAAACTATAAGACTGGTTCAGACGATTAATCCTGATTCAATTATCCTTGCCTTAACTTCATTTTGAGAGTTTGCTCAACATTTAGGAGTCGAAAATCCCGCAAAATATCACAGTCATCATACTGCACTACAAAGGGAGAATTCCCATGTTGTTTTCAGCATAATTTCAGTTTTAAAATCAGGAAAAGTAAAGTTTTTTGGAAACCATTCAAGCTATTTTTGTCCCAAAATGGATCCCCTTGAATTCTCTTGTTCTTTTGGGCCCCTCCTGTGATCTGTCCGCTGAGTTACCTAATTTACAATTTATAATGAGGGCCAGTGACTGCAGCTCTGAGTTTCCTGCATTTACACTTGCAAAGTACTTGGGGTAAGCTCGGCTAAAAATGATAAGGTGCGGTTGTTGCCAGGATCAGCTGAAGCTGAAGTGAACAGTTTCAGAGCCTGAAGTGTGTGGCGAGTTGCAGCAGTGATTTGTTTTGTGTGTTGCCATTCTGTCTATACTGTGCCACCTGATTAAGTCAGTCAGCACCAAATCGGTGCACTCTTTCCTGTGTGAGTCACCAAGAATAACAAAGCACAATGTCAGTGCACATTTTATTTTATTGCAATCAAGGCTAAAGTGAATGTGCCTGGGCAGCATGGTGTCGCCTCCTACATTTGACTGGTATGGTGCTGTGAAGGGGAAGGCCAGAGGTTTGCCAAGTGCTGCTGTTCTATGGGACGATAGTCTCAGGCATGTTGACTCCAGCCACCACCATTCCACATGGCCCTGGTTCTATGCTCCCACTGATCAGTCGGATGGCTGCTCTGACGAAAGACCCAATAGATAGCATTGTGCATCGCAGTTACTTATGGTCTGGAAGTTGGTATGCAGTGTGCTGCTCTCTTCCAAGATGCCACCCGAGCTGCAGATTCTGCTTTTGTAGATGAGTAGGCACCGACTTGTCCCTGGCTGCCTCTTAGACGAGGGTCTGCTGCAGATTTTAAAGAAGCTACCATATGCTTCATTGGTATGTGCAATGGAGAAAGAGCTTCCCTGATGTTGCTGCAAATGGGAGCTGTTGACTCGAGTCATATATCAGTTGCAGCACATCTTCGCAGACTGAGCTCAGAGCCTGCACATAGATGTGGTGTTTCTGTAGCAGCTTTCTTTTTAGGCGATCTGTGTCCCATGACTCCTAAGCCATAGGCAACTTTCTCTTCAGCCTCCGCTGGGAAGGTAGCACATCCTGAACCATCTCCCACCCCTCTGGTTCTCACCAAGGCAGCCTATCTCCACTTCCGTATCATCGCCCATCTTCACCCCTGCCTCAGCTCATCTGCTGCTGAAACTCTCAACCATGTCTTTGTTACCTCTAGACTCGACTATTCCAGTGCTTTCCTGGCCGGCATTCCACCTTGCACCATTTGTAAACTTGAGCTCATCCAAAACTTGGCAGCCCATGTCCTAACTTGCACCGTCCCGTTCAACCATAACCCCTGTGCTCGCTGACCTACATTGGCTTCCCGTTCAGCAATGTTTTGATTTAAAAATTCTCATCCCTGTTTTCAAACCCCACCATGGCCTCGCCTCTCCCTTTCTCTTGTCACCTCCTCCATCCCTATAACTCTTCGAGATCTCTGGACTCATCCAATTTTGGCCTCTGGTGCATCACCGATTTTCTTCGCTCCATCATTAGCAGCCGTGCCTTCAGCTGTCTAGGACCTAAACTCTGGTATTTCTTCCCTAAACCTGTCAATCTCTCACTCCTCCTTTAAGGCTCTCCTTAAAACCTACCTCTTTGACCAAACTTGTGGTCACCTGTCCTAATATCTTCTTACTTTGTTCGGTGTTCGATTTTGATATCATCATCCTCAACATAGGCAGCCCCTCAAAATCGAGGAAGACTTGCTTCCACTCTAAAAGTGAGTTCTCAGGTGACTGTACAGTCCAATACGGGAATTATAGTCTCTGTTACAGATGGGACAGACAGTCGTTGAAGGAAAGGGTGGGTGGGGAGTCTAGTTTGCCGCACGCACCTTCCGTTGCCTGCGCTTGTTTTCTGCATGCTCTCGGCGATGAGACTCGAGGTGCTTAGCGCCCTCCCGGATGTTCTTCCTCCACTTAGGGCAGTCTTTGGCCAGGGACTCCCAGATGTCGGTGGGGATGTCGCATTTTATCAAGGATGCTTTGAGGGTGTCCTTGAAATGTTTCCTCTGCCCACCTGAGGCTCGCTTGCAGTGTAGGAGTTCAGAGTAGAGCACTTGCTTTGGGAGTCTTGTGTCAGGCATGCGAACAATGTGGCCCACCCAATAGAGCTAGTTGAGTCTGGTCAGTGCTTCAATGTTGGGGATGTTGGCCTGATCGAGAACACCGACGTTGGTGCGTTTGTCCTCCCAGGGAATTTGCAGCATCTTGCGGTGATATTGTTGGTGGTATTTCTCCAGCGATTTGAGGTGTCTACTGTACATGGTCCAGGTCTCTGAGCCATACAGGAGGGCGGGTATCACTGCAGCCCTGTAGACCATGAGCTTGGTGCCAGATTTGAGGACCTGATCTTCGAAAACTCTCTTCCTCAGGCGGCCGAAGGCTGCGCTGGCACACTGGAGGCGGTGTTGAACCTCGTCGCTGATGTCTGCCCTTGCTGATAATAGGCTCCCAAGGTATGGAAAGGTATGGAAATTTTGATAATCGCTCTTGTGAAGGGCCTTGTGACGTTTTACTATATTAAAGGCACTATATTTCTTTGATCCCCATCCTGGACAATCTATACATATGTCTTAAGACCGATTTTAACTTGGTGCATATTCGAGTTTGGCAGGGTGTGAAGTGAAAGGGATCTTCTGCCGTGAGTTCAATGTGAAGCCTGGGCTGATTTAACTCAATAGAATATCACGGGAGAGCTACCCTCTCAATTACCTGTAGAATCGGGCTGCCCGCCCCCTGCCGTGTGCAATTTCCAACTTGAGCTTCGACTATACTTAAAGCGGGGATGCATTCTCCGCTTGCATTTCCTGTGTTGAACCTGTTTTTCAACTGGTGAAAATTGTTCAATTATTCTCTCTGGCAGCCGGGATGAACAGAATGGTTGCCCTGTGATTTTCTAATGGCGGTTTTAATTGAGGAAGTGAGGGAAAGAGGGAGCAATTCTTCCCCAAAATCTGCAAGGGTGTCTCCCAAGGCCAGGATTAGGCAGGCATGGACAGAGGTGGCTGATAAGGTCAATGCCTTTAGCCTTACCTTCAGGACCTGGATCAGTGTCGGCTGAGAATCCACAACCTCACAAGAGCAGCAATGGTGAGTACTCCTCTTAATTTCTGCTCTTTTCTAAACAGCGTCTCACAACACTCTTTTCACTCTCTCCCCACAATCATAAAGGACAAACCGCAATGCCTCTCTTCTTATAAACGCTCACCTCTTACTTTCTTCTCTTCACATCACACTGACACCATTCTCTTCTGGCATATTACCAATTTTCAATTTCCTCTATGTCCTTTTCAGCAGAACTAGCCTCCTGCCCAAGAAGACACCTCTCAAGTGCTCCATCCCTCCCAGACACCAGCTCAGATATTGGTATTTTGTTTATTCGTTTCTGGAATGTGGGCGTCGCTGGCAAGGCCAGCATTTATTGCTCATCCCCAATTGCTCTTGAGAAGGTGGTGGTGAGCTGTCTTCTTGAACCTCTGCATATCTTGTGGTGAAGGTACTCCCACAGTGCTGTTAGAGATTTTGACCCAGCGACGATGAACCAATGGCGATCTATTTCCAAGTCAGGATGGTATGTAACTTGAAGGGGAATTTGCAGGTGATGATGTTCTCACGCGCCTGCTGTCCTTGTCCTTCTAGGTGGTAGAGGTCGTAGGTTTGGGAGATGCTGCTGAAGAACCCTTGCCAAGTTACTGCAGTGCATCTTGTCGATGCTACACACTGTAGTTATGGTGCACCAGTGATGCAGTGAGTGAATGTTTAAGTAGTGGATGGCGTGGCAAACAAGTGGGCTACTTTGTGCTGGATGGTGTCAAGCCTCTTGAGTGTTGTTGGAGCTGCACTTATCCAGGCAAGTAGAGATTATTCCATCAGACCCCTAACTTATGCCTTAAAGATGGTGGAAAGGCTCTGGGGTGTCAGAAGGTGAGACCCTCGCCGCAGAATACCCAGTCTCTAACCTGCTCTTGTAGCCACAGTATTTATGTGGCTGGTCCAGTTACATTTCTGGTCAATGGTGACCCCTAGATGTTGAAAGTAAGAGATTCAGTAATGCCAAGGGGAGGTGGCAAGGCTCTGCTTGGTG
The DNA here is from genome assembly GCF_044704955.1 of Pristiophorus japonicus. Classification (NCBI taxonomy): domain Eukaryota; kingdom Metazoa; phylum Chordata; class Chondrichthyes; family Pristiophoridae; genus Pristiophorus; species Pristiophorus japonicus. Next base: position 331,282,960 of record NC_091978.1, read on the forward strand.
GAGATAGTCATTGCCTGATACTTGTGTGGCGCAAATGTTACTTGCCACTTATCAGCCCAAGCCTGAATGTCATCTAAGTCTTACTGCAAGCGAGCATGGACTGCTTCATGATCTGACGATTTGTGAATAGAACTGAATACTGTGCAATCATTCGCGAACATCCCGCTTCTGTCCTTATGATGGAGGGAAGGTGATTAATGAAGCAGCTGAAGATGGTTGGGCCTTGGACACTGCCCTGAAGAACCCCTGCAGCGATGTCCTGGTGCTGAGATGATTGGCCTCCAATGACTACAACCATCTTCCTTTGTGCTAGGTATGACCCCGACAAGTGGAGAGTTTTTCCCCCTGATTCCCATTGACTTCAGCTTTACTAGGGCTCCTTGATGTCACAATTGGTCAAATGTTGCCTTGATGTCAAGGGCACTCACTCTCACCTCACCTCTGGAATTCAGCTCCTTTGTCCCTGTTTGGACTAAGGCTGTAATGAGGTCTGGAGCTGCGTGGTCATGGTGGAACCAAAATTGATCACTGGTGAGCAAGTTATTGCTGAGTAACTGCTGCTTGATAGCACTGTCAATGACACCTTCCATCACTTTGTTGATGATTGAGAGTAGACTGATGAGGCAGTAATTGGCCGGATTGAATTTGTCCTGCTTTTTGTGGACAGGACATACCTGGACAGTTTTCCACATTGTCGAGTAGATGCCAGTGTTATAGCTGTACTGGAACAGCTTGGCTAGAGGCGCAGCTAGTTCTGGAGCACAAGTGTTCAGAATTACTGCCGGGATGTTGTCGGGGGCCATAACTTTTGCTGTATCCAGTGCGCTCAGCTGTTTCTTGATATCACGTGGAATGAATCGAATTAGCTGAAGTCTGGCTTCTGTGATGGTGGAGACCTAAGGCGGATGCCAATATGGATCATCCACTTAGCACTTCTGGCTGGAGATGGTTGCAAATGCTTCAGCCTTGTCTTTTGTACTTGCATGCTGGGCTCCGTCAACATTGAGGATGGGAATATTCATGGCGCCTCCTCCTAGCTTTAGTTGTTTAATTGTCCACCACCATTCACGACTGAATGTGCCAGGATTGCAGAGCTTGATCTGATCCGTTGATTGTGGGATCGCTTCGCTTTGTCTATAGCATGTTGCTTCCACTGTTTAGCATGTATGTAGTTCTGTGTTGCAGCTTCCCCAGGTTGGCACCTCATTTTTAGGTACCTGGTGCTGCTCCTGGCATGCGTTCCTGCACTCCTCATTGAACCAGGGTTAGTCCCCGGGCTTGTTGATAATGGTAGAGAGAGGAATATGCGGGGCCATGAGGTTACAGATTGTGGCGGAATGCAATTCTGCTGTTGCTGATGGCCCATAGCGCCTCATGGATGCCCAGTTTTGAGCTGCTAGATCTGATCTTAATCTATGCCATTTAGCTTGGTGGTAGTGCCACACAAAACGAAGGAGGGTGTCCTCAGTGTGAAGACGGAATTTCATCTCCACAAGGTCACTGCTACCAATGCGGTCATGGACAGATGCATTTGCAACAGATAGATTGGTGAGGACGAGGTCAAATAGGTTTTTCCCTTGTGTTAGTTCTCTCACTACCTGCCGCATGCCCAGTCTGGCAGCTATGTCCTTTAGGAGTCGGCCAGCTCGGTGGTTAGTAGTGGTGCAACCGAGCCACTCTTGGTGATGGACATTGAAGTCCTCCACCCAGAGTAAATTCTGTGCCCTTGCTACCTTCAGTGCTTCTTCCAAGTGATGTTCAACATGGAGGAGTACTCATTCATTGGCTGAGGGAGGGCGGTAGGTGTAATCAGCAGGATGTTTCCTTGCCCATGCTTGACCTGAAGCCATGAGACTTCATGGGGTCCGAAGTCAATGTTAAGGACTCCCAGAGCCACTGAAGGATCGAAACAAGAGGAACAGCAGTCGTCCACCAGGTTTAGTGAGGCCACTGGGGGAGCACCTCATAGGGGTCGTAGACTTAGAAAACCGTCTTTTAAGAAAAGCAATATGGGTTAAGCACTTAGGTGAGAAATAAATTCAAGATAATCCTTCTTGTGTCATATGATTGGTTAGCTTTATTGGGGATGTATCCAGACATATAAAGCTTTTGTGCCATTTCTTCCTGGAACTGGCATTATGTTCAACAGATGTAGAGAAACCATTAAGTTTGAGAGGTACTTGTTTTTAGAAACATTATCATTAAAAAACTTGGTGGTCCTATTCCGTTGTGTAATGCTGTGATATGCAGGCCTTTATATAATTAGATTGATTGTCCCTAGATATATTCAGCTTTGACAGACATCATCATGTCTATTCTAAAAACTTACATTGACACAATCATACTTTGCTGTAGGTTTGTCTAATGAGGGAGCCAATTGTTTGGAATTATATGTCTCCATTTTGGATCACATTAGACATTAGGAAATAGAACTACACACCACTGAACATCACTGTGCTAAGGCAAGTTATTAAAGGCTGTCTGAAATACTTTTGAGAAAGTTAAAGAGGGAGGTAATTATAATAAACACTTAAGGGTCAATTTTACCCCCCCCCCCCAAGCGCCCCCCCCCCCCCCCCCAGCCCAGCAGGAATGGTGCAGTTGGGGGGGTTAAGATGATTTCAGTAGAACATACATGCCATTTTAACCATGGGTCTGACTGAGGCCCACACAGTCTACAACCCGTAAGTGAAAGGTGGCACCAGCAAGGATCCTGGACACAGGAGGCTCAGGTAAGTTATTTTAAAAAAATTGTTAGGGTACTTTGTAAGCAAGAAAGAGTGCACCTCCATGCCTCAAAAGACTACCTTGGGCATTCTTTGCTCGAGGATCCCCCCACTCACCCCATCCCTGACTTGCTGACACTCCTCCTCACAAATCCTTACCTTGCAGAGCACCATGGGCTAGACTTTCCTATCATTTTCGGCGGGTTCTCACCAATTTTTTGGCGGTACAGCTCTTTTTCCGCCCGGCGAAAGTTTCCCCATTATTTTTTTAGTGGTATCGGCCAAATCTGAAAATGCTTGCCGGGACCAAACCATTGACGGGCACAGCCGAGAAAATCTCCAGGGCGTAAGTTTGGCCTCAACAGAACCCCGTCCAGATTGCTGAGGGAACCGCCCTGTGAAAGCTGCTTAAACAGGGTGGTCGGTGAGTACTCTGCAAAGAAAGGTAAGTTAAAGGTTCTTTTTTTAAAATTTAAAAATGGCGATTAGGTGTAAAAGTGTCTTGGGAATGTTCTTTACCTTTTTTTTTAGTGAAATTTAAAAAAAAGTTTCCCCCCTCCCTAAGCCCAACTGCAGCCTCGGAGAAAATTTTTAAAAAACGCCCATTTTACTTAGTTTCCTCTTAACTGCCAAGGATAAAGGCACAACACCCATTTTCTCGCTGGGCGATTAGTTTTAACATAAAAGTGTAAATTTTGACCAGTGTTACTGACCAAACATTAGCATTTTTTCTGGGCAATCGGGCGTTGAGGGGCTCTTGGGAAAGTCTCGCCCATGTCTGTGGGTTCCTGGCAGTAGCTGACCCACCAGCTATTTTGACTCCTGCTGCAGGCAGTGGCGTAATTCCTGCTGGCTTTGGGTGGGAGTTAGTGTCGGATCATGTAAATGAGGCCTGGGAGTTAAAATCTCCTAAACCTCACTCTCCGGAGTCTGCACGGTTCGCTGCCTGCTTCCGGCCCCAATTCCCCCATCCTGAATTGAAATTGGCCCGTTAAAATTACCTTAGCTGTTTAATGTATAGCACATGAAAATGCAAATAAATTGTTTTATAAATATGTCACATGGCATATTATGAGCATAGTTTGACTTTCCTTAAGGAATATTTCCTAACATATTTGGATAATTGCTAAAATCACTTGTCTTTGCAAATGGTAATGGGTTGAATTGTCTGTAATCAGATAATAAAAGCTCTGTACTACAGAAATCCAGCCTGGTCATTCTTTCCTGATAGGTATATCCTCGCATTTCTGGTATTATCCTTATAAATCTTTTCTGCACCTCCTCCAGTGACTCTATATCATTATAATATGGTGTCCAGAATTGTACTTGGTACTCCAGGTATGGCCTAACTAAAGTTCAGTACATGTTAAGCATAACTTCTCTACTTTTCAATTCTATCCTTTTAGAAATAAACCTAGTGCTTGGTTTGCTTTTTTTGTGGCCTTATTAACCTGGATTGCTACAGTTAGTGATTTGTATATTTGTACTCTGAGAACGCTTTGCCCTTCTACCCCATTTAGATTCTTATTTTCCAAGTAATATGTGACCTCCCTATTCTTCTCACCAAAATGTAGCACTCCACATTTATCTGTGTTGAAATTCATTTGCCAATAGATTCCCATTCGGTAAGTTTATTAATGTCTTCTTGTAATTTATTGCCGTCCTCCTAAGTATTGACCCTCCCCCCCCACCCCCCACCCCCAATTTGGCGTCATCCGCAATTTAAAAATTATGTTTTTGATTCCAAAATCTAAATTGTTGATATAAATTGGTCCCAGCATGGAACACCACTTCCTACCTTCTGCCACTCTGAATTGCTACCTTTAGCCACTACTCTCTGCTTTCTGTCTTGAAACCAGCTAGCTATCCATTCTACTACTTGTCTCCGAACTCCGCATTCTCTGACATTATTCATTAGTCATGTGGTACCTTATTGAAGGCATTTTGAAAACCTAGATAAATTACATCAACTGCATTATCCGTGTCTACTCTCTCTGTTACCTCTTCAAAATATTCTATGAGGTTGATGGCGCAAGACTTTCCATTTTGAAATCCATGTGAACGATTCATTATTATATTTTTGGTTTCTAAATGCTCTTCTATTTGTTCCTTTAGTAGGGATTCCATTATTTTTCCCACCACTGATGTTAAGCTGACTGGTCCAAAGTACCGTGAACATGATCCATCTCCCTTCTTAAATATAGGTAATACGTTCGCTACCCACCAGTCCTCTGACACTACACCTTTTTTTGACAAATTATTAAATATGTGTAGTAATGCCTCTGCTAACTGTGCCCTAGATTCTTTTAAAATGCACGGATGTAATCTGTCCAGACCAGAGGTTTTATCCTCTGAGTTTTTTCAAATTAATATTTTTATTTTTTTATTTTAAATGCGGCTATCTCATTTCTAATCTCATTATACAAGGTTGCCCCCCGACTAAAAAGTTGGACACCGACCATTTTTTTAGTTTTTTCTCTAGCCCAATCCATGGGACGAAGATTCGAGCAATATTCAGCTCTTTAACTTTTTATTTGGTCGGGGCGGTGTTCTTGGTGGCTGCGGGGCAGAAGTGCCCTTGGATCAGGGCGGATGTTGGTCCGAGTATTCAGCGCCATGCTGATGACATCAGTGCAACGCAGACGTGCCACATCGCGCTGATGCATCACAACGTCCCTCCCTTCAGTTAAAGGGGAGGGCTGTTGCGAACTCTGCAGCCATGTTATTGGCACCTACTGGGCCAGTGGCCCGGTACCCTAGAGCGGGTGCAGGCTGCCTGTTGGTAGCCCGGCCGAACCCGTGGCTGCCATTGTTGGGCTGATTTGGAGTCGGCCGACAATTAAAATAAAATGGAGGCAGCGGCAGCGTGCCCTCCCCTTTAAGGGCGGACACGCCACCAAGCCACACACAGCTTCCTGCAGGGAAAGTTGTCGGAGCACCGAGCGGCGGCTGATTCGCTCCCACATGGCGATTGCCCACGGGACAATTTTCTGCGGGGCAATATCCCACGCGGGGCGGAAAGGGGTCATTGCCGATTGGTAGAGGGTCAGCGCATGCCCGTGGGGCGGCAACATGAGCGGTGCGGTGACGAGCACTGCTTGAAAAAAAGGAGAGCAATTTCAGAAATATTGGTGACTCTGCGCCGACTGAGCAGTGAGTCCTTACCGACCTGTGGCTGCCTTTTTGAGGCAGTCACGACTCTTAAAGAAAGGGACAATTTCGGCCCCAGTATTTTGTCCACCTGATCTGTCTCCCTGGTAAATACTGAAGCAAAGTAATTCTTTTATATTTCTGTCATTTCTATCACTGCCTGTGATTTTATCCTGTCCATCCCTCAGTTGCCTATTCCCATCCCAACCTCTTTATTAATTTATGTGCCTGTAGACCAGTCTACTATTTTTGTTTATGTTCCTTGATAAATTAATTTCATAGTTCCTCTTTGCCTTCATAATTTTTTTTTTACTTCTCACCGAATCTCTTCGTATTCTCCATTGTTATGCTCTCCCCTGCTGTCCATATACTTAGTGTATGCCTCTTTCCTTACCCTCAATTTTCATCTTATGTCTTTATTCATCCATGGTGTCTCATTAATGTTTAACTTGCTCTTGCTTTTTAGCGGAATATGTTTTTTCTGAAGTCTGTTAAACAGCATTTTAAATGTTTACCATTGCTATTCTATTTCATTGTTTGCTGATATGGTTGTCTATTTTATTTTCCCAAGTTCTATTCTCAGCCACTCAAAATTGGTTTTCTGCAATTTAATACCCTAGTCTTTGCCTTACTTAGAATTCCCTGGGACCGAAATTCAGAGTCACAGAGAGACCCATTACTACCCATTTGCGGCGGTCATTCATCAAAATCGAATGGCCGCCGCTTTGGGGTCAACTAGCTGACCCGACCGGAATTTAGATTGGCGATTTTTCGGCCTGGATCCAATCCTACCCGATTTAGAAGAGGGGACAGAGTGTAGTGCAACAAAATTTGCAGATGACACTAAGATTAGTGGGAAAGCGGGTTGTGTAGAGGACTCAGAGAGGCTGCAAGGAGATTTAGATAGGTTAAGCGAATGGGCTAAGGTTTGGCAGATGGAATACAATGTCAGAAAGTGTGAGGTCATCCACCTTGGGAAAAAAAACAGTAAAAGGGAATATTATTTGAATGGGGAGAAATTACAACATGCTGTGGTGCAGAGGGACCTGGGTGTCCTTGTGCATGAATCCCAAAAGGTTAGTTTGCAGGTGCAGCAGATAATCAGGAAGGCGAATGGAATGTTGGCCTTCATTGCGAGAGGGATGGAGTACAAAAGCAGGGAGGTCTTGCTGCAACTGTATAAGGTATTGGTAAGGCCGCACCTGGAGTACTGCGTGCAGTTTTGGTCACCTTACTTAAGGAAGGATATACTAGCTTTGGAAGGGGTACAGAGACGATTCACTAGGCTGATTCCAGAAATGAGGGGGTTACCTTATGATGATAGATTGAGTAGACTGGGTCTTTACTCCTTGGAGTTCAGAAGGATGAGGGGTAATCTTATAGAACCCTTTAAAATCATGAAAGGGATAGACAAGATAGAGGCAGAGAGGTTGTTTCCATTGGTAGGGGAGACTAGAACTAGGGGGCACAGCCTCAAAATACGGAGGAGCCAATTTAAAACCGATTTGAGAAATAATTTCTTCTCCCAGAGGGTTGTGAATCTGTGGAATTCTCTGCCCAAGGAAGCAGTTGAGGCTAGCTCATTGAATGTTTTCAAGTCAAAGATAGATAGATTTTTAACCAATAAGGGAATTAAGGGTTACGGGGAGAGGGCGGGTAAGTGGAGCTGAGTCCACGACCAGATCAGCATGGTGGAGCAGGCTCGAGGGGCTAGATGGCCTACTCCTGTTCCTAATTCTTATGTTCTTATGTTCTTATGATTCTGATGACCGCCGAATGCAAGTCATCAGTTTGTGCACCACCTGTTTTAATAAAGAAAAATACTTACCTCCCTAAATTCAGCTGAACACATCGATCCCCCATCGCGTGGTGCCCCCGACAGGTTTTTCTGTCGGTGCACCCTCTGGCGAATGAGTGAGGCCCGGCAGCATGGCGGCCCTTAAAGGGGAGGGTCCACTGCCGTGGCCGGCAGGTAAAACTTTTTGCCTGCTGACTTCCTGATTGGCCGGCAAAATAGTGCCCCTGGGTTCGGCCGGGCCACCAACGGGCAACCTGACACCCCCTCCTGGGTGCCAGACCGCTGGCCCGGCCGAAACCCTTTCTGGTGGCCCTGTGGCCGAAGAATAAAAATGACAGAATCTCTCCCTTTTAACGGAGGGGAGAGAGCGTGGTGACGCACACACACTGTGATGTCACCACTATTCCACCGCCGATTGACAGCGGCGGAGTCTCTGTCTGACCTATATTCAGCCACTCAGCCTGGCTTTCAGTCTATGGCCTGGCCCCATTATGACTCATTTCCTCTGATCTTTGAAAACATTTCAAAGTCCTGAAAATGGCTCTTCCGACCGTATCAAGGATCCCAGCGGTAAGTGCCACTAAAGAAATCATAGGTGCGCCAGTTTTTTGGCTATCACTACCACATTTCTATTCTGCTATCCCTCCCCCCCCCCCCCCCCCCCGCTGCCTTGGACAGCCTTCTAGCCACGACAACTTAGTTTGCATTGTGGTTGTCCTCCTCGCTGTCTTTCTTCTTCTCCTCACAGGTAGCAAGTACAGGACCAGTGTCTGCGGGATCTTCTTCTCAATCTCTCCTAAGTCCCTGCTACCCGGCTCCCTAACAGTCATACACTCCACTTCCTGAACCCGCGCTTTCCTCTGGGGTGTGACTCTGTTCTGGATAAAACTATCCAGAAATTCCTCCTCCTCCCTTATGTTTCAGAGTGTCCCAACTCTCATTCTAGCTCAGTGACTCTTAGCTGGAATGACTGTGAGACAGAGACGTTTCCTGCAGATGTGGGAATCTGGGACAAGTCTCGCTGTCCACAAACTGCCACGTACCACAGTCCCGACACATAGACTGCACTGCCATCTCTCGTCTTTTATATTTATTTGCTTATTGATAGCCTGAACTAATTTAATTAGTTAACATTTTTATTTAAACAATTATTTATAATTACATTAATTAATTAGTCTAGCCAAGTTATTAATTTAATAAAGTAATAGTTATATTTACCCAGCTCTTAGTTTAAACCACTGCCCGAGCTTCGAGAGAAATTAAAATTCTGTAATACTCATCAACCAATCACCTTCCTGCTGTCCTGTGCTGTCACTCCTTGATTTCTGACTTTTTTTTTCACTTGCACACCGCCGCTCTTTTTATCCCCGACTATTCAGGTCTCGTTCTCACTGCTGGTCTTGGGCCTCAGGTCGCTGCTCCTTTGATCCCTGCCTCTCCTACCCCTTCCCTCCCTTCCCTTTCTTCCATCCCCTTCCCCCCTTTCTCTTCCCCTCACCTCCCGTCCCTTCCCCCTCCTCCCCTTCCACTTCCCCGCCTCCCCCCTTTTCTCTCTTCCCCTTCCTCCCCTTCCCCCCTTCCCTTCCACTTCCCCTCCCCTTCCCCCTCCCCTTTCCCCCTTCCTGTAAAGTCCTGTCCCCTCAGTACAGATTCACACGAGGCATGTAGTGAAGTCAAGGTCACTCTGGACCTGCACCTTTATTTCACAGCTCTGGAATGCTGCACTTGCCTGAGACCCGTCCTTAAATACCTGTCTCTTGCAAGTGCACCCCTGGTGGTAAGGTATGCTGGTGGTTACAGGTCATATCTTATTACAATCATATATAGCATGTTAGGATACAGTTATATATAATAATGTAAGATACATGACAGCACCCTCCCCCAAGGTCTTATTGTCTTTATAGGTTCAGTCTCTCAGGTGGTCTACGCTCTCGCGTGGAGCATCTGAGTTGTGGTTCAGTTGTTTGCCTTGGTGTCTGTTTTTCTTTGGGTGTGGTTGCTGGTATCTCGCCTGGGCTGTCTGTTTCGATTGGTGTGATTGTTGTTGACTCGCCTGGGCTGTCTCTTGGGATTGCCCTTTCCTCAGGTTGTTCCCTCTGTCTGTCCACCAGGTGTGGTGGGAGTTCCACATTGTAGTCTGCCTCTGGTTCCGCAGTGTTGTTGGTAAATCTGCTTTTGACTTGGTCTGCATGCCTCCGGCAGGTTTTGCCATTGTCCATTTGTACAACCAGTGGCCTGTTTCCTTCCTTGCCCGTCACTGTCCCTGCAAGCCATTTGGGACCCCTGCCATAGTTTAGTACAAACACTTTGTCCCCTATCTCATTCCATCTCCCCCTCGAATTTCTGTCATGGTACTCAGTCAGCTTACGGCGCTTTGCCTCAACGATTTCGTGCATGTCTGGGAGGATTAATGAGAGCCTTGTTTTGAAAGTCTTTTCATCAACAGTTGCGTGGGGAGATCACAGTCAGTGAGTGCGGACGAGATCTGTATGCCAGCAGCAGTCGCATCAGGCGACCCTGCAGCGTGGGACCTTGGATTTTAAGCATGCCTTGTTTAATGATTTGCACTGCTCTCTCCGCCTGGCCGTTGGAGGCCGCCTTGAACGGTGCGGTCTTGACGTGATTTATGCCGTGGTCAATTATAAAGTCTTGGAATTCTGCGCTGGTGAAGCACGGACCATTGTCATTGACCAATATGTCAGGGATTCCGTACGTTGCAAACATGGTTGCGAGGCTCTCCACAGTGGTGGAGGTTGTGCTCGAGTTTAAAATGGTGCATTCGATCTACTTTGAAAATGCATCTACAACTACGAGGAACATTTTGCCCATGAATGGGCCGCATAGTCTACGTGTACCCGCGACCATGGTTTGGTAGGCCAGGGCCAGGGGCTCAGTGGAGCCTCCCTGGGGGCATTGCTGAGTTGGGCACAAATGGTGCACCTTCGGACGCAGAGCTCCAAGTCCGCGTCAATACCAGGCCACCAGACGTGGGATCTGGCTATGGCCTTCATGAGAACGATCCCCGGGTGCTCGCGGTTAGGAGCTGCCGGACAAATGGCTCTCTGCCTCACAGAGACATGACTACTCAGCTGCCCTACATCAGGCAGTCTGCTTGTAGTGATAGCTCATGCATGCGCCTATGAAAGGGTTTTAATTCCTCGGGGCAGGCATCGCGAGCCTCTGCCCAGTCACCGGTTTGGACACACCTTTTTACTAAAGATAACGTGGGGTCGCTGGCCGTCCAGGCTCTGATTTGGCGAGCCATCATGGGTGAACCTGTGGACTCAAAGGCATTGATTGCCATGACTATCTCACAGTCCTGTTTGTCAGACCCTTCCGTGGTCGCCAGGGGTAGCCTGCTGAGCGCGTCGGCACAGTTGTCTGTGCCTGGTCTGTGTCTTATGGTATAGTCGTAGGACGCCAGCATGAGTGCCCACCGTTGAATTCGCGCCGAGGCGTTGGCGTTTATTGCCTTGCTCTCGGATAGAAGGGACGTGAGGGGCTTGTGGTCCGTTTCTAATGCGAACTTGGCCCTGAAAAGGTATTGGTGCATCTTTTTGACACCGTACACGCACCCGAGCGCCTCCTTCTCTACCATTCCGTACCCGCGCTCTGCCCGCGAAAGTGACCTGGAGGCATAAGCTATGGGTTGTAATTTGCCCGCACTGTTGACATGTTGCAAAACGCACCCGACCCCATACGCTGACGCTTCGCATGTGAGAACTAGCTTTTTACCTGGGTCAAAGAAAGTCAAAACACTGTTGGAACACCGAAGGTTGCGTGCCTTATTGAAGGCGCGTTCCTGGGTGTTACCCCCAAAACCAATCGCACCCCTTCCTGAGTAGCACGTGGAGAGGCTCCAACAGCGTGCTTAAGTTCTGCATAAAGTTCCCAAAGTATATGAGTAGCCCGAGAAAGGCGCGCAGTTCTGAGACATTCCGGGGCCTGGGTGCCAGGCGAATTGCTTCTGTTTTGGACTCTGTTGGGCGGATTGCATCAGCGGCAATCCTTCTGCCCAAAAATTCAACCTCGAGTGTGAGAAACAGGCACTTGGATTTCTTGACTCGTAGGCCTACCCGATCCAACCGCTTTCGTACTTCCTCCAAATTACGGAGATGGGAGTCGGTGTCCCTGCTCGTGATAAGTAAGTCGTCTTGAAATACAACCATCCCCGGGATGGACTTGAGCAGACTCTCCATGTTGCGCTGGAATATGGCAGCTGCCGACCTGATGCCGAATGGGCATCGATTGTACATGAAAAGGCCTCGATGTGTGTTGATGGTGGTGAGTAGCTTGGATTCCTCGGTCAATTCTTGCTTTATATACGCAGATGTGAGGTCTAATTTTGAGAAAAGTTTACCTCCAGCCAATGTGGCAAATAAGCCCTCCGCTCTGGGCAGCGGGTACTGGTCCTGTCGGGAGACTCTGTTTATAGTAGATTAATAGTCTCCACAGATTCGTACAGATCCATCAGGCTTCATGACTGGGACGATGGGAATTGCCCAGTCGTTAAATTCCACAGGTGATATAATGCCTTCCCGCAGAAGCCTGTCTAGTTCGTGTTCAATCTTTTCCCTCATCACATAGGGTACAGCTCTGGCCTTGTGATGGACCAATCTAGCATCCTGTGTGATGTAGATTTTGACTTTGGCCCCTTTGAAAGTGCCCACACCTGGCTGAAAGAGATGTTCAAATCGCTTTATAACTGTTGAGCAGGAGGTCCGTTCCTCTAATGACATGGCATGGACATCACCCCATTTCCAGTTTAGTTTTTCCAGCCAGCTTCTCCACAGCAGTGCTGGGGGGTCTCCAGGGACAATCCACAGGGGAAGTCGGTTCACTGTCCCTTTGTGTGTGACAGCGAGCATGACGCTGCCGAGGACTGGTACGATTTCTTTGGTATCGGTCCTTCGTTTGGTGTTGACCCTTGTGAGTTTTGGTCTGTCTCTTTTATGCGGCCACAGTTGTTCAAATTGTTGAGCCCCCATGAGAGATTGGCTCGCTCCCGTATCCAGCTCCATGTTGACAGATATCCCGTTGAGTAGGACCCTCATCATTATAGGAGGCATCCTGTTGTCGGAGCAGCAGCCATTGATCGTGTTGACCCGCTGTACACCGGTGTCCCGGGTACTGTCCCCACCATCTTCTGGTCCGCTTTCCGACCCATCCGATTCGTATACCAGCCGAGCTGCTGTTTTTTTGCACATGCGGGCCAAATGCCCTGTATATTCACAATTTCTACAAACAGCCTGCTGAAATCAACATCCCCTTGATGAGTGCCCACCCCCACACCTCCAGCACAGACCTGTTCCATTGTTCAAAGAATTCCCAAAGAATGAGCTGTGTCTGGCTGATCTCTCTTGAGCTTCTCTCAGTTTGTAGTTGATTGCTCACATTGTGGGTTGATGAGGTGTGAACAGCCGTTCCTGTGGCCCTTGATGGCTTCTGCCTGCTGTCGAGAATCTGTTCTCCCGGTTTTGTCTGTGTGTGGGGGTAGCAGCTTGTTTAGTGCTGTGAACTTCTTGTTCCAATATTTCGTTAGTTGTCGTACCTGCATTGTAAATCAACCTCGTTTCTGCTTCCCCTACCAAGAATATCTGTGCAACCAGTGCTGCTGCCTCTAAGGTCAGGTTCTTGGTCTATATGAGCTTTCAGAATGTGCCTGCGTGGCCTATTCCTTCAATGAAAAAGTCTCTCAGCATTTCTCTCCTCAGTTCATCGGAGAACTCACAGAAACTAGCCAACCTCCGAAGTTCCGCCACGAAGTCGGGTATGTTCTGGCCCACACACCATCTGTAGTTGTAGAACCTGTGTCTGGCCATGTGTAGGCTGCTCGCTGGCTTCAGGTGGTCTCTTACCAGTGTGCTGAATTCTTCAAACGACTTGCTTGCTGGTTTCTCGGGTGCCAACAGATCCTTCATTAAAGCGTATGTTTTCGAGCCACAGCTGGTCAAGAGATGGGCTCTTCTCTTGTCTGCCTTATCGTCGCCTAACCAGTCTTTGGTTACAAAGCTTTGCTGGAGCCTTTCTATAAAGTCCTCCCAATTGTCTCCCGCATTGTACTTTTCATCTGATCCGTTGTTCGCCATTCTGTGGATTCTGTAATCCCGTAACCCGTCGCCATTGTAAAGTCCTGTCCCCTCAGTACAGATTCACACGAGGCATGTAGTGAAGTCAAGGTCACTCTAGACCTGCACCTTTATTTCACAGCTCTGGAATGCTGCACTTGCCTGAGACCTGTCCTTTTCTACCTGTCTCTTGCAAGTGCAGCCCTGGTGGTAAGGTGTGCTGGTGGTTACAGGTCATATCTTATTACAATCATGTATAGCATGTTAGGATACAGTTATATATAATAATGTAAGATACATGACACTTCCCCCTCCCCTTCCCCCCCTTCCCTCTCCTCCCCCTCCCTTCCCTACCCTTTTTTTCTCCCTTCTTCCTCCCTTTCCCCCTTCTCCCCTTCCCCTTTCTCTCCCCCAATTGAAAAATATCTAGGCAGTCCGCTTCAGTTTGCTTATTCTAGCATATCACAAATTCTCTTTTGAAAGTTGTAAGTTAAAAAAAAAATCAAATATATTATACAGAAAACCTTGCAATGAAAATAGACAACACATTCCTGAATGTCAATTTAAAATAATGTCATCTTTGTTATTTAACTAATTAAATAAAAGGGTCACATATTCAGTCATAACCTTCAAAATATGAATAGAATGACCTCTAATGAATGCAGGTTGAATAACCACCAGTGAAAGTATTGTAGAAATCTGAATTAATCTCACTGACATCGGCCCATCTGTACGTGAGGACCCTCTGAACGTATTCGGTTCTAGCCAGGATAACTAACTGCATACAATCCTTCCGGGCTTGTACTGCGGTTTGGCTTGAGATGGGGCATGCTCTCATGCAATTATATTATCTGTCTATGTGCACTAGCTTTCAATTTCAATTCACAGGAGGTTGCATCAGTTGTTCTACCAGTCTGATATGAACTGCCTGTCTGAAGTGAAGAGTTGGGCCTTTGTATTCTGGAGCCCAAATGGAGTGAGCAATTCCCTACTTTATACACTTATCCAGTTCTTGCAACTAAGCCGCGAATTTGTAATAAATGTTAATTTGTAAGTGCAAATGAACTATTAGTTGAACAAATTACTGCTCCAACTTGGACCCTCTCAATGATATTTTGTAGGGAGACATACTATACTTGTTTGGTATGGTAAAATAGAAACCATCAGGACATTAATTTTTCATTTAAACGCTGAAACTGCAGTACTACTAAAGCAGTGTTTGAAAATGGATCTTGCCAATCTCCATCCAGCACACACTTAATTTTGGCTTTAATGCATGTTTTGTTGTCATGTTTGGTTTCCGGAAATTTATCCTGGCTCTTCAGTTAGCAATTCCACGTTGGCTTTCCTTACAACTAATCAATAGCAGTTGGCCCAAGATCACACTGAAAGGACATAGTCAAGTATGTCATAATAACTGTAGGTTCCACTGTGACTCAAGGCAGCAGTTGCTGCAATTGATAAATTGCACTAATGTATCTGTGGACTTGACATAATTTTAGTTGCATCAAAGATGAGTGGAATTTAATTAGAACAAGTGAGGATATTCCATGTAGCTGTCCCAAGAATGAATATTCTTTTCAAAAACATTTCAATCCTTATTATAGGAATTAGTGCAAGAATGTTTTCAATATATTGTATGCAATTTATTTTGACATGTATATTAGTAAAATTCATACTGCAAGTATGTTTTGGAAATGGATATAATTCTATTTGCTTTTACAATTTTTATTTGCCAGATTTAGCATATTTCCAGGTTAAATGTGTTTGATTTAGAGCATAGGAAAGTACAGACCAAGGACATCCATGTCACCAATCAACTCTACTCCTTGCACAGACTATGAAGAATCCACTTTATTTTGGACTCTACCTACCCATGTAATCTCTTAAAAGTAAGTTCAATGAAGTCACTCCCTGCCCTTCAAAAGGTAAATTGAGCAAAATCTTCGATAACATATTCAGGGCCGAAATTGCCCTCCGCCCGAAACAGGCACACCTACCGATTTTTAAGTGTTCTGTTCGCCCCAATACATGGGGCGGACATTCTGGCGATTTTCAGCACTTTGTTTCTTGTTTCCGGTCAGAGCGGTGTTGGTATCGTCAAAGGGGCGGAAGTGGGGGCGGGTCGGAGCGGCTTTGGAAGAGGGGTGGAAGTGCGGGTGGGTTGGAATGGCCGTCGCTCCAAGTCATCAGTGTCGCATCGCGCTGAGGGGTCACAACGTCCTCCCCTTCAGTTAAAGGGGAGGGCCGCTGCGAACTCTGCAACTACATTAGTGGCAAACACTGGGCCACCAGGGAGGGTTTCGGCTGGGTCAGCGGCCTGGCACCCAAGAGGATGTGCCAGGCTGTCTGTTGGCAGCCCGGCCGAACCCGTGGGCAAAATTGTTGGCCCGACCTGGCAGTCAGCCGGCAGTGACTCCATCAGTCGCGCTGCCGGTGACTCCATCTTATTTAATAATAAGATGGAGTCACCGGCAGCGTGACCTCCCCTTTAAGAGTGGACGTGCCGTCCAGCCACAGACAGCTCCCTGCTGGGGAAAGCTGTCAGTGGCACCGACCAGCATAGGCGCAGCTCCCGCAGGATGGGCCGGCCGAGGGGCAATTTCAGGCGGGTCGGCCCATCCATCTGCCCCCGTCGGTTAAGCCTCTTTGCTCCATTCCCGCCTCTTAGAAGTGGTAATGGAGCTTATGGAGGGGGGCAATTTCGGCCCCTCAACCTTTATACCTATATTCTTAACTGGCTGTATTCTCTGACCTTATGGACCCGATATTAGTAGCTGGGAGCCTGATAGCGGTTAATGAACCCGGCAAGGTTTAGGACGTGGAAAATGGGCAGGGTCTCATTTAAATAAAAGAATGCAGAGTCCCATACCAAATCTGGCCAGATTGATTACCTGGACTATGGGTGGAAGGCCACAGCCAGGGATCCATGGGAATGGTCCCCGGCAGTTAGTGGAGGCTGTGGCCGTGATCGGGGCATCTGGCCACCATTTCGGTATAGCTATTCTTCCTTTTATATCTGTTTTAAATTTACTTTTGGTCGCACTAACCTGTTTTATTTTGAATTAATATTCCAAGATTACTTATAGAATTTAATACTTGCTAACCTTCCATCAATGTGCTCAATCTTTCCTCATATCTCATCCGCTTTACATTTGGGGTCAGTTTTGCTGTGCTTCTACACATGTCCTATTTTGTGGAACATTGGCCATAACTGACGAAGTGTATTCTGACCAGGTATATTTCAAAGCAAAACAATTACACCCTGCTTCTGAACTGATTTTATAAGGCAGCCTAAAATTATAATTTTTACATTAAACTAATTTTTCTGTTTTCCTAAAATGGAGAAATTTAGATCTAGCCCGTTTTTCTTTATGGTTGAATTACAACATGACATTTCATTGGATAGAAAATGTATTTTGTGTGTGCGTGTGTGTGTATGTGTGGGTACACTATTTATTCTTGTTAACAACCCCAATCATCTTTCTTGATAATTCGATTCAAGGTTATGTTACCTTATGTTAACATATTAATTTTGTAACCAGTTAGCCGGTCATTTTGCTGAGTACACTGAAAATTGAGACAAGATCTTCAAGATCAAAAAAGTAACACTTGGGAGCAAGATGACATGCTGATGAGATATACCGGCCTGGATTTTGTAGTCAGCGATGAAGGAACGGCGCTTGCTGTTCACAACAACTAACAGCTACCCAAAGCGTTTTTGTGGGCTTTTGAGTGGAGACTTGCTGTCATCGGGTGTCTGATCTAGTGCATTGCCCTCTACGGGAGATCTGTGGTGTGTGTGAGCAGGTCAAGCAACAGCGAGGCTCTTCAACCAATCAGATTGAAGAATCTTCTCTGAGACACGCAGAATTTAAACCAGGAAGTATTAACCAGGAATTATATCATGTACAGAAAGCAAAATAAAGATTGGGAAAGAAAGATGGAATTAAGAGAGAGAGAGATAAAAGAGACAGACAGAAGTAAAAAAAGTAAAAAAAACTTTTTAAAAAATCTCCACTTTAATTAATTTCGGAATAAATAAGATTCCAAGGTTGTTTATCAGTAATTATGACTGATCACGCCGTTAAAAAAATCATTTACACCTGAATGCATCAGCCTTAACTTTTTCTGCCATATTTAGTGGGTATCTAATGGTTAAGTACTGCAACTTCACACCCTTAAATTGATTTCAATGGAGAGTCTATTGCTGAGGAACTATTATAATGCAGCTTGTGGAGGAGTTGGATAACTCGAACCGCAACCGGGTACTCCCGAAGTTACTGCCTGATTTACTCCATAATAATGGTAGGCATTGTTAACGCTCACCGATATTCTCAACCCAAAATCTGGACCATTAAAAAAAATAAGCTGCTATTGAAATATTGTTACAGTATTTACTGCAATAATTTTTTGATCTCCATTTTACCTTTGACGTTTGTCCGATTTATGATGCGAATCAATAACATATCAATAATTTATCATTTGAAAACAGTTAACGCACTTTATTTGAAGTAAAAAGTATATAAACCATATAATTGTTTATTTTTGTCCCCAAGTGGTGATAATTATGGTTTGTTCTGTGCAATGACCTTTCCCTTGATTTAATTTTCTTTCATTTCCATTGTGGTGTTTCCGATAACCACTCTATGTGCTCTAAACGGGAAATGTATTATTCACAACAGAACATTCACAGACTGTACTTAATTATTCTATTCTCCTCTCCCTCAGAGGAATTATTGTCTATTGCAAGTAAACAGATAATTCACCACACATGTGGCAGTCAGATGCAAGTAAAAAGTTGCCTTGCGACAAGAATTTGCAATAATTTCTTTGGGAGACAGTGCAATAACTAAAATGGACTTTAAAGAAATAAGATTAACCTATTGCAATACTTATATCTCCCTTTTAGTACTTAATGTTAACATATTAATCACTGAAGCGCCTCATTTGACTTGACTATGCTGTAATCCCAAATTTAGGAAAACTAGAGCAGCATGTAATTTACATCATGTTGAGCTATGGCTCATTCATAAATTAAGCCAGCACATGTTTGTGCTGAACACTCAAATTTCCAACTGAATTTGATTCAGGCTATAATTGAGACCCTTTCTTCCCTCAGGATATTAAAAACAAATACCAGAACAGGGGATGAAAAAGGCCATGGCTTATTTGATCATTATAGAAGAAAAGATAATAATTCAACCTTTAAGCTGATAGTTCCGCTGAGTTGATTTGTGCAAGTCTCACAAACATTAGCAATGGGATTTAGAACAGCCCAGTTGATTAGAAGATGATTGCTCTGCCACTTTCTGCATCGTTCTTTCCTGCCTATATTCAAGATTGTCAGGATATTATGAAGTAGAGAAAGAAATGTCGCATGATTGATATTATTGTATGATTAGAGGGAGTAGCATGCGGCGGCCAGGTCCGGCCTGGAAATCGGCGTGGTCCCGGCCTGCAAGGCCATCAGCAGGCCGGGGCCATCAGAGGGAGCAGTATGCAGCTGCATACCACTGCAGGAGGGCGACGACTGCGAAGTCAGGTCGCTGATTGCAGTGCGGGCAGGCACAGCAGGAGGGGCGAAGGAGCGGCAAGAGTTTGTAGAAGGAAGTGACCGGGGCCCAGAAGAGGCGAGGGCCCAGGGGCAGTACGGGCCAGCCCACACTGCTATATGTGTGCGCGCTCGGTCCGTGCAGCAGAACTGGTCTCCAGTCGTCTTGGTTAATCCTTGCCACTGGACCAAGACCTAGCTCTGTCAAGTCCGTGTGGTGGCTGGTGTGCAACTTCCACCCTCCAAGATGTAGTTTGGGATCTGGAATGTTAGGTCTTCAATGAAACACCTGTGAACTCATCTCTTTTTGGCGTGGAAGCAAGTCATCCTCACTTCGAGGGACTGACTATGATGATGATGATGATGATGATTGTATGACTATCAGGAAACTATTTTGTGGGTGAGGAAGATACTCAGCTTCACTTCTTTCTAGAGAAGTTCACTTTTTCACTCAGAATAGACGTTTGTAGGCTTCAGAACCCTAGTTCACCTTCAAATCATGGGGCACGAGATCAATGAAGGCCAAGGCCCACCCAAGTGTCGCCCAAAGTACCGCCAATGGCCGCCAAGAGACGGGGCGGTACTTTGCCAGGAAGATACCTCTAAAAGAGATGGCAATACTGCCCGGTGGCCAAATAACGGCTTACGCCGTCAATCTGGGAGGCAGCGGGCGGAAGCTCTCAATCTCAGTGGCAAAGGCTCTTGCTGCCCAAGTGCTGCTGAGGATGGAGTTGGGCCTTGGGATGGTGGAAGAGCTGAAAATAAAAGGCATTTAAAAAAAAAAACAACGGAACACCTTCAGAGGATCCCATCCAGGTAAGTCGCTGTGAAAATAAATATGTTCACTAACCTTTTTTCCCCATTCTTTGTACCTACTGTCGGGGTTAGACCTGCCTCCACGCAGTGGTCCTTCCCCCTGCTGGCGTGGACTCCCGCCCGCACCAATCTGGCATCTTGGTGGATGGGAGATCACTTGCACTACTTGGCCGCGAGAGGACATCAGTGGACAATTCCCGGTGGTGCACCCCTCCCGCCTGCTTCAGTCCAAGTGGAAACTGGGAGAGAGAGAAAACCAGAGGCAAAACTTGGTGACAGCAGGCGGCAGTGGGCAGTAAGGCCACCAATATCAGGCCCTTAATTCTTTCAATATAGTTTCTTGACTTGTCTGCAGCCTTTGTTACAGTTGATCACTCTATCCTTCTCCAATGCCTCTCCACCGTCGTCCAGCTGGGTAGGACTGCACTTGCCTGGTTCCATTCTTATCTATCTAATCATAGCCAGAGAATCACCTGCAATGGCTTCTCTTCCCACTCCCACATCATTACCTCTGGTGTTCCCCCATGGATCTATCCTTGGCACCCTCTATTTCTCATCTACATACTGCCCCTCAGTGATATCATCTGTAAACACGACGTCAGTTTCCACATGTACGCTGATGACACCCCAGCTCTACCTCACTACCACTCCTCTCAGACTTGTCAGACTGCTTGTCCGACATCCAGTTCTGGATGAGCAGAAATTTTCTCCAATTGAATATTGGGAAGACCGAAGCCATTGTTTTCGGTCCCCGCCAAAAACTCAGTACCCGACACTGACTCCATCCCTCTCCCCAACTTCAGTTTGAGACTGAACCAGACTGTTCGCAACCTTGGTGTCATATTAGACCCTGAAATGAGCTATTGACCACATATCCGTAGCATAACTAAGACCGCCTATTTCCACCTCCGTAGCATCGCCCGTCTCCGCCCTAGCCTCAGCTCATCCGCTGCTGAAGCCCTCAACTATACCCTTGTTACCTCTAGACTTGACTATTCCAATGCACTCATGGCTGGCTTCCCACACTCTACCCTACGTAATCTAGAGATGATCCAAAACTCGGCTGCCTGTGTCCTAACTCACACCAAGTCTTGCTCACCCATCACCCCTGTGCTCGCTGACCTACATTGGCTTCCGGTTAAGCAATGAGTCGATTTCAAAATTCGCATCCTTATTTTAAAATCCCTCCATGCCCTCATCCCTCCCTACATCTGTAATCTCCTCCAGTCCCACAACTGCCCCGAGATATGTGCACTCTTCTAATTCCGCCCTCCTGAGCATCCCTAATTATAATCGCTCAACTATTGGTGGCCATGCCTTCTGGTGCCTAGGCCCCAAGCTCTGGAATTCCCTGCTTAAACCTCTCTGCCTCTCTAGTTTTCTTTCCTCCTTCAAGATGCTCTTTAAAATATACCTCTTTGAACAAGCTTTTGATCAGCTGCCCTAATTTCCCTTTTTGCGGCTTGGTGTCAAATTTTTGTCGCATAATACTCCTGTGAAGCGCCTTGGGACGTTTCACTACGTTAAAGGCGTTATATAAATACAAGTTGTTGTTATGTTAGCCTGAACAATACCACAGCTATCGAAAACGGTCTTCCATCACAACATAAAAATATAAGGACAGTAAGAAATCGGAGCAGGAGTAGGCTATTTGGCCCGTCGAACCTGCTCCACCATTCAATAAGATCATGGCTGATCTGATCTTGGCCTCAATTCCACTTCCCTGCACACTCCCCATAACCCATAACTCCCAACTTGCTTGCACAGATGATATCCAGTGTACCCTATTATGGACTATATTCCTTTTATTTAATTGACACTGTTTCAGCCTATATGAGTAACAGCAACTTTAGCCACAGTAACACAGGGTCACCATGATTTATGGAGTATTTGATTACATTAGCCTGTATTTAGCCCTATAATCTTCACCCATTTTCGCAACCAATTCTTTATCCATTTTTATAGGAGCTAATAGATACACTGCTATTCCTTGCAGTCTACTCTACATATCTGCTGCTTTTTTGGTAAGGGGTTACGTTCTAATGCCTAATTTCATTTGAGGCTTGTTAACTTAAAGCCTCTGTACTCTGAAGACGCCATTTCATCTCAACATTAACCTATATTTCAGCATTTAAAGGATCTAAAACATTTCCTCTGTTCAATTATCTTTACATCAATGAAAACAAGTTGAGTTCTACAAGGCATCTTTCATAACCTGCAGCCTTCAATCCCTTTCAATCTTTGATGCTTTTCCAATGTGCCTGTATCTATTTGAAGGTATATGGTATTCTAAATACAATCTCACCAGTGAGCTATGAAAGGTTTGATAACTTCTTTCAATTTCTCAGGTATAGTAGCTTTGTGGTTACGGTACTCGACTTGTGAGCCAGAGGTCATGAGTTCAAATCCCACCATGCCAAGTTGTGAAATTGAGTTTGTGGGCTAGCACCAGGGAAACAATGACTGTAAAAGCTGCTGCATTGCCATAAAACCCATAAAAATAGTTCACTACTGTCCTTTAGAGATGGGAACCTGCCACTCCGAACTGGTCTGACCTACACGATTCCAGTCCCACACTATTTGGCTGACTCTTAATACCCTCAGGTTAACTAGGGATGGACAATAATTGCTGCCTTCCCAGTATTGCCTGTATTGCACTTTTTCAAGTAGGCTTTGAGGTTGTCCTCTGCCCACCTGCGACTCGCTTGTCGAAGCTCTGAGTAGAGCACTTGTTTTGGGAGTCTAGTGTCGGGCATGCGGATGATGTGGCCTGTCCATCAGAGCTGATCGAGCATGGTCAGTGCCCCGATATTGGGGATATTGGCCTGAGCGAGAATACTAACATTGATGCGCCTATCCTGCCAATGGTACTTCTCCAGTGCTTTGTGGTGCCTGCTGTACATAGTCCATGTCTCTGAAGCATGAGGAGGTATCACTACTGCTATGTAGACCATGAGCTTGTTGCATGGTTTGAGATCCTGGTCTTCAAACACTCTCTTCCTCAGGTGACCGAAGGCTGCACTGGCACACTGAAGGCAGTGTTGGACTTCGTCATCGAAGTCGGCCCTTGTTGACAATAGGCTCCCAAGGTATGAAAAATGCTCCACGTTATCCAAGGCCTCGTCATGGATCTTGATAATCAGGGGGTAGTACTGTGTAGTGGGAGCAGGTTGGTAGAGAATCTTTGTCAAACAGATGTTTAATGTAAGGCCCATACTCTTGTACGGTTCAGTGAAGGTGTTGACGATGGTTTGGAGTTCGACCTCCGAGCGTACGCAAACCTCAAAGTCTCCTTACAAAAGTGCAACATCCCCACCGACACCTGGGAATCCCTGACCCAAGACCGCTCAAAGTGGAGGAGAAGCATCCAGGCAGGCGCCGAACACCTCGAGTCTCTTTGCCGGGAGCACGCGGAAGTCAAGTGCAAACAGCGGAAGGAGCGCATGACAACCCAAGCACCCACCCACCAGTCCCTTCAACCACCACCTGCTTCACCTGTGACAGAGACTGTAGATCCCGTATTGGTCTTATCAGTCACCTGAGAACTCATGTTAGTGTGGAAGCAAGTCATCCTCGACTCTGAGGGAATGCCTAAGAAGAAGAAGATTATTACCCGGATCTCAAGAACAAACAATTTAAAAAAATCTTCTCAAGATCTATCTGGGTATTGATCAGCTTTATTGGTAACAACTTTACATTGTTTAGAAACTTTTGGCTTTTATGAACATTTTATAATGAAGAAACAAACATTATGGAAGCAAAATTATGCTTTTACTGAATTTATTTGTTGGGAAGCTTTTATTGGGATCAGTTCCTATTTAATGTAAGTATGGTAATGTAAAGGGAGCTTCATTGAGCAACATTAATCGTTGGCAATGGAATGCACTGTGATCAGGTCCAACGTGAGCATCTTATTCTGAAGCATCAGAACAAATTTATAGCCTCCTTAATGAATGTAATTTGTGTTTTATAAGCCATTTTTAAACTCGTATCTTATATGGAAGAACATTTATGGATTGCTCACATTTGTGCATTGGGTACAGTTACTCTTGCTGTTCCTTAGTCTTCAAACCCTCCTTGTAATTCGTTTAGATGATAACATATTGCACAAGTAACTTTGGGTCACACATTTGCACTTCATGTTTTTGCCGAACTTCTCAGCTCCTTGTTCTCAGTCTGATTGATGACATTAAGGGCCCAAGTTTCCCTAGAGAAAAATAATGGCACTCACTTACCTGGATGCCCGTTTTTTTTTCGGCCCCTCAGCGCTGGAAATAAAAATGCAGAGTTTTCTCACCACATGCGCACCCTCTGGCGCCGGCACTACCTGATCTGAACTTGCATGGCGGAGCCTCCAGTGTGCGCCTAAACTGCACAGTGCATGCGCTGGAAAAAAAACAAGCACCAAAGCGCACATGCGCATGTGCAAGATTTAAAAAAATTTTTTTTTTTAAACTCACAATTAAAAATAAAATTGCACATGCGCAGTAGAAAGTATACTGTGGGTCACCATTGCAAATCCATTGGTGGCAGGGGTGGATTTGCAGGTGGGAAATACAGCTTTGATCATAAAATGGCTGCAAAGGAAGGGTGCAGAGAAGGCGTAAGGTCAGAGACGGAGAAGGGGAAACCGTAAGGGCGAAGTGATTTCTCGCGGAAGAAATTGAACGCCTGGTAGACTTAATTGAGAGTAGATGGGGAGTTCTTGAGAACAAGGGGAGCTTCGGGAAAAATAAGCTTAAACCGTCTGCATCCGCAAAAGTTTGGGACCAGGTAACAGTCGAGTTTGATGGAATGTCCATGACCCCGAGAACCGGTGCGCAGCTGAAAAAGAAGTGGCAGTACCTTGGACAAGCAGTGACTGTAAGTAATACGTTAAACTTACATTTATTTGGGCTTTTAAATATACGTATATTTATGCACTGCAATAACATCTGTAAATGTGATCCGTGTGTGTGTGTGTGTGCGCGCGTGTGTGTGTTCAGAAAGACCCTCTCTTAAAAAGTTCCATTTTCATCTTTGCAGAAGATGGTGTCACAGATTAACCGAGAACGGTCACAAATTGGAGGAGATCCGCCAAGTAGGCTGCAACTAACAGCCAGGGAGCAGAGGATAGCGTCAATGATTAAATGTCACAGGAGAAGACCAACAATCAACGTGGAAGCTGGCCCCAGTTTTCCATTCGAGGGTAAGCCCTGCAAATTGCACAGTCTGGGTTGGCTAAATCTTACATACTGCGTGTGCTTCCTACACTTCTCCTTCCTCAATGCTGCTAACCAAGCATCTGTCTTTTGTTTCACAGAGGTTGAGCATCAGGAGGAGACAGAAGGTGCACCTGAAGGAGAGAATGTTGAAGAAAATGCCACGCCAGATATTCCAATTCAGGAGAATGATGGGCAACAAGAAGTCATAGATGACGAGATGGTTACCCTAGATTTGGAGGTGCTGAACCCCTCGAGAATTCCAAACCCTTTCATGAGTGAATCAAGCAAGAGGACTTTTCTAGGTGTGACATCTGAGGCTGCGGGTACAAGTGTGTCACAGCAAGCCGCACCTGCGAGACATCATAGGAGGGCGAACTCCAGACCTGATGCAGAAACACTGGATTTGGAGAAGATAGGACATCTGGTGGAGATGAGCGGGGAGAATATCCAACAATCTCAATTGCTCCTGGAAGCCTTTGGTGGGGTGAGGGCAGAGTTGGGGGGACTTACAGATGGAAAGACTTTCGGGACGGTTGAACGAGGTAGTATCGGCAATAGGGGGGCTCACCCAGGCTGTTATTAATGCGAGGAGCGCGTTCTACTCTGCACCAAAATCAAGGGTTGATCCTGAGGCTGAGGTTGACTACGAAGAGGAACCCGGGCATTCCACAATGACACATTTTGGCTCTGTCCCTTTTGTAACACAGCAGCATGAAACGCCGTGCCAGAAAAGAAACAGATTACACCTGGGGGTATGGGGGGCAAGGAAGCAGAAGTCTGCAACTACGGGCACGCACAGGGGTAGCGGTAAGGGGGAGGATAGATGGCTTGTTTGTTTTTTGGTTACTTTAGTTGATCATTTTAAAGTTTGCCATGGTTTTGAATAAAGTTTTTAATGTTATGAAGGTTTAATGTTAAGCTAATTACAACTGTGCTATACAAATGTTTAATAAACATAATGGGCTAGATGTTACACTTTTGTGCATATCGCCCAAAAATGGGTGTTATTTCCGGCGTGGGCGGTAAAAATGGGTTTTCAGATTGCTGGCTTCTCACCCATTCTCAAAGCACCTAGTCTCCATTTTAAAAAATTGGGCATTACCACGAGCGATATGAAATGGGCGGTAGCGTTAAATCTCTCTGGCCTTCTGCCGTAAAGTGTCGCTGTCCTTAGCAACGGCATGGCAATGCTCGATTCCCGCGATTCAGGAGGTCAAGGGGCATCATGACATGCGCAGAAGAGGAGACAGAGAGAGATGGAGCTGAGAGGGACTGAAAGCTTGTGTGGCTGTGGTGTGTGCTTGTTTGACTGTTCTGGGAGGCATGAGGGAGATTCACCAGCAGCAAAAAAGCCTACTGAGCACCAAGAACAGTTGGCACTGAGTTTTTGTCCAACAAATAAGATATAACATGGAAGGGATGATGGAGGCCCTGGAGCTGGTAGCCAGGAACACTGGTGGCAGAGGGCTCCCAGTGGTCCCGGAGCGCAGCACTGCACCCCAAGATGCCGTACCCCCATTGCCAACCACACATAGAGCCAGCAGCAACAACTTGCTTCTGGCTCGGAGCACGTTCCCACCTCGGGACCGTCCTCTCCCGTATCCATCCAAGCA
This sequence comes from Pristiophorus japonicus, assembly GCF_044704955.1. Taxonomy (NCBI): domain Eukaryota; kingdom Metazoa; phylum Chordata; class Chondrichthyes; family Pristiophoridae; genus Pristiophorus; species Pristiophorus japonicus. The sequence goes on from NC_091978.1 coordinate 331,309,889, forward strand.
GCGGTTCGGCTGTCATTCGACCCCCCGCAATGAAGTATCGCCCGAGGAGCTCCTCAGCCAGGCGGCTTGCGGTCAGGAAGGGAAGGGGAAGAGGTAGAGGTGGGGAGGAGAAGCGGGGGGCTGGGGGGGAGGGTTGGTTTTTACAGAAATACGGATGATTTCAGACAAATGTTAGTTTTAAATGTTTTTTATTTAACAAAACCTTGTAGCACTTTGGCTCAGATAGCTGCACCATTTCACGCTGGTGATCCCTTAAACATTAAAGGGAATAATTACATTTAACTTCAATCAACTTAAACTTTAACTGTCACCAAAGTGATGCCTACCATTGATGTAGGACCTGCACACCCAGCAGTGTGTCAGCCTTGTAAATAACACCAAGGTTCTTTCAGGCAAAGTGCTCATTGATGAGCTCCTGACATAAAGCTCTTGCAGCTATCATGCCACCACGGGCCCTTTCATGCAGTCTACAGTAGGGCGGGGGCATGGCTTCAGCGTCAGCCTGATTGTCTGGGCTGATGTCAGCGTCTGCCTCCTCGTCCTCCTCTTCCTCTCTGTGGTGAGGTGGACTGTCAGACTCTTTAGGCAATTCTTGTCCCTTCCTGATAGCCAAGTTGTGCAGCATGGAGCACACCACCATGAATTGAGCTACCTGCTCAGGGTGGAATTGGAGCTCACCTCCTGAGTGGTCCAGGCATCTAAAGCGCTGGTTAAGCACTCCAATGGGTTTTTCCACGATATTGCGAGTTGCTCTGTGATTCTCGATGTATTGCTTTTCGGCTTCAGTGTGGGTGTCACGCAGGGAGGTTATCAGCCAGGTGTCCCCAAGCATCCAGCATTGACCTTGTGGCTGATTGTTAAACAAGTCAGATACAGTGCTGTCACGCAGGATGTGAGCATCATGGATGCTGCCTGAAAATTTAGCATTCACTGTCATTATAATTTACTGGTGGTCGACAACGAGTTGGACATTCAGGGAGTGGAATCCCTTGCGGTTCCTGAAAACCTCTGCATCCTGAAAAAGTGCCCATATCGCGATGTGTGTACAGTATATTGCTCCCTGCATCTTGGGGAAGTTTGCAATTCTGGAGTATCCTAGAGCCCTCTCACTCTGTGCCTCTCTGGTCATAGGGAAGCTGATCAAGTCCCTCCTGTGTGCGTATATGGTTTCAGTGACCTGTCTAATGCAGCAATGTGTGGCATGCTGAGAAAGTCCGCAAATGTCTCCAGCTGAGGCCTGAAAAGAACCTGACGTTTAGAATGACAGTGCTGCGATGACTTTGGGACCTCGATGGACAATGCAGTACTGATGGTGTTGGTAGGCTGCAGATCTCACCTTATGAGCTGGCATACCTTAGTGATAACCTCTTTGTGGAAACGCAGTCTCCAAAGGCAGGTAGTGTTGGGCAAGTCGAGGTAAGACTGCTTGCCCCTGTATTTCCGGGGGGTGTAATGTCTGGCCCTCCTCATCAGTCTGGCACGTCTTGCATTGGGTACATAATGCTGTGGAGCGTACCTTCGACCATCTCAAGTCTGCAGCATGTAATTGGTCACCAATAGAGGGTGAGAAAGGACAGGCCCCATTGCAATAGCTATCTGTTTTCCACCCGATTGGTCACAAAGAATGAATGTCCCGATGAAGACACAATTCAATTCCAATCGTTCACAGTATGGTAAAGATGTGTATAAAGATGTTCACATCACCTCCAAACACCTCCAGAGTACATCCGAACTCCCCCGAGGTTGAAGCAGAGCAGCCTTTTAAAGGATGCGACATGTGATGTAGAACATGGCGTCCATACCGCTGTGATTAGTTCCGGTTAGTTCCACTTTTTCCGGGCGTTTTTTTGGGCGAGCGATATTGTGGGCAATATGTGTGCGAGGTCGTGAAAGTGACACTGGGTGATCTCATGGCTGCTAGTTTTGGCAAATGTGATCTTTACGACAAAAAAAGTGGGCGAACGGTATTAGTGAATCTTGCCGTTAATTCCGTGCGGAAACTAACGCTAAGCAATATTATGGGTGTTGATTTTGTCCATTCTGATGATTCCGCCCAAATAAAATGGGCGGGCGGTATTATTTTTTCGTGGCGGTACGCCCATGGGGAAAGTAACGCTCGGTGATAAGTTTCCGAAAAATGCCCGTCAGTTTCTATTTTGTGGCACTGTTGGGGCTGCCGTCGAGACACTGACGCCACACCCCTGCCTGTCTCCAACATGAAAGGCCTGCCTGAAGCACAGCAGCTCGAAGGCTGCTGATGTTTCACACAAGTAGGAACATGGTTTATTTAATCTTTTCTTTGCTTATAAATTTTTATTCAGGTTGGATTTATTTGTATAATATTTGTATAAGTATAACTAAGGGTTGATTGTAGAATTTAATGGCTTCCCTTCCCCCTCCTCCCCCCCCCCCCCACCTCGTTCCCTATGCCTAATTTGTAACCTACGCCTGATTTTCTAAAGTGTAGACAAGGTTTTTTCGAGCGTACAAAAATCTTCACTTACTCCATTCTAAGTTAGTTTGGAGTAAGTTTTCACTGCCGAAACTTTGAAAACAGGCGTAAGTGGCCGGACATGCCCCCTTTTGAAAAAAAAATCTGTTCCAAAGTGAAACTGTTCTAACTGACTAGAACTGGAGCAAACTAAACGCCGAAAATTTGCATTTCTAAGATACTCCGTTCTACACCAGTTGCTCCAAAAAATCAGGAGCAACTGAGGCCGAAACTTGGGCCCATAGACTGGGATAGTAATAGTGTAAAGGGCAGAGAGGGGGAGAAATTTTTGAAGTGTGTTCAGTCGAACTTTCTTGATCAGTATGTTTCTGATCCGACAAGGGAGGAGGCATTGCTGGATCTGGTTCTGGGGAATGAGATAGGTCAAATGGCGTGTGACAAATTCTACATAATAGGCTTGCCAGCAAAGTTGAAGCCCATCGAATGAAAGGGACAGTGGCATCATGGATATCAAATTGGTTAAGTGACAGGAGACAGAGAAGTGATGAACAGTTGTTTTCAGGATCACTGCTTTTTTTTATATATATTAATGACTTGGATGTGGGTATACAGGGCACAATTTCAAAATTTGCAGATGACACAAAACTTGGAAGTATTGTGAACAGTGAAGAGGATAGTGATAGACTCCAAAAATACATAGACGGGAAACGTTTCAAGGACACCCTCAAAGTCTCATAGAAACATAGAAACATAGAAAATAGGTGCAGGAGTAGGCCATTCGGCCCTTCGAGCCTGCACCGCCATTCAATGAGTTCATGGCTGAACATGCAACTTCAGTACCCCATTCCTGCTTTCTCACCATACCCCTTGATTCCCCTAGTAGTAAGGACTTCATCTAACTCCTTTTTGAATATATTTAGTGAATTGGCCTCAACTACTTTCTGTGGTAGAGAATTCCACAGGTTCACCACTCTCTGGGTGAAGAAATTCCTCCTCATCTCAGTCCTAAATGGCTTCCCCCTTATCCTTAGACTGTGTCCCCTGGTTCTGGACTTCCCCAACATTGGGAACATTCTTCCTGCATCTAACCTGTCTAACCCCGTCAGAATTTTAAACGTTTCTATGAGGTCCCCTCTCATTCTTCTGAACTCCAGTGAATACAAGCCAGTTGATCCAGTCTTTCTTGATAGGTCAGTCCCGCCATCCCGGGAATCAGTCTGGTGAACCTTCGCTGCACTCCCTCAATAGCAAGAATGTCCTTCCTCAGGTTAGGAGACCAAAACTGTACACAATACTCCAGGTGTGGCCTCACCAAGGCCCTGTACAATTGTAGCAACACCTCCCTGCCCTTGTACTCAAATCCCCTCGCTATGAAGGCCAACATGCCATTTGCTTTCTTAACCGCCTGCTGTACCTGCATGCCAACCTTCAATGACTGATGTACCATGACACCCAGGTCTCTTTGCACATGCCCTTTTCCTAATCTGTCACCATTCAGATAATAGTCTGTCTCTCTGTTTTTACCACCAAAGTGGATAACCTCACATTTATCCACATTATACTTCATCTGCCATGCATTTGCCCACTCACCTAACCTATCCAAGTCACTCTGTAGCCTCATAGCATCCTCCTCGCAGCTCACACTGCCACCCAACTTAGTGTCATCCGCAAATTTGGAGATACTATATTTAATCCCCTCGTCTAAATCATTAATGTACAGTGTAAACAGCTGGGGCCCCAGCACAGAACCTTGCGGTACCCCACTAGTCACTGCCTGCCATTCTGAAAAGTCCCCATTTACTCCTACTCTTTGCTTCCTGTCTGACAACCAGTTCTCAATCCATGTCAGCACACTACCCCCAATCCCATGTGCTTTAACTTTGCACATTAATCTCTTGTGTGGGACCTTGTCGAAAGCCTTCTGAAAGTCCAAATATACCACATCAACTGGTTCTCCCTTGTCCACTCTACTGGAAACATCCTCAAAAAATTCCAGAAGATTTGTCAAGCATGATTTCCCTTTCACAAATCCATGCTGACTTGGACCTATCATATTACCTCTTTCCAAATGCACTGCGATGACATCCTTAATAATTGATTCCATCATTTTACCCACTACCGATGTCAGGCTGACCGGTCTGTAATTCCCTGTTTTCTCTCTCCCTCCTTTTTTAAAAAGTGGGGTTACATTGGCTACCCTCCACTCCATAGGAACTGATCCAGAGTCAATGGAATGTTGGAAAATGACTGTCAATGCATCCACTATTTCCAAGGCCACCTCCTTAAGTACTCTGGGATGCAGTCCATCAGGCCCTGGGGATTTATCGGCCTTCAATCCCATCAATTTCCCCAACACAATTTCCCGACTAATAAGGATTTCCCTCAGTTCCTCCTCCTTACTAGACCCTCCGACCCCTTTTATATCCGTAAGGTTGTTTGTGTCCTCCTCAGTGAATACCAAACCAAAGTACTTGTTCAATTGGTCCGCCATTTCTTTGTTCCCCGTTATGACTTCCCCTGATTCTGACTGCAGGGGACCTACGTTTGTCTTTACTAACCTTTTTCTCTTTACATATCTATAGAAACTTTTGCAATCCGTCTTAATGTTCCCTGCAAGCTTCTTCTCGTACTCCATTTTCCCTGCCCTAATCAAACCCTTTGTCCTCCTCTGCTGAGTTCTAAATTTCTCCCAGTCCCCGGGTTCTCTGCTATTTCTGGCCAATTTGTATGCCACTTCCTTGGCTTTAATGCTATCCCTGATTTCCCTTGATAGCCACGGTTGAGCCACCTTCCCTTTTTTATTTTTACGACAGACAGGAATGTACAATTGTTGTAGTTCATCCATGCGGTCTCTAAATGTCTGCCATTGCCCATCCACAGTCAACCCCTTCAGTATCATTCGCCAATCTATCCTAGCCAATTCATGCCTCATACCTTCAAAGTTACCCTTCTTTAAGTTCTGGACCATGGTCTCTGAATTAACTGTTTCATTCTCCATCCCAATGCAGAATTCCACCATATTATGGTCACTCTTCCCCAAGGGGCCTCGCACAACGAGATTGCTAATTAATCCTCTCTCATTACACAACACCCAGTCTAAGATGGCCTCCCCCCTAGTTGGTTCCTCGACATATTGGTCTAAAAAACCATCCCTTATGCACTCCAGGAAATCCTCCTCTACCGTATTGCTTCCAGTTTGGTTAACCCAATCTATGTGCATATTAAAGTCACCCATTATAACTGCTGCACCTTTATTGCACGCACCCCTAATTTCATGTTTGATGCCCTCCCCAACATCACTACTACTGTTTGGAGGTCTGTACACAACTCCCACTAACATTTTTGCCCTTTGGTGTTCTGCAGCTCTACCCATATAGATTCCACATCATCCAAGCTAATGTCCTTCCTAACTATTGTCTTAATCTCCTCCTTAACCAGCAATGCTACCCCACCTCCTTTTCCTTTTATTCTATCTTTCCTGAATGTTGAATACCCCTGGATGTTGAGTTCCCAGCCCTGATCATCCTGGAGCCACGTCTCCGTAATCCCAATCACATCATATTTGTTAACATCTATTTGCACAGTTAATTCATCCACTTTATTGCGGATACTCCTTGCATTAAGACACAAAGCCTTCAGGCTTGTTCTTTTAACACCCTTTGTCCTTTTAGAATTTTGCTGTACAGTGGCCCTTTTTGTTCTTTGCCTTGGGTTTCTCTGCCCTCCACTTTTCCTCATCTCCTTTCTGTCTTTTGCTTTTGCCTTCTTTTTGTTTCCCTCTGTCTCCCTGCATTGGTTCCCATCCCCCTGCCATATCAGTTTAAATCCTCCCCAACAGCACTAGCAAACACTCCACCTAGGACATTGGTTCCGGTCCTGCCCAGGTGCAGACCGTCCGGTTTGTACTGGTCCCACCTCCCCCAGAACCGGTTCCAATGCCCCAGGAATTTGAATCCCTCCCTGTTGCACCACTGCTCAAGCCACGTATTCATCTGCGCTATCCTGCGATTCCTACTCTGACTATCACGTGGCACTGGTAGCAATCCCGAGATTACTATTTTTGAGGTCCTACTTTTTAATTTAGCTCCTAGCTCCTTAAATTCGTTTCGTAGGACCTCATCCCTCTTTTTACCTATGTCGTTGGTACCAATGTGCACCACGACAACTGGCTGTTCTCCCTCCCTTTTTAGAATGTCCTGCACCCGCTCCGAGACATCCTTGACCCTTGCACCAGAGAGGCAACATACCATCCTGGAGTCTCGGTTGCGGCCGCAGAAACGCCTATCTATTCCCCTCACCATTGAATCCCCAATCACTATTGCTCTCCCACTCTTTTTCCTGCCCTCCTGTGCAGCAGAGCCAGCCACGGTGCCATGAACTTGGCTGCTGCTGCCCTCCCCTGATGAGTCATCCCCCTCAACAGTACCCAAAGCTGTGTATCTGTTTTGTAGGGGGATGACCACAGGGGACTCCTGCACTACCTTCCTTGCACTGCTCTTCCTGTTGGTCTTCCATTCCCTATCTGGCTGTGGACCCTTTCCCTGTGGTACGACCAACTCGCTACACGTGATACTCACGTCATTCTCAGCATCGTGGATGCTCCAGAGTGAATCCACCCTCAGCTCCAACTCCGCAACGCGGTCTGTCAGGAGCTGGAGGCGGATACACTTCCCGCACACGTAATCGTCAGGGACACCGGAAGTGTCCCTGAGTTCCCACATGGTACAGGAGGAGCATAACACCCGACCGAGCTCTCCTGCCATGACTTAACCCTTATATACACTTAAATTGGCAACAACAATGTTAAAAGTTACTCACTGATATAGAAGAGAAAAAAGAAAAACTACTCACCAATCACCAGCCAATCACTTACCCTCTTGGCTGTGACGTCACCTTTTGATTTCTTTCTACTTCTTTTTTGCCTTCTCCCTGTAGCTGCACAAGTCCCGCCTTTTATAGGCCTCTCCACGCACCTCCTCGACGCTGCTCCCGACTGCCGCCGAAGCTGGGCCCCGGACTCCCTGCTGTGCCTTTTATAGGCCGCTCCACGCACCTCCTCGACGTTGCTCCCGACTGCCGCCGACGCTGGGCCCCGGACTCCCTGCTGTGCCTTTTATAGGCCTCTCCGCGCACCTCCTCGACGCTGCTCCCGACTGCCGCCGACGCTGGGCCCCGGACTCCCTGCTGTGCCTTTTATAGGCCTCTCCACGCACCTCCTCGATGCTGCTCCTGACTGCCGCCGACTCCTTGATAAAATGCAACATCCTCACCGACACCTGGGAGTCCCTGGCCAAAGATCACCCTAACTGGAGGAAGAGCATCCGGGAGGGCGCTAAGCACCTCGAGTCTCGTCGCCGAGAGCATGCAGAAAACAAGTGCAGACAGCGGAAGAAGCATGCGGCAAACCAGACTCCCCACCTACCCTTTCCTTCAATGACTGTCTGTCCCAACTGTGACAGAGACTGTAATTGCCGTACTGCACTGTTCAGTCACCTAAGAACCCACTTTTAGAGTGGAAGCAAGTCTTCCTCGATTCCGAGGGACTGCCTATGATGATGGTGATAGATAAGCTAGTGGAATGGGCAGATGCATGGCAGCTGAAATTTAACACAGAAAAGTGCGAAGTAATAGATTTTGGTAGAAAGAATGAGGAGAGGAAATATAAACTAAAGGGTACAATCCTAAAGGGGCTGCATGAACAGAGTATATGTACACAAATCATTGAAGGTGGCATGGCAGGTTGAGAAAGCAGTTAAGAAACCTTACGGGATCCTGGGCTTCATGAATAGAGGTATAGAGGCCAAAATTGATCAACGGCAAGTTCCGCCCATTTACCATCAAAAAGACCGCTAAGATCCTGACGGTACTTTGGGTGGAACTTTGGTCACAAAACCGCCAGCATAAGGCCCTGATGAAACTCCCAACGAATGAAAGACCACCCAAAACAAGGAAATACCGTCGAAAAACTGGCAGTACCCGATGGTAGGGTCATCAATTTCGGGCCCATAGAGTACAAAAGAGAAGGATTTATGATGAACCTGTATAAAACACTGGTTCCGCCTCAACTGGAGTATTGTGTTCAATTCTGGGCACCTTGTTTTAGGAAGGATGTGAAAGCCATTGAGAGGATGCAGAAAAAATTTACGTGAATGATTCCAGGGATGGGGGACTTCAGTTATGTGGATAGACTGAAGAAGCTGAGGTTGTTCTCCTTAGAGCAGAGCAGAGTGAGAGGAGATTGGATAGATGTGTTCAAAATCATGAGGGGTTGGGACAGAGTAGATAGAGAGAAACTGTTCCCATTGGTAGAAGGGTCGCGAACCCAAGGACACATATCTAAGGTGATTGGCAAAATAACTAAAGGCGGCATGAGGGAAAACGTTTTTATGCAGTGAGTGGTTAGGATCTGGAATGCACTGCCTGAAAGGATGGTGGAGGCAGATTCAGTTGTGGCTTTCAAAAGGGATTTGGATAATTAGCTGAAGAAAAAAAAAATGCAGAGCCACAGGGGAAGGGCGGGGGAGTGAGTCTAGCTGAAGTGCTCTTGCAGAGAGCCGACACAGGCTTGATGAGCCGAATGGCCTCCTTCTGTACTGTAACTATTCTAGGAATCCCAGGAACTGCAACATGAACATACAGGAAAGGACCAGCTGATCCATCAAGCATGTCTCATCTTGACATGATCCAGCCTAAGCGCACCATCAACCCGAACCCCGATCATGCCCGTCCGATACTAAGAGATGACGCACCAATATGATTTTTGTGAGCCTTGTCTGGTAATATGATTATTTAAAATAAGCCAGCAGGAAATTAACATTTCACTGAATTAAAATAAGCTCGGGACAATAAAATCTAATGAAACTCTTGAGCTAAGCTGTATCTTCAATTTCTTTTTCTTTTTGGTGAAGATTGTCAATCACTGGAACTCTACTGAGGTTCCTCACTTTTATTTTTACATCAAAAATGATTCTAAGGATTGTCAACGGAAATTAGCGGCTTGTACTGCAACAAATCCACTGGATAAGGAAATTGGGTTCTCAATGTAGAAATAAGAAATTATTGCTTAAGGTTGAGTTATGCAATATTACTTAGTGTGTCATAGCCATTTGCATTCGGTGTCATTGTGGCGCTGCCTAGCTTTGAATTTCTGTTGTACGATTTGCTATGTCTCATCAGATAGCCAAGGACATTGCTTGTGGGATTTTAATCCTATGACGATGTCTGCGACTTCTCTGATAGCTATGCTTATGCCTGTCCGGGACGATTCTATGTTGTCTGGTAGAGTACGGCATGCCTTGTACTAGTTTTGAATTGAGACTGAGTACTTTTGACAAGTTCTGAATTCTTGCAAACATGTTGTGGAGTCATATGTCATATCAGATACACTCCCATGTTGAAATCAAGGTATAGTTGTTTTTGCAATGATGAGGTGATGATCAGTTTTGGCTGATGCTTCTGTGCCTCTATAATCCCAGTATAAATTAGCTATGCTGCAATTCCGGAACAATAAATGGTCCAGCTCCCTCCTCTGCTGACAGTTATTTGATATCCAGGTTGTCGGTTGGAAATCACAAAATCTGAACCTTCTGCCTGTGATGGTGATGTTATATGATCCACAGAAGGAGAGGAGTCTCAGCAAGTTATCGCTTATTTTTCCAGAGGCAAATAGGTCAAGAATAGTTTCTAACCCACCTCTGAAGCAGCCTGGTGTGGCATCATGACTCCAAGTATTATAAGTTTGTCATGTGGTGGAACAAATTGACTTCTGATGGAATTTGTCTTTTTTGGCGTCTCCGGCTTCCTCATTAAGGGGCTTAGCAGCTTCGAAAGTGGATACATCCCCAGGTCCGGATGAAATATATCCCTGGGATATATTTCTTTCGGGCCTGGGGATTTATCCACTGACAGAAGCCATCAGCCAAAACTGATCATCACCTCATCATTTAAGCGAAGCAAATGAAGAACTAGCAGAGGCTCGAACCATCATTTTCCACTCCTCTCTGGCTACAGATGTGGTGCCAGAGGAATGGAGGGCTGCTAACCTTGTACCTTTGTTTAAAAATTACAGGCCAGTCAGCATAACCTCGGTAGTGGGAAAATTATTGGAAAAAAATCTTCATTTGAAAAGACACGGATTAATCAAGGATAGTCAGCATGGATTTGTTAAGGAAAGGTTGTGTCTGACTAACTTGATTGAATTTTTTGAGGAGGTAACAAGGAGGGTTGATGAGGGTATTGCAATTGATATAGTGTATATGGATTTTAGCAAGGTTTTTGATAAGATCCCACATGGCAGACTGGTCATGAAAATAAAAGCCCATGGGATCCAGGGCAAAGTGGCAAGTTGGTTCCAAAATTGCCTCAGAGACTGGAAGCAAAGTGTAATGGTTGATAGGTATTTTTGTGGATGGCTGTTTCCAGTGGGGCTCAGTGCTGGGTCCCTTGCTTTTTGCGGTATATATCAATGATTTAGACTTGAATGTAAGGTGTATGATTAAGAAGTTTGCAGATGATACTAAAATCGGTTGTGTGGTTGATAATGAAGAAGAAAGCAGGAAGATATCAATGAACTGGTCAGGTGGACAGAACAGTGGCAAATGGACTTCAATCCGGAGAAGTGTGAGGTAATGCATTTGGGGAGGGTTATCAAGGCAAAGGCATACACATTAAATGGTAGAAGAGTAGAGGAACAAAGGGACCTTGGAGTGCAGGTCCACAGATCCCTGAAGGTAGCAGGCCAGATAGATAAGGTGATTAAAAAGGCATACGGAATGCTTGCCTTTATTAGCCAAGGCATAGAATACAGGAGCAGGGAGGTTATGCTTGAATTGTCTACAACACTCGTTAGGCCACAGCTAGAGTACTGCATGCAGTTCTGGTCACCACATTACAAGAAAGATGTGATTGCACTAGAGAGGGTACAGAGGAGATTTATGAGGATGTTGCCTAGACTGGAGAATTTTAGCTATCAGGAAAGATTCAATAGGCTGGGTTTGTTTTCTTTGGAACAGAGGAGACTGAGGGGAGACCTTATTGAGGTGTATAAAATTATGAGGGGCCTAGATAGAGTGGATAGGAAGGGCCTATTTCCCTTAGCAGAGGGGTCAACAACCAGGTGGCATAGATTTAAAGTAATTGGTAGGTTTAATGGGGATTTGAGGGGAATTTTTTGCCTCCAGAGGGTGATGGGGGGTCTGGAACTCACTGACTGGAAGGGTGGTAGAAGTAGAAACCCACACCACATTTAAAAAGTACTTGGATGTGCACTTAAAGTGTCATAACCTACAGGACTACGGACCAAGAGCTGGAAAGTGGGATTCGACTGGATAGCTCTTGGTTGGCCGGCGTGGACACGCTGGGCCGAAATAGCCTCCTTCCGTGCTGTAAATTTCTATGATTCTCAATGGGTGCATAAACCACAATAATGGACATCTGCCCATGACTGTGCACTAACCTGACATATGAAGGATGATCAGAAATAGGATGCTACATTGTAAGTGATATATTGAAGGATGATTGATTCTGTTTGTGTGTCCAGTTCTTCGGGAATGCAGCAGACCAGCGTCCTCCATGAATTGATGACCATTATTCACGTGTCTCGCCTCAGTTAGTCCAGCAATTGCAATGTTGTATTTCTTTAATTCATGGAATAAGTACCTGATACCCAATTCTATGTGCACTCTGTCTCCTTGGAACATAGAAAACATAGAGAAGTGTTTTTGAGGGGTACATTCCCCTTCCCAGATATTCTTTCACCCATAACCATTGAATTTGGAGCTCATCTGCCTTCAACACCATTAAGGAACATTTCAGACAGGTAAAAAGACTGATGCTACTTTTAGCTTGAAGAGAGACAGAAAAATGTATTGTAGAGACAGAAAAATGTATTGTAGTCCCCACAACCTTAGTATTTGTTATGTCTGATAAGCACTCGAGTTGCTTGCTGCTTTACTGCTTTCCCCCATCAGATCTGCCTTGAGCGACTTCTCATCCTTGGTGATTTCACCTCCATCTTAACTCATTATGCCCTTCGTCCTCTGAGTTCACTGTCCTCCTATCCTCCTTTAATCTCTCCTTCCATATAAACTTGCCTACCCATATTCACGGCCACCCCCTTGAACTTGCCACCCCTCACAATCTCTCTACTCCAATGTGTCAATCACAGATATGGCCATCTCGGATCGTTTCCTTGTATTACTCTCCATTCACATCCGCCTTCTCCCTCCTAACTCTCCATTCACATCCGCCTTCTCCCTCCCAACTCTCCATTCACATCCGCCTTCTCCCTCCCAACTCTCCATTCACATCCGCCTTCTCCCTCCCAACTCTCCATTCACATCCGCCTTCTCCCTCCCAACTCTCCATTCACATCCGCCTTCCCCCTCCCAACTCTCCATTCACATCCGCCATTCTCCCTCCCAACTCTCCATTCACATCCGCCTTCCCCCTCCCAACCCCGCATCCTTCTGTGTCCACCCCCAGAAAAAACTCACCCCCTTCACTTAGAATGGCATTTTCAAATTCCCAACTTTCTAGTCATTGGCCCTCCATTCATCACGACATTTCTGCAGCTATCAATCTGCTCAATTTCACCCTCACCTCCACCTTTGATGCCCTCACCTCCCTTACTCTCTCTCACCCGGGTCACCTCCCCTGCTATGGCTCCCAATTCCGCTCCCTTAAGACCAAGGGACACAGACTTGAACGTTGCGGTGGACAACTGGTTTAGCCATTTATCGCCGGATCTGGTTGGACCACATAAAGCATTATTGGGTCCATCTCTCCTCTGCTAAGATAGCTCACTGTTCCAGGATCATTCTGGATTGCAAAAATAACCCCAGCTTCTCTTCTACACTACAAACTGTCTTCTTAAACCCCTCTCCCCTGCCTCCTCCACCCTCACCTCCAAGTGCGAGAAGCTCATGAACTTCTTTGTCAGTCTCCCTTCTCATCCTTCTTGACCTGTCTGCAGCCTTCGACATGTTTGACCACACCACCCTCCTCAACGCCTCCCCACCTGCCCAGCTGGTTGGCACTGCCTTCACCTGGTTCCATTCCTATATATCCAACCGTAGGCAGAGAATCACCTGCAATGCCTTCTCTTCCCGCTCCCACACCGTAACCTCTGGAATCCCCCAAGGATCTATCCTTAGCCCCCTCTTAATTCTCATCTGCATGCTTCCCTTCGGCGACATCATCCAAAAACACAACATCAGGTTCCACATATACACTGACGGCACCCAGCTCTACCTCAGCACCACCTCTCTCAACCCCTCCACTGCCTCTGACTTGTCACACTGCTTGTCCGACATTCAGTATTGGAGATGCAGAAATTTCCTTCAATTAAATATTGCGAAGACTGAAGCCATTGTCTTTTGTTCCCACCACAAACTCTGTTTCCTAGCCACCGACTCCATCCTATCCCTGGCCACTGTCTGAGAGGGAACTAGACAGTTCTTTTTGATTCTGATTTGGGATTCAGACCCCATATCTGCTCCATCACCAAGACCACCAACTTCCACCTCTATTTATCACCCGACTCCGACCTTACCTCATCTCATTTGCTGTTGAAACCCTCAGCTGTGCCTTAATAACCTCTAGACTTGACTATTCCAAGGCTCTGCAAACCGGTCTCCCACCTCGCACCCTCCCTAAACTAGACCGCATCCAAAACTCTGCTGCCCGTAACCTAACTTGTACCATCCCATTTACCCATTACCTCTATGCTCGCTGACGCACATTGATTCCTGGTCCACCAATGCCTTGATTTTAAAATTCTCACCCATGTGTTCAAAATTCATGTATAGCCTCGCCCCTTTTTAGCTCTGTAACTTCCTCCAGCCTTACAACACTTCAAGAACTCTGCATTCCTCCAACTCTGGCCTCTTGAGTTGTGATTAATATGACAATTATTTAAATATTTTACTGCATAAATCATGGGGAACCAGCTCTTCACCGTCCATCGGTAGCCCTTTACTAAAAATGTCTGCAACAGTACACAATATATTCAAGCACAATTGTAATTCAAACATTTTCAGTTCAGGACTTTAACTCAGAATTCCCTCCAAACAGACCTTCCATTAGTTGCTACATTTTGTTCATTTCCATAATAATTGTTTTCAACTTCTCAGTGGAGGACATTCCGAAATGGGAGGGAGAACAGCCAGTTGTCGTGGTGCACATTGGTACCAATGACATAGGTAAAAAAAGGGATGAGGTCCCACGAAAAGAATTTAAGGAGCTAGGAGCTAAGTTTAAAAAGTAGGACCTCAAAAGTAGTAATCTCGGGATTGCTACCAGTGCCACGTGCTAGTCAGAGTAGGAATCGCAGGATAGCGCAGATGAATACGTGGCTTGAGCAGTGGTGCAGCAGGGAGGGATTCAAATTCCTGGGGCATTGGAACCGGTTCTGGGGGAGGTGGGACTAGTACAAACCGGACGGTCTGCACCTGGGCAGGACCGGAACCAATGTCCTAGGGGGAGTGTTTGCTAGTGCTAGGAGTTAAACTAATATGGCAGGGGGATGGGAACCTATGCAGGGAGACAGAGGGAGACAAAAAGGAGGCAAAAGCAAAAGACAGAAAGGAGATGAAGAAAAGTGGAGGGCAGAGAAACCCAAGGCAAAGAACAAAAAGGGCCACTGTACAGCAAAATTCTAAAAGGACAAAGGGTGTTAAAAAAACAAGCCTGAAGGCTTTGTGTCTTAATGCAAGGAGTATCTGCAATAAGGTGGATGAATTAACTGTGCAAACAGATGTTAACAAATATGATGTGATTGGGATTACGGAGACGTGGCTCCAGGATGATCAGGGCTGGGAACTCAACATCCAGGGGTATTCAACATTCAGGAAGGATAGAATAAAAGGAAAAGGAGGTGGGGTAGCATTGCTGGTTAAAGAGGAGATTAATGCAATAGTTAGGAAAGACATTAGCTTGGATGATGTGGAATCTATATGGGCAGAGCTGCAGAACACTAAAGGGCAAAAAACGTTAGTGGGAGTTGTGTACAGACCTCCAAACAGTAGTAGTGATGTTGGGGAGGGCATCAAACAGGAAATTAGGAGTGCATGCAATAAAGGTGCAGCAGTTATAATGGGTGACTTTAATATGCACATAGATTGGGCTAGCCAAACTGGAAGCAATACGGTGGAGGAGGATTTCCTGGAGTGCATAAGGGATGGTTTTCTAGACCAATATGTCGAGGAACCAACTAGGGGGGAGGCCATCTTAGACTGGGTGTTGTGTAATGAGAGAGGATTAATTAGCAATCTCATTGTGCGAGGCCCCTTGGGGAAGAGTGACCATAATATGGTGGAATTCTGCATTAGGATGGAGAATGAAACAGTTAATTCAGAGACCATGGTCCAGAACTTAAAGAAGGTTAACTTTGAAGGTATGAGGCGTGAATTGGCTAGGATAGATTGGCGAATGATACTTAAGGGGTTGACTGTGGATGGGCAATGGCAAACATTTAGAGACCGCATGGATGAATTACAACAATAGTACATTCCTGTCTGGTGTAAAAATAAAAAAGGGAAGGTGGCTCAACCATGGCTATCTAGGGAAATCAGGGATAGTATTAAAGCCATGGAAGTGGCATACAAATTGGCCAGAAATAGCAGCGAACCTGGGGACTGGGAGAAATTTAGAACTCAGCAGAGGAGGACAAAGGGTTTGATTAGGGCAGGGAAAATGGAGTACGAGAAGGTGCTTGCAGGGAACATTAAGGCGGATTGCAAAAGTTTCTATAGGTATGCAAAGAGAAAAAGGTTAGTAAAGACAAACGTAGGTCCCCTGCAGTCAGAATCAGGGGAAGTCATAACGGGGAACAAAGAAATGGCAGACCAATTGAACAAGTACTTTGGTTCAGTATTCACTAAGGAGGATACAAACGACCTTCCGGATATAAAAGGGGTCAGAGGGTCTAGTAAGGAGGAGGAACTGAGGGAAATCTTTATTAGTCGGGAAATTGTGTTGGGGAAATTGATGGGATTGAAGGCCGATAAATCCCCAGGGCCTGATGGACTGCATCCCAGAGTACTTAAGGAGGTGGCCTTGGAAATAGCGGATGCATTGACAGTCATTTTCCAACATTCCATTGACTCTGGATCAGTTCCTATCGAGTGGAGGGTAGCCAATGTAACCCCACCTTTTAAAAAAGGAGGGAGAGAGAAAGCAGGGAATTATAGACCGGTCAGCCTGACCTCAGTAGTGGGTAAAATGATGGAATCAATTATTAAGGATGTCATAGCAGCGCATTTGGAAAATGGTGACATGATAGGTCCAAGTCAGCATGGATTTGTGAAAGGGAAATCATGCTTGACAAATCTTCTGGAATTTTTTGAGGATGTTTCCAGTAAAGTGGACAAAGGAGAACCAGTTGATGTGGCATATTTGGACTTTCAGAAGGCTTTCGACAAGGTCCCACACAAGAGATTAATGTGCAAAGTTAAAGCACATGGATTGGGGGTAGTGTGCTGATGTGGATTGAGAACTGGTTGTCAGACAGGAAGCAAAGAGTAGGAGTAAATGGGTACTTTTCAGAATGGCAGGCAGTGACTAGTGGGGTACCGCAAGGTTCTGTGCTGGGGCCCCAGCTGTTTACATTGTACATTAATGATTTAGACGAGGGGATTAAATGTAGTATCTCCAAATTTGCGGATGACACTAAGTTGGGTGGCAGTGTGAGCTGCGAGGAGGATGCTATGAGGCTGCAGAGTGACTTGGATAGGTTAGGTGAGTGGGCAAATGCGTGGCAGATGAAGTATAATGTGGATAAATGTGAGGTTATCCACTTTGGTGGTAAAAACAGTGAGACAGTGAGATCTGAATGGTGACAGATTAGGAAAAGGTGAGGTGCAACGAGACCTGGGTGTCATGGTACATCAGTCACTGAAGGTTGGCATGCAGGTACAGCAGGCGGTTAAGAAAGCAAATGGCATGTTGGCCTTCATAGCGAGGGGATTTGAGTACAGGGGCAGGGAGGTGTTGCTACAGTTGTACAGGACCTTGGTGAGGCCACACCTGGAGTATTGTGTACAGTTTTGGTCTCCTAACTTGAGGAAGGACATTCTTGCTATTGAGGGAGTGCAGCGAAGATTCACCAGACTAATTACCGGGATGGTGGGACTGACCTATCAAGAAAGACTGGATAAACTAGGCTTGTATTCACTGGAGTTCAGAAGAGTGAGAGGGGACCTCATAGAAACGTTTAAAATTCTGACGGGTTTGGACAGGTTGGATGCAGGAAGAATGTTCCCAATGTTGGGGAAGTCCAGAACCAGGGGTCACAGTCTAAGGATAAGGGGTAAGCCATTTAGGACCGAGATGAGGAGAAACTTCTTCACCCAGAGAGTGGTGAACCTGTGGAATTCTCTACCACAGAAAGTAGTTGAGGCCAATTCACTAAATATATTCAAAAGGGAGTTAGATGAAGTCCTTACTACTCGGGGGATCAAGGGGTATGGCGAGAAAGCAGGAACGGGGTACTGAAGTTTCATGTTCAGCCATGAACTCATTGAATGGCGGTGCAGGCTAGAAGGGCTGAATGGCCTGCTCCTGCACCTATTTTCTATGTTTCTATCTTTCTATGTATAAACAAGTAAAGAAATAACCTGAAATTTATATAGCACCCTTCATGACCTCAGGATGTCCCAAAGCACTTTACAACGAATGAAGTGTAGTCCCTGTTGTAACGTAGGAAATGCAACAGCCAATTTGCGTAAAGCAAGGTCCCACAAACAGAAATGAGATAATAACCAGATAATCTATTCTAGTGATGTTTTTAAATCCCTTCATAGCCATGGCCCCTCGATCTCTGTAACCTCCTCCAGCCCTACAACCCTCCAAGATCTTTGCATTTCTTCAACTCTGGCCTTTTTCACATCCCCAATTTTCATCCCTCCACCAGTGGCGGCCGTGCCTGGGCCTTAAACTCTGCAATTCCATCCCTAAAAGTCTCCTCCTTGCTACCTCTCTCTCCTCTAAGACACTCCTTAAAACCTACCTGTTTGACCAAGTGTCTGATCACTGTCCTAATATCAACTTATGTGACTGGTGTTAAATTTTGTTTGTTAATGCTCCTGTGAAGCGCTTTGGGACATTTCACTACATCAATGATGCTATATAAATGCAAGTTGTTGTAGTACTGTAATGGCTGCTTTTATTTCAGATTCTCTAGAAAATTATCTTTAGATATAACAAACTATCTAAGAGGAGACCCTGGAGTGTAATTGCTGTTGTATGCTTGCTTGCCCTCTAGCGTTCAATGAACAATCTGAAAGTACAATACATATCACTACTGACAGTCAAATAAGTAGTATACTTAGATTGGTGAAGAAGAAGGTGGGTTAGATGGTAAGACCAAGTCATTCTAAAAAGTTTTAAGGTTCTTATTCCTATCTAATTTAACTCTGATTGATGGTAGCTTATTTAGTTATGATAAGCCACTGGGATCAGTATTCCTAAAAGTGAAAGATGCCAGAGAATAACAACCAATAGTACAAGATTAATATAATTGCTGACAATCAACATATGATAAGCCAGAAGAAAGGTCAGAAAGAAAATGATCATGTAAATTCATGAACTTTAATTAGTCAGAAAACAAGTAAGTTACAGGCTAATGCTTTTAGATATATTGGTTTACACATTCATCAATTTATTGCAAATGGTTTATTCATTGAAGTGAGTGTAATTTGATATTTTAGAACTTGGTCATTCTGCTTTTTAAAATGTAGATTGTTCTGTATGCAAAACTCACCAATGTGTAAGACTTTTCACCAGGGGGCACACCTGTGGGAGACCTTAGGGTCACCTGTGCACCCTGGACAAGCAGGTATAAAAGGCAATCCACCATGCTGCTTCCTCACTTTGGAGTTACATTAAAGAGACCAAGGTCACAATGCTTTGAGCTTACAACACAGTCTTGTGGAGTTATTCTGAACGTAACAATTGGTGACGAGTTACAGATCACGAACTTTCACGCGGTAATGGCTGCTGTTGGTGTTCTTGAAAGATTTGCTGAGGGTGATGATTGGGAAGCCTTCGTTGAGCGTCTTGACCAGTACTTCGTGGCCAACGAGCTGGACATGGCTGAGACGGCGGTAAAGGGCAGGGCGATTCTCCTCACCGTATGTGGATCTTTGATATATGGCCTCGTCAAAAATCTGCTGGCACCGCTCAAACCAATGGACAAGACTTACGCAGAGCTGTGCACGCTGGTTCAGGAACACCTGAAGGAGAGCATCCTAATGGCCAGGTATCGTTTTTACATGCACCATCGCTCTGAGGGTCAGAACGTGGCAAGTTTTGTTGCCGACCCAAGACGCCTTGCGGGACAGTGCGAATTTGCCGGATCTTTGAGGGAAATGTTGCGGGGCTTTCTCGTGCTTGGAATCGACCATGAGGTCATTCTTCGCAAACTGCTGTCTACTGAATCCCTAGATCTGAGCAAGGCCATAACGATAGCCCAGGCTTTCATATCCACGAGCGACAACACGAAACAGATATCTTCACAGCATCGAAGCTCACAGGCAAGTACTGTGCATAAAATAATACCTTCAGCAGGCAGAACTGTACATGGTAGCGCCTACACGACCGCAGAGGCCAGACCTAGGGTGACACAGAGGCCGCTGTGGGGCGTGAATGTGTATCCATTAACAACATGTTGGTGCTGCGGGGGCAGTCATAAAGCCCATCAATGTCGATTCAAGCACTATGGGCCCAAGTTTCCACATGATTTGCGCCTGATTTTTAGGAGCAACTGGTGGAGAACGGACTATCTTAGAAATCGCAATTTTCCACATTTTTTTTTCTGCAGTTCTAGTCAGGTAGAACAGTTCCACTTTGGAACAAAATATTTTCTTCAAAAGGGGGCGTGTCCGGCCACTGACGCCTGATTTCAAAGTTTCCATAGTGAAAACGTACTCCAAACTAACTTAGAATGGAGCAAGTGAAGATTTTTGTAGAACTGAAAAAACCTGTTCTACACATTAAAAAATCAGGCGCAGGTTACAAATTAGGCATCCAGAACGAGGTGAGGGGGGGGGAAGGGAACTCATTAAATTCTACAATAAATCCTTATTTATACTTCTACAAATATTATACAAATAAATCAAACCTGAATAAACATTTATAAGCAAAGAAAAGATTAAATAAACCATCTTCCTACCTGTGTGAAAGTGCTTCAGGCACGGAGAATTCTGCAGTCAGCCTGAGGTGCCTGTTCTTCCCGCGGAGGGGGGGAAGGCGCCCGTTCTTTCCCGCGGAGGGGGGAGGCACCCGTTCTTCCCGCGGGGGAGGGAGGGGAGAGGAGGCGCCCGTTCTTTCCCGCGTGGGGGGGGGGGAGGCGCCCGTTCTTCCCGCGGAGGGGGGAGGCACCCGTTCTTCCCGCGGGGGAGGGAGGGGAGAGGAGGCGCCCGTTCTTTCCCGCGTGGGGGGGGGGGAGGCGCCCGTTCTTCCCGCGGGGGGGGGGGGGAGGCGCCCGTTCTTCCTGCGGGGCGAGGGGGGGAGAGGAGGTGCCCGTTCTTCCCGCGGGGGGGAAGAGGAGGCGTCCGTTCTTCCCGTGGGGGGGGTAGGAGGCGCCCGTTCTTCCCGCGGGGGGTGGGGGGGAGGGGAGAGGAGGTGCCCGTTCTTCCCGCGGGGGGGAAGAGGAGGCGTCCGTTCTTCCCGCGGTGGGGGGGGGGCGGAAGGAGACAGCGAGAAGGCTGAAAGTGCTGATGTGCTGATGGCAATGTGCTTTTATTAAAAAAATGTTCAAAAATTAAACAGCTACAAAGAACTACAAAAATGGCCGAGTGCCAATGTTTTTTTCACACTGAGCATGCGCGAATGTTCCAACGCGCACGCGCAGCGTTGCCGGCAGGAAAAAAACTAATTTAAATAGTACCCGCCCCCTCCCACTTACAAAATCGGCGCGAGTGTAGGCTCCGCCCCCCTGGGCGCCGCGCCAAACAGACAAGGAGCTGCAGAATGCTCCAGAATCGCGATTTTTTTTTTAGGCGCCGTTTTAGGCGCGAAAAATGGGCGCCCAGCTCGGAGGGGCACCCGTTTTTTATCGTGTGGAAACTTGGGCCTTATATGTGCAAGGGCTGTGGAACAATGGGGCACCTCCAGCGAATGTGCAAACGACCTCTGACTCACCGTGTGGCAGAGTCAGCAGAGGACGACCGATCCAGCGTGAAGCACGCTGAACGAGCAGGAGAGGCTACTCAACCTGAGGATGAAGAGGAGTGTATGGGGTACACACCTTCACAACCAAAAGCCCTCCGATAATGTTAAAAGTTACATTTAATGGCATTCCAGTCTCTATGGAATTGGACACGGGGGCGAGTCAATCAATCATGAGCCAGAAAGTTTTTGAGAAACTGTGGGACAACAAGGCACAGAGGCGAAAACTGAGCCCGATTCACACAATGCTGCGCACTTTCACCAAAGAACTCATACCTGTTATCGGCAATGCAGCAGTGAAAGTATCGTGTGACAGAATGGTGCATGATTTACCACTATGGATTATACCAGGCGATGGCCCAACGCTGTTTGGCAGAAGCTGGCTGGGAAAGATCCGATGGAACTGAGACGACATCAAAGCGCTGTCTTCGGTGGATTATGCCTCGTGCGCTCAGCTGCTAAACAAATTCCCGGCATTATTTGAGCCTGGCATTGGCAACTTCACAGGCGCCAATGTGCAGATCCATCTTGTTCCTGGGGCCCGTTCGTCACAAGGCCCGAGCAGTCCCATATATGATGCGAGACAAAGTCGAGATCGAGCTGGACAGACTTCAACGAGAGGGTATCATATCGCCAGCCGAGTTCAGTGAGTGGGCCAGTCCAATTGTGCCAGTGCTAAAGAGCGATGGGACGGTCAGAATCTGTGGGGATGTAAAGGTAATGATCAACTGAGTCTCATTACAGGACCAGTTCCCACTACGTAGAGCAGAGGACCTATTCGCAATGCTAGCAGGGGGAAAGTCGTTCACCAAGCTAGATTTAACCTCTGCTTAGATGACACAGGAGCTGGCTGAACCGTCAAAGAAATTGACGTGCATCAACACGTACAAAGGACAGTTCGTGTACCACAGATGCCCCTTTGGGATTTGCTCGGCTGTGGCCATCTTCCAGAGGAACGTGGAGAGTCTGCTGAAATCGGTTCCATGCACCATGGTGTTCAAAGACGACATCTTGATCACTGGTCACAACACCACCGAACACTTGCACAATCTGGAAGAGGTTCTAAAGCGACTGGACAGAGTGGGACTCAGGCTGAAATGCTCCAAGTGTGTTTTCCTGGCGCCAGAGGTCGAATTTCTGGGGAGAAAGATTGCGGCAGACGGCATCAGACCCACGGACTCCAAGACAGAGGCCATCAAGAATGCACCCATACCACAGAATGTGACGGAGCTGCGTTCATTCCTGGGACTTCTCAACTATTTTGGTAACTTTCTACAAGGGTTGAGCACTTTGCTGGAACCCTTGCATTTACTGTTACGCAAGGGTGACAACTGGGTTTGGGGTAAATCTCAAGAGACAGCCTTTAATAAGGCCAGAAACCTGGTATGCTCTAACAAGGTACTTGTATTGTATGACCCATGTAAACGTTTAGTACTAGCTTGTGATGCGTCGTCGTACGGGTTGTGTGTTACAGCAAGCAAATGTGTCAGGCAAACTGCAACCAGTTGCATATGCGTCCAGAAGTTTATCCAAGGCTGAAAGAGCCGACAGTATGGTTGAGAAAGCAGCATTAGCAAGTGTATACGGGGTTAAGAAAATGCACCAATACCTATTTGGTCTCCGGTTCGAGCTCGAAACCGACCACAAACCGCTTACTTCACTGCTCTCAGAAAACAAAGGTATCAACACCAATGCTTCGTCCCACATCCAAAGATGGCCACTAACATTATCTGCATATCACTATGTAATCCGCCACAGACCAGGCACTGAGAACTGCGCTGACACCCTCAGTCGAATGCCATTGCCCACTACCGGGGTGGAAATGGCACAACCCGCAGACTTGCTTCTGGTAATGGCTGCCTTTGAGAGCAAGGGGTCACCCGTCATGGCTTGCCAGATCAGGACCTGGACTAGCCAAGACCTTGTGCTATCATTAGTAAAAAGCTGCATCCTTAATGGGAGCTGGTTGGCGGTTCCTGGGGAAATGCAAGTTGAAATTAAGCCGTTCCACTGACGTAAGGATGAATTGTCCATCCAATCGGATTGTCTCCTATGGGGGAATCGCATGGTTTTGCCAAAAAAAGACAGGGAAATGTTAATACGCGACCTACACAGTACCCACCCAGGCATAGTCATGATGAAGGCTATCGCCAGGTCGCTCATTTGGTGGCCCGGCATTGATTCCGAATTGAAGTCATGCGTACACCAATGCAACACTTGCTCACAGTGGAGCAACGCACCCAGGGAGGCCCCACTGAGCCTGTGGTCATGGCCCTCCAAACTATGGTCCAGGGTCCACGTCAAATTTGCTGGCCCTTTTCTAGGAAAGCTGTTTCTAGTAGCAGTGGACTCTTACACTAAATGGATTGACTGTATAATAATATCATCATGTACATCCACTGCCACCATTGAAAGCCTCAGGTTCATGTTTGCCACCCATGGTTTGCCCGACGTCCTTGTTAGTGACAATGGACCATGTTTCACCAGCTCGGAATTCAACGAGTTCTTGACTCGCACTGGCATCAAGCATGTAAGGTCTGCCCCATTTAAGCCGATATCCAATGGTCAAGTGGAACGGGCAGTCCAAGCCATCAAGCAGAGCTTGAAATGCATAACAAACGGCTCCTTGCAGACCCGGTTATCTCGGGCCCTGCTCAGCTACCGGACGCGCTCCCACTCGCTCACCGGGGATCCCCCTGCAGAATTGTTAATGAAGAGAGCACTCAAAACCAGGCTTCCTTAGTCCACCCGGATCTCAATGATCACATAGCAACCCAGCGGCACCGGCATAACGTGTACCACGATCGCGCGGCTGTATCGCATGACATTGAGGTTAATGATCCTGTGTTTGTTCTCAATTACGGTCATGGTCCCAAATGGATTGCTGCCACTGTTTTAGCCAAGGAGGGGAATAGAGTGTTTGTTGTTAAACTGTTGAATGGGCAAACGTGCAGAAAGCACTTGGATCAGACCAGACTGCAATTCACTGACAACCAAGAACAGTTTGAAGAAGACTTTACCATCTACGGGCCCAAGTTTCGAGCCGCGCCTAGAACGGCACAGTCCCGACCTGGACGCCCATTTTTCGCGCCACAAAGTGCGCCTAAAAAAAACTTCCAGATTCTCCAGCTCCCTGCAGGTCGTTTGCAGCTCGGCGCAGCGTAGCACGAACTGTAGGGGGCGGAGCCAGGTCCCTGCGCTGAAAACAGTGCCGGGACCTCTGCACATGCGCACTACAGAGGGCGCGCATGTGCAGTAGCTCCAGGCACCCAAAACCGTGTGGGAGGGGCCGAAACACACAGCCCCTAGCCCTGGCCGAATGGCCTTACTGGGGCTGCGTGAATAAGGCTCCTCCCGTGCCCAGCTCCTGCTTCCTCCCGACCCGACTCGACTCCCACTTCCCGCCCCTCGCCCCACGCCTCCGGACTGGACCCGACACCGACCCGACTCCCACTTCCCCCCCCCCCCGCCCCCCGACTGGACCCGACCTAACCTCCCTCTCCCTCCCTCCCCCCGACCCGAACCGAACCGACCTCCCTCCCACCACCCCCCCGACCCCGACCCGTGCTCCCTCCGACCCGACCTCCGATCCCGACCCGACCCAACGCCACCTACCTGTAAATCTGGTGCTGGGGACGGGGCCTGCCCGAAGTCCGAAGTCTTGGGCCCTGCCCGAAGTCTCGGGCCCGGCCGGGCCTGGCCCGTTCAGCCTCCCTCCCCCTTCTCCTTTCCCCCCTCCCATCTCCTTTCCCTCCCCCCATCTCCTTCCCCCCCAATCTCCTTTCCCTCCATCTCCTTTCCCCCACCATCTCCTTTCCCCTCTCTCCTTTCCCTCCTCTCCTTTCCCCCCCTCCTTTCCCCCCTTCTCCTTTCCCCCCCTTTTTCTTTCCCCCCTTCTCCTCCTCCCCCCTTTCCCCTTCTCCTCCTTCCCCTCCCCCTTCTCCCCCTCCCCTTTCTCCCCCTTCTCCCCCATCCCTCCCCCTTCCCTCCCTCTGCTCCCCCCCTCTCTCCCTCTAACCCCCTCCTCCCCCTCCCCTCGCTGTCAGAAATACAGACACTGACAGACAGAGAATGAGAGATACAAACAGACAGACAGACAGAGAGATAGAGACACTGACAGATTCACACTGGGGGGGGGGGGGCATCCCAGCACGCTGTTGGAGGGCTCCCGGTGCTGCAGTCGGTAAGTATAAAATTTTTTATTTATTGATTTAAAAAAAAAAATTCTTATTAATTTTTTTTGATTGATTTATTGGTTGATTTATTGATGTTTTTATCATGTATTATTGATGATGGCTCTTTATTTGTAAAACTGAAGTGTTTAATGTTTGTAAACTTCCCTTTAAACCCCCCCCCCCATTCCCTACGCCTGATTTGTAACCTACGCCTGATTTTCTAAAGTGTAGACAAGGTTTTTTCGAGCATACAAAAATCTTCACTTACTCCATTCTAAGTTAGTTTGGAGTAAGTTTTCACTGACGACACTTTGAAAACAGGCGTAAGTGACCGGACACGCCCCCTTTTGAAAAAAAAATTCTGTTCCAAAGTGAAACTGTTCGAACTGACTGGAACTGGAGCAAACTAAATGGCGAGAATTCCGATTTCTAAGATACTCCGTTCTACACCAGTTGCTCCTAAAAATCAGGAGCAAATCATGTGGAAACTTGGGGCCTACCATCCATCAACACACACCCAACCAGCAATCGACCTCGCTGTCAACCACAAGGATGAACCCACCATGCCCAACAATCTAATCAGACCAACCGCGCTGCCATGCAGCAAGGATCTGACCAACTCACCCATGCCAGGACTTCAACTCAGGTGATCGACCCGGGAATGCAGAGCGCCAGATCGCCTCAACTTGTACATAAGACTTTGGGGGGGTGAGTGATGTTATGTATGCAAACCTCACCAATGTGTAAGACTTGCTACCAGGGGGTAGACTTGTGGGAGACCTAAGGGTCACCTGTGCACCCTGGGCAAGCAGGTATAAAAGGCAATCCACCAGGCTGCCTCCTCACTTTGGAGTTACATTAACGAGACCAAGGTCACAATGGTTTGAGGTTACAACACAGTCTTGTAGAGTTATTGTGAATGTAACATAGATGATAATCATTTTAGAAGAAATATGTATATTATAATTTACCTGAAGAATATATAAAAAGTTATTTAAATGACCAGCTGATGTTCTTATATTGATGAAAAGAACAAAGGAAGACTTGCCTTTATAAAGTGCCTCTCACGACCACCGGACATATCAAAGTATTTTTTGGAGTGTAGTCACTGTTGTAATGTGAGAAACACGGCAGTCAATGTGTGCACAGCAAGCTCGCACAAACAGCGGTGGATAATGACCAGATAATCTGTTTTTTGAGGGATAAATATTGGCCAGAATACCGGGGATAACTCCCCTGCTCTTCTTTGAAATTGTGCCGTGGGATCTTTTATATCCACCTGAGAGAGCAGACAGGGCCTCATTTATGTGCTGAAGCCCCTGGAGTGGGACTTGAACCCACAACCTTCTGACCCAAAGACGCAGGTGCTACTCACTGAGACACGGCTGACACCTAATGGAAAGATTGTAACCAGCAATCAGAACTTGCTAACTGACCACAGCTAACTAACAGAAAACAGAGAGTTGGGATAAATGGTTCATTCTCTGGTTGGCAATCAGTAACTCGTGGGGTGCCACAGGGATCAGTGCTGGGACCTCAACTATTTACCATCTATATTAACGACTTGGAAGAAGGGACTGAGTGTAACGTAGCCAAGTTTGCTGATGATACAAAGATGGGAGGAAAAGCAGTGTGTGAGGAGGACACAAAAAATCTGTAAAAGGACCTAGACAGGCTAAGTGAGTGGGCAAACATTTGGCAGATGGAGTATAATGTTGGAAAGTGTGAGGTCATGCACTTTGGCAGAAAAAAATCAAAGAGCAAATTATTATTTAAATGGAGAAAGATTGCAAAATGCTGCAGTACAGCGGGACCTGGGGGTACTTGTGCATGAAACACAAAAGGATAGTATGCAGGTACAGCAAGTGATCAGGACGGCCAATGGAATCTTGGCCTTTATTGCAAAGGGGATGGAGTATAAAAGCAGGGAAGTCTTACTACAGTTATACAGGGTATTGGTGAGGCCACACTGGAATACTGCGTGCAGTTTTGGTTTCCATATTTACGAAAGGGTAAACTTGCTTTGGAGGCAGTTCAGAGAAGGTTCACTAGGTTGATTCCGGAGATGAGGGGGTTGACTTATGAGGAAAGGTTGAGTAGGTTATGCCTCTACTCGTCATTGGAATTCAGGTGATCTTATCGAAATGTATAAGATTATGAGGGGGCTTGACAAGGTGGATGCAGAGAGGATATTTCCGCTGACAGGAGAGACTAGAACTAGAGGGCATAATCTTAGAATAAGGGGCAGCCCATTTAAAACTGAGATGCGGGTTGCAAATCTGTGGAATTTGCTGCCTCAGAGAGCTGTGGAAGCTGGGACATTGAATAACTTTAAGACAGAAATAGACGATAAGGGGTTATGGGGAGCGGGCGAGGAAGTGGACCTGAGTCCATGATCGGATTCGTCATGATCGTATTGAATGACGGAACAGACTCGAGGGGCCTACTCCTGCTCCTATTTCTTATGTTCTTATGTTCTTATGTGTCTAATTGAAGATTGTAATAGCACATCAATCCAAGCCCATGGCCTGGATTTTGCAGTGAAAATATGTGTGAGGCTATCGGTGCTCTCTTCTTACGATCGCACATGCACAGTTAAACATCGAAATTAGGAAGTTGCCGTTTGAGTTGCCCTGATCCTCCAAAACTTTGCTATAACAGTATCGCATTGAAACACATATTCATGGCCACCCCCTTGACACTGCCATCCCTCGCAACCTCTCTACTCCATCAACCATCTCCTCAAGTACTTAACTACTACAATAACTTGTATTTATATAGCGCCTTTAACGTTCCAAGGTGCTTCACAGGAGTGTTATCAAACAAAATTTGATACCAAGCCACATAAGGAGATATTAGGTCAAAGAGTTAGGTTTTAAGGAGCGTCTTAAAGGAAGAGAGTGGTAGAGAGGCGAAGATGTTTAGAGAGGGCATTCCAGAACTTACGTGACAGAAAAATTAGGGGTTGTCCATTCCAGTGTAAGCAATTTTTTTTTAACAATATGGTGTCTTAAATACTGTTAAACAACCTTTCTGGCACTGAAAATGAACTTTTACAACTGTGGGGTGTCATTCTTCAGATTGTAATTATTATTGGAGCTTTAAAAAATTGTCTAAATGTAAAGAATATTTTTTAACTCTTTCTTTCTTTCTGTCTGTCTATTTTATCTCTCTTCATCTCATCATTATTTTCCTCTCTTTATTTTGCTTTCTACACATGATGTGGCATGGACCATTCTAACACTTCCTGGTTTGGACTCTGCCATAGGCGTCAATTTTAAAGGCATATTAAGCACCCCAACTATTTCGGGCAGTTAAAAGACCTACCATTAGGTCCTAGGTCCCTGTTGTCTCTAGAACTCTGGCCATCCCTGTGAGCCCTTCTTGCGAGCTTGCTGATCTGGACACATTCCAGCTTTGTTTCAAGATTTGGAAAGTTACATCGGCCAATTTTTTTCTCAGTAGACAAAGTGGGGTTAATTACAATCCAACCTAAAAATAATAAAGAATTAAATGACACCTTCCGTTTCCATTTTAAGATGAGAAAGCACACCCTCCTACTGCTGACGGTTCCAGGACTTTAATCGCAGCATAGTTGACAGATTCATCGGTTGTCAGAGCATGCTTCTGAATCACCCTCTATGTGATGAACAGAATTATACTAAGTTATTTTATGCCTCCACTACTTCATTTGTTTGTTACACTAGCCTCATGTACAGTAAGCAAATTGCATTGACACCATAAGCAGTGGGGACTGTAATGATATATAAGAATCTCGAGTTGGAGTAACATTATTTTTTTAAATGCCGAATCACTAAACCCATAGTGTAGGACACCATCAAAGTTGAAGAGGGTCGGAGAGAAGATGAGGTAAATCAAGATGTAGTGATACTTGGGCTTTAAAACCTGCAACATGCCAGAGGAATGGAAGACTAAAGACGATAAGTAGTTGTGTATTCTTCAGGTCCTGGGAAGCAGTGGGATAAAGTAGGAAGCAGTGCAATGAGCATTGATTTTAACACAAAAACAACATGGGGGCCGAAATTGCCAACTACCCGAAACGAGTCGCACCTACCGCTCTTGAAGTGTTCCGTCTGCCCCGATGCATGGGGAGGGCAATCTGGAGTAATTCAGCACTTTGTGGGATTTTTTGGAGCGGGGTGGAAATGGCCTCATCATCAGGGCGGAAGTGCGGTCGGGTCAGAGTAGCCGACACTGTAAGTCATCAGTGCTGGCACGTCACAATGTCCCTCCCCATCAGTTAATGGGGAGGGCTGCTGTGAACTTTGCAGCCACTTCAGTCAAGAGTCAGCTGACAAAAAATATAACAGAGTCGCCGACAACACCACCTCCCTTTTAAGGGTGGCCGCGCTGCCAAGCCACAGAAAGGGCACCAACAGAAAAAGCTGTCTGTGGCACCGACCGGTGGTGGCACCGCTCCCGCGGGGCAATGTACAAGCGGGGCAATTTCGGAAGGGGGTCGTCGCGTGCATGAAGTGGCGTGAAAATGGGTGGAGCGATCCCCTACACCACTCCAAAAGTAAAGGAGGGAAATGTTCAAAATGGCGGCCCCTCCGCGACAACTTGGCGGCCAGTCCACACCGGCCTGTGGCCACCGCTTTCAGGCGGCCATTGGCCTTATCGAAAGGGGCAATTTCAGCCCCCATGTCTCTGCTCAGTTCCTCACCCTGCTCCATTCTTGACTTTAGCTGCACCCAAAGCAATGTTGCTGAAGTCAGAAACAAAATGAATCTGGATCCCACCACTCTATGACACTGACCTTTTGTTCACCATACTGTACGATTGCAGTGCATGAAATGAGAGACTTTGAGATACCCACGCTGCAATGTTATCTGTGATGAAGGAACGTCATGATTTATAAGCAGCTCTGTAAATCTACTTTGTGTCCAAATTATCACCTGAAGGATTGAAACTCAAAGATCAGAAGCTTGATCAAATTATTAGGAAAGGAAGGGAAATAATTATGGGCTAGGTCTGTCTGAGCCATGTGGAGTGCTGAAAAATTATATTGCAGTGTGAAAGTTTTCATTAATAACTAATTCATTAAGATTCTCATTGGGTCTCTTTGTCTTTGCCTAATTTATGGGAACACTGAAGGGGCGAGTTGCTATCACAGGAAGTTCTTTACAAGGAAGCAATGGGGAAGCCAACTGGGTTTTAAAAGTTTTAAAATTAGTAACCCAACAGATATACAGGTTATTAAACTGTCGTGTTTTCATAGTAGGAATATGTGTTTCTGCAATAGAGCAAAATTACAAGGTGTGATTAAATACAAAAGCTGGGAAGGATGAGCCAAACATTAAGCTGTGAATGTGAACAGTATTATATCAATGCATATTGCAGTGTGAAAGTTTTAATTAATAACTAATTCATTAAGATTCTCATTGGGTCTCTTGGTCTTTGCCTAATTTATGGAAACACTGAAGGGATATAGACAGTTAAATCCATAGCTTTGCTTCAATGACATATCACCATAGAGAAGTGAATATGTAGATACATTGGGTTGGTCCTTTGCGTTCCCGGAGCAGTGTGAAAGGCGGCGTTCAGGTCTCCTGCACCCCTTCGCAATCCTCCGGTCCCATTTTGTGGTGACGCTGAGTAGCCGGGAAGAGCTGTGCCGGATGTGCAATGCCTCGCGTTGCGACACCGGCAGTATTTTGGACTTTTGCCCGATCCGTCCGCCTGGAAGTGTGCCTACAATGACCGCCTGGGAAATCAGTATGGTCCAGCATAGCCGGCAGCCCAAAGGAAGGTAAGGTACTCCGAAGGTAATTGCGAGTGTTTGTTCTTTTAATTTTTTTAGTGATTTGTGTTGTGGTAGTGTGGGCAATGTTTTGGGAATGTTTGTGTGGTTTTTTTTTAAGGTTCTCACCCGCTCCTCTCCAGGCCTCACTTGGAGCGCACACGGTCCAGCAGTTTAGTTCGGGAGTTTCCCATCCTTGCACCACGAAAAGTGTACAATGCCCCCGACACAGGGCACAGATGCCGAAACTTCCTTACCAAAACGCAATCTATTTCTGGCCGTTAAGTTTCCCTCCCCGCCTCCATTTTCACCCCAAAAACCGAAAAGCCTCAAATCTAGCCCATAGATATTTAGTACTAGCAGATCTACCATCAGATCCAACAATTACAGTTGTCATGATGAGGAATTATTGGTTATTTGACCCAGCAGGGATTTTTGGTTTAATCTATTGTAATGTATGCACCTGTGAATATGCTCACAGGAGTTGTGAGTGGCTTGGCCAGTCACGTGATGTTCACAAGACTGAATAAAACCCCAGCCAGTTGGGTTTAGGGGATCCACGATGAGGCAGGTGGTTGTGAACCTGGTGGATGAACTGGTAATGTGTCGTGCAATTGTTAAATCTTTGCTAATAAACCAACTAGTTCTTAATAGCAATGTGTTGCCTGTATTCTTAGGCAAGGAACCCTTGAAGCAAATACGTTTCACCCTACAATATGTTTCCAATATGAACTCAGCTTCAGGATTTTTAAGGATTCATTCTCAAAAGGTCCAGAATCCTTTCTATCACTTTGACAGAGGAAGGAAAACTGATGTTTTTAGATAAAGATGGCATTTGGTGTGTTAATGATCTAATGAATAGCACTGGTTAAACATGGCTGTTGGGTGGTAGGTCCCTAGGGAGCTCCCCCGCTCTAAACAACTCCCACCAGATCTCGGAAACTTTCCTCCCCACAACCTCCCTCCCCCCCTCACTGTCTAAAACTCCCCTAACCAAATAGACCCTAATAGGGGGTCTAAGCACGTAAACCCAAACCCTTATCCATCACCTTAGCCCCAACCCTGCGAATACCACGAGTTTGGGCCAACCTCAGGCTTCCTACCACATCGCCCATCGATGTTCCCCGGTGACCACCGAAGTTCCCTGGCGACCTCCGACGTCTCCCGGCGACCTCAAACGACAACCTCTAGCGACCTCCGAAGACCCCCGAGTCCCATCCGGACCTACCACAGACTTCCCATCGCCGACCTCCGACGTCCCCCGGAGGCGGCGCCCTCGACCTGGACCTGGACATCGGGCCTCCACCCCCCCCACATCCAGCGACGATCGGAACACCTTCTGCGACAGATGACCTTCTCCTCAATGATGACCGGGTCTGCCTCTCCCACATCGGCGACTGGCCTCACCTCCTCCTTCAGCGATGACTGGAGCTCTCCTTCCCCACCGGTGACCTGGCCTCTTCTCCACCTCCAATACATGGTGAGTACCATGGCTGTGACCCCCCCTGCCCTCCCACCCTGAACCCTGGTGGGCCACTGACCCTCCCAATGCCTGCCTCCAATCAGGCCTCGGACCACTCACCACCAAGGGCGCTACCCAGTGCCGAGCCTGCGGCCAACATCTCGCCGCAGGCAACTAGGTCCATATAGCAGTGCCTGGTCTCCAGTCATCTTGGACCCCCTTGCCACTGGATCTAGACCTCGCTCAGCTAAGCCCGTGTGGTAGCCGGTGTGCAACGACCACCCCACGTTAAAAGAACTCACGCTCAGGCATCTTCCACTCCTGAAGTTCGGGACCTGGAACGTCAGGACTCTCATGGACAACCCCAACAGCGACAGGCCGGAACGCCGCACCGCCATAGTTGCCCGGGAACTTAGACGCTTCGATATTGACATCGCCGCCCTAAGCGAGACCCGGCGGGCAGGGGAAGGCCAGCTCAAGGAACAAGGTGGAAGTTACACCTTCTTCTGGAAAGGGAAACCAGAAGAAGAATGCCGCCTCCACGGAGTCAGCTTCGCGATCAAAAACGAGCTGGTTGACAGCCTCAACGACTCCCCCTGCGGGACTAACGAACTCTTCGACTCACCCTATCCCAGAACTAGTGCGCCACAATCATCGGTGCATACGCCCCAACACTTGATGTAATGGATGAGGCCAAAGAGGGTTTTTACGCCAACCTTGAAAAATCCCTGGCCTGAGTCCCCGCGGGCGACAAACTGATCCTCATCGGTGACTTCAATGCCAGGGTTGGCAAGGGCACAGACCTCTGTGGGGGGGGGGGCGTGATTGGCAGAGAGTGGGTAGGAAAAGCCAACTCCAGTGGTACCCTACAATGTCTAGAGCACGAACTTGTCATCACCAACACCTTGTTCTGCCAGAGGGACAAATACAAGGCATCGTGGCAACACCCTCGCTCCAAGCACTGGCACCTGCTTGACTACGTCATTGTACGAGCCAGGGATCGCAAGGATGTGTGCATCATCCACGCCATGACAGGAGCCGATGACTGCTGGACGGACCACCGCCTAATCCTATCCATCATCGACATCAACATAACCCCAAAGCAAAGGGAGCAGCAGAAGCAGTGCCGCAAAAAAGTCAATGCTGGAGCACTTAAGGACCCAGCTAAGAGAGCCCTATACAGCTAGCGCCTCACAACTAACCTGGCGTGCCTTGACAACCACGAGACGCAGAATGCCCACAGCACCTGGTCTGCCCTCCAGGCCTCCATAACTAGTGCCTGCAAAGAGACACTCAGTTACTCAACCAGGAAGAACCAGGACTGGTTTGATGAGAATGATCAGGAGATCCAAGAGCTAATAGATCGCAAGCGCAGGGCGTTTCTGAGCCTTAAACAACAACAATGCGGGAACAGCAAAACAGCACTTTTGACAGCTCAAGGCCGAGGTCCAACAAAAAACCCTGGACCTAAAGAACAGGTGGTGGATGAAGAAAGCACAAGAGATACAGCAGCTGGCCGACAACCATGATGTGCGAGGATTCTTCATCGCAGTCAAGGCCACCTACGGGCCAAACACCCAAGGCCCCACCCCACTGCTGGCCAAGAACGGGGAAACACTCATCCAGGACACCGAGGCAGTCAGGGCCCGCTGGAAGGAGCACTTCGAAGATCTCCTCAATCGAGACTCTGCCTTTGACTCGAGTGTTCTCGACTCCATTCTGCAGCATGCTACCCGCCACCACCTCAGTGAGACCTCAACACTGCACGAGGTAGAAAAAGCCATAAAACAGCTCAAAAACAACAAGGCTATGGGTGCGGACGGAATCCCTGCTGAGGCATTGAAGTATGGCGGAGAGGCACTGCTGGCACGAATACACGACCTCATCTCTATCATCTGGAGAGAGGAGAGCATGCCGGGAGATCTCAGAGATACAGTAATCGTGACCATCTTTAAAAAGGGGACAAGTCTGACTGCGGCAACTACAGAGGAATCTCCCTGCTATTAGCTACTGGGAAATTCGTCGCTAGTGTCCTCCTCAACCATCTTCTCCCAGTGGCCGAGTAGCTCCTCCCAGAGTCACAGTGCGGATTTCGTCCCCTACGGGGCACAACGTACATGAATTTTGCAGCGCGACAGATACAGAAAAAATGCAGAGAACAGTGCCAGCCCTTATACATGGCCTTCTTCGACCTTACAAAGGCCTTTGACACAATCAACCACGAGGGTCTATGGAGTGTCCTCCGTTTTGGATGCCCCCAAAAGTTCATCACCATCCTCCGCCTGCTCCACGACGACATGCAGGCCGTGATCCTTACCAACGGATCCGTCACAGACCCAGTTCAAGCCCGGACCGATGTCAAACAGGGCTGCGTCATTGCCCCAACCCTCTTAATCTTTCTCGCCGCTATGCTCCACCTCACAGTCAACAAGCTCCCGGCTGGTGTGGAACTAAACTACAGAACCAGTGGGAACCTGTTCAACCTGCGCTGTCTCCAGGCCAGATCCAAGACCACCCCGACCTCTGTCGTCGAGCTATAGTACACGGATGACGCCTGCGTCTGCGCCCATAGAGGCCGCACTCCAGGACATAGTCGACGTATTTACTGAGGCATATGAAAGCATGGGCCTTACGCTAAACATCCATAAGCCAAAGGTCCTCCACCAGCCTGTCCTCACCGCACAGCACTGCCCCCCAGTCATCAAGATCCACGGTGCGGCCCTGGACACTGTGGACCACTTCCCATACCTCGGGAGCCTCCTATCAACAAGAGCAGGCATTGACAATGAGATCCAACACCGCCTCCAGTGCGCCAGTGCAGCCTTCGGTCGCCTGAGGAAAAGAGTGTTTGAAGACCAGGCCCTCTAGACTGCCACCAAGCTCTTGGTCTACAGGGCTGTAGTAATACCTGCCCTCCTGTATGGCTCAGAGACATGGACCATGTATAGTAGACACCTCAAGTTGCTGGAGAAATATCACCAACGATGTCTCCGCAAGATCCTACAAATCCCCTGGGAGGACAGATGCACCAACATCAGTGTCCTCACTCAGGCTAACATCCCCAGCATTGAAACACTGACCACACTCGATCAGCTCCACTGGGCAAGCCACATAGTCCGCATGCCAGACATGAGATTCCAAAGCAAGTGCTCTACTCGGAGCTCCTTCATGGCAAATGAGTCAAAGGTGGGCAGCAGAAACGCTACAAGGACACCCTCAAAGCTTCCCTGATAAAGTGCAACATCCGCACTGACACCTGGGAGTCCCTGGCCCAAGACCGCCCTAAGTGGAGGAAGTGCATTCGAGAGGGCGCTGAGCACCTCGAGTCTCAACGCCGAGAGCATGTAGAAATCAAGCGCAGACAACGGAAAGAGCGTGTGGCAAACCAGTCCCACCCACCCCTTCCCTCAACGACCATCTGTCCCACCTGTGACAGAGTCTGTGGCTCTCGTATTGGACTGTTCAGCCACCAAAGAACTGACTTCAGGAGTGGAAGCAAGTCTTCCTCGATTCCGAGGGACTGCCTATGATGATGATGATGATGATTTGCTAGGAATTAATGAGCCAGCCATTGAAACTGTGACCCATAACAATTTGGGACAATAGGTACTTTATGATCTTGTTTCAATGAGCATTTACAAATTAAATGGTGGGTGGGGCTGTGTTCTTTATACCACAGGGAGTTGCTTGGTTGGAGGGCAGTAGCCAGTTTAATTGGTAGCTCTACAGGGCAACGCCCAGGCAGGAGAGAGTCAGAGGTAAAACCATCCACTTGCTGCCTGGAGAGGGTACACTGGAACAAAGATATCATGTTTTAAACCTAGTTGGGAAGTCTGGTGCATGAAGCAGGCCTGAGTCTCGGCTGGAAATTAAGAAAGAGTCAGTAAGATTTCAGCTAGGACTGAAAGAAGAAAAGTAAGTAAGTATTAAGCTTATTAACTGAAGTAGTGTAGTGTCCTTTGTTGTTTTGTATAGAAACATAGAAAATAGGTGCAGGAGTAGGCCATTCGGCCCTTCGAGCCTGCACCGCCATTCAATGAGTTCATGGCTGAACATGTAACTTCAGTACCCCATTCCTGCTTTCTCCCATACCCCTTGATCCCCCTAGTAGCAAGGACTACATCTAACTCCTTTTTGAATATATTTAGTGAGTTGGCCTCAACAACTTTCTGTGGTAGAGAATTCCACAGGTTCACCACTCTTTGGGTGAAGAAGTTTCTCCTCATCTCGGTCCTAAATGGCTTACCCCTTAACCTTATACTGTGACCCCTAGTTCTGGACTTCCCCAACATTGGGAACATTCTTCTTGCATCTAACCTGTCTAAACCTGGCAGAATTTTCAATGTTTCTATGAGATCCCCTCTCATTCTTCTGAACTACAGTGAATACAAGCCCAGTTGATCCAATCTTTCTTGATATGTCAGTCCCGCCAGCCCGGGAATCAGTCTGGTGAACCTTCGCTGCACTCCCTCAATAGCAAGAATGTCCTTCCTCAAGTTAGGAGACCAAAACTGTACACAATACTCCAGGTATGGCCTCACCAAGGCCCTGTACAACTGTAGTAACACCTCCCTGCCCCTGTACTCAAATCCCCTCGCTATGAAGGCCAACATGCCATTTGTTTTCTTAACTGCCTGCTGTACTTGCATGCCAACCTTCAATGACTGATGTACCATGACACCCAGGTCTTGTTGCATCTCCCCTTTTCCTAATCTGTCACCATTCAGATAATAGTCTGTCTCTCTCTTTTTACCACCAAAGTGGATAACCTCACATTTATCCACATTATACTTCATCTGCCATGCATTTGCCCACTCACCTAACCTATCCAAGTCACTCTGCAGCCTCATAGCATCCTCCTCGCAGCTCACACTGCCACCCAACTTAATGTCATCTGC
The DNA here is from genome assembly GCF_044704955.1 of Pristiophorus japonicus. Classification (NCBI taxonomy): domain Eukaryota; kingdom Metazoa; phylum Chordata; class Chondrichthyes; family Pristiophoridae; genus Pristiophorus; species Pristiophorus japonicus. The sequence continues at coordinate 331,347,807 of NC_091978.1, forward strand.
AAATTTGGAGATACTACATTTAACCCCCTCGTCTAAATCATTAATGTTATGTTATTGGAAGCATTTTAGAAGCAGTTAAAAAGGTCTGGAGTTGCTTCTTTTGTAGTGCATGTTCTGTAAAATAAGCCCTTTTATAGACTTTAAAATGACCTTGTCTTGCCAAAGCGTTCATCAGTTCAGCCTTTTGGAACATATGGATCACGGTATCTGGTTCATATAACAAGGGTGTCTTCTTGTTAGACTGTTAGCTTGTCATACAATAGCATAATCTATTGGTCAGAATGGGTAAACTCCTGAATGTTAGGGATGCAGGGTTCTTTTATGGAAGTGATCAGAGCTGGTAAACCTGAGAGAATATGTAACACAGACCCCAGATTTGTAATGACAGTCATTTGGGTTACTTCACTGAAGTGAAAGCAACTGTGTGAGAGATGTCCACTGTAAACTTCCCCATGCACCGGATTGAGGAAAAGTGCACATTTAAAATCTAGGATAAAACATTTTTCCTACTTCATTACTTCGATGACAACAGAAAACTTTAATTTTATCAACTAACCCAGTATTGTGAATTCTAATTCAATGTTACCTCTTGTACAAAATAAACATGTATGTTGATGACTTCTGTTAATCTCCAGCAACAACTTGTATTTATATAGCGCCTTTATCATAGTAAAACATCCCAAGGTGCACCACAAGAGTGTTATCAATCAAAATTTGACACCGAGCCACAGAAGGAGATATCAAGACAGGTGACCAAAAATGTAATCAAAGAAGTAGGTTTTAAAGGAGGCAAGAGGTGGAGAGATTTTAAATGGGAATTCCAGAGCTTGGGGCCAAGGCACGGCTGCCAATAGTGGAGCGACCAAAATCGGGGACGTGCAAGATGCTAGTATTGGAGGAGTGCAGAGCTCTCAAAGGCTTGTAGGGCTGGAGGAGGTTCCAAAGATAGGGAGGGGCAAGTCCTTGGAGGAATTTGAAAACAAGGATGAAGACTTTAAAATTGAGACATTGCCGGACAAGGAGCCAATGTAGTCAGCAGCACAGGGTGTGATAGGTGAATGGGACTTGGAGCGAGTTAAGATACGGCAGCAGAGTTTTGGATGAGGACAAGTTTATGTAGGGTGGAAGATGGGAGAGCATCGGAATAGTCAAGTCTGCAGGTAGCAAATACATGGATGATGGTTTCAGCAGCTGATGAGCTAAGGCAGGGTCAGGTCAAGTCACGAATGTGGAAGTAAGCAGTCTTTGTGATGGAGCGTGTTTCTGGTCGGAAGCTCATCTCTGGGTCAAACGCAACATCAAGGTTGTGAATGGTCTGGCTCAGTTTCAGACAGTTGCCAGGGAGAGGGATGGAATCAGTTGGCAAGGAATGGAGTTTGTGGCGGTGTAAGATTTCTAAATCTCTGGCATTAAATTGACAGCGAGACTGATTCTTTTAAAACAATTCGGAACAGTTTATTAAACACACGCACATGTACATTTATCAGTAGTTGTTAGTTACAACAGATCCAATGTTACAGTAATGATTTATAAAAAGGTATACGTCACTTTCCTCTGGCTGAGCACACGGCTTGCTGTTTCGGCTGGTCTTCAGCAGGAGGTCTGCTGTGTGCTCAGGAGAGAAGGAGAAGAAGAGAGAAAAATCTTTGGCTTAAGTTCTTGCACCTCGCAAAGCCATTGTTCCCCAGAAAGCCCCAGGATTGGATCTCGGTTCCAGGGCAGTTCCTTCTTGGCTCTCCTCACCCATGTGTCTATCTGGAGGCATTCCTTGATTAGGTTAATGGCTTTCCAATTAACACAATACACAAACACCATGCTGGGAGTTTGTGAGCTTCCATTTTGAATCTTTCAAAACTGTCTTTTCATATAATCTCTTTTTTTAACATTTATACATACACAGAATCAATTTTATTATTGAACTCTTTTATTCTTACAAAATCCCCACCTTGATGTGGTAATATCCTTATTGACTTCTCGTATGGTTTACCTCCTCAGGGATCACATATCATAAACATTGAGAGGGTTCTGATAGTTCTGCTGTTTATGTTTCTGTGAGGTGGATAACGGCTGTATAATGAGTTTTAAACTTAGAGTGGGAGAGAGAAAAAAGTGGACGGCCTGAATTGGTCCCCACCTCGTAAGGTGTAGGCCACACGTAGGGGATTTACTGTAGTACAATAGCATCTCCAGCGGAGACTCTCCCCTTCCTGTATCTTCGGTGCACCGTCGCTTCTCAAAGCACATTGATGATTGATGATCGTGAGTCATGCTGCAGCTCCAGCTTCTCCATCTTCCCTCGGTTACGGTGGTGGCCAGTATCGTCCTGACAATCTTGAAGATCCGTAACATGGTCTGTGGGAAACGAGATCAGTGCAGTGTTTACTCTTTTTGGCAGTTTTTAACTGATTAATGTGAAACCACTTCTTGAACTGAACACCCTTTTTCCCCGGTAACTGAATCAAATAAACTGCGGGGTTCAATCGGTCTATAATCGTATGTGGTCCCCACCAAAGGCAGCTTCTTTTTCCCATAATTTGGAATCATTACTGAGTCTCCCACCTCGTATTCAAAGGGACGTACTTTCTTGTCAAAGTACCTTTGAATTTGTCTTCTTGACTTCCCCAGTTTCGTGGCCACAAATCGACTGATCTGATCGGTGTGATCTACCACTTGTTCCAGCCACTTGGAACTACATGGTTTCATTGTCAGAGGACTCATCCCTGTTAGTGTTAGCTGGCCTGGTGTTCTCATGAGCCTCCCCATCATGGCCTGATATGGGGAGACCCCTGTTGTTCTATGAGGTGTGGACCTCATTGCCATTAAGCACTTTGGCAGCATACTAGCCCATTGAGTGGGGTGGTCCGCGCACAATTTTTTTAACATTAACTTGAGGGTCTTGTTCCCCCTTTCGACCCCTCTGGACGACTAGGGGTGGTGAGCAATATGTAATTTGTGTTTTATCCCCAACATTTCCTGCAGGTGGGTAAAAATTTTACCGGTAAAGTGTGAATCTTGATCGCTATCCACTTATACTGGTCCTCTCCACCTACAAAACACATGATTCAGTAGTGTTTTGCCTGCTGTGATTGCGGTGTTAGAGCGGCAGAGGAATGCTTCGATCCATTTAGTGAATTGATCCACCACCACTAGGGCATGCTGAAAATTGCCTTGTGCCTGTGGAAGTGGCTCAATGAAGTCTATCTGGAGGTGAGTCCATGGCCCTTGAGGTGGAGGTGCGCTTTGAAGCAAGGCTCAGTTCGTGCATGTGGGAGGATTGTGTTGCAGGCACAGTAGGCATCGTGCCACATATTGGTTGATTTTTTTTCCCTCATGGAAGGCACCAAGCTGTGGATGCTACCTTATAGAAGGTTACCAGGGCCGAATAGTGCCCTGCTGTGGGGTGGGAGTGAACGAGGGAGAGCAGTTCCTGACTCCCCTCTGGTGGAACACACACCACCGGGCAGGCGTTTGGCTTTCTTTTGAACATCAGCAACTGCTCATCTGAGTCAGAGGCAGTGGCTAGTATGGTATTGGGAGCCCAGGCTCTTGGTTGAGGAAGGGGTCTGCCTTCCTAGTGCCAGGTGCTTACAACAGCATATGACCAGAATTGCTGCAGGGATTTTAAATCAAGGTGATCTGTTGGGGAGGCTTTGCTAACAGCATTGCAGGGCTCAACAACTATATCCTCTATCTCCCCATCAATTGCAGCATCCTTGGCTGCTCTGTCTGCTCTGGAATTTCCCTCACTATGTGGACCCCCTTTTCTATGGGCTGCTACTTTTCCTATGAAGCAGGGCTGGGATCACTCTTTAAGGTATGACCAGAGCAGGGCCCAGGGCCCATGGACCAGGGCCTTACTGTCTATCGTACAATAGTCATTTTTGTAGTATAGGGGCAAGGAGAGCATGGTGTTTATAGCATAGGCATTATTGGACCAAATATTCATGGGTCGCTGAGGTTTCCTTCACAGTGGTTAGAAGTGTGGCAATTTCTGCATATTGTGAAGACTGTCTGTTGCATCTTCGCTGGATGGTTCTTTCTGGCAATACCACAGCATACCCGGTGTGAGGGGATCCTTCAATGTGATAGGAGGACCCATCGATGTAGGTATTTGGGGCACCCTGTATGGGCTCTTTGTGCACAGGATGGATCTCAAAGTTAATCAGGGGTAGCGGACATTCATGCGGGTCCCACTCCTAGATCAGATTGTGGCAGCAATGTGGTGGGTTTGGAAATGGTATCAATGTCTCTTTCCATAAATTCCAATGTCCATTTGCTGAGGCGCTGCGAGGAAACTAGCGAATCTCGAGGTTTCATCAGTAGTTTGAGGTGTGTGTCCGCTGTGCAGGATTGTAGCCTGTAACCCAGTAATAAAGGTAAAGTGATGTACCGACCAGAAGACGGCCAGTAGGTGGCGCTCGCATGCGGTATACGTCTTTTCTGCCCCCTGCAGGATTCAAGACGCATATGCAATGGGCTGTTGTCGATCAGCTCGCAGTATAATGTGGATAAATGTGAAGTTATCCACTTTGGTGCCAAAAACGTGAAGGCAGAATATTATCTGAATGGCGGCAGATTAGGAAAAGGGGAGGTGCAACGAGACCTGGGTGTCATGGTACATCTGTCATTGAAAGTTGGCATGCAGGTACAGCAGGTGGTGAAGAAGGCAAATGGTATGTTGGCCTTCATAGCTAGGGGATTTGAGTATAGGAGCAGGGAGGTCTTACTGCAGTTGTACAGGGCCTGGGTGAGGTCTCACCTGGAATATTGTGTTCAGTTTTGGTCTCCTAATCTGAGGAAGGACGTTCTTGCTGTTGAGTTAGTGCAGCGAAGGTTCACCAGACTGATTCCCGGGATGGCAGGACTGCCATATGAGGAGAGACTGGATCGACTGGGCATGTATTCACTGGAGTTTAGAAGGATGAGAGGGGATCTCATAGAAACATATAAAATTCTGACGGGACTGGACAGGTTAGATGCAGGAAGAATGTTTCCGATGTTGGGGCAGTCCAGAACCAGGGGACACAGTCGAAGGATAAGGGGTAAGCCATTTAGGACTGAGATGAGGAGAAACTTCTTCATTCAGAGAGTTGTTAACCTGTGGAATTCCCTACCGCAGAGACTTGTTGATGCCAGTTCATTGGATATATTCAAGAGGGAGTTAGATATGGCCGTTACGGCTAAAGGGATCAAGGGGTATGGAGATAAAGCAGGAAAGGGGTACTGAGGTGAATGATCAGCTATGATCTTATTGAATGGTGGTGCAGGCTCGAAGGGCCGAATGGCCTACACCTGCACCTATTTTCTATGTTTCTAAATGATTTTGCATCCTCCCCGTGGCAATTTGGGTTTGTATGAGGGTTATCAATTGATCCAATCGTTGATCTGTCCGAGGGTTGGCTTTGTCCCTCGGAAGGTATCTATGCGTTGCATCATGGTACGGTGCTGGTCTGGGTCTGCTGCAGTCGTTTGCTAGGTGGCCTACCTTCTTGCAATTAAAGCACTGTCCCTTAAAGGGGTCATTTTGAGATCCCTCCTCCATTGACACTGGTTTATTTGCAGTGGGTGGTGACTTCACCTTTAACTGGTCTTTTACCATCTCCCAGGCTATTTGAGCGTGGTCTCTATATCTGTCCACTGATTAGTGGGCCTCATGGCTATGCCCAGGGTGGTTTTAACTAAAGGGTGGAGTTGAGTCAGGAATATCGATTTTAAATTGTTCCTGATTCTTTTCTACTGTAGCATTTGCTTCTGCCTGGTTCTGTGTATGTTGATCGACAGCATACAGGCGATTACTGAAGGCTCGTGGGGTCTTTTCTGGGCACTGCTTGGTCTGATTAAGCAGAGCCATTAAGTTCAAGTTTTGGATCCCTAAATGGTTTAGGATCTCGGTCATGAGTGCATCGGCCGCTGCCCCAGGTTGGAGGACTGCGTCTGGCAAGTTATCTTTCAGGAAAGTGGAATAGGCCAAGAGGAGGACTCGTGTTAGATCTCTCTCTTCCAACTCTGGGTGATCCCTCCTGAAATTTTCCCACCTCCTATTAACTTCCAGTGTGTCATCCCCATCATTAATGGGCCCCAACTCGTGGCTACACGCCGTGGCATCAGCACAAGACATGGGCCATGAGTCAGTATGGTTACTGGTGATGTGACCGTGTGCATTACATCGTGAAGAAGTAGTTACTACGGCTATGATTGGCTCTTGTGTCTCCCATCCTACACCACCACCCTGGGGATTATACTGACTGTCTTCCTCTTCCCAATCTGTCTCCCCCTTGTCCCCTTCTGCTGTCTCTGTTATGGCTCCCCATGTTATTGCGGATACCTGGGCATGCTGCTCCCCTAACTTACGTTTTAGCCTCGCTATTTCTAGTTGACACTGGGAGTGATCTGCTCCCTATATGGCTTCTTAATGACTTTCCTTAATGCGCCCCTATCATCTTCTATCTCTTGCTGGAGCCTCAGGTTTTCCAATTTATATATTTTTTGCTCTAATTTGTTTTCATTTGCTTCAACGACGGCTGCTGTGGCATTTAAATTTGAGAGGCTTTGTTGTTGTAGCAATGAAGCTGTCTGTTCAGCCCCTCGTTCTAATTGCCTAATACTGTGGTTTAATTGACCAATTTCTTGTCTTAAATACTGTATTTCTCCCTCTTTTAAGTGCTTCACAAGTTGAAGGCCATTCTTCCTTTTGTTGTTTTATACCTTCATTCCCTCTTTTAGTTGAATCTCTTTTACTTGCAATTCTTTTAAATCTTTATCACTTTGGCCTCCTGTCTCATTAATTCTTCATCTCTCTGGGCACAATAAAATGCGTTGAATGCCACAAGACTGTTTGTCCGTTTTGGCCTTGGCTCTCCTTTATCTACTTTCACCTAGATAAATGCCACCAGCTCCCCAAAGGACGCAGGTTGACCCTTGCGGAAGTACTGTGCCTGTGCCTTTCACTCTTCTGTGTCTTGAATCGGGAACTTATTGGACAACTTCTGATAAACTAGCTCAACATTACTTGTTATTGTTGGCTTTCTGTTCATGACTGATCCCTTCATCCTGTGTCTTTTGAATATAACTACTGGTGGGTCCCCACTCCAAACAGTTACAACCATCGAGACGATTGCTCCTAAGACGCAACTTCTCCTGATCCGTTTAATCGTTTATATGTTATGTTTCGCAACATAGGTTAGAATCGCAACTCTCAAAATTTCCAATTGTTCAAAAGAATCATCAAAAAGCTGTCTCGCCAAATGCCCGCATTCTCCACCAATTTGTAAGATTTCTAAATCTCTGGCATTAAATTGACAGCGAGACTGATTCTTTTAAAACAATTCGAACAGTTTATGAAACACACACACGTACATTTATCAGCAGTCGTCAGTTACTAGTTACAACAGATACAATGTTACAATAATGATTTATAAAAAGTATACATCACTTTCCTCTGGCTGGCTGGCTTGCTGTTTTGGCTGGTCTTCAACAGGAGGTCTGCGTGTGCTCAGGAGAGAAAGAGAGAGAGAAAAACCTTTGGCTTGAGTTCTTATACATCTCAAAGCCATTGTTCCTCAGAAAGCCCCAGGATTGGATCTCAGTTCCAGGGCAGTTCCATATTGGCTCTCCTCACCCATGTGGCTGTCTGGAGGCATTCCTTGATTAGGTAAATGGCTTTGCAATTAACACAATACACAAACACCATGCTGGGAGTTTGTCAGCTTCCATTTTGAATCTTTCAAAACTGTCTTTTCGTATAATCTAATTTTTTTAAACATTTATACATATACAGAATTAATTTTATTACTGAACACTTTTATTCTTACAGCGGGGACCAAGGACAATGACTTTGATCTTCCTAATATTTAGTTGGAGGAAATTTCTGCTTATCCAATACTGGATGTCGGACAAGCAGTGTGGCAAATCCAGGACAGTGGAGGGGTCAAGAGAGGTTGTTATGAAATAGAGCTGGGTGTTGTCAGCATACATATCAAATCTGATCTATTTTTGGATGATGTTGGAAAGATAAACCATTGCAGTTGATTCACTGGCTACAATTGGATAGATAAGAATGGAACTAGGCAAGTTCAGTCCCACCCAGCTAGATGACGGAGGCGAGGCATTGGAAGAGATTGGAGTGTCACCCATACCGAAGGCTACAGTTAGGTCAAGAATGATGAAGAGGGATCGTCTACCATGGTCACAGTCACATAGAATGTCACTTGTGACTTTGATAGGGACCGTTTCAGTACTGTGGCAGGGGCAGAAACCTGATTGGAGGGAATCAAGCATGGAATTCAGGGAATGACGGGCATGGAGTTTACAGACGACAACATGTTTAAGGACCTTGAGAATAAATGGATGCTGGAGATGGGGTGGTAATGTGCAAGAACAGAGGGGTCAAATGTGGATTTTCTGGAGGAGATGGTTGATGACTGCAGCTTTGAAGGTGAGGGGACAGTACCTGAGGAGAGGGAACCATTAACATCAGCGAACATGGGGCCAGGAATGGAAATTGGGTGCTCAACAGTTTGGTGAGAATAGGGTTGGGGGAGCAGGAGGTGGGTCTGATGGACAAGGTAAGCTCAGAGAGATCACAATGGGAGATTGGATAGAATCTAGAGAAAGATGTGACTTCAAGGCTAGGGCAGCGGGGAACATTAGGGGAAGTTTTGCTTGGTGGACTAGGGGAAGGGAGAGAAGTGGCAAAGGCACCTGAATGGATAGCTTCAATCTTTGTGACAATAGAGTCCATGAGCTCCTCGTATTCGTTATTGGGGATAAGGGTGGAGGAGGCAGGGGAGATTGGTTTAACAGACGGTTTGTGGTGGAGAAAAGAAGCCAAAGGTTATCCTTGCATTCCAGCATGACCTTTTGAATAATAAACAGTTTAGGCAAAGGAATGCAGGCCCTGATAGTGCTTTATGTGATCCAACCAGATCTGGCGATGGATGTTTGAGCCAGGTGTTTGCTATAGACATAACATATCCTGTATTGCTTTTGTGTAATGCACCCTGGCATCCCAGTGAAAATACAATTGAAAACCTCAGAGGTTACTCCACTTAAATTATTATGGTTGAATAAGTAGCTTGTGCCAATGGAAGCAACTGAATAGCTCCAGCAATGAACACTTCAGTTGTAATTACTCGTATATGTACCTGTACTCATACATTTGGGAAAATGGACAAATTAGATGTGCACAATATTTTATTTTTAAAAGTCAAAATATTTCCTTCTGACACTGGCAAGACACAGCTAATAAAAACGTAGAAATCTACAGTGCAAAAGGAGGCCATTTTGGCCCATCATGTCCATGTCGGCCGACAAAGAGCCACATGGCCCTCCCTCAGCAGCCCTGAAGGTTACATTTAAACCTACGAACAATGAGCAATGGCGGAAAGGTAAAGAGCATCTGGCCCAACCAGCCCACCCCACACAACTGCGTCACCCCCTGCAACACAACATTCTAAACTCCACCCCAACCGGAGTCATGTGATCTCCTGGGAGAGGCAACAAAACAGATTAAAAACCCAGGCCAATTGGGGAAAAAATTCCTCTCCGACCCATCCAAGCGATCGAAACTAGTCCAGGTGATCACCCTGGTCGTATTCAATTCATTGCAGTACTTGCCATCGTATCTGCGCCAGCCAACAAGAGGTTATCCAGTCTAATCCCACTTGCCAGCTCTAGATCCGTAAACCTGCAGGTTGCGGCACTTCAAGTGCCCATCCAAGCATCTTTTAAATGTGGTGAAGGTTTCTGCATCCACCACCCTTCCAAGCAGTGAGTTCCAGACCCCCAAAACCCTCTGCGTGAGGAAGCCTCCCCTCAAATCCCCTCTAAACCTACTACCAACCACCTTAAAACTATGCCCCTTCGTAATTGACTCCTCCACTGGAAAATAAGCCCTTGCTGTCCACTATATCTAGACCCCTGAAAATTTTATGTACCTCCTCTCAGCCTCCTCTGTTCCAATGAGAACAAACCCAGCCTATCCAATCTGTCCTCGTAGCTAAGATTCTCCATTTCAGGCAGAATCCTAGTAAATCTCCTCTGCACCCTCTCCAGTCACATTCATGTCCCAGAACTGCACGCAGTAGTCCAGCTGTGGCCGAACCAGAATATTATACAATTTAAGCATAACCTCCCTGCTCTTGTATTCTATGCCTCGGCCAATAAAGGCAAGCATTCCGTATGCCTTCTTAGCCACTTTATCTACCTGGCCTGCTACTTTCAGGGATCTGTGGACAAGCACTCCAAGTCCCTTTGTTCATCTACTTTTAAGTGGCCTACTGTTTAATGTGTATGCCCTTTCCTTATTAGCCCTCCCCAAACACATTACCTCTCAATTCTCCAGATTAAATTCCATTTGCTACTGTTCTGCCCATCTGACCAGTAGATTGATATCCTTCTGCAGTCCATGACTTTCCTCTTCATTATCAACCACACAGCCAATTTTAGTGTCATCTGCAAACTTCTTAATCATACTCCCTATATTCAAATCTAGGTCATTGATGTACACCACAAAAAGCAAGGGACCTAGTACTGAGCCCTGTGGAACCCCACTGGAAACATCCTTCCAGTCACAAAAACATCCATGAACCATTACCCTTTGCTTCCTACCTCGAAGCCAATTTTGGATCCAGCTTGCTACTTTGCCCTGGATCTCATGGGCTTTAACCTTCGTGATCAGTCTACCATGTGGGACCTTATCAAAAGTTTTGCTAAAGTCCAAGTACACTACATCGTACGCACTACCCTCATCGACCCTCCTGGTTACCTCCTCAAAAAATTCAATCAGGTTAGTCAAACACGATCTTCCCTTAACAAATCCGGGCTGACTGTCCCTGATTAATCCTTGCCTTTCTAAATGTAGATTTATCTTGTACTTCAGGATTTTTTCCAATAATTTTCCCACCAATAAGGTTAGGCTGACAGGCCTTTAATTACTCGGCCTATCCCTTTCTCCCTTCTTAAACAAGGGTACCACTTTAGCACCATGGGAACCTTCCTACGTTGCGGATTGTGGTTGTTCGCCGTGCACACCAGACAATCTACGCAAAAATCGTGGACATCCTCCCTCAGTTGCAGCCACCACCCTGCCTGTTCCACCCTTTGCCAGGTAGTCTCCGGCCCTGGGTGTCCCGCTCCTGGGCCCCCGTGGGCCAACTGGAGGAATTCCCTTTGGTGCGTCTCAGGAACTATCCACCAATCCCCCTTAAAGAGCATCATGAATGGACTTTCTACCTTCTCGCCATAAGCTAGCTGCTCCAGGACAATCTTGAGGATGGGATCCTGTGCCTGGACTTGCCTCCAGTCTGGGGCCAATGCTACCCCTGCACTCCCTGGTGTCCCCACTTTGTCCCGGATCGCTGCTAATGGGCTGGACCCGTATGGATCCTAAAAAACTCCTTCCCTGGCTCCCTCTTGTGTTAACTCGTCTGCCCTTTGGTTGCCTTCCCCTCTGGACTCTGTCTTTACTTTGTGGATGTAATGACTTACCGGGGTCCCTGTGGCCTCTAAGATCGTTCTCAACAAAGGTGGCGTTTCTAAGGGCTTCCCATCTGCGGCTGTGAAACTGCGACGAGCCCAGATGGTCAAGTATTCGATACACAAATTGCACATAAATATGGAATCCGAGCAGATGGTGTATGGGGCCGGGAACCCGTCGGCATGGGTAACGACGTACACTGCTGCCGACTGGTTGGCATGCTGGGCACTCGGGATGCTCAGGAGATTAATAGCCCTTGCTATCCCAGCCGTAGGGTCATAAATCCCGCACCCGGTGAAATGCTCCCCGAACTAGACCTGTCGATGTTGATCTCGTGGCCTGTTGGGTGTAACCCGGCCTGGAATCCTACGTCCACGTCCCATGCCCCTTCCACCGTACACTTGTAGGCCGTCCCTGGGTAGATCATGTTGGCGGCAAACTTCGGCTCACTCAGGCCTTGCACTCTCAGATGTATTTGTGAGAGCAATAAAGGACAGTGGGCAATGCGAACACTGCTCACTGTTGCCATCCTTTATTCTCCCATCTAATAATATCTGAGTGGGGATATGGTGGGTTAATAGAACGATCAGGGATGATCCCGTAAAGAGTTGTGAACACTTTACTTCCCAATGTGTGGCTCGGAGATGCCTCTCGCAATTGGAATATCCCCGTTCTACATCCATGAGGACTCTTGACGAGTACACCACGGGCCTCAGTTTGCCGTGCCGCTCCTGGAGCAGCACCGCGCTCAAACTGTCCCCACTGGCTGCTACTTCCAAAAAGTCCTTCTCACCATTAATTGCCCCTAATGCGGATGCTGTCTGCAGGTCTCCCTTGAGGCGATTAAACGCTACCTTGCAGTCCTCATCCCACTCCCATCCAACTCCCTTGCGGAGGAGCCGAAGCAGAGGGGCTGCCGTCGCGGCGTAATCTTCAATAAAACCCCTGCAGTACCCCGTGAGCCCCAGGAAGGATCTCACCCCCGTCACGATCATGGGGGGGGGTTGGTCATTCCTGTACCACCTTCTGTTTGGCCTCGTCTATAGCCCTTTCCCCAGCCCTCACGGTCAGCCTGAGGAATTTTACTTCCCTCTGAGCTTTCTTAGGATTGGCCTTGAACCCGGTCTCTCTCAGCAGCTCAGTTAGCAGCGGACCATGCTCCTCTCCCTCATCAGAAAACAAAAGCAACTGCTGGGGTCTGCTGAATCCCTTTTAAGGTGTCTGCCATGCATTGGTGGAATATGGAGGGGCTGTTATGAAATCCCTGGGGAAGGCATGTCCATGTGTACTGCTGTCCCTTAAAGGTGAAGGCAAACTTATACTGGTCTTCCCATTTCAGGGGAATCGACCAAAACCTGTTTGAAATGTCCAGCACTGTAAATGTGGTTATGGTTGCTGGAACACTCCCTATCAGATCAGCTACAGCTGCACCTGTGGGCCATTGACCCATCCCCGCCCACCTGATGTGTATTCCTGTGGAACATGTCTGGACTTATCCCAGTCTGCTGTCTGCTCTTCTGCAGTAACAGAAGATATGGAAAAACAATGTCCAAAGCTTAAAGTCCAAAATGTTTACGCTGATGCTGTCTATGTTTGCGTCAATTGTTACAGGGTAAACAGTATACTAAGTTGTTTGGAAACCGCTACATTTCCATGGGAGGATAGCTACCAATCTAGTTTCCTCAGGGATGTCATTGCTATCATGCTAATTAAGAAACCACCTCATGTTCTTGAATACTAATGTATACAATGTTGCCAACTGCAGAAGAAATGAGACTCGTTATCTTGGATTGCTGAACCATCAAAGGAATCTCACGTCAGTTGAAATTATGATGTGCGTAGTTTTAGACCTTTGCGAGATGCCGTGAGGAAATGACTCTACAGACAGTCGAGGGTTTGCTGTTTGCATCAATCTAGTGATAAAATTGATGAATATAAGGATTCTCTGAAAATTGCGAGAGAACCTTATTGATTTAGTATGTTGAAATATTCCCTTTGCAGTACCAGAAAAATTGTGTAAGAGCTGTGGGGGCTGAAATTCAGCCTCCTGAAAATGCCTCTTACTGCCAAAGCTGTGGCCACGCGGCGGAGTCGAATGGCCGCTGATTTGGAGTTGAATGGCCACCGCTCGCGAAATTCTCATAGGTGCTTTTTCCGCCGGTGCCCACTTCTGCCCCGCTGCTGCCAACCCCTCCTAAGTGCGAACGGCTGATCCCCACATCTCAAGTTAAATTCAGGGGAAAAAATCTTTGGGCCACTGAGCGGTGCCCTCGACAGTTTTTTCTGTCGGTGCACTGTGTTTGCAGTGTGTGCAACATGGCTGTGCGGCAGTCATTCAAGGGGAGGGCGCGCTGCCGCGCCCGCCATTTTATTTTTGTCGGCTGACTGCCAGGTCGGCTGAACAATTATGCCCCGGGTTCGGCCGGGCCGCCAACAGGCAGCCTGGCAACCCCTCTTGGGTGACAGGCTGCTGGCCCAGCCGAAATCCTCCCTGATGGCCCAGTGGACCTAACTAAAGTAATCGCAGAGCTCGCAGCCGTTCTCCCCTTTACTTGAAGGGGAGAGACGTGACGCACAAGCGTCATGACGTCATCAGTGCTATGCTGGTGACTGACACGGCGGATACTCCGTTCCCCCTCTACTTTTGCCCCTCTTGTGATCAATCTGCTCTCTGCCCCACTTCTGCCCCCATTATGACCAACTTCTGGTGGCTCGAAAAAATATGTCAAAGAGCTGAATTTCACGCAAGAGGCCACCTCATCCACAACACAACAAAAACGGTAGGTGCGATCCGTTTTGGGCGGCGGTGAATTTAGGTCCCATAGTGTTTTCTTAGGCCCCTTCGTTCTCTACCCTGACTGCCTGTATTCATGTGAAATAGCGTAGGGGGCCCTGTGGAATCAAATGCCCATATGACCATCAGAGGTCCCGATAATTACTGGGACCGGGTTTCGGAGTGTGCGGGGAAGCGGGGTGGGGGGTGTGGGAGTAGGATTTATGATGGACGCTGTGGAGTTTTAACTCCATGGCGTGCACATTCTTCTTTTGAACAGATTCCTCGTCCAGAAGCCAGACTAATTGACAGGCTGGGCCAGCTGTCGGGCGGGGAATGCTCCAAAAAAGCCTGCAGCCCAGGAGCAGGTAAGTTTAATGCCTGTTGGGGTTAGAGATCATGGGGGTGGGTAGAGTGTGTTTGCAAGGGTCTGAGGTGACCGTTGATGGAGGGGGGGGGGGGGGGGAGAGATGGGTGATTGAGAACATAGTGGGGAGCAAGGGAGATATCAGAGGGAGGTCAGGTTAGGGAGAGGTCGGAGGAGGGTCGGTGATCAGGAACGGGGATGGGCAGGGTCGGGGAGAGGCCTGAGAGATGGTCAGAGATCGGGGGTTTCGGGAGAGATTGGGGAGGTGCAGAGGAAGTCCGAGATGGGGGTTGTGGGGGGGGTATGTTCGGAGTCTGAGGGTGCAGGAAATCACGGGGGTTAGGTCTGATTGTGGGAGGGGGTTTCGGTGATGGCGGGGTTTTGGGGGGAGATCATGGCGATGCGGAGTAAGGGAGGGTTGGAGGAGTTCACAGGTTAGCTTGTTGAGCTGGGAAAAAACACTCCTGCTTCTCCTGATCCAAAAGCAGTGATGTTGAATTCACATACCTGATGCATCTGGCCTTTGTCGCCTCTTTTCATCTGTTCAGGTTTCCTGCTCGGGAAACCTGACCTGATCAACTGTGGTTAAAAATAGAAATCGTGTTGAAATGAAGGCATGCATCATCCTCAAAGGTTTCAATGACCTCCCCACCTCTTGAGAGCAGATTGATCATCCGCCCTTGTCCCTGCCCTGTTAAAACTGGACGTAGAAGGGTTTGAGGCGGGTTGGCTTCCTGGTTTAGAATTTTAACATTTTAACTTGCTACCCGTCCCAAACCCACCCAGTTTTGGGGGTTAAAATTATCCCCAAAGACTCAGCTAAAATATTCTACAAAGAACTGCTAAGACTTTCGGGACAGCTTAAGTCAAATATGATACTTGTGGTTATTTGCTGTATTCTTCGGTTTCTTTGTGATAATTTTTCTTTAAATACATTTGAGATAGTGCTGGGCATCCTGAGCAAGCTCTGGTGACTTTGAACAGCCCACACGTTATTCTCCAGCTGAGATCAGCAAACTGAACAGGGACCAGAAATCAATCCTGGGATTTTCCTTGTCTACCTGCCTCCCTTTCACATCATGTTTCTTTTGAATATCATGGAGAAACCTCATTGACCCATTTTGAAATTAAATTGTCAGTGAGAAGATCTTTGTGACAACCACTGATGGTAAAAGAATCCTCTAGTATAAGGAACCATAGTGACTTTATCCTTCGTCCCTTTTAAATAGGTTGACACCTATGTTAAAGTGTGTAGCACCAATTAGAAAATATATTTTCTACACACTGTGGCTGGTATCCTGATGAGAACTGGAACTGGAACCTCTGTCTTTCGGATGGGACAAACCGAGGCCCCACTTGCCTTTTCAGTTGGACGTGAAAGATCCCATGATTCAAAGAAGAGCATGGTAGTTTTCCCAGTGTCCTGGCCAATGTTTTTCCCTCAACCAGCTTCACTAAAACATAATAACTGGTAATTCATCTCATTACTGTTTATGGGACCTGGTTGTGCACAAATTCGCTGTTTAATTTGCATACAAAACAACATGACTTCACTTCAAAAGTAATTCATTTGCTGTGAAGTGCTTTGGGTTTCCTGAGAACTTGAAATGAGTCATATAAATATAAGTTCACACTTTCATTCACCCAACTTATGAGGTTCTTCACAAAGGCTTGGTTTCTTTTTCTCTTTGTCACCATTGCATTAAATGGAGATTTGGGGAATGTTGGGAGCCAAGGAAAAGTGAATAAACAAAATGGCCCACAAATGGCGGTCGGAGACTTCCCAGGGGCGGATGCCTCCAACTGCAATAATTCCTACGAAAGTTCCTGGTGGTCTCGGAGGTTCGGCGACTTGCGGTCCTGGGGCTCTATGCGAAGGCCAGCTTAGGGGCCCCGTATCCCAGGATTGTACAAGTTTCGTACGGATCTCTGGGATCACGCGGGCTGGCCCAACCTATCCGAGTAGGGGAATCCCCATTCATACTTCTCATAACTCCATATGTACAGAGCTGTATGAATGGGAATACCCCCCAAAACATACAAACACCGAAAATAAATTTAAAAACGCATTACATATTTAAAATTAATTAAAATGCAATTTAATTACATATTTTATTAAAAAATTCATTTTTAAAATTTTTAAAATTATATTTTAACATGGCTAAAAATAAATTTACCTTAATGAACAGGAATTTTAATATACAAATGAGTGCTAACATATTATTTTTCTATTTTTTAAAGCTCATGCTGGTAAAAGCAGGTCTTACCCCTGCTTTTACCAGTGTAAGAATTTGAAGGACATTCGCTGGGTAGGAGTTGGGCAAATAGCCTAACTCTCCAACCGCGGAGGCCCTTTTCCTTCGCATGCGTGCGATCTGTCAAAAGAATTTTCGCGTACCTAAACCCGGAAGTTACGGGGACCCCACAGGCGTGTGCGCACTACGTACAAGCCTGTGGGGAGCGCGATTTCAGACCCATAGTTTTAATACTTGATGCCTAGTTCTTTTTGATGATTTCTTTTGTGTTTGTAAAAGTAAACCATGAGGAATGAAATAATTTTCTACTGGCAATCTGTGCCAAGAACTCAAAGGGCAGCACAGTCAGCACTGGAGCAAAGCTACCTTTATACTACCTCAATAAGTGCTTAGAAGGCAAACTGTGCAAAAAGCTGGGAGATCAAGCCAACTTAAATATTTAGAAGTAATTTTAGTCCCCTTAGTGAGGTACTTGCACATTTTGTACAAAGGCTAACTTTAATTTAGAAAAACGCAGGTGGCTGGAAAATCATGGTGAATAGAAAATCTTGGAAAAAAGCATGCCAAAGACCTACTTGTCTGATTGGCTGTCTCCGTTCACATGGCACAATCAGAAAAGGGCATTGGAATATGAAGTCATCGTTCTCACTGCAGATTCCCTTTGGAATGTGGGAAAATCAACTAATGGTCCTTGCGGGACCTGCTGTGTGAATGGAGGGTAGGAAGTTGGATGAATAGTCCCAGCTGGCCATGTATGAGTCTAAACGGTAAATGTCAATAGGCTATTGGTGGTTGGGAGAGAAGGAGGGAGGGGGTGGAGGTGGTTGGAATGAGTGTGAGGGAGGAGGGGTGGTGGTGGGAACAGGAGGGATGGGGGGGTGCTGGTGGGAATAGGAGGGATGGGGGGATGCAGCAGCAGAGTTCAAATTTCTTCATCCCACATCTACACTGGATAGTGCATAGTGGTATGAACCCTGGCTGATCTTTTCCTTTCTCCCTGGTCCTAGCATGCTGAGACCAATTATAGCAGCCTTTATTGCCTTACTGATAGCGGTTAACTTGGGACATAAAGGGGATCAAACCAGTGACCCCCTTGTTCAGTATGGTTCAGTACCATGTTAAATGGTATTTACCTACTCCATCATCAGAGGAGCTCACTGAAATTCATCACTGGTGACCTCACATATAAACTTTCCTTCCAATTATATTTATTCAAATATTTACCCTTCCCTTAATATAATTATGTATGTTCTTACACAAATTATTTCTTTGTTCAAGTTTTTTTTTGTTTCTTGCTGTTGCATTCTCTTTCGATCATTATTTCTATTCTATATTTCTCCTCTTGTCCATTGTTGTATGCAAAACCAACTGGAATCTTTTATAAGATGAGGACATTGTAAAATATTGTCAGCTCTGTGTGCACTCTGCTGTTAGATAGGGCCCAAGTTTCCACATGATTTGCGCCTGATTTTTAGGAGCAATTGGTGGAGAACGGACTATCTTAGAAATTGCAATTCTCCACATTTTATTTTCTGCAGTTCTAGTCAGGTAGAACAGTTCTACTTTGGAACAGAATTTTTTCTTCAAAAGGGGGCGTGTCCGGCCACTGACGCCTGATTTCAAAGTTTCCACAGTGAAAATGTACTCCAAACTAAGTTAGAATGGAGCAAGTGAAGATTTTTGTAGAACTGAAAAAACCTGTTCTACACTTTAAAAAATCAGGCGCAGGTTACAAATTAGGCGTCCAGAACGAGGTGGGGGGGGGAAGAGAAGTCATTAAATTCTATAATAAATCCTTATTTATACTTCTACAAAAAATATTATACAAATAAATCCAACCTGAATAAACATTTATAAGCAAAGAAAAGATTAAATAAACCATCTTCCTACCTGTGTGAAAGTACTTCAGCCAGGGAGAATTCTGCAGCTGTTCGTTGCTGCTGAGCGGGAGTGGGGGGAGGAGGAGGAGACAGCCGTTCGTTGCCGCTGAGCGGGAGTGGGGGGGGGGAGAAGGAGGAGACAGCCGTTCATTGCCGCTGAGCGGGAGTGGGGGGGGGGAGAAAGCCGCTCGTTGCCGCTGTGCGGGAGTGGGGGGGGGAGAAAGCCACTCGTTGCTGCTGAGCGGGAGTGGGGGGAGAAGGAGGAGAAAGCCGCTCGTTGCCGCTGTGCGGGAGTGGGGGGGGGAGAAA
Organism: Pristiophorus japonicus; assembly: GCF_044704955.1. Classification (NCBI taxonomy): domain Eukaryota; kingdom Metazoa; phylum Chordata; class Chondrichthyes; family Pristiophoridae; genus Pristiophorus; species Pristiophorus japonicus. The sequence goes on from NC_091978.1 coordinate 331,366,867, forward strand.
GCCGCTCGTTGCCGCTGTGGGGGGGGGAGAAAGCCACTCGTTGCTGCTGAGCGGGAGTGGGGGGGGGAGAAAGCCACTCGTTGCTGCTGAGCGGGAGTGGGGGGGGGAGAAAGCCACTCGTTGCTGCTGAGCGGGAGTGGGGGGGGGAGAAAGCCACTCGTTGCTGCTGAGCGGGAGTGGGGGGGGGAGAAAGCCACTCGTTGCTGCTGAGCGGGAGTGGGGGGGGGAGAAAGCCACTCGTTGCTGCTGAGCGGGAGTGAGGGGAGGAGGAGGAGACAGCCGTTCGTTGCCACTGAGCGGGAGGGGGGTTGAAGGAAACAGCCGTTTGTTCCCGGCGGGGGGGGGGGGAGACAGTGAGAAGGTTGCAAGAAGCCTCAGTGTTGATGGAAATGTGCTTTTATTAAAAAATGTTCAAAAATTAAACAGCTACAAAAATGGCCGAGTGCCAATGTTTTTTTCACACTGCACGTGCGCAAACGCTCCAATGCACACGCGCAGCGTTGCCGGCAGGAAAAAACTAATTTAAATAGTACCCGCCCCCTCCCACTTACAAAATCGGCGCGAGTGTAGGCTCCGCCCCCCGGGCGCCACGCCAGGCAGACAAGGAGCTGCAGAACGCTCCAGAATCACGATTTTTTTTTAGGCGCGAAAAATGGGCGCCCAGCTCGGAGGGGCGCCCGTTTGTTTTCGTGTGGCAACTTGGGCCCATAGTGTTTGCAAATAAGTCATGATGCCTCTGCTTTGTTAGTGAGAGAATTTTATACACATACTTAACAAAAGGAGTTTCGAACCATATTTCCAGTCCTGTACATTTTTCAAAATAAATGTCTATGCATTGAAGGGTGAATAGTTGGATAAATTTATACTCCAGATTTAGATTAGAAGAGTCTAAAATTGCAATCCATCAAATCTGCAGCCAGAATATTGTGAAATGCTGCCTTCATTCACCATGGAGTTGTTGTTATTTACCTGCCAAAGATGGATGACTGCCTCAATCTTTTGGCTTCCCATTTCTCCTTCCACCACGTGACTTCCATTCCCCTCTCATTGTTCTGATGGGCTAGTCCTGAAACACACACCTGTCTTTGTTTAAATCAGTAATTGTAATTTTCTCCCACCTCACAGAAAATCAAATATGCAATCTTGATTTAAAAATAATACAAGGGGAGTGTTTGGGTTGACTATAATCTACACTCATGGTCCAGCATCATCTTGATATTGTTTTATGTTGAACCATGGCTCACTGTTATTAAGCTATATATGTACATGTGTTTTTACATTAATTTGCATATTGGGTTACAACACGGAAGAAAGCCATTTGGTCCGTCGAGCCCGTGCCGACTCTCTGCAAGAGCACTTCAACTAATCCTACTCCACCCGCCCTTTCCCCGTAGCCCTGCAATTTTTTTCCTTTCAGGTAATTATCCAACTCAGTTTTGAAAGCTGTGATTGAGTCTGCCTCCGCCACCCTTTCAGGCAGTGCATTCCAGATCCTAACCACTCGCTGTGTAAAAAAAAAAAAAAGTTTTCTCTTATGTCGTCTTTGGTTCTTTTGCCAATCACCTTAAATCTGTGTTCTCTGGTTTGCGACCCTTCTGCCAATGGGAACCATTTCTCTCTATCTACTCTGTCCAGACCCCTCATGATTTTGAACACCTCTATCAAATCTCCTCTCAACCTTCTCTGCTCTAAGGAGAACACGCCAGCTTCTCCAGTCTATCCAGGTAACTGAAGTCTCTCATTCCTGGAATCATTCTCGTAAATCCTTTCTGCCCCCTCTCGAAGGCCTTCGCATCCTTCCTAAAGTGCAATGCCCAGAATTAAATACAATACTCTAGTTGAGGCCGAAGCAGTGTTTTATACAGGTTCTGGGGGAGGTGGGACCAGTACAAACCGGACGGTCTGCACCTGGGCAGGTCCGGAACCAATGTTCTAGGGGGAGTGTTTGCTAGTGCTGTTGGGGAGGAGTTAAACTAATATTGCAGGGGGATGGGAACCTATACAGGGAGACAGAGGGAGACAAAAATTAGGCAAAAGCAAAAGACAGAAAGGAGATGAGGAAAAGTGGAGGGCAGAGAAACCCAAGGCAAAGAACAAAAAGGGCCACTGTACAGCAAAATTCTAGAAGGACAAAGGGTGTTAAAAAAGCAAGCCTGAAGGCTTTGTGTCTTAATGCAAGGAGTATCCGCAATAAGGTGGATGAATTAACTGTGCAAATAGATGTTAACAAATATGATGTGATTGGGATTACGGAGACGTGGCTCCAGGATGATCAGGGCTGGGAACTCAACATCCAGGGGTATTCAACATTCAGGAAGGATAGAATAAAAGGAAAAGGAGGTGGGGTAGCATTGCTGGTTAAAGAGGAGATTAATGCAATAGTTAGGAAAGACATTAGCTTGGATGATGTGGAATCTATATGGGTAGAGCTGCAGAACACTAAAGGACAAAAATCGTTAGTGGGAGTTGTGTACAGACCTCCAAACAGTAGTAGTGATGTTGGGGAGGGCATCAAACAGGAAATTAGGAGTGCATGCAATAAAGGTGCAGCAGTTATAATGGGTGACTTTAATATGCACATAGATTGGGCTAGCCAAACTGGAAGCAATACGGTGGAGGAGGATTTCCTGGAATGCATAAGGGATGGTTTTCTAGACCAATATGTCGAGGAACCAACTAGGGGGGAGGCCATCTTAGACTGGGTGTTGTGTAATGAGAGAGGATTAATTAGCAATCTCATTGTGCGAGGCCCCTTGGGGAAGAGTGACCATAATATGGTGGAATTCTGCATTAGGATGGAGAATGAAACAGTTAATTCAGAGACCATGGTCCAGAAGTTAAAGAAGGGTAACTTTGAAGGTATGAGGCGTGAATTGGCTAGGATAGATTGGCGAATGATACTTAAGGGGTTGACTGTGGATGGGCAATGGCAGACATTTAGAGACCGCATGGATGAATTACAACAATTGTACATTCCTGTCTGACGTAAAAATAAAAAAGGGAAGGTGGCTCAACCGTGGCTATCCAGGGAAATCAGGGATAGTATTAAAGCCAAGGAAATGGCATACAAATTGGCCAGAAATAGCAGCGAACCTGGGGACTGGGAGAAATTTAGAACTCAGCAGAGGAGCACAAAGGGTTTGATTAGGGCAGGGAAAATGGAGTACGAGAAGAAGCTTGCAGGGAACATTAAGGCGGATTGCAAAAGTTTCTATAGATATGTAAAGAGAAAAAGGTTAGTAAAGACAAACGTAGGTCCCCTGCAGTCAGAATCAGGGGAAGTCATAACGGGGAACAAAGAAATGGCAGACCAATTGAACAAGTACTTTGGTTCAGTATTCACTAAGGAGGACACAAACAACCTTCCGGATATAAAAGTGGTCAGAGGGTCTATTAAGGAGGAGGAACTGAGGGAAATCTTTATTAGTCGGGAAATTGTGTTGGGGAAATTGATGGGATTGAAGGCCGATAAATCCCCAGGGCCTGATGGACTGCATCCCAGAGTACTTAAGGAGGTGGCCTTGGAAATAGCGGATGCATTGACAGTCATTTTCCAACATTCCATTGACTCTGGCTACCCTTCACTCGATAGGAACTGATCCAATGTAACCCCACTTTTTTAAAAAAAGGAGGGAGAGAGAAAGCAGGGAATTATAGACCGGTCAGCCTGACCTCAGTAGTGGGTAAAATGATGGAATCAATTATTAAGGATGTCATAGCAGCGCATTTGGAAAATGGTGACATGATAGGTCCAAGTCAGCATGGATTTGTGAAAGGGAGATCATGCTTGACAAATCTTCTGGAATTTTTTGAGGATGTTTCCAATAAAGTGGACAAAGGAGTACCAGTTGATGTGGTATATTTGGACTTTCAGAAGGCTTTCGACAAGGTCCCGCACAGGAGATTAATGTGCAAAGTTAAAACACATGGGATTGGGGGTAGTGTGCTGACGTGGATTGAGAACTGGTTGTCAGACAGGAAGCAAAGAGTAGGAGTAAATGGGTACTTTTCGGAATGGCAGGCAGTGACTAGTGGGGTACCGTAGGGTTCTGTGCTGGGGCCCCAGCTGTTTACATTGTACATTAATGATTTAGACGAGGGGATTAAATGTAGTATCTCCAAATTTGCAGATGACACTAAGTTGGGTGACAGTGTGAGCTGCGAGGAGGATGCTATGAGGCTACAGAGTGACTTGGATAGGTTAGGTGAGTGGGCAAATGCGTGGCAGATGAAGTATAATGTGGATAAATGTGAGGTTATCCACTTTGGTGGTAAAAACAGAGAGACAGACTATTATCTGAATGGTGACAGATTAGGAAAAGGGAAGGTGCAACGAGACCTGGGTGTCATGGTACATCAGTCATTGAAGGTTGGCATGCAGGTACAGCAGGCGGTTAAGAAAGCAAATGGCATGTTGGCCTTCATAGCGAGGGGATTTGAGTACAGGGGCAGGGAGGTGTTGCTACAGTTGTACAGGGCCTTGGTGAGGCCACACCTGGAGTATTGTGTACAGTTTTGGTCTCCTAACTTGAGGAAGGACATTCTTGCTATTGAGGGAGTGCAGCGAAGATTCACCAGACTGATTCCCGGGATGGTGGGACTGACCTATCAAGAAAGACTGGATCAACTGGGCTTGTATTCACTGGAGTTCAGAAGAGTGAGAGGGGACCTCATAGAAACGTTTAAAATTCTGACGGGTTTGGACAGGTTGAATGCAGGAAGAATGTTCCCAATGTTGGGGAAGTCCAGAACCAGGGGTCACAGTCTAAGGATAAGGGGTAAGCCATTTAGGACCGAGATAAGGAGAAACTTCTTCACCCAGAGAGTGGTGAACCTGTGGAATTCTCTACCACAGGAAGTAGTTGAGGCCAATTCACTAAATATATTCAAAAGGGAGTTAGATGAAGTCCTTACTACTCGGGGGATCAAGGGGTATGGCGTGAAAGCAGGAAGTGGGTACTGAAGTTTCATGTTCAGCCATGAACTCATTGAATGGCGGTGCAGGCTAGAAGGGCTGAATGGCCTGCTCCTGCACCTATTTTCTATGTTTCTATGTTTCTATGTTTATTATCATTTTCACGTTTGGTACTCTATGGGGCCGTAATTCAGCAGCCCACTGCCTGCTGCCGACGACTGCTGCCCATTCCCGCCGACATTCCTCTCGCAGATCCGTCCAGTGCCACTTTGGAGCTGGCCTGGAGCGGGTGGGATGGGAGAGCCGCCGGGAAGCGCCTGCTGATGTCAGCAGATGGCCGAGATTCCTGTGGGCGGGAGTCGGTGGACTGCTGGCTGGAGGCTGGTCTGTCCCCGACGGTAAGTGCGAAGAACCTGAAAAAAAGGTAAATGAACATTTAAAAAAAAAAATTCAACAGCAACTTACCTGCATGGGGTCCCCTAAAGGTCTTTGGATAGTTTTTGTAATTTTTATTGGTGATTTATTTTTTCAGGTCTTCACTTGGGCAGCAAGCGTCTCTGCCGCTGGGAATGAGACCTTTCACCCGCTGCCATCCAGATTGGTGGCGTACGTCTTCCATTTGCCACCGACAGACCTACGAGGGACCTTCTTCATGAATATCCCCGTCCAAAGTACCGCCCGGTACCTCGGTGGCCATCGGCGGCACTTTGGGCGGCACTTGGGGGTGCAGAGGCCTTACTGAAAATCGGCCTCTTTACCTCTATTCATGAAGCCCAGGATCGCATAAGCTTTTTTAACTGTTTCCTCAACCCGCCCTGCTATCTTCAATGATTTGTGCACATATACCCCTAGGTCGCTCTCTATTCATGCAGCCCCTTTAGAATTGTACCCTTTAGTTGTTGTTTCCTCTCTTCGTTCTTTCCACCAAAATGTATCACTTCACACCTTTCTGCATTAAATTTCACCTGCCATGTGTCCACCCATTCCACCAGCCTGTCTATGTCCTCTTGAAGTCTATCGCTAACCTCCTCACTGTTCACTATACTTCCACGTTTTGTGTCATTGGTAAATTTTGAAATTGTACCATTTACATCCACATCCAAATCATTAATATATATCAAGAAAAGCAGTGGTCCTGGTACTGACCTCTGGGGAACACCACTGTAGACCTTCCTCCAGTCCGATAAACAACCGCTCATCACTACTCTCTGTTTCCTATCAGTTAGCCAATTTCATATCCTTGCTGCCACTGTCCCCATGGGCTTCAACTTTGCTGGCAAGTCTAATATGTGGGCACCTTGTCGAACACCTTTTAGAAATCCATGTACACCACGCCAACCGCATTGCCCTCATCAACCCCCTCTCATACCTCATCAAAAAACTCAGTCTAGTTGGTTAAACACGATTTGTCTTTTACAAATCCGTGCTGGCTTTCCTTAATTAATCCACACTTGTCCAAGTGACAATTTTGTCCCTGATTATTGTTTCTAAAAGCTTCACCACTAATGAGGTTCACCTGATTGGCCTGTAGTTGCTGAGTTTATCTTTACATCCTTTTTTGAACAAAGGTGTAACATTTACAATTCTCCAGTCCTCTGGCACCACCCCCGTTTTGAAGGAGGATTGCAAGATTATGGCCAGCATCTCCGCAATCTCTTCCTTCAATTCCCTCTGTGTCCTTGGATGCATCTCATCTGGTCCTGGTGACTTACCTACTTTAAGTGCATCCAGCCTTTCTAGTACCTTGTCTTTATCAATTTCTATCCCATCCGATATCTTCTCTACCTCCTCCTTTACTCTGTCCATGGCAGCATATTCTTCCTTGGTAACAACAGACACAAAGTACTCGTTTAGTAGCTCTGCCATAACCTCTGCCTCCATTTTATTATCAAGGACAAGACTTGTAACCCATTGTAGGTGGTCTCCTGTTGGATTGTATTCTGTCGCTCAGTGGTGAAGCAAAGGCCTTCTACCATTGTTGTACGATATAATCCTGGAGCCTGTCTGTAAGAGATCATGAGAGTAATGAGGAATGTTGTCAGTGAAAGGAACCAGTGAGAGGATGTTTCCACTGATGGGGGAGACTAGAACTAGAGGGCACAATCTTAGAATAATGGGCCGCCCATTTAAAACAGAGATGAGGAGAAATGTCTTCTCTGAGGGTTGTAAATCTGTGGAATTCGCTGCCTCAGAGAGCTGTGGAAGCAGGGACATTGAATAAATTTAAGACAGAACTCGACAGTTTCTTAAACGATAAGGGGATAATGGATTATGGGGAGTGTTATGTATGCAACCCTATATAACCAGTATTATACTGCCACCGGAGGGCGTACCTGTTGGAGTCCCAAAGGGTCCCAGCATCCCTTGGGAACACTGTATATAAGCAGGCCTCCCATGTTGTACCGGCACTCTGGAGCTGGAATAAAGGAACTAAGGTCACACTTACTCACATCTACAGTACTCAGTTACATTACTTTATAATGGACACAACAACTGGCGACGAGGTAACAAACCATCATGCAAAAATGCAGAGAATTGTTGGTATCCTGGAGAAATTCTCAGAGGAGAATGATTGGGAGGCCTTCGTGGAGCGACTCGCCCAATACTTTGTGGCCAACGAGGTGGAAGGGAGACAAGAATGCTGCCAAACGAAGGGCGATCCTCCTCACCGTCTGCGGGGCAACAACCTACGGCCTCGTGGAGAATTTTCTTGCTCCAGTGAAACCAACAGCCAAATCATATGAAGAACTGTGTACGCTGGTCCAGGAGCACCTAATTCCGAAACACAGCAATCTGATGGCAAGGTATTGATTTTGCACATGTCAATGGTCTGAAGGCCAGGAAGTGGCGAGCTACGTCACCAAAGTAAGGCGCCTTGCAGGACATTGCGAATTCGATGGATTCCTGGAGCAAATGCTAAGAGACTTTTTTGTGCTTGGCATTGGCCATGAGGTTATCCTTCGCAAACTATTGATTGTTGAAACACCGAACCTGAGCAAAGCCATAACGATAGCCTAGGCATTTATGTCCACCAGCGATAACACCAAACAAATTTCGCAGCATAGAGATTTCGGCAAGTACTGTACACAAAGTAACGTCATTTTCAGGCAGGAATGCATATGGCAGAACGTACACGCCTGCAGCTGCACGACCTCAGATGACCCAGAATCCTTCATCAAACGTTAATGCGAGGCAGTTAACACCTTGGCACTGCAGAGGTGATCATTGAGCCCGTCCATGCCGCTTCAAATACTATGCATGCAAAGGCTGTGGAACAATGGGACACCTCCAGCGAACGCGCAGGCGAGCTGCAAACCCTGCAAACCACCACGTTGCAGAGGAAGATCGATCCATGGCGGATCAAACTGAACCACAGACTCGAACCGAGGAGGCAGAAGTGTACAGGGTACACACCTTCACCACAAAATGTCCGCGTTAAAAGTCGAACTGGACGGAATTCTAGTATCCATGGAACTGGACACGGGTGCGAGTAGGTCCATCATGAGCAAAAAGGCTTTCGACAGGCTGTGATGCAACAAGGCACACAGGCCCAAGCTGAGCCCCATTCATACCAAGCTGAGAACTTACACCAAAGAGCTGATCCCTGTAATTGGCAGCGCAGCAGTAAAAGTCTCCTATGATGGAGCAGTGCACGAACTCCCACTATGGATTGTACTGGGAGATGACCGCACACTGTTCGGCAGAAGCTGGCTGGGGAAAATCCGCTGGAACTGGGACAACATCCGAGCGCTTTCGTCCGTCGACATCGCCTCATGTGCCCAGGTTCTGAGCAAGTTTCCGTAATTATTTGAACCAGGCATCGGAAGTTTCTTGGAGACGAAGGTGCAGATCCATTTAGTTTCCGATACACGACCCATCCACCACAAGGCACGGGCGGTGCCATATATGATGCAAGAGAAAGTGGAGATCGAGCTGGACAGGCTGCAATGAGAGGGCATCATCGCGCCGGTTGAGTTCAACGAGTGGGGCCAGTCCGATTGTTCCAGTCCTCGAGGGTGATGGCACAGTCAGAATTTGTGGGAACTATGAAATAACGATTAACCGTTTTTCGCTGCAGGACCAGTACCTGCTACCCAAGGCAGACGACCTATTTGCGACGCTGGCAGGAGGAAAGACGTTCACCAAGTTGGACCTGACCTCTGCCTACATGACGCAGGAGCTGGCGGAATCTTCGAAAGGCCTCACCTGCATCAACACGCACCACGGTCTGTTCATCTACAATAGATGCCTGTTTGGGATTCGATCAGCCGCAGCTATTTTTCAAAGGAACATGGAGAGCCTGCTAAAGTCGGTTCCACGCACCGTGGTTTTTCAGGACAACATATTGATCACAAATCAGGACACCATCGAACACTTGAAGAACCTGGAAGAGGTTCTAAGTCGGCTAGATCGTGTGGGACTCAAGTTGAAACGCTCAAAGTGTGTTTTCCTGGTGCCAGAGGTCGAGTTCTTAGGGAAAAGAATCGCGGCAGATGGCATCAGACCCACCGATGCCAAGACGGAGGCCATCAAGAACGCACCATGATCACAGAATGTGACGGAGCTGCAGTCGTTCCTGGGACTCCTCAATTATTTTGGTAATTTCCTATCTGGGTTAAGCACCTTGCTAGAACCCCTACATGAGTTGCTACACAAGGGAGATGACTGGGTATGAGGGAAATCACAAGAGGCTGCTTTTGAGAAAGCCAGAAATCTGTTGTGTTCCAACAGACTGCTTGTTCTGTATGACCCATGTAAACGTTTAGTACTAGCTTACGATCCGTCTTCGTACGGGGTCAGGTGTGTGTTGCAACAAGCAAACGAATCGGGAACATTGCAACCGATTGCTTATGCATCCAGGAGTTTGTCCAAGGCCGAAAGGGCCTACAGCATGATTGAAAAAGAAGCTCTGGCATGCGCTTACGGGGTAAAAAAAATGCATCAGTATCTGTTTGGGCTTAAGTTCGAGTTAGAAACTGACCGTAAGCCGCTCATATCGCTATTCTCAGAGAACAAAGGTATCAATACCAATGCCTCTGCTCGCATCCAAAGATGGGCGCTCACGCTGTCTGCATATAACTATGTAATCCGCCACAGACCAGGTACAGAGAACTGCGCTGATGCTCTCAGTCGGCTACCATTGCCAACACCGGGGTGGAAATAGTACAGCCTGCAGACTTGCTCTTGGTGATGGATGCATTTGAAAACGAAAAGTCACGCGTTACGGCCTGCCAGATCAGGACCTGGACCAGCCAGGATCCTTTACTGTCCCCTGTTAAAAAAACAAAACAAAAAACTGTGTCCTGCCTGGGAGCTGGTCCAGTGTCCCAGCGGAGATGCATGAAGAGATCAAGCCGTTCCAGTGGTGCAAAGACAAAATGTCCATACAGGCAGACTGTCTTTTGTGGGGTAATCGCGTGGTTTTGCCCAAGAAAGCCAGGGAAACGTTCATACGCAACATACACAGTAACCACCCAGGCATAGTAAGCTATAGCCAGATTCCAGTGGTGGCCCGGCATTAACTCAGATTTGGAGTCATGCATGTGCCAATGCAACACTTGCTCTCAACTGAGCAATGCACCCAGGGAGGTATCGTTACGTTTGTGGTCATGGCCCTCCAAACCGTGGTCTAGGATCCACGTTGACTTTGCTGGGCCGTTTCTAGGCAAAATGTTTTTGGTTGAAGTGGATGCTTATTCAAAATGGATTGAGTGTGTAATAATGTCTGTAAGCACGTCCACTGCCACCATCAAAAGCTTACTAGCCATGTTTGCCACACACGGCCTGCCTGATGTCCTTGTCAGCGACAATGGTCTGTGCTTCACCAGTGCTGAATTCAAGGAATTCATGACCCGCAATGGGATCAAGCACGTCACATCTGCCCCGTTCAAGCCCGCATCCAACGGCCAGGCAGAATGGGCAGTCCAAACCATCAAGCAAAGCTTGAAATGTGTGATGGAAGGTTCTTTGCAGACCTACCTGTCCCGAGTCCTGCTCAGCTACCACACCAGACTCCATTTGCTCACCGGGGCTCCCCCAGCCAAGCTGCTCATGAAAAGGGCACTCAAAACAAGGCTCTCTCTTGTCCATCCTGATCTCCATGTCGAGGACAGGCGGCATCAATAAAGCATGTACCATGATCGTGCAAATTTGTCACGCGATATTGAAGTCAATGACCCTGTATTTGTACTCAACTATGGACATGGTCCCAAATGGCTAGCTGGCACTGTTATAGCCAAAGAAGGGAGAAGGGTGTTTCAGGTCAAACTCGCAAATGGACTAACTTGCAGAAAGCATTTGGACCAAACCAAACTGCGATTCACAGACAGCCACGAGCAACCCGAAGAGGACACCACCAACTTCGACCCTCCGACACACCTACAAGTGGCAACCGACATCACGGTTGACCACGAAGCTGAACTCACCATCCCCAGCAAGGCCAGCTGCACAGCAGCCCAGCAAAGAACCAACCAATTCACCTACACCTGCATTTGTACCGAGACGATCGACTAGGGAGCGAAAGGCCCCGGATCGTGTCTCCCTGTAAATAAGTGTACTATTGACTTTGGGAGGGAGTGATGTTATGTATGCAACCCTATGTAACCAGTATTATACTCCCATCCCTTGGGAGCACTGTATATAAGCAGGCCTTCCATGCTGTACCGGCACTCGAGTTAAAATAAAGGAACTAAGGTCACACTTAGGTCTGCAGTACTCAGTTACATTACTTTATTATGGACACAACAGGGAGCGGGCGGGGAAGTGGAGCTGAGTCCATGATCAGATCAGCCATGATCTTATTGAATGACACAGCAGGCACGAGGGGCCGTATGGCCTACTCCTGATCCTATTTCTTATGTTCTTATGCGTAGGTTTCCTTTTTGGTCCCTAATCGGCCCCATCCCTCCTCTTATTACCCGTTTACTATTTATATGTCTATAGAAGCATTTTGGATTCATTTTATGTTGGATGCCATTCTATTCTCATACCCTCTCTTTGCCGCTCTTATTTTCTTTTTCACTTCTCCTCTGAACTTTTTATATTTAGCATGATTCTCAGATGTATTCTCAACCTGACATGTTATATGTGCTTTTTTTCTGCTTCATCTTACTCTCTATTTCTTTAGTTGCCCAGGGAGCTCTGACTTTAGCTGCCCTACCTTTCCCCCTAGTGGGAATGTACCTCGACTGTACCTGAACTATTTCCTTTTAAAGACAGCCCATTGATCCACTACAGTTTTGCCTGCCAATCTTTGATTCCAATTTACCCGGGTCAGATCCGTTCTCATCCCACTGAAATTTGCCTTACTCCAATTATGTATTTTTACTCTAGATTGCTCCCTGTCCTTTTCCATCGCTAATCTAAACCTTATGATACTATGATCACTGTTCCCTAAATGTTCATCTACTGCCACTTGCTCCACTTGACCCACCTCATTCCCCAGAACCAGAACCAGCAATGACTCCTTCCTCATTGGGCCGGAACCATACTGATCAAGAAAGTTCTCCTAAACACACTTCAGAAGTTCTTCCCCTTCTCTGCCCTTTACACTATGATTATCCCAGGCTATGGACTCAATTTTCCCCAATGCTATTTTTTGGTGTATTTGAAGAGTTACGCCCATTCTCCCATTCCCTCCCCACACCTCCCCTCTCTCCTCTTCCCCCTCTCTCACCCTCTCTGCTGCTGCTGCTGTCCTGGCCGTGGAACTGCATCTGCTGCACTGATTCTCTTATCTGCGCTGATTTTGTTAACTGCCCAGAAGGTTTTTCCAGAGCGGTCACATATACCGTCTTAAGAAAAGTTGGAGTAAATCGGAGCTGGCCAAACTTGCTTAAATGGCCAGAATTGGCATGGGTGGCAGGTTACGCCCCCAGTGAGGTAAAAAAAATTGTAGCCTAAAAAATTCCTACCTAAATGAATTATGCTAGAGCAAAAACTTTGGGGAATCTTTGAGATTGCAATTTACTCCCAAGAAAATGGTGCACGCCAAAAAAACGGCGCAGATAATTAGGAAAAATGGAATCCTATATAAGGATAGTTGAAGTTCCCCATTATCTCTACTCGAAAGTTCTTGCATCTCTTTGTAATTTCTCTGTAAATTTGCTCCTCTATATTTTTCCCACTAGTTTGGTGGCCTATAGATTACACCCAGTACTGTAATGGCACCTCTATTATTTCTTAACTCTTGCTATTCTGTCCTTGACCCCTCCAGGACATCCTCTCTCTCCAGCAGTGTGACATTCTCCTTAATCAATGCTGCCACACCATCTCCTATCTTTCCTATCCTATTATTCCTGAATGCCCTATATCCAGGAATATTTAATACCCCATCCTGCCCTTTTTTGAGCCAGGTCTCCATTATTGCCATGACATCATATTCCCATGTGACTATTTGCACCTTCAACACACCAGTCTTGTTTACTATGCTTCGTGCGTTCACATACATACACTGTAAATCTATCTTGGACCATCCTGTGTTCTCTCATAGTCTGATCCCACTTAATATCTTACTATTTCTTGCTTTAGTGCTATCCGTCTCTCCCAATCTTTTGTGCCCTTTGCTTTTCCTTTCTAATGCTACATCCTGGTTCCCATCCCCCTCCCAAATTAGTTTAAACCCTCCCCAACAACACTAGCAAACCTCCCCACGAGGACATTGGTCCCGTCCCGCCTGTACAGGTCCCACCTCCCCAAGAACCAGCCCCAATGCCTCAGGAATCTGAAGCCCTCCCTCCTGCACCATCTCTCCAGCCATGCATTCATCTGCTCTATCCTTCTACTTTTATATTCACTCGCGTGTGGCACCGGGAGTAATCCAGAGTTGACTACCTTTTGAAGTCTTGCTTTTTAACCTCTTTCCTAGCTCAATAATGGCTTTAATAATGGCCTGTTAAACTATTGACACATGACAAAGTAGAACACAAATCTTTTGACATGAGAAGTCCACTTGTATTTCCACATACAAGTGTGGTTACATGCCAATTTATCAGTGTTTCACGCTGCCAATCAGTATTCTGGAGTCCTTGTCTGCATGTCAGCATTTGATGACCAATTAACAGCATAAACCAGGCTCTTCTCCCAGCAGTGCCTCTTCTGAGTCTTTCTGATGATGAAAGGGATTTGAGTTGCTGCACTAGCAAACCTGTGGTTCGGAATTCTCCATGAGAGCAGGAAGAATGGGTGGTAATGATGGGAAGAGGGAGTGGGTAGAAGCTGGATGTGAAGTTTTGAGGAGGAGGGATAAGTTGGGAGTAGCGCTTTGGGGTGAAGCAGATAGGAGAGCATTAGCATTAACTGAGCAAGACCGGGGAGGGGGGATGTCTGGTATGAAGTGGGGAAACGGCGGGGTGCATGCTTGAACTATGGTGGAAGAAATTCTTAGCTTGGATTATGGGGTTAAAGAGTACCAGCATGAATATAGGTGGGAGAAATAATTGTGCCATTTAATGAGGTGGGCAGGAGAGCGAGAATAATGACAGACAGCTTCAGGTAACGGGGTTTGTTGGAAGACGAGTACCAGCTTGAATTGGGTTGGAGAAGAAGAGCAGCAGTATGAATTGGGATGGTTGGAGGAGGAGAGAATGTTTCAGTTAAAAGGTGGGGGTGGGGACGGGGACGGGAGTTGAATAGGGTACAGTGTCTCTGTGAACTTGGTCTGGAGTGGGTAAAGTGCATCTCTCAACGAGAGAAAGGGGGGTAGTTGGTTGTTGGTTGTTGGATGTGGGAGATAAGACTATTGACTTTTGGAGAACTGATATCTGGTTGGTTTGTTGAAAATCCAAATATAATAGCCCAGAAATTGCGGTCGGATGCCTCCGACCTGAAACGTTTCTACGACTGTACCTGCTGGTCCAGGAGGTTCGGAGACTTGTGGTCATGGGCCTCTATGCGATGGCCTGCATGGAGGCCCATGTATCCCATGAATGTATACGCTTCGCACTCATCCCTGGGATCACATGGACCGGCCCAACCAATCAAAGTAGAGGGGTTCCCATTCATACGTGATGACTTCCGTATGTATAGAATCATCATAAGCATGAATGGGAATACCCCCAAAAACACACAAACACTTAAAATATATATATTTAAAACATCACATATTTAAAATTAATCAAAATGGAATTTAATTAATTGTTTAAAACAAAAATTTAATTTTTTGAAAAATAAATTTACATATTTTAAAGGGTCTAAAAATAAGCTTACCTTATTTAACAGGATTTTAAACTGTTGTAATAAATTTATTTATCCATTTTTTTTTAAAAGTCTTACGCTGATAGAAGCAGGCTTTACGCCTGCTTTTATCAGTCGTATGAATTTCAAGGGCATTCGCTGGACAGGAGTTAGCCAAATAGCCCAACTCCCCAACCGCAGAGGCCCTTTACTTGTGATCTATCAAGAGGATTGTTGACAGATCACAAGTTCTGGGTTTAGGCGATGTACTTCGCATGCTTAAACCTGGAACTTGTGGAGCCCCTACGGGTGCGTGTGCACCTCGTACATGCCCGTAGGAGCCTCGAATTCAGGGCATTGTTGTTTTTACATAAGAACATAAGAACTAAGAGCATGAGTAGGCCATTTGGCCCCTCAAGCCTGCTCTGCCATTCAATAACATCATGGCTGATCTGATCTTGGCCTCAACTCCACTTCCCTGCCCACTCCCCATAACCCTTGACTCCCTTGTTGTTCAAAAATCTGTCCATCTCCACTTTAAATACATTCAATGACCAAGCTTCCACAGCTCTCTGGGACAGAGAATTCCACAGATTTACAATCCTCAGAGAAGAAATTCCTCCTCCTAAATGGGCGACCCCTTCTTCTGAAACGATGCCCCCTAGTTCTAGATTCCCCCACGAAGGGAAACATCATCTGTGCATCTACCCTGTCAAGCCCCCTCACAATATTATATGTTTCAATAAGATCACCTCTCATTCTTCTAGACTCCAATGAGTATAAGCTCAACCTTTCTTCATAAGACAACCCCTTCATCTCAGGAATCAAGCTAGTGAACCTTCTCTGAATTGCCTCCAATGCAAATATATCCCCCCTTAAATAAGGAGACCAAAACTGTTCATTTTTACAGTGCTGAAAATGTACCCAGAAATAATTTTTAAAGCCAAGAATCTAACTCTTCTAGCAAGCGTGCCTCCGGCTCCTCCAGAAATGAGTAACCAATTTTGTGCTTCCAGTATTTGGATTTTCTCTTTCAGGCTGTCAAGTACTTCTGTTTTGTTTCTTTGGGCCCAAGTTTTGGGCCGTGCCTAAAACGGCACAGCCTGGACCTGAACGCCCGTTTTTCGCGCCACAAAGTGCGCCTAAAAAAAACTCACCTATTCTCCGGCTCCCTGCAGGTCCTCTGGAGCTGGGCGTGGCGCAGCACGAGCTGTGGGGGGCGGAGCCAGGTCCTTGCGCTGAAAACAGTGCTGGGACCTCTGCACATGCACACTACAGTGGGCGCGCATGTGCAGTAGCTCCAGGCGCCCAAAACTGTTGGAGGGGCCCGAAGCACGCAGCCCCTAGCCCTGGCCGAATGGCCTCACTGGGGCTGCGTGGATAAGGCTCGCCTCCCCCCCCCGACCGGACCCGACTTGACTCCCACTCCCTGGACTGGACCTGACCTGACCCGACCCCCGCCGCGGCGACCCGATCTCCGCTCCCCCAACCCCACCCCCCCCCCCCCCCACGGCGACCTGACCTCCGCTCCCCCGCCCCGGCGACCCGACCTCCGCTCCCCCCCCACCCCCCATCCCCTGGCGACCCGACCTCCGCTCCCCTCTCCCTCCCTCCCCTCCCCTCCCCTCCCCTCCCCTCCCCAGCATGCTGTTGGAGGACTCCCGATGCTGCAGTCGGTAAGTAGAAAATGTTTTATTTATTGATTTTTTAATTGTTTTTTATTTTTTTTATATTGATTTATTGGTTGATTTATTGATGTATTTAGCATTTATTATTGATGATGGCTCTTTATTTGTAAAACTGAAGTGTTTAATGTTGATAAACTTCCCTTTTAAACCCCGCCCCCCCATTCCCTATGCTTAATTTGTAACCTACGCCTGATTTTCTAAGTGTAGACAAGGTTTTCCTGAGCGTACAAAAATCTACACTTACTCCATTCTAAGTTAGTTTGGAGTAAGTTTTCACCGCCTAAACTTTCAAAACGAGCGTAAGTGGCCTGACACGCCCCCTTTTTGAAAAAAAAAATCTGTTTTAAACTGAAACTGTTCTAACTAACTAGAACTGGAGCAAGCTAAATGCCGAGAATTGCAATTTCTAAGATACTCCATTCTAAACCAGTTGCTCCAAAAAAACAGGAGCAACTCAGGCCGAAACTTGGCCCCAATAAGTGGAGGAATGTTGGTTGGATGTATCTACCGCTTACATTATAAAGCCCATGGCACTACTTATTTTTCACAAGTTGTAGGATTATACCTGAGGCCATTTTGAGTTGTCAGCCATTTGGGGACTGCATCTGCTTTTTTTTGAAACTTGTTGGTCAGCTTTTACCAGTTTCTAAAGTTGGCATGTGTGTTAATTAATGCAATTTGAGTAAAAATAACAAGCCAGAAGGTCTGCACACCGAGGCACAGCAAAGAATTTGTAGCCCAGCAGCCATGCCCAGTATGGTCTCCAAGGAACTTTGATCCAGTACAGTTCTTGGCGAAGCTGTAGGATCTCTCCAGAACAAAGCACGCTCAGCTTTCCGATCAATGTTTCCGACTTAGAACTGAAACTGGGAAAGAAGAAGCAGTGTGAACTTCTCAGTATGGTAAAGTCAATCAGCTGCATGTAGCAAATTAGTGCAATGTTCTACTTGGCCTCACAGCCTGAGACTGCTTGCAATTAATATAAAGAATGCAGGCAAATACCTCTTTTGTTCAAAATATACTCAGCCAAAAGCCAAGAGAAACAGATGCATTTTGAATGTGAGTAATGGCAAGCCAGCATCTCTCAATCCTATGAATTTTCATGTTTGTCGAATATGAATTTTCCATTTCAGAGAAAATCATCTTGATGATTTCCCAGCCTGGTGAAAAATATGATATTGACCACACCAGCTGCTTTGGAATGCAAATAATTCATGTCAAAATTTGGTGCAACAATCACTGGCACACAGCTGCCTGATTTAGAGAAGAAACGCACCAATCCTTGTTCACCGTGTCGCTGACAGACTGCTCCACTAACTAATTATAAAAGAGTAATGCAGTTCTTATCATGTCAGCTGCAGTAGTCCTAATTTCATTCATCTCATACACATGTTTTAATGTTCAATTTAAAATAGAACATTTTGATATGCACGTGTAATCTGTTGGAAAGTAGTGTCATTGTGCATGTTATCTGCATTTGTATTAACTAAATTACTTGCATGGAAGTAAATCCTTGGTTGGCATAACTAGTTTAATTTAAATTGCTAACTGAGATGTATGTCATTCAACATCCCTTTGCACAGTCAAACCTCAAGGTAGTAACAAATTCTGCAGGAAGATTTCCTTTGTTCACTATTTGTAGCAAAATCTTAAAAACACAGGAAACAGGAAATCTTCCCCCTCTGCATGCATGTAAACCATCAATATCTTGTGTTGACAGTCATCAGTGTGCAGGCCCAGTTTGTGTGCCAACATTTGCTGATATAAATTAGCACAGAGCAGGCCCTGCTTTCCCTGGTGTGGCTTCTACCCAAGTCTGGATGCTGACATACTGGACCGGGTCACTCTGTGCTGTCCACACAGCTGCAAGTGCTAGGGTCAGGATGCCAGATCTCTCTGTAGTGTTGATGGAACTCTTTAGAGAACAGAGTTCCTGCTTATGTTATTCAGCAATCTCTGCTATTAGTGTGACCGGTGACTTGGAGAGGAAAGAGTGACTAGATTAGTAGCTGGGGTCAGGAACTTGACTGGGACTGGGTAAAATGGACGGCAATCAAAGAAAAAAAGGAAAAAGGTTGAATATGTGACAATGAAGGAAAAGGAAGTAACTGGCAACAGAGGAAAGAGGTAAAAAGATGCCAATGAAATGTAGAAAGAGGTGGCAGAAGTTGGAAATGGTGCTGTTGGGGACTGAGCAGAGAAGTTGCGAGGGAGTTTGTGGGGTGGAGGATGAAATTATCATAGGCAGTCCCTCGGAATCGAGGAAGACTTACTTCCACTCCCAAAGTGAGTTCTTTGATAGCTGAACAGTTCGATACGAGAGCCACAGACCCTGTTACAGGTGGGACAGACATTCGTCGAGGGAAGTGGGGGGTGGGGCTGGTTTGCCGCATGCTCCTTCCGCTGCCTGCGCTTGACCTCTTCATGCTCTTTGTGTTCAGACTCGAAGAGCTCAACGCCCTCCTGGATTCACTTTCTCCACCTCGGGCGATCTTCGGCCAGGGTCTCCCAGGTGTCAGTGGTGATGTCGCACTTTACCGGGGAGGCTTTGACGGTGTCCTTATAACGTTTCCGCTGCCCACCTTTGGCTCATTTACCATGAATGAGCTCCACATAAAGCATTTGCTTAGAGAGTCTTGTATCTGGCATGCGAACTATGTGGTCTGCCCAGTGAAGCTGATTGAGTGTGGCCAGTGCTTCAATACTGGGGTTGTTGGCCTGGACAAGGATACTGATGTTGGTGCGCCTGTCCTCTCGGGAGATTTGCAGGATCTTGCGAAGACATCGTTGGTGATATATCTCCAACGACTTGAGGTGCCTTCTATACGTTGTCCATGCCTCAGATCCATACAGGAGGGCGGGTATTACTGCAGCCCTGTAGACCATGAGCTTGGTGATAGATTTGAGGGTCTGGTCTTCAAACACTCTTTTCCTCAGACAGCCGAAGGCTGCACTGGTACACTGGAGGCGATGTTGAATCTCCGCATCAATCTCTGCCTTTGTCGATAAGAGGCTCCTGAGATATGGGAAATGGTCCACGTTGTCGAGGGCCGTGCCGTGAATCTTGATGATTAGAGGGCAGTGCTGTGCGGTGGGGACAGGCTGGTGGAGGACCTTTGTCTTATAGACAAAGCCCATGCGTAAGGCCCATGCTTTCATATGCCTCAGTGAATACATTGACTATATCCTGGAGTTCAGCCTCAGAATGTGCGCAGATGCAGGCGTCGTCTGCATACTGCAGCTCAATGAAATTATATGGTAGCATTAACTGACAGGAAGGGTGTAGTTTGCTGCCATGAACTCAGGAGGCTAGCAGGCAGAGTGCCATCTTGAATTTGAAGAGTGGGTTGGAATAAGAGAAGACTACCAAGTGGAACTGATGGTTGGAGGGGGACACAAGTACCAGGTTGAATTGAGGGACCGGAGGAAGAGTTGGAGGAAAATAAACTGTTTCTGTGAAAAGTTGCGAGTTGCATGGGGTGTGGAGTTACTGTGAACTGGATCCAGTCGAGATACAGTGCTTTTATGAACAGGGAGTGGTGGGGAGGGGGGGTTTGGCGGGGGCAGGGGAGGGGGCGGTTGGGTTTGGGGGTTACGGTTGGGTGTTGGAGAAAGTGACAATTGAGGAAATGTTTGGTAAGCGATGATCTGGTTGGTCTGTTGAAAATCTAAGTGTCGTCTTTTAAAAGATTAAAAATCTATTAATTGTGAAGTACAAAAATGCTTAAAATTCTTAATGTAGAATTTCCCAAAGTGCGTGCCCTCAGATTTTCCTTGAAATGCACCACTAATTTGTCTCTTTTTAACATTTGGATTATGTCCTAAATGCTTTGATGTACATCGGAGCAGACACGATGGGCTGAAATGTCCTCTTTCCATGCTGTAAATTTCTATGATTTTAAGAACTGAAAGTCAATTTCAAGCTGCTGTGTTGATTCAACTTGCAAAGCCATTGGAAGAAATGCTTAAATGGTTTCTGAATTAATGGTACAGATATAGAACAGGCAGAGGTGCATGATATTCTAACATTTGCTGCCCCTGTTAGTTGCTAATTTAACAGTCACTTCTGAGTATGATTCTTCTTGCATTATGGTGATGGTGGGGATGGAATAACTTAGTAGAGACATTTTTTGTATCTCCCCTCTTTCTCTCCTAGCTCTGTTTGTCAATAATCATTTATTTTTCTGCTAAATCCGGCCATTTGTGGTCTGTAAGAAAATGTGTTGTGTAAATAAGTGAATTACTTTGTATGAATTTTGCAGCGAACGCAACATTTGTAATGGGCATACAGATCAGCATGATGGTACTTTATAGTCTGTAAGAATGTCATAGAAGTGGAAATAACCGTGGTATATGATGTTGAACAGTATATTCACGGAATGAAAGGTTATTTTTTGTCTACATTACTTCCTACAATTATAGGACCCTTCTAACGTTACTTTTGTTTTATGATATTAAACAGCTAATTGGTCAGTTTATTAAATAATTTCCCATTTATACTAGTGTAGTAGATTGTTGCAATTTGCATTTCATATCTTCATTTTAAGATCCATGTTCTGTGTTTATTGTATTTTAGACGTTGGCTTTACTAAAGCTGTAAGGTAGAAGGCACCTTGAAGAAAATCTTTTTAGAATTTCAATACAGAAAGAAAAGGAAAATACTTGCATTTATATAACACTGGATGTCCCAAAGCACTTTACAGCCAACAAATTACTTTTTGTGTCACTGTTGTAATGTAGAAAACGTGGCAGCCAATTTGCGCACAGAAAGCTCCCACAAACAGCAATGTGATAATGATCAGATAATCCGTTTTTGTTATGTTGATTGAGGGATAAATATTGTCCAGGACACTGGGGAGAACTCCCCTGCTCTTCTTCGAAATCGTGCCATGGGATCTTTTATGTCCACCTGAGAGAGCAGATGGGGCCTCGGTTTAACATCCCATCCGAAAGACGGAATCGCTGACAGTGCAGCATTCCCTCAGTAGTGCACTGGAGTGTAAGCCTAGATTTTTGTTCTCTGGAGTGGGACTTGAACCCACAATTTTCTGACTCCAAGGCGAGGGTGCTATGAACTGAGCCACAGCTGACCCAAATAGTAGCGGTTCTTGATACATGTCTGAGAGATCATGAATTATTTGCCTGAGTTGAAACATGTACACCTGTATTTACTTGGATTGGAGCTCATGGATGGAGACAAATATACTACCTGGGATGCTGAAAACTAACTGCTCCTTGCTCTGACCTCATGCTCTGGGAATGAAACATTATTGTGGGTGGGAACATTTATAATGGCCTTGGAAATCTTAAACCTCGATCTTTCAAAACTATTATGAGAATCCCTGCCCATAGCATCCCTGAAGAGGGGAGGAGAGTGGCAATGAGATTGAGTGGGGGTTGAATGTGGCTGGCATGAACTGAAGGAGGGGACAGAATTAAAAAGTGTCGGTATGAACTGAGGGAAAGGGAGGGTAAAAATGCCAGTGGAAACCGGGAGGAGGAATGACAGAGAAGGTTCCAGCCTGAATTAAAGGAAAGACATTGAGAGAGGGGAGTGTTCATAAATACCAGTGGGAACTGTAGGAGGAAGTTGCTGAGGTGGGGATGGGGAGAAAGTCACCAATATGAACTGAGGGAAAAGAATGTCTGTGAACTTGGAGGGGAGGGAGCGTGCTGGTGTCATGTGGGAGAGCCAACAGGACCTGGAGTAGATGTTTAGGGGGAGGGTGTCTCTTAGAATTAGGGGAAGATTGATAGAGGGAGGAGGGAGAGTGACTATTGATGTACCCTTTGGGGAAATGATGGTCTGGTTTGTCTGTGAATAAACCTTAAATGTCACTTATTGACTAAACTATTTAGATTTTAAAAATCTATCAATTATGCAGAGGGTTGTTTGTAGAATGCTTTGCCACAGGTTATAATTGAGACAGATGCCACTGCATGTTTTAAGGGGAAACTGGATAAATATTTTGAGCCGAGGAAGATATGGGGAGTGAGTGGGGCAAAGCGATTACTTTTGGAATGTTCTATCAAAGAGCTGGCAGACAGTGGGGTGAATGGCCGCCACCTGTGCTGTAATTTTTTACGTATTTTAAAACAATTTTTAATATAAACCAGAATGCACAATATTTAATTGTAAAAATGCCAAATTTTCCAGGGGAGCATGGCCCTTTGAGAAGCGCCTTGAAATGAGCACAGCAGAAGAGTGAGGTGCCATTTGGAACAAATGTATTCAGTTTTAAACTGGCTGCCTGCTAAGGTGTATCATCACTGTGGTGGCAGTTGCTGTCTTCAATCTGTTGCTCAGGCTGTGGAAGGATGAATGGAGATGTCTATTATTAGGGATATGAAATACTGAGCCACATATGTATACTTAGTGAAGGCACTACACTTTTGTCATGATACAGAAGAATACACTGAAACTTTGGGATTATTGATATGTACATGCTGGAAACATGTTCAGGCCGAATGGGGTCAAGATAATTGAGTGACCTTATATGGTTTCTTTGTGTCTCTTTCTCTCTCCCTCTTTCTCTCCTTTATATCTCTTTCTTTCATTCAAACATTTCACATGCTCCATACAAGATGACATTCACACAGGATGAACATAAGAACATAAGAAATAGGAGCAGGAGTAGGGCATTTGACCTCGCAAACCTGCTCCGCCAATCGATAAGATCATGGCTGATCTGATCATGGACTCAGCTCCACTTCCCTGCCCGCTCCCCATAACCCTTCACTCCCTTATCGCTCAAAAATCTGTCTATCTCCACCTTAAATATATTCAATGACCCAGCCTCCACAGCTCTTTGGGGCAGAGAATTCCATAGATTTACAACCCTCTGAGGAGAAATTTCTCCTCATCTCAGTTTTAAATGGGCGGCCACTTATTCTATGTCCCCTAGTTTTAGTTTCCCCTATGAGTGGAAATATCCTCTCTGCATCCACCTTGTCAAGCCCCCTCATTATCTTATGTTTCAATAAGATCACCTCTCATTCTTCTGAACTCCAATGAGTATAGGCCCAACCTACTCAACCTATCTTCATAAGTCAACCCCCTCATCTTGGGAATCAACCTCGTGAACCTTCTCCGAACAGCCTCCAATGCAAGTATATCCTTCCTTAAATATGGAGACCAAAACTGTAAGCAGTACTCCAGGTGTGGCCTCATCAATACCCTGTACAGTTGTAGCAGGACTTCTCTGCTTTTATACTCTATCCCCCTTGCAATAAAGGCCAACATTCCATTTCCCTTCCTGATTAATTATCTTTATTGCTGTGGTTTATCAAGAAATAATCCAGAGATGGTTTTCAGGAGCAGATTTTTTTCAATTTTATACCAAATTTTGTCTTCTGTAGGCAAAACAAAGGGAAACTGCGAGAGTTTGGATATTCTAGATAACATTGATATTTGAAGTTTAAGCTATTTGTAACTTGCAATATGAATTTGCATCATTTAAGTTGTCAAATTTATTTCTTTGAGAAGCTCATTACAACATTTTGGCCACTGTAAAATCAAAAATGTGTGATTGGCTTTATATGATGGAATGAGACATGAATATATTGCACTGGTGTTATTGGACACACAAACTGAAACAGAATTGTTACAGAGCCTGATAACTCGCTGTCAGGTTAGTATTTCTTACTATATCTGGTGTTCGGATATGCAATGAAAGAATTTGTTGGTTTTTATTAATAATGTAAAAAATATATGTGCGCCTATAAATTAGAACATAAGAGACTGGTATGAAATGAAACTAAAGAGAAGCTAAGATAGTTGCACAATAAATAAGCCAGAAGGTATATTTTATTTGCATAAAATGATAAGTATTTCTTTCTTTTAAAATAACACGCATATTGTGACCCCAGATGGATTCGATCATTTTGGAGGTGGATTTAATAGAACTCATTAAATTGCTGCCACTATGAAAGAAGGTATTATTCTATCAACATCAGCAGGAAGCTGCCTGTGCTGTATCAAATTAGTTCATTAATTTTGTTAAATCTTCAATGTGAGATATTATTAAAACTGAACACAGTATTATACTGTTGAGTTTTTTCCATCGTAATCAAAACCAATTTAACAAAAATATTACCATTTACTTATTTGGATTGAGATCCGAGCCCCGATTATAACTGGGAGTGTAAGTGCAGCCTGTGAGGGCTGAAGTGAGCAGCACACTCGGCCACACCAGCGTGAGGCTCGAGCTATTTTAGGATATGGGCCTCATTTAAAATTGTGAACACTTTGGGGCTGAAATTGCCCCTTTCTGTAAGGGCTCTGGCCACGGGGGGTCACAGGTCGGTATGGAATGGCCGCCGAGTCTCCGCGCGGGGGCTGCCATTTTGAAAATTGTCCTTCCTCAAGTTTGGGACAGTGTCCGGATCACGGTGTGCACGCGCCGACCCCTTACCAACTGGCGGGATCACTTCAGGAAATTGCCCCTTTCCCGGAATTGCCCCACGGGAGCAACCCCACTGCTAGATGGTGCCCCCGACAGCTTTTTGTGTCGACGCACTCTGGCTTGGCGTTGTGGCCGTCCTTAAAGGGTAGATGTCGCCACTGGCAACACCATCTTATTTTTTTTGTCGGCCGACTGCCAGGTCGGGCCGACTATTATGGCCGCGGGTTCGGCCGAGCCGCCAAGTGGCAGCCAGGCACATCCCCCCCCCCCCCCCCCCCCCTGCCGCCCCCCCCCCCCCCCCACTTGGGTGCCAGGCTGCTGGCCCAGCTGAAACCTTCCCTGGTGTCCCAGTATTTGCCACTGACGTGGCTGCAAAGTTCGCAGTGGCTCTCCCCTTTAACAGATGAGCAGGGATGTTGTGACGCAGCAGTGCGATGACATCATCAGCATGGCGCTGAAGACTGACAGCATCGGCTACTCCACCCCGCTAGTGATGGTCACTCCACCACGTCCCAACTTCTGCCCACATGATGAGGACACTTCTGGCCCATTCCAAAGAAATCCCTGAAGTGCTTAATTTCGACGATTAGGACCCCCCATGCATTGGGGCGGCCAGAACACATTGAAAACGGTAGGTGTGCCTCATTTTGTGCGGTGGAAAATTTCAGCCCCTTTATCCCAGTCAAACCCTTTAGCATTGTCATGGAGACCAGAGGGCACCAAAGTAAGTCAACCGAGAGATTAAAAGATCAGCTGATTGGAATATGGCCCGAACTTGGAGATGAGTATTCTGCCCCTACTTTAAACCCTCCCACGCATAACGTAAGCAAATTCAAACAAATTTGATCAATCACATGTCTGATGAAGAAGTTAAACTGCAGCGTGATGCATTTGACCCACAACCTTTTTTTTCTGTCTGTTCATTATTTATTAATGCATTTTCAGTTTGAAGTTAATAATATGCATTGATTTAATCAAGTTGACATCTTGAGTTGGCGGAATTGTTAGACTCTCTGGAGGGCAGTGACTTGTAACCAAATAATCGGATGAGCTGTGTTTTCCCATGCTTTTATTGAAGGAAAATGTGAATTGCTCTTGCATTGACAAACACATTGTGCTAGTAACATTAACACTATGGTACTAAGAAATAATGGGGTGGATTTTTGTGTGTGTTGACAGTAGTAAGTCTCCTCTGGTGGTATCATCGGACAAGTCCACTACAGTCTGATTTTTTTTTTCCTGATTTTTCTTTTTTTTGTGATATTGAGTGCCCTTCCCCCCCACCCCCCAACTTAATGTAAGCCATTGAAGACAGGGTAGAAGGGACATGGAACATAATGTGGGAAACAATATTGCAGCTCAGTTTTAGGTAGGTTGACATTTATGGTGGGTAGATGATGAGACACTGGCAGGAAAAACATTGGAGAAATTGAGTCTAGAGATGACACAAGTGTGGATGGGGTTTCGGCAGCAGAAAAGCTGAGACAGACAGTGTTGCAGAGGTGGAATTAATATATCTTCAGAATCGATAGAATGTGGGGTTTGAAACTCAGTTCCAGGTTGAATAGAATAAAAAGGTTCACCCTAAGCAAGTTGCCAGAGAGGGGGATAGAACCAGTGGCAAGGGTGCAAACATTATTGGGGGTGCTGGTAGGGGTAAGCAATGGCTTTAGAGGAGGTTTTGATACATTCTTTACCTAATGTTGATCTAACAGTCTGGTAACATGGAGGTGGTCATACTGTCGAGGGGGATGGTGGAGAGTAGAGCTGAGTGGAGTCAGCATACACATGGCTGACAATGTGACTGTAGCTAATGGGCTGGAATTTGCCGGGTCCCACGGGGAATTGACGGGGAATTCTGGAAGGTCGGGTTTCCTGGCACACTGTGGAGTTATAAGTCCACAGCATGTGTGCGACGTCAGGGGCGTGTGCCCTGCCTGGAGGTTAATCTGATTGACAGGCTGGCTTCAAGTCATGCGGGAAACTAGGAGAAGGAGGCCGCAGGACCAGGTAAGTGCTGAGCCCAGAATGGTGGAGAGAGGATGGTCTGATCGCTGTTGGGGGTGGGGGGTCTGAGCCCAGAGGAAATAGGGGGGGGGGTGGTGGTGTCTGAGACAGGTGAACCCGATCCCCGACCCTGGGGGGTGCGGGCTGCTTGTGGGGGAGCATGGGGGCCAGGATGAAGCACTCCAGGCTGTCACCAAGGAGCATGTAGATGAGGAAAAGAAGTGGGTCAAGGATTGATCTTTCAGGGACTCCAGAGGTGAAGGTGCTTGAGCCGGAAGTAAAACCATTGTTGGATATGTGCTAGCTGCGATTGGACAGGTAGTAATGCAAACACATGAAGGCAGTCCCATGGACAATAGTAGATTGTGGATTGGTCAGCCATATCACAAATGTTGGGAGGTTGAGGAGGACAAAGAGGGTTAATGCACCACATTCACAGTAATAGAGGATGGCAATCATAACTTTGGTCATGGCAGTCTTCATGCTCGGAGAGGGGTCGAAGCTAAATTGAAGGGATCAAATGGGAGAGATCGGTAAGAAGCTGAGAGGTGACTACCTGTTCAAGGGCCTTAGAGATGGGGCAGTAACTGGATGGGTTGAGGTTGAGTTTTTATAGGCAACGTGATGGTGCAGGATAGTGCTTAAGGGAAGGGAATTTTGACATCAGCTAACACAGGGGCAGGTTTGCTAGTTTAGTGGGGAGTGCATCAAGAGAGCACAAGGTGAGTCTCATGCAAGAAATGAACTAGATGGAGACAGTGGAGATAGGGGAAAGAGTGCAAAGTAATGGAGGTTGGGGCTGAAATGGGTGGAAGCTTGGGAGCAGAGGAGAAGAGGGGAAGGTAGCAGCAAAAGCATGGATAGTCTCAATCCTGGAGCTGAACATTGTGTGAACTGTTTGCAAATGTTAAACTGGTTCCTGGGATGAGGGGGATTGCCCTATGAGGAGAGATTATATAGACGAGGCCGATATTACCTAGAGTTTAGAAAAATGAAAGGTGATCTAACTGAAAAATATAAAATTCTTAAGGGGCTTGGCAGGATTAATGCTGAGAAAATGTTTCCCCTGGCTGGGGAATCTGGAACATGGGGGTCACAGTCTCAGAATAAATGGTCAGCCATTTAGGACTGAGATGAGGAGAAATTTCTTCACTCAAAAGGTTGTGAATCTTTGGAATTCTCTACCCCAGAGAGCTGTAGTATACTCAAGACAGAGGTTGATACATTTTGGGGAATTAAGGGATATGGGGATAATGTGGAAACGTGTAGTTGAGATAGAAGATCAGCCAGGATCTTGTTGAATGGTGGAGCAGGCATGACGGACCAAATGGCTGACTCCAGCTCCTATTTTTTATGTTCTTATGTTATTAGAGGTGAGGGATTACTAGGCAGATGTCCCGAGACACCTGCAACTTTGATCAGTATATACACTCTTTTTCACATTCAATTGCAAAAGCTTACAGTATAAGTTATTCAGATCGAAAACCTGAGTACTGAAAGATTATATCACTTGAATTGAATAAACTTGTATTGCTCAAAACCATTAAGGCACTACTAAAGCAATATTGAACTTGGGCATGCAATTATTATTTGAACTATAAAGAATAGGCAAATACACCCAACTTTATTGAAAACATTAAAAAATATTCCTTCTGTTAGTAGCAGTAAATAGTCTATTACTGAGAGAAAAACGTTTCCATTAATTTTCTTATATTTAAGAATTTGAATCTGATCTCATTAACAATGGGATGCTTCAATCCTAACTCTGCCATTGAAGGATTTTAAAGAAATGTCTTAAAAATAGTGAAAGGCCACTTAAAAAAAAAAATCACTTTAAAAATAAATTGTTTTTTAATTCCTCTTCAGTTTAAAGTTACTTTACTGTGCCTGCAGGGGATTATTGGACTGCCATGTCGATTCATTAATTCTACCTTAATCATATTTCTCCATGTTCCTTGAACCTTGTTTTCTTTAAACCTTGATTCTTGTCTGTGGTTTCTGTTTTACCCACTCTCTGCAACCCTGCCTCATTTCCATTCTGCTTCACCTGTCATTGCCAGCCCACACTCCTGACCTCTACTTGCGCTTCCTTCTCTGTGGGAACTGTCATGTATGTAACCTTTATGTAACAACACTGCAATACTGTATATACGTAAGAAATGCACACTTTGACCACAGGGGGTGAACTTGTGGGAGACACACCTCACCTGGTCACCAAGCAATATAAAGGGAGGTCCCACGCAGGGTCATCACTTCTTGGTCCTGTGAATAAAGGTTCAGGTCATGGAGTGACCTTGTCCATAGACTGTGCCTCGTGTGGATTTGTGGTATTGTGTAAGGACTTTTCATTGGCGACGAGAAACGGGAATCAACGACCCATGAGAATGGCCACCAGCAGCACAGATGAACAGTACTGTGTTGGTGAGGACTGGGACGATTTCATTGAGAAGCTCCAGCAGAGTTTTGTCACGAAGGACTGGCTGGGAGATGCAGTGGCCGACAAGCGAAGGGTTCATCTGCTGACCAGCTGTGGACCTAAGACTTACGCGCTCATGAAAGACCTGCTAGCATCCGAGAAGCCGGCAGACAAAACCTTCGAAGAGCTCAGCAAACTAATCAGTGAGCACCTCAAACCAGCGAGCAATGTACACATGGCCTGACACAGATTCTATACACACTGATGTTGGGAAGGACCGAGCATACCGGATTTCGTTGCGGACCTCCGCCGCTTGGCCAGCCTCTAAGTTCACAGACGCCTGTAGTGGGTAGATGCTAAGGGATTTCGTTATTGAGGGCATCGGTCATGCTGGGATTTTCAGAAAGCTAATTGAGACCAAGGGCTTGACCTTGGAAGTGGCGGCATTGATGGCTCAGACTTTTATGGCGGGGGAGGAGGAAACTAAGATAATATACGCGTGCAATTCTGCCTCCAACGTGGCGATGGATCAGGGAGTCAATATCATAAACACGACACAGAGCTCTGCAGGCAGGCAAGGGCAGTTTGGGATACCCCAGGCAGCAATAGACCCAAGAATAAGTCTCCAACAGAGACAATGGCAGGCTGAACGGACATTTACGCTCCCCCAGTGGACATTGCAGCCCGGGATGGGGCCATTGACACCCACTAACAGGGTGCTGAAGAGTATCAAAGGGACAATCAGCGAGGAATGCCTTGCAACAGCTCTTTTGTTCACAACAATGGGAATCTCAGTTGATGCTGGAGGTGTGGGGGCAGACATGCTGCCAGGACTTGCAGGTTTCAACAGTTCATCTGCCGAAATTGTAACCTCAGTGGCCATTTAGCCAGAATGTGTAGAAAGCCTGTAACCAGGCCAATATACAAGGTGGATGAACCAGATGAGGGGTCTGCGAGGCAGGATGACGCTTGGGGCAAATCAACGGATGCTGAAGTTCAGCGGGTTCATGTGGCAAACCTTCACAGCTCATATACCAAAACGCCACCTATGATGATGATAAGTCCTATTAAACAGCATCCCTGTATGCATGGAGCTGGACACGGGGGGCCAGCCAGTCACTCATGAGTGTTCAACAATTCGAAAAGCTGTGGCCACTCAAAGCCAGCAGACCCAAATTAGAACGCATTGAAACGCAATTACGGACATACAACAAATAAATCATTCCAGTGCTAGGCAGTGCAATGTTGGCGGTCACACACAATGGATCAGTGAACCAGCTGCTGCTCTGGATTGTCCCGGGCAATGGTCCCGCACTGCTGGGGAGGAGCTGGTTCGCTGAGATGAACTGGAAATGGGGGGGATGTGCACACAGTGTCATCTGTGGAGCGAAGTTCATGCTCACAGGTCCTACAGCAATTTGAGTCACTATATAAACCTGGCATCGGGACGTTCAAAGGTACCAAAGTAGTGATACGCATCACCCCGGACGCCAGACCAGTGCACCACAAAGCCAGAGCTGTGCCGTATGTGATGCGGGAGAAAATTAAGAGCGAGTTGGACCGGTTGCTGAGAGAGGGCATCATCTCATCCGTTGAATTCAGCGACTGGGCAAGCCCCATCGTTCCCGTCGTAAAAGCGGATGGCTTGGTCAGGATCTGTGGCGACTACAAGACCACTATCAACCGGGCGTCCCTACAAGATCAATACCCGCTCCCGAGAGCGGAGGACCTTTTTGCCACGCTGGCAGGTGGCAAGCTGTTCACTAAGTTGGATCTCACTTCAGCCTACATGACCCAAGAACTGGTCACGAATCTAAACTACTGACCACCATCACCACGCACAAGGGACTGTTTGTTTACAACAGGTGTCTGTTTGGCATTCGATCAGTGGCCGCGATTTTTCAAAGAAACATGGAAAGCCTGCTCAAATCCATTCCTGGAACAATCGTATTTCAGGACGACATCCTCATCATCGGTTGTGACACCGAGGAACACCTCCACAACCTGGAGGAGGTGCTTCGCCGACTGGACCAGGTAGGTCTGCAACTCAAGAAGTCTAAGTGTGTGTTTTTGGCTCCCGAGGTCGAGTTTCTGGGCAGGAGGGTTGCTGCAGACGGGATTCGGCCCACCGAATCCAAAACACAGGCGATTCGACGAGCACCCAGGCCCTGCAACACATCGGCGTTACATTCATTTCTGGGACTCGAACTATTTCGGGAAATTTCTGCCGAACTTAAGCACATTGCTGGAGCCGCTACACATGCTCCTGCGTAAGGGTTGTGATTGGTTTTGGGGGGACTGTCAGGAACGGGCTTTCAATCGGGCGCGGAACCTACTTTGTTCAAATAAGTTGTTGATCTTGTGCGACCCCTGTAAGAGATTGGTTCTGACATGTGATGCATCGTCCTATGGGGTCGGGTGTGTGTTACAGCAGGGTAACGTTGAGGGCCAACTACAACGTGTGGCTTATGCCTCCAGGTTGCGCTCTCGAGCTGAACGGGGTTATGGGATGGTTGAGAAGGAAGCACTCGCATGTGTCGATGGGGTGAAAAAGATGCATCAGTACCTTTATGGCAGGAGGTTTGAATTAGAAACGGACCACAAGCCGTTAACATCCCTGCTGTCAGACAGCAAGGCCGTCAATGCCAATGCATCAGCTCGCATACAGCAATGGGCTCTCTCGCTCGCTGCGTATGACTGCACCGGCCCGGCACTGAAAATTGTGCTGACGCGCTCAGCAGGCTTCTACTGGCCACCACCGAGATGGTCATGGCCGTTGATGCCTTTGACAGCACCGGCTCCCACATCACAGCCCGCCAGATCAAAATCTGGACCAACAGAGATCCCCTCCTATCCTTGATCAAGAAATGTGTCATGACTGGGGATTGGGTGCCCACACACGGAGCATGCCCTGAGGAGGTCAGACCGTTTCACAGACGGATGGATGAACTCTCCATCCAAGCCGACTGCCTACTATGGGGCAGCCGGGTAGTCATGCCTCAGAGGGGCAGGGAAGCATTCATCAGGGGACTCCACAGCGAGCACCCAGGCATCGTGCTGATGAAGGCCATTGCCCGGTCACATGTGTGGTGGCCGGGAATTGATTCAGACCTTGAACACTCTGTTCGCAGGTGCACGACGTGTGCCCAGTTGGGTAATGCCCCCAGGGAGGCCCCGCTCAGTCTGTGTCACTGGCCCAGCAGGCCATGGTCACGTATTCACGTAGACTACGTGGGCCCGTTCATGGGAAAAATGTTTCTCATTGTGGTTGATGCGTACTCTAAATGGATCGAGTGCATTATTTTGAATTCATGCACGACATCCACCGCTGTGGAGAGTCTGCGTGCGGTCTTTGCGACCCATGGCTTGCCGGACATCCTTGTTGGCGATAATGGCCCATGTTCCACAAGCTACGAATTCCGGGAGTTTATGTCGGGTAACGGCATCAACCATGTCAGGACAGCACCGTTCAAGCCGGCCTCCAATGGCCAGGCGGAACGTGCGGTCCAAATCATAAAGCAAGGCATGCTCCGGATTCAAGAACTCTCCCTTCAATACCGCCTATCGCGCCTCTTGCTGGCCTATAGGCTCCGACCACACTCGCTCACGGGGGTCCTACCCGCGGAGCTCATGAAACGAACACTCAAAACTCGGCTGTCCCTCATTCATCCAGTCCTGTCCGACATTGTTGAGGGCAAGCGCCAGTTCCAAAATGAGTACCGTGACCGAAATTCAAGGGGGAGATGTATAGAAATTGGTGACCCCATATTTATTCTCAACCACGCTTTGGGGCCCAAATGGCTTGAGGGTACTGTAATAGACAAAGAGGGGAATAGGGTCATAGTGGTTAAACTTAACACTGGGCAGATATGCCGCAAGTATCTGGACCAAGTTTTTAAAAAAAGGTTCAGCATGGACAATGAGGAACCTGAGGAAGATCATGAGATGGTATTCACATCACCGCCAGTGAACGAGCAACAAGAACATTCAGCAGCATGCACAATCCCTGCAGTCAGCCCGGACAGGCCGGAATCACCACAGGTGACAGACACGCATACCAAGGCTTAACAACCAGAGCCTCAACTGTGGCGCTCCACGAGAGAGCGCAGACCACCCGAGAGACTTAACCTATGATCCCAATAAGATGTTGAGGGGGAGGTCTTGTCATGTATCTAACCTTTATGTAACAACACTGCAATACTGTATATACGTAAGAAATGCACACCTTGACCACAGGGGGTGAACTTGTGGGAGACACTCCTCACCTGATCACCCAGATATATAAAGGGAGGTCCCACGCAGGGTCATCACTTCTTGGTCCTGTGAATAAAGGTTCAGGTCATGGAGTGACCTTGTCCATAGAATGTGCCTCGTGTGGATTTGTGGTATTGTGTAAGGACTTTACAGGAACCTTCTTCCATTAAGCCATTCTTTTCTGTCCTGATGTGTACCAGCGTGCTGGTTTGCCCTATCTACAATATTAGCCTGTTATTTCTGTGACAGCTTCCTTCTGCTTCCAATTACCATTTTTTAAATACCGTATCATCCTGTTAAGAGTTCACTTCATTACACCTTGTGTTTGCCCCCGCCCCCCGCCCCTCACACACACACTTTCCCATTTCTGCATGAGCTGATATCTCATAATGCACATGAAGCTGGTATGGAGACCCAAGACTAACTCATTGGTCCAATTTTAAACTGTAAACAAAATATTTTAGTTGACTTGACTGATTTGCCTTCAGAAACCATGGCTGGAATCTTGACTAGCTGCGAATGAATATCTGGCCTTGCCCAGTGGAAGAGGCAGCAGTCAAAAATAAAAATAAGCCCAACCTGCTGTTAGCTTCATTCCTGTTGCTGACTTTTCTGCTGCTGGAGTGAAAAATCGGGTGATTACTCAGTATTTAATTAGCTTCACTTCACCCCCTT
The DNA here is from genome assembly GCF_044704955.1 of Pristiophorus japonicus. Taxonomy (NCBI): domain Eukaryota; kingdom Metazoa; phylum Chordata; class Chondrichthyes; family Pristiophoridae; genus Pristiophorus; species Pristiophorus japonicus. The sequence continues at coordinate 331,401,400 of NC_091978.1, forward strand.
TCCCAAGTATCACGTTTTTAAAAATCCTGAACTTTGTGCTCTACTCCAACAATTTGCCTCAGCCCAAACCTCATGTCCGACTGCATTAATGTGACAATTTTCCAATTCTCATACTATTAACCTATGATAGAACATAAAATGCTGGGAACAGTCAGCATCTGTGGAGAGAGAAACAAAGTTAACGGTTCAAGTTGATGACATTTCGTCAGAACTGTGATGCAAGGTCATCTATTATCCTGTGGCCTGTCTGTGTGAGGTTGCTATTTAGTTCTGAATTGGAGATTGTTTTGTGCTTTGGGCCCGTGTTCACTTGGAACTGGCTTGAGACTACACACTCATTTCTGGAAGGACCATTATAGCCAGCAAGCAGATGCCTTACGGATCAGTAGCTTCCTTGCTTGGAGGTATGTGGCCTGGGGGAAAATGGTGAGCAATTGTTTTTAAATGATGTTGAGAAAACAGGACCTTCTCACACAGTTTCAATCCAGTGCAGAGTGCTATTTAGTGTATTTTATGAACAAAGACGACCAATTATCCACTTCCTAATGTACTAAAAGAGAAAGCTGCTGATAATGCTCACTAAGCTGAATCATAAGCCCATGTTTGTAAGAGCCTTTGTGTTTGGGAAACTGTGTTTCACTTCTTTAGTCGTCACCATCTGAAGCTCTGGCTGACTGTGCTGCACCACCTACCATATCCACTGTACTGTGAACTTTCTAATGGGTTGTTGGATTTTTATTTGCTTTAACTCAAAGCTATGAAGGAAAATAGTCCATTTGCAGCATGATTAATTCGGTAATTAACATTATGTTCAAGTGTATTTGAAATCTTTTTATAATTTACTTCCAGTTATATATTGAGGGGCCGATTTTCAGCAGCCCACTGCTCGCTGCCAGCGACTGCTGCCCACTCCCGCTGACATTCCTCCTGCAGATCTGCCCAGTGCCACTTTGGTGGTGGCCTGGAGCGGGCAGGAGGGGAGAGCTGCTGGGAACCGCCCGCTGACGTCAGCAGACAGCCGAGTGGCACAACTGAGCTCCCGCCCGCCGAGCTCCCAGATTTCTGCGGGCGGGGGTGGCAGAACGGGGGTGGAGTGCTGGCTGCAGGCGGGTCTGCCTCTGATGGTAAGTCTAAAGAACCTGAAAAAAAGGTAAGTGAAAATTTATTTAAAAAAAAAAAAAAATTTCAACAGTGACTTACTGCATGGGGGTCCCCTGAAGGTCTTCGGATAGTTTTTGTATTTTGTATTTGTGATTTTTTTTTTTCAGGTTTATGACCCTCCATCCTCGGCGGCACTTGGGCGGCAAGTGTCTCTGCTGCCGGGAATGCGACCTTCCCCCCCCCGCCCCCTCCCCCCCAGATTGGCGGCGTTACATCTTCCATTTGCCACCCACCGGCCTTCGAGGGACCTCCTGCGTGAATACCCCGCCCAAAGTACCATCCGGTACCTCGGCGGCACTTTGGTGGGCAGAGGCCTTGCTGAAAATCGGCCTCTGAATCTTTAACCTAATGGCAGCTCCAGTGAATTCCATTCGTCCTGGCTGGCCATTTTATCAGTTTTCCAGCTCATGCACCATTTTTCTGCCTCAGCTGAGGCTCAGTGGGTAGCACCCTCGCCTCTGAGTCAGAAGGTTGCAAGTTCAAGTCCCACTCCAGAGACTTGAGCACAAAAATTTAGGCTGACACTTCAATGTGGTACTTTGGGAGTGCCGCACTGCCGGAGGTGCCATCTTTCAGATGAGACGTTAAAACGAGCCTGCGTCTGCTCTCTCAGTTGGACGTAAAGATCCCATGGCACTATTTTGAAGAAGAACAAGAGAGTTAGCCCCAGTGTCCTAGCCAATATTTATGCTTCAATCAACATCACTAAAACAGATTATCTGTTCATTATCACATTGCTGTTTATGGGATCTTACTGTGCACAAATTAGCTGCTGTTATTCCTACATCACAACAGTGACTACACTTCAAAAAGTACTTCATTGGTCGTGAAAGATGCCATATAAATGCAAGTCTTTTTAACATAAACATAAGAAATAGGAGCAGGAGTTGGCCATTTGGCCCTCGAGCCTGCTCCACCATTTAATAAGATCATGTCTGATCTAATCTTGGCCTCAACTCCACTTCCCTTCCCATTCCCCATAGCCTTTGACTCACTTATCGTTCAAAAATCTATCTCTATCCGCACCTTAAATATATTCGATCACTCAGCCTCCATAGCTCTCTGGGGTAGAGAATTTCAAAGATTCACGACCCTCTGAGAGAAGAAATTCCTACTCGTCTCCATTTTAAATCGGCAACTCCTTATTCTGAAACTATGCTCCCTAGTTCTAGATTCCCCATGAGGGGAAACATCCTCTGCACCTGCGCTGTCAAGCCCCCTCAGAATCTTATAGGTTTCAATAAGATCACCTCTCATTCTTCTAAACTTCAATGAGTGTAGGGCCAACTGCTTAACCTTTCTTCATAAGACAACCCTTCGTCTCAGGAATCAACCTCGTGAACCTTTTCTGAACTGACTCCAATGCAAGTATATCCCTCCTTAAATAGGGAAACCAAAACTATACGCAGTACTCCAGGTGTAGTCTCACCAATGCCCTGTACAGGTGTAGTCTCACCAATGCCCTGTACAGGTGTAGTCTCACCAATGCCCTGTACAGTTGTAGCAGGACCTCCCTACTTTTATACTCCACCCCCTTGCAATAAAGGCCAACATTCCATTTGCTTTCCTGATTACTTGCTGTAACTGCATGCTAAATGTTTGTGTTTCATGTACAAGGACTCCCAGATCCATGTGTACCGCAGCATTTTGAAATCTTTCCCCATTTAAATAATTTGCTTTTTTATTTTTCCTACCAAAGTGGATAACCTCTCATTTTCCCACATTATACTCCATCTGCCAAATGTTTGCCCACTCACTTAGCCTATCTATATCCCTTTGCAGATTCTTTACGTCCTCCTCACAACTTGCTTTCCCACTCATCTTTGTATCAACAGCAAATTTGGCTACATTACACTCGATCCTTTCATCCAAGTCATTAATACAGATTGTAAATAGTTGAGGCCCCAGCACTGAACTCTGTGGCACCACACTAGTTACAGTTTGTCAACCTGAAAATGACCCATTTATCCTGACTCTGTTTGCTGTCAGTTAGCAAATCCTCTATCCATGCTAATATAATACCCCCAACCCTCTTATGTTGTGCAGTAATCATTTATGTGGAACCTTATCAAATGCTTTCTGGAAATCCAAATACGAGATCTACTGGTTCCCCTTTATCAACCCTGCTCGTTACATCCTCAAAGAACTCCAGCAAATTTGTCATATGATTTCCCTTTAATAAAACCATGCTGACTCTGCTTGACTGTATTATGCTTTTCTAAATGTCCTGTTAGTACTTCCTTAATAATGCACTCCAGCAATTTCCCTTTTTCTTTTTCTCTAGGGCAGAGGTGCCCAAACTTTAATTATTGCATGCCCTTTTCTAGACCTACCAGCTGCCTAATTATCCCTGCCAGCAGACAGATTTAATATTTTGACCCCTGCCAGCAGACAGATTTAATATTTTGACCCCTACCAGCAGACAGATTTAATATTTTGACCCCTGCCAGCAGATAGGTTTAATATTTTAGCCCCTTTAATGCCCAAGCATTATACAAAATGTACAAATTATAATAGACATATACAACTTAGGATATGGTGATTGGAGGCAGGGCTCTGTACGTCATCATCTCTGTATCTATGTTCTCATTGATACATCTTGAAGTAAATTAGCTAGTTTGTATAACAAAGTCCCAAAGCTTCATCCAAATAGTCTATTATATAACTGCAATAAATAAAAAAACAAAATAATTAAAAGGTAAAGTGTGAAGACTGACACAGTCATCTCTTAAATGAGGGTTAGTCATCTTTTGATGTGACATGCTAACTTCAAAACAATAAGGGGCCAAAACTCCCTCCGCCCGAAACGGGTCGCACCTACCGCTTTTGAATGCATGGGATGGACAATCCGGAGAAATTCAGGTATTTGGTTGATGTTTCTAGTCGGAATGGTGTTAGTGTCGGGAGAGGAGTGGAAGTGCCGTCGGGTCGGAGTAACTGCCACTAGCGGGGAGGAAATGGGGACAGGTCGGAGTGGCCGACGCTCCAAGTCATCAGTGCTGCACTGATGATATCGCGCTGGTGCATCACAATGTCCCTCCCTTTCAGTTAAAGGGGAGGGCCACTGTGAACTCTGCAGCCACTGGACCACCAAGGAGGCTTTCGGCAGGGCCAAGAGTGGGTGCCAGGCTGCCTGTTGGCGACCCGGCCGAACCAGCAGGTATAATTGTCGGCCCGATTTGGCAGTCGGCTGACGATAAAAAATAAAATGGAGTTGCTGGCAGCGCCATCTCTCCTTTAAGGGTGGCTGTGCTGCCCAGCCACAGAAAGGGCACTGACAGAAAAAGCTATCGGGGGCACCGACCGGCGGCAGTGTCGCTCCCGCAGGGCAATTTCCGAAAGGGTCAATTTCCCGCGGGGCAATTTTGGAAAGGGGTCGTCGCCGGTCGCTAAGGGGTTGGCGCGTGCACGACACGGCAGGAAAACGGGCAAGGTGGTCCCCTACACCACTGCAAAACTAAAGAAGGGTAATATCGAAAATGGCGGCCTCTCTGCGGTGACTCGGCAGCCAGTCAGCACCGACTCGTGGCCGCCAATTTCAGGCAGTCACGAGCCTTATAGAAAGGGGCAATTTTGGCCCCTAAGTTTCCTGGCAATAAAAACAAAGTGCTGGAAATACTCAGCAGGTCAGGCAACATCTGTGCAGAGAGAAACCGAGTTAATGTTTCAGGGCGATGACTCTTCGTCAGAACTTGGTGTCCTGGCAATGTGATTGCAGCTGATAAGATGACAATGATGCTTTATGGGTTAACAATTTACTGCATTTGAAACACAATTTGACTAGTTTCTCAAATCCATTGAACTGTATCTCCTGCAGTCGGAAAAGTGTATTCATTGTAATATCATGATGCCAATTTGTCATTCCAGCCTCCTTTTCGTGTGAATTTGTGTTTTGTGAGACAAATACCTTCGTATGCTGCTCCTTTTAAAAGCAATGTTTTTGGCAAAAAGGACAGACGTGAGAAGCAGACCTCATCCTCCAACGATCCCCATTGTTTTGAAACTAAGCTAGCTCTGAGATTTCACACCTTTCTTTTCTCAGCCCCCACCCCAGAGTCTGGCTACATTTTGCTGAGAATTCATAGTGCAGTGATGTAATCTGGTTACTCACTCATGTATTAGACTAAGGGTGACCAACGAGTTCCTCTGGACTGACGGATTGACGGGTATGCAAAATAATTGGTTTCAAGTATATTTTGGTGGAATGAAAGCATATATTTCGTTTGTGATAATTAACCCACTTAATTGTCAGATATTTTAAAGCAAAACCATTTGCCTTGAAGTGTTCTAGTAAATTTAAAGCTGGTGGTCATTTTTAAAATGTGTTAATCTGTCTAACTGTTAGATAAACAGTAGCAGCAATCTGAGGAAACCACTGTGGAGCACAAGTGTTTTTTACTTGTAAATATATTAGTAACAGCAACTAAGGGCAATTAAAAAAATATAATTCTCCTGACAGCCCAACAAAATAGCCGAATGGAGTCTCTTGATGATGCTGTGACAGCTGGTAGTATCAGCAGTGAATAATGCATTTATCTTCAGCCTGCTCGTGCTCATTGCTCTTGCTGAATTCATATAAGCTTAGCAGCCACCAGCCCAAGGAGTTTACCGTGACAAAGAAAAGACAGCAATTTTTAAAGCATTACTCTTGACCATTGTCCTTACTGAAAAAAATCTATTTTTCCTGCAATTGCTTCTATACAGTACTGTAACTATTGGCACTTCAGAAACAGACTTTGAATGTTAATAATTGCCAGTGCTGCTCCTGGTCTAAATGAAGATTTAAAGATGTGGTTAGTTCAAATTCTATGACATTTATATTTGACTTGGTTACCTCCTCGTCCACAACTGTGATTGCAGCCATAAAGCAATTTTTGAGCACTGTTTTTTTTTTAAGATCTCTCATACCAAAGCGAGAGAGTAACAGAGTGATATGCTATTCTATATTGAAGGACATTCACAATAAAGTGTGGTAAGAACATAAGAATTAGGAGCAGGAGTAGGCCATTCTGCCCCTCGAGCCTGTTCCGCCATTTAACAAGATCATGGCTGATCTACCTCAACTCCACTTTCCTGCACTGTCCCCATATCCCTTGATTCCCTTAATATTTAAAACTCTATCAATCTCTGTCTTGAATATAATCAAAGATTGAGCCTTTGGGATGGAGAATTCCAAAGATTCACCATGCTCTGAGTGAAGAGGTTTCTTCTCATAAGAACATAAGAAATAGGAGCAGGAATAGGTCATACTGCCCCTCGAGCCTGCACCGCAATTTAATAAGATCATGGCTGATCTGATCATGGACTCAGCTCCACTTCCCCGTCCGCTCCCCATAACCCCTTATCCTTCAAGAAACTGTCTATTTCTGTCTTAAATTTATTCAATGTCCCAGCTTCCACAGCTCTCTGAGGCAGTGAATTCCACAGATTAATAACCCTCAGAGAAGAAATTTCTCCTCATCTCAGTTTTAAATGGGTGGCCCCTTATTCGAAGATCATACCCTCTAGTTCTAGTCTCCCCCATCAGTGGAAACATCCTCTCTGCATCCACCTTGTCAAGCCCCCTCATAATCTTATACGTTTCGATAAGATCACTTCTCATTCTTCTGAATTCCAATGAGTAGAGGCCCAACCTACTCGATCTTTCCTCATAAGTCAACCCCCTCATCCCCGGAATCAACTGAGTGAACCTTCTCTGAACTGCCTCCAAAGCAAATATATCCTTTCGTAAATATGGAAACCAAAACTACACGCAGTATTCCAGGTGTGGCCTCACCAATACCTTATATAGCTGTAGCAAGACTTCCCTGCTTTTATACTCCATCCCCTTTGCAATAAAGGCCAAGATACCATTGGCCTTCCTGATCACTTGCTGTACCTGCATACTATCCTTTTGTGTTTCATGCACAAGTACCCCCAGGTCCCATTGTACTGCAGCACTTTGCAATCTTTCTCCATTTAAATAATAATTTGCTCTTTGATTTTTTTGCCAAAGTGCATGACCTCACACTTTCCAACATTATACTCCATCTGCCAAATTTTTGCCCACTCACTTAGCCTGTCTATGTCCTTTTCCAGGTTTTTTGTGTCCTCCTCGCACATTATTTTTCCCCCCATCTTTGTATCATCAGCAAACTTGGCTACATTAAACTCAGTCCCTTCTTCCATAGATATATATAGATAGTAAATAGTTGGGGTCCCAGCACTGATCCCTGCGGCACCCCACTAGTTACTGATTGCCGACCAGAGAATGAACCATTTATCCCGACTCTCTCTTTTCTGTTAGTTAGCCAATCCTCTATCCATTATATTACCTCCCAACCCTGTAACTTTTTATGTGGCACCTTGTCAAATGCCTTCTGTAAGTCCAAATACACCACATCCATTGGTTCCCCTTTATCCACCCTGTTCTTTACACCCTCAAAGAACTCCAACAAATTTGTCAAACATGACTTCCCCTTCATAAATCCATGCTGACTCTGCCTGACCGAATTTTGCTTTTCCAAATGTCCTGCTACTGCTTCTTTAATAATGAACTCCAACATTTTCCCAATTTCTCATCTCGCTCCTAACTGGCTGACCTCTTATTCTTTGACTCCTGGTTCTAGGCTCCCCAGCCAGAGGAAACATCCTCCCTGCATCTACCATGTCTAGTCCCGTAAGAATTTTGTATGTTTCAATGAGATCATTTCTCATTCTCTAAATTCTAGAGAATATAGGCCTCTCTCCTCATAGGACAATGCCCCCATCCCATGAATTAGCCTGGTGAACCTACATTGCACTCCTCTATGACAAGTATATCCTTCCTTGGGTAAGGAGACCAAAACTATACACAATACTCCGGGTGCGGTCTCACCAGGCTCCTATATAATTGCAATAAGATGTCTTCACTCTTACATTCAAATCCTCTTTGTAATAAAGGCCAACATACCATTTGCTTTCTTAATTGCTTGCTGTTGGGGTAAAAGGAAGACTTCACTCCTTAAAGGTGAACTCCCTGATGTAAGGAATCGACACCTGTCCTCTGGTTGAGGTAGTTAAGGGAGTGCAGCGAAGGTTCACCAGACTGATTCCCGGGATGGCGGGACTGACATATCAAGAAAGACTGGATCAACTGGGCTTGTATTCACTGGAGTTCAGAAGAATGAGAGGGGATCTCATAGAAACGTTTAAAATTCTGACAGGTTTAGACAGATTAGATGCAGGAAGAATGTTCCCAATGTTGGGGAAGTGCAGAACCAGGGGTCAGAGTCTAAGGATAAGGGGTAAGCCATTTAGGACCGAGATGAGGAGAAACTTCTTCACCCAGAGTGTGGTGAACCTGTGGAATTCTCTACCACAGAAAGTTGTTGAGGCCAATTCACTAAATATATTCAAAAAGGAGTTAGATGTAGTCCTTACTACTAGGGGGATCAAGGGGTATGGCGAGAAAGTAGGATTGGGGTACTGAAGTTGCATGTTCAGCCATGAACTCATTGAATGGCGGTGCAGGCTCGAAGGGCCGAATGGCCTACTCCTGCACCTATTTTCTATGTTTCTATGTCTATAGCGACCACGGATTCACTCAGACAAAAACTTCGGTTCACCGGTTTTATTATTCGAACATGCTCGGGAAATATTCAGATGAACACTTCAAAGTAATAATCAAGGGAATAATGGAGGCATGTGAAAAAGGAACGGCAGTAGTTATGGGGGATTTTAACCGACATATCGATTGGTCAAATCAAATCGCAGGGGGTAGCCTGGAGGAGGAATTCATAGAATGCATACGGGATTGTTTCTTAGAACAGTATGTAACAGAGCCTACAAGGGAGCAAGCCATTTTGGATTTGGTCCTGTGTAACGAGACAGGAAAAATAAACGATCTCCTCGTAAAAGATCCTCTCGGAATGAGTGATCACAATATGGTTGAATTTGTAATACAGATTGAGGATGAGGAAGTTGTGTCAGAAATGAACGTACTATGCTTAAACAAAGGGGACTACAGTAGGATGAGGGCAGAGTTGGCTAAAGTAGACTGGAAACAAGGACTAAACGGTGGCACAATTGAGGAACAGTGGAGGACTTTTAAGGAGCTCTTTCATAATGTGCAACAAAAATATATTCCAGTGAAAAAGAAGGTCGGCAAGAGAAGAGATGACCAGCCGTGGATAACCAAGGAAATAAAGGAAATTATCAAATCAAAGACCAATGCGTATAAGATGGCCAAGGTTAGTGGGAAACTAGAGGATTGGGAAGATTTTAAGCAACAGCAAAGAATGACTAAAAAAGCAATAAAGAAAGGGAAGATAAACTTGCACAAAACATAAAAACAGATAGTAAAAGCTTTTACAGATATATAAAACGGAAAAGAGTGACTAAAGTAAATGTTGGTCCCTTAGAAGATGAAAAGGGGGATTTAATAATGGGAAATGTGGAAATGGCTGAGACCTTAAACAATTATTTTGCTTCCGTTTCCACAGTGGAAGACACAAAAACCATGTCAAAAATTGCTGGTCATAGGAATGTGGGAAGGGAGGACCTTGAGATGATCACTATCACTAGGGAGGTAGTGCTGGACAGACTAATGAGACTGAAGGTAGACAAGTCCCCTGGTCCTGATGAAATGCATCCCAGGGTATTAAAAGAGATGGCGGAAGTTATAGCAGATGCATTTGTTACAATCTACCAAAATTCTCTGGACTCTGGGGAGGTACCAGCGGATTGGAGAGCAGCTAATGTAACGCCTCTGTTTAAAAAAGGGGGCAGGCAAAAGGCAGGTAACTACAGGCCGGTTAGTTTAACATCTGTAGTGGGGAAAATGCTTGAAACTATCATTAAGGAAGAAATAGCGGGACATCTGGATAGGAATAGTGCAATCAAGCAGACGCAGCATGGATTCATGAAAGGGAAATCATGTTTAACTAACTTACTGGAATTCTTTGAGGATATAACGAGCATGGTGGATAGAGGCGTACTGATGGATGTGGTGTATTTAGATTTCCAAAAGGCATTTGATAAGGTGCCACACAAAAGGTTACTGTAGAAGATAAAGGTACGCGGAGTCAGAGGAAATGTATTAGCATGGATCGAGAATTGGCTGGTGAACAGAAAGCAGAGAGTCGGGATAAATGGGTCCTTTTCCGGTTGGAAATCAGTGGTTAGTGGTGTGCCACAGGGATCAGTGCTGGGACCACAACTGTTTACAATATACATAGATGACCTAGAGGAGGGGACAGAGTGTAGTGCAACAAAATTTGCAGATGACACTAAGATTAGTGGGAAAGCGGGTTGTGTAGAGGACTCAGAGAGGCTGCAAGGAGATTTGGATAGGTTAAGCGAATGGGCTAAGGTTTGGCAGATGGAGTACAATGTCGGAAAGTGTGAGGTCATCCACCTTGGGGGGGAAAAAAAACAGTAAAAGGGAATATTATTTGAATGGGGAGAAATTACAACATGCTGTGGTGCAGAGGGACCTGGGGGTCCTTGTGCATGAATCCCAAAAGGTTAGTTTGCAGGTGCAGCAGGTAATCAGGAAGGCAAATGGAATGTTGGCCTTCATTGCGAAAGGGATGGGGTACAAAAGCAGGGAGGTGTTGCTGCAACTGTATAAGGTATTGGTAAGGCCACACCTGGAGTACTGCGTGCAGTTTTGGTCACCTTACTTAAGGAAGGATATACTAGCTTTGGAAGAGGTACAGAGACGATTCACTAGGCTGATTCGGGAAATGAGGGGGTTACCTTATGATGATAGATTGAGTAGACTGGGTCTTTACTCGTTGGAGTTCAGAAGGATGAGGGGTGATCTTATAGAAACATTTAAAATCATGAAAGGGATAGACAAGATAGAGGCAGAGAGGTTGTTTCCATTGGTGGGGGAGACTAGAACTAGGGGGCACAGCCTCAAAATACGGAGGAGCCAATTTAAAACTGAGTTGAGAAAGAATTTCTTCTCCCAGAGGGTTGTGAATCTGTGGAATTCTCTGCCCAAGGAAGCAGTTGAGGCTGGCTCATTGAATGTTTTCAAGTCAAAGATAGATAGATTTTTAAGCAATAAGGGAATTAAGGGTTACGGGGAGAGGGCGGGTAAATGGAGCTGAGTCCACGACCAGATCAGCCATGATCTTATTGAATGGCGGAGCAGGCTCGAGGGGCTAGATGGCCTACTCCTGTTCCTAATTCTTATGTTCTTATAAAGTACAAGAGTTCTACAAGCATACGATTTTTGGATTTGTCTGACCCTCTGACAAAACCATCTGATTGCCCCACGGCTCAGTCTGGCTTGGAGTGGTTCTCTACCACCTATCCATCTCCCATCACATGTCACCCTTCTGAAATGTGTTCAACTTTGCCTCAGGTTCTCATGACATGTTGATTGACCTTGCTTCCCAGGGTATGTTATCTTTCTAGGATGTTGATTCTTCACTGCCCTTGTGTTTCAGTACTGAGTGTATGTTTTCATCTTTTTTTTGTGCTAAGGGCCAATGCAGAGTTGGCTACTTCAGATGGTTCTTTAACCATCAGGCATTGCTGCCTCCCTCTTCTTAGCCCAATGTAAGCGAGTGGATAAGCGTGCTTTTCATACATAAGCGAGTTTTATATAATCGGTCAATATTACAATCCATACTGTCAAACAAAGGCACTCCCGATTCCTCAGAACCTCCTAATTCCCTTATGCTTCTTACTCAAGTGTACTTTTTTCCCCCTTACACTTGCTGTACCTGCATAAGAACATAAGAAATAGGAGAAGGAGTAGGCCATTTGGCCCCTCGAGCTTGCTCTGCCATTCAATAAGATCATTGCTGATCTGATCATGGACTCAGCTCCACTTCCCTGCCCGTTCCCCATAACCCTTTACCCCCTTATCGCTCAAAAATCTGTCTATCTCCATCTTAAATATATTCAATGACTCAGCCTCTACAGCTCTCTGGGGCAGAGAATTCCATAGATTTACAACCCTCTGAAAGAAGAAATTTCTCCTCATCTCAATTTTAAATGGGCGGCCCCTTATTCTAATTTTATTTTCCCCTATGAGTGGAAATATCCTCTCTGCATCCACCTTGTCGAGCCCCTTCATTATCTTATAAGTTTCAATAAGATCACCTTTTATTCTTCTGAACTCCAATGTGTACAGCCCCAACCTACTCAACCTGTCTTCTTAAGTCAACCCCCTCATCTCCGGAATCAACCTAGTGAACCTTCTCTGAACAGCCTCCAATGCAAGTATATCTTTCCTTAAACACGGAGACCAAAACTGTACGCAGTACTCCAGGTGTGGCCTCACCAATACCCTGTACAGTTGTAGCAGGACTTCTCTGAATTTATACTCTATCCCCCTTGCAATAAAGGCCAACATTCCATTTGCCTTCCTGATTACTTGCTGTACCTGCATACTAACTTTTTGTGTTTCATGCACAAGGACCCCCAGGTCTCTCTGTACTGCAGCACTTTGCAATTTTTCTCCATTTAAATTATAATTTGCTTTCCTATTATTTCTGCCAAAGTGGATAACCTCACATTTTCACACATTATACTCGATCTGCCAATTTTTGCCCACTCACTTAGCCTGTCTATATCCCTTTGTATCATCAGCAAACTTGGCTACATTATACTTGGACCCTTCATCCAAATCGTTAATATAGATTGTAAATAGTTGAGGACCCAGTACCGATCTCTGCGGCACCCCACTAGTCACTGTTTGCCAACCAGAAAATGACTCTGTTTTCTGTTAGTTAACCAATCCTCTATCCATGCTAATATATTACCCCCAACCCCATGAGATTTTATCTTGTGCAGTAACCTCTTATGTGGCACCTTATCGAATGCCTTCTGGAATCCATATAAACCATATCCACTGGTTTCCCCTTATCCACTCTGCTTGTTACATCCTCAAAGAACTCCAGCAAATTTGTCAAACACGATTTCCCTTTCAGAAAACCATGTTGACTTTGCGGAATTGAATTATGCTTTTCCAAATGTCCCGCTACTGCTTCTTTAATAATGGACTCCGGCATTTTACCAAAGACATATGTTAGGCTAACTGGTCTATAGTTTGCTGCATTTTTTCTGCCTCCTTTTTTAAATAGGGATGTTACATTTGCGGTTTTCCAATCCGCTGGGACCGCCAGAATCCAGGGAGTTTTGGTAGATTACAACCAATGCATCCACTATCTCTGCAGCCACTTCTCAAGACCCTAGGATGTAAGCCATCATGTCCAGGGGACTTGTCTGCCTTTAGTCCCATTATTTTGCTGAGTACTGCTTCATTAGTGATAGTATTAAGTTCCTCCCTCCCGATAGCTACTTGATTATCCACTATTTGGGATGTTTTTAGTGTCTTCTAGCATGAACACCGATACAAAATATTTGTTCAATGTCTCTGCCATTTCCCTATTCTCCATTATTAATTCCCCAGTCTCGTCCTCCAGGGGACCAACATTTACTTTAGCCATTCTTTTCCTTTTTATGTACCTGAGAAACTCTAACTATCTGTTTTTATATTTTGTGCTAGTTTACTTTCATCATCTATCTTCCCTCTCAATCATTTTTTCTTTTGTTCTCTGCTGGCTTTTAAAAATGTCCCACTCCTCTGGCCTCCCACTAGTCTTGGCCACATTGTATGCCTTTGTTTTCAATTTGATGCCCTCCCTTGTTTCCTTAATTAGCCACGGATGATTATCCCTTCTCTTAGTCTTTCCTTCTCATTGGGATATATTTTTGTTGCGAGTTATGAAATATCTCCTTAAATGTCTGCCACTGCTCATCAACTGTCCCATACTTTAGTCTATTTTCCCAGTCTACTTTAGCCAACTCTGCTCTCATACCTTTGTAGTCTCCTTTATTTAAGCTTAGGACCCTGGTTTGAGAACCAACTTTCTCACCCGCCAACTGAATTTGAAATTCAACTATATTATGGTCACTCTTTCCTGGAGGATCTTTTACTAGGAGATCATTTATTAATCCTGCCTCATTACACAGTACTAGATCTAAGATAGCCTGCTCCCTGGTTGGTTCCGCAATGTACTGTTCAAGAAAACTATCCTGGATACAATTTATGAACTCCTTCTCAAGACTGCCCTGGCCAATTTGCTTTGTCCAATCAATATGAAGGTTAAAATCACCCATGATTATTGCCATTCCTTTATTACAAGCCTACATTATTTCTTAATTTATGCTCCGTCCAACAGTGTAGCTACTGTTAGGGGGCTTATCGACAAAGCTCACCAGCGACTTTTCCCCCTTATTATTCCTTGTCTCCACCCAAACTGATTTAACAGCTTGATCCTCTGAGCCAAATCGTTTCTCACTGACGCACTGATCCCATCCTTTATTAACAGTGCTATCCCACCTCCTTTTCTTTTCTGTCTGTCCTTCCGAATTGTCAAATTAGTTCACAGTCCTGGTCCATGGGCAAAATGTGGCAGGAAAATTGTTGCAGGGCATAAGTGTGAAGCTTATAAGAAGTGAACACCATCTGTTAGCCATGGATCAGTTGGTAGCACTCTTACCTCTGAGTCAGAAGGTTGTGGGATCAAGTCCCACTTCAGAGACTTGAGCACACAATATAGGCTGACAATTCAGTGTAGTACTGAGTCTTTTGGATAAGGCGTTAACCCAAAGCCCCATCTGCCCTCAGGTGGAAGTAAAAAAATCCTATAGCAGTATTTCAAAGAAGAGCAGGGGAGTTCTCCCCGGTGTCTTTGCCAATATTTATTCCTCAACCCACAACACTGAAACAGATTATCTGGTCATTATCATATTGCTGTTTATGGGACCTTGCTGTGTGCAATTTGGCTGCCGTGTTTCCTGCATTACAACAGTGGCTACACTTCAAAAGTACTTCATTGGCTGTAAAGCGCTTTGAGATGTTCTGAGGTTGTGAAAGGCACTATAGAAATGCGAGTTCTTTGTCTAATATTGAATATGTAATGTAATATACATGTACAGTAGGCCTTCAGCAGATTCACGATGTTGACTTAAAAGTGTATATCAACAGGAAGTGCGCACCCTTCAAGCTTTTTAATAATATGCAGATATACGGGATACAAAATTTGTTAGTTTACAGCAAAAAAGGTCACCAAGGTTTTTTGTAAAACCTACATTTACTTTTACTTTTCTGTGAATCATTGAATCTGTTATTTATTTCTAATCTCCAACTTCATTTTATTTTGATGTTGTGATGGTCAATGCTCCTCTGAACTTTCCTCAGTTGCTCTTCCTAATGTTAAAATCAAGAGTCATTGCACAGACTCTTGTTCTTAATGTGCTATTTCCCAGCACCCCCCTCAGTCTTTATCCTAGAATCTTCAGACCTTTAAGCCAAAGCTCAGCAACACCTAATCATTATTTCTCTGTTTTTGTAGAATCATAGAATGATGCAGCACAGAAGGAGGCCATTCGGCCCATCATGTCTGCTCTTGGGAAAAGCTATCCAATTAGTCCCATTCCCCTAAGCACTGCAAATGTTCTCCCTTCAAGTATACATCCAATTCCCTTTTGAAGGTTGCTATTGATTTTCTTCCATCTCCTTTCAGGCATAATATTCCAGATCATATCATTTGATATTTCCTTGTGTGGCTCTGTGTTTGATAACGCTCCTGTGAAGCGCCTTGGGATGTTGTACTATGTTAAAGATGCTATATAAATGCAAGTACATGTTTAGAGAATGTGCCTGTCATGGTTAAGTATTTGGTATGTAAGGTTTGTGGGGAAGTAAGGGTTGCAATTGTGGTGATTTATGTGGGTGTGTGGTGCAGTGATTACAGGTGAGTGGAAGGAAGCGGTGGTGGAGTAGTATTGTGAGTCGTGATACTGGAAGTGTGAGTAAGAGAACAGTATTCTTACCGTGACGTGGCTGGTGAGGTAATTGAACTTTTTCATTTCACACAGAGCTAGCTTTGATCTGTTTCTGGTGGTTCCCTTCCTACTTTGGATTCTGCTCCCTTGCTGCTGAATTATCTTTTTGAACTCTGCCTTGCTGCTTTCCGCTTGCTTCCCAGGGCTGCTGACTGCACTTTCAGAACTCCTCCATCACCTCTTAATGGACTTGGTTGGACTGGCTTTTCGTGCTCCTCCTGCTGCTCCTGATCTATTCCTCTGCCTTCTACTCTCCTACTGCTGTTTCAGGTTCAAATCTCCTTTGAACAAATCCGCAAACAATCTCTGTGCTTCTCTTGCCATTGTCTGAAGGGCCCATTGAGGTACCAATTGCTGCCTCCTGACAAGCAGCAACCCCAACTGCTACATTATCCCCTCTGACATTCTTACCCATCGTGCCTGCTCATGGTTAACTTCATCAACCACTTTTTTCGTCCTGCTTACCTCACCCATCAATGCCCCTTTGGACTTTACCAGCAGATAAACAATCACCCCCCCCTACACATTTCGCTTCAAATTATCCATTCACCCGTAAACCAAGCCTTTGCCATCCATGATCAAATTGTGGATGATCGGATTGACATCACGGCTTTGACTGAAATTTGGCTCACGGGTGGTGACACCTTGGGTTAGATTTTCCACTTTTTTTGCATGCATAACGCCCACTTAACATCCATTTTACCGCGTATAATGCCCAGATATCGCCCATTTAGCCATGAAATGGAAACTGAAGCCCATTTTTCGGTCACTTATCGCCGAGCGTTACTTTCCCCATGTGCGTAACGCCAGGAAAAAATAATACCGCCCGCCCACTTTCTTTGGGCGGAATCATCAGAATGGGCAAAATCAATGCCCATAATATCGGCCAGCGTTAGTTTCCACACATAATTAACGCCGAGATTCAATAATACCAACTGCCCACTTTTTTTTTGTCGTCAAGATCACATTTGCCGAAACTAACACCCAGGAGATCACCCAGCGTCACTTTCACCACCTCGCACACATCTCGCCCACAATATCGCTCGCCCAAAACGCTCAAAAAGTGGAACTGTTCTGAACGAATCACAGTGGTGTGGGCGCCATTTTTAAAATCGCAGGTCGCTTCATTCAAAAGACTGCTTCAGCTTCGGGTGAGTTTGGATTGACTCTGGAGATCTTCAGGTGAAGTGACCATCTCAACAGACATATATTCAGACTCTGGACTATTGGGGGTTTATTGTAGGTGTATTTTAGTGAGAAAATTATTGCTTCCGATCAATCGCTATTATACTTTCTTTGCAATGGGGCTAGCCATTTCTCAGCCTGCATCGATTAATATGCAGATGCTGCAGAGTGCAAATGGCTCAATGTCTGATGCACATCGTTATGTGCTCAATTTAAGCCGTGAAGAATGAGGAGGAGGTCCAGTCCATACACACCCTGCACTTACAGGGAAAAGAGGTCTTACCTTGACGTGTCCGAGCACACCTGCCTTCGGAGACTGCGCTTCCACAAAGTGGTGATCAATGAAATATGCGAGCTCATCAGACCACATATGCAACCTGCCATCAGGACATCAGTGTCGGTCGAGGTCAAGGTCACCGCGGCACTGTCTTTCTATGCGCCCGGTTCCTTTTGGGCCTCCACGGTCGAGATTTTCCTCTGTCTCACCATGCCACCCATCACTGTACTGGATAGGTCGAGGAGGCCCTGTACGCGCGAAGGATGGACTTTATCAGCTTCCCCGTGACCACAGAGGCTCAGACTGACAGGGCTGGAGCATTCTACCGCATTGCTAATTTCTCCAGGGTGCAGGGAGCAATACAGTGCACTCACATCTCCATGCGGGCACCATCTCAGGACCCAGAGCTTTTTCGTAACAGAAAAGGATTTCACTCCCTGAAGGTCCAACTAGTTGTTGACCATAACCAGTTCATAATGGCAGTGAATGCCAAATATCCGGGCAGCTTCGATGAGGCTCACATCCTGCGTCAGAGCGCTGTCTCTGACATCTTTAAGAGTCAGCCACAAGGACAATGCTGGATGCTTGGTGATAACCGATATGGCCTAGCCACCTGGCTGATGACCCCCCCTGCGTGACACTCATACCGAGGCCGAGAAGCGATACAACCAGAGCCACAGAGACACATGCAATGTGGTCCAGAAAACAATAACTGTGCTTAAGCAGCGCTTCCGATGCCTGGACCACTCGGGAGGGGAGCTACAATATAACCCTGAGCAAGTAGGTAAATTCGTGGTCGTGTGCTCCATGCTGCACAACCTGGCTATCAGGAGGGGCCAAGAATTGCCAGAAGGCACTGATGCTCCACCTCAGGAGAGAGAGAGGAAGAGGAGGATGAGAGTCTGGATGCTGACCTAGGGCCAGACGATCAGGCTGGCTATGCAACCATGCACACGCGGCCCCCCCCGCGCCACCCCCACCCCCACGCCCCAGGCCGCAGGGAACGGCCCCTGGTGGCTACATGGCTGCAAGACTCTTACGCGAGGGGCTGATATCTGAACGATTTGTCTGAAAGAACGTTGCTGTGGGTGAAAATGCTGGCACACTGCTGTGTGTGTGCAGCTCAGAAATCAATGGTGCCCATCACCTTGGTGCCAGTTAAAGTTTACGTTGATTGAAGTTACGTTTTATTTAACCCTTTCATGTTAAATAATCACCAGTGTGTAATGGTCCTGCTATCTGAGACAATGCGCAACAAGGTTATGTTCAATAAAAAAACATTTATACCAACATTGGTCTGAAATCATTAGTATCATGGGCAAAAACACCCCACCCCTGCCCACACCCCACTTTTTTGACCATTGACATCAATCAAATGGTCAACATGTCTAGCAGCACAGAATACAAATGCAAAGCAGGAGGGTGGCCCTCTTCCCCCATACATTACAACAAATTGCATACACCCAGATGGAGCCATCACCCACGGACATGCACCTCACTTTCCTTCCACCCTCCCCTTCTCCCCACCTCTATCCCTTCCCCTCCTCGCTCCATGCCGACTGGCCGAAGAGCTCCTCAGGCAGTGCCTCAGTTGGGGGGATAAAGGCAGAGGCGGTGGTTGCACGGGTACGGGAGCGGGGAGTGCCGAGGGGGCAACATTCTCTGATGCAGAAGCAGGATCTTGGTCCTGCCTCTCATCTGTCGTTCGCAGTGTTGGTGCGGAACCTAGGGATGGAGTGCAGCGCTCTGGGACCGCTGGGAGGCCTGTGCCAGCAGTGTTTCTCGCTATCGCCTCCAGGGCCTCCGCCATCCGCGGAACGTACTCAGTCATGGTGGCCAGCTGTCGGGATATGCCCCCAATGCTTCGAGGAGCTGGTCACCAATGTCTACAGTCCTCCTGGACAACTGTATCATCTCTCCGCTCTCATGTCGTGCTTGTGGACCAGACCTGCTGCGTCCACCAAACCTCCGCGGGGTCAGCGTCGTCCTGAGGACAAATGGGGTGCCCTGTGGCGAGGTGCTTGGGGCCAGTACCTGCAGAGTGGAGGCAGGAATGACTAAAGGAACACTTGATGGCCTTGAGGTGGAATGGCTTCTGGAGCGTGGCGATGCAGGTTCCTCGAAGTCCGCGCTCTCATCTGTGGAGAACAGACCCAGCGGATTGACGGGCGAGAATCTGAGCTCCTCAGCACCAGATGTAGGATCATCTGGCGAGTCCGGCCCTGCGCCCCCCCCACCTTCTGGCCTCTCTGGTCTTGCCTGAGGCCGCGTTGCTGGCTGAGCTGCAAAACACACATTAAATTATTAGAGGAGAAGGGGGTGCTCAGGTCACAAGGTGAGTCCAGTGCTACACACAGCATATGCACGACAAAAGCACCACCGCTATCAAGATCATCGCAGACATCACATTTCATGACCATCAACGCATTGTACATTGCAATGATTTTCATTAGGCCAGCATTATTTCTAGGACAATTTTAGAAATCATCTATCATATATGATTGTTTGGATATGAGTGAGTAAGGCATCTATTGACTTTACATCACGCAATGGTGTAAACTTTACTCACGTCGCATCACTTCAGGGTCTGCAGATGCTTGCGTGGCTGTCCGGGTGTGCTTCCCCAAGAGTACGAGCACCCGCTCCTCCATCTCAGTGATGTCGCTGGGGACTGGTGGCCCCCCCCCCCCCCACCCGTTCGCCTCTGTACGGACCTCATCGTCGATAGCTTCTTCTGTAAAAGGTGACAGGACGACATGGCATGAGATCATTGCGTGATATCATTGCTAGGTACTGTCACAGAGACTGATACAACACATAACCGACAGATGTAATCATCATTATTATGACCATTATCATTCTTTACCTAAAAACGTACACTGTGACTGAAGGCTCTGAGTAAAACATTCCCGGTAAAAGTGAAAGACCTCACATCTGCTGATAGTCACTCATGACTGTTACAAATCAAATTATATAAATACATAAGTACATGTAAATCAATGTAATGTTTACTCTTGCGGATCCCACAAGGTTGTTCCATCGTTTGCGGCATTGGTTGCCCTCACGCACCTCGGTCGCCGACGAGACCACCTCTGCTATCTCGGTCCATATCATCTGGTACGCCTTTGGGGTGGGCTTCCCATGCCCTCCCTGGATCAAATCACCCCAGCGTGACTCAACCTCCTGCAGGAGGGAGGCATTTGCCTCATCCGAGAATCTCCTTGCTCTTTTGCGCCCTCCAATGTGCTCCTCTCCCAGCTCACTGCTCTCGCCAGCATCAGTCTCCACAGCATGCTGTGATGCCTCCTCCTCTCCCTCCATTATAAGCCAAATTCGGGCAAATATCTGGCTGGTAACAGCTAATTTTTGTTTCCCTATTTGCTCTAAAGTCTTCCTCCTTCCTCCCAAAGCAGTCACACAAAACCCACACACGCCTTCAATCCCTCAGCTCCCTCTCTCTCTGTCTCCTCTTCTGCGCATGTCATTATGACCGTTGAACTCCTGAATCGTGGGAATCGAGCATTCCCATGCCGTTGCTAAGACGGCGACACTTTACGGCAGAAGGTCAGAGAGATTTAATGCCATTTCATATCACACACGGTAATGCCCAATTTAAAAAATGGAGACTAGGGTCTTTGAGAATGGGCAACAAGCCGGCGATCTGAAAACCCATGTTTACCGCCCATGCCGGAAATAAAGCCCATTTTTGGTTCTGCACAAAAGTGTAAAATCTAGCCCCTTGCCTTTTACTGACATCTCCCTGTCTGGCTATATTGTCCACCACATGTCTTGCCTGCACAGTCGTGGCTCTTATCACCAAATCACATCTTAGTCTTTCCTGCTACTACTTCGGCTTCTTCTTCACCTTCACCTTCAACCACCTTGTTCCGCTCCTCTCGCCTCTCCTTTAACATTCTCTATCGTTCCTTCCCACCCCATCCCAAGTTTTCCTCAGATATTCTTCCTCCTTTCCTTCCTTAGCCTCTGCACCATGCAACTCTTTCAGTGATTTCAGCCTCCATCTCAACTCTTCTTTCCCGCTCTCCTCTGATTTCACTACCCTCCTATCCTTCCATTAACCTCTCTCTCCATGTAAACTCTCCTAAACTTATTCATGGCCATTCCTTTGACCTTGCCATCTCACATCTTGATCATAGACAAGGTAATCTCTGACCACTTCCTTGTATCTTTCACCACCCATGAGCCCCTACCACCTTCACTTCTGGCCCTGGAAAAACCTCTATTCCAACTCTCCTACCGCTGTTTCAGGTTCAAATCCCCTAAGTCTTGAATGACACGTTCAAACATTCAACTGCCTTTCATTCATCATGGTATTTCTGCAGTTGTTGACCTGCTAAACAACTCCTTCACCTCAATCTTTTGGTGCCCTTGTCCCAATAAAACTGTTACACTCCTCTATTCTGGTTGTTCCTGTTCATGATGTCCTCTTGCTCCCAGAAGTGCAAGGGGCACAGATTTGAGAGAATCTGGCACACAGCTGGTTTATGCATACACCACCAAATCTGGTTGGTCCACAGCAAGCAGCATGAGGCCTCAGTCTGATCTGCCAAAACCACCACTGCTCTAGAATTATCCTGGAATGTAAAGATAATCTCCAGCATTTTTTATACTACCAACAATCCCTTTAAACCTCTCTTCTTTTCCATCTCCAAAAAGATTGAGGACTCATGGATTTCCTTGTCATGAAGATTGAGACCACTAAGTTTGTCACGAATATTCAACTGCTTCTCCCCCTTCCTCTGTCAGCCATAGCTTAGTGGAAGCATTCTCGCCTCGAAGTCAGAAGGTTATAAAGATTCCACCACTGGCACAACACTGAAATGTCACAAATTTCAAACTATTCAAAGTCACAAATGCTATTGACTGTGACCACCATGCATTTTCCTTCCTTGACAAGTCTGCAGCTTTTGACATGGTCAACCACACCATTCTCTTCCAATGTCTTTCCTCTGTTGTCCAGCTCAGTGAGTTTACCTTCACTTAGTTCCATTCTTAATCTATCCAATCATTGCCAGAACATCACCCGAAATGGCTTCTCTAGCCAATCCCTCGCTATTACCTCTGTAGTGCACCAAGGATGATTCAATTGTTTTCCTGAGCAGCCTTCCATCTTCCAAGCTCCTCTTCTTCGGCAGTCCCTTGGAGTTCCACATGAAAATGAGTTCTCAGATGACTGATAAGTTCGATGTGGGAACTCCAGTCTCTGTCGCAGCTTGGGCAGATGGTGGTTGAAGGGCCGGGTGGTTGAAGGGCCGGGTGGTTGAAGGGCCGGGTGGTTGAAGGGCCGGGTGGTTGAAGGGCCGGGTTGTGGTGCGTTCCTTGCACCATTTGCGCTTGGTCTCCACTTGCTCCCGGCGAAGAGACTCGGTGTTCGGCGCCTTCCCGGATTATTCTCTTCCACTTTGAACGATCTTGCGCCAGGAATTACCAGGTGTCGGTGGGGATGTTGAACAACTTCAAGGAGGCCTTGAGGGTGTCCTTGAAGCGTTTCCTCTGCCCACGTGGGGCTCGTTTGCCGTGATGGAGCTCAGAGTAACCACTTGTTTTGGGAGTCTCGTATCGGGCATGCGGACGATGTGGCCCATTCATCGGAGCTGATCGAGCATTGCCAATGCTTTGATGCTGAGGATGTTGGCCTGGGCGAGACCACCGACATTGGTGCGCCTATCTTGCCAATGGATTTGCAGGATCTTCCGGAGGCAGTGATGGTGGTACTTCCCAGTGCTTTGATGTGCCAGTTGTATATAGTCCTATGTCTCAGAAGCATCTATGATGGCAGGTATGACTGCTGCTCTGTAGACCATGAGCTTTGTGCCGGTTTTAAGGTTCTAGTCTTCAAACATTCTCTTCCTTAGGCGACCAAAGGCTATGCTGGCACACTGAAGACGGTGTTGGACCTCGTCATCGACGTCTGCCCTTGTTGACAGTAGACTCCCGAGGTACGGAAAATGGTCCAAGGCTTCATCATGGATTTTGACAATCGGGAGCCAGTGTTGTGTGACGGGGGCGGATTGATAGCACCTTTGTTTTATGGATGTTTAGTGTAAGGCCCAGGCTCTGGTATACTACGGTGAACGTGTTGACGATGGTTTGGAGTTCATCCTCCGACTGAGCGTAGACGCAAGCATCATCTGCATATTGTAATTCGATGACAATAAACTTCACCTCATCCAAAAGTCTGACATGCATATTCTATCACGCACCGAATCCCACTCACCTCATTCACCTATCACCTAATTTGGCTCCTGGTCCCCCAATACATCCAATTTAAAATGTTCCTCCTTATTTTTAAATCCTCTCATGTGCTTCCCCCTTTGTCGGTATACTCCTCCAGCCCCATAAACACCATCCCCCCCTTCTCCACAGAGCTCTACACTTCTCTGACTCTGGCTTCTTGTGTTCCTACCTGTTATGTATCCTACATGGCTACTGTTTCACAAGGTGTGCCACCAGAGGGCACAGCAGTGGGAGACTTGTAGGTTACCTGTACAGGTGTGCCTGGCCCAGTATAAAAGGCAGGCCACCAGAGCCTCACTCTGGAATTATCAATAAAGGACTAAGGTCACCACAGTTCAAGTACAACACATTCATTTCCTCGTGGAGTCATCAGAGCATCCAAGGACATAACAATTGGTGACGAGATTACGGACTTTCACGCGAAAATGGCTACCCTTGGTACGTTGCAGCAGTTCGCCGATGGTGAAGATTGGGACGCCTTTGTGGAGAGGCGCGACCGTTTCTTCACAGCAAACGACCTGGCAGAAGACAACCCGGCCACACTGGCTGGCAAGCGCAGAGCTATCCTGCTAACCACTTGTTGGCCCACTGTCAGGGACTTGCTGGCACCAGCGAAGACAACGACCAAGACATATGAGGAGCTCGTAACACTGATCCATGAGCAACTCAAGCCCAAGGAGAGCATCCTCACAGCCAGAAACCGGTTCTACACTCACCGACGGCCTGAAGGCCAGGAAATCGCGAAATGCGCCGCAGACCTCAGGAGGCTGGCGGCACCGTGTGATTTCGGCGACCACCTCACCCAAGCGCTGCGGGACATTTTTGTCATTGGAATCGGCCATGAGGGCCTTCTTCACAAGCTACTGTCAGCGGATACCACAGTCACACTGCAGAAGGCCATCTCTGTGAGCCAGGCATTCATGACCTCGACCTGCGGCTCTAGGCAGATGACTCACCCTCAGGACTCAAACCCAGAGGTACTGTGCACCGAGTGGCGCCTTTTAGAGGTTGGACTGTAAAACGCAAACCCTCTCAGGGAAGAGAGAACAGGCCCCCGAGTCCCTTAACTCAGAGTCCGCCGAGGGGGGCTAATCGAGTAGCTCCATGCTGGCGTTGTGGAGGGAATCACAGGGCTCACCAGTGCCGTTTTAAAGTCTGTGTATGCAAGGGCTGCAGCCCAAAGGGCCACCTCCAGTGAATGTGTAAGAGAAATATGACTCACTTTGTCGATGAAGAGTCTGCAGATGGCCTCGAATCCAGCGCGGATTATGAAACGATAGGCAGAGAGGCAGCTCAGCTCCACGACTAGGTATATTGCATGTTTACCTGCACTACTGAGTGTTCCCCGTTGAGGATGGAAGTCGAGATAGATGGCGTTCCAATCTTCATGGAAGTGGACACGGGGGCGAGCCTTTCAGTAATGAATCAAGAAGCCTTTGAGAGGCTATAGGACAATCAAGCTGAACGACCCAAGTTGGTCCCAGTTCAGGCAAAGCTGCGCACCTACACTGATGAACTTATCCCGGTCGTTGGTAGTGCGGATATTAAGGTACGCCATGATGGTGCGGTGCACAAGTTACCTCTGTGGATTATTGCAGTTGATGGACCAACACTACTCGGAAGAAGGTGGATGGAGAAGATCCATTGGAAGTGGGAAGACTACACACCTCCAGCGATCAATGTCCTTTGTGCTCTAAGTCAAAGCAAGCCCTCACCTGAGGTTGGATCCGACACCAGAGAGCAGACCAGCACAGGTCCGGGGCACAGACCGCCCAGCACGACTGCATGGAGATGATCCAACTGGGACGATCCAGGCTGCAGTGCACCTTCCAGGCTGCAGTGATAGGACTCCGGAAAAAGAAAATCAGATCCAGAGGCGACTTCCCAATTTTGGAGGCAGAACTTGGGGAGAAGAGGATCACCGCGGTCGACATTGTGATGGAGGAAAGATGGCGCCCAAACCACAAGGTGATGCACTGAAGAAAAAGATGGCGGTGGCCAGACCACGAGGTGCAGCGCTGATGGAGCAACACGTGGCACCAAACGGAGAAGAGGATTGGGGTAAGAAAGCAAGGCTCTCATAAAGGGACAGTTCTACACACTCAAGCAATGTAATAGCAACTGTGAGTTCGAGATAAAATGTGTAACTGATAATCGGAGTTGTGTACATGCAATAAGCAAGGAAAAGTTGCGCGATTACAATTATGTAAAATGTGTAATTGATGATCAAAATTGTGTACATGCAACAAGCAAGGAAAAGGCGCGCGATCACAATTCGAGCTACAGGGTATGCAAAATAAGTAACGAAACGTTGTGCGATGTAAGGTTTCAACTGCACACAGCCAATGCAGCAGGCAAACATCCATCGGGAGCACACAGGTCCAGCGAGCTACCCAATGATGTAGCCTGCGTCCCTGGGACCAGAGTTATGCACCATGGAGTGTGGCCACAAGCAGCCAATACACACGAGCTGCAGAGCAAGCGATCGCAGGAGGGCAATGGCACAAGTATCGATACCCTGCCCCTGATCGGCTCTGACTCTCGGGCACCCGATGGCACCAACCGCCACGAACCTGAAAGAGCAAACTGTGCTAAGGCGCAGCCCCCAGACCCTATCGCCACCAAGGCCATACCCGGAGACGAAGGGTCACCCACAACAGTCCTCTCAAAGGGGACTGGGACCAGTCAGGATCCCAAACCAAACAACGCCCAGGCTAGGGAGTCAGCAGTTCCCTGTGCACTACTAGACAACAGCTCCTCAGGGAGCAGCAGCCACCCAGGGTGCAAAGAAAGGACAGGGAGGTCACAGGCATCTGATGCTAGGAACAACGGCAACAGCCCCAAGAGCAGGCAACTTGAGACAACCGGGTTCCCACTGCCAGCACTGGGCACTGCGCCGCCACTAGACTGCAGGGACACCATCCAGCAGTTCTGAAACTCGTTTGTCCTTACGCACTGGTCACCGATCCCCAGTACGTATCAATAATGTATCTCACCAGCTTAACGTCCTTGTCTCACAACTGAATCACAAATGTAATGCAAACTGGCTTTTCTGGACTTGAATGTATATGAATGCAATGAGCCTCCAGCATAATCTATATGTGGTGGGGGAGAGAATGGAGTGGTCAGGAACACGCACAAACAGCAACCACCAGCACCCTACTGCACTGACCACTCACCCAAGATTGAAACGACCTGCTAAGGGTCAACCAGATAGAGCTAAGCCTGGAGCACAGTCAATGCAGAGGCGATTTGCACTAAAGGCTTGGGGGAGAGTGATGTCATATATCCTACACGGCTACTGTTTGTACTATTACTCGGTGTGCCACCAGAGGGCACAGCAGTGGGTGACTTGTAGGTTACCTGTACAGGTGTGCCTGGCCTAGTATAAAAGGCAGACCACCAGGTGTGATCCTCACTCTGGAGTTATCAGTAAAGGACTAAGGTCACCACAGTGCCTCATGAAGTCATTATCAGAGCATCCAAGGACATAACACGACCCACCCCTTCCCTGCCACACCATTGGTAGCTGTGCTTTCAGTTGCCTAGCCGCCTGCTCTGCAGTTCCCTTCCTCCACCTCTTTGTCTCCCACATCTCCTGAAAACCCTCTTTGACCAAGCTTTTGTTCACCCTTCCTAAATTCTCCTGCTTTGGGTCGGCGTCAATGTTTTTCTGATGATGCCTCTGAGAAGTGCCATGGGATGTTTTTTTCTATGTTAAATATAAATTCATGTTGCTTTTGTTTGAAGCAGGTTGCACACCATTCTCTCATTAACCTCCATTTTGTGATTGCCGTATCTACTTAGGGGCAATGAGCGTCACACCGCAGTTTCACAGTGATGGTGACATCTGAGCAGAGCTCCAGTTTTCTGCGTCTTGCCACTTCCCTCCTTGCTTTCAAAAACCCCTCAAACCCTCCTTTTTAACCATGCCTTCAGTTCTTCATCCTTCCCCATTCTCTGTGCCCACCGTATCCTTTTCCTCCTTTTATAAAATGCAGAGACATTTCCCTGCATGTAAAAAGTAGAAGTCAGAAGGTGGGAAATTATGTTCCACATGGTGCTGAGACCACTGTCGTTCATTCTAAACAATTTGGACTCGGGAGTCAGAAGTACAATTTCTAAATTTGCAGCTGATACCAAATTGGGGCTAAAGTTAATACTAAGGAAGACTGACAAAATATAAGAAGACATTAACAAACTTGCAGAATGGGCGTGTAAATGACACATTAACATCAATATAAAAAAATGTGAGGCGGTACATTTTGGCAGGAGGAATAAGAATGCCACCTACTCCTTGGAAAAGAAGAGCTTAAATGGGGTAGAGATGCAAAGGGATCTAGGGTTAAAGATTCAGAAATCATTAAAAGTAGCAACGCAGATTAACAGCCATAAAAGTGCAAACAAAGCATTGGACTTCGTTTCTAGAGGAATAGAATTCAAATGCAGGGAAATTATGTTCAACTTATATAGAACCTTGCCTAGACCACACTTGGAGTACTGGTCACATTATAAAAATGGAGTCCAGAAAGTACTGGAGAAATGCAAAAAAGATTTCCCAGAATTATACCAGAACTAAGAGGGAACAACTATCAGAGAAGACTGAACAGGCTGGGGCTCCTTTTTTCAAGAAAGGAGAAAACTAAGAGGTGACCTGATAGAGGTCTTTAAAATTATGAAGGTGCTTTATAGGGTAGACGTAGAGAGGATATTTCCACTTGTGGGAGAGTCCAAAACTGTTGGACATAAAAACAAGATAGTTAGTAATAAATCCAATAAGGAATTCAGGAGAAACTTCTTTACTCAGAGAGTGATGAGAATGTGGAACTTAGTCATGCATGGAATGGTTGAGGTGAATAGCATCGATGTATTGAAGGGAAAGCTAGATAAAGTTGATGAGGGAGAAGGGATATGTTGATAGGGTGAAATAAAGTAAGTTGCGGGGAGGCTTGTGTGGAGCATAAAGACTGGCATAGACCATTTGGGTCGAGTGGTCTGTTTCTTTGCTGTAGAATTCTATGTAATATAAGTTGTTGTATTCTCACGAGTCTGGTTTGTGGTACAGGAGACCAAGAAAGTGTAGAGGAGAAAGAGTGAGTCTCACACTTAAATAATAAAGTAAACAAAAACTGCTATTATCGCTATTGAATAAGATATGAAAATGTTCTCACTGACACTTTGACTGATTAAATCCCCATTTTAAGGAGTTTGGGATTTCTTCTTCGGTTAGTTGTGAATGAAAAGGTTTCATACTCGGCCAACATTTTTGCCCTTATTTGAGACTGATGTACCTCTAAGTGTAGCAACTAAATACTTCACAAAGATGTTGACAAGCACATCCCACTAGTGATTATGGAGAGAATAAGTAAGGTTGTGGTAGTTTCTGATGACTCACTAATAATTACTACAAATAGTGCTGTGAATAGAACTGTCACTCAGTACTGTTGCATTTGGAAAACTGACATAATATACTCATGATAATCTATCTTTTTAACATTAATGTGTTGAGATTCCCTCTAATTTAGCACACTACAGCCTTACAATTCTTAAGTTGCTATAAAAGTCAATATCCAATGCATAGTGAGGGACTTCAGGTAGATCTAAGCAAATAAAGCCAAAATATAGGTTTGGCTCAGAGGAAATAATAAATCTTCTTTCTCCTAATGTTAATTATTTTGTACCTCCAAGAGAGTGGGACTGCTTCCAGGCTTCTGAAAATGCTCTCCTATTACCACTCCATAGAAGCTATGAGAAAATGGTTTGAGGTGACACATCTGCTGATGTTTTCGCCATCTCTCTGGGGAAGGGTCTGGATTCTGCTCTGTACCTCCCAGACAATCTCATTAGCTGAAATATGGCTGCTTGCTTTAGGGAGAATTGCAGAACAAGTGCACTGCGCAAGAGGTTAAGTATTTGGTCTGAAATAAACAAGTGGACCGATGGATGACAATTTAATGAATACACAATGAGCCAAGTCAGTGATCTCGAAGTACTTTGCTATACTGAGTTATAGTAACTGAATTAATAGGGTATTTGAACAATTTTTAACAAAACAAATGAAGAAGCTGTAGCAATTACAGAAATGCAAATGAGAAACAATATTGGTCTATAAATGGCCAATAAAAGAAGCTGAGTGATGAATTGAAAATTGAATGTGACTGCACCAGTTCAGTGAAATGGCATAGTAGAATATTACCTTGCTCCTTGTTTGTGTTGCACACAGGTTTCTACATAATTGAAGATGAACACTTAACATTTAATTTTGTATGGCAGATCCTTAGCTAGTTAGAAATCAATGGGATGATATGTATGCATTTATTTGTAAATTAGATTGAAATTAAACCTTATTGGTAAGTTAATGATTTTAATTCCTTCTCTCTTTTTCTTCTGGTCACAGAACCTTGTGTTCACTTATTTTAAGCCATTTGAGTTGTTATGCCATTTATTATTTCCATTAAAAAAAAATATATAAACATTCATCTCAGTTACTGAGGTTCAATTAGGTACATTTATTTTAGACAATCTATATTATCTTGGCTTAAATTTTTCATTCCTTTCAAAGTAAAGATAGACAAAAATATGTATGGCTTAAGAATAACCCAAGGATTGTCGAAGAAAAATAAACTACACACTACACTTCCGTTTTAATTGAAAGGGCTTTGTTAAAAAATATTTGCCAAATTTGATACTGTCTAAAATTATGTGATTAAATAAATTGGGCCAAATCTTGCTGGAGTGTGCCTGTTGGACCTTTTCCTCCACATTTCAACTAGAGTATCATTTGCACCGTAACATGTTGGCAGTACGAGAGCAACGGGGTATCTGGGTGAGCAGCAGACCAACAGTGTATCTCCTTAACCAATGAGATTTAAGGATTGAGAAATAAACAGGAGAGACTGAGAAGGAGGGCAAATTAGTCAAATCAGATACAGAAAAATAAATTGATAGGGAAAGAAAGATTGGATTAACAGAGTGAGAGAGAGAGAAACAGAAAGGAAAAGTAAGAACAAAAACTTAAAATTTGGAATTTTTTTAATCTCAAAGAAGAATTTACTACATGCAAGAATGAGACTCAACAGTTTACATTGTTCTTTTTCTGGGCCAGAGGCATTGATTGGTATTATATTAAGAATTATCACGTTGTTAAAAAGGTACTATTAATTGTGGTGAAAGTGATGGTTGGCCTTTCTGGGTCTTCCCTCTCCTCCTCAAATGAGAGCAGGTTTTTGGAAACACTTTTTCATAAAGACCATGCTATGTTAAACAAATATTAAGTCCTTTATATCACGACTACTTCATCTTTCTTGCTTGATATGAGAGCTGTAGGCATCCACCACTTGCATTTGTTTTTCATAGCTGTATATAGTGTAGTGGTGCTTGGTTAGGGGGAAAAGCAAACCAGTGCGGAGCAGGCACGATGGGCTGTATGGCCTGTTCCTACTCCTACTTCTTAAAACAGCAGCACTTTTCGCTGACCCTTAGTTGCATAAAAAACATAGACTGCTCTCTGGGATGAAAAGGACAGTACTGCAATATTAAACTATCTATGAGTGGATAAGAATGACGATATTGGCTGCAGTATGCTGGGTTGCACCCAGTAAATGTACAAGATAACTTTAAGAGTCAGATGACCTTTCTTTGGTTCTGCTGTGGCAACATGTCAGCAAATCACTTTGGTCTGAGCGATTCTTGTTACCTTTTGTTAGAAGTGTCGACCATTATAACTTATGCACTTGGCTCCTGGAGCAGTGTGTTTGGACAATCAACAAGTGGTGTGCATCGGGTTTATCTTGCAGGGTAAGGATGTTACAATAATGTATGTTTAATAACATTTATGGAGTCTCTGACTTCACTGTCTTTAGGTATGGCTACATTGCCTCCCTACGTTCACAAAGTTCTTATGTCAACTGTGATGAACCAAGAAAATTTTTAGTTTAAATTACTTGAATGGATTTCTATGCCGGATTTACGATGGTCATAATTGGTACTGGTAGAAGAGTTATAAATTGGTGAGAGCTGCATCTGATTTTTACCTTCGTTTACCAAGTGTTTTTTTTCCACCCAGAAATTTCTATTTATTAATGTTAATGAGTTACTGTATAAATTAGAGGAACTCTTCTCGCAGGTGACCATTCTGACCTGTGACAAGTCTCAAATCCATTTTTTTAAATTACTAAATTTATTGTTTGATAGTCAGTAATTGTTGCAATTTTATTTGTATAAAATTATAAAACATCATCATAGGCAGTCCGTCGAAATCGAGGAAGACTTGCTTCCACTCTTAAAAATGTGTTCTCAGGTGGCTGTACAGTCCAATACAGGAATTACAGTCTCTGTCACAGGTGGGGCGGACAGTGGTTGAAGGAACGGGTGGGTGGGGAGCCTGGTTTACCACACGCTCCTTCTGCTGCCTGCGCTTGATTTCTGCATGCTCTCGGCGATGAGACTCTAGGTGCTCAGCGCCCTCCCGGATGCTCTTCCTCCACTTTGGGCAGTCTTGGGCCAGGGATTCCGAGGTGCCGGTGGGGATGTTACACTTTATCAAGGAGGCTTTGAGGGCGTCGTTGAAGCATTTCCTCTGCTCCCCTGGGGCTCGCTTGCCATGTAGGAGTTCCGAGTAGAGCACTTGCTTTGGGAGTCTCATGTCGGGCATGCGGATGATGTGGCCTGCCCAATGGAGCTGGTCAAGTTTGGTCAGTGCTTCAATGCTGGGGATGTTGGCCAGAGCAAAAATACTGATGTTGGTGCCTCTATCCTCCCAGTGGATTTGCAGGATCTTGCGGAGGCAGCGCTGTTGGTACTTCTCCAGCGCTTTGAGGTGTCTGCTGTATATGGTCCATGTCTCTGAGCCATATAGGAGGGCAGGTATCACCACTGCCCTGTAGACCATAAGCTTGGTGCCAGATGTGAGGTCCTGGTCTTCAGTGAGCAAGGGGAACCAATATGGCACCTGGACGGCAGCTCCCTAGGGAGCTCCGCTGACCATCTTCACCCGCGGCCATCCGAGGCCCGCTCTCTCCCAATCTCCCCCCTCGCCCCACCACCTACACCAGGTGCCTGTGAAGCCTACCAGCCGGATCACTGGGTCAGGATGTCAGGAAGAAGCTACGGCCCCTCACGGACCTCTCCGGTTTGAACTCGGTGTCCCTTCGGTCCACCTGGAACCAGTGACTCGGTGTCCTTTAGGTCAGCTCGCCGTCCCTTCGGTCCACCTGAAACCTGGAAAATTATAAAACATTGAGGTATGGAACAAGTTATGTTTTGGCTAGTTATACTACACATTTGAGCATCAATGCAAAGCAATTTCAGCTTCACAATGAAGCATTGTGTTGTGTAACTGAAGCGTGAAAGTGCCCAAATTCAGGTTAGGCAAATGGGGTGAGACCCTCTAAGAACATCAGGTTTGCATTAGCTGTAAGGTCTTTACGGAATTGTTAAAGCTTTATTTTGAATCATTATAATATTAACAGAGAGGCATTGTTGGTGAGTGCTATCCTGTTGCATAATGATGCCCTTGCGTTCTTTCCACTTGTACATTATTTCACCTTTCTCCTGCTGGAAATCTGAAAAAGCATTTCAATAAACAGTTCAATTTGTAACGGACGAAGGTAAGCCAAATGAGGATAAAATTTTCAGGCTTCATTATTTGCGGTTTGCTATCTGAGCATGATTGGTGTAAGATATTTAATATTTTCTCCAATATCTTTTTTTTGCCTAATTCATTTTATATTTTTGAGCACTTGGGAGTTTTAAATGAATGAATTAGAACATAGGAACAGGCCAGTCAGCCCCTCAAGCTCGTTCCATCATTCAGTTATATCCATGGCTGAACTGTACCTTAACTCCATCTATCCACCGTGGTTCCATAACTCTTAGTCCCCTTGCCTAACAAAAATCTACCAATCTCAATTTTGAGATTTTCAATTGACCTGGAGTAAATCTAGGAGTTGTCAGTGATAAACATATTGGCCTGCTTTGCAAGTTAATTAAGCAAATGTTTCAAAAACATCTAAAATGCTTGATCAAATATCAGACTTCATGATTATCATGATGTACTTTTTTTAACTTGTATTTTTAGAAGCCTTTAAGAAAATTGGTATGATCTCACTGTTATGTAAATATTTGCCAAAGACAATGTGCACATTATAACAGTGTGCAATCCCTTCTAGCAAAGGTGGGAGTGACCCCTACATTTCTAAAACACAATTTATGTTGTGTAAAGCGAGTCCTGAACAGTCATTTTTCACTTTTGAAGCGTTGTCAGGGTTTATCTGAAAATGTCGTAATAGTTCAGATGTGTCAGTGAATGAATGCAAATTGCCAGTTTTATGTTGTCAGCTTGATGCCAGGTAGCTGTTGGCACAGGATGATGGATTAATGCTGTTGGTTAGTGAGCTGTCAGTGAAAAATGACTGAGCATTCTTCCATGAGGTGACTGTTAGTACGGCAGACTGTAACAAGGGAGCTCAGTGCCTGTGTAGGCTAATTAAAAGCTCTGATGAAATCCCTACAGAGCCTGGTTTCATTCTTGTTTCTCAATATCCAATCATGCACAATTGTCTCCATTCTTAAGGCATCATGTAAAGAGACAATATGCATGTTTTATGAGCTTGCATAAGCATTGTTTCAGAATCACTACCAATAAAGTTGCTGCAGTATCTTCTTTGATGTCACCGCAGCTGTCTAGCAAAAGTCTTGTGCCGTTAATTCCTAAAGCATTTGAAACCACTTGTGTGTAGGATTTGCAACAGACTTACGAAATATAGATGCTTTTGAAAATTATGTTCCACAAAGATTCGAATACACAAATGTATATATATATATTTAACTGTTAACAAGGTATTGGTTATATCTAGATCATTAGAAAGGATATTATCCATTTGCCTTGCTAGTAAACATGCCATTTGCAATTTCATAAAAGGAAGATAAGTCTTTTTTTGTTGGGCTACTAAGGCTTTTAAAAGGCATTGGGCTCAAATTTCCCCAAGAGTTGCCCCACTTTTTTTGGAGCATGTAGCTTTTTTTGGAGTAAGTTTAAAAATCGCAAATTTCCCCATTTAACTTGCTCCGGTGTAAGTCAGTTAGTTAGATTTTGTTTTAGTTTTGTTTTTTTTCTCCAAAAGGGGGCGTGACCAACTACTTACACCTGGTTTGGCAATAGAAGCAAATTTGGCCAGCTGAAATTTACTCCAAACTAACTTAGGCCAGTGTGTGTGGCCACTTTTGTAGGCACAGAAAAACCTTACCTACATTTAAGAAATCAGTGCAGGTAGCCAGAGATAGGGCAGGGGGGAGGTGAGTTAGAGGATTCAAAAGCTCTAAAGACCTTCACAACATCAGCATAATATTACAACATCTTCAGCATAATAGCTGCACAACATCACCACAAATAATTGAAAGATAAATCAGCTACAGAAAATAGAATAGTCCTACCTTGCCGACTGCAGAACATACCAGCTAACCCTCCCGCCAGGGCTAGGGGCGGCAGGCACGCATGACTCTAGGGGTGAGGGGTTTTTACATTTTGCAGTTGATCCTAAATGTTGCGTGGTCCTAATAGAGGATGATTCAGTTTTGATGCAAAATGTCTTTTATTGTGAATTTTACAGTGCACTTCAACAATACAAACAACAACAACAACATCCACAGCAGGAAAGGAAGTCTGCACCCATCCCTCACCCAAATCTCGGGGAAAGTGCACTTCCTTAAAGGGTCGGTGATGGTGGTGGCGGGGGGGGGGGGGATTGGGAGCCCGGCTTGGCAGGTGCATGGAGTGAAGTGGGAGTGAAATTTGAGTCTCCGGCCTTTGTGCCCTTATTGCAGAAGTCAGCTCCCTCATGGCATCTGCCATCGTCTGCGCACCCTCTGCAATGCCCGCCCTGACTTCTCGTCTTAGTGCAGAGATTTCACCTGATAGTGTGGTGACCTCATTACGCACCCCAGTGATGGCCGCCACGAGTGATCTTGTGAGAGCATTGGTCTCCTCACCCAATGAAAAAACCTGATTTATTTCTGCTGAGGACTGCCTCTCAGGAGAGACTGGTTGGCTTCATCTTTCCCTTGCCGTGGGTCTATCTAGTGGCACCCCTCCAGTGTGAGGTGGGGCACTGGGTGTCCCAAGATGCATTTCCCGACTGCTACTCGGGACCCGCGACCTCGGAAGGTGTGAACCCATGGAAGGTTGCCGAGGAGCTAATGGAGGGTTCTGGCAGTGTGATGCCCTGTGATATGTCATAATCGATATCACTGCCAGCATTCTCCTGAGCACACATTTCCATGGACCCCTCCTCCCCCCACCGGCCAAGTCTGGAGCCTCAGGATCTTGAGGAGTGTCGTCTTCTTCTGCAAAAGACAACACAACAGTCAAATGGTTAGTAGCACAGAAGGGGGCAGGATGGGTGGCACGCATAGCAGGCCAGTCAGCAGGTTGATTTGAAGGGCCACCATGCATTTTAATGACTCACCCTCACCCTCGTGTGTGGGTCCAGCTTATGCAGAGCTTATTCTTTTTCTGCCAGTGCGAGTTAGCAAAGCAGCAACCTTCTCTTCCAGGGGTGTCAGTTGGTGCAGATTTGGCGGACCTCCTCTTGTTCTAGTTCTCTCCCTCTTGTTGTGGGCCAATTTCTTCTACAAAGATGAAAATATTAATTGTCAGACATGGTGCGTTTCTGATGGGTGGGACACATACAGATGCTCACATTTTCCACTGCAATTCAATTTAAAGATGAAGATATTACTTACACTCACTACTTGACCAATGACCTGCCATTTCTTCTTGCACTGGCTTCCAGATCTTGCAGTGTTGACCCCAGCGGAGAATTCTTCGGCAACGAGGTTCCACCTTTTCCTCATTTCCTTGGGGGAGACCTTTGACGGACCACTCTTGCTGATATCCAGCTCCAGCCATTTCTCTTCAATAACCATTACTAATTTCTCCACTTCCTCATGGAGGAAATTCTCGGTTCTTCTTGCACGCTCTTGCGCCATTCGTCTATTGGACCCAAACGCAGGTAATGTTCAAAGATCACACTTACACTTCTCTTACACCTATCCAGCACTCCTTTCCACTCCCTCAGCCACACAAAAATCAATATTCAGACCTCACCTTTATATATGCTCCATAGCCACTTATTCTGAGGACGCTCTCCCTTTAATTGGCTGATTGCCAAGCTTCCTACGACACTGCGCATGCATGCAGACTGAAACAGTCATGCATGCCCCTGCCGGCACTGCACGACACGCTGGGCCCAAGCCCCGCCCCCCCCCCTGCCGGCCGCATTTTGCCGCTTTTTCTCCTCCAGGAAGTTGGCGCACCACATCGTGATAAGCCGCTCTAAGCGGCTGGGGAAATTTGGGGCCTTTGTAAGCAAGCACCTGCTTCGTATGCAACTAAGTGTTGGACTGCAAACCTGCTGCAAGATTTTACAATGGCCTACACCTGCTCCTATTTCTTATGTTCTTAAAACATTTTGATGGGTCTAAGTGATGACATTATCATAGAGGCTCAATGAATAGTATAATTACAAAGATAATGACACTATTCCCAGTTCACCTCCATAGCTGTTTCTAACAAGTTGGACAGTTGCACAAAGAGAAAATATTGGAAATACACAGTCGGTCAGAAGATACCTGAAAGAGAAAAGGCCGGTTAACTTTCAGGTAGCACAATTCAGTTCTCATGAAGGATCCCAATTGGAGCATTACATTAAATTTCTCTCTCAGTCAATGACTGACTTGCTGTGTATTTCTCCTTTTTGTTTGACATTTTTAGCCTTCTACTAATCTCTTGAGCATTTCTAACGTATTAGTGAGCCCCAACTCATCATTTCCTCAATGGGATTACAATGCCACTTTAAAATTGTATCTCCACCCCCAATTTTGCTCGTTGTCAGAAAAATCTGTGCTTATTTGTTTGAAAATTGTAAAATCCCTTTCAGAGACATGTTGAAAGACTGGGAGGAAGTGATGACAGTACTCCAGTAATTTTCCTCGACAG
Organism: Pristiophorus japonicus; assembly: GCF_044704955.1. Classification (NCBI taxonomy): domain Eukaryota; kingdom Metazoa; phylum Chordata; class Chondrichthyes; family Pristiophoridae; genus Pristiophorus; species Pristiophorus japonicus. Next base: position 331,439,112 of record NC_091978.1, read on the forward strand.
AAATAAAATGTTAATTTGTGAAAAGAATAAGGTGCATTAAGGAGTGCTGTATAGGTTGAACGTTGATGGCTATTAACTTCAACCTGTAGCTCTACAAGCTAACAAAAAGGGTATTACCCTTTTAATGTTTTTTTAAGCCAACAGGGTGATAATGTGTAATTGTGAAATAAATTAGGTGAAGAAAGGGTTTAAGTAGGACATAGAAATCTCAGCAGGGATCAAAACCAATCATAAATGCTATCAGCAGCTTGCTTTTTAATGTTTTCATGACATATGAAGAGAAATCTACAGCCTTGTTAACAGCTATTCCATCTGTAATAATTTCATCTCCTGTCCCTATGGACTTATTGTAATATTTCTTTTTATTTTAAATTCTATATGCTATGGTAGTCATCCTATTTATAAATTAGGTGATTAATATTTATGAGGTTCAACTTGTAATATTTTAAGAACTATGAATAACCAACTGGAATCTCCACCAAATGACATTCTCCATGTAGAGATGGGTCAATTTGTAGACAACCTAAATTCTGACCAATCCAAATACTTCAGATGCATATAGTTTACATTTTGTTAAATATCTGACTATCAGGCATGAAAAACATATCAAATTGTACAGCAGTTTTGCCAATTTTCAGAAGCATTTGCAAGCTGCTGTTGCATTCCTATTTTCGTGTTTCAGGTGATTATCGATGCTGAAATTGGGAATATAATTCAGGAGTTGGGTTCTAATTTGAAACCTGAGCGCACAAAAGCCATGACAGTAATGACAGTAGTATATCTCCAGTACGGTGCAAAACCATACATTAAGGGCTGGATTTTTGGCTCAACGCGTCCCGTTTAGCACCTGGGTGGGACGCAAAAACTATTTTTTGGTCGCAAAATGGGGACGCACAACATTTTGCGCCCGGGTGGAACTTTTGGCAGTGGTTTTACGGCGACACTAAAACTTAGCGCCCGACTGATGTTTTCAGCATTTGGTTGATGTCAATCGTCGTGCAACATTGCGCTTGCACCCTGGGCGGAACTTTCGAGCATATCGTTCGATTTAGTGTCCGCCCGGGAACCCGCCAGCAAAAAACAGTCGCACCCAGGGTGCACCTGGGGCTAATGGCGCCATCTTTAAAACGGAGGATACGTTTTAAATCTTATGCTGTTTTGTAAGGATATCAAATTGTTCAAGTTCATAAAAATGTAGAAGCTTACTACAGTACTGATCTTTTTTTCTGTAACTCAAAACCTGAGTATATCTTTGGCATTTGGAAGGAATAGTGTCACTCTTGACCTTGCTTTAGTGACTAATGATATGTTGTTACAAATGCATTTTCTGTTCTGAGCAAACATTTTCTTGTGTTTATGTCAAACTGATGTTGCTCAGTTCATTGTCATTACTGGGCTACTTTCTTTTCTTCAAAGCCAATTATAATGGCCCACCACTGTCCTGGTTGAGATCAGCAAACTTCGCGCCGGCAAGTGGGTTAAGCCTGAGACCTTTATGATCTGTAGATCCATTTTTAACGTTCCATTTTCTTCATCTAATGAAAGTGAGTGGAGGGGTAGGGAAAGGCACAGCCAGATGAAGTCTGTTCTCACTCACCATCCATACATGTGCAATTTCTAGAATGTTCATTAAACCACCTGTCATTGTCTTGGGACATAAGCCAATTATATAGTGGTCATTGCTGACTTGACGAATTCACTATCAAAAAGGATTGGGAAAAGAAGGCTGCTTTTTTTCATAGTGAAGTTTTATGTCAGTTTATAGTTCGTTGTAAAGGACATTTAAAGATATTTTAAAAGATGAGGGCTATACTATGTCAGCTATTATTCCTGGCTGCTATATTTATATGGTGTTGAGCTGCAAGAAGGCTTATTGATGAACATTTTGAACGTAATCGAAGAGGTCGCAGACCTATGGAGAGGAGGCCTTGCCCCAACGAGTTTACAGGGAACAGCATTCATACCTGCAGCTACCTGAGGCACAGTGCGTTAGAAGGCTGCGCTTCCAAAAAGAAGTGCTGACAGAAATATGCCAGCTCATAAATGCAGGCCTACAGCCTACCAGCGGTAACAGGACTGCACTGCCCATCGAGGTGAAGGTGACTGCGGCACTTGCCTTCTATGTCTCCGGCTCCGTTCAGGCATCAGCAGGGAACGTATGCTCCATCTCGCAGCATGCTACACATTGCAGCATTCCCCAGGTGACTACTGCACTGTACACACACAGGATGGACTTCCTAAACTTCCCAATGACCAGGGAGGCCCAGTATGAGAGGGCTGTAGGTTTTGAACGATTTGCTGGCTTCCCCAAGGTTCAGGGTGCCATTGACTGTACACACATCGCCCTGCGAGCACCTTTACACAATCGTCTGCAACCATACTCAGCGCATCATGACAGTCAATGCCCAATATCCAGGAAGCACCCATGATGCTTTCATCTTGCGTGCGAGCACTGTCTCAGGCCTGTTCCAGCATCAACCACAAGGCAGGAGCTGGATGCGGGAGGACAAGGGTTACATCTTCGCCACCTGGCTCATGATCCCCCCTCCAGAACCCTCAGACAGAAGCCGAGCATCGCTATAATGAGAGCCATGCATCAATCGACTTCATTGTGATGTACTGCATGCTACACAACTTAGCCATCATGAGGGCACAAGATTTGCCAATGGGAATTCCAGGACCACCTCAGGAAAGGTGGGGAGGAGGAGGAGGAGGAGGATGAAGAGGAGGAGCCTGGTGAGGAACCCATGCCACCTCCGTCACAACCACAGGGGAGGCATCGTGAAAACTTCGCCGCTGCAAACTCCTTACGCCGACAGCTCATAATTGAATGCTTTGCTTGAAGAGTGAACGGCATGTTTGACCATTGCCTGGCCACTCTATCCCACCATGTTGACTATTCCCCCTCTTATTCTGCAAATGGGACATTACACAGGAATGGTTAAGGTAAACAACAGAGTTAATGAAAAATTTCAACTTCTAGAATTTTGTAAAAGTTGAAACATTGGAAACTTTAATAAACATTGAGAACTTTTATAACTTTATATTAACATCATTTGAAAACTTTTAAAACATTAATAAAATAACAACATAAACACAACAACCCCTGCCCCAACGTCTTTTAGCACCGGGTGTTCCCCCCACCCCCGCTTACCCTTACCCCTAGTCCCCTCCCTTGCCTGCTCCCCCTACCCAAAGTGTCAAGAGTTCGTGCAGCAAGGTGACCAGAGTCCTGCTGTATTGGGGAAAGAGACATTGGAGACGTTGCCTAGGGATGCACTGGAGAAGCTCGGGGTATGGAAGGCCTGGCTTCTGACTGGTGACCTCTTGCCCGGCGTCGCCAGTCACAGATGGTGTGGGTCTGGGTGTGACACTGGCGACTCCAGTGTCACTGGTGGAGGCCATCAGTAACGTGTGGGCACTGATGGCCTCTCAGGTTTCATGGCTCGCATCGACACTCTGCAACCCTACCTCCATAATCATCACACTGAGCTTCTCGATGCTCACAGGCATCCGATCCAAAACATCAAGGAGCTGTCTGGTGAGCTGGACGCTCTCCCTGGACAGTCCCACCATGTCCAGTTCTGCGTCTGTCTGTCTGTCAGCCTTAGGTCATGACAAATTGTCCATAGAACATGGCAAAGATTCTGACATGCCTCGAGAGTGCAAAGAGTGCTGATTGAACCACTACCTATTCAAGAAAAAGTCAAGCAAACAATGAAATACGCCCATTTGCAGCAAACATTTCACTGTTTTCACCATCACTTCAAGCATTTTTGTTATCTCTTTATAAAGATTCTGCTAAAACACAAACAAGTTATTGAAAATATTTTTCAAAGTCCTTGCAGTAGCAAAGTTGGTTCCTCGCAGGATCCGACCATATTCTGCTAAAAATAACATTTATAATGTAATCAACATAACAAAATATCAGCAATTGTGAGGTGCGGCAAATTTGCACATTACGCCTTGTTCTTGTATTTCCCACTTTCTGCTGTCAGAGGCCACAGGCAATCTCTCTGCCCTGCCTTTCTTCCTCCAACCCCCAAAATGGAAATGCTCCTAGCTCAGAATGCATCCCAGAACACAGGCCCTCCTGCAAGCACCCAAATTTCTCCTTCCCTTGAGTGCTCACAGAACCTAGGTCCAGAAATTTACGGTCCCAGGAAGGACCGTTACTGCCCATTTGCGGTGGCCATTTGTCAAAATTAAATGGCCTCTGCTTTGGGCTCAACTGACCGCCCCGACATAGATTCGGCCCGGGAGGTTTTGCAGCATTGTGGGCCACCGCCGACTCTCATGGCGGTGTGGAACTTGCGGCAGTAGTGACGCGGTAAAAGTGCGCACCACTGCCGCTCCGTCCCCGGCCCCATTTTCACCGTTAAGAAGCCGGGCCTTTAGCTGACTGTGCCACCGCCAGCTTTTAGGGTTGGTGAACAGTGGCAGAGATTTCGGAGCTGGTTTAGCTTGACGACAGCAGCTGAATCGGCAGCAGAGAAGTCCACTAAGAGATCATCCTCTGGGGGAGCTCCGCGAGCTCCCGGACCCAGCTCTGTATTGCTCAGCAATAAGTCCAGGAACCTCTTCAATGGACCGGAGGAGTTCAGCACAGAATCCGCAGTCAAGGGGAGGGGGCGGGAGAGCGAAGGTGAGTGAGTGAGAGAGATGGAAGGGAGCAAAAGAGAGAAATAGAGAAATAGGAATAGAGAAAGAGAAAAGGGGAAAAAAGAACTAGAGCGAGAGAGAGAAATAGAGATCACGAGATTCACAGAGAAAAAAACTGAAATCTCAATCCAGGGGCTCAGACTGGAAACGTCGCCCCAGTTCAGCATTCCATGCAGTAACAAATGGGAATCTGTTCAATCTCCGCCGCCTCCAGGCTAGATCCAAGGTTGTCCCATCCTCTCTCATCAAACTACAGTACGCAGATGATACTTGCGCCTACGTACACTCGGAGGCAAAAATCCAAGCCATCGACAACACCTTCACCGAGGTGTATGAAGGCATGGGCCTTACACTAAACATCTGTAAGACAAAGGTCCTGTACCAACCTGACCTTGCCACACAGCACTGCCCCCCGATCATCAAAATCCACAGCTCGGCCTTGGACAACGTGGACTATTTTCCATACCTCGGGAGTCTACTATCAGCAAGGGCAGACATCTATGACTGGGTCCAACACCACCTCCAGAGTGTCAGCGCAGCCTTTGGTCGCCTGAGGAAGAGAATGTTTAAAGATCATGACCTCAAATCTAGCACCAAACTTATGGTCTACAGGGCAGTAGTGATACCTGCCCTCCTATATGGCTGAGACGTGGACTATATACAGCAAACACCTCAAAGCGCTGGAGAAGTACCACTAGCGCTGCCTCCGCAAGATCCTGCAAATCCACTGGGAGGATAGATGCACCAACGTCAGTGTCCTTGCCCAGGCCAACATTCCCAGCATCGAAGCGCTGACCACACTCGACCAGCTCCGTTGGGCGGGCCACATCGTCCACATGCCTGACACAAGACTCCATAAGCAAGTGCTCTACTCGGAACTCCTTCACGGCAAGTGAGCCGCAGGTGGGCAGAGGAAACGCTTCCAGGACACCCTCAAAGCCTTCTTGATAAAGTGTAACATCCCCACCGACAACTGGGAATCCCTGGCCCAAGACTGCCCAAAGTGGAGGTAGAGCATCCGGAAGGGTGCTGAGCACCTCAAATCTCATTGCCGAGAGCATGAAGAAACTAAGTGTAGACAGTGGAAGGAGCTGAAGGAGGTACAAAATTCACAAGAACCACCCCCCCGCCCCCCCCCCCCCCCCCCCCACAGTGTTTGGGCTCATTCGAAAGGAAATTTAATTTGGGACTTTCTAACAAAGTTTGGAACCCTAAAGTGCTTATGGAAGAAACCACGAACTTTAATAGAATTTTAGATTTTAAAAGACAAATTCAAGGCTGTGGGCGGGCCTAAGGAACTAGCAGGAGACATTCTGATTAAGTGAGGTTACCTGGGTGTGAGGACTAAGTTAACCTGTCTGGAGGAATGAGACATTAACATCACAAAATTACCCAGAGATAGCTACCCATCAACATGGGTCTGGAAAACCATTTCAGCATATACATCACAAAGAAGCCCAATCCAGCCTGTATGCGAAAACGAAGCACAAAAGGACATTGCAATTACCACACTAATATTTTCCATCAGGAAACAGTTTTCGAACATCAGCCCACCTGAGACATATTATCTTTTAACAAGCCTGCCAAATTATTACAAAGAAGAACCAAGCCCGCCAAATTCAAACAAAGGATTTTGAACTGATTTGGTGCCAAGATTAGAACCACTGAAATCGTATAACTGGCCTCTGTTTTCAACAGAGGTTAGGTTGCTAAGTAGCTACAAGATTGCTACTACCTCATCAAGACAAGGAGAGAAACCAACGCAAATGTTGTAAACTAACTTCTCCAGCCTCGAAGTCCTGAAGTCCTGAAGGAAGGAAGAACATCATCCTCGCGGCAGCAACCGACCACAGTCAACGTGGTATCAACGGAAAAACCACTGCAATCGACCAAACTCGAACAAAACTCCAACGGGGAAAAACCGAAGAATCAAAGTTTCCACTCTACAATCTAATCCTGACCAACCAACGGGTAAAACATTACCTAACAGACTGTAGAAACCTATTTGTAGCCAAAGAAAACGGGTACTTACCCCACAGATCCAAAACGCACCTTACCGCATCAGCGGACTCAACTCAACTGAAGATTGCACAGCAAGATGTCTTCTCCGACGTTCGGGGTATGGCAAGCAGACCCTACCGCTTCCAGCGAACCCCGAAACCACGATCTACCGTTAACTGTCAAAAGGATTGGTAAGCATAGTCCCTGCCTGTCCCGGAGTCCAACCTAGCTAAAATTAGGTATTGGGAGGTATAATTTTACTGTAACCCCCTTTGAATGCCTAGTGTCTGGTTTTTTATTAGAATGATAAGTTTGACCTTGTACCTTTCCTTGTATTGTCCCTTATTGTAAGTTTTGCCTTGTATTTTCTCACTAGATTAATAAGCTTGTATTTCCTTGACTGTAATAAAAAAAACAAAGTTCTTTTGCATCAAACCAGTGTCCTTTGCACTTTTGTCACACCCCTCAAATAAATCCAGAGTCTAGAATCCAAGGGAGTGGGAGCGATTTGAACCGCTCAAGTTGGTCAGAAGTGAACCTGACCCCCTCATAGAGACCACCCTCCTTACAGAGCGTGCGGCAAACCAAGCTTCCCACCCACCTTTTCATTCAATGACTGTCTGTCCCACTTGTGACAGAGACTGTAATTCCCACATTGGACTGTGCAGCCACCTAAGAACTCAGTTTTAGAGTGGAAGCAAGTCTTCCTCGATTTCGAGGGACTACCTATGATGATGATGATGATGTTTATAATTTGTTTCATTGGAATTGGTGATGTATCTGTAAATTTAAATCTACAATGTTAAGAATTTGTTTTATTTCTTGCACAGATTTGTTTTATTTCTTGCACAGATAGTGTCCTTTATTGAGTTTTATTATGAACTGCAGCTGAGTGCCTTGGAACAATAATTAACAATTGAGTGTTGTCTGTAGACTTTGCCCTCTCACAGGCTTTTCCTAATCCCAGAGGTTAATTCATTACAAGAAAGGTGGAACATTTCAACGGCTGCTACACATTATCAATGGACACTTATGCAGGAGTTGGTGGAGCTGTTCTGATTTCTAATTTCTCTCATTCATCTTCTGCAGGCATCAGATCCTGCTGAGGTGATAGTCCTGGAGCGATGTTACATCGTGGAGTGCAAAGATAACAGGAGCTCAGCATTAACTATCAGTGAGTATTGACCTGACACATATTCGATTCTGGGTCATTCCAACTTGACTTTTTGTGCCATGAAACAATTTCAAAGTGTTTTGATTATATCTGGATATCAATTTTTTTTCAATTTAAAGAAAACACAAAAGAAATTGATTTGATGAATGTGTCCTAGTAACACGTTTTGTGTTGAAGAGTTGTAATTATTGGTAAAAGTTTGTTGGCTATCTTTTTGTTACCAATTTAGTTGAAAAACTAGAATCTAGTTCATGAATATAATTGAAACCCTATGTTGAAGGTATATATTTTTGAGCCTTATATAATGTAGCTTAAAATCTGCTAGCCTCTGGTTGTTTTAGAGCAAAGTTTAATCTTTTTTTTTGAAGTACAGGGTATTAACCTAATCTACTGGTCTTACAAGTGGCCAAATGTTTCAAATTTTTGAAACATAATTTTAAAGAGAAATGAAAGCGGACAGATAGATATATGCCTGAAGTGCAATAAGAATTGCTGAGTTATCGCCTCAGTCAGTAAATTTTTGTACTGAGATTTACAGAGCAATTCCTAAGCTGTACTGAATTCCCTGCTCTCAGTCTTGGTGGTGGTGAGGATGCTGCAACTGGCTTCTGCTCCCTTGAGCTATGGAAAGAAAAAACAATCAGCCAGGCTTGCTGTTGGCAGTTGTGCAGTTACTGATGGGGCGAGGGTAGGATTGGGTTCCTAATATCCTTCATGTAGAATGACTTGCTAGTGTTTATTGTCACATGACAAAAGGCTGCTGCATGAAACTGCACCTGAGCATGTTTCAATGCTTTTGGAGAGGAGTGACAATATTGGAGAGAAAAAGGCAGTGAAGGAGCACCTAACTGGAACACCACAGGCACAAATGAATGTGTTCCTTTTACATAACTAAGAATATGAAGGCCAACATCAATGCAATAGTGATCATAATTCAGTACGATTTAGGGTAGTTAACAAAAAGAACAAAGGGGGACCATGAATAACATTTCTCAATTGGGGTAAAGCCAGTTTTGCTGAGCTGAGATGGGATTTGGCCAAAGTGGACTGGAAATGGCTACTCGATGGTAAATCAGTATCCGACATTGGGAGACATTCAAGGCGGAGATCCTGAGGGTACAGAGCAAGTACCTTCCCTTTTTAAAAAAAAAAGGGTGGGGCTAACAAATCTAGAGCCCCCTGGATGTCAAGGGACATACAGGGTAAGATAAAGAAAAAAGGGAAGTGTATGACAGATACCAGGAACTCAACACTGCAGAAACTCTAGAGGAGTATAAGAAGTGCAGAGGTGCAATTAAAAAAGATATCGGGAAAGCAAAGAGAGAGCATGAAAGAATGTTGGCAAGTAAAATCAGGGAAAATTTAAAGATGTTTTATAAATGTTGTGTATCTGTAAAGCATGCACTCCCATGTTCTGCCACCAGGGAGCTCATCCTCTGAAGTCCCAAGGGATCCCAGCATCCCTTGGGAGCACTGTATATAAACCGGCTCTTCAGGCCTGTTCCTCACTCTGGAGTGTTTTATTAAAGACTGAGGTCACTGTTACTTTAACCTCCCTGTGTGCAGTCTCATCTGTGTTAGGAACACAATAATAAATATATTAAGAGCAAGAGGACAACTAGAGAAAATGTGAGGCCTATTAGAGACCATAAAGGAACACTGTGTGTGGAGGCGGAAGACAGGGTAGGGTTCTTAATGAATATTTTGCATCCGTTTTCACAAAAGAGAGGGGCGATGCAGACTTTGCAATGAAGGAGGAGGCGTGTGTAATATTAGACAAGATAAACATAGTGAGAGAGGAAGTATTAAGGGGCTTAGCAGCTTCGAAAGTGGATAAATCCCCATGCCCGGATGTAATGTATCCCGGGCTGTTATGAGAAGCAGAAGAGGAAATAGCAGAGGCTTTGACCATTTTCGAATCCTCTCTGGCTACAGGTGCGGTGCCAGAGGATTGGAGGACTGCTAATGTTGTACCTTTGTTTAAAAAGGGAGAAAGTGATAGACTGAGTAATTACAGGTCAGTCAGCCTAACCTCAGTGGTGGGAAAATTATGGGAAAAATTCCTGAGGGACGGGATAAATCTTCATTTGGAAAGACATGGATTAATCAAGGACCGTCAGCATGGATTTGTCAAAGGAAGGTCGTGTCTGACTAACTTGGTTGAATTTTTTGAGGAGGTAACCAGGAGGGCTGATGAGGGAAGTGCATATGATGTAGTGTATTTGGATTTTAGCAAAGCTTTTGATAAGGTCCCATATGAGACTGAACACAAAAGTAATAGTCCATGGGATCCAGGGCAAAGTGGCAAGTTGGTTCTAAAATTGGCTCGGATGCAGGAAGCAAAGAGTAATGGGTGTTTTTGTGACTGGAAGGCTGTATGCAGTGGGGTTCCACAGGGCTCAGTGCTGGGTACCTTGCTTTTTGTTGCATATATCAATGACTTGGACTTTAAATGTTGGGAATATGATTAAGAAGTTTGCAGATGACATTAAACTAGGCTATGTGGTTGATAATGAAGAAGAAAGCTGCGGACTGCAGGGAGATATCAATGAACTGGTCAGGTGGGCAGAACAGTGGCAAATGGAATTCAATCCAGAGGAGTGTGAGGTAATGCATTTGGAGAGGTCTAGCAAGGGAATACACATTAAATGGTATGACACTGAAAAGTGTAGAGGAAGAAAGGGACCTTGGAGTGCAGGTCCACAGATCCCTGAAGGTAGTAGGCCAGGTAGATAAGGTGGTTAAGAAGGCATGTGGAATACTTGCCTTTTATAAGTCGAGGCATGGAATACAAGAGCAAGTAGATTATGCTTGAACTGTATAAAACACTGGTTAGGTTGCAGCTGGAATACTGCGTGCAGTTCTGGTCACCACATTACAGGAAAGATGCGATTGCACTGGGAAGGGTGCAGAGGAAATTTACATTTACAAGAATGTTGCCTGGACTGGAAAATGTTGGCTATGAGGAAAGATTGGCGATGCTGGGTCTGTTTTCTTTGGAACAGAGGAGGCTAAGGGGAGACCTGTGAGGTGTATAAAATGATGAGAGGCCTGGATAGAGTGGCTAGGAAGGACCTGTTTCCCTTAGCAGAGGGGTCAACAACCAGGGGGCATAAATTTAAAGTAATTGGGGAGAAAAGTTCTTCACCCAGAGGGTGGTGGGGGTCTAGGAACTCACTGCCTGGAAGGGTGGTAGAGGCAGAAACCCTCACCACATTTAAAAGATCCTTGGATGTGCACTTAAAGTGTCGTAACCTACAGTGCTACGGACCAAGAGCTGGAAAGTGGGATTTGGCTGGATAGCTCTTAGTTGGCTGTCAGCGACATGATGGGCCGAAATGGCCTCCTTCTGTGCTGTAAATTTCTATGCTTCTAAAAGAAAACAGTTTTCACATCACATCTTGTACATTCTGGATTTGACAATTTTTTTTGTTCTCTTGATAGTGAACTGAAATCAGTTTAGTGCAATCCCTTAGTGCCAGGCCTTTGTGCTTGTTTACCTATTTTCATATGAGGTTGTTCCCCTGCAGGTGGAGCTTGGATCATCTATTGAGAGCACTTGAGATGGCCATGGTGGGCGACCTCGAGCAGCTGTGGTTGTTGAGGGCCTGGCTGCAGACTACTGTGTGTCATTATTGGGGCAGTCCAGGCCACCTGGCTGTGTGGAAGCAACGAGGGAACTGGTTTAGAGGCTGGCAGGGGAGTTGACATACAGTCATCTTGAGAGAGGACAGCATGAGCCTCTCCCATGGAGCCAATACTACTGTCATGATGCTGCACCTCTGCACTCCCATTGCTCTGCATGAGAACAGAGTGAAGGAGTGTAATGGTGCTCTGGAACCCCCTATCCATTCTCTCCACACTCGTATCCATGCTCTCCTTCATTGATTCAAAGCCTGAGCAGATGCTAGACCCCAGAGCCACGATAGTAGCAGTCTGAGCTTGCAGCAAAGTTGGCAGAGCTGTCACAAGAAGCTCCATCATTGTGGGCCCCACTGCAGTGTTCATAGAGTTGAAAAAATATTCCATGGTTATCTGCATGATTTTAATGCTGTGCTTGATAACCCCAGACAAGTGAGAGCTGGATGCTCTGTGCAATTGTGCGCAAGCTCACTGCCGCGCTGTTAAGTGCATGGATATTCCTGGGCTATAATGATCAGTCTTTTTATGTAGCCTTTGCCCTTGAGGTTTTCATTTGTGCCTTCTGCAGCAGGGTGAGTCTGCGAGTTTTCCCTCGGGAAAGCTACTTCCTGAGCTGTCCTAATTCCTTGCACATCCTCCTGCATAATCGTGCTCTGAGTCTCCCAGTACAGACCAGTCTAGCCTGTCTTGTAAAGAATGTGTTGTGCCAATCTCTGAGCGGATGCTTGCTAGGCTACAACTTAGCGACACTGTGTTTTCGTTGGTGCTGCCTTCCTCCAGCTCCTTGACCCCTGTCATTCTACAATTATTTGCACTGAAAGGGAAGAGAGAGCCAAGGATTAGCATTCAGTGAAAGCAGCTGCACTTCGTCATGCATAGTGTGCCAGGGTGAGATTTCAAGTAGAAGGACAGACTGTAATATGGTCAAGAATCCTGCAGGATGCAGCCTTCAGCCTCAGCATTTGTCACACCCCATGATCACCATGAAGTCCTCCTTGACTAGGGAGAGGCCGTTAATGGACACTCTTCCTCTTTTTGTTCACACTGGCTCTGCAAGAAAGAACGGAGAGTTTTATTGGCAGCCTAGTGAGATGCTTTGAGGATGTGCATGTCCAGTAGAATAGTGGTGAAGAGTGGCGGAGATCTGCGGACGTGAAGGAAGTAATACTGAAGAAAGTGGCAGGTACAGATTGTTTAATTAGGAGGTGCGAGGTTGAGTGAAGAGTGCTGGTAATTGGGGCGAACAGCTTGAGTGCTGGGGCTACAGGTCGTGTAGGCTTAAGCAGAGAGTAATGAAAGATCTGAGTTAGAAGCCTTATCATAGCAACTCTGGTTAGGTCATTAAACTTCTTCCGGCATTATAGCCAGGTCTGTAGTGTCTCCTGGCGCGGACTTGTTTGGCCACTGTTGTTTGGTTGGAATCGTCCACCAACAAAAATTTCCTGGAATCCTATCCTTCATCGCTAATGTGATATATTCTTTACAACTTCACAAACACACAGACTCCAAGATGGCTGTTAACTCAGGAACTCGTCAGGTGACGTGTCACCTGATGCTTTATTTTTGTAAACAGCACTGGCTGCATTACCGCAGTGGTCCATTTGGTGGAACTATATATTACAATACTGATTGTGTGCATTTGCAGTATTTACTGTTTTCATTCACATTTCCAACATACTTAACTTGTCTTTCCATCTCAGAGTAGCAAGCAGTTTGTATATGGCACTGTTGTTGTAAATATCTTGTTTTTAATTGGATTGTCAGTCCTCACTGTTGGTTGGTGGTCTTGTATTCACGATGATGATTTCTGTGTTTCTCTTGAGCTGATTGTGTGATAGATAAGTTGTTAGGTACAGTTTCGATGGGCTCAATTTTCCCCAAAGCTTTTGTTTTGCCGTATTTGAAGAGTTACACCCGTTTTTTTTGGCCCAAGTTTCCCCTTTTGATTTCTACATTTTGGCGCAGCCTAGCCTGTCCTTTAGCTTTGGCCTTGATCTGTGCCAAAAAGATCGGGTTGCCACGGCAACCAGGGACACAATGCAGGCTGAGGTTGGAAAGCGAAACATACAGCCAGTTCACAACCTGCACAAGCACCTTAAAATACTTTTGCAGCAACTTATTTCCATTAAATTATTAAAGAACCCCCCCCACCCTCCCGATGCTGGTGCTGATCCCCGCTTCTATCCCAGGCCATAGGGCCTCCCGGTCCGCTCCCTCGCAACTAGCCCTGGCCGAGTGGCCTCCTCCCTCCTGATCCCACACCGAGCCCTGGCCGAATGGTCTCCTGGTCCGCTCCCTCGCACCTATCCCAGACTGATTGGCTTCCCGGTCCACTCCCCCGCACCTATCCCAGGCCAAATGGCCACTTCCCTCTCGATCCCCACACCTAACTATACCTGGAAGGCTTCCCGAGCCCCCCCCCCCCACCCTCTCTTACTTCTCCTGTTGCTGCTATATGGGCATCTGCTGCACTTACCTGCACCGATTTCCTGAACACTCCAGAAGGTTTTTCTACAGAGGCCACATATGCTGGCCTAAGAAGAACTGGAGTAACTCTCAGCTGGCCAAACTTGCTTAACTGGCCAGAATTGGCACGGGTGGCAGGTTATGCCCCCTTTGGCTGAAAAAAAAATGTACCTAAAAAAAAAAAAAAAAAATCCTAACTAACTGAGTTACGCTGGTGCAAATTAATCAGGGAAACTTGGGTTCTTTAACTTAGGCCAAAAAAAGGCACACATCTCTGGGGAAAATTGAGCCTTCAGTGTGTAAATTAATTTGAATTTAGAACTCGGAAAGCCTAATTAATTCCCAAGCTAGTTGTTTCTCTATTTTATTACTCCCATCAGCTGCAAAACAATAAGACAGTGCATATTGATTCTTTTTTGTGTGGGTGAGGTATTTTAATGGAGGGGAAAAATAATTCCTCTTTTTGGGATCCTTACTATGTTGAAATCAAAATTCATCAAATTGTCTCCCACTTTCACTTATTTTCCCACAGGATCACAAAAGTGTAGAACTCCTTAGCCTTCTTAGTGTTTTTGCCTTACAAGCAGTCTTGTGCTACATAAGCACTACTTACTGATTTATCTCATCTCCTGTTATTTTCTGTTTAGCCTTGGTGGAGTCTTGAATTTTTGGGGCGGGAAAACTATAGTTTTGAGGAGGCACTTGAGAGGTTAGGAGATTTCTATTGGAGCATAGAAGGCAGAGGAGATTTCAGAGGTTATTAAAATTAGGACATGTTTTTATAGGGTGACTATTTCCTCTGGTTGGAAAGTCAGTGACTTGGGATTGTGAATTTAAAATTGTCATTTTAAGAGATTGAGGAGAGATGTTAAGAGAAATAGTTTCACTCCGATGGTTAGAGTATCGAATGCTTTGTCACAAGTAATAGTTCCGGCAGAACCATTTAATATTTTAAGGGAAGAGCAGATAATTATTTGAAGCAGAGGAAAATTCAGGGCTACAGATAGAGGGTAGGAAATCTGGTAGAGGGGAAGGAGTAGCATTAGTGATTAAGGATGAAATTATTTCCATGATAAGAGATGATATAATGAGAGGTAAGCAGGCAGTGGAGACTTTATGGGTAGAATTCCAAAATAGGAAAGGATTTAAGATTGTAGTGGGAGTTGTGTATAAGCCCCCTGGTAGCAGTTGTGAAGTGGCAGAATGTATTCATGCAGAGATTGGACAAGCATGTAGTAAAGGCAGAGTGATTTTAATGGAGGATTTTAACTTCCATATAGATTGGAATAAGCAGACGAGCTCATGTCAGAAAGGTAATGAATTTTTCTGTGTTCAGGATAGTTTTCTACAACAATATTTCCTAGAACCAACAAAGGGGCAGGCCATATTAGATTTAATAATGAGCGATGAGCCAGATTTACTTAACAGTTTAACGGTGCGCGAACATTTATTTAATAGCGACCATAAGTTTAACGTGTTTGAAAGGAAGAAACGTGAACCAGTTACTAAGATTTTGGATTTGGGTACAGCTAACTGGAACGGGATGAGACTGACTGTCCACAGGAAACTGGGAAAATCTGTAAATGGGTAAAATGACAGGAGGTGTTCAAAAAATAATTTAACGTGATACAGAACTAGTTTATACCCCTGAGGGGCAAGAGCTCTACTTGCCCAAACAAACAGCCAGGGACAACTAGAGGTAAGAGACAGCACAAAACTAAAGAAAAAGCATAAAGAATGCAAAAAATAGCACAGATCCTGGAGAATAGGAGCGATACAAAGAACAGCAAAGGGTTACAAAACAGATGGTAAGAGCTACAAAAAGGAAATATGAAAGAAACTTGTAAGGGATATCATCAACACAAAAAGCTTTAAAAATTATATTGGGAAAAAGAGGGTTGTTAAGAGCAATGTGGGTCCCATAAAAACTGACTGGTGATATAAATAAAAATAAGGAAATGGCAGACATGTTAATTAATTACTGGGGGCAAACTTGCCATTCTCCTCTCTGTCCAACACACCCCTCCCAGTGCTGACCCTGTGGACACTGGCAATGGTTTAGTCATCACCGACCCGTTCAGCATCTCCCTCCAGAATG
The DNA here is from genome assembly GCF_044704955.1 of Pristiophorus japonicus. NCBI lineage: Eukaryota > Metazoa > Chordata > Chondrichthyes > Pristiophoridae > Pristiophorus > Pristiophorus japonicus. The sequence goes on from NC_091978.1 coordinate 331,455,155, forward strand.
TCCATTCACTTGCGAACAAGGCCCTTGCCATTCATGAGCTTTATCGTGGATGATTGCATCGAAATCATGCCCTGATGGAAACTTGGCTGAGGGGTGATGAAACCTCCCCACCTGGCTATACCTTCCACCACTTGCCCCACCCAGACTGCCGTGACTCCCATCTTCGAATCACACCTTGGTCTCTCCCCTACTCTTCTAACATTTACTCCTCCTTTGAGCATCTCACCTTGTTCCACCCCTCTCACCTTTCATTTAAAATTCTCATTCTCTACTGCCCACCCAAGTACCATAAATATTTTATCACCGAGATATCTTCACTGCCTTCCTCCCTTGGCCTCCCATCCTCTGTGATTTCAACCTTCATCTCAATTCATCATGCTCTCTCTCTCTCTCTCTCTCTCTCTCTCTCTCTCTCTCTCTCTCTCTCTCTCTCTCTCTCTCTCTCTCTCTCTCCTCAGAGTTCACTACCCTCCTATCCTTCCTTAATCTCCCTCCATGTAAACTCCCCAACTCATATTCACGGCCACCCCCTTAACCTTGCCATCTCTCATGGCCTCACTACTCCGTCATGTCAATTACAGATAGGGCCATCTCAGACCGTTTCCTTGTATCACTCGCCACCCATAACCTCTGCCCCCCACCCCCCCCCCCCCACTCCCAAACCCCTACATCCTTCTGTGTCCGCCCTGGGAAAAAACTCTTTCAACTCTTACAGCTGCACTTGTGGAATCCCAAATGTCCAGACTTTGGCTCTCCTTGCACCACGACATTTCTGCAGCTAGCGATCTGCTCAACCACACCTTCACCAATACCTTTGATGCCCTAGTCCTTATTAAAACCATTACTCTCTCTCACCTTGGCCATTACCCCATTACAGCCTTCATTTGCGCTCCCTTAAGTCCAAGGGATGCAGACTTGAACAGATATGGCAGACAACCGGTAGAGCCATTCACTGCCAGATCTGGCTGGACCACAAAGCATTATTGGGTCCTGCTCTTGTCTGCCAAAACTGTTCACTGTTCCACGATTACTCTGGAATGCAAAAATAAAGCCTGGATTCTATTTACTGCAACTGTTTTCTTAAACCCCTCTCCCATCTACACCACCCTCATCTCCAACAACAAGTGGGAGGAACTCAAGGACGACTTTGTTTCACAGATTGATCAGCTGCTTCTGCCATTTCCCTTCCTTCCCCTAGCCCACTGGGTCATACTTCCTCTAAGGTTCCCCCCTGCCCTAGCCCTAAACTCTCAGATTTTTCCAGTTTCTCTACAATCTCCCTCATGACCTCTCCACGCTCACCTTGTCCATAAGACCTGCTCCCTCGACCCTATTCCTACTAAACTGCTGACCACCCAACTTCCTTTTCTGGATACCATGTTCTCTCACTGTTAATAAAGGATGAGATCAGTGTGTGAGTGAGAAACGATATTGGCTCAGAAGGTCAAGATGTTGAATCAGTTTGGGTGGAGATAAGGAATAATAAGGGGAAAAAGTCACTGGAGGGCGTAGTCTATAGGCCCCCTAACAGTTGCTACACTGTTGGACGGAGTATAAATCAAGAAATAATGGAGGCTTTTAAAAAAAGGGACGGCAATAATCGTAGGTGATTTTAACCTTCATATTGATTAGACAAAGCAAATTGGCCAGGGTAGCCTTGAGGAAGAGTTCATGGTGTATCCGGGATAGTTTCCTTGAACAGTATGTTGCAGAACCAACCAGGGAGCAGGCTATCTTAGATCTGGTACTCTGTAATGAGGCAGGATTAATAAATGATCTCCTAGTAAAGGATCCTCTAGGAATGAGTGACAAAAACATGGTTGAATTTCAAATGCAGTTGGAGGGCGAGACAGTTGGATCTCAAACCAGTGTCCGAAGCTTAAATAAAGGAGACTACAAAGGTATGAGGGCAGAGTTGGCTAAAGTGGACTGGGAAAATAGATTAAAGTGTGGGATGGTTGATGAGCAGTGGCAGACAATTAAGGAGATATTTCATAACTCGCAACAAAAATATATCCCAATGAGAAGGAAAGATTAAGAGAAGGGATAACCATCCGTGGCTAACTAAGGAAATAAGGGATGGTATCAAATTGAAAACCAGGGCATACAATGTGGCCAAGACTAGTAGGAGATCAGCGGATTGGGAAACTTTTAAAAGCCAACAAAGAATGACTAAAAAAAAAATGAGAGAGAGGGAAGATAGGTTATGAAAGTAAATTAGCATGAAAGATAATAACAGATAGCAAGAGTTTCTACAGATACATAAAAAGGAAAAGAGTGGCTAAAGTAAATGTTGGTCCCCTACAGGATGAGACTGGGGAATTAATAATGGAGAAAAGGGATAATCAAGGGGCTATAGGTATCACTATCACTAAAGAAGTAGTACTCAGTAAAATAATTGGACTAAAGGTGAACAAGTCCCCTGCACCTGATGGCTTACATGCTAGGTCTTAAAAGAAGTGGCTGTAGAGATAGTGGATGCATTGGTTGTAATCTACCAAAATTCCCTGGATTCTGGGGCGGTCCCAGCAGATTGGAAAACCGCAAATGTAATGACCCTATTTTTTAAAAAAAGGAGGCAGACAAAAAGCAGGAAACTACAGACCAGTTAGCTTAACATCTGTTGCTGGGAAAATGCTGGAGTCCATTATTAAGGAAGCAATAGCGGGATATTTGGAAAAGCATAATTCAATCAAGCAGAATCAGCATGGTTTTATGAAAGGGATATCATGTTTGACAAATTTGCTGGAGTTCTTTTGAGGATGTAATGAGCAGGGTGGATAAGTGGGAACGAGTGTATTTGGATTTCCAGAAGGCATTCGATAAGGTGCCTCATAAAAGGTTACTGCACAAGAGAAACATTCACTGGGTTGGGGGTAATATATTAGCATGGATAGAGGATTGGTCTAACTAACAAAAAACAGAGTCGGAATAAATAGGTAATTTTTTGGGTGGCAAACAGCAACTAGTGGGGTGCTGCAGGGATTGGTGCTGGGTCCTCAACTATTTACAATCTATATTAATGACTTGAATGAAGGAACCAAGTGTAATTTAGCTAAGTTTGCGGATGATACAAAGATGGGTGGGAAAACAAATTGTGAGGAGGACATACAAAATCTGCAAAGGGATATAGACAGCCTAAGTGAGTGGGCAAAAATTTGGCAGTTGGAGTATAATGTGGGAAAATGTGAGGTTATCCACTTTGACAGATGTCAGGGTTAACTTCAAACCACCATTCGGAGTCCGTTACCATTAAAGCAAATGCAGTTTTATTAATTAATTCAAGCTAGCAGTGGAGCTATTCCGTAAGGAATGCTCAGAGGACTTGGAGACATTGTCCTTTATACAATTTCAGATGAAGTCATTACGTAGTTATGCTAGTTACAATTAACACATGATGATTGAATTATATATAATTGATTGGTACAGCACTTCCTCCAGTCTGGCTTCCACATGCCTTAAATTGTAATTCCGGATACAATTACTGTCATCCATTCTATTCTACCCTTATCTTGTTATTCAGTTCAGTTTCTGTGTTAGCTGCCTGTTCTCTTGCCTCCCAAGGTCTTTGGTCTGGGAACTGGAAAGTTTTGTTTTCCGTGGAATGTTTTCCACAGTCTGTAGGTTCCATTTACTATTTTAAAGATTTGTAATTTACCTCTTCGGCAGAAAAATAGACAAGCAAATTATAACTGCAATTGTTCTTTATTTAAAAGTGCTGCAGCACAGAGGTACCTGGGGGTCCTTTGCATGGAACACACGAAGTTAGTATGCAGGTACAGCAAGTAGTCAGGAAGGCCAATGGAATGTTGGCCTTTATTGCCAGGGGGATAGAGTATAAAAGCAGAGAAGTCCTGCTACAACTGTACAGGGTATTGGTGAGGTCACACCTAGAGTACTGCTTACAGTTTTGGTTTTCGTATTTAAGGAAGGATATATTTGCATTGGAAGCTGTTCAGAGTAGGTTCACTAGGTTGATTCCGGAGATAAGGGGGTTGACTTATGAAGGTAGGTTGGGCCTCTACGCATTGGAGTTCAGAAGAATGAGAGGTGATCCTATCGAAACACACAAGATAATGAGGGGGCTTGACATGGTGGATGCAGAGAGGATAGTTCCACTCATGGGGGAAACTAAAACTAGAGGGCATTGTCTCAGAATAAGGGCCGCCTATTTAAAACTGTGAGATGAGGAGAAATTTCTTCTGTTTGTAAATCTGTGGAATTCTCTGCCCCGGACCCGGAGAGCTGTGGAGGCTGGGTCATTGAATATATTTAAGGCGGAGATTGACAGATTTTTGAGCGATAAGGGTTATGGGGAGCGGGCAAGGAAGTGGAGCTGAGTCCATGATCAGATCAGCCATGATCTTATTAAGTGGCGGAGCAGGCTCGAGGGGCCAAATGGCCTACACCTGCTCCTATGTCTTATATTCTTATGTTCCATGTTTGAATCCCTCCAGTCTGGCTTCAGTCCCGCCACTGTACCAAAACGGTTCTCATCAAAGTCACAAATGATATGAGTGTGACAAAGGTAAACAATCCCTCCTCCTCCTTCTCGACTTGTCTGCAGCCTTTGATAGGTTTGACCACTCCATCCTCTGCCAACGCCTCCCCACCATCGTCCAGCTGGGTGGGACTTGCCTGGTTCCATTCGTAGCCAGAGAATCACTCTTCTTGCTCCCGCATCGTTGCCTCTGGTGTCCCCCAAGGATCTAACCTTGGCCCCCTCCTATTTCTCAGCTCCATGCTGCCCCTTGGCGGCATGATCCGAAAATATAGCATCAGTTTCCACATGTACACTGACGACACCCAGCTCCACCTTACTACCATTTCTCTCGACCCCTCCACGGTCTCTAAATTGTTGGACTGCTAATCTGACATTCAGTACTGGAGAAGCAGAAATTTTCTCCAATTTAAATATTGGGAAGACTGAAGCCAAATTAATCGATCTATTATAGTTATACAGTTGTGTTGTTTCTGGTCATTCTTGATTCTTCAGTAATTGGTTTAATCAAGTTGAAGCAAACGTTATTTAAATCTTTGAGGTTTCAAAACCAAAATGAAATAATTTCAGGAAAAGAAATTGAGAAGACTTGGGGAATAGATAAGAACTTATGATGAGCTTGGCTCAATGATATACCTGTACAAGCAAGAGTGTTAGAAATATGTGCAAAAGCTTGCTCCTGACATCCTGCAGTTGTGAAAAGAGAAAAAAACATCTTTGCATATTTCTGTATTTAGTGCAACATAGTAAGGAGTGGGAAAATTGGAACAATTATTCTGGAATTTTATTTGTAGCACACTCTGATAGATTAAATAAGTTGGGAGTTTGTTTTCAATACAACAAATTTGAAGGAGATAGCGATCCTGTTGGAGCAGGGAAGAAGAAATCACGTGGGCTTGCAAAACCCACCACCGGTGTGTGTCAAGTTGCCAAATGATAAGTCATCTATGCAGTGACATAGGCCCCAAGTTTCCACATGATTTGCTCCTGATTTTTAGGAGCAACTGTTGGAGAACGGAGTATCTTAGAAATCGGAATTCTCCACATTTAAGTTTTCTGCAGTTCTAGTCAGGTAGAACAGTTTCACTTTTGAACAGAATTTTTTTTTCAAAAGGGGGTGTGTCCGGCCACTGACGTCTGATTTGAAAGTTTCCACAGTGAAAACGTACTCCAAACTAACTTAGAATGGAGCAAGTGAAGATTTTTGTAGGCTTGAAAAAACCTTGTCTACACATTAAAAAAATCAGGCGCAGGTTACAAGTTAGGCGTCGGGAACGAGGTGGGGGGGGAGGAGGGGGGGAAGGGAAGTCATTACATTCTACAATAAATCCTTAGTTATACTTATACAAATATTATACAAATAAATCCAACCTAAATAAAAATTTATAAGCAAAGAAAAGATTAAATAAACCATGTTCCTACCTGTGTGAAAGTGCTTCAGGCAGGCCTTTCAGGCAGCGGTTTGCCGTCGGGACCGACCGACGGCAGGGGGAGGGAGGGGAAGGCTGCAGGAAGCCTCATTACTTGAGGCAGCCGTTCCTGACGGCAGGGGGCGGGGAGGCAGGGAGAAGGCTGCAGGAAGCCTCATTACTTGAGGCAGACATTCCCGACGGCAGGGGGGGGAGGAGGCAGGGAGAAGGCTGCAGGAAGCCTCATTACTTGAGGCAGCCGTTTGCCGTCGGGCCTGACCGACGGCAGGGGGAGAAAGCTGCAGGAAGCCTCAGTGCTGATCATGGAAGGGCAATGTGGTTTTATTAAAAAATGTTAAAAATTGAACAGCTACAAAGAATTTGAATAGTCTCAAACAAGTGCATGTGTCCCGTTTATCACAGTCTATCTTTAATTACAGAATGCACTCTGTCACCCTCACACACAGAAATATCAAGAAAATTAAAATACAAGCCTTTGCAAGGGTTCAATAAACAAATTTTCACTTTTTCTGCAGCACTTTTTAAAATGGCTGAGTGCCAATGTTTCCTTCACACTGCGCGAACGCTCCAACGCACACGCGCAGGGTTGCCGGCACGAAAAAAACTCATTTAAATTGTACCCGCCCCCTCCTACTTACAAAATCGGCGCGAGTGGTAGGCTCCAAAGCGCTCGAGAATAGCGCGGTTTTTTTCAGGCGGCGTTTTCGGCGCGAAAAACGGGCGCCCAGCTCGGAAGGGTGCCTGTTTTGCCGCGTGTGGAAACTTGGGGCCATAGAAAGTAAGTGACTGAAGGCAAATCTGTGCCTATCCCCTTCACCAGCAGTTTCAAAACCCTCACCAGTCACGGGTTGAACAGTGTTCCAGGTAAATTAGTGTCTGGTAATTTAATTGATGCAACTGCTGCAAATTGAATTGAATGAAAATGTTTCTGACCCTAGTTGAAAGTAAATTCACTCCAGATGCTCTGTCAGTTTATATTTGCATTTCTGCCCATTCCCTTTCTACTTCAAGAACAAGAGAAGTGGTTTTGATAGATGCAGACCTTTTACATTGAGATTTTATTCTGTGCAACACTGCAAATGCAATTCCTTGACTTTTGTGACTCGAGTTTTGCAGGGGAAATGTGTTTGAAAGCCTATGTGTTGTGTGGTGAATGCATAATAATGTAGGTATTTAAAAGTTAGATAGCAGATCAGATTGATGTTTTATTTCTCAGATGGTTTTGAAGAACATCACTGACTATGTTTATTTCTTGGAACTCGATTGACATTTTTTGCTCGTGATTATTGTTCTTTCCTGTGCTCTACACTCACCTTAGTACCAACATGACATGTATATTGTGTACCATTTTCCCTGTCCCATTTTCTTCCTTTCTCTCATTAAGGCATTGACACTCTTGCTGGTGTTTGGTTCTGTGGGCACCAAGTGCCACTTGGTACTTCTATGTCTCCTGTGTGATCCTAGACAGCAACTGTTGGCAGAATGGGAGCATCACAGATACACACAATCCTGTACTTGCCCTACATCCACACATTCCAGCAGGCATTATGGAATAACGATAATCCCTAGAACAGGGGAACTGATGCCATGTAGCACCCTTGCTGTTGTTGAGCTGAAACCAATCAAGACAGTGCAGGGAAATGTCAGTTTTTGCAGAGGACATTTCAGGTGCAGCTTAGTTTTAAGAGATGGATTTCAGGTAGGTGTCATTGGCTGGAGTCAATTTCTACCTGAAATCCATCTCTTTAAAAACTACACCTGAATTGTCCTCTGCAAAACCTGACATTTTCCTTTAACGCCTGATGGTACACTATCCCACTGCATTTCAATGGGGTCAAGTGGGCATGTCTAATTTCCACAATTTATGCCCCAAATGTTTTACTTCTACTATACAAGTGGTGGTATCCCATAGGCAACTACTGCATTGAGGAGACCGCTACAACTGAAGATTGGTTTTATTTTGTCTGCATATCTGTTTTAGTAGTTTGTACACAAGAGCATAAGAAATAGGAATAGCAGTAGGCCGTAAGACTCCTCGAGCCTGCTCTGCCATTGAAATAAGGTCATGGCTGAACTTCTACATCAACTCCATTTTCCTGCCATATCCCCAAATTCCTTGATTCACTCAGCACAAAATATCTATCAATCTCCATCTTGAATATACTCGACGACTGAGCTTCCACAGCCCTCTGGGGTAGAGAATTCCAAACATTCAGTCTTCTGAGTGAAGAAATTTCTCCTCCGTGTCAGTCGTAAATGGCCAACCCCTTATCCTGAGATTATGACCCCTAGTTCTACACATTCCAGCCAAGGGAAACATCATCCCTGCATCTATCCAGCATTCTCTCATCCCAGGAAACAAACTTGTGAATCTTTCTTGCACCCCTTCTAAGGCAAGTATATCCTTCCCTGGGTAAGGAGACCAAAACAGTCTCCAGTACTTCTGTTGGGGTCTCACTGAAGCCCTAGAATTGCAACAAGACTTTCTTACTCTTGTACTCCAATCTCCTTGCAATAAAGGCTAACATACCATTTGCCTTCTGAATTGCTTGCTGTACCTGCATGTTAACTTTCTGTGATTCGTGTACAAGGACACCAAATCCCTCTGAATACCAACATTCACTAGTCTCTCACCTTTTTAAAAAATATATATATTCTGCTTTACTATTCTTCCAATCAAAGTGGATAATTTCATATTTCATATTTCCCCACATTGTACTCCATCTGCCATCTTCTTGCCAAAACACTTAACCAGTTTATATCCCTTTGCAGCCTCTTTGCGTCCTCCTCACAGCTTACTTTCCCGCCTAGCTTTGTATCGTCAGCAAACTTGGATACAATACATTCTGTCCCCTTGTCTAAGTCATTGATATTGATTGTAAATAGCTGATCCTTGCAGCACTCGACTAGTTGCACCCTGTCACTCAAAAACCCTTATTCTTACTGTTTTCTGTCTTTTAACCAATCCTCAATCCATGCCACTACCAATCCCATGAGTCTTAATCTTGTGCAACAGTCTCTTGTGTGGCACCTTATTGAATGCCTTCTGAAAATCCAAATATACTACATCCACTACTTCCCCCTTACCTACCCTGCTCGTTACACCCTCAAAAAAAAAACCTCCATATTGTCAACATGAAAGCAAAATACTGTGGAACATAAGAACATAATAGGAGCAGGAGTAGGCCATTCGGTCCCTGAATCCTGCTCTGCTATTCAATAAGATCATGGCTGATCTTCTACTTCAACTCTACTTTCCTGCACTATCCCCATATCCCATGATTCCCTTAAATGGATGCTGGAAATCTGAAATAAAAACAAAATACTGGAAATAGTCAGCAGGTCAGGCAGCATCTATGGAGAGAGAAACAGAGTTAACATTTTAGGTCGATGATCTTTCATCAGGACTAGAAAAGTTAGAGATGTAACAGGTTTTAAGCAGGTACAGAGGCAGGGAAAGCGGAGAAGGGAGGAAAGAATAAAGGAAACGTCTGTGATCGGGTGCAAGGCAGGAGTGATTAAATGACACATGGGTTGATCTTCCAAGGCAATAGGAGACAGTAATAAGACAAGTAAAGAAACAAAAGATGGGTTCAAGAGGTGAAAATGGTAATAGAATCAATATCAACACCTGCTGTCAAATGAGGCAATGGTTATAATATGATGAACTCAATGTTGAGCCTGGAAGGTTGTAAAGTGCCTAACTGAGAGATGAGGTGCTGTTCCTTGAGCATGCGTTGAGCTTCATTAGAACAGAGTTGGGAGTGGGATGGATGATTAAAATGGCATGCGACTGGAAGTTCAGGGTCCTGCTCAGACTAAATTGATGCATTCCGCAAAGCAGTCACCCAATGTGCATTTGGTCTCCCCAGTGTAGAGGAGACTGCATCGTGAGCAGTGAATACATTATACTGAATTGAACAAAGTTCAAGTAAATCGCTCTTTCACCTGGAAGGAGTTTTGGGCCTTGAACGGTGGGAAGGGAGGAGGTAAAAGGGCAGGTGTTACTTCTCCTGCGTTTGCACAGGAAGTTGCTGCGGGAAGAGGTGGGGATGATTTGAAGAGTGTCACTGAGGGAACAGCCCCTTTGGAATACTGAAAGGGAAGAGGAGGAGGAGGTGTTTGATGGTGGCATCATACTGGAGGTGGAGGAAATGATGGAGGATGATCCATTGAATGTGGAGGCTGGTGCATTGGCAGGTGAAGACGAGGAACCCTATCGTGGTTCTGAAAGGGACGTGAACGGGCGAGAGTAGAAATGTGGGAAATAGAACAGACATGGTCGAGAGCCCTGTCAACCGCGCTGGAGAAGAGTCAATGGTTGAGGAAAAAGATACATATCGGAAGCACTGGAATGGAAGGTGGCATCGTCAGAACGAATGCGACAGAGATGGAGAAACTTGAAGAATGGAATATAATCCTTACAGGAAGCAGAGTGGGAGGAAGTGTAGTCAAGGTAGCTGTGGGTATGTCTGGGCTTGTAGTGGATATTGGTCAATAGCCTATCTCCAGTGTCATGTATGTACATTCTGTTTGTAGCCACCAGATGGTGTCATTGTTGGAGGCCGCTGAGCAGGCACTTTGGGCCTAAATAAAGCAGAGCCAAGGTTGTACCTTGCTTAGTTAAACAGTGCTTAGTTAAACAGTACTCAGTTTGAACCTTTATTGCATTCATAACATCCAGAAAAGAAGACGCACAAGTTGAGGAAGGGAAGGATACAGAGATGGATAATGAGAGGGAGGGGTGGAAATTGGAAGCAAAATTGATGAAATTTTCTAGTTTGGGGCGAGAGCAGGAAATTGCTCTGCTACAATCATCAATGTACCAGAGAAAAAGGTGCGGGAGGGCACCTGAGTATGACTGGAACAAACAATGTTCCACATATCTCGTGGAAAGGCAGGCATAACTAGGATCTATACAGGTTCCCATAGCAGCACCTTGTATTTGGAGGAAGTGAGTGGAGTCAAAGGAGAAGTTGTCCAATGTGATCAATGCTTCAATGCTGGGGATGTTAGCCTGGACGAGAACACTGATGTTGGTGCGCCTGTCCTCCCAGGGGATTTGCAGAATCTTGCGGAGACATCGTTGGTGACATCGCTGGGCAGGCCACATAGTTCGCATGCCAGACACGAGACTCCCTAACCAAATGCTTTATGCGGAGCTCCTTCACGGCAAACGAGCCAAAGGCGGGCAGCGGAAATGTTACAAGGACACCCTCAAAGCCTCCCTGGTAAAGTGCGACATCACCACTGACACCTGGGAGTCCCTGGCCGAAGACCGCCCTAGGTGGAGAAAGTGCATCCGGGAGAGGGCGTTGAGCTCTTCGAATTTCAACGTGAGAGCATGAAGAGGTAAAGCACCATGCAGTGGAAGGAGCGTGCGGCAAACCAGTCCCACCTACCCCTTCCCTCGACAAATGTCTGTCCCACTTGTGACGGGGTCTGTGGCTCTCCTATTAGACTGTTCAGCCACCAAAGAACTCACTTCAGGAGTGGAAGCAAGTCTTCCTTGATTCCGAGGGACTGCCTATTGTGATGGATGTCCAATGTGAGAGTTCAGCCAGGAAGGGGAGGGTGCTGCTGGATGGGGTCCAGTTGGGCCATATTGTTAAGCCATGTTTACTTTAACACAACATTCACTAGAAGGTGCCGCAAAGTCCGTTCACCTAATTTCTAACTACTACCTAACACTGTATATCATTTGTGAAAGTTACTTTACTTGCTCAAGCTCCTAGCCTACTACTTGCATGAGGTGTTCATTGAATGAGACAAGGATGACGGGTGAGTGGTGGGTGACAGAGAAGGCTCTGTGAGGAGGTCTTTTGCTCACCTTTCTCTTGCTGTATTCATGGGTGCTAGATATATATCCAAACCTCTTTCATGCAGGCAGTGATGGGACTCCGGAGTGAGTGACTGTGACCCTACCTTGAAGTCCACTGATGCAGGTCACAGGCAACCAGGTCTTTGAGGCTTTGTGCAAGTGTGATATTAAGCCCGGCTCTCAAGGCATCTATTGCTGCCTTTCCTGACGCCATCTCTGTCCGTAATATCGCCTCCTTATGCCTTGTTGCTGCAGAAATCTTTTGGACTGATATTCGCTCTAGGGTGTTCTTCATGCCATGGGGAACAGTGTGTTGCAGATGTGTTTAATAGACTCCCCTCACTTCACCACCATCTCAACTATATGGACGGAAACCTCCATACGAGATCAATGCTCCCTAATCATAATTCTTCTGAAGAATGGGTATCGAAGCACCTCAGTCGAGGATAAAACAGGTGCAAGCCATTCAGCCGCTCAAACCCATTTTAGCCATTCAATTAGATCATGGCTGATCTGCACCCCATTTACCTGCCTTCACTCGATACCCTTATCCAACAAAAATCTATTCATCTTGAAAATTTCCATTGACCCAGCATTCACAGGCTTTTGGGGTAAAGAGTTCCAGATAGCAGACGAGTGTAACGGCATTGCAATACTTCGAAAGAGCATGTGAAACTGACACTACTTACGGTGAGCCTTTCCCTTTGTTGCCATCTTGCCTCTAACCCTCTTGTCTCCCAAGGCCTTTTCTGTTTTTTTTCTGTTAGTTGCAGAGCTTTTTGTTTGTATGGACCCAGGACTTTTAGTCTTGGTGTTATTCCCCCAATTGTCGTTCTTTGTTTGTCATACTGTGCTACCTTTTCTTTTTTGGAGGGAGGAAACATTGTTAAAGGATTGTGATGGGGATGGAGCCTTGTTTTCCCACATCTGATCAAGTGCATTTCCTAATGATTAGAAGTCCAGATGCATTGTCCTTTGAAGATTAACAGAACCCCTTGTGGTAGACTGTCAGTTAACAAATGTTTGACAATGAAACAGTGCTTGTACATTTGAACAGGTTACTCTTTGTAAAAGTGAGTTTCCTTGACATCCAGGTGTTACCAGAGAAAGAGTATGAGAGGTTAGGAGGTGAGTGAAGTCTGTGGTGCAGGGTTTGGGTTGGGTATATTGTCTCCAGTGGCTGGGAGGATCTGTAGAGGCCAGTGGGGTCGATGTTAACTGCCTTTGCCTGACGTTAATGGGTTCAAAATGGGGTAGGTAGCCTCACAGCCTCCAAGAACAAGCTCATATTCTTTCCATGTTGCCACTGAGAGTGGCCATAGAAACCATCCTTGTTAGTGCACCAAGTCTCTGCTTGCAGCTACAATGATGACCTTGTATTATAAATACAGCATAAGGCAAAAAGCACAGGAAATTAGTTTTCATACTAGCCATTGCTTGCTAGTTATTTTGAAAGATTTGTGGGGCAATTTTAACATAAGTGTCATGTCTTCCGATCGCATAAATCTGAAAATAATTTCACAAATTTACTCCAGCTATATAGGAAGGATGCTCCAGATCCAAAGAATGGAAGAGACCACTATGAGGAAGTTAATTTCTTGGAATCCCTGAGAGTAAAATGAATCTTTCAATGGATATTGAGAGAACACCAGGTGCCACAAAAGGTTACTGCACACGATAAAAGTTCACTGAGTTGGGGGTAATATATTAGTATGGATAGAGGGTTGGCTAACTAACAGAAAACAGAGTCGGGATAAATGGTTCATTCTCTGGTTGTCAACCAATAATTAGTGGGGTGCCGCAGGGGTTAATGCTGGGACCCCAACTATTTACAATCTATATTAGAACTTGGAAGAAGGGACTGAGTTAACGTAGCCAAGTTTGCTGATGATACAAAGGTGGGAGGAAAAGCAATGTGTGAGGAGGACACACAAAATCTTCAAAAGGACATAGACAGGCTAAGTGAGGGGGCATAAATTTGGCAGATGTAGTATAATGTTGGAAAGTGTGAGGCAGAAAAAAAAATCAAAGAGCAAGTTATTATTTAAATGGGGAAAGATTGCAAAGTGCCGCAGTACAGCGGGACCTGGGGATACTTGTGCATGAAACACAAAAGGATAGTATGCAGGTGCAGTAAGTGATCAGGAAGGCCAATGGTATCTTGGCCTTCATTGGAAAGGGGTTGGAGTATAAAAGCAGGGAAGTCTTGATACAGCTATATAAGGTATTGGTGAGGCCACACCTGGAATACTGCGTGCAGTTTTGGTTTCCATATTTACGAAAGGATATACTTGCTTTGGAGGCAGTTCAGCGAAGGTTCACTAGGTTGATTCCGGGGATGAGGGGGTTGACTTTTGAGGAAAGGTTGAGTAAGTTGGGCCTCTACTCATTGGAATTCAGAAGAATGAGAGGTGATCTTATCAAAATGTATAAGATTATGAGGTGGCTTGACAAGGTGGATGCCGAGGATGTTCCACTGATGGGGGAGACTAGAAGTAGAGGGCATGATCTTAGAATACGGGGCCGCCCATTTAAAACCGAGATGAGGAGGAATTTCTTCTGAGGTTTGTAAATCTGTGGAATTTGCTGCCTCAGAGAGCTGTGGAAGCTGGGACATTGTCTATTTCTGTCTTAAATTTATTCAGTTTCTTAAACAATAAGGGGTTATGGGGAGCGGGCGGGGAAGTGGAGCTGAGTCCATGATCAGATCAGCCATGATCTTATTAAATGGTGGAGCAGGCTCGAGGGGCTGTATGGCCTACTCCTGCTCCTATTTCTTATGTTCTTATGTAACTGTCACTGTTTCCTGCTAACTTTCAGTGACTTCCTCAGCCTTTTATTAATTCTGGGATGTGGGCATCTCTGGCAAGGCCAGCATTTATTGCCCATCCCTAATTGCCCTTGAGAAGGTGGTGGTGAGCTGCCACCTTGAACAGCTGCAGTCCTTGTGGTGAACGTACTCCCATAGTGCTATTAGGGAGGGATAGTTCCAGGATTTTGACCCAGCGGCGATGAAGGAATAGTGCTATATTTCCAAGTCAGGATGGTGCGTGACTTGGAGGTGATGGTGTTCCCATACGCCTGAAGCGCTTGTTCTTCTAGGTGGTAGAGGTTCCAAGTTTGGGAGGTGCTTTCGAAGAAGCCTTGGCGAGTTGTTGCAGTGCATCCTGTAGATAGTACACTGTGCAGCCAAGGTGCGCCGGTGGTGGAGGGAGTGAATGTTTAAGGTGGTGGGTGGGGTGTTAATTAAACGGACTGCTTTGTCCTGGATGGTGTCGAGCTTCTTGAATGTTCTTGGAGCTGCACTCATCCAGGCAAGTGGAGAGTATTCCATCACACTCCGACTTGTGCCTTGTAGATGGTGGTGGAAAGGTTTTGAAAGCCATGTCAGCATTTACTGATTGAAATCAAAGTGTTTTTAAAAACTGCCTGAGGCACCTTTTCCAAATCACCCTAGAATGGATGTCTGTGCAGAATTACTCAACTCTGCAGAATTCTGTGAATGCTGAACATTGTGCACATGTGGGGAGATTAGCAGTTGATACATGAGTGATTGATTGATATTCAAAAGATCAAGTGAATTAGTGAGTCCAATGCTGCAAAACTAAATAGTCTCATTCCCAATATTGTCTGTTATTACTGTTAGCTGCTGTTATTGAGTGATAAATCATTCCTGTATTCATGTTAGCCTTCTGTTGTGCTGCACTCACTATGTATTGCTTTCCAATGGTACAATTGATGCAATTTTTGTAACATACTTTAATATTGCAAATATCTGTAACCCTTTCAGAATAAATTATTTTTGGCTTCAAATAGTGCATTCCAAAAATGCTCCCAAGTGTCGATTAGTATTTCCTGGAGTGGGATATAAGGTTTATCTTCTCTAGGAAGTAAACTTTGTGGCCTGTAGTTTCCACTTGATTGTGCTGTTTCTTTCGGTGCAATTTGTCCAATATCTGCATAATCGTCGCAAAAGATCGTGGAATTTTAAGTGCAACTTGCATTCAACGCCACTCGAATTTCCGCAGGTCTTTTGCGCTAGTTTTAATAACATTGCGCTAGAAGCAGGCCCGGCCACAACTGGCAACGCGTCCAGGGTGAATTGATCACGAATGGAAGTTTCCCTAATTGCATTCGTTTGCAGGCTTTTGAGGAGGCTCCCAAAATTTAAGCAAGGACACTAACTAACTGGTCCATTTGAAAGGTTTTGAATGAATTCTTAAAATTCACTGAGGAACTGACTACTGTACCTCAATGTAACTAGAAACTAGTTTTTGTATTTTTAAAGTAATTTTCACTAGTTTAAAATTGGGTAACTCAGGTGGTGGATTGACACTGATTTAAAATGCTTATTTTTTGTTAAAAACTATTCTGTGCCTATTGTCACCAAACCACTATCCGATTGCGCTGATTCATAGCAAATCTTGCGTTCAGTGATATGTAAATGAGTGAGTGGAAACTCTACGGGTGTGGGGTGGGTGGAGGGGCGGGTAGAAACACTTTCAAAACGGGCACAAATTGTGCTGGAATTGTTTGTGCCCAAAGTAGAAACTTTACCCCTTTATTGTCAGTGCTCAGGTTCCCCTCTTCACAAATTTCTGGATCTACCACTGCAGAAAATGCATTTTTGTGCATTTGTTTTCCCTGCAATACTAATAGTGGATGCAGCTTAAGTCATAATATGTGTATGCCTCACTGCACTCTCGGTATAACCACTTGTCGTCACATCATAGGCAAAGAAATTAGGCTTCATTTTTCACAGAAAAAGGATCCTGAAACACTGACACAAATTCTGGAATCCCATATTATAAAACATACTTTGACTTATTCTGTCATCATAACATTGTGGCAAAGGCCTCTTTTCAGCACTGTATTTGAGTTGTTGATTCTTTTTGGTATAATCCGCTTTATGTGGATCTGTTGATCATCTTCTGTATTTGAAGGTGTTCTTTAGCTTTTATGTTTTCCTCATTGCCATTTTTATTTACGACCCACTAAAAAAACTCGAACACGGTGCCTTTGAAATATTCAATTTCTGAGAAGGAATGTTGGTAGCAGCTCATGAATTATCGGAACAAACAGGCATTCTCAATTTTTCATTGAGAGTTCCCAACCTCACTGGTACCCTTGGCATTATTATGCCACCTCACATCAGAAGGTAGGAACAGGAAAGCACCATGCTGCCCCTCTCTCTTTGCCCTGTCAATTACCTCTATGTTCTAACCTGGAGAAAAATAATTCACTGGTGCACTGGTATCCTTCTGTTTCCCTGTGTGCTTAAGAATCAATCTGTTTCCCCTTGAATGTTTCAGGTGAGTGAGCATTCACTGAGATTACTGACATTTTCTCTTAAGTTCAGTGATCCCATATCTTGATCAAATTTTTCCTGTCGGTCACACCTTTTATCTTTTATTTTCGTTCAGATTTTCCTGCATGTGTACACAAGCAAACACACCGAGAAAATGTGATCAAACAATTAATCTGCCCATTGTTTTGCTTTGTGTTTTCAGTTTATACTACAATATTTATAACTTGCTGTTTTCCCGCAGGCCTTTCCCCTCTTCTTGGTCTTATTGTTTCTCCTTTCTATTTTTTCTAAAGTTTTCTATTTGTGCTTTTTATGATTCTTTCTTATCTGCTACAACAGTATATGCCTTCAGCTCCCTCTCTGCAGCTCAGCTTCTGACTCCCTCCCTCCAGCTCCCTCTTTGGTCAGAGGTATTGTCAATGTTCCCTTTAATGTTTTTGGGTGCACAGCTCCTTAAGGGGCCCATTCAAAATATCGCGCATGCACGGTTTTTCCTATTTAAAAGCCAGTGAGTTAGCTGTGCGAAGGCTGGAGCTTAATGGGAAGACTGCCTCTGACCTCCTCCCTCTTATGTATGCATGTTAATGATGTACTGTAACACCTAGACCTGAATGTACCTTCACCCTGTATATACCATACCTGTACACCAAAGGGTGCTGCTGCTGGAGACATAAGGATCACCTGTACACTGTAGGTAACCAAGTATAAAAGGGAGCTCACCTCTTGGTGTCCTCACTCTAGGAGCTGCAATAAAGGACTACAGTCTGTACTGTTCGTGCCATACCCCTGCCTCGTGGAGTCATTAACAGTGTGCTTACATATATAATACCTCCAATTGTCTCTGTGGCTGGTTCACTGACTCTCGACTTCTCCCAAAGGACACATTTCTAACTCTATCCCTCCAGTTCTCACTCTGTAGCCAGGGCTTTAAGAGTCTCACTTCAACTCCCTCTCTGGCTAGGCTATTCACTCCTTTCTCCAGTGCTTGCCTGTAATGGGCCACTGACTTTCTCACCATTGCCATATTGTGCATATTAGAAAAAGTTATGTGGATAGTGGACAGTACATCTCTGGATCCAGCATTCCTCTGACCCAGACCCTGTGAAGTTCCCCATAGTGACTGCCTGGTAGGTACAACAATGACTGAAAATATTGTTGGTGGCATTTTGGCAGTTGAGGCTAATCAAGCATTGCTGGCTGATCACCACCTTGGCATGCCGCCTTTCATACTGTACTATGTCAAGTATGACATGCTGCAATTGGAGAACTTCTGAAGAACCATCCAGAGACCTTAGTCAGGTATTCACATATCTGTCATACGGCCTATCACAATCTACCAATAGAATTGGAGCCTCCACATACACTAATAATCTATTAAAGTGAGTTATGCTCACACCTGTCTGCAGATGCAGGTGTGCTGGTACTGATGGGTGAACAGTAACCACTTCTGGTCACCTGGCATCCTTCCATTGGTAGTCGTCTTCTTACAAGTATCTCGGGTAGACCGATTCCCATTGTGAAACCCTCATTGCCAGTAATGGTGCTGCATCAACAAAAAAACAAAATCAACAAGAGAATCATGGCAGCCTAAGTGCACGTTGAGAAAAAATACAAAAATAAATTGAGAAAAACAGCGCAGAAATGGCTTATAAACTGTTGAATTAATCTTATTACTGCCTCTTCAAACTTTCTTTTATACATTGCCCAGCTCCTAGCAATCCATTTATATGGCTGGTAATTACAAGTTGTGTACGCCCAGTGTAAAGACCAGAAAATGATATTGGTGGTAATATTGCAACTCTTACATGTCATCGTCCTTTTATTTGCAAGCTCCTGCCTATTTCAGATGGGCTTCCTACACCTAGCTATTTACCTGCCACACAGTGAATTAGGGTATTACAGGCTGACTCCTTTTTCCAAACTGATGCACCCTACGAATTGGCCCAAACCAAGCAGGTATGAAATCTGTCTCCAACATCTCTTATACTAATCACAGCTACCCTACAACGATGCTGGAGATGTGTCCAAGAAGGCTATAACAAAACTCTCTCATCTCCTTCAAGAAGACCTCCACACACTGCAACATTTATTCAGCACTGCCTGTGGTCGTCAAAGTCAGCATGGCTTTCAATTTTTATGCTGCAGACTTCTTCCGGGATAGCCCTGGAGACAACTCTAGTGTCGGCCTAGGTTTTTAATCTGACTTTCACTTACGGAGATTACAGGCTAATTTGGGGGTGTGGGTGGGGGGAAATGGAAAATCCTTTTTGACCCCCTTAGGCTATTGAAACCAGTCCAGGAGATTATATTGGCCCTGAATTATGTTACAGGTTACCTTCCTCTTTTATATGAGGTGACCTCCACCCATGCCAGAAATAGGTCCAGCTCTCTCATAGACTGACAATCTGTTCCACAGGTCCACTGTTCTCTGGGAAAAGACAAACCGCCTAACGTCTAACCTAGTTTTGCCCTTAGGTTTCTTGTAACCACCACCCCCGGTCCTCCCTAATCTATCCTGTTGAAATGTCTACATAAACAATCAGATTCCTTCATTATTTTATAAACCTTGATCAAACCACCCCAAAATCTACACTTCTCTAGTATAGAAACCCAGCTTATTGGGCCCAAAATTCCACATGGACTTTTTTGGCACAGTTGTAGAGGTACGTCCGATTTTTAAAAAAAGTTTTTTTAGTGGCCTGACTGCACCAAAAAAAATTCCAACTTTCGCCAGCATAGCCTTTCATTTTGGAAAGATGTAGATGTCCTTAAGCTCTGTGGGTGGAGCTTAAGGTCTGCACTGAAAAACTGAGGTTGCCAGGGTAACGAGGGACGCTCTGAAGGGCTGAGGCACAAATAAAGCATTTCCCCTTTGTAAAATAGATCACTAAGTGAGACTTGGGACAACAGACTGAAATCCAAAAATATGAAATTCCTTTTATTTCTTTTTCGCATTTATAGATTTCTTTTTCACTTCTACCGTGCTGTTGCCGCTGCCATCCCAGGCTGAAAGCCCCCCCCCCCCACCCTGGTGCCATGTCTTCAGCTCCACTGAGACAATGGCATCTTCTCTCCCCTGATTTTCTTTTCTCTGTGGCGATTGCCTTAAATGTAGGGAAATTTTTTTAAAAGGGTGCAGTGCGCCATTTTAGAAAAAATTCATACTTGGCCAAACTCGCTTAAATGGCCAGAAATGGCGCACCCGGCAGGTTCCGTCCCCAGTGACATATAAAAACATTGGACATACCTGCTTTAAAATGGTGCAGAAACTTTGGCAAAACTCGTAGATTTTAGTCTGCTCCAAAAAAAAATGCATAGGCCAACAAAACGGCGCAGAATGGTGGCGAAAATTCAGCCCATTATTGAGTCTATATAGATAACAAAAGTGTTCCAAATTGGGAATTAATCTTGTGGCCCTCCTCTCCAAAGACTCTATACCCCCACCATGCGAGGAGATCAGAAGTGGAGACAGTATTCTAACTGAGGCTTAACCAAGGTCTTGTACAAACACAAAATGTTTTGTTTTGTATATGGTGAATTTTCCTGTGAATACACCTTAGAACGCTGGTCACTTTAACTGTAGTTTCACACATTGGTCATTGTAATGTATGCACCTGTTAGTATGTTCACAGGTGTAGAGCTGTTGCGAAACCTCCCTCTGGAGTCGCAACTTGAGCCTCCTCCAGGAAATCCTCTCTGTGCCTTTCAGTTCCGCGTGGAGGGGATTCCTGTAAGGGCTGCTCTTGCACACTCTCTACCTTGTCATCCTCGTCTGCCGTCCGGAGGAGGCAGGGTTCCCCAACGGAGTGCACTCTACGTGGGAGTCCTCCCTCTATTTATTGGGGACTTGGCCTGGAGGGTGGTGCACGGAGCAGTCCCGTGCAATAAGTTTTTAAGTCGGTTCACGGGCTCTCGGGCTGTGTTCCATGTTTTTATTGAATGTACGAGGTTGCAGCCCCGGTTCCATTATTTGAAGGGGCTGCTCCTCAAATTCTGGTTGCACTTTCAGTCCCACACTCCTGATCTTTGGGCACCCTGTGTGGAGGGGAGTAGGCAGGTCGGAAGGCCTCCTCATAGGACTGCTTCTGGGCATGGCCAAGGTGGCCATCAACCGGTCCAGGTAGTGGGCGGTCGAGGGGGTCGTTCAGCCCGACTGCCTGCCTCTCTTCCGCGGTTACATCCGAGCAGGGTGTCCCTGGAGATGGAGCACATGGTGTCCACCGGTACGCTCATGGCCTTCTGCGAGAAGTGGGCGTCGGAGGGACTGGAGCGCATCATCACCCCCGGCAACCAAATTTTAATTTGATCGTTAAAGTTTAAAAGTTAATTTGGTAAATTTGCCAGTTTTAGTGCCCCCCCGTTAACAAGGGGGCACTTGATTTATAGGTTCACAAAAATAATTGTGGAGCTGATCCAGGCACTTGATTTAAAGTTGTTACTCAAAATAGTTGTAGAGCTGTTGCATTGTAAGTGGCTTAGCCAGTTACGTGATGTTCACAAAACTTTATAAAATCCCAGTCAGTTGGGTCTAGGTCATCCATGATGAGGTATGCAGTTGTGAATCTAGTAGATGAACTGGTAATGTGTAATGTGATTGTTAAACCTTTGCCATTAAGAACTAGTTGGTTTATTAACAATGTGATGCTATGAATTCTTAAGCAAAGAACCCATAAAGCAAATACATTACAGTCAGGAATCTATAGATTGATGGACTAAAACACCCAACTCTCTCTCTCTCTCCCCACTGGTTTTAATTCTTTTCCCTGTAGGACGTATATATGTTTAGCATTTGACAAGCTTGCGTGCCTAGCACTACACATTTCTAAGTTAAACATAATAAACAGGGCCCTTTTCCCCAGCACATCTGTTTGCAGTCCTAACTCTCACATACCTTGGTATTGTCTGCAAACTTACGGTCATTCCCCCAACACCTATATCCAGTTCATTAATGTAAATAATAAATAACAAAGGTCATCACACAGATCCCTGTGCGACACCACTAGAAACCAGTCTCCAGCAGATTCAAATTTGTTGACGACCACTTTTATGTCTAGGCATTCTGCAAATTCTAAATCCACCACAGCATCTTGTGGTAATCTATCACATACACAAGCCTTTTATGTGGTAACTTAAAAGCTTTCCGAAAGTCCAAGTAAACAATGTCTACCCACATACCCTCCTCCACAAACCTGGAGACTTCAAAGAATTCAGTCAAATCAGTAAGATGCAACCTTCTTTATGGAAGCCTTGTTGGGTATCCCTGATATGGTCTTCTCCTCTATAATTGGTCATACATTCTACACTGCATGTAACATTTAAATATTGTCCTATTTATGAATCAAGCTGAAGAAATCGAAGAGTGGAATGTTATTATTACAGAGTCACTTTCAACATTGACGAATGTAATCCCGGAACTGTGAATTATAGGAGTCTAAATTGCCTCCAAGGAGTAAATTTTAACCCCCAAAAATGGGTGGGTTGGGTGAGATGTTAAAATTTTATAAATCTGAAACCCACCTCCAACCTGCCCACTTCCAGGTGTAATGGAGGCGGGACAAGGGACGGGCAGCCAACCCACTCCCAGCAGGCGGGTTGGCCATTTAAATATTTTAATGAGGCTGGCAGCCTCAGATTGTAGGTTAACCCTAGCCGGCTGGGTTTCCTGGGCCTCGGGAAACCTGGTAACTGAAAGAAGGCGAGAACAGCTTCGGAGAGACGTTAGTGACGTTATATCACTGCTTGTGGGCTCGAAGAAGCAGGAGTGCTTCCTCCCACCTCCTCCTCCCCCCCCCCCCCCCCACCCCCCAGCCCCCCAAAGCTTAGCTTCTTGACTAGATTGGAGGCCTCCCACCTGTATACAAAGACCCCCCTGGGTCAGGGTTCAGACAGAGCTCATGCTTTCAGTAGCAGCTTCAAGCTCCCAACCCGGGGTTGCGGCCTGCTCTGGAGTGCTCCCCGTCCTACTGGAAACTGAGTCTGTCAATCAGGCTAACCTCCAGGTGGAAATCCTGTAAAGACGCACACTCCACAGCATGTGGGGAATCCCAAAACTCTGCTGCCCCCACCACCACCATTCCCCCTGCCTATGCAACACAGCCCTGTCAAGGTTGGGGCCTAAATTTCAGGATCCATGGTCTATATGTGTATTCCCTAAAACCTTAATTGTGTAAGTTAATCAGTAAGACAAAGGTCCTCCACCAGCCTGTCCTCGCCGCACGGCACTGTCTCCCAGTCATCAAGATCCACGGCATGGCCTGGACGACGTGGATCACTTCCCTTATCTCAGGAACCTCCTATCAACGAGCAGGCATTGACGACAAGATCCAACACCGTCTCCTGTGCGCCAGTGCAGCCTTCGGCCGCCTGAGAAAAAGAGTATTAGAAGACCAGGCCCTCAAAACTGTCACCGAGCTCATGGTCTACAGTAATACCCGCCCTCCTGTATGGCTCAGAAACATGGACCATGTACAATAAACATCTCAAGTCGCTGGAGAAATGCCACCAACGATGTCTCTGCAAGATCCTACAAATCCCCTGGCAGGACAGAAAATCACCAACGTTGGCGTCCTCGACCAGGCCAACATCCCCAGCACTGAATCACTGACCATACTTGATCAGCTCCACTGGGCAGGCCACATCGTTCGCATGCCAGACACGAGACTCCCAAAGCAAGCGCTCAACTCGGAGCTCCTTCATGGCAAATGAGCTAAAGGTGGGCAGCGGAAACGTTAAAAGACACCCTCTAAGCCTCCCTGATAAAGTGCAGCATCCCCACGAGACCTGGGAGTCCCTGGCCAAAGACCGCCTTAAGTGGAGGAAGTGCATCCGGAAGGGCGCTGAGCATCTCTAGTCTCGTCGCCAAGAGCATGCAGAAATCAAGCCCAGGCAGCGGAAAGAACGTGTGGCAAACCAGTCCCACCCACCCCTTCCCTCAACGACTATCTGCCCCACCTGTGACTGAGACTGTGGTTCTCGTATTGGACTGTACAGCCACCTAAGAACTCATTCTAAAAGTGGAAGCAAGTCTTCCTCGATTCCGAGGGATTGCCAATTATATAGTGCTGCCGACACCAATTTATGTTGTGAATTCAGGGTCATTTTCAAAAGGTTTTTAATATCTCAAATGGACTTGGGTTAGATCAGTACACTTAAGGTTTGTACTATATTTTCAATTTTAACTTCCCAAATATTTTTTTATTCTGAGTTAAGTTTGAACTTTTTTTTTCATGCTAAGCAAGCAATAATGGTCCTTATTTTCTGCAAGCTTTAAGTAATCTTGCTACCACTCTATGCATGAATGATATCATCATGGACTGTCTCTCGGAATTGAGGAAGACTTACTTCCATTCTTAAAATGAGTCCTTGGATGGCTGAGCAGTCCAATAGTCCAATATCACAAATGATATGCCACCAGCGAGTATTCCGTCCTTGCAGCATCAGCAATGAGGATCCAGTTGAGGTGTACAGGAGAGAGGGTAATATCAGTAAATCTTGGGGCATAGACTGGGGAGGTTGGGGTTGTTCTACTTGGAGCAGAGAAGGCTAAACAGAGATTTGATAGAGGTGTTTAAAATCATGAATGGTTTAAATAGAGAAACTGTTTCCAATGGTCGATAACCAGAGGGCACAGATTTAAGGTGATTGACCAAAGAAGCAGAGGTGACATGAAAAAAGTTTTCATGCAAAGAGTGATTAGGATTTGGAATGTGCTGCCTGATAGGGTGCTAGATACAGATTCAATAGTAGCCTTCTAAAGGGAATTGGATAAATAATTGAATGAGAAATTGCAGTGATATGGGGGAAGAGCCAGGGAGTAGGGGCTAGAATATTGCCTCCCTAATATGCATTTTAACGTGATTTTTTTCACATTAAAACAAATGTTTTTGTCCTTAAAATAAAGTGCTTAAAATTCCATAAACCTTAAGGATGGTGTTGTCAAAATATCGCCATTTTCAGTAACGCCATATCTAAATAAACGTACCGGCTAAGTTTAGCAGCACCGTACTCGCTTCGCAAAACACTGTTTTGGAAAAACCTTGCATTGCAGCTTCAAGAAAGTTGGTAAGAAGACCTACAAAAAAGGTAAGTGATTTAAAAAAAAAAAATTTTTTTTCAGCGATTCTGTTAATACTTTTGTGAATGTTTTCTCAATTAATTTTTGAAAATGTTTTGGTGTTTTTTCCGTTGTATTTTTCACAATATCGGCCTCGCGGTAAAGTTGGAGAGGACAACGTTTTCCAACAGGATTCCTCCAGCAATGACGTGTTTTTTTAGCAACGGGGGTATTTTTTGGCCAAACTTACCCCATTTAAAAAATGGCGCAATTTTTTTCTTTTTTTTTTCTTGCTAAAATGCCGTTATTTGTCAAATGACAATCTGGCAAAATTTTAGTCCATAGACTAACTAGATCGCTCTTTGAAAGAGTGGGCGCAGACTCGATGGGCCGAATCTGTTCTATTCTATGGGGCAGGATGGTGGTTTGGATTAACTGGTATCTTGTTCCCACCATTTCTAGCAATACCACAGAAAACACAGACCAGACCAGCCAAAGACTGGTTTTGTCTCTGTTTGCTGAATTATATGAGGAGGTACTTTGATATTGCAGTGAGTTCATATCGTAAGTAGCGGAGCCACACAGATCAGGTTTGAGCCTTAGTCTGTACTGAGTAGTTGGTTTTAGCTAGGATGATGGTAGATGTACACTACATTTGGCCAGCACCTCTGTTAGGAAGAAGGAAGCCAATGGGGTTCCAGCTATTCAGTGAGTTCTCCTGGACACCAGGTGAGGATAGGATCAGACTTAATTGTGATGCCAATCATGGTAGAATGGCTTGTCAATACTGATTACATGTTACTGTTACATGAAGAATGACCACGTGGGTGAGATGTATATCATTCATGGCACCACAACCCACTGACTTTTAGATTGGTTTAATTTGCAGCGAACTACTAAGTAGCTGTTTGGTGTTTAAGTAAATTAATTTAAGGGTTAAGTCATGGCAGGAGAGCTCGGACCCGTGTCATGCTCCTCCTGTGCTATGTGGAAAGTGTCCCTGACTACTCTGGGTGCGGGAAGTGTGCCCAGCTGCAGCTCCTGACAGACCGCATGACTGCACTGGAGCTGCGGATGGACTCACACTGGAGCATGCGTGATGCTGAGAATGTTGTGGATAGCACATTTAGTGAGTTGGTCACACCGCAGGGTTAGTGTTAAGACAGATAGTGAATGGGTGACCAAGACAAGGTAAGATCAGGAAGGTAGTGCAGGAGTCCCCTGCGGTCATCTCCCTCCAAAACAGATGTACCATTTTGGATACTGTTGGGGGAGATGACATACCATGGGAAAGCACCAGCAGCCAGGTTCATGGCACCATGGGTGGCTCTGCTGCACAGAAGGGCGGGAAAAAGAGTGGGAGAGCTATAATGATCAGGGACTCTATTGTAAGTGGAATAGATAGGAGTTTCTGCGGACGCAACTAAGATCCCAGGATGAAATGTTGCCTCCCTGGTGCAAGGGTCAAGGATGTCTCGGAGCGGCTGCAGAGCATTCTGGAGAGGGAGTGTGAACAGCCAGTTGTTGTGGTACATGTAGGTACCAACGATATAGGTAAGAAGTGAGGAAAGGTCCTACAAGCTGAATCTAGGGAGCAACGAGTTAAATTTTAAAAATAGGACCTCAAAGGTAGTCATCTCTGGATTGCTACCAGTGCTACATGCTAATCAGAGCAGAGGGAGCAGGATAGTTAGAATAAATATGTGGCTTGAGCAGTAGTGCAAGAGGGAGGGATTCAAATTCCTGGGACATTGGAACCAGTTCTGGGGAAATGAGACTTGTACAAAGGGGACGGCCTGCACTTGGGCAGGACTGGAACTGATGTCCTGGGAGTAACATTTGCTAATGCAGTTCGGGAGTGTTCAAACAAATATATGGCAGGGGGATGGGAACCTATACAGCGAGACAGGGCAAAGTAAAATGGAGTCAAACAGATGGTAGAAAGGTAAAAAGCAACAGTGGACGGCCGAGTAAACAAAGGCAAGAAACAAAAAGAGTCACATTACATCATAATTCTAAAAGGATAAAGGGTGTTTTTTAAAAAAAAAACAAGCCTGAAGGCTTTGTGTCTTAATGCAAGGAGTATCCGCAATAAGGTGGATGAATTAACTGTGCAAATAGATGTTAACAAATATGATGTGATTGGGATTACAGAGACGTGGCTCCAGGATGATCAGGGCTGGGAACTCAACATCCAAGGGTATTCCACATTCAGGAAGGATAGAATAAAAGGAAAAGGGGGTGGGGTAGCATTGTTGGTTAAAGATGAGATTAATGCAATAGTTAGGAAGGACATTAGCTTGGATGATGTGGAATCTATATGGGTAGAGCTGCAAAACACCAAAGGGCAAAAATGTTAGTGGGAGTTGTGTACAGACCTCCAAACAGTAGTAGTGATGTTAGGGGTGCGTGCAATAAAGGTGCAGCAGTTATAATGGGTGACTTTAATATGCACATAGATTTGGTTAACCAAACTGGAAGCAATACGGTGGAGGAGGATTTCCTGGAGTGCATAAGGGATGGTTTTTTAGACCAATATGTCGAGGAACCAACTAGAGGGGGAGGCCATCTTAGACTGGGTGTTGTGTAATGAGAGAGGATTCATTAGCAATCTCGTTGTGCGAGGCCCCTTGGGGAAGAGTGACCATAATATGGTGGAATTCTGCATTAGGATGGAGAATGAAACAGTTAATTCAGAGACCATGGTCCAGAACTTAAAGAAGGGTAACTTTGAAGGTATGAGGCGTGAATTGACTAGGATAGATTGGCGAATGATACTGAAGGGGTTGACTGTGGATGGGCACTGGCAGACATTTAGAGACCGCATGGATGAATTACAACAATTGTACATTCCTGTCTGGCGTAAAAATAAAAAAGGGAAGGTGGCTCAACCGTGGCTATCAAGGGAAATCAGGGATAGCATTAAAGCCAAGGAAGTGGCATACAAATTGGCCAGAAATAGCAGCGAACCCGGGGACTGGGAGAAATTTAGAACTCAGCAGAGGAGGACAAAGGGTTTGATTAGGGCAGGGAAAATGGAGTACGAGAAGAAGCTTGCAGGGAACATTAAGACGGATTGCAAAAGTTTCTATAGATATGTAAAGAGAAAAAGGTTAGTAAAGACAAACGTAGGTCCCCTGCAGTCAGAATCAGGGGAAGTCATAACGGGGAACAAAAATGGCGGACCAATTGAACAAGTACTTTGGTTCGGTATTCACTGAGGAGGACACAAACAACCTTCCGGATATAAAAGGGGTCGGAGGGTCTAGTAAGGAGGAGGAACTGAGGGAAATCCTTATTAGTCGGGAAATTGTGTTGGGGAAATTGATGGGATTGAAGGCCGATAAATCCCCAGGGCCTGATGGACTGCATCCCAGAGTACTTAAGGAGGTGGGCTTGGAAATAGTGGATGCATTGACAGTCATTTTCCAACATTCCATTGACTCTGGATCAGTTCCTATGGAGTGGAGGGTAGCCAATGTAACCCCACTTTTTAAAAAAGGAGGGAGAGAGAAAACAGGGAATTTTAGACCGGTCAGCCTGACATCGGTAGTGGGTAAAATGATGGAATCAATTATTAAGGATGTCATAGCAGTGCATTTGGAAAGAGGTAATATGATAGGTCCAAGTCAGCATGGATTTGTGAAAGGGAAATCATGCTTGACAAATCTTCTGGAATTTTTTGAGGATGTTTCCAGTAGAGTGGACAAGAGAGAACCAGTTGATGTGGTATATTTGGACTTTCAGAAAGCTTTCGACAAGGTCCCACACAAGAGATTAATGTGCAAAGTTAAAGCACATGGGATTGGGGGTAGTGTGCTGACATGGATTGAGAACTGGTTGTCAGACAGGAAGCAAAGAGTAGGAGTAAATGGGGACTTTTCAGAATGGCAAGCAGTGACTAGTAGGG
The DNA here is from genome assembly GCF_044704955.1 of Pristiophorus japonicus. Classification (NCBI taxonomy): domain Eukaryota; kingdom Metazoa; phylum Chordata; class Chondrichthyes; family Pristiophoridae; genus Pristiophorus; species Pristiophorus japonicus. The sequence continues at coordinate 331,484,178 of NC_091978.1, forward strand.
TACCGCAAGGTTCTGTGCTGGGGCCCCAGCTGTTTACACTGTACATTAATGATTTAGGCGAGGGGATTAAATGTAGTATCTCCAAATTTGCGGATGACACTAAGTTGGGTGGCAGTGTGAGCTGCGAGGAGGATGCTATGAGGCTGCAGAGTGACTTGGATAGGTTAGGTAAGTGGGCAAATGCATGGCAGATGAAGTATAATGTGGATAAATGTGAGGTTATCCACTTTGGTGGTAAAAACAGAGAGACAGACTATTATCTGAATGGTGACAGATTAGGAAAAGGGGAGGTGCAAAGAGACCTGGGTGTCATGGTACATCAGTTATTGAAGGTTGGCATGCAGGTACAGCAGGCGGTTAAGAAAGCAAATGGCATGTTGGCCTTCATAGCGAGGGGATTTGAGTACAGGGGCAGGGAGGTGTTGCTACAATTGTACAGGGCCTTGGTGAGGCCACACCTGGAGTATTGTGTACAGTTTTGGTCTCCTAACCTGAGGAAGGACATTCTTGCTATTGAGGGAGTGCAGCGAAGGTTCACCAGACTGATTCCCGGGATGGCAGGACTGACCTATCAAGAAAGACTGGATCAACTGGGCTTGTATTCATTGGAGTTCAGAAGAATGAGAGGGGATCTCATAGAAACGTTTAAAATTCTGACGGGGTTAGACAGGTTAGATGCAGGAAGAATGTTCCCAATGTTGGGGAAGTCCAGAACCAGGGGACACAGTCTAAGGATAAGGGGGAAGCCATTTAGGACCGAGATGAGGAGGAATTTCTTCACCCAGAGAGTGGTGAACCTGTGGAATTATCTAGCACAAAGTTGTTGGAGCCAATTCACTAAATATATTCAAAAAGGAGTTAGATGTAGTCCTTGCTACTAGGGGGATCAAGGGGTATGGCGAGAAAGCAGGAATGGGGTACTGAAGTTGCATGTTCAGCCATGAACTCATTGAATGGCGATGCAGACTCGAAGGGCCAAATGGCCTACTCCTGCACCTATTTTCTATGTCTGTCTAAAGGAGCTGATGCCCTCAAGGAGAGATAGGGAGAAAAGTGGTAAGAGAAAAAAAAGTAAATACTAGAACTACCAGAAGCTATGTATAAAGAGAATAGATGAGTCCTTTTCTAAATGGAACAGGGTTTCATATTGATGTTGGTCTTGCGTGTATCTGTGTGTTGTGGTTGCGGTAGAGCGGGTGATCGTTTCACCAATGAACAGACTATTATACAGTTCCTTGAACCCTCTCTTGTGGCTATTCCTCGTGTGTGGGGCCCAATACTTCAGCCTGCAGCCATAAACATGTGAATATAACCGATGTGAATTAGCTGAAGTCTGCAGTATGATCTGTATGATATTTATTGACTGGTGGCGACCCCCTTTCCGTCCCACTTGGGAAATTGCCCGTGGTAGCGGCTTGGTGCCCCCGACAGCTTTCCCGGTGGGAAGCTTCTTGTGGCTGGGCTGCACGTCTGCCCTGAAAAAGGAGGGCCCACGGCCGCCAGTTCATTTTAATTGTCGGCCGACTGCCAGATCGATCCAACAATGGTGGCTACGGCTTCGGCCAGGCAGCCCGACAGCCCCTCTTGGGTACCGAGCCAATGGCCTGGCCACAACCCTCCCTGGTGGCCCAGTGTTTGCCACTAAAGTGGCTGCAGAGTTCACAGCAGCCCTCCCCTTTAACTGATGGGCAGGGACATTGTAACGCATCAGCACGGTGCTGATGACTCTAAGCGATGGTTGTTCCAACCCGTCCCTTTGGAATGCTGAAAGGGGAGGGGGAAAACGTGTTTGGTGGTAGCATCGTGCTGAGATGGCAGATATGGCAGAGGATGATCGTTGACTGTGGAGGCTGGTGGTTTGGAAGGTGAAGATAAAGTGGAACCCTATTTTGGCTCTGGAAGGGAGGGGAAGGGTTGAGAGCAGAAGTGCGGGAAATGGAAGAGACATGGTCGAGGGCCACGGTGGAGGGGAATCCTCGGTTGAGAAAAAGGGAAGACATATAGGAAACACTGGTATGGAAGATAGCATTGTCAGAACAATGGAGAAACTGGGAGAATGGAATAGAGTCTTGGAGGAAGCGGATTGGGAGGAAGTGTAGTCAAGCTAGCTGTGGGAGTCTGTGGGCTTATAATGAATGTTGGTCGATAGCTTATCCCCAGAAATGGAGACACAGAAGTCGAGGACGAGAAGAGTAAGAGTTGGTCCATGTGAAGGCAAGGGAGATGTGGAAATTGGAAGCAAAGTTGATGAAATTTTCCAGTTTGATAAAGCTATCCAGCCTAAGCCCACTTTCCTGCTCTTGGTCCCTAGCCTTGTTGGTTACGGCATTTCAAGTGCATATCCAAGTACTTTTTAAATGCAATGAGTGTTTCTGCCTCTACCGCCCCTTCAGGCAGTGAGTTCCAGACCCCCTAGGTGAAAAAAAATTCTCCTCAAATCCCCTCTAAACCTCCAATCACTTACTTTAAATCCATGCCTGCCCTCTGGTTATTGATCTCTCTGCTAAGGGGAATAGGTCCTTCTTACGCACTCTACCTAGGCCCCTTATAATTTTATACACTTCAATTAGGTCTCCCCTCAGCCTCCTCTGCTTCAAAAAAAACACCAGCCTATCCAAATTTTCCTCATAGCTAATATTTTCCAGTCCAGCCGACATCCTCGTAAATCTCCCTTGTATCCTCTCTCATGCAAACACATCCTTCCTGTAATATGATGACCAGAACTGCACACAGTACTCCAGCTGTGGCCCAACTAATGTTTTATACAGTTGAGGCATAACCTCCCTGATATATTCTGTGCTTCGGCCAATAAAGGCAAGTATCCTGTATGCCGCCTTAACTATCTTATCTACCTGTCCTGTTAACATCAGGGATCTGTGGACATGCACACCAAGGTGCCTCTGTTCCTCTACACTTCTCGATGTCCTACCATTTATTGTGTTGTCCCTTGCCTTGTTAGCCCTCCCCAAATGCATTACCCCTCATTTCTCTGGATTGAATTTCATTTGCCACTGTTTTGCCCACCTGACTAGTCCATTGATATCTTCCTGCAGTCTATAGCTTTCTTCTCTATTATTAACCACACGGCCAATTTTTGTATAATCTGCAAACTTCTTAATCATACCCTCTACATTCAAGTCCAAATCATTGATGTATACCATAAAGAGCAAGGAACCTAGTACTGAGCCCTGTAGAATCCCACTGGAAACAGCCTTAGTTACAAAAAACCTCATCGACCATTACCCTTTGCTTCCTGCCTCTGAGCCAATTTTGAATCCAACTTTGCCTTGGATCCCATGGGCTTTTAGTTAACCAGTATGCCTTGACCTTATCAAAAGCCTTGCTAAAATCCATATACACTACATCAAATGCACTACTCACATCAACCCTCCTTGTTTACCTCCTCAGAAAATTCAATCAAGTTAGTCAGACATGACCTCCCTTAACAAATCCATGCTGACTGGCCTTGATTAATTCGAGTTTTTTTAACTGAAGATTTATCCTGTCCCTCAGAATTTTTCCAATAATTTTCCCACCACCGAGTTTAGGCTGAACCTGACTGTTGCCACCTAGGTGTCACATTTGACCCTGAAATGAGCTTCTGACCACATGTCTACTGCATAACTAAAACCACCTATTTCCACCTCCATAACATTGTCCATTTCTGCCCCTGCCTCAGCATCATCTGCTGCTGAAACCTTCATCCATGCCTTTGTTACCTCTAGACTTGACTCTTCCAATGCACTCCTGGCTGGCCTCCCACATTTTACCCCCTGTAAACTTGAGGTCATCCAAAACATCCCAAGTCCTAACTCGCGCCAAGTCCTGTTCACCCATCACTCCTGTGCTCGCTGACCTACATTGGCTCCCTGTTAAGCAATGCTTCGATTTTCAAAATTATCATCCTTCTTTTCAAATCCCTCCATGGCCTCACCCCTCCATATCTCTCATCTCCTCCAGCCCCACAACCCCTTTGAGATATCTGTGACACCCGTTGATCATTACCCTTTGCTTTCTGTCACTGAGCCAATTTTGGATCCAATTTGTTATTTTCCCTTGGATGCGGGCCTTTTACTTTTTGACCAACCTGCCATATGGGACCTTGTCAAAGGCCTTGCTAACATTCATGTACATCAACTGCACTTCCCTCATCAACCCTCCTTGTTACCTCCTCCAAGAATTTAATCAAGTACATCAGACATGAGCTTCTCTTGACAAGTCCATGCTGACTGTCCTTGATTGATCTGCGATTTTCTAAATGGTGATTTGTACTGTTCCCCAGAATTTTTTACAACAACTTTCCCCCCACTGAGGTTTGGCTGACTGCCTGCAATTATTCGGTCTACCCTTTTCTCCCTTTTTAAACAATGGTCTTCCAGTCCTCTGGCACCACATCTGTAGGCAGAGAGGAATGGAAAATGATGGTCAGAGGCCATGCTATTTCCTTTCTTGCTTCTCTGAATAGCCTGAGATACGTTTCATCCGGGCCTGGGGATTTATCCACTTTCAAAGATGCTTAAACCCCTCAATACTTCCTCTCTCTCTCTTTATTTCATCTAATATTTCACACTCCTCCTCCCTGATTACAATGTCTGCATCGTCCCTCTCTTTTGTGAAAACAGACGCAAAGTATTCATAAAGAACCATACCCACATCTTTCGCCTCCACACACAAGTTATCTTTTTAAGAACGCAAGAAATAGGAACAAGAGTAGGCCATTTGGCCCCTCGACCCTGCTCCGCCATTTAATAAGATCATGGCCGATCTGATCCTGGGCTTGGCTCCACTTCTCTGCCCGCTCCCCATAACCTTTTATAGGCCATTTCTTTCTCTAGTTATCTTCTTGCTCTTAATGTATTTATAAAACATCTTTGGGTTTTCCTTGATTTGACTTCCCAATATTTTTTCATGCCCTCTCTTTTTGCTTTTCTAATTTCCTTTTTAATTCCACCCCTGCTTTTTATATACTCCTCTAGGGTTTCTGCCGTATTGAGCCCTTGGTATCTATCATTAGTTTCTCTCATTTTCTTTATCCTATCCTGTATGCACTTGACAACCAGGGGGCTCTAGATTTGTTAGTCCCACCCTTTTTCTTTAAGGAAACATACTTGCTCTGAACCCGTCACTATCTCCTCCCACTGCTCTGACACTGATTTAACTTCAAGTAGCTGTTTCTAGTCCACTTTGGCTAAATCACATCTTTGCTTAGTAAAATTAGCTTTTCCCCAATTGAGAACTTTTATTCCTGGTCTATCTTTGTCCTTTTCCATAACGACCCTAAATCTAACTTTATTAACACAAATTTTAGTATAATGCTCTGCCCTAACTTAGAGAGAAGAAAAAGATAACAATGATACCCATCCCATCAGGATTTTAGATGCTTCTATCAAATCACCCCATCATCTCTGCTGTTGTAACAAAAATGGCCCCAATTTTTCAAGTCGTTCATCGTATTTGTATTTCCTCATAGCTGGCAGCATCCTATGAACGTGGGCCGTACCTTCTCTCTTGCCTTTATATCCTTCCTATAGTGTCGTCCAAAACTACTCATCTATGGTATTACTCAGGTTTTGCATAGATTCACCATTATATCTTGACTTTCACATTCAATACGCTTGCCTTAATACGACTTAATTGACATTTGATAGCTTAATTCAGAACGAAAACCATACCTTGTAGTTCGTCCATTTTTGAGGGGTTAAACTTGTTCCGGTGTTTGTATTTCTAGCAGTGCCTAATACAGGACAGAAATGCAGAATTTATAGTGTTCACACTGTAAGCAGTTGTCTAACTGGAATATATGTCCTTGTGAAAACCGTTTTATTTCCAAGTTTTTGAGCAAATTGTAAATAAGCAATATTCTTCAGTGGATATATAATTCTTCAGCAAAATCCACGACTGGAATCACACAAGTCACAATCTCATCACTCTAGCTTATCCTAAGAAGAGGATCAATAGTAACCTTTCACTGAATGATTTTCTTTCAAAATAACACTTTGTGTTTAATGCCATGAGGAAAAAAATCTATCCTTTTGTGAAAGTCAAAAATGCATGATACACCGAGAAGAACAATAGCACTGGTGAGTTAACACGAACATACAGAAGAACCATTTTTTATCCCCTGTTACTGTGTAGATGTTAAAATGTTTCAGTAAGAATTTGGTTATTTGATAAATAATCACTTTTTTGTTGAGGATCCTGGTGGAGTCAGGCTGGAAGTTTAGGGGAAAAGATGAGTATGCCGGCAAGCAGTGATTTGGTGACAGAAAGGTTAGGTTTTAAAAGGCTGTAGATTGTTGGAGTCAAGGAGAATTGAGCGAGGTAAGAAGTTCCACTGCATTATGTATGAGTAGGAGACTGAGAAGTCTTGATTTCAGCATAACGAGGATGCAAGGAAATGTGTCGGATCGTCTGTTAGGAGCTAAGGAGGAACCAAAGAAGTTTGCTGAAGGTGAACTTAGCAGTTAAGTGTTGATTTAAATTCGAGAGCACCCAGAAAATTGTCTGTATCAGAACGCCACCATTCCCGGCCAGAATGAAGTTGATTGGATAATTGCTCTGTCAGTCATGCCAGGCGACCACACTGTTGTAAATGACTCGGATTGATTCTACACACAACTTGGATTATGTAACGATTGTGTTCCTAACACAGATGAGACTGCACACAGGGAGGTTAAAGTAACAGTGACCTCAGTCTTTATTAAGACACTCCAGTGTGAGTAACAGGCCTTAGGGGACGGCTTATATGCAGTGCTCCCAAGGGATGCTGGGATCCCTTGGGACTTCAGGGGATGCGCTCCCTGGTGGCGGAACATGGGAGTGCATGGTTTACAGATACACAACATCACTCCCGCCTGCCCCCCGCCGCAAAGTCAAAGTGAAAACTATTTACAAGGTGAGGCGGTCGGGAGTCTTTCTTTCCCTGGTGGACCGCCTCGGTACAAATGTCTGTTCTGGTGTGTTGGCTGTGCCCTTGCTGGGCTGGCGTCTTGTTGGCCCTGCAGCGCTGCTGGGTGAGCCTGGTCTTGCTGGGCTGTTAGGCATGATGGGTTCGATTTCCTAGTCCGGCATGGTGTCGTTGATCCTTTGGGTGTGTGTTGTGGGCTCGAAAAAGGTGGTGTCTGCTGTGGGTTATTCAGGGCAATCTGTGAACCACAGCCTCATTTGGTCCAGGTGCTTTCTGCAAATTTGTCCATTGTCTAGTTTGACTGCAAACACCCTACTTCCTTCTTTAGCTATCACCGTGCCCGCGATCTATTTGGGACCATGTCCATAGTTTAACACATACACAGGGTCATTCAGATCAATTTCCCGTGACACAGTGGCGCGACCAGCGTTTACATTTTGTTGTTGCTGCCGCCTGCTTTCTACCTGATCATGCAGGTTGGGGTGAACCAGCGAGAGTGTGGTTTTGAGTGTCCTTTTCATGAGTAGCTCAGCTGGGAGCACCTCTGAGTGGGGTCTTGTACTCGGAACAGGCGGGTTTGGAGTGAGCCTTCTGTGACTCGTTTGAGGCTCTGTTTGATTGTTTGTACTGCCCGCTCTGCCTGCCCATTGGAGGCTGGTTTAAACGGGGCCGAGGTGACATGTTTGATCCCATTGCGGGTCATGAATTTTTTAAATTCGGCATTGGTGAAACATGGCCCATTGTCACTGACTAGTATGTCAGACAGGCCGTGGGTGGCAAACATGGCCCTCAGGCTTTCGATGGTGGCGGTGGCGGTGCTTCTCGACATTATTTCACATTCAATCCATTTTGAAAAAGCATCCACCACCACCAGGAACATTTTACCGAGAAACGGGCCCGCATAGTTGACATGGATCCTCGACCATGGTCTGGAGGGCCAGGACCACAAACTTAGTGGTGCCTCTCTGGGCGTGTTGCTCAACTGAGCATACATGCTGCATTGCCGTAGACAGGACTCTAAGTCCGAGTCGATACTAGGCCACCACACGTGGTATCTGGCTATCGCTTTCATCATTACTATACCCGGTGTGCGCTGTGCAGATCCGAGATGAACGAGATCCCTGCCCTTTTTGGATAGCACTATGCGGTTACCCCACAACAGGCAGTCTGCCTGAATGGACAGCTTGTCCTTTCGCCGCTGGATTGGCTTGATTAGCTCTTGCATTTCAATGGGGATGCTGGCCCAGCTCCCATGCAGTACACTTTTTTTTTTACTAGGGACAGCAGAGGATCTTGGCTGGCCCAAGTCCTAATCTGGCAGGCCATGAAAGGTGATTTATCATTTTCAAATGCTTCCATGACCATCAACAAGTTTGCAGGCTGCGCCATTTCCACCTCCGTGGTGGGCAATGATAGCTGACTGAGAGCATCCGCACAGTTCTCGGTGCCTGGCTTGTGGCGGATGGTACAGTTATACGCTGATAGCGGGAGTGCCCACCTTTGTATGTGGGCTGAGGCATTAGTATTTATCCCCTTGTTTTCAGCGAAAAGGGATATGAGGGGCTTGTGATCGGTTTCCAGCTCAAATTTGAGGCCAAACAAGTACTGATGCATTTTCTTTACCCCGAACACACACACTAATGCCTCTTTCTCAATCATGCTGTAGGCCCTCTCAGCCTTAGACAAGCACCTGGAGGCATTGGCGACAGGTTGCAACTTCCCCACAACGTTAGATTGTTGTAATACACATCCGACTCCGTACGACGCGCATCACGTGCTAGCACAAGTCTTTTACACGGGTTATACAATACAAGCAGCTTGATGGAGCATAAAATGTTTCTGGCTTTCTCAAAAGCAATTACTTGTTTTTTTTCCCCATACCCAGTTCTCACCTTTATGCAATAACACATGTAAGGGCTCTAAGAAGGTGCTTAACCCCGGTCGGAAGTTATCAAAATAGTTGGAGTCCCAGGAACGACCACAGCACTGTGACTTTCTGTGGCCTGGGTGCGTTCCTGATAGCCACTGTCTTGGCGTCTGTGGGCCGAATGACGTCCGCCGCGATCTTTCTCCCCAAAAACTCCACTTTTGTTGCCATGAAGATGCATTTCGACCTCTTCAGCCGCAGCCCTACGCGATCCAGTCATTGAAGGACCTGCTTCAGGTTTTGTCGGTGCTCGACGGTGTCCCGACCCGTGACCAATATGTCATCCTGAAAAATCACCGTGCGTGGTACCGACTTGAGTAGGCTCTCCATGTTTCTCTGGAAGATCTCTGCAGCCGACCGAATTCCAAACGGGCATCTGTTGTAGATGAACAATCCCTTGTGCGTGTTGATGCAGGTGAGGCCCTTCGAAGACGACTCCAGCTCCTGTGTCATGTAGGCCGAAGTCAGGTCGAGCTTGGTGAACGTCTTGCCTCCTGCCAGCATCGCAAATACGTCGTCTGCCTTCGGTAGCGGGTATTGGTCCTGTAGCGAGAAACGATTAATAGTTACTTTATAATCGCCGCAAATCCTGACCGTGCCATCACTTTTGAGTACTGGAACAATCAGGCTGGCCCACTCGGTGAATTGCACTGGGGAGATGATGCCCTCACGTTGCAACCTGCCCAGCTCGATTTCCACTCTCCCTCATCATGTGAGGTACCCCTCACGCCTTGTGGTGAATGGATCGTGCCTCTGGGACCAAGTGAATCTGCACCTTCACCCTGGAAAAGTTTCCAATGCCTGGCTCAAAAAGGGAAGGAAATTTGTTGAGAACCTGGGTACATGAAGCCACATCGGCATGTGATAGAGCTCGGATGTCATCCCAGTTCCAGCAGATTTTGCCCAGCCAGCGCCTTCCAAACGTGGGACAATCCAGAGTGGCAGTTCATGCACCGTGGCCTCGTAGCTGACCTTGACCATGGCGCTGCCCAGGACAGTGATAAGCTCTTTGGTGTACGTTTTCAGTTTTGTATGGATGGGGGTCAGGGCTGGTCTGAGTGCCTTGTTGCACCAGTCTTTTTACTCATGATGGATTGGCTAGCGCCAGTGTCCAGTTCCATGGCCACGGGTAAGCCATTCAATTTTACATTTAGCATTATAGGTGGACATTTTGTCTCTCATGTGTGCACCCTGTGTACTTCAGCATCTGCCTCCTCTCTCTCAGGCTTGAAATTGCTTTGATCCACCATGGACCGATATTCCTCTGCCACGTGGTGGTTAGCAGGTTTTGCAGAGCTTGCAGCTCATCTGCAAGCTCGTTGGAGGTGCCCGATTGTTCCATAGCTCTTGCAAACATACCCTTTGAAGTCGCATGAATAGGCTGAATAGAAGCCTCCACAACGCCAACAAGGTGTGAATTGCCTTGCATTCATCCTTTGTTGTGGACTCTGAGTCATCTGTGTCACCTGAGGCCTGCTCGCAGTTGCAGACTCATGGGCTCTGCCCTGTACATTTCTGCTCGCAAACACAGTTCCAGTTAATTTATGAACATTGCTAGCACTTGTGTGCTGAGAGATTTGTTTGGTGTTATCATTAGTGGTCATAAATGCCTGTGCTATCGCAATGGCCTTGTCTCTGTAGTGAAAAGTTTTCGTAGGCAATGCCCAGTACAAAAAAGTCTCTGAGCATTTTCTCCAAGTAGCCATCAAACTCATTGTCCTGCAAGTCACCTTAGCCCGGCGACGTAGCTCGCCACTTCCTGACCTTCAGATCGCTGGCACGTGTCGAACCGATACCTCGCCATCAGCATGCTCTCCCTCGGGTTAAGATGCTCCCGAACCAGTGTACATAGCTCCTCATAAGACTTATCTGTGGGTTTCACCGGAGCCAGAAGATTCTTCATGAGGCTGTAGGTCGGTGCCCTGCAGACCGTGAGGAGGAGCGCTCTCCTTTTTGCAGTGCTTCCTTCTCCGTCCAGCTCGTTGGCTACAAAGTACTGGTCTAGCCGTTCGACATAGGCTTCCCAGTCCTCACCCTCCGAGAACTTCTCCAGGATGCCCACAGTTTGCCTCATCTTTGCATTGGATTCGTATACTCATCGCCAATTATTGTGTTCCTAACACAGATGAGACTGCACACAGTGAGGTTAAAGTAACAGTGACCTCAGTCTTTATTAAGACACTCCAGAGTGAGGAACAGGCCTTAAGGACCGGCTTATATACAGTGCTCCCAAGGTATGCTTGGATCCCTTGGGACTTCAGGGGATACACTCCTTGGTGGCGGAACATGGGAGTGCATGCTTTACAGTTACACAACAGTAACTATCCTCCATTCACTGATATTTTTACTGGAGAAATCACCATGCTTTATCAACAACTTGTATTTATATAGCATCTTAAACATAGTGAAACGTCCCATGGCGCTTCACAGGAGTATGAAACACACAAATTTGACATCGAGCCACATGAGAAATTAGGACATGTGACCAAAAGTTTGGTCAAAGAGGTAGGTGTTGAATGTTTTGAAGGAGGAAAAGGAGGTAGAGAGGCAGACAGATTTAGGCAGGAAATTCCAGAGCTTAGGGTCTAAGCAAAAGAAGGCACGGCCATCAATGGTTGTGATTATAATCAGGGATGCTCAAGAGGGTAGAATTAGAGGAGCACAGACATTTCTCGGGTGGGGTTGTGAGGCTGGAGGAGATTACAGAGATAGGGAGGGGCGAGGCCATGGAGCGACTTGATAACGAGGATGAGAATTTTGAAATTGAGGCGTTGCTTAACCAGGAGGCAATGTAGGTCAGTGAGCACAGGGGTGATGGGTGAGCGGGACGAGTTTTGGATGACCTCTAGTTTACGTAGGTAGAATGTGGGATGGTATTGGAATAGTCAAGTCTAGAGGTAACAAAGGCACGGATGAGCTGAGGCAAAGGCAGAGACGGACGATGTTACGGAGGTGGAAATAGGCGGCCTTATTTATGCTGTGGATATGTGGTTGAAAGCTTGTTTCAAGGTCAAATATGACACAAGGTTGCGAACAGTCTGGTTTAGCTTCGGCCAGAAGTTGGGAAGAGGGATGGAGTCAGTGGCTAGGGAACGGAGTTTGTGGCTGGGACCGAATACAATGGCTTCGGTCTTCCCAATATTCAATTGGAGAAAACTTCTACTCCATCCAGAACTGCATGTCGGACAAGCAGTCTGACAATTTAGAGACCAAGGAGGGGTCGAGAGAGGTGGAAATGAGGTAGAGCTGGGTGTCGTCAGCGTGCATGGAAGGATGTTTCCAGTGAGGTTGCGCAGGGCTCCATACTGGGACCTTTGCTTTTTGTGGTATATATCAACGATTTAGATTTGAATATAGGGAGTGTGATTAAGAAGTTTGCAGACGACTCTAAAATTGGCTGTGTGGTTGATAATGAAGAGGAAAGTCACGGGCTGCAGGAGGATAGCAATCTACTGGTCAGGTGGGCAAATCAGAGGCAAATGGAATTTAATTCAGAGAAGTGTGAGGTGAGGCACTTTGTGAGGGCTAATAAGGAAAGGGTGTACAGATTAAGCGGTAGGCCACTTAATAGTGTAGATGAACAAAGGGATCTTGGAGTGCTTGTCCACAGGTCCCTGAAAGTAGCAGGCCAGGTGGTTAAGTAGGCATACGGAATGCTTGCCCTTATTGGCCGAGACATAGAATATAAGAGCAGGGAGGTTATGCTTAAATTGTATAATACTTTGGTTAGACCACAGGTGGAGTATTGCGTGGAGTTCTGGTCGCTGTATTTTAGGAAAGGCGTGACTGCACTAGAGAGGGTGCAGAGGAGATTTACTAGGATGCTGCCTGGAATGGAGAATCTTAGTTATGAAGACAGATTGGATAGGCTGGGTTTGTTCTCTTTGGAACAGAGAAGGTTGAGAGGAGATCTCATTGAGGTGTACAAAATATTGAGGGGCCTAGACATAGTGGATAGTGAGGATCTATTTTCATTGGTGGCAGGATCTATTATGAGGGGGCATGGTTTTAAGCTGTTTGGTGGAAGGTTTAGAGGGGATTTGAGGGGGTCTTCTTTACACAGAGGGTTGTGGGGATCTGGAACTCACTGCCTGGAAGAGTGGTGGATGCAGAAACCTTCACCACTTTTAAGAGATGGTTGGATGGGCACTTGAAGTGCAGTAACCTGCAGGGTTATGGACCTAGAGCTGGTAGTTGGGATTAGACTGGATGACCTTTTGTTGGACGGAGCAGATATAATGGTAAGTACTGCAGGGAATAGAATACGGCCAGAGTGATCTCCTGGACTAGTTTCGATCATCTGGATGGGTCAGAGAGGAATTTTCCCAGAATAGAATACGGCCAGAGTGATCTCCTGGACTAGTTTCGATCATCTGGATGGGTCAGAGAGGAATTTTCCCAGACTTATTTCTCCCTAAATTGGCCTGGGTTTTTAATCTGCTTTTTGCCTCTCCCAGGAGATCACATGGCTCCGGTTGGGGTGGAGTGTAGGATGTTTTAGTATAAGGGGTGTCGCAATTGTGGTGAGGCAGATTGGTTGGGCTGGGTGCTCTTTGCCTATCTGTCATTATTCATGGGTTTATATGTAACGTTTAGGGCTGCTGACCAAGGACCATGTGGCTCTTTGTCGGCCCCGCAGACACGATGGGCCGGAATGGCCTCCTCCTGCGCTGTAAGATTCTATGTACAGTAGACACTTCCAGTCGCTGGAGAAATATCACCAACGATGCCTCCGCCAGATCCTACAAATCCGCTGGGAGGACAGACGCACCAACATTGGCGTCCTCGACCAGGCCAACATTCCTAGCATTGAAGCACTGACCACACTTGAGCAGCTCCACTGGGCAGGCCACATCGTTCACATGCCAGCACTCTACTTGGAACTCCTTCATGGCAAACGAGCCAAAGGTGGGCAGAGGAAACGTTACTAGGGCACCCTCAAAGCCTCCCTGATAAAGTGCAACATCCCCACCGACACCCGGGAGTCCCTGGCCAAAGACCACCCTAAGTGGAGGAAGTGCATCAGGGAGGGCGCTGAGCACCTCTGTTCTCATCACTGAGAGCATGCAGAAATCAAGCGCAGGCAGCGGAAAGAGCGTGCAAAAAATCTGTCCCACTGTCGTTTACCCTCAACGACTATCTGTTCCACCTGTGACAGGGACTGTGGCTCTTGTTCATCCACCTAAGGACTCATTCTAAGAGTGGAAGCAAGTCTTCCTCGATTCCGAGGGACTGCCTATGATGATTATCTATTCTGCTAGTTGCAAACTCAAAAAAAATTCTAACCGATTTTGTCAAACATGATTTCCCTTTCATAAATCCATGTTGACTTTGCCCAATCCTATTATTATTTTCTAAGTGCCTTGTTTCCATGTCCTTCATAATATATTCTAACATTTTCCCTACTCCTGAACTGGTCTGCAGTTCCCCCTTTTCTCTCTCTCTCCTTTCTTAAATAGAGAGTTTACATTTGCTACCTTCCAATCTGCAGGAACCGTTCTAGAATCTATGGAATTTTGAAAGATGACAACCAATGCATCCACTATCTCTATGGCCACCTCTTTCAAAACCCTAGGATGTAGGCATCAGGTCCAGGGGATTTATTGGCTTTCAGTCCCATTAATTTCTCCAGTACTATTTTTTTTAAGAATACTAATTTTTTTTCAGTTCCTCGCTCTCGCTCGACCCTTGGTTTTTCCATTATTTCTGGGAGGGTTTTTTGCATTTTCTTCCATGAAGACAGACCCTGTATTTGTTTAATTTCTCTGCCATTTCATTATTCCCTTTTATAGTTTCTCCTGTCTCAGCCTGTAATGCTAATCTTTTCCTTTTTACATATCTAATAGATGCTTTGTCAGTCTGTTTTAACGTCCCTCGCTAGTTTACTCTCCTATTCTATTTTCCCTTTCTTTATCAATTTTTTTGGTCCTGCTTTGCTGAATTCTAAATTCCTCCCAGCTCTCAGGCTTACTGTTCTTTTTTGCAACATTACAATCCTCTTCCTTTGATCTAATACTATCTTTGACTTCTCTTGTGAGCCACGGTTGGACCACTTTTCTTGTGGAGTTTTTGTGCATTAAAGGAATGTATATTTGTTGTAAATTATGTATTAATTCTTTAACTGTCAGCCGTTATGTTTTATCTAATGTCCATGTAACGTTTTTGTTAATATGGTGTCAAACATTGAAACCTTTATTTTCAACACTTTCCGTTCTTGGGCAGATTTGTGTGGACCTTTAGAAGTGGCTTAGTGAGTTGCAGTGAATTGTGTGACATAACAGTAAACCCCCACAATGGTGATGAGTGTGAATGGGATGGGTTGGGCATTGTAGGAATGCTTTATGGTGTTGCAGGATGGTGCCAAACTGGTGCAACATGTGGCAGCCAGGGTGTGCAGCATCAAGTGAAGTAAGTTTGACCATGGTGAGACCATCTCTGGCGTCCTGGGCAGCAATGTGGTCGGGTGCTGTGATGCCTTCTGGCCTGTGCAGCATCAGTTGATTGTGAAGAAGGTTGGCGGTGTTGGTGCTTCTGGTGCTGCTGGTGTTGGGACTGAGCTTGGTGAGATTCTGAGAGCCAAGGTGAGAGAGTATAAAGAGCACTCGTTCTCCTGGAATAGATGGCAGGTGAAGTAGAGACAACAAGCGATCTGTCAATGGTAAGAGAGGTAATTAGGCCTGACTGGATGGAGACTTGTGCAAAGACTTGCAACATGGTGAATCTGTTGTGGAAATGCAGTGAGGAAAGGCTTGTGGCTGAGGGAAGCTATCTCTAAGGTGGGAGCTTTTACTTAACATTTGAAGCTGTCAGCTCATCGGGTGATTCAATGGCTACTGAACCCCCACCTCCGCTTCACAGACACAGTCTACCAAATATGCCTGAAACCCATGGCGAGCTATCAAATTCAAAAGATGCATTTAAAACCATTGTTAAGTGGCTAAAACAAGTTATTAATCATTGGCTCCCCTGCCCCTATCCGAGTCTGCGCAACGCAGTAAATCTTCTGTTACTAAATGAACAAAATGATTGATCGATTTATATTGAAAGTACATGTGGCTGTTTGGCAGAGCGGCTCGAGTCTGCAGGGCCCCCAACATGAGAGGTGTTCTCTTTTTAGTGTGTTGAGTACGGGAGCCTGAGGATTCACAAGGCCTGAACTACAATCGCATGGCATTACCTGGAGTCTTCTGCTCCGGGATCCATTCCCATGGGTACCAGGAGCGGAAAGACACAGCCCCAGTCTCATTCTTTCTTCAGTAAAAGAGTCATCGAGATGAACAACCATGATTTGACTTAGACTAATGTGCAACTGGAGCTTCGGGGGAACCAGTAGATGTCGTGTATTTGGATCTCCAGAAGGCATTCGATAAGGTGCCGCAAAAGGTTACTGCAAAAGATAAAAGTTCACTGGGTTGGGGGTAATATATTAGCATGGATTGAGGATTGACTAACCAACAGAAAACAGAGAGTCAGGATAAACGCTCTACTTGGTACTTCTACATGACAAGCAAGCCCCAGGTGGGCAGAGGAAACATTTCAAGGACACCCTCAAAGCTTCCTTGATAAAGTGCGACATCCCCACTGGCATCTGGGAATCCCTGGCCCAAGACCGCCCTAAGTTGAGGAAGAGCATCTGGGAGGGTGCTGAGCATCCCTAGTCTCGTTGCCAAGAGCATGCAGAAACCAAGCGCGGACAGCGGAAGGGGAGTGCGGCAAATCAGACTCCCCACCCACCCTTTCCTTCAAACATTGTCTCTCCCACCTGTGACAGAGACTGTACAGTCACCTGAGAACTCTCGTTTAGAATAGAAGCAAGTTCTCAATTTCAAGGAACCGCCTATGATGATGACTGCAGGAAATTAAAAAATATATAATTGCAATACATTTCCAAACAATATTTTCCAATATTACTAATTACATGTCCAGTACGAGATAGATATCAAAAATAATGGTTCTCTCCACTCCCGGTACCCAGAGTACAACGGTAGGTGCGTTGTCATCGCCATCTTAGACACGGAAGTGGATGCCGGAGCACAAGGACTCCAGGTAATGCCATTGTAGTTCAGGTCTTGCAAAGCCTCAGACTCCCATACTCAGCACATTAAAAAGAGAGGGTCTTTCGTGTCAGAGGCCCTACAGACTCGACCATGTAGACTTTCAGTACAACATGTAATAAATTATTTCATTCATTTAATAACGAGATTTTACTATTTTACACTAGATTTTGTGTATTTAAGATAGTATCTGACTACTAACTGAATTTATGTTTATGCAATTTTCCCTCTAATTTTTTTTCTGTGCGCGATCCCTTTTATATTTGCAGGAGCTGGTGAGCGGCCTGCACGGGACCTTGCGATTAGTGTGCGTGCGCCTCAGAGGGGGGGGGGGCGGGGAACATTGGTGTGCAGATCTCAACAGCTCACTAAAACTTCTCCAGCCCAAATAATTGCCCACCCCTCCTCTAAATAAATGGTACTTTTTAAAAAAAAATTACAATTTGTAGGTAAACTTCTTTGAGTACCCCACCTGCCTACATGGTGAAAGATAGTCATTGACACACTATTGAATTCATTGGGGATCATTTTAACCAAACCTGTCTGGCGGAAACTGAGGGGATCGGATTGGCCGCCATTTTACATAACCCGTTTAGAAATGAACATTGTGGGCAGGGTGTAAAACTGGGGGACGCACTGATCCTGTCAGTTTCACGTTAGATAGGTTAGATCAAAATTACCCCCATTGTGTCAGTCACTGGGTAAAACAGTAGCCTATACAAGTGAATGGCACGCTTTATATTGTTGGTAAATGAATGCTTTCTAACCCACAAAAGTACATTGCTGTAGTATTTAATTTTATAAAGGATTATAGTTCTCGGAATTATCGGCTGAATTTGAGATTGGAGTTTCCTCGTGAACATTATGCTGTTAAGGATTTATTCCAAACTGTGTTGGCCTGCAGCTGCTGACTTCATCGGTCACGCCAAGCGTCACAATGAATTTGTACAAATCTGGCCATGACTGAGCTACCAGACCCCAATTTCCTGGTGGCTTTTTGTATCTTCTGAAACAAAAGTAGCAATTGTATCTGTGTTCATTTATTTGGATGCATAGGCACAGGAAGGGTGGTGGGTAGTTGTATGCGTTGTATAGATGTCTTACCATTAATCAATTGTGCTATTCTGTTCTGCCAATTCTTCAAGTTGCAAAAATGTCCGTAACTCCCCATACAACCCTTTGGCTGTTCATATAAGTTCTGTCATGCCACATTATCACCAGAAACTGATGAGTAACACTCTGGTAAGAATGGAAGGTAAACCAAGCATAAAGGACAGCTTTTATAGCTAAGACGATGGGCACATTCACCTTAGTAAATCCCAGTGGGCTTTCTGCCAGAATTCTGTCGAGCACTGTTGCTGAGTGCATTGGATTCTGAGAAAATGGGCATTACGGATTCCAGCTCAACACAAGCTGCTGGTGCGGAGTCCTTTTTCTTGATAATTCTGCC
Source organism: Pristiophorus japonicus (assembly GCF_044704955.1). NCBI lineage: Eukaryota > Metazoa > Chordata > Chondrichthyes > Pristiophoridae > Pristiophorus > Pristiophorus japonicus. The sequence goes on from NC_091978.1 coordinate 331,502,516, forward strand.
ACCTAGTTTTGTATTGTATTGCAGTAATTGCTTTAGGAACTGCTATGAGAAAGTGCACTGAATGTAAAAACGGCAGAGGTAGCTTTCAGAGGTGTATTAGGTATTTGAAATGCTGGCAGTGAAGATGGATGGCTAATGCTGCACACCATATACTGCATCAATCCTGTCACTTTTTTTTTTGGGTGAAAATTATGATTACTGAAGGTGTTAAATGATTTTCTGAGTGCAGCATTTCAGAGTGGAGAGCCAGACATTTATCTTGAAGCCGTCTCAAAATCGGATTGTGGAGACTGGATTGCAGCACTCCGAGAAGCAATCTCTGAAGGTTTGCAAAGGAGAATTGCACACTTCCAGCAACTCATCATGGAAATCAAAGAGAATGCAAGTCCAGATGGGACCCATCAGATTCTTCCTCTACCACAGATACAATCGCCACTGATAAGTAAGATTTACATTGCATGAAACTCTTTGTGATTAAGAATCATTTAAACCCTCTGAAGACCTTAAGGCTACATTTATGGTTTGATTGATGATTGGATTAAAATTAAATTGAAAATTACAATACTATCGTTCTGCATAAAGATTATTTTTGATTAAATTAAATGGAATAAATCATAAACGTGTGTAAAATTATTTTTGTTTATTTTAATGATGTTTGGCCCACAGTACTTGAATTATGCAAATAGTATGAGCATGCTATCTGTCATTGTATCAGAATAGTAGTTGACTATAGCATTTTTTAAGTGTAATTTGTTGCAATTCCAGCTGAAAACGTTGCTAAAAAAATTAGAATAATTTAATTAGATGTCTGTTTTAGAATAATTAACCCCCTCATTGCTGTCTGATGTTTACATTGGGGAAAAAAGTTTGCACTTCGGTCATTTAGCCCTGAATAATGAGGTGTTGTATTTGAAGTTTACTTCAGTTTACGACCTAGGTTGATTTTATATTGTATGGTATTTGTTCAAAAATAGTTACAGGTTTACACTGCAGTAAGGGTTTTGTCGCATCTACACAACTTTTTCTGTTAGTACAAATTCTAATAAAACTTTTTTTTGAAGTTACAGAGGCACAACTTCTCTTCCTCTAGGCCTACTCTTCTGGACAAGTGCCAGCTTTCCGAGAGGCATCTCTGTGTTGTCATCTCTGGTCCTTGATTCTAGTTTTGTAATAGACTGTGGTGAGGACAGAGACAGTGGACTCACTGTTGTACCTGTCACCATTCACAGAGCATGTGGTCTGGTGAGACCCATTAAAGTGTAAGTTTGCAGCTCTAAAATTACAACATCATTTTCCATTACTTATTTTAATACGTTTTTAAACAAAATATAGCATTTAGAGTGATAGAATATAAAATGGATGTTTTTTAAAAATTAAGGCTAGCTGTTGTAGCATTACTGTTGAATTGGGTTTGTTCTGGCATTAGATTACCCTACCACTATGCTCCATTAAAGATAGCTAAGCAAAAAAACGTGGTGGTGGGAAGAAAATCATGTTTATGTTTGGAATACTTTTGCAAGTGATGCACAAACACAAGAAATTTCTGTTTTTGCCATGAAGGCCTTTTCCCGCATTGACTTCTTGTCAGAAATTCTTAAAAAAATGATTGGCTGCTCACTGCAGCTTTTTTTAGTGAAGGTAGGAAGAAGCCATTTATGCATAGAGTTGGCACGTTTCACAATATGCTGTACATACTCACCCCGGATGGCATAAGAGCTTATGGTTTTCTTAACTGTGGGAGGAGAAAAAGTAATTGATAAGTTCTTTGTTCCCATTGATCTACAGGTATTGGAAAAGTTCCATTTGAACCTAAGCTGGAATTCAGTCTTGGTAAGATTAGACACACAATTCTCTCATTGTCACCATTTTTAAGGCATAAATAATATCGTATGTGATGTGTTCAAATTTGTCTTCAATTTTTAATAGATTTAACAATCTCTCAAATAGATACTGTGTAACAGTGAATTATTACCCTGAAGTTTGTAACCCAGCAGTTTCAATAATGTACATGGTTGCAATATGCTTATGCATTTTTTATAGAGCATGTCTTGGCAAGTGTTACAATATGAGACATGATTGCTATACTTGCAAGAAGTATCAGGCAAAATATTCTGTGCATTTGTAAGCTATGTCTTTGTTAGACCAGTAATGCCCAGCACCTCTGACCTCCTGGAGCTGTTACATACCTTGAGATATTGAAATAACATGTGGTGCATTTGTTTACATATGTCCCAACAGTCATGACGCTTCCAAAAGTAACACATTGTGTTGACCACTTTGATATGATAACAGGCACCGTTACCTCTGATGTCCCCCAAGGCTTCATCCTATTCTATTCTCATCTACATGCTACCCCTCTGCAATATCATCTGAAAACACAGCATCAGTTTCCACATGTATGCTGACGGCACCTAGCTCTACCTCACCACCATCTCTCTTTACCTCTCCACTGTATCTAAATTGTCAGACTGCGTGCCTGACATCCAGTACTGGATGAGCAGAAATTTCATCCTACTAAATATTTGGGAAGACCAAAGCCATTGTCCTCAGTGCTCACCACAAACTCCGTTCCCTAGGCACCGAGTCCAACCCTCTCCCTGGAAACCATCTGAGGCTGAACCAGACCGTTCGCAACCTTGGTGTTGTATTTGACCCACACATCTGCGCCATCATTAAGACTGCCTATTTCCACCTCCGTAACATCACTTGACTCCGCCCCTGCCTCAGCTCATCTGCTGCTGAAACCCTCATCCATACAACCTCTGCAACCTCCTCCAGCCCTATATCCCTTCGGGATATCTGTGCTGCTTCAATTCTGGCCTCTTGCACATTCCCGATTTTTTTTTTTAATTGCTCCACCATTGGTGGTCATGCCTTCAGCTGCCAACACCGCAAGCTTGGGCATTCCCTCCCTAAACCTCTCCACCTCTCTGTCTCTCTTTCCTTCTTAAAACCTAGCTCTTTGACCAAGCTTTTGGTCATCTGTCCTAATATCTCCTTATGTGACTTGGTATCAAATTTTGTTTGATAACACTCTTATGAAGCACCTTGGAACATTTTACTACATTAAAGGGGCTATATAAATACAAGTTGTTGTTGTTGTTGATATATAAAATGTTATATAAATGCATTTTATTTCATTCCATTTAATTTATGTATATGACAATAACAAACCTTTCTCATTTAAAGTAATTAAAATAACGTGTACATAATACTTTAGTTAAGAGAATCTCATGTTGCATGGCTAAAAAAAATTAATTTCCTGAATCTAAAATTAAAACCAGAGAAGGCAGAGAGCTTCTCGTATCTTCAGTGCTTTGATAGTCAATCAGTAGGGCAGGAATTGGCCCTTGCATATCCCTTTTCCATGTAGAAAACGGGCGCAAAAAGGATCAACTAAAGAGCGCAATGTCCTGCGCCCGGTCTATTATGGGCACCGTCACATTGGTAAAGGCAGCTTTGCAGACGTCCTGGATAGCCACCTAAAACAGGCATTAGGCGTCTTATAATTTATCTATAAATATAATAGTCGTTCTTTGTCTGTCCGGGGCTGGGAGCATGTCGTCTGGACTGAGTGACAAGTTGCACCGACCAATGGGCAATCAGGGCCCGCCCAGCCTCGTAACCAATCAGGGCGGGGAGCAATGGGTCTGCTGCAGAGCTCTGAGGAGCGCGTGGCGGGAGCGGTGGGTGTGAGAGAAAGAGGGAGAGGGTGCGAGGGAAGACATCAGCGTTGATTCTATAGACAATAAAGATAACAGTCTAAACAAGTACTGTGCAATAAAAATACTTAATTTGACTGCAACTGTTTTGCAGGTCCCTGCTCATCCTAAATTATTAAAAAGTGCTTCAACCACACAGGCCTTAGCTTCTGAATCTTATGTTTTACACCCCTGTACTAGGTACTCTGATACAGTTCATTATACAGTGCTTAAATGCAGAAATGTGCCTCTGCACAAAAATATAGCTGTAATGACCATATTAATATGTTTTAAGAAGGAGATACTCATGGAATGAGCCATGCAGAAGGTGACTGACACCTTGCCTTGTAAGAGGGCTGTTATGTAACTGCAGCTTTGATTAGAAACAGCCTCTTTTGTTAATTTAACTGTTTCTTAATCCATCGCATCACCTGTCCATTAAAAGTTGAGCAGCCAGCTGCTGTCTTTTCATCTTATTAGTACAAGGCAGTTATTTCTGTAGGTCAGACAGAGCTGTGTCGACTTTCATAGCATTTAGCTGCTGCTGAATCTCACAGGCTGCTGTTAGCTGTGGTGCTTTGCGACCCTTTGCATTCAAGGATAATTTTTTTATATCTCTGCACCATTCATTAGGTGCAATATTTCAATATTTATGATCCTGTGTTCTATGGTATACCAACCACCATTTATCAGCTATAAGCAGCAGCGGTGGCCACCCCTAATAAGGATAAATGTTCTGGTGAAGGCAGGAAGAGATAATACAGGAGAATATTGCTTTTTGAGAGACAAATTATGGCGCAACTCGACAGCAAATTGGTTTCGTCAATTCATGCCCTTTCTCTACTATTGCCATCCTGTGTGGTATTTTAACTCCACCACTGTTACTTAACAGGATTAATACTTCAGGGCAAACTTGCTTCTTGTGCTGTGTTCTATATTTTTTTCCGAACAAATATAAATGATCAATTATAAAGTTGCTTCAATGTGGCATCTGTGAATTTTCCCTTGCCATCCCAGTTGTTTTTGTTTTTGTTCCCATTTTCCCCTCTCCAACCACATCTGACATTGCCAAGAGTAAGATACCTGTGCTAGCATTGAGAAAGAACATAACATTGACAAAGTTATTTGAGCTGACTTAATGACAGTTATGGGAAAACTTTATGCTGATGCAAAAAGAGATTTAATCACTGCTGTAACTAGTGAGGGAAATTTAAGGAACATGTTGGTTCTATTTACAGTTATTAGGGAGGTAGGTGCTCAGGTGAGTGCAATTTTTAGTTGTTAGTATCAACCTATTTGTGCAATTACTGTCCCCATCCCCATTGAGCTTTTTTTTTAAATGATTTCTGAAGAGAGTTTGTATAGGACATGGCTAAAATGCTAGTTGTTTAAATCATCAAGCACAATTTGTGTGCTGCCTCTCTCCTAATTACCAGCAAACATAAAGAAATTAAGAAAGGCTATAAATTTATAACTTATCTCTTACGATGGAAAAAGTGCAGATTAAGTGAATGAAAATGTATCCATGCACACTCTTGGCTGGTAGCAAAATACAAATTAAAATGCAGGGGAGAAAAGTTAATGACTTTATTTTTAATATTGGCTGCAGAAAGCTCGAGTAATCAAGACAGCCACTGGTAATATGAGCCATAATCGTCCTTTTAGTGGAAAATATGGCCAATAAGTTTGCAGCTGTCATTTAAATTGGTTCCACTCAAATGTTTGCCACCATCCCAGAAGCATATTACGTTTCAACACATCCTCTCCTATGCATTATACAGTGTGCACTAAATAAGTCACTTATGAAGCCATTTTTATAACCACACTGCTTTATCTTCTTTTAGACGTGAAGTTTTTGAACATTGCTTCAGATTTCTTTGCAGTTCCGTACTGAATTTAAAGAGTACTCCGATGCATATTCACTTACTAAACTATTGGGCTCAATTTTCCCCAGTACTGTTTTTTGGCATATTGCAAGATTTACACCTGTTTTTTTTTTTTTTTTTTGGGCCCCACTACTCCCCCAAAAAAACTTGCAAGTTTCCCCATTCTAATTTTTGAAATTTCCGCTGTGCAGCCTGTCCTTTAGCTTCAGGGGGTGGAGCCTAATGTCTGCACTGAAAAAACAATGCCCACCCTTCTGTGCATGCGCGGGGAAAAAATATGTTTTTTTACGTAACTGCTATGGGTGCACATGCCCAGTACAGCTCCCGGTCTGCATTCAGCCATTTTTTGAAGAGCCAGTTGTGTGGGAGAACTTTAATTCACAGTGGAAAAATCAATATGCAACATGGCTTAAGGACCAAGAATTTCTCTCAGGACGAAGTGGAGGCACTGGTTACATTAATTGAGGCCGGATGGCACGAGCTGGACACCAGCAGAGGTCGCACAAACATTTCACCAAAAGAAATGAAGAAACGCTGGAACCAACTTGCAGAAGATTACTGTGTAAGGTGACCACTTCGAGGTCTGGAGGCCAGTGCAAAAAGAAGTGGCAGGACCTTGGTCAAGTAGTTAGTGTAAGTAATATTTTCATTTATTCACTGGAATTGTAAATGTGACCATCTGTATATGTCCCACCCAGCAGAAAGACACCCGCTCTAAAAAGTTACATTTTCATCTTTGCAGAGAAAGGTGGCGCACAACAAAAGGGAAAGAACTCGAACAGAAGGAGGCCTGGCAAATCTAAACCCACTGACATCCTTGGAAAACAGGGTTGCTGCTTTGATGGGTCCTGCCTGGTTGAAAGCTTGGCCCACACTCTAGGGAGAGGGTACGTCCTGCAAATTCCACAATCTGACTTTTCTAAATATATAGGGCCCAAGTTTCCACATGATTCGCGCCTGATTTTTAGGAGCAACTGGTGGAGAATGGACTATTTTAGAAATCACAATTCTCCACATTTTTTTTTCTGCAGTTCTAGTCAGGTAGAACAGTTCTAGTGTAGGACAGTTCTAGTGTAGGACAGTTCTAGTGTAGAACAGTTCTAGTGTAGAACAGTTCTAGTGTAGAACAGTTCTAGTTTAGAACAGAATTTTTTCTTCAAAAGGGGGTGTGTCCGGCCACTGACGCCTGATTTGAAAGTTTCCACAGTGAAAATGTACTCCAAACTAAAGTAGAATGGAGACAGTGAAGATTTTTGTAGAACTGAAAAAACCTGTACTACACATTAAAAAAAATCAGGCGCAGGTTACAAATTAGGCGTCCAGAACGAGGCGGGGGGGGGGGAAGGGAACTCATTAAATTCGACAATAAATCCTTATTTATACTTCTACAAATTTTATACAAATAAATCCAACCTGAATAAACATTTATAAGCCAAGAAAAGATTAAATAAACTATCTTCCTACCTATGTGAAAGTGCTTCAGCCAGGGAGAATTCTGCAGCCGTTCGTGCCGCTAGGGGGGAGGGGGGAGGGGGGAGAAAAGAAAGCCGTTCGTGTCAGAGAGAGAGAGAGAGAGACAGACAGACTCACTCACTCACTCACTCACTCACTCACTCACTCACTCACTCACTCACTCACTCACTCACTCACGGCGGGAGCTGGGGTCGGGTCTGGTCGGCGGAGTGGAGGGTCTTGTCGGGGGCGGGGAGCAGGAGTTGGCCGTGGGAGGAGCCTCATTCACGCAGTCCCAGTGAGGCCATTCAGCCAGGGCTAGGGGCTGCGTGCTTCGGGCCCCTCCCACACAGTTCGGCGCCTGGAGCTACTGCACTTGCGTACCCACTGTAGCGCGCATGTGCAGAGATCCCGGCACTGTTTTCAGCACCGGGACCTGGCTCCGCCCCCCCCCCCCACAGCTCGTGCTGGCTGCGCCGAGGGCCAGAGGACCTGTAAGTAGGTGGAGAATACCGAGGATTTTTTTAGGCGCGAAAAACGGGTGCCCAGCTCGAAGGGGCACCCGTTTTTTTTTCTTGTGGAAACTTGGGCCCATAGTACCGTGCGGGTTAGCCATGCTTCGGTGCGTGGGGATGTCTCCGTCAGTTACACTTCGGTTGGTGCAATGTGCTATCATTCATCGTGGTCCTTCAAATGAACCTGCTGCCTGCACTGTGTGAGCCTACTCATGCCACCCTGCCCCCTCCTATGCTGCTGACCTTGTGTCTGTTCTGTTATATTTTGCAGAACTTGAGGCCAACCCTGATGCGGCTGAAGCGGATGCAGAAGATGATTCAGACGTGGACGAGCCTGAAGGAGAACATCTTCCAATCCCACCTTCCAGAGCAAGAGCATGGGGGTGAGGGGGAGGGGATGGATGAAGCCCCCATTGTTGTACTCGCTCTGGAGGAGATTGAGGTGCCAGGCCCTTTCCTGAACGATACGAGTGTTGGGACATTCGATGAGTTTTCACAGTCCAAGACTGGGGATTCCAGTAGGGTACAGAAAGGCACACCCAGGGTGAGGAGCGGAAGGAGAGCTTGACAGCACTCTCCTGAGGTGCAGGATTTAACAGATATGATTGAATGATGGCAATGAGTGCGGAGAGCATTGACCTTTTGCGATCACTCCTGGACACCATCAGTGGGGTGGGTGATGAGGTGTCGGGAGAAGTAACAACACATTCTCGGAAAATGGGAATACTGTCCGAGAACATGAGGTAGGGAATGTCGCAGGTAGCTGAGACACTGTCGGCGAACATGAGGGGGAATGTCGGAGGTAGCTGCTGTAATAAGGGAACACGCCCAGACTCCACGGCCATTGACAGAATCAATTGCCACTCCCATTCAAATCCCCAGACCAGCCTCTGAAGAGGCCCAAGCCGGGTCTTCCACATTACCACCTGCCCACGCCCCACCCCACGTCAAGAAGTGCGCATTACTCGAGATGCTCTAAGAATAAGCTTGGTACCGACTCGAGAACTGCAGCACCACTGCCTGTGGGCAGGGGTGAAATCACCAAGACTAAGCACAGCTTAGAATAAGGTGGAGGAGAGATGGGTGCAGCCTTTCTTTGGTGGTATTGTTACTGTTAAGTTCAGAATAACTTCACGAGGCTGTGTTGTAAGCTCAAACCATTGTGACCTTGGCTTCTTTAATATAACTTCAAAGTGGGGAAGCAGCACGGTGGATCACCTTTAATACCTGCTTGCCCCAGGGTGCACAGGTGACCCTTGGGTCTCCCACTGGTATGCCCTCTAGTGGCAAGTCTTGCACGTTGGTGAGGTTTACATACATAACATCACTTTCTCCCCCCCCCCCCCCCCCGCCAAAGTGTTATGTACAAGTTATTTACAGGTTGAGGCGATCTGGCGCTCTGCGTTCCTGGGTCAATCGCCTGAGTTGAAGTCCTGGCATGGGTGAGTTGGTCGGATCATTGCTGTACAGCAGCGCGGTTGGTCTGATCGGACTGTTGGGCATCGTGGGTTTATCCTTGTGGTTGACAGTGAGGTCGATTTCTGGTTGGGTGTGTGTTGGTGGATAATAGATGGTCAAGTCTTCTTCAAACTGTTTTTGGTTGTCCGTGAATCTCAGTTTGGTCTAATACAAGTGCTTTCTGCACGTTTGCCCATTCAACAATTTAACAACCAACACTCTATTCCCTTCTTGGCTAATACAGTGCCAGCAATACATTTGGGACCATGACCGTAATTGAGAATAAACACAGGATCATTAACCTCAATGTCATGCGATACAGCCGCGCGATCGTGGTACACGTTATGCCGGTGCCGCCGGGTTGCTATGTGATCATTGAGATCCGGGTGGACTAAGGAAGCCTGGTTTTGAGTGCTCTCTTTAACAATTCTGCAGGGGGATCCCCGGTGAGTGAGTGGGAGCACGTCCAGTAGCTGAGCAGGACCCGAGATAACTGGGTCTGCAAGGAGCTGTCCGTTACGCATTTCAAGCTCTGCTTGATCGCTTGGACTGCCCGTTCCACTTGACCGTTGGATGCGGGCTTAAATGGGGCAGACCTGACGTGCTTAATGCCATTGCGGGTCATGACCTCGTTGAATTCCGAGCTGGTGAAACATGGTCCAGTGTCACTAACGAGGACGTCGGGCAAACCATGGGTGGTGAACATGAACCTGAGGCTTTCAATGGTGGCAGTGGACGTGCATGATGACATGATTATGCATTCAATCCATTTAGAGTAAGCATCCAATGCTACAAAAACATCTTTCCTAGAAGGACCAGCAAAATCTACATAGACCCTGGACCATGGTTTGGAGGACCATAACCACAGGCTCAATGGAGCCTCCCTGGGTGCATTGCTCAATTGTGAGCAAGTGTTGCATTGGTGTACACATGACTCCAATTTGGAATCAATGCCGGGCCACCAAACGTGCGACCTGGCGATGGCCTTCATCATGACTATGCCTGGGTGGGTACTATGTAGGTCATGTATAAACGTTTCCCTGCCTTTTTTTGGCAAAACCACGCGATTCCCCCATAGGAGACAATCCGTCGGTGGAACGGCTTAATTTCATCTTACATTTCCCCAGGAACCGCCGACCAGCTCCCATTAAGGATGCAGCTTTTTACTAGTGATAGCACAGGGTCTTGGCTAGTCCAGGTCCTGATCTGGTGAGCCGTGACAGGTGACCCCTCTCTCTCAAAAGCATCCATTACCAAAAGCATCCATTACCAGAAGCATGCCTGCGGGTTGTGCCATTTCCACCCCGGTGGTGGGCAATGGTAGCCGACTGAGGGCGTCAGCGCAGTTCTCAATGCCTGGTCTGTGGCGGATTACATAGTCATATGCAGATAATGTTAGTGCCCATCTTTGGATGTGGGCCGAAGCATTGGTGTTGATACCTTTGTTTTCTGAGCAGTGAAGTAAGCGGTTTGTGGTCGGTTTCGAGCTCGAACCGGAGACCAAATAGATATTGGTGCATTTTCTTAACCCCGTATACACTTCTTTCTCAACCATGCTGAAGGCTCTTTCAGCCTTGGATAAACTTCTGGACGTATATGCAACCGGTTGCAGTTTGCCTGACACATTTGCTTGCTGTAACACACAACCGACTCCGTACAACGACGCTTCACATGCTAGTACTAAACGTTTACATGGGTCATACAATACTAGTAACTTGTTAGAGCATAGCAGGTTTCTGGCCTTATTAAAGGCTGTTCAAGATTTACCCCAAACCCAGTCATCACCCTTGCGTAACAGTAAATGCAAGGGTTCCAGCAAAGTGCTCAACCCCGGTAGAAAGTTACCAAAATAGTTGAGTCCCAGGAATGAACGCAGCTCCGTCACATTCTCTGGTCTGGGTGCATTCTTGATGGCCTCTGTCTTGGAGTCCGTGGGTCTGATGCCATCTGCCGCAATATTTCTCCCCAGAAATTTGACCTCTGGCGCCAGGAAAACACACTTGTAGTGTTTCAGCCCGAGTCCCACTCTGTCCAGTCGCTTTAGAACCTCTTCCAGGTTGTGCAAGTGTTCAGTGGTGGTACGACCAGTGATCAAGATGTCATCTTGGAACACCACGGTGCATGGAACCGATTTCAGCAGACTCTCCACGTTCCTCTGGAAGATGGCCACAGCGAGCAAATCCCAATGGGGCATCTGTGGTACATGAACAGTCCTTGTTGCATGTTGGTGCACGTCAATTTCTCTGACAGTTCAGCCAGCTCCTGTGTCATGTAAGCAGAGGTTAGATCTAGCTTGGTGAACGACTTTCCCCTGCTTGCGTTGGGTAGTGGGTACTGGTCCTGTAACGAGACTCGGTTGATTGTTACCTTGTAGTCCCCGGAGATTCTGACCATTCCATCGCTCTTTAGCACCCGCACGATTGGACTGGCCCACTTGTTGAACTCGACTGGCGATATGATTCCCTCTCGTTGAAGTCTGTCCAGCTCGATCTCAACTTTCTCTCGTGTCATATATGGGACTGCTTGGACCTTGTGATGAATGGGCCGTGTTCCAGGAACAAGATGGATCTGCACTTTGGCACCTGTGAAGTTGTTGATGCCTGGCTTGAATAATGCCAGGAATTTGTTTAGCACCTAGGCGCACGGGGCGTCATCCACAGAAGATAGCGTTTTGATGTCATCCCAGTTCCATCGGATTTTTCTAGCCAGCTTCTGCCGAACAGCGTTGGGCCATCGCCTAGTAGAATCCATAGTGGTAAATCATGCACCATTCCGTCGTACGATACCTTCACTGCTGCATTGCCGAAAACAGGTATGAGTTCATTGGTGTAAGTGCGCAGCGTTGTGAATCGGGCTCAGTTTTGGCCTCTGCCTTGCTGCCCCACAGTTTCTCAAAAGCCTTCTGGCTCATGATTGATTGACTCGCCCCCGTGTCCAATTCCATGGAGACTGGAATGCCGTTAAGTTTAACTTTTAACATTATCGGCGGGCTTTTGGTGGTGAAGGTGTGTACCCCATACACTTCCTCTTTATCCTCAGGTTGGGTTGCCTCTCCTGCTCGTTCAGCGTGATACGTGCTAGATCGGGCGTCCTCTGCTGACTCTGCCACGTGGTGAGTCAGAGGTCGCTTGTACATTTGCTGGAGGTGCCCCATTGTTCCACAACCCTTGCACACATAGTGCTTGAATCAACATTGATGGGCTCTATGACTGCCACCGCAGCATCAACATGTTAATGGATTCGCATTCGCACCCCACAGCGGCCTCTGAGTCACCCTAGGCCTGGCCTCTGCGGTAGTGTGGGCGCTACCATGTATAGTTCTGCCTGCTGAAGGCATTATTTTATGCACAGTGCTTGCCGGTGAGCTTCGATGCTGTGGATTTATGTTTTGTGTTGTCGCTCGTGGATATGAAGGCTTGGGCTATTGTGATGGCCTTGCTCAGATCTAGGGATTCGGCAGACAGCAGTTTGCAAAGAATGACCTCATGGCCGATTCCAAGCACGAAAAAGTCCCGCAACATTTCCCCCAAAAATCCAGCAAATTCGCACTTGCCGCAAGGCATCTTAGGTCAGCGACAAAGCTCGCCACGTTCTGGCCCTCTGAGCAATGATGCGTGTAAAAGCGATACCTGGCCATCAAGATGCTCTCCTTCGGCTTGAGGTGTTCCTGAACCAGCGCGCACAGCTCTGTGTAAGTCTTGTCCGTTAGTTTGTCCGGTGCCAGCAGATTTTTGAGGAGGCCATATATCAATGACCCACATACGGTGAGGAGATTCACCCTGTGATTGATCGCCATCTTAGCCGTGTCGAGACACTCAACGAAGGCTTCCCAATCATCACTCAACAAATCTCTCAAGAATACCAACGGCAGCCATTTTCGCGTGAAAGTTCATGATCTGTAACTCGTCGTCAATTGTTAAGTTCAGAATAACTCCACGAGGCTGTGTTGTAGGCTCAAACCATTGTGACCTTGGTCTCTTTTTAATGTAACTCCAAAGTGGGGAAGCAACATCGTGGATCACCTTTTATACCTGCTTGCCCCAGGGTGCACAGGTGACCCTTGGGTCTCCCACAGGTGTGCCCTCTAATAGCAAGTCTTACACGTTGGTGAGGTTTGCATACATAAGTCACTGTTGTAACTGTTCTCAAATTAAAAGTTTTTTGTAAGTTATGTAAATTTGCAAGTTTAAAAGTTTGTAAGTGATCATAACTGAAAACTTTAACGTTTGATACAAGAATATTTTTTATTAAGTTTAACACTTGTTTGTACTTAACTTTTTGAATAAAATATCTTTTAAATTATAGCTGAATCATTTCCATCATTTGTTCCATTAACACAACACAACATTACGGAACAGGTCCAAACTGTAAACATGGTGTATTTGAAATAGTTGCCACTGAGCCTTCAGGCAGCAAAGCGCTCACAGATGAGCTGCTGACACAAGGCTCGAGCAATCACTAAAGGGGCACAATGGCCCGCCCTCCTCTGCCGTCGTGCTCTGGGTTCAGGTAGTTGCATGGCTTCCTCGTCATCCTCCTCCTCGTCATCTGCATCTTCCTCTTCATCATCAGCCACTCTCACCTCGGGTGGATCTTTTACTACCAGCTGCTGCTACCTTATGATGGTTAAGTTATGCAGCACAGAACAGTGAACTGACCGACAATCTCGGGAGTATTGCAAGTAGCCTCCGGAATGGTCCAGGCATCAGAAGCGTTGTTTCAAGATGCCAATGGTCCTCTCTATAATGCTGCGTGTCGCAAATTGCGACATGTTGTATTGATGGTCAGCTTCAGTCCGGGTTATGCGTAGGGGCGTCATGAGCCAGGTGGCGAGGCCGTACCCTTTGTCTCCCAGCAGCCAGCTCTGCCCTTCTGGCTGCTGTTGAAACATGGCAGATATTGTGCTCTCTCGTAGGATAAATGCATCATGGGAGTTCCCAGGGTATTTTGCATCAACTGACATGATGCGATGCATGTCGTCACACATGAGCTGCACATTAATAGAGTGGAAGCCTTTTCTGTTCCTGTACATCTTTGAATCCTTCAAACGTGCTTGCAAGGTGATGTGGGTGCAATCAATGCAACCCTGTACCTTTTTGGGAAGCCAGCAATCCTGGAGAAGCCCACAGCCCTGTCATGCATCGCCTGGGCGGTCATGGGGAACTTTATGTAGTCATTCCTCTGGGCATATAATGCAGCAGTCACCTGCCGAATGCAAATATATGTTGCATGTTGAGAAATGGCGCACACATCCCCAGTTCTGGCCTGGAATGATCCAGATGCATAAAATGAAAGTGCAGCTGTAACCTTTTCAACTGACAAAGCAGTCCTCCTGACGCTTCTAGTTTGCAGGTCTGCTTTTAACTCACAAATCTTGGTTACATCTCAGAAACGCAGCCTTCTCTCTCAATCTGCATCACTCAGGTGCAGGTATGAATGCCTGTCTCGATATACCCGACGTGGGTAAGGCTTCCTGCCCATCATCCTACATGCTCTTGACGTTCCTCATGCGATGACATTAAATCAATCATCTCCTCTGCAGCACCATCATGACTTGCATAAGGTATGGCATTGTCAATATTACCCCCATAATTATATTGTAGCTTTGCAAGAAGCTCAAAACAACAGGACAAGGAGTTAAAGCTTCTCTCTCTCTCTCTCTCTCTCTCTCTCTCTCTCTCTCTCTCTCTCTCTCTCTCTCTCTCTCTTCCCCCCCCCCCCCCCCCCCCCCCAAGGTTGATGCTCTAGTATGGACCACACCCTGGTCTGCACATGTGCAATAGGCTTGCTTAGAATGGGAAGCTAAGCTTTCAATGAGGACATTTGGGGCAATGGAGTCTAAAGCAATTCTTCAATTTTAGATTTTTGTTTCAAAGTACCACCCCACCACTGACTGAACGTCTCCTCACCGAGCCCGAGGATCAGCTGGCAGAATTGCTCCCTCGCCTAGACACACCAGCTCGGCAACCCCCCAACCCCCACCGGGCTTCTTTTGAAGCCGAGCCCCTGTGTCCAGGCGAGGGAGCAATTCTGCCGGCCGATGCTCAGACCCTCGAGCCCGGTGAGGAGACGTTCAGTGGTGGCGTGGCACTTTGGGGGAAAAAAAAAATCAAAAATTGCATTAGACTTCCATTTTCTCTGCTTTGAATTTAAAAAAAAATTAAGCTTCATGATGCATATTCTTTGTCTTCTTAACTCCCTCCAAAACTTCGCCTAAAAACGATGGCATCTTTCTGCGTAATTTTTTTTTTAATGTGCGCTGGTTTTTCTTAAGTGCCCAGAAGGATTTTTGGGAGTGGTCACTTACGCCGTCCTGGGAAAAATGTAAGTTGGCCAAACTTGCTTAAATGTGAAAAACTGGCACAGACATCAGGTTTTGCCCCCATGACGCAAAAAAATCCTAACCTAAAAAAAATGGCAACTAACTGAGTTAAGTTGGTGCAGAAACTTTGGGGAAACTTGGATATTTTAATTTACGCAAAAAAAAGCAGCGTGCGCTTAAAAAAAAAAAAAAAAAAAAAAATTTTTTAAATGGCGCAGTGAACTGGGGAAAATTGAGCCCATTATTTTCAGTATTGAGTATCTCAGAATTTTGCATCATTTGGCCACAAGGGATGAGTGAATTGACTTTAGTAGTTTCTATATTGATCTAAGCCAGCGAAAAAAAATGTTAAAATCAGACCTTGGATTAAACTGATTTAAATCTACTATTCCTCATCAGTAATATAAATGAAAAATGGATTTATCTTCTAGTTTGATCACACTTTTTATTTGTTATTGAACCTTCCTTCCTTTGTAAACCAATATCATTTTTTCCCGGTTGTCCCTACTTAGTTGCTCAAAATCATGCAGTCTCCATCATTGAGGAAGGGAGGAGGATCCAAAGCAAATTGCATGGAGAATGTAGGACTCACCACTGAGACTAGTCTGAAACACAGAAGCCCAAAATATCTAGAGTAAATTAATTCCAAAAATGTAACAAAGATATCCTGACTGAAGCTGTCTGTTTAAAATGATGGCTTAAGGCATTGCACTGTGCATAGAACTGACAAGTCCCAGGTTTGATCCCCATTCTGTATTGAGTCAGCCACAGTAACAGTAGGGGCACGACAGTTGGCCTCTGACAGTGAGCTGGGGAGAAATTATCTAGGATTGCTGCTTCTGATTGCTATTCAGTGACTCCTGCTAGAAGATGTGCATGTCTGTGGACAGAATCTGGCTTAGTTATGATGTCTCCCACAATTTAGTTGCTTGCCCATTGTTCTTGGTCTGAACATGCACATGATGATTGACTAATTGAGTGAGGTTCCGGAGCAGGAGTTAATGTGCTGGGACAGTTCAGGATGCTCATGAGCTACTTTCTGCGGAGATTTCCAAAGTTGCCCTTTTTTCATTGCCTGTTGGATCGTGCAAGATTAGGCAAAGCCTTTTGTATGCTTGCTTCATTCCTTATTCTTCTGATTTACTGCCAAGTGTTCCCAGGCTATTTAATTTCCTGTTGTTAGTGCAAGTAAGCTTACATTTTTTTTGTCAACTTTTTGGGGCTTTCTGCCTGTCCCATCTATCTTGCGACCATACCCTCACAGCTTGCCATAGAACACGGCCACCGAGTTACCTTGCTACCTCGTCACCAAACCTTCACACCGATTGCAGTTTCAGCTGCCCAGTCAATCTTGTCACTCGTGCCAGATTCGTTGCTGCTTCTGCGAATTTTGTTGCTGCCAGTGTTGCTAAATAAATGCATCCCGTAATAAAAATCTTCCTGGGTTAATAAGTTTGGGGTTAAAGTTAGTGTTGGATTTGAATTTAGGATTAAGAATGGTTTCGACTTGAGGTTGATTTTGGAGTTAGGATTGGGTGTAGGCAGATTTTATTTCAATGTGACTTAATTCAGTTGAAGAATAATTTAAAAAATCTTTCACAACCTAAGTACTTCTTTACAGCCAATGAAGTACTTTTGAAGTGCAGTTACTGTTATAATGTAGGGAAATGCAGCAGCCAATTTGTGCACAGCAAGATCCCACAATCAGCAATGGTATAAATGACCAGATAATCTCTCTCTTTTTTTTTATATAGTTATTGGTTGGGGGAATAATATTGGCCATGACACAATGCTCTTTGAAAACTGGAAAGGGATCTTTTTTGTTCATCTAACATCAGATAGGGCCTCGGTTTAACATCTCATTGGAAAGCCAGCACCTCCAACAGTGCAGCACTCCCTCAGTGTCAGCCAAGATTATTTGCTCAAGTCTCCGAAGTGGGACTTGAACCCGTGACCTTCTGACTCAGGTGAAAGTGAGCTAAGGCTGACACAATAGTATTTATTTAAACAAGAAAGTCTCCGACTAGATGGATTTGCAAGAGTGAGAGTGACATTTGTGATAGATGATAAAATATTTTATGAACCAGTCTCGTTACTTTCGCAGCTCTTCCTCACTGCTGGTGCTGCTCATTCTGGGTCAAAAGTTGCTGGGGCAAAGTGAAATGTTATGGGTAAGGCTAACTATCACAGTGGCAGGGTCAAAAGTATACATGTTGATGAGGGAATTACGTCGTCTTAGCAAAAATAAAGTACTTTTGTCCAAAATTCAGTTTTATTGCTAAATCTTTGAGGGCTTCTGTTGTCCTTGGAACCTCATCCGAGAAAGAGTTAATGCTTTTTGGGGTGGGAGGGAAAAAATGAATCAGCTTATTTCCCCACGAATGAGACCATCATTTCTTCTTATGAAAACAGAGAACTTGAAAGCACTTCACTTTTCTGGTACGCACGTTTTCCCTAAAGGTTAAAGGCTCAATAAAATTTACTGTAAATAGCTTTTTTTTAAGATTTTTTTTTTATGGACCTTCCTTAAAATATGTTTGCATTTGTGATGTATTAAGTAAATCCCGGGTAGAAATTAACAAATAATACAGGCCTTCCATGTACAGTATAAAGGCAAAATGTGGCATTTAAGGTGTCATGAATATTTACCATAGGGTACACTAGTTTATTGGTTATCCAGAGGTCTGCACTAATAATCCAGAGAATGAGAGTTCAAATTCCACTGGCAGTTTGAGAATTTGAAATCAGATTTGTATTTTAAAAATCTGGAAATAAAAGGCTGGTGACCATGAAGTTGTCGGATTGTGTCATTTTAAAAAAGCCAACTTTGTTCACACATGTTATTTATGGAAACCCTGCTCTCGCCTATATGGAACACGGCAGTCAATGTGGTTGACTCTTAAATGACCTCTGAAATGGTCTAGCAAGTCTCTCAGTTGTATTAAACCGATACAAAGAATAACATGCAGAGGTTCAAGAAGGAGGCCATCGTTTACCCTCTTCTCTCAGGGCAATAAATGCTGACTTTGTCAGCAGCACCCGCATCCTGAGAATGTTTAAAAGGTAATTGATCGATGTATTTTCTATATGCTCAAACCAACAACAATAGAAGAAATACCATTGAACTGAAGTATTTACTTAAATGAAAAGGAAGGAGTTTCATATAAGGAAAAAACTTAATTTATCATGAAGCTTGATGTTTTAAAAAAAAAATGACGCCCAATAAACTAGGGGGAAGAGGATGGACATAATGAGGAGTATTGGAGAGATGGGTGGGGGACAGTGTTGGAAGAATATTACTGTGATTACTTCATTATAGAGGAAATGTTAGTGATATCAGCCTTAGGGAATGATGCTAAATCTCTGAAATTTTTAATGTTGCCACATAGTTTTTAATAAACATGTTGGATATTATCAGTAAGCAGTGATTCTGCTTTGAAATCCTTTCTGTTCCCCTCCTCAGATATCACATTTCACTGATGTGTGTTTGATTACCGTGCAATGTTATGTTAACAGTGCTCACGGAGAATTCTGTTTAAAGTACACTGCGGCACAGATTTCATTTCCTGAGCTACATTCCTTCTGGCAAATGCATTAAGTAGATTGATCTGCACCAGCTTGTAACCAGCCGAGTCGGTTTTCCAAAATATTTCCTGTCTCATTAACTCACTTTTAAATTGGTGAAGCTCTTGTTTCTGTGAATCATTTTTTTTTTAAATTACACTATGCATAGTCCTTTGAGACTTCTGAATGATTTTATTCTACTGTTTGCTAATGACCAGTTGTAGAACCATTCCTATATGTGTAATAACTGAGTGAAAGGCAGTGTAGTGCTAAAGACAAGCTGGGTTTCTGTACGGAGAGACTATTCAATTCTGTTGAAAGCTGGTGTTTTTGTTGCTGTTTAAACTTATAGTGGATGCTGTGGAGTAACAGATGGTGAAGTGAGTTATTTCCTGATAAAACATGGGTAGTGAATTAACACAATGATGCACTGTATGTATGCATGCTGCGCGCAGATCAGTCAACTAAAGAACATTTGGCAGT
The DNA here is from genome assembly GCF_044704955.1 of Pristiophorus japonicus. Lineage (NCBI taxonomy): Eukaryota > Metazoa > Chordata > Chondrichthyes > Pristiophoridae > Pristiophorus > Pristiophorus japonicus. The sequence goes on from NC_091978.1 coordinate 331,521,897, forward strand.
AAAACATTGGCAGGAAATCAAATAGAGGATGGTATAATTTATGGAAAAGTCTCCAAACAAGCTTTGACATGTGACTTCCTTCAATAAGCTTTTCTTCCAAGGACTTCCTTTAGTTGGAAAGTTCCCCTTTAGAACAGAGTGTTCTGCTCAGGCTAAATCTAGTCCTGTCCTGATCTTTTATTTTAGAAAGTCCAGCTTACAATTCTTTTCTGCATTTTGTACCAGCATGCAAGGAACTGGTGGCTACAGTCCGTGATCGAAAACCAAATTCCTTTGTGCAGATCACTGTCATAAATCCTACACAACAGAACCTGACCAGATACTCTAATACTGAAACAGTGGAGGTAAGTGTATCTATCATTGGTGCTCTTATATGTGTTTAATTTCAGTTGCCTTCTGCATGTAGATTTCCTTATGTCGGTCTTGAAACATTTCTGAAGTTCTGTTAGTGAAAATAATGACCGCACTCCCACCCCAGAAAAGAAAGGGATAAGGTTGGAACCTGGAGCTGAAACCTAATCTTTTAACAATAAACTGTTCAAAATTTTGTGTAAACAAAGCTTCTAAGCTCCCAGCAAACTGTACTGGCTCAATTTTGTTGTAACTGAATCGTGTGCCTGGAAGCCTTGACTGATTATCTTTTTAATAGCTAACTACATATTTTTAACCTTATCACTGAGGATAGTCATAGCTTATTCAACGGTTGTGGAAATACTTTACACGTTGACCATGCTGAAACCAGGAGGATTGTACCCTGACTATTTTGATACTGGCTGGCATTTTTTTTACTGAAAAGCTACAGATGGCAGTGGCACATAATACTCCTGCCAGCGATAGCATTCTTTAATGTAACTGAGACCGCCTCCTGCCACCTGATGGAAATAGAGCTCCACATTTTTTGTAGGTTCTATGTGCTGCTGTCTGATGCGGTTTCTCCTTGCTCTGTGTGTTAAATGCACAGAGCTGATTCTGGGGATCTACTTGCATGAATCATGATTTGCTATTGTGTGATATGTTGATTCCCAGGCTTGCCCAGGTGTGCATTGTGCCTCATGACCTCACTGTCAGTGCTCCTCGGTTTGTGCTGATACAGTCGCGAGAATTGCAGTGCGCATATTTGTATCTATAAATCAGTCTGCAATCGCCCTACAGTAATAGTGGTAGCAGATTGAAAATGAAATAAAGCTCAGTGGTGTGCAGAGGTTGCAGGCCTCTTGTTTAAGTGCTGCTTTCACTAGACTCTTAAGAATAACATTAAAAGGCACTCTTTTATGCTTCCTCATAGAATGCAAATACAGAGCAAAAAGTAGAATGATGCATGTAAGCTTTGAATGGCATTCAGGGAAAGGTTATTTCGTTTCTAACAGATTACCCCTAATGGAAAACAAACTAGGCTGATTTTAGCTGTACAACTGAAGAAATTCTTAAGAAGATTTTTGTTAAAAGCGTGAAAATTTTTTTCCCAAAGCATAAAATGACAACTGCTGTGTGCTCCGTTAAGTCACGGGGAAAACGACAGGTGCTGAAGATGTTGCTTCTGATCACTCAGCTCCCTGTAGACTGCAGATCCAACTGCTGCGAGCTAAACCTTTGCTCAAGTTGAGACTGTTTCAAACCACTCGCTGTTCTGTTTGGTTCCAGCACTTCACTGCAAGGTATCAGTTTTGATTTCACTGATTTAGCAGGTGATTGAAATGCAGCAGGCTAATTGGCTTTGAAGGTGACTCATTTTGCTCAGAGACCAGAGATCTCCATTTCTGATTTTCTGGATTCCTGTGATAGGAAATGTTGCACTTTCTGCAGGAACCAGTGGAGGAAGTGTAGTTATAGATCAAACGGTTGATGTTCCTTTGTAGGAACTGAAGTGTTTACAGAAATTCTGAGGCTGTATAAACTGGTGCATAAAACTCTACAAATTGTATCCTTTTTTAAAAAAAATTAAACTACAATTCAAACATACGAACATGAATTATATTCGAGCTCTTCAAGTAAGTGATCTTAAAAAGTGTAGGTGATTGAAATGCAGCAACAGCAATCACATGCATGAAACAAATTTTGTTTTTTCTTTTTATAATCACCCTTCAGTTTTCTCCCCTTCGCTCCTGAATGCGTTGACTTGTGCTGGGGTTGTGTTCTGAGGACGATGACACTCTTCCAGAATGGGACTCAAGTTATCATTCTTTATGTGGGATCCCAGACTGTTGTGTGACAGCAGGCTTCTTGACTGTGGCAGGCATCACAGGCTATCCTTTCCTTATCCAGCAGGTGTCACTAACTAAGAGAGAAAATAAAGACTTTCATTTATTTAGTGCCTTTCATGACCTAAGGACGTCCCAAAGCGCTTTACAGACAATGAAATGCTTTTGAAGTGTAGTCACTGTTGCACTGTAGGAAATGCGCACAGCAAGCTTCCACAAATAGCTAAGTGATGATGATAAATAATAAAATAGGGATAAGATGGAGGAATAATGGTTAATTGTTCCCATCTTTAACCCAGGGGCACTGAGACCAATTACAATACTCCTACTATCGTCATTGCTGAGATCAGCTCATTCAGAATAGATCCAACTTGTGACCTTCCTGGTCTGTGTCCATTTTCCAACTGAGTCATTGGGGGTGCTTTTTCAAAAATTAAGATTTTGGAATTGCTTAACTTTTTCTCCTGTCTGAGTATTTAGGCTTTAAATGAAATTGTTCAATTTTCACTATGATTTCCCTATGTTATAAACCATGTTAGTTTAGTTATCTTATATACAGAGGAAAATATACTTAATCGTTTTTACTGTTTACAATATTTTGTTAAAATGTCAGTTTCCTTTGTTCTAATGATCTTTGCATTTACAAATTATTCTAAATTGTAAAAGAAACTGTTCCTGAAACACATTAAAGCCAGATATAACTCTGTATTCGCCATGTAAATAACTCTCAGCATCCAGAGATAAAAGGCACAGAGCAATTGTATCATGTTAATCAAAGATAGAGGAGGTGCACTCTCTCTATTTACATTGACAGTTTGCAATCAATGGGCAGTCTGCCATTGCTGGCAAACTGGGAATGTGAATGAAACAATGCTACTGCCACTTGGGACTGTGCGCATCTGAGGTGGTTTCGCTGGTACCCCATTGGTAGCATTGCAGACCATTGACAGGCTGAGTAGCTGAAGTGTTCCCACTTTGGTTTGTACAGGCCAGTGAATGTGTTTTTTTTGAGTGGGAGCAACTACTCTTGGTTGTCAGACAGGAAGCAAAGAGTAGGAATAAACAAGTCCTTTTCAGAATGGCAGGCAGTGACTAGTGGGGTGCTGCAAGGTTCAGTGCTGGGCCCCCAGCTATTTACAATATGCATTAATGATTTGGAAGAAGGAATTGAACGTAATATCTCCAAGTTTGCAGATGACACTAAGCCGGGTGGTAGTGTAAACTGTGAGGAGGCTGCTAAGAGGCTGCAGGATGACTTGGACAGGTTAGGTGAGTGGGCAAATGCATGGCAGATGCAGTATAATGTAGATAAATGTGAGGTTATCCACTGGTGGCAAAACAGGAAGGCAGAATATTATCTGAATGGTGACAGAGTAAGGAAAAGGGGAGGTGCAACGAGACCTGGGTGTCATGGCTCATCAGTCATTGAAAGTTGGCATGCAGGGTCAGCAGGCCGTGAAGAAGGCAAATGGCATGTTGGCCTTCGTAGCAAGAGGATTTGAGTTTGGAGCAGGGAGGTCTGACTGCAGTTGTACAGGGCCTTGGTGAGGCCACACCTTGAATATTATGTACAGTTTTGATCTCCTAATCTGAGGAAGGACATTCTTGCTATTGAGGGAGTGCAGCGAAGGTTCACCAGACTGATTCCTGGAATGGCAGGACTGACACATGAAAGACTGGATCGACTAGGCTTATATTCACTGGAATTTAGAAGAATGAGAGGGGATCTTATAGAAACATAACATTCTGACGGGATTAGACAGGTTAGATGCAGGAAGAATGTTCCCGATGTTGGGGAAGTCCAGAACCAGGAGTCACAGTCTAAAAATAAGGGGTAAGCCATTTAGAACTGAGATGAGGAGAAACTTCTTCACTCAGAAGAATGCTCATTCCTGCAACTCTGGATTCTTGTGCATTCCCAATTTCCTTTGTCCCATCATTGGTGGCTGTGCCTTTAGCTGTTCAGGCCCAAAGCTCTAGAATTCCCACAATAAGCCTATATGCCTTTCTTTCCTCCTTTTAAGACTCTCTCTTAACCTACCTTTTTGATCAAGCTTTTGGTCACCTTGTCCCAAAATCTCCTTATGTGGCTCAGTGGCAAATTTTGTTTGATAATTGCTCCCATGCAGCACCTTGGGACATTTTACTCCGTTAAAGGCACTATATAAATGCAAGTTGTTTTTGTTTAGATCAGTCTTGCTGTTGACTGAGAGGAAATGGTTAATAACTCCATAACTGCCTAACTGGCAAACCCTCAACTCCTTTCCCCATCATATTCCTCTGAGGCAATATTCATCCTTGAATTATGCACAGGTGAGTGGAGTGAATACTCCTGCCAGTTGTTTCTGATCTTATACTGACATATTTCCAAGTTTTCACACATCCAGATCTATTAAAGAATTCTTTCAATTAAATAATTATTTAAAAACTCCACTATGTGGAAGTTGGATACCTTCAAACATATTTAAAATAATAAGATTCCAATTGAAATGTTTTAATTAATTATGTACCCCTTCCACTGTGGTATCGCTGTCTTTTTTATTTTATTCTTCTTTTGTACTTTAGTGATTAAAAAGAGTTATAGGTTTTCGAGGAAACTTATTCCTACTGTTGGGTTTTGTTAATGGCCCTAGTGATTAACTGTAAAAGCTTCCACGATTCAAGATTCAATTCCTGGCACTAGTTTTTTGACTTGCTGCCATAGTTTTTCTAATTTTTTTTTAAATTACAATATTTGAACTATTTCTGGTGCTTATAGTAGCAAACAGTAAGCATTGTCTCTGTTTAAGCAATTTAGGTTTTTTAAATCAAGGGGCAGCCAAAAATCTCATACTTGTAAACACTGGCCCTTTTATTGTCTCTTTTCTAACTGTTGAAGTAAAAAGCACTAGACAGAAAACCCTTGTTTACAGCTGTTTGGCTAGCTTGAGAAAAGTAACAAAAAAAAGGTTGAAGGGGCAAAAGAGAGGAGTCTCTGAGCAGTGTGATGGGGTGTTACTTTGATCATCTTACATGCTGTGGCGTGGAATGGTAAGACACAGGTTCCCTATGTGGCAGATATATGCTCTTAGCTTGAGAAAAAGCTACTAAGGAGAGGAGAAAAAAAAGGTGGTTTGTAGCAGCCGCTCATTATAGTGGACAGTGTGACCTGCTGTCAAGTTTCTGGTGTTGACAGCTAGCAGATCATGATGCCCACCTTAATGATTCGGGGCATGAAGACTGGGATATCCAAAAGGAGGGCTGAAGAGTTAGTCAAAATAGAAAAGGGAAATAAATATAAGCCATGGCTATATCACTGGCACAGAGATTATAATCATATTTTGTGAAACTTCAACACGTGCCATCTAAAAACAAAATCCCCTTTAGGCATATTAAAAATAATGATACATTAAAATAATTCAACAGTACTGGGACATTCAAAGAAGACTAGTTGGACACAATTTCTATCCCAAGAATGGGCTGACAGGTTAGCTTTTTTTGAATGATGTGAGGTGTGCTCATTACCTTGAGTTGGATAGAAATTGTGTCCCATGGCTCGCTGTTAAATATTCTGTTTATACCCGATATCGGCTGAAAAAAAACTCAAACTGAAATTAGAAAGATTAGATACAGCTGTGTTAATATGTGAAAGCAAAGGTAGACCATGTTCACATGTACCAACATATGGAAATAAAGGATGGGAGAAGACCAGCTGTTCTATAAAGTCATCCCATACGGTCAAGTACAACTTGGGTACACCATAACCCCCTTTGCCAGGCCCCTTCCTCCCTCCTCCACCGCCCCCCCCCCTAAACCCTCGTGTCAGCCATCCATGCAAAAAAACAAGATGGAAAAAACCCTCGGCCAATTAGCAGGAAAAATACAGTCTGGGAAATTCTACTGATCCCCAAAAGTGATCAAACAAGTTCCAGGAGACCAAAGTGACTGCACGACACCTCGCCCAGTACCCAACTGACTTTTTCTATACTGTGATATTAGCCACAGTTAGGAACTCATTCAGCTACATTTCGATGTTTGCAGCAAATCTGCATTCACTGCACAAGCAGTGGTCAGTCAACAAGTGCATCGTTGGTTGTATTTCTATTCCAATTCCTCCGTGCCTTGCCCCTTCCTCCATGCCTTGTCCCACCCTATCTCTGCAACCTCCTCCACTCTTGTATTCCCTCCTCACATTCTTTGGTCTAATGACTCTCGCCTTTTGTTTGCTCTCTCCACCACCCACCTTTGGCAATTTCACAAAGGATAGCTAGTGTGGAAAGTACAAGTGGTCTAATGGTAGATTTGGGGATGCCTTTCTGAAGTTTGGGTTGAGGGACATTGTTGGAGCAGAGTAGAGAGAGCTACTGTTGGCTCTTCTTCTATTCCTGAACATGGAGTGCTTCAGGCTTAATGTGTGCCTGAATTTAATTTCCTCACCTTGATGAGGACAAAAAGTCACCAATAATTTTTTTAATGTGACTGGCCCATGTGACGTTATTCATTACACTGATTTAAGCCATGTGAAAAAGTGATTGTTAATTACATAGTTCTGTTTTATTAGTGTCATCAACTTCAAGGTATTAACTGTTGCATGCAAAAAAGATTGTTTTCCATCATAGTATAGACTATGAAAAATTACAAGATTAGAAATGCAGCCAACACCATAAATGTAAATGTCTTCACTCTGAATGTCCTTGTTTTTAAAACCAGAATGTCAAGATAATCTTAAAAAAACAAACTTTGACTGAGAAAAGGACCAAAAAAAACCAAGGAGGTAGTGACCACACTGGCCACACATTTTAATGTAGGAAACTACGGGCATCAAAATACCAATGATACTGTATAATTAAGGGGTAAATTATCAGCATCAAAATAATTGGATGAAGATCCAAACAAAAGTACCATAGTGTAAATAAAATGGGGCCTGATCCTCACATGTGGTATGACCATGTAAACAGAATTATCTATCCTTTTTCCTGAAATCAACTACTAACACATTCCTGCAGATAACCTAATGGCAACTCAGCCCAGAGTTTAGATTTAATCTGTCCCATAGTTGCCTCTGGCAAGATGACATATTTAGAGACGAAAGATCAACACAAAGTTATTTCTAGTGCCATTGGCCCCAAGTTTCCACATGATTTGCTCCTGATTTTTAGGAGCAACTGGTGTAGAACGGAGTATCTTAGAAATCGGAATTCTCGTCATTTAGTTTGCTCCAGTTCTAGTCAGTTAGAACAGTTTCACTTTGGAACAGAATTTTTTTTTCAAAAGGGGGCGTGTCCGGCCACTTACGCCTGTTTTCAAAGTTTCGTCAGTGAAAACTTACACCAAACTAACTTAGAATGGAGTAAGTGAAGATTTTTGTACGCTCGAAAAAACCTTGTCTACACTTTAGAAAATCAGGCGCAGGTTACAAATCAGGCGTAGGGAATGGTGGGGGGGGGGTTTAAAAGGGAAGTTTACAAACATTAAACACCTCAGTTTTACAAATAGAGCCATCATCAATAATAAATGATAAATACATCAATAAATCAACCAATAAATCAATCAAAAAGAATTAATAAGAAATAATTTTTTTTTTAAAATCAATAAATAAAACATTTTCTACTTACTGACTGCAGCATCGGGAGCCCTCCAACAGCGTGCTGGGATGTCCCCCCCACACAGTGTGTCTCTGTCAGTGTCTCTATCTCTCTGTCTGTCTGTCTGTCTGTCTGTGTTTCTCATTCTCTGTCTGTCAGTGTCTGTGTTTCTGACAGCGAGGGGAGGGGGAGGGGGGTGGGGAGGAGGGAGGAGAGGAGAGAGGAGATTGGGGAGGGAGAGAGGAGATTGGTGGGGGGAGGAGGGAGAGGAGGTGGGGGGAGAGGAGATTGGGGAGGGCGGGGGAGAGGAGATTGGTGGGGGGGAAGGAGAAGGGGGAGGGAGGCTGAACGGGCCGGGCCCGAGACTTTGGGCAGGGCCCGTCCACAGCACCAGATTTACAGGTAGGTGGCGTTGGGGTGGTGGGAGAGAGGTCTGTTCGGTTCGGGTTGGGGGGAGGGAGGGAGAGGGAGTTCAGGTCGGGGGGGATGGAGGTCAGGTCGGATCCAGTCCGAGGGGGGGGGGGCGGGGCGGGGGCGCGGGAGTCGGGTCGGTGTCGGGTCCGGTCTGAGGGCGGGGCGGGAGTCGGGTCGGTGTCGGGCCCAGTCCGCAGGCGGGGGGGTGGGGTGGGAGCGGGAGTCGGGTCGGGTCCAGTCGGGGGGGGGAGAGCAGGAGTCGGGTCGGGTCCAGTCTGGGGTGTTGGGTCCAGTCGGAGGCGGGGGGGAAGTGGGAGTCAGGTCGGTGTCGGGTCCGGTCCGGGGGCGGAGGGGGGTGGGTGGGGAAGCAGGAGTCAGGTCGGTGTCGGGTCCGGTCCGGAGGTGGGAAGTGGGAGTCGAGTCGGGTCGGGAGGAAGCAGGAGCTGGCCGTGGGAGGAGCCTTATTCACGCAGCCCAGTGAGGCCATTCGGCCAGGGCTAGGGGCTGCGTGCTTTGGCCCCTCCCACACAATTTTGGGCGCCTGGAGCTACTGCACATGCGCGCTCATTGCAGCGCGCATGTGCAGAGGTCCCGGCACTGTTTTCAGCGCAGAGACCTGGCTCCGCCCCCTACAGCTCCTGCTGCACTGCGCCGAGGGCCAGAGGACCTGCAGGGAGGTGGAGAATCTGGAGATTTTTTTTAGGCGCACTTTGTGGTGCGAAAAACGAGCGTCCAGGTCGGGACTGCGCCGTTCTAGGCGCGGCTCGAAACTTGGGCCCATTAATTCTGACAGTTTTGAAAGTTTTCACATTGGAGCTTCAAACCAGTGCTATGCAATTCATATGCTTGCACTACTGAGTTCCAGTCGTCATTTTAAGTTTGAGTGCTGTGGTTGGCAGAAACACGAGGGTGAAGCGAGCAGGTCAGTACGTGAGCAGACAAGCTGAATATTCATGTTTTTTTTGCAACCAAGTTATTTAAATATTTTCAGAAAAAATGCTGTTCAAATAAATTTTTGGCATTGGGCTTATTTTTATATGATGTCTATATCAACTTATTTTGCCTTCCAAATTTAATGAACTATTTTGCAATGCTCAAGCTTCCAGTTTCTCTTACTAATGGGATAAATTTTATATTCAACCACTTTCTATCAAGTATCTTCTATATGATGGCCCAGAAATTGTGGTCAAAGGCTTCCCGCAGGCAGATGCCTCCGACCTGAAAAATGTTAATGAATTTGCCTGGAGGTTCGGAGACTTGTGGTTTTGTGAAGGCCCGTGTAGAGGGCCACGAATCCCAGGGACTTGAGCACTTTGTACGCATCCTGGGATCATGTGGGCCAGCCCAACCAATCAAAGTAGGAGGATCCCCATTCATACTTGTGGTTGAGTTCCATATGAACACACAAGCATTAAAATATATAATATAAATAAATATTTTTATATATATATATATATATCACATTTAAAATTAATCAATATGGAATTTAAATAATTTTAAAACAAATGTAATTTTTTGAAAAATAAATTTACATATTTTAAAGAGTCCAAAAATAACTTTACCTTATTTAGTAGGATTTTCAATGTTTAAATTATTGAAAAAATGTATCTCACTTTTATCAGTTGTAAGAATTTCAAGGTCATTTGCTGGGCAGAAGTTGGGCAAATAGCCCAACTCTCTGCCCACGGAGGCCCTTTACCTTTCAGGTGCATGCGATCTGTCGAGGATTCTTGACAGATCGCACGTTCCGGGCCTAAACCTGGAACTTGCGGGACCTCTACGGGTGCGTGCGCACCCGTGGACTGCAAATTCAGGCCCATAAAATATGTCCATTTATATGTCTGATTAAGAGCTTCCTTAATGGCTAGCTGTAGAGCCACTGCAGTATATTTTCCAGCCAGTGAGACCAGTTCGCTAAGTATAGAAATTGCATGTAGAAATTGCGTAGCCAATTCTCTTTGCTGGATCCTTCCTCGATTAGCACAGCGTGTGATCTTCTAATTGGCAACTTCAGCTGGTTTGAAGAGCTTTCTGGTTCAGTGTGCAAGAGCTTCATTTGTATGTGTTTTAAAACAAGTTACTAAGCCCTCGCATGAACTCCCACCTGTTTAAGACAGCATTCTGCTGTGCCTTGTGTTCACCCATTAGAAGTGTAGTAAGAGGGCAGTTCCTTGTTGTAACTGAGCTCTTAAGGTGCTTTTTTGGGGGTATTTTAATTTTAATATTTCCAGTGGGTATTCTAGTGCTGGTTTTGTTTTTTTTCAATTATTTTGTCTTTTGTACTTTTGTTATCAAAACGTATACTGGCTATTTAGTTAGAAAGTGAATAGGCAAATATTGTCTTCAAAATTACTGGAAGGCTGACTGTAGTTGAAGCATTTAAGAGTTCAGCAGACAGGAAGTCTATAAAATGGGAAGATTAAAAGGGGCTTTTACAATACAAACTTTCATCAGATAATCAGCATGATCATTGCTATCATCTCATAATAGCAATAGGACCATGCCCAATTTCACCACATTGCTGTATTTCCAAAAGTCGAGGGAATCACTGATGGCAGCCATGTGGCTATCTAGGCAGCAGTTCCTAATTCTTGTCTTCTAGGCACTGTGACATCCAGTGCTGTGTTTTCAAACTTGCTAACTGCACTATTTGAGATGTGTGTAGCTGTAGTGGGGCTTGCAAATATTAGTGAGAGGAACTTTGTGATGCTGCCTTAATCTGCAACATTGACAGTGCTAGTAGACCACTCTACCAAGCCTGCAATGATCAAAAAGGAACAAATGTTACAACAACAACTACTTATAAGTAAAACGTCGAAAGGCACTTCGCAGGAGCTTTATCAAACAAAATTTGACACCAAGTCGCATAAGGAGATGTTAGGGCAGATGACCAAAAGCTTGGTTAAAGAAGGTTTTAACAAGCGTCTTAAAGGGGGGGGGGGGGGGGTGAAAGCAAAGGTTTAGGGAGGGAATTTGAGAGCTTTAGGGTCTTGGCAACTGAAGGCGCAGCTGCCAGTGGTGGAGCGATTAAAATCAGGGATGCGTAAGAGGCAAGAATTGGAGGAGTGCAGATATCTGAGGGTTGGAGGGTTGGAGGAGGTTACAGAGATGGGGAGGGCGAGGCCATGCAGAAATTTGAAAACCAGGATCTTAATTTTAAAATCGAGGCATTGCTTAACCTGGAGTCAACATAGATCAGCAAGCGCAGGAGTGATGGATGAATGGGACTTGGTGTGAGTTCGGACACGGGCAACATATTTTGGATGACAAGTTTATGCAGGATGGGAGATGGGGGGCCAGTCAGGCATACGTTGGAATAGTCAAGTCTCGAGATAACAAAGGCACGGATGAGGGCTTCGGCAGAAAATGAGCTGAGGCAGGTGCAGAGTTGAGCAATGTTACGAAGGTGGAAAAAGGCAGTCATAGTGATGCCGTGGATATGTGGTCGGAAGCTCATCTTTGGGTCAAATATGACAGCAAGTTTGCGAACAGTCTTGTTTAGCCTCAGATAGCTGCCAGGGAGAGGGATGGAGTCGGTGGCTAGGGAAAGGAGTTTGTGGCGGGGACCGAAGACAAATGGCTTCAGTCTTCCCAATATTTAGATTGAGAAAATTTCTGCTTATCCAGTACTGGATGCCAAGCAAGCAGTCACACCATTTAGAGACAGTGGAACGGTCGAGCTAGGTGTCGTCAGCGCTGTGTTTTTGGATGATGTCGCTGAGAGGCAGCATGTAGATCAATAATCGGAGTGGGCCAAGGATCGGTCCTTCGGGGAGACCAGAGGTAAACCTGCAGAAGTGGGAAGAGAAGACATTGCAGATGATTCTCTGGCTACGATAGATGGATAAGACTGGAACTAGTCGAATGCAGTCCACCCAGCTGGCCGACAGTGGAGAGGCATTGGAGGAGGATGGTGTGGTCAACCGTGTCAAAGGTTGCAGACCAGTTGAGAAGGATGAGGATAGTTTACCACTGTCACAGTCACATAGGATGTCATTTGTGACTTTGGTAAGACCTGTTTCGGTACTGTGACAGGGGCATAAACCTGATATTAAGGCTTCAAGCATGGAGTTCTGGGAAAGATGGGCATGGATTTGGGGGGCAACAGCATGTTGGACTTTGGAGAGGAAAGGGTGCTTGGAGATGGGGTGGCAGTCTGCAAGGAGGGAGGGGCCAAGGTTTTTTTATTTGAGGAGGGGGTGATGAAGGCATATTTGAAGGAGAGGGGGACAATACCCAAGAAGAGAGTACCGTTAACAGTATCAGATAACATGGGACGAAGAAGGGATGTTGGGTGGTCGGGTCGTGGGAGCAGGAGGTGTGCCTCACGGACAAGATGAGCTGGGAGAGGGAATACGAGGAGATGGGAAAGGAGCTACAGACACATACGAGCTCAGGGTTAGGGCAGGAGGGAACCTTACACGAAATTTGGCTCAGTGGGCAAGATAAAGGGATGGAACCAACAGAGGCAACTGAATGGATGGTCTCAATCTTAGTGATAAATAAGTCCATGAGCTCCTTGCACTGGTTGGAGATAAGGGTGGAGGAGATGGGAGAGGAGTTTAAGACTGCTTTTAGTAGAGAAAAGAAACCAGGTATGATCTTGGAATAGAGAGCAGGTTTGGCAGAGGAGAGCAGGACCCGATAGTGCATCATGTGATCCAGCCAGATCTGGCGGTGAATGGCTATGCCAGTTATCCATTCAAGTCTGTGTTCCTTGGACGTAAGGCAGTGAAGATGAGGGCCATACATAGGCCCCAAGGTTCCACACGTGGCAAAACAGGCGCCCCTCCGAGCTGGGCGCCCGTTTTTCGCGCCGAAAATGGCGCCTGAAAAAAAACGCGCTATTCTCGAGCGCTTTGCAGCTCAATATCAGCTTGGCGCGGCGCCCAGGGGGCGGAGCCTACTACTCGTGCCGATTTTGTAAGTAGGATGGGGCGGGTACCATTTAAATGAGTTTTTTTCGTGCCGGCAACTCTGCGCGTTGGAGCGTTCGCGCACGCGCAGTGTGAAGGAAACATTGGCACTCAGCCATTTTTGTAGTTCTTTGTAGCTGTTCAATTTTTAACATTTTTTAATAAAAGCACATTGCCCTTCCATGATCAGCACTGAGGCTTCTTGCAGCTGTGAGAAGGCTGCAGGAAGCCTCAAAAATTGAGGCAACCGTTTCCCGACGGGCCCGACCGACGGCAGGGGGGCCTCTTTTCCCCCCACCCCCCCAGCCGTCGGGAATGGCTGCCTCAACTTCTGAGGCTTCCTGCAGCCTTCTCCCTGCCTCCCCCCTGCTGCCGTCGGTCGGGCCCTCACTGCCTCCCCCCCCACCCCCTCCGCCGTCGGGAACGGCTGCCTCAACTTGTGAGGCTTCCTGCAGCCTTCTCCCTGCCTGAAAGGCCTGCCTGAAGCACTTTCACACAGGTCGGAACATGGTTTATTTAATCTTTTCTTTGCTTATAAATTTTTATTCAGGTTGGAATTATTTGTATAATATTTGTATAAGTATAAATAAGGATTTATTGTAGAATTTAATGACTTTCCTTCCCCCTCCCCCCGACCCCCCCCACCTCGTTCCGGACACCTAATTTGTAACCTGCGCCTGATTTTTTAATGTGTAGACAAGGTTTTTTCAGGCCTACAAAAATCTTCTCTTGCTCCATTCTAAGTTAGTTTGGAGTACGTTTTCACTGTGGAAACTTTCAAATCAGGCGTCAGTGGCCGGACACGACCCCTTTTGAAAAAAAATTTTGTTCAAAAGTGAAACTGTTCTATATGACTAGAACTGCAGAAAACTTAAATGTGGAGAATTGCGATTTCTAAGATACTCCGTTCTCCATCAGTTGCTCCTAAAAATCAGGAGCAAATCATGTGGATACTTGGGGCCATAGAAACATCGAAAATGGGAGTAGTTGTAGGGTATTCGGCCCTTTTCTGTCTGCACTGCCATTCAAATATGATCGTTGCTGATCCTCTATCTCAACACTATATTCCTGCTTTTTCCCCCATACCCCTTGATGCCTTTTGTTTCTAGAAATCTTATCTATCTCCCTCTTAAATATATTCAGTGACTTGGCCTCCACAGCCTTCTGTGGTAGAGAATTCCATAGGTTCACCACCCTCTGAGTGAAAAAATTTCTCCTCATCTCGGTCCTAAATTTCCTACCCCATATCCTGAGACTGTGACCCCTTGTTCTAGACTTCTCAGCCAGGGGAAACATCCTCCCCACATCCAGTCTATCCCACCCAGTCAGAATTTTATATTTCAGTGATATCCCCTCTCATTCATCTAAACTCTAGTGAATACAGGCCTAGCCGACCCAATCTCTCCTCATACGACAGTCCTGCCATCCCAGGAATCAGTCAGGTGAACCTTCGCTGTACTCCCTCTATGGCAAATATATCCTTTCTTGGGTAAGGAGACCAAAACTACACACAATACTCCAGGTGCGATTTCGCCAAGGCCCTGTATAACTGTAGTAAGACATCCTTGCTCCTTTACTTCAAATCCTTTTGCAATGAAGGTCAACATTCCAGTTGCCTTTCGAACTGCTTGCTGCACCTGCATATTTGCTTTCAATGACTGGTGTACAAGGACACTTCCCAAGCCATCACCATTTAAATAATACTTTGTCCTTATATTTTTTCTACCAAAGTGGATAACTTCACATTTATCCACGTTATACTGCATCTGCCATGTGTTTGCCCACTCACTCAACCTATCTAAATCACCTTGCAGTGTCTTTGCTTCCTCCTCACAACTCAATTCCACCTAGTTTTGTGTCGTTAACAAACTTGGAAATATTACATTTGGTTCCCTCATACAAATCATTTATTTATAGATAGAGATATTGTGAATAGCTGGGGCCCAAGTGACTGGGTACCCCACTAGTCACTGCCCGCCACCCCGCAAGACCCATTTATTCCTACTCTCTGTTTCCTGTCATTTAACCAATTTTCAATCCATGCCAATACACTACCCCAATCCTATGTGCTTTAATTTTGCACACTAATCTCTTATGTGGGACATTATCAAAGACCTTCTGAAAATCCAAATACACTACATCCACTGGTTCTCTCATCTATTCTATCAGTTACATCCTCCAAAAAAACTCCAGTAGGTTTGTCAAACATGATTTTCCTTTCATAAATCCATATTGACTTTTTGTTTAATCCGATTGATATTATCCAAGTGTGCCGTTATCACATCCTTTATAATAGACGCCTGCATTTTCCCTACTACTGATGTCCGGCTAACCGGTCTGTAGTTCCCTGTTTTCTCTCTGTTCCATTTGCCACCCTCCAATCTGCAGGAACTGTTCCATAATCTATAGAATTTTGGAAGATAACCAATGCATCTACTATTTCCATGGCTACTTCTTTTAGTACTCTAGGATGTAGATCATCAGGCCCTGGGGATTTATCTGTCTTCAGTCCCATTAGTTTCTCCAGCACTATTTTCTTACTAGGGGTAATGGCCAGGGTATGAGAGAGTAATTGTTTTAATGAGGACTAGGGCATCAAAGGTGGAGATGAGGTTGTGATTGAGAAGATCAATAGCTGCAGAAAAGTTGTAGTGAATGGAGGGCCAAAGTCTGGACAGCTGGGAATGTGAAAGTGCAGTTGTAAGTGAATTGGGGGAGGTTTTTTTGGGAGCCATGTTAGCATGCTGCTTTCAAGAAACACCTTTAAACAAAGCTTGCATTGCGAGGTATTGTGTGATGTTGGTATGGTTGTGTATATGCCCGTGTATGTGATGAGAAGGTAGCAGCGGACAAGATTTAATGAGAGCTTCGAGGTGACCTCCCCCCGCTCCTTCCTCGAGGCAGGAATGTCCAGGATGTGCTGCTCCAGAAAAATCGACTGTTGTAATTTCTAGGCCTTCCTCCAGTTCAGACCTGTTCTCTTGAATTAGGTGACTTACCGTCATGTAAACCGATTAAGCTTTTTGAGACACAAATTGAAGGAGCACATATGTTGAGGGACAAGTGCCCATCCTGTATCAGCAATTAACCAGGTATCATAAACTAGGTTGTGTTAAAATCATTTTCAATGTGAAATCCTTTTAAGTCGTCAGTGTGCAAAGGATTTTTTTTTATAATTGGCAACTTGAAGTATGGAGTATGGTTATGCCTGATAAGGAATAAAAGACATGTAAGGTTGGCATGTGACAGCAGTAAATGTGAAGCAAATTGACAGGCAGTACTTAGTGACATGTACACTTGGGCATCTACCTAGTACATGGTTGTGAACTATACAGTGACAAAGTTCAAAAGGTGTGCCATTTTCTAAATCTGTTCCCAAGTCATTTTTATTTGCGAAGGGAAATGAACTGCCTTTGAATACAAAACAGGGAAACCTTCTATTTTCTGCCATTGTTTTGCCCCTTGCTAGTTTTTGCCCCATATCGTCTTCAGAAAGCCTGCCAACAGTTATCCGCCCCATACATTCTATGAAAACACTGCCATCAATATCTGTCCCGAACACACATCCTCATAATCTTTAAGGGATATTGATGTATGCCCTATCCCTTTGGCAAGTTCCCACTGCAGGGCCCAATATATAGTGGGTGCTTGCCCTGAATATTGAATGAGGCTAACCCGCTTTAAATAAGATAACATCTGTTTTCAGATGTATGAGCATGGTGCAGTCTCTGGGGCCGAAATTCAAGGTTTTGGAAAGACCCGTTACTGCCTGTTTGCAGCAGCCATGCGTCAGAATCCCATAGCAGCCGCTTTGTGGTCAACTGCCGCACCGACCTAAATTCAGGTTGGGGCTTTTTCGGCCTTTCCCCACTTCCGTCCCGCTGCTGCCAACCACCGCAAGTGCTTCATAAAAGCGTGCACCGACGCTATCCCTCACCTCCATTTTTTTACCAACCCAAATCGAGCAAAACAAAATTGATGCCCCGCCACACGGTGCCCCCGACAGCTTTTTCTGTCGGTGCACCTTGTTTCCTCTCTCTCGGCTCTGGCATTGCGACGGAAATTAAAGAGGAGGGCCGAATGCCGTGGCTGCCATATAATAACTTTTTTGCCGGCCAACTTCCATGTTGGCCGGACTATTGTGCCCCCAGAAACGGCTGGGCCACCAATAGGCAGCTTGGCACCCCCTCTTGGGTGCCAGGCCGCTAGCCCGGCCGAAACCCTCCTTGATGGCCCAGTGACTGAAGTTTAAAAAATACCCGATTCTCTCCCTTTAACAGAGGGGCGAGAGCGTGGTAACTCACGAGGCGGAATCCCGATCCTGCCCCAACCTCCGCCCCTCAGCCTCGCTTACCGCCGCACTTCTGCCCCCTTTATGATCGGTTTCCGGTCCAAGGTTAAAAAAAAACTTCAGAGTCCTGAAAATGGATCGGACGGCTGCCTCCACGCTCCTGACGGTAAAAACAGATAAGAAATCTTAGGTGTGCCAGCTTTCTGGAGTGCCTGAATTTCAGCTCCCCAGTGTCAAAAATGGGTAATTTACCCTACTGCCTCTAAGCCATGCAGACCCAGAAAGTCCCAGGTTTAATCCCTGAACTCTGTCTCAGCTGAGATCTATTAGTTCAACAATGGTAGGGAGCTACAATTGGCTGCAATGTCCCTGGAAGGGAAAATTCAGCCAAAGATCATAAGGGTCTTCGAGCAACTTCTGTTGGAAGTGTGCATGTATGGCCTCCGGCAAAGGACAACGTCGAATTTGGCTGTGATGAACAGTTGACTATCTTGCCAAAATTCAGTGTCAAAGTTGACACTTAAATAATGGATAGTTGGACAAGGTGCTGAATGACAACCACTGTTCTTGGAATTGTACCCATCAAGGAATTAATGCTTTCAGGAAAGGGAAAAAAAATTTAAATTTAAGGTACCTACACATGATAAAATAATAGAAGCGTTTGTGAGAACACATTAAAATGAGAAAACAAATAAAAACTTCAGCTTCACAGCTGCTGGAGAATAAAACCTCACTCCGAGCTTTCCAGGAAGTACTGGGCTGAGTTATTCCTTCACATGGGGAAAGAGGAATTAATTCTTCCAATTTTCCTCGTGTGATTACTTTGTGCCAAAAGCAAATTACAGTTCCCATGACTGCATGCATCTTGCTGCATGAAATTGGACTGCACTGATTAATCAAGAGAAGATATGTGGCAACTAAATCTGGTTGAGATGCCATGTCATTTTTTTACAACTTTTTTTCTACTCCACCAGCTGCAAGTCCTTGTGCAATGCAAGAGAAATTGACTAATAAAAGATAGCTCTGTTTGCAGAACTGAAATTTGAATTGTGTGTGTGTTTTGTGTTGATATCATTGGATCAGTTTTGCAAACTATTGTGATTAAATTATGTACTATCAGAGTTCAGTTCCCCCATCAGTGCCAACCTGATGTAAGCAAATTCTTCTCAAAATCCTACAAACTTTGCCACCAATATCCTATTTCAAGTGCGGCTGTCCACGGCCTGAACCGTGTAATCCCTCAGAACTGACACCAAGCAGTTTTATGTATGTAAGGGCCATGTGGGGAAGCATCAAAATACACACCAGTTGATCATTTTTCTTATTTAAAATTGAAATTTTGTAGCAGGATATAAAGAATGAAAGAATCTTATGTCACATGCCATTTATACCATCGGGTCTGTAACCACTGTTCTCTAAATCAATCCAAAACAAATTACACTGCCTCGCTCTCTTCCTTTGCTTCAAATGATTACCATTTTCCCTTAAAAGATGTAATGGTCTACGCCTCAGCCATTCTCCGTGACACAACATTCCATGCTCTAACAACTCTTGTGTTAAAAAATTCCTCCTAACCTTGCTCCTCGGTAATTAAGTGACCATGTTAAATTGATCCCTTATCACTAATTCACCAACCATAGTATCTTCCCGATTCATGCCATCAAAACCCTTCATACCTTTAACAACATCTACTAAATCTCCCTTTTTCTTTCTCTGCTCCAATGGCAACGGTCCTAGTATCTCCAATGTCACCTTATAATTATAGTTTCTCATCTCCGGTATTATCATGCTTAATCCACTCTCAATGTCTTTAGTGCTGGATTTTCCATCTTTTGCCCCCCCCCCCCCTCAGTTAGTGCTCCCAAGGGGCGACAATGGCGGTGGTTAGCATTTCCGAGTGGGCGGCAGCTTCCAGCGCCCCACTGGGACTGTCGGTGCCAGTTTCGACAGGGCGCGGAGCATTACTGCCCGGAAGAGACAAGCCAGTGTGCAATGCCTCTTGTTGCGACACCAGCTTAATTTTTGGCTGCCTCCCGATCCGTAGCACTCTGTAGAGCGCCCTGCTGGGACCGCTTGTGAAAGCTGGAGGTCCGAGTTGTAGCGGCTGCAGTGGGGTAAGTAATGTCGACCTCAGGTGAGTGTGATTTGTTTTTTATTTTATTTATTTTGCAATTTATGTTGTGGTGGCATGAGTTAATTATTGGGAATGTTTTTGGTGGGTTTTTTCAGGTTTCTCCCCCCCCAACCCCACCCCTGCCCCCCAGTACTCTTACAGCGCTCCAAGGCCAACTGTTTAGCTTGGGATTTTCAGTTGCTCAGCCGGCTTAGCGCCCTAAGAGAGGTGTGTACCCTTAGTGCTCCGTCCCACACTCTGGGCCCAGCTGATAAATTTTGCTGCACAAACTGTTCCTGGGTGCAAACTTTACTGCCCCACCGCCATTACCGCCCTGAAATTAGCAGAACTGAAAATCCAGCCCTTAATGTTTTTCTATAACTAACACAAAAACTACTCTAAGTGGGTCTAACCAATGCTTTGTACAAATTTATCATTACCTCATTATCTTTACTTTATGTCCTATTTATCATACCCAAAATACAATTTGTCATTTTTATGGCTTTATCAAACTACACTCACTTTCAAGAAATTATACATTTGAATGCCTTGGGTTCCCTGTTCACTGCACCCTTCGGTCTCTTTCCATTAAGCACACATTCTTGTAACTTGTAATTCCTCCCAAAATGCATTACCTGGCACCTCCAAGTTGAAGTATAGTTGCCCCCCCCCCCTCCCCCAATTCTATTAACCTGTCTATGCCCTTTTTGAAGTCATTTACAGTCTTCCTTGATGTTTGCCAAACCCCTTCCTTATGTGTCGTGAGCAAATTTCAAAATCGTGTTTGCTGTGCCCAAGTCCAAAGATATGTGGACACAGCACAGACCCAAGGTCCATGAATTCCGATCCTTTCCCAATCTGAACAACACTCATTTATCTGTTGGTCAACGAACTTTCCATCCATGCTGCTACATTTTCTATTGTACCGTTTGGCTGAATTTTTGTAAAAACATCCTGTGAGACACCTTTTGAATGCCTTTTGAAAATTTAAAGACACTTCTACTATATTCATTTTTTATTAATCCAATCATCACTTCTATTAAACTCCCCAAACACAACTTGCTTTTAACAAATCAGCACTGGCTGACCTTGATTATCACATGCCCTTTTAAATGCTCACTAATTCGATTGTCTACATACCTTATCTTAAAAATCTTGCATATGGCCATAAATCTTTCTTGTTATCACTATTTCTGGTAATATTTTTACATTGATGTTTGACTTTGAAACATTTATAATAACTATAGTATTTATTAAAAGTTGCCTGCCACATGTAGTTGCAGGGCTCTGGCCATTAAGTAGCAGTGTGACATGATTCAACTTACATTGTTTAGGTAAGTTTTACATTTTAAATTTGATTTTTTTTAAGTTTCCTCTCTCCTATTTCTCCAACAATAGGCTTGCTACCAGCTGCCAATTTAGTTTTAAATTGTTCCCCTTGCTTACTACCTGACTCAGTTCATAGACTTCACTGATGCAACACTGCTCTTGGCAGCATCTTTTTTTTTTAAATTGGGATTTGCTTCCTGACCTGATATTGGTAATATTTTTTTTAAAAACTAAGCCCCATTCCCTGGCTCAGACCCCTTGCCACTTATTGGCAAAGCTGTCCTGCACCCCTAGCCAGATCGCAGATCCCTTCCCCTCCATCCGCCACCCAAAACCTACGGCTACTTAATGGCCAGAGTCCTGCAACTACATGTGGCCGGCAACTTTTAACAAAAAGGGAGAAAGAACACTAACACACCAAGAATTACAGAAGTACACCAAGAAAAAGATAAACAAAGGATGACAGAGGTACACGGAGAAAACAACAGAAAGACACAGCAGCGTCAACTAGCAGACAAGAGAACCTTCAACACAAGAATGTCAGAGGTAGGTGAGATAGACAATGTATGCTTCAACTTAATATGAGCAATACCATAGCCGGCTCACTTATTAAAAATAACAACCCGTAATTTGCAGTCAACAGCGAAACAAAGACGCCCCGAAGAAACTTGCCTAAAGAGATCTCCTGATCTCTGGCGAGAAAGTTGCTGCCTTCGTCGTTCAATTGATTCCCACGCTCTGTAAAGGGAATTCCTCGTGCGATGCTGCTGTGGTGTCAACAAGCTGTCTAAGCAGCCAATCATATTGCAAAATTCTTACAGGAAACTGGGAATGAGAAGCTGCTTTTATAAGAACATAAGAATTAGAAACAGGAGTAGGCCATTTAGCCCCTCGAGCCTGCTCCGCCATTCAACAAGATCATGGCTGATCCAGACTTTTAAAAAGTATTAGAGCAAAATAAAGATTGGGACTCACATGGGGATAAGGTAGAAGCTAAAATATCATGAACAAACTTCTTTGAAAAATAAAAACTTTTAAAGTTTTTAAAAAATTGTAGTTTTTATCAGTGAAGAAATTTGACACAGACATTAGTTTTTCAGGGCCAGAACATTTGTTTACCAATCAATATGCTGTTAAAACCCTAGTTATACCTTAACCAACAAGGCTTAACATTTAATGCAGTATTTCACAGCGATATTACTGCAGAAAAGCCCAAGTTTTCATTAGTTTTACTGATTTTACTAATTACATTGTTTGCTGGCTATGGCGGGGTCTGGGCACACAGGGTCCACAGCGCAGCTTGTGTCGGAGCGGTGAATGACTGACTGCAACTTCAGGATTTTTGCGTTTAGATGCACATGCGCTAAATCCTGAAGTTGTGGTCAATTTCAGAGGGGTAATGACGGCTGTTTGTGCGGTGTCATTACCCACTGCAAATTCCCGGCCATTATTTCTTAATATTCTAAAAACACATCTCCCCACATTTAAACTGCTTTCCTTCCCTGCCAATTCACCACCCATACCCACTTCTTCCCCACCTGACTTTCCTACTTACTGTGAGCAACACCATAATGGAACCATGTGTTTTTATACAAGAACAATTGTTTTAATGAAGATAAATTGGGAGATTGGAACCAAGCCAGTTCTCTATGGCAGACTTTATGAACCAATATCTGAACCAAGCAAATGTGATACTCCACTGTACTGATGATGATTGACCTGTTGCTTTCTTTCATTGATGGAGCCTGGAGGGTTAGACATGATGTTGGGGGCTAGGAATCTTTCCACTTGGCTCTAGATAATCTCAAGTCAATCATGTAAAGAGGAGGGTGGTGATAGCTGGACAAGTAGCAAGAAGGTTGTCAGTTCTTTGACATTCAGCAGCAGAGCTGGTCTCCAGTCGTCCTGGTTAAACCTTGCAACTGGATAAAGGCCTAGCTCTGTCGAGCCCGTGTGGTGGCTGATGTGCAACCGTCACCACACGTTTGTATTTAAAAAAAAAAAAAAATCCACGCACAGGCGTCTTCCACCCCCTCAATTGGAGATCAGAACTGGAATATCAGGTCCTTCATTGAAACATCTGTGAACTCCTGTGGAAGCAAGTCATCCTTGTTTGAGGGACTGCCGATGATGATAAGCTGTGGGAATTAGCTGGTTACATTCCAATAGTACACCTATGCATAATTGGATTCCCTAAACCAACCTGTATCTGAGTTCTCTGGATTTAGTAAGTAGCACGTGCCCTTGAGGGAGAGATATTGGACGTATAAAAACGTTGCTTATGTGGATTCTTCGTTAATTTGATTTGGAAAAGGAATCTCAGGAGGGGTGTATAATAGGCACTAATCTGATACCGCCAGTTTTACACAATTATGGAAGCTTAAAATTCCATCCAGTAATTCAGATAATATGATCCCTGTTACCAACTTGGTATAATCCGTATAACTTCTGTTCATTTGCTATCACGCTAGTCCGCTCAGCTGGGTTTCTAAATCGGCTAAAAGCACCGGGCTAGAAGTTAATTATGCCCCATTTTCAGCCACATATAATTGGTGTGCTTCCAGCACACGCCCGAACAGAGCGGCCCAAGCCTTGATAAATATTGGGCCTCGGGCTTTATTGTAATACTGCTGACAAGCTGCAGGGACCTCGTGCCTTCAGGGGCAACAAGGTGGCTGATGCAAGACCACTGTGGACCCACTGTCTTGCCAGCAACTGCTCTTCAGTAAGCCCAAGGAAGGTGGCCGAGCGCGGACTGGCAGTGGCCCGCATTAGTGCTGTGGAGCCAGGAGGAGTACTCCTGTTCCACTAGGAGGCAGTTTAAAAAAAAAATTAAATAAAAAAAATAAAAAATTAATTAAAATGTTTACTGAACTTTTCTTCAGTGGTATCCAGTGGTCCCTTTAAAAACTGCTGGTTAGGTTGCTATAGAATTAGAAAAACTTGTTGGTGCATATACAGTGCCTTGTTCTTGACCAATTTTTGGGAGAGAGCCTAAATTTGGCAATGATTTGGATGAGGAGACCAAATGTAATATATCCACGTTTGCTGATGATACAAAGCTAGGTGGGAATGTAAGTTGTGAGGAGGGTGCAAATAGACTTCAAGGGGATATAGACAGGCTAAGTGAGTGGCCAAGGACATGGCAAATGGAATATAACGTGGAGAAATGTGAGGTTGTCCACTTTGGTAGGAAAAATAGAAAAGCAGAGTATTTTTTTAAATGGTGAGAGATTAGGAAATGTTGGTGTTTTAGCGGGACCTAGGTGTCCTTGTAAACGAATCACAAAGTTAACATGCAGGTACAGCAAGCAATTAAGAAAGCAAATGGCATGTTGACCTTTATTACAAGAGTATTTGAATAAAAGAGTGAAGGCATCTTACTGCAATTATATAGGGCATATAGTGAGACTGCACCTGGAGTATTGTATACAGTTTTGGTCTCTTTACCCAAAGAAGGATATACTTGCCATTGAGGGAATGCAGTGAAGGTTCACCAGACTGATTCCTGGGATGAGGCATTGTCCCATGAGGAGAGATTTAGTAGATGAGGCCTAAATTTTCTAGTGTTTAGAAGAATGAGGTGATCTCATTGAAACATACAACAGTCTTACAGGGCTTGACAGGGTAGATGTAGGGAGGATGTTCCCTCTGGCTGAAGAGTCCAGAACCAGGTGTCACAATCTCAGAATAAGAGGTCGGTCATTTAGGACTGAGATGAGGAGAAACTTCTTCACTCAGAGGGTGGTGAATCTTTGGAATTCTCGACCAGAGGGCTGTGGAGGTTCGTCTTTGAGTATATTCAAGATTGATAGATTTTTGGATATTAAGGGAATCAAGGGATGTGGCAATAGTGCAGGAAAATGGAGTTGAGGTAGATAATCAGCCAGGATCTCATTGGTGGAGCAGGCTTCAGGCCGAATGCCTACTCTTCCTAATTCTTATGTTCTTAACCCTCTGATTTGCAAAGGAGGAGACTGATGCCTATTTCAGGCAGGCATCACGGACGTCTGGGATGATGCCACATGTATGCCAGGTGCTGGTCGGGTGCAGCAGCTTGTGCCCCAGAATTGGTTCTTGTCGTTCCCATTTTACACCCGGAAAACAGTCCCAATGAGGATCAATTTCCACCCACTATTTCCTCCTATACTGTACCCTCAGGATAGCAGTTCCCTCCCTTTGCAGACTTCTGGAGCTGAAATAACTTTTTGGTGTCTGTGTCTTGGTGTTTTTAAAAGCTCCTCTCCCTCACCCACAGAAAGCATAAGAGTCTGCCAACACCAAGGATCTAGATGTCTTCCTGAATGACCAGATACCGCTAACATATCGCCAAATCTTTAGTCTCAAAGAAATCACTTTCCATTTTGCATAGTAATTACCATTTGTCTGCTTACAGAATCCCAACACCGCATAGGGCTGTCCCAAACTCCAACACCTTTTTAGGCAACTTTTGCTCAGAATACTTTTAAACTAATTTATATCCAAGTCTTTCTAATGGGGAAAAGAATCCTGAACAGTGATGCTTTTATTTTGGCTCGTATAAATTTCAATTAAAGAAGAATAGAAACATAGAAAATAGGTGCAGGAGCAGGCCATTCGGCCCTTCGAGCCTGCACCACCATTCAATCAGATCATGGCTCAGTACCCCTTTCCTGCTTTCTCTCCATACCCACTTGATCCCCTTAGCCATAAGGGCCATATCTAACTCCCACTTGAATATATCCAATGAACTGGCATCAACAAGTCTCTGCGGCAGGGGATTCCACAGGTTAACAACTCTCTGAATGAAGAAGTTTCTCCTCTTCTCAGTCCCAAATGGCCTACCCCTAATCCTAAGACTATGTCCCCTGGTTCTGGACTTACCCAACATTGCGAACATTCTTCCCGCATCTAACCTGTCCAGTCCTGTCAGAATGTTATGTTTCTATGAGATCCCCTCTCATCCTTCTAAACTCCAGTGTATAAAGGCCAGTTGATCCAGTCTCTCCTCGTATGTCAGTCCAGCCATCCCTGGAATCAGTCTGGTGAACCTTCGCTGCACTCTCTCAATAGCAAGAACGTCCTTCCTCAGATTAGGAGACCAAAACTGAACACAATATTCCAGATGAGGCCTCACTAAGGCCCTGTATAACTGCAGTAAGACCTCCCTGCTCCTGTACTCAAATACCCTAGCTATGAAGGCCAACATACCATTTGCCGCCTTCACCGCCTGCTGTACCTGCATGCCAACCTTCAATGACTGATGTACCATGACACCCAGCTCTCGTTGCATCTCCCCTTTTCCTAATCTGCCGCCATTCAGATAATATTCTGCCTTCGTGTTTTTGCCCCCAAAATGGATAACCTCACATTTATCCACATTATACTGCATCTGCCATGCATTTTCCCACTCACCTAACCTGTCCAAGTCACCCTGCAATCTCTTAGCATCCCCCTCACCGCTCACACTGCCACCCAGTTTAGTGTCCTCTGCAAACGTGGAGATATTACACTCAATTCCTTCATCCAAATCGTTAATGTATATTGTAAAGAGCTGGGGTCCCAGCACTGAGCCCTGCGGCACTCCACTAGTCACTGCCTGCCATTCTGAAAAGGATCCATTTATCCCAACTCTCTGCTTCCTGTCTGCCAACCAGTTCTCTATCCACGTCAGTACATTACCCCCAATACCATGCGCTTTGATTTTGCACACCAATCTCTTGTGTGGGACCTTGTCAAAAGCCTTTTGAAAGTCCAAATACACCACATCCACTGGTTCTCCTTTGTCCACTCTGCTAGTTACATCTCAAAAAATTTAAGATTCGTCAAGCATGATTTCCCTTTCATAAATCCATGCTGACTTGGACCGATCCTGTCACTGCTTTCCAAATGCACTGCTATTTCATCCTTAATGATTGATTCCAACATTTTCCCCACTACTGATGTCAAGCTAACTGGTCTGTAATTACCCGTTTTCTCTCCCTCCTTTTTTAAAAAGTGGTGTTACATTAGCTACCCTCCAGTCCATAGGAACTGATCCAGAGTCGATAGACTGTTGAAAAATGATCACTAATGCATCCACTATTTCTAGGGCCACTTCCTTAAGTACTCTGCGATGCAGACTATCAGGCCCCGGGGATATATCTGCCTTTAATCCCATCAATTTCCCGCCTAATAAGGATATCCTTCAGTTCCTCCTTCTCACTAGACCCACTGTCCCCTAGTACATTCGGAAGGTTATTTATGTCTTCCTTCGTGAATGCAGAACCGAAGTATTTGTTCAATTGGTCTGCCATTTCTTTGTTCCCCATTTTAAATTCACCTGAATCCGACTGCAAGGGATGTACATTAATCTTTTTTTCTTCGCATATTTATAGAAGCTTTTGCAGTCAGTTTTTATGTTTCCTGCAAGCTTCCTCTCGTACTCTATTTTCCCCCTCTTAATTAAACCCTTAGTCCTCCTCTGTTGAATTCTAAATTTCTCCCAGTCCTCAGGTTTGTTACTTTTTCTAGCCAATTTATATGCCTCTTCCTTAGTTTTAACACTATCCTTAATTTCCCTTGTTAGCCATGGTTGAGCCACCTTCCCCGTTTTATTTTTACTCCAGACAGGGATGTACAATTGCTGAAGTTCATCCATGTGATCTTTAAATGTTTGCCATTGCTTATCCACTGTCAACCCTTTAAGTATCCTTTGCCAGTCTATTCTAGACAATTCACACCTCATACCGTCGAAGTTACCTTTCCTTAAGTTCAGGACCCTAGTTTCCGAATTAACTGTGTCACTCTCCATCTTAAAGAATTCTACCATATTATGGTCACTCTTCCCCAATGGGCCTCGCACAACAAGGTTGCTAATTAGTTCCTTCTCATTACACATCACCCAGTCTAGGATGACCAGCTCTCTGGTTGGTTCCTCGACATATTGGTCTAGAAAACCATCCCTAATACACTCCAGGAAATTCTCCTCCACTGCATTGCTACCAGTTTGGTTAGCCCAATCGATATGTAGATTAAAGTCACCCATGATAACTGCTGTACCTTTTATTGCACACATCCCTTATTTCTTGTTTGATGCTGTCCCCAACCTCACTACTACTGTTTGGTGGTCTGTACACAACTCCCACTAGCGTTTCCGCCCTTTGGTATTCTGCAGCTCCACCCATACCGATTCCACATCATCCAGGCTAATGTCCCTCCTTACTATTGCATTAATTTCCTCTTTAACCAGCCACACCACCCCGCCTCCTTTTCCTCTTTGCCTATCCTTCCTAAATGTTGAATACCCCTGGATGTTGAGTTCCCAGCCTTGGTCACCCTGGAGCCATGTCTCCGTGATGCCAATTACATCATACCCGTTAACTGCTGTCTGCGCAGTTAATTCGTCCACCTTATTCCGAATACTCCTCGTATTGAGGCACAGAGCCTTCAGGCTTGTCTTTTTAACACACTTTGCCGCTTTTAGAATTTTGCTGTAATGTGGCCCTTTTTGTTTTTTGCCTTGGGTTTCTCTGCCCTCCACTTTTACTATCCTCCTTTCTATCTTTTGCTTCTGCCTCCATTTAATTCCCTCTGTCTCCCTGCATAGGTTCCCATCCCCCTGCTATGTTAGTTTAACTCCTCCCCAACAGCACTAGCAAACACTCCCCCTCGGACATGGGTTCCGGGAGTCCTGCCCAGGTGCAGACTGTCCGGTTTGTCCTGGTCCCACCTCCCCAGAACCGGTTCCAATGTCCCAGGAATTTGAATCCCTCCCTTTTTGCACCACTCCTCAAGCCACGTATTCATCTGGGCTATCCTGCGATTCCTACTCTGACTAGCACATGGCACTGGTAGCAATCTTGAGATTACTACTTTTGAGGTCCTACTTTTTAATCTCGCTCCTAGCTCCCTAAATTTGTCTCATAGGGCCTCATCCTGTTTTTTAAGGTTTTCAGACAGCTGTTGACAAAGTTGACAGAAAAATGTGACAACAGGCAATGAGGCTTTGTAGATGAGATATAAGATAGTTATTTATAGGTAAGTACATGCAATGTCTAACCAAATTAACTACTTTGCACCATTATACTGACTACCTTGGAATCTATTGGCTTCTAATTCACAAGAGTTGCAGCTCCAGTATAAAGTGAGTATGTGTCTCAATTTAGTCCTGTCCTACACAGCACAGGCACCAATGAGCACGGGTTTGCGGGAGGCTGGTATAAGTAGCTTTATCATTCTGGTCTTTTTTATGTAATAATGTGATATATGTTTTCTTGCAGAGCTGTAAGTGTAAAGAGCTGAGTATACTGTTAGGCAGTCCCTCATGTCGAGGATGACCCACTTCCACACCCAAAAAAGATGAGTTCCCAGGTGTTTCAATGAGCTACATCTTGAAGGGTAGAAGATGACTGTTTGTGGCTTGTTTTAACGTGGAGTGTTGCACACCAGCCACCTCACGGGCTTGACAGATCAAGGCCTTGGTCCAGTGGCAATAGTTGACCAAAACGATTGGAGATGACTTCGCCACGACCCCGCCCCCGCTCCTCGCCACGACCCCGCCCCCGCTCCTCGCCACGACCCCGCCCCCGCTCCTCGCCACGACCCCGACCCCGCCCCCGCTCCTCGCCACGACCCCGCCCCCGCTCCTCGCCACGACCCCGCCCCCGCTCCTCGCCACGACCCCCCCCTCCACCCCCCCCCAGCTCCTCGAATCCGACCCTCCTGAACTCTCGCCTCGGTGCCGACTTCGTCGTTCCTCTGCTGCTCGCCGCCTCTCCTCCTGCATCTGGGTCACGACACCGATGATGGTCCTGCCCACACTCCAATTGGCAACATGCTTTTATGGCCTGTTAATATTGCGTGGGTCTTGTGCACCCAGCAGCAACACCTTGTATGTTTTCCTGAGGCTCTCGGGCCTTTTGGAATTCATGGCTCTCCATAATTGATGTTACCAGGGTGGCTTAGCAGTAAGAGGTCTGACTACAGCATCTCTATGCTGATGAGAAACGGACTTTTTAAAAAAACAAATTAAGATATGGATATCATTTTCTCTTATAAAAAGGCGAACTGCTTTGAATAAAAAGTACTTCCCCCCCCCCCCCCCCCCAACTTTTTTCCCTTTTTAATCCATTTAATTTTATTCTATTGCAGACATTTTTCAACTTCAGCCATGCCAAATAAATGTCTTGGTTGCAGTTGCTTTGGAGTAATTCACAAGTGTGCCTTTTATTCTTTGACACACTTCTAACATTAATCTTAAAAAATGAGGAATCAATAATTCTATTCTACAAATGTTAAACTGTTAATGTGAGAGTCAAGAGAGAGTGTCCTGAAACTTCCGTCTAACTCTGTCAATGGCCATGGGGCAAGTACCTCTTTATGGTTGACAACTTGACGAAATCACAACTTACTGATATTAGAAGCAATGCTTTGTCAAAGCATAATTACTAGGACACACCATACTCCATTTAAATTGACAGTTAGCAGTTGGATCTGACCCCAAAGTCCAACTCCATTTGTCAGTATAAACGTTGTATTTATACATGCCAAATCTCTGTCAGGTTGAAACTGATCAAACTGAGGTAGAATTCATCTTACTACTAATTTGGATGCACACCAGTATAAACTGTAGGCATCCAACCTGTACCAGCTGCTATATCTGTTTCATAATACCAGCTATCCTGGCTGTTATGTAATACATCACAACTGCTCTCTCCTCCCACATGAAAACAACTCAGAATTTGTGTACCTACAAAGGCAGCTTTTGTGTGCATAAGCAAGTAAATATTAAAATTACATTAGAGTAATGGGGCTGTTCCACAGCCATTGCACTTCATCTGCCCACATGACTTATGGTGTTGAGTCTCAGTATTAATGTAGTATTAAGCAGACCAACCGAGCTCTGTGGGAGGGAAACCGAAAGCAAGAGTCGCCATAGTGCAGGTCTGTAAAAGTTTTTTTTGTAAAGCATTAGCTCCTAATGACGGGGAGAAGCTGTCATAAGAGATCTGTCACAAATTGGCAGACTGCTCGGCTACAAGTGGGCTGAAAATAGCATGCTTCACTGTATCTCCGTCTCTTTATGTAAAGCCAGCCAGGCCCCTTGTAATCTTTCCAAATTTCACACTGGCAGTGAGGCCCACTTACATTTTTTGCAGCGAGGCTAGACTGTGACAGGGTAATATGTTGCTGATAGCCTTCTGTTCATGCATCCATAAATGTGTGTATTCTTTGCACAGTGCTGCTTTTGGTAGAATTGTTGTTCTGTGTGAATAAATGACAGCTTGGAATGAAACGTATTCAGTGTTCACTGGTGATGAATTTTAGAGATGAATTGTAGATACTGATAGTTGCTGTGATGTGCTGTGTTTAGCTGCAAGGTGTCTATGATTTATAGATGATGCAAAAGTAAACAGCGTTAGTATTATCTGTTATTGTGCACAGAATCTTGTTTAGCTTGATTCTGCAGTGTGGTTTGTATGCATGCATATGTTCAACTGTAGTGCGAAATTAGAATCCTCTTTTCCCCCATTCTCTCAGACTGTGTTACAAACAAGCTGGGCTGTTACTTTCATTAAATCCATTGAACCATCTTTGCAATAGTGAGAATATAGATGCTGGAGCTGAGCTCTTGCAGATTAGAAATGTTTCAGGTTGTTCGTGGTCTCTGTTGTAAACCATCAGGTAAGCACAGGATCAGGCTAGACTGTGATGCCCGCTATCTTCCACGGTTGAATAACCTGCCAACACTTATTATATATGCAGATAAAGAATAACCATTTAGGTGAGGTACCCAAGGGCTGATAGTGTCACTGGACCTGTATCCCAGCAAGAGTCAGGAAGTTTTGGAGAAGAAGGGTAAGGTTAGAACATTAGGGAAAGCGGGTGAAATAAATATTTCTGTTTGAATTAATCATAGAATCATTTAAATACTAAGGGAACGTGGGTGGGGACAGAGGAGAAGCTTGCAAATAAACCTGCATCCTTCAATAATTCCCATACTGTTGAATAAAAATGAGTTGCTGCATTCCTCACAAAGTGTTGTTTCCTGTCAACTGACATGGATGTCGAGCAGTGTAGTGGGTGGCTTCATTGTTTATTTTCTCTGCAAAGGATGTGTAAGACAAGGCGGAGATCTAAGCGGAAAGGTAACAACAGTGAAAGAAAATAAATAAAAGCTTGAATATGCAACACTGTAAATAAATAGTACACAAACAAATACATATTTGTAGCATAACAATTATACGAAACTGGTGGTTGCAGAATAAATCTCTTAACACTTATCTGTTGGTTCCCTCTGGTTCAGCTGGTTAAGGTAGCAAATAGCTGGATCATGTAGACCAGGAAGGGTTTTGGGGGGATTGAACCCATCTATGCTGAGTTAGCTGGGCTCAGCCACTGAGATCTGCAAATGGCTTCAGTGGCCTTGGCCTAGACAAGGGAAACATGGCCAGGATTCCCCCTCCTGATGGCTATTTAGCCATCCCTGCTGAAAAGTGTGTGTGGCTATCAGGTGTGCATAAAGTTGGGTTCAGCTTTGACCTTTCCCCATGGTTGAGAAATCTAGTGACACTGGCAGCATTTACACAAACGATGGGCACTGAGGTGAGGTATTAGGAGGTGCCACTGCCCTGAGAAATTGTGGAAATGTAAGGAACGGGGGAAAAAATAGTCAAAATTGGTAGAAATAAAATCAAAAATAAATTTCAATGTCTCAAAGTGGAATCTCAACTTTTATATTTACATTAAATTGTATTGATGAATGTGACTTCATGGGCTCAATTTTCCCGTGATTTGAGCCGTTTATTTTGAGCAGGCTGCTTTTTTAGGCCTAAAAATCCAGTTTCCCCAATCAATTTGCACCAGCGTAACTCAGTTATGATTTTTTTTAGGTAAGTTTTTTTTCAGCCAAAGGGGGTGTAACCAGCCACCTACGCCAATTCTGGCCATTTAGGGAACTTTGGCCAGCTGAGAGTTACTCCAGTTCTGCTTAGGCCAGCGTTTGTGGCCTCTCCAGAAAAACCTTGCGGTGAGTTAAAGAAATCGGCGCAGGTAAGGAAATTGGAGGAGGCCATTCGGCCTGGGTTAGGGGAAGGGAGCAGACTGGAAGTGCACTCGGGGCCAGGGTCGGGCGAGGGAGTGGATCGGCAAGCCCTTTGGCCTGGGCTAGGGGCAGGGAGCGCTGGTGCAATCCCTCCCTCACCAAGACAAAATCACCATCCCCCCCCGCCCCCCCCCTGGATGCCCTTGCATGGCACTGTCTTGATGCCATCGCAAACGAAACCTCTGACCGGCCCCCCCACCGCCGAACAACCTCAGCCCACACCCTTCCCTCAGCCCTAGCGACATGTTTAAAAACAGCACCGAAAATACACCCTCAATCCTGGCTACGGACACTGATTCAACCCCATTGGCAGGCTTAATATACCACCACAAATCATCCCTCCCTGGCCGCCCCTGCATGGCACCATCTTCATACCTTCTGACCCCTGCACAACAAGCTCGGCTTACACCTTTACCTCAGCCTTATCGACATTGCCAAATCCGAGCTGTACTGAGCATGCGCATCCATTGGAATGACGTTGAAAACGTAAGTTTTTTTTCCCGCGCATGCGCAGAAGGCTTGGCTTTGTTTTTCGGCGCAGACAGCAGGCTCCATCCCCCGAGGCGACTGGACACGCTGCGCGGCTCCCAATTCCATTTACAGATCGAGGAAAGTTTGAACAAATATTTATGGCACATTTCTGGCCCTAAAAACCCGGCATAACTCTGGCAATATGCCAGAAAACTGGCTTGGGCAAAATTGAGTCCCATGTAACTCACTGAAGGATGGTTTGATATCTTGCAGGTTTATTTTGTGAATTTGAACTAATTTGCATGTTATGTAAAAGTTGTATCTGGCATATAATTTCAATGGAGTAAAGACTCACCAGCCACCCCAAAAGTCTTTTGCTATAATAGGTGAGAGTGAATGAGCAAACACACTAGATCAGGTGTTTTATAATATGCCAGCATTTGGTTTTGGATACGATGAAGCTAAAACTAAAATATTGCCCTGGTAAATGTCCTAACGGTCACATGTCTTGAGTTGTTTTTCCAATTGGATCCCGTATTTCATTTACTGATCTTCCAGGAAAAAGCGCTATTAAAATGAACCTAAGCCTCTAGCTACAGAGCTAAACCCTTTTTGAGCGGGGTTTTAAATTAGAATGACAGTTGTGCCAGCAACAGACAGAGGCGCACAGTGGGTGCAATTAGAATTCTAAAATCAACATTCCACGTGAGTGTAGTGGGGGCTTAACACTGTATCTCATCTGAGTGCACTGCTAAACACACGGTAAACTGCTGCTTGTGTAATGATGGATTTCAGGATGATTGTGAGTCTATAAAGACTGGAGGTAATGCTATTAATACGGAGTGGTTTTTCCCGATTCAGCTGCTTTTTATTGAGTTGCAGCTTTTTATTTTTGGTACATTCGTCTGTCTTTTTTTCTATGCTACCCTGTGCACAGCTGTTAGCTTACTGAGACAGGCCTGTTTGCTTGTGGCACATAGGGAACAAGAGATCCAGTGTTTTTGACTGGTGCTACTTTCCCACCGGGCTATCCCATTTATGAGGAGACGCGGGTGAAGCTAACAGTCTACGATGTCAAGGAGAAATCCCAAGAAACTGTGAGTATTTAACTCCTTTTTAGTGAAACACATCTTCTAGATACATAAAAATGTAAAGCCTGAAAATGTCAAATTTGTTTTGTAAAGTATTCAAGCAGACTATTAATATACATTTACTCAGCTGGCAGTCTGTGCCACTACATTGAGTTAAACAGATTACCATAAATCTGGCACAGTACATCAGATGAGAGGCAGTCCATGTTTAGCCTCAGTGGTGTTCCTCTGTATTTAATATTGTGCAGTTACCTTGTCGAGCAGTAATAATTGAATCTCACAAACGTATGCAAAGCACTGACGTTCTCCAGTCTGGGGAAAAAAACATTCTATTAATCTGAATGACAAATTTCGCTGCAGATTTATCCACACCCTCCTTCATTCCAAAAGAGATTTATTTCATGGACTCTTTGATTCCAGTTTAATTAAGAAACATTTTTATTCCCAGCTTGTGGTGATGTCAGCAAAAATATCATGTTTCTTGTACTGTCATTTTATTAACTTCTTGTTGGAATAACTCGGCATTTTTCGTTATTTGTAAACCGAAGAGCAGAAAGAGCATAGCATTATTAAAGGGACGTTTTCCTGCGATTTATTTTCATCACATGGTAGTGAAATAATTGTGTACCTGCTGTGCTCCAGATTCAAAAGAAAATGCTGAACTCGAGAGCTTTGCAGAAGTGGATAAACAGCCAGTTTCTCATCATGTATAGCCTGAATTTGGGTGATGGTCTTGTTTACAGTTCTGCAGATCTGGCCCTTTTATATCCAGTTCTAAGGGTATGGATGAAAGAATGCTGATGTGGTGACCTTGGGCCCAAATTTGGTCAAGAAGTTGCTCCATTTTTTTGGAGCAACTTGATTTTTCTGGAATATCTTAAAAATCCACATTCTGCACATTTAATTTGCGCCAGTGTACGTGAGTTAGTTAGGATTTTCTTTCAAAAGGGGTCATTACTGTCGCCTACGCCTGTTTTGGCCATTTAAGCCTGTTTGGACAGCTATAAGTTGCTCCAAACTAACTTAGGCCAGTGTATGTGGCCGTTTGTGGCCCGCATAGAAAACCCTTGTGGAGAGTTAAGAAATCAGTGCAGCTAAGTACATGCTGAAGCACAAAAATAAGCATTCAGTAACAAATAAAAAAAAATACAAGGAAGCTGAGAGGACCTGCACCTAGTACCAAGACTTACAAAGCACAAAAAGTCATAAGCAATTAATTAACAAATAAAAAATAGAAGGAACCCTGCACCTAAAGCACCAAGACCAAAGTAATAAGCAATCAATCAATCAATCTAACACAAAAAATAGAAGTCCTACCAAAACACAGCCCGGGCCGCCGATGTGGGAGACCATTCGGCCAGGGATAGGGGCGGCGCACTTCAGCCCCTCCCACACAGCGTCTGGGGGCTAGGAGCTTACTGCGTTTGCGCTCGCACTCTCTAGCGTGTATGTGCAGAGGTCCTGGCTCCGCTCCCGAATCCAGTGGCCACGCTACGCCACCATCGAGGAGAGGCTAGAGAGTGGCCAAACTCTGCCCGAAGATTTTTGGAGCACTTCGAGGCGGACAAAAGTGGCGCACCTCTGGTGAGTTCGCCAGAAATCTGTACTGGTCAAATTCTACCCCCTTAAGTTTCCACGTAGTTACCTGTTGTATTTGAGTGACCTGAAGGTAGGGGAGGTCAGTGGTTTGTTCAGAGCCGACATCCATCCTCTTTGCACTGCCATGATACTTCTCAAAGCCATGAGCTCTGAGTGCAAACCAGCATAAGCTGTACAAAGTTAACTCCATAGTGCAGTCTGTATCATTTCGTTTGTTAAATTATTTAATTATGAATAGTCTTGAATTAAAAGGGTATGGTTACTGTATGGGAAGGGGTTAAAACTAATATGATAGTAACATCACCATCTTGCTTCTATTTTGAGTACTTACTAAAGCAGACACTACATCTGTTTTGCAAAGAAGTTTTCAGCTCTTTTATAAAAGTTTATAGTGTCAGACACAATCGATAACTAACTCAAATGGCACTACCACGCAAGCCACGCTCATACAAACAGACAGACATGTCAGACAGGAAAAGATCAACTGAACCATTGAAGGACCTGAAGGTTTCCACCTCAGGGTTTTAAAGGAAATAGGTGAGGAAATTGAAAATGCTTTACCTTTTAATCTTCCAAAGTGTGCTCAATTCAGGAAATTTGCCTTTTATATTGGAAAATTGTTGATGTAACTCCATTATTTAAGAAAGGTGAGAGAGAGAAAAACCAGGAATTTATAGGCCTGTTAGTCCAACATCTGTTGTGGGGAAGTTATTGGAATCTATAAGGACAGAGTGGCTGAGCACTTGGAGAGATTTGAGAGAGCCAACATGGATTTGTAAAGGGTGAGACATGTTTAACAAACCTAATTGCATTTTTTTGAGGAAGTAAATAAAGTAATAACCAGGGCAATGTCTATGGATGTAGTTTATATGGACTTCCAGAGGCATTTAATAAGGTTCCACATAAGCTAAAATTAAAGGTTAAGGAGTTGAAGGCAAATTATTGACCTGGTTAGGAGATTGGTTAAGTGGTAGAAGACAGAGTAGGGATAATGGGTATGTACTAGAATTTGGAAGGAAGTGACTAGTGGTGTCCCACAAGGATCTATGCTTGGACCTCAACTATTCACAATTTAAAAAAAAAATTGTTCTTGGGATGTGGGCATCGCTGGCAAGGCCAGCATTTATTGCTGATCCCTAATTGCCCTTGAGAAGGTGATGGTGGATGCTTTCTTGAACTGGTGAAGGTACTCCCATAGTGCTATTAGGGAGGGAGTTCCAGGATTTTGACCCAGTGACAATGAACTTACGGTGATATATTTCCAAGTCTGGATGGTGTGTGACTTGGAAGGGAACTTGGAGTTAATGGTGTTACCATGCGACTGCTGCCCGTGTCTTTCTAGGTGGTAGAGGTTGTGGGTTTGGGAGGTGCTGTCAAAGAAGCCTTGGCGAGTTGCTGCAGTGCATCTTGTAGATGGTACACACTGTAGCTATGGTACATTGGTGATGGAGGGAGTGAATGTTTATGGCGGTGGATGGGGTGCCAATCAATTGGGCTTGTTTGTCCTGGATGATGAGCTTCTGGAGTGTTGTTGGAGCTGCACTCATCCAGGCAAGTATTCCATCACACTCCTGACTTGTGCCTTGTAGATAGTGGCAAGGCTTTGGGGAGTCAGGAGGTGGGACACTCACCACAGAATACCCAGCCTCTGATCTGCTCTTGTAACCACAGTATTTATGTGGTTGGTCCAGTTAAGTTTCTGGTCGATGGTGACCATCAGGATGTTGATGGGGAATTTGGTGATGGTAATGTCACTGAATGTTAAGGGGCGGTGATTAGACACTCTTGTTGGAGATAGTCATTGCCTGGCACTTCTGTAGTGTGACTGTTACTTGCCATTTATCAGCTCAAGCCTGAATGCCATCCAGGTCTTGTTGCATGCGGGCACGGACTGCTTCATTATCTCAGGAGTTGCTGATATGATTGGAATCAAAACCAGCACAAAAAGGAAGATGGTTGTGGTTGTCAGATGCCAGTCAGTGGAGAGGCTTTCCCTCAGATTCCCATTGACTTCACTTTTACTAGTGCTCCTTGATGTCACACACTGTCAAATGCTGCCTTGATGTCAAGGGCAGTCATTCTCGCCTCACCTCTGGAATTCAGCTCTCTTGTCCTTATTTAGACAAGGCTGTAACAAGGTCTGGAGCCAAGTGTCTCGGCAGAACCCAAACTGAGCATCGCTTGGTAGCACTGTCGACAACCCCCTTCCATCACTTTGCTGCTGATTGAGAGTAGGCTGATGGGGCGATAATTGGCCAGGTTGCATGTCTTGATTGTTGTGAACAGGACATACCTGGGCAGTTTCCACATTGTCTGGTAGATGCCGGTGTTGTAGCTGTACTGGAACAGTTTGGCTAGTTCTGGAGCATAAGTCTTCAGCACGACAGCCAGGTTATTGTTGGGGCCCATAGCCTTTGCTGTAGCCAACGTACTCGGCCATATCTTGATAACACAAGGATTGAATTGAATTTACTGAAGTCTTGCTACTGTGATAGAACATAAGAATTAGGAACAGAAGTAAGCCATCTAGCCCCTCGATCCTGCTCCGCCATTCAACAAGATCATGGCTGATCTGGCCATGGACTCAGTTCCACTTACCCGCCCGCTCCCCATAACCCTTAATTCCCTTATTGGTTAAAAATCTATCTCTCTGTGATTTGAATACATTCAATGAGCTAGCCTCAACTGCTTCCTTGGGTAGAGAATTCCAGATTCACAACCCTTTTGGAGAAGAAATTTCTTCTCGGCTCGGTTTTAAATTGGCTCCCCCGTATTTTGAGGCTGTGCCCCCTAGTTCTAGTCTCCCCGACCAGTGGAAACAACCTCTCTGCCTCTATCCTGTCTATCCCCTTCATTATTTTAAATGTTTCTATAAGATCACCCCTCATCCATCTGAACTCCAATGAGTAAAGACCCAGTCTACTCAATCTATCCTCATAAGGTAACCCCCTCATCTCTGGAACCAGCCTAGTGAATTGTCTCTGTACCCCTTCCAAAGCTAGTATATCCTTCCTTAAGTAAGGTGACCAAAACTGCACGCAGTACTCCAGGTGCAGCCTCACCAATACCCTGTACAGTTGCAGCAGGACCTCCCTGCTTTTGTACTCCATCCCTCTCGCAATGAAGGCCAACATTCCATTCACCTTCCTGATTACCTGCTGCACCTGCAAACTAACTTTTTGGGATTCATGCACAAGGACCCCCAGGTCCCTCTACACCGGCAGCATGTTGTAATTTGATGATGGGGACCTCAGGAGCAGTCCGAGATGGATCATCCACTCGGCACTTCTGGCTGAAGCTGGTTGCAAAAGCTTCATCCTTGTCTTTTGCACTCACGTGCTGGGCTCCACCATCATTTAAGATGGGGATATTCTTGGAGCCTCCTCCTCCTGTCAGTTGCTTAATGGTCCACCACCATTCACGACTGGATGTGGAAAGACTGCAGAACTTTGATCTGATCCGTTGATTGTCGGATCGCCTAGCTCTAGCCATAGCCTGCTGCTTCTGTTGTTCAGCATGCATGTGTTGCAGCTTCCCCAGGTTGGCACCTCAGTGTTAGGTATGCCTGGTGCTGCTGATGGCATGTTCTTCTACACTCCTTATTGAAGCAGAGTTGGTCACCTGACTTGATGGTAATGATAGAGTGAGGGATATGCTCGGTCATGAGGTTACAGATTGTGGTTGAATACAATTCTGCTGCTGATGACCCACAGCGCCTCATGGATGCCCACTTTTGAGCTGCTAGATCTGTTCTGAATCCATCCCATTTAGCACGGTGGTAGGGTGTCCTAGTGTGATGATGTGACTTCGCCTACACAAGGCATGGTCACTGCTACCAAAACTGTTATGGAGAGATGCATTTGTGAGTACGAGGTCAAGGAGGTTTTTCCCTTCTGTTGGTTTTCTCACCACCTGCTGCAGGCCCAGTCTGGCTGCTATATTCTTCAGGGCTCAGTTAGTAGTGGTGCTACCGAGTCACTCTTGGTGATGGACATTGAATCTCCCACCCAGAGTACATTCTGTGCCCTTGCTACTCTGTGCTTCTTCCAAGTGGTGCTCAACATGGAGGAGTACTGATTCATCAACTGAGGGAGGGTGATGGATGTTAATCAGCAGTTTTCTTTGCCCATACTTTAGCTGATGCCATGAAACTTCATGGAGTCAATGTTGAGGACCCTCAGGGAACTCCCTCCCAACTGTGTACCACTGTTTCACCATCTCTGGTGAGTCTGTCCTGCTGGTGGGACAGGACGTACCCAGGGATGGTGATGATAGATTCCGGGACATTGGCTGAAAGGTATGATTCCATTAATATGACTACGTCTGGCTTTTGCTTGACTAATCTGTGGGACAGCTCTCCCAGTGTTGGCACAAGTCCACAGATGTTAGTGAAGAGGACTTTGCAGGGTTGACTGGGCTGGGTGTTTCATTGTCATGTCCGTAGCTGGTGCCAGGAGGTCTGACCATTTTTATTCATATTCTATAGTCAAAGAGTCATCGACCCGAAACATTAACTTTGCTTTCTCTCCACAGATGCTGCCTGATCTGCTGAGATTTCCAGCATTTCCTGTTTTTATTCCAGATTCCAGCATTTGCAGTAATTTGCTTTGGTGTTATTCATATTGTTTCTTGTAGCGGTTTGTTTTACAACCGATTGACTTGCTAGGCCATTTTAGAGGACAGTTAAGAGTCAACTACATTGCTGTGGGTCTAGAATCACATATAGGCCAGACCAGGTAAGGACAGCAGATTTCTTTCCCTAAAGGACAGTAGTGATATGTTTTTGTGACAATCTGGTAGTTTCATGGTCACCATTACTGATATATTCCAGATTTATTTAAGTAACTGAATTTTACTTTAACCTCCTAAAGCCCTTTGAGAACTCTGTTCCTCCAACTCTGGCCTCTTGTGCATCACCCACTTCCATCACTCCACCATTGGCGACTGTGTCTTCAGCCGCCTAGGCCTTAAGCTCTGAAATTCCTTCCCTAAACCTTGTCACCTTTCTCACCTTTTTAAGTCGCTCCTTAAGACCTATCTGTTCGGCCATGCTTTTCGGCGAGCCAAAGGTGGGCAGCGGAAACGATACAAGGACGCCCTCAAAGCCTCCCTGATAAAGTGCAACATCCCCACTGACACCTGGGAGTCCCTGACCCAAGTGGAGGAAGTGCATCCGAGAGGGCGCAGAGCACCTCTAGTCTCAACACTGAGAGCATGCAGAAATCAAGCGCAGGCAGCGGAGAGTGTGTGGCAAACCAGTCCCACCCACCCCTTCCCTCAACGACTATCTGTCCCACCTGTGACAGAATCTGTGGCTCTTGTATTGGACTGTTCAGTCACCAAAGAACTCACTTCAGGAGTGGAAGCAAGTCTTCCTCGATTTCAAGGGACTGCTTATGATGAAGATATAATGTCTCCTCCTTTGGCCCAGTGTCAATTTTTGTCTGATTATGCTCCTACGAAGTGCCTTGTGACATTTTACTATGTTAAAAATGCGATATAAATGCAAGTTGTTGAAAAGCAATTCATCAGGCACTGAAGTTCTCTTGCTGGATGTAATCGAACCATTGTGTTCGGATTGAAACCTTGGAGAGAAAGGCTCCTGATATATTGCGAACTGTATATCACTATTTTTTCCATTGTTCTGTCAAAGCATGCATACTATTTTTCTCGATTAGGTTTGATCTTTTTCACAAGGTCAGAGATCTGAATGGATTAGTGTGCGAGATTGAACTTGTTTCGTTTTTACTGTGTAAATAGGGCTAAAGGTTAATATTTAAAACTAATCACGTGTCTTTTACAAAATGCCGGAAGTGATAAAGTTGCATTGCACAGGAGTTCAATAATGTCTACGTTGGAGGAGATATGTACTGTATTTATACAGGGATTAACTCAAAGCAGTGTGTTAATGTAACCGATGGAGTCATAACAAAAGTGGCAATGCAAACACCTAGCTAAAACTGTGAGATTTCATCAGGTGAGCTCCAAACAAAGCTTTCTGGAGGAAATAATGTTTTTTATCAACACAGTGCAATTGAAATGTGGAACTAGGTTGTCTTATAACTTCTCAGTCAAAAGAGACAGCAATCTTCCCTGTTATGGGAAGTTTTGGATTTGTTGGGTGTAGTTCATTTTGCTCTGAGGTTGCTCCCTTGTCCCTAGTTAAAATGATAGTTAAAGGTAGCGGATTAATTTGCTGCAGTACTTGGGTAACTTGGAATTGTGATCAAGCTAGTGTCTTTCTGAAGTGCTCCAAGAAACCACTACTGCAACTTCTGAACAGTCACTTGTTATTTTAGAACTGTATGGACTGGAACTGATTGCACAGAAATACTTTGCAAAGATGACATAAAATATTACATAAGGGATTTTGCGTTACTGATAGTATTGTTGCACAATATAAAAAGCATTTTTTCCAGACACTCTGCTTATGGAGTGATAATGCAAAGGATAATGTATTTCATGGATAAATAACATTTTTAAAGCCACACCTGCCATAGATTATATTTCTGTTCAATATTTTTGCTGATTTGGTTATGACAATTGTCTTCAGCACCTTTTGAGCTGGTGAATAGGAAAGTCAGAGAGTGTGTCAACTTTTGGATTCTATTGATTAACTTTCCTGGAAAATGCTTTGAGTTGGATGACATCAGACTTAGCCTTAATGATCATGTCCTACACAGTGAATAGCTGGCCAATTCTTGCAATCTAAGTTTAAATATGAAGAATGACTCTTTGAGCAAAGCACTAGAGGACTGGTAGTAGTAATGCTTTTTATTCCAAGATAATGATCCTAGTTGGA
The DNA here is from genome assembly GCF_044704955.1 of Pristiophorus japonicus. Taxonomy (NCBI): domain Eukaryota; kingdom Metazoa; phylum Chordata; class Chondrichthyes; family Pristiophoridae; genus Pristiophorus; species Pristiophorus japonicus. The sequence goes on from NC_091978.1 coordinate 331,564,749, forward strand.
TAGAAAATCAGTCCTGATGACTCTGCTGATAACTGTCGAGGTAAGTAGAAGGGAGACGAACTGTCTGACACACTTCAGACACAAGCAGCCATCTGGAATCAACAGGCTGCTGCTGTTAATGTTTTTTGTTGCCACTTCTTCAGGAGATCACCGGCTGATGGTTGAACAGACTAACACTGCCATGTATTGTTTATAACGTGATCAGCTGCAAGATTTTCCCGGCTGTCAACAATGATATTACATAGCTTGAGGCTGTGCTACAGCATATTCTTGTATCTCTTTGATTATCCACCCTACTTCCCCTGTGCTGTTCCAACTTGTACAGGATCTTTTTTGGCTTTCTGGAGTCCTGACCGGAGAAGCTGTACTTGTATCAACATAGCCTCAATGCCCATGGTCTTGCCACAATTTGCGGATCTTGCCGTTGATCATTTTCTTCAGATGTTGGAGGTAGAACTTATAAAACTACCAAATGATGGTGGTAACCTGTCCAGGACTCTCATCCACCTCGGAGGATGATAAATACAACACTTCCAGCTTTAAGAGCTTGATTCTACTGTTGGTTCCAGACACCCTTATAAATCTTCCAAACATAGAGCTGGCTTATCTGATATGATGTTTGTATAAACACAAGTTCTTTCTTAATTAATAACACCTTATCATGCCTCTCAGAAATGTCCCACAGCCAATCACTGCAGGTGAATAAGAACACAAGAAATAGGAGCAGGAGTAGGCCATACGGCCCCTCGAGCCTGCTCCGCCATTCAATAAGATCATGGCTGATCTGATCATGGACTCAGCTCCACTTTCCCATCCGCTCCCCTAACCCCTTAACATTTAAGAAACTGTCTATTTCTGTCTTAACTTTATTCAATGTCCCACTTTCCACAGCACTTTGAGGCAGTGAATTCTACAGATTTACAATCTTCTGAGAAGAAATTTCTTCTCATCTCAGTTTTAAATGGGCGGCCCCTTATTCTAAGATCATGTCCTCTAATTCTAGTCTCCCCCATCAGTGGAAACATCCTCTCTGCATCCACTGGTCAAGCCCCCTCATAATCTTTATACGTTTTGATAAGATCACCTCTCAATCTTCTGAATTCCAAGAGTAGAAGCCCAACCTACTCAACCTTTTCTCAAGTCAACCTCCTCATCCCCAGAATCAACTTAGTGAACCTTCTCTGAACTGCCTCCAAAGGAAGTATGGAAATATGGAAACCAAAACTGCACACTGTATTGCAGGTGTGGCCTCACCAATACCTTATATAGCTGTAGCAAGACTTCCCTGCTTTTATACTCCATTCCCTTTGCAATAAAGGCCAAGATTCCATTAGCCTTCCTGATCACTTGCTGTACTTGCATACTATCCTACTATCCTTTTGTGTTTCATGTACAAGTACCCCCAGGTCCCGCTGTACTGCAGCACTTTGCGATCTTTCTCCATTTAAATAATAACTTGCCCTTTGATTTTTTTTTTCTGCCAAAGTTCATGACCTCACACTTTCCAACATTATACTCCATCTGCCAAATTTTTGCCCACTCACTTAGCCTGTCTCTCTCCTTTTGCAGATTTTTTGTGTCCTCCTCACACATGTGGCAGCCATTTGCATACAGCATTGTCCCACAAAAAACAGATGACAGACCAATTAATCTATTTTTCAGTGGTATTTGATTGAGGGTAGAATGTTGGTCAGGATCTCTCCTTGCTCTCTTCATTTACTGCATGGGATTTTTAACATTCACATGAACCACTAAGAGGCAGAGGTTTAACTCAGTTTAACTTTTCATCCTAAGAATGGCTCATCTTTCAGCACTAAACCGAGCACTCAATTAATGAATTGGGGCTTAAAACCACAACCTTCTGATTTAGAGGCAAGAATGCTACCAAATGCGTAAGCCAAGCAGACAGTAGTGCATCACTTGACAGTGGTATAGCAGTGAATCATTTGGCAAGATGCTATTCAGATTGATATACTAGTTGACAGTATTTAGTTCTGTTTTACCAATGGTGATGGTTGGTTTGGTGTTCTGCTTTCCTGGGGCTGGCTGACAAATGACCTCTGTTTTCTTCAGGTTTAATAAGGCCTTAGTTGTTTGCTGCTGTAGCAAATCAGTCAGTGCTGAGCTGCAGATCTTTGTGTGTGCATCTCGAGAGCACAGTCATCTGCAATGAAAACCTCACATGACCTCCCCTTTTGTCTTATTGGCTTGGGGTCTACTCCGATTGAAGCATTTCCCAGTGGAAAATACTGGGACATTGGCAGTTGTGTCATTAAGTATAGCTTTGAAGAAGAGTCCAAAGAGGCTGGATGATGCAAGCACGAACCTTTGCTTAGGAAGTTAAGATCCGACCAAGAAAAGGCCTTTCACCCCATTAAAATTGCTTCATGCGGAGTCCATGTCTGATCATTGGCGATGGACTTCCTTTCCATACCACCTATATGAAGGAGCATCAATTTTCTTCCTCAAACAGCCCTGAAATAAAAATCAAGTCGTTTTGCTCAATATATCTCTCAAACCTGAATCCCACTTCACAACCGATATCAATTCTTTCCAAATATAACAGATGACCCTGAAATAACTATCATTAAGTTTCACTCCAGTGGTGCGATGGCAAATGGCTTGGATAGCATTCTGTGAGAACCCAGTCTATGGGCTAGATTTTCCTATCATTTTCGGCGGGTTCTCGGCAATTTTCTCGGCAGTACAGCTGTTTTTCCACCTGGCGAAAGTTTCCCACTTAGTTTTTTAATGGTATCACCCACACTGAAACATAGAAACATAGAAAATAGGTGCAGGAGTAGGCCATTCGGTCCTTTGAGCCTGCACCACCATTCAATAAGATCATGGCTGATCATTCACCTTTCCTGCTTTCTCTCCATACCCCTTGATCCCTTTAGCTGTAATGGTCATATCTAATTCCCTCTTGAATATATCCAATGAACTGGCATCTACAACTTTCTGCAGTAGGATATTCCACAGGTTAACAGCTCTCTGGGTGAAGAAGTTTCTCCTCATCTCAGTCCTAAATGGCTTATCCCTTATCCTTAGACTATGTCTCCTGGTTCTGGACTTCCCCAACATCGGGAACATTCTTCCTGTGGCTAACCTGTCCAGTCCCATCAGAATTTTATGTTTCTATGAGATCCCCTCTCATCTTTCTAAACTCCAGTGAATACAAGCCCAGTGGATCCAGTCTTTCTTCATATGTCAGTCCTGCCATCCCGGGAATCAGTCTGGTGAACCTTCGCTGCACTCCCTCAATAGTAAAAACGTCCTTCCTCTGATTAGGAGACCAAAACTGTGATGTATGTAGCACTCAAATCACTGACTCCACACAGTCTGGTGTTGTAGTAACTGCTGTGACCTTGGTCCTTTATTGTGTAACTCCAGAGTGCCCCTCAGGTGTGGTGGGCAGCCTTTTATACTCTGTCTCGCAGGTACTTTCGGGTCTCCCACCACAGTGCCCCTTGTGGCGCACCATTGTAACTATACATTTAATGTACATGGACAATACATAACTAAAACTGAACACAATATTCCAGGTGAGGCCTCACCTAGGCCCTGTACAACTGCAGTAAGACCTCCCTGCTCCTCTTCTCAAATCCCCCAGCTATGAAGGCCAACATACCATTTGCTGCCTTCACCGCCTGCTGAACCTGCATGCCAACTTTCAATGACTGATGTAACATGCCTGCCGGGACCAAACCGTGGATGTGCAATGGCGAGAAAAGTTGCCAGGGCATAGGTTTGGCCTCAACAGAAGCCCGTCCAGATTGCCGATCGAACCGCCCTGTAAAAGCTACTTAAACAGGGCAGTAGGTGAGTACTCTGCAAAGTAAGGTAAGTTAAAGGTTCTTTATTTTTTTTTTAATTTTAAAACTGTGATTAGGTGTAAAAGTGTCTTGAATACTTTTTTACGTTTTTTTTTTTAATTGAAATTTTTAAAGTTTTCCCCCCCTCCCTAGGCCCAACCGCAGCCTCGGACTAAATTTTAAATACTTACCGTCCATTCCGTTAAGAACCGCCCATTTTACTTAGTTTCCCCTTAACCGTTGAGAAAACCGCCGAAAATAAAGATGCAAAGCCCATTTTCTCGACGGGCGATTAGTTTAAACATAAAAGTGGAAATTCTCGCCTGCGTTACTCACCAAATGTTTGCGGTTTTTCTGAACGGGCAATCGGACGTTGAAGGGCTCATCGGAAAGTTTAGCCCTATCAATCATTTTATCATAGAATTCAGATTAATCAACCTTGGACAGCGGTTTTCATTGTTTTGGTTAATTGAATACATCAAAAAACTTGCTCAAGTCAGTGAAGACCCTCACACATTTCTTCTGAATCAAGTATGTGATTAAAAACTAGTGGAGCTACAATTTTCTCTGAAGTCACTGTGCCTCTAGAATTTTGAATCAATTACATTTTGAGGCATGCGATTGAGAAACATTCTTGCGAATATTTTCCCATTTGTCAGAAGAAATAAAATTCCACAATGATTGCTTCCGTCGCCCTTCTGTCCCTTCTGCTTGGAGATGGCAATAGTTGTTGCATTCTTGTGGAACATTTTCATCTTTCCAAATGGTTTGTATTGCTGAAGTTGTAGATCCTTTCCTTTTCTGGAGTTTTACTGGACTTCCTTAACTTGATGCCTTTACTATTCTCTGCAATTATGGGAATCTCTTCCTTGTTGCTATATGGTGACTGACAGGAGCTTTATCCATAATGATGGCAGCCTATTCAATAGTTAACCTGAATGTTTTGTCATCTCCACGTGATTTCAGTTTTGCCAATGAACAAGGGTAGCATTCTTGAGAGGTGTAGTTCTGGTCGTTGACCACCTTCTTTACTGCATCATAGGAGTGTTTTGCATAGCGTTAGATTTCATTAGTTTTTTTATGCCACCATTGATTTTTGATTTCTTACAATTTAGCATGGATTAGCGAGGTAACATTTTGTGGTATGCTTTCTTTGCAGCTAAATTGGGATCAGTGAATAGGCCGATTGTGTCAACAGCACCTTTGTATATTAATATGCAGTGCGTCCACTTGCTCTCGGCATTATCCGAGTGTGCTACACTTGAGGAAAGCTCTGCAGTGATAGTACTGCACAGCACCTACTTGAAATTTGGGTCATTCAGTTGCTTCACATCTTGGTGCCGAATAGGCTTCGAGGCAGTTCTGCGATGATATGATTGGATTGCCAGCAGTATCTTGGAACATATGATTTGGGAATTAGTCCAGCATTCTGCTCCATGCATAGTGCTACTGTTTCAATGATAATCTCAGACCTTGGGCATTCACTGCTGCCTTTTAGCAGACTATCTAACTTCACAATAATGTCATTGTGAATTGCAAATCATATACATGCAGTAAGTGCCACCTCTTCTGCCTGGTTACACTAGAAGAAAATATGGCCAGCAACATCTTTCAGCAATTGTCACTCTCCAATAGGCCTATTCTTTTTCAGCGCAGCAATATTGCTCGTCATAGCGAGCTAGCTCTCATGCATCCAGTGTAGTTCTCTGGCCATTTTTTGGGTTGCCTATCAAGATGAGTTGAGAGATTTTCTCCAACCACTGTTCATGTTTTTGTCTATTTTTTAACCACGGTGTACAGGGGCTTATCAGGCATGGTTAACTAGCCTGGTTGTTAAAAGGCTAGTAATGTTTAGGCCATCTTTTCCAGCCCTCTCCTCATGGGGTGAGCAGGATGAACATCAAATAGCACTACTCAGTCATCCAAGTTATTACTAAATGTTCCTACAGCCTCAAATGCCCACCTCTGAGTGACCAGGATCCTTGGCCACCAACGTGCAGGTACACAGTTAAACTACCAGCCAGCAGCATCATGCCTGTTGCATCACCATTCAGCTATTGTCTGAGGGCTTCATCTCCTTCTACAGCAATGTGAAATCCTGCATTGGAATGGATTTACATCAAAAGTAATTTCCAGTGAGCCATTTCCACTATCATTCTTTTGAGTCATGCTTCATCTGCAAGCCAAGGCAAGATAGTTGGCAAACTTTGGAGTGTAGTGCATGAGCATTGGGAGATCACCTCAAAGGACTTCCCCCCCCCCCCCCCCCCCTTACAGTACAGCACTAAAGTAGCTCAAGTTTGTGGGTTTGCTAATCTGAAGTCCCAAATTGTTCACATGGGATAGTCAGATTGTACTTGGGCAGTGACCCTCCAAGTATTTATCTGGCTTCTTTCTTTTGACCGTTGCAGCATAAGTGGCCTTGCATAGTAAGGTTACTGCCAGTGTAATTCTTCAAGTTGTGGAGGCACCACATCTAGCTTGTAGTCAAGATGATGAATGGAAGACTACCGTGCCTATGGAATCATACCCCTATGTGAGTCAGCTCCTTCAAGAGAAGAGGGTGGAGGGGAAAATTGTGGAGACAGAAAAAAGTGGTTGATCTGTTAACATTGCTTGAGCACAAAGCTTGGCGACAGCACTGGGAGATTCACAAGCAGTGAGGAATTCGGTGAGTGCCGGAATTCGGTGGAGAGGAGGAAGGCATCTGACTGAAAAGGAGAAGTGGAGCTCCAGAATCCAATGTCCTGAAGTTAATAGACATGAGAGCAGACCTGTGGGACAGCGAGAGGTGTGGATGCAGATAAAGGTAGGCCCAAGAGCCCAGAGGGAGCGTGAGTGTCAGGGAGCGAGGTAAGTGACATCATCACAAGGGAGGAACTGATTGGTGAGTAGTTGATGATTTTTTTTTTTAAGTCTTAAGTTTATTTCTGTTAAGTTATTTAAGAAAACAAATTAATTGTCGAATCGATAAGGACTTGGTAGGACAGCTCAGTCACGTGAAATACATATCCTGTGCCATGTGGGAACTCCAGGACACATCCCGTGTCTTGGACAACCACGTGTGCAGGAAGTGTCATCAGCTGGAAGAGCTTGAGCTCTGGGTTTCAGAGCTTGAGCAATAGCTGGCATCACTGCGGTGCATCCACGATGCTGAGTGTTAAGTGGATAATGCATTTCAGGAGATAGTCACCCCACATATTGGGAGTGTACAGGCAGAGAGGGAATGGGTGACTGCCAGACAGAAGAGGTGGACCAGGCAGGTAATGCAGGAGTCCCCTAACTGCCTGCATCTTGCTGTCCAACCAGTATTCTGTTCTGAGTATTGGTGAAGGCGATGGTTCCTCTGGGGAGTACAGCCAGAGCCAAGTCCACGGCACCACGGGTGGCTCAGCTATGCGGGAGGAGGAGGAGGAGAAGGAGGAGGAGGAGGGGGGGGAGGAAGAAGCAGCGTGGGAGAGCAAATGTGGTAGGGGATTCTATAGTTAGGGGAATAAACCGCCATTTCTGCGGCCGCAGACGTGGCTTCAGGATGGTATGTTGCCTCCCTGGTGCCAGGGTTAAGGATGTCACTGAGCGGCTGCAGAACATTCTGAGGGGGGAGGGTGAACAGCCAGAGGTTGTGGTCTATATTGGTATCAACGACATAGGTAGAAAGAGGGAAGATGCAGGCAGATTTTGGGGAGCAGGAAAGAGATTAAAATGCAGGATCTCAAAGATAATAATCTCTGGATTACTCCTGGTGCCACGCATGAGTGAATATAGAAATCGGATAAAGCAGATGAATGTGTGGCTGGAGAGATGGTGCAGGAAGGAGGGCTTCAGATCCTGGGGCATTTGGGCCGGTTCTGGGGAAGGTGAGACCTGTACAGGCTGGACGGGTTGCACCTCAACAGAGCTGGTGCCAATATTATCACAGGGATGTTTTCTAGTGCTGTTGAGGAGGGTTTAAACTAAGTTGGTAGGGGGATGGGCACCAGGATGTGGCATTAGAAAGGAGAAACAAAGGACACAAAGGATTGGGAGAGACAGATAGCACTAAAGCAAGAAATAGTAAGGTATTAGGTGGGGTCAGACTAAGAACATCGGATGGTCTAAGATAGGTTTACAGTGTATGTATATGAACGCATGAAGCATAGTAAACAAGGTAAGTGAGCTGCAGGCACAAATAGCCACATGGGAATATAATGTTGCGGCAATAACTGAGACCCGTCTCAAAAAAGGGCAGGAATAGGTACTATAAATATTCCTGGATATAGGATGTTCAGGAAGAATAGTAATGGAAAGATCGGAGGCAGTGTGGTAGTATTGGTTAAGGAAGATATTAGTGCTGGAGAGAGAGGATGTCCTGACGGGGTCAAGGACAGAATCTATTTGGTTAGAGTTAAGAAATAATAAAGGTGCCATTACACTACTAGGAGTATACTGTAGGCCACCAACTAGTGGGAAAAATATGCGGGAGAAAATTTGCAGAGAAATTAGAGAGAGATGCAAGAACCATAGAGTAGTGATAATGGGGGCCTTCAACTATAATAATATAGACTGGGATAATAGAGAGGGGGAAGAATTTCTGAAGTGTGTTCAGGAGAACTTTCTTGATCAGTATGTTTCCAGCCCAATGAGGAAGGAGACATTGCTGGATCTGGTTCAGGGGAACGAGGTTGGTCACGTGGAGCAAGTGTCAGTAGGTGAACGTTTGAGGAACAATGATCATAGTATCATAAAGTTTAGATTCGCTGTGGAAAAGGACAGGAAGAAATCGAGAGTAAAAATACTTAACTGGAGGAAGGCAAATTTCAGTGGCATGAGAACGGATCTAGCCCAGGTAAATTGAAATCAAAGATTGGCAGGCAAAACTGTAGTGGAACAATGGGCTGTCTTTAAAGAGGAAATAGTTCAGGTACAGTCAAGGTACATTCCCACTAGGGAGAAAGGTAGGGCAACTAAAGTCAGAGCTCCCTGGATGACAAAAGAAATAGAGTAAAATGAAGCAGAAAAAGAGCATGTATGACAGATGTCAGGTCGATAATAAATCTAAGAATCAGGCTAAATATAGAAAGTTCAAAGGAGAAGGGCACAGAGAGAGGGTATGAGATTAGAATGGCAGCCAACATAAAAGGTAATCTAAAAGTCTTCTTTAGGCATATAAATAGTAAACGATTAGTAAGAGGAGGGTTGGGTCTGATTCGGGACCAAAAAGGAGAGCTATGCATGGAGGCAAAGGGTATGGTTGAGGTGCCAAATGAGTACTTTGCATCTGTCGTCACCAAGGAAGAAGATGCTGCCATAGTGCAGGAGGAAGCAGAGGAGATACTGGATGGCATAAGAATTGATAAAGATGAGATACTCGAAAGGCTTGCTGTACTTAAAGTAGATAAGTCACCAGGACCTGATGGGATTCCTCCTAGGATGCTGAGGGAAGTGAAGGAAGAAATTGCGGAGGTAGTGGCCATAATCTTCCAATCCTCCTTCGAAACGGGTGGTGCCAGAGGACTGGAGAATTGCACATTTTAAACCCTTGTCCAAAAATGGGTGTAAAGATAAACCAAGCAACTATAGGCCAGTCAGTTTAATATTGGTCGTGGGGAAGCTTTTAGAAGTGATAATCAGAGACAAAATTAACAGGCACTTGGACAAGTGTGGATTAATTAAGAAAAGCCAGCATGGATTTGTTGAAGGCAAATCGAGTTTGTTGATGAGGTGACCAGAGAGTTGATGAGGGTATATGGTTAACATAGTGTGCATGGATTTCCAAAAGATGTTCGACAAAGTGCCACATAATGGGCTTGCCAGCAAAGTTGAATCCCATGCAATAAAATGGACAGTGGCAGCATGGATATGAAATTGGCTAAGGGACATGAAATAGAGAGTAGTGGTGAACGGTTGTTTTTTGGACAAGAACAAGGTATGCAGTGGTGTTCCCCAGGGGTCGGTACTAGGACCCCTACTTTTCTTGATATATATTAATGATTTGGATGTGGAATACAGGGCACAATTTCAAAATTTGTTGATGATGCAAAACTTGGAAGTATAGTGAACAGTGTGGAGGACATAGACAGGCTGGTAGAATGGGCGGACACGTGGCAGATGAAATTTAACGCAGAAAAGTGTGAAGTATTACATTTTGGTAGAAATAATGGAGAGGAAATCTAAACTAAAGGGTACAATCCTAAAGGGGGTGCATGAACAGAGAGACCTAGGGGTACATAAGCACAGATCGTTGAAGGTAGCAGGGTGAGTTGAGAAAGCAGTTAAAGAGCTTATGGGATCCTGGGCTTCATGAATAGAGGTATAGAGTACAAAAGCAAGGGATTTATGATGAACCTGTATAATGCACAGGTCTGCCCTCAACTGGAGTATTGTGTCCAATTTTGGGCAGTGCGTTTTAGGATGTGAAGGCCTTAGAGAGGGTGCAAAAAAGATTTATGAGAATGATTCCAGGGATGAGGGACTTCAGTTACGTGGATAGACTGGAGAAGCTGGGGTTGTTCTCAGAGCAGAGAAGATTGAGAGGAGATTTGATAGAGGTCAAAATCATGAGGGGTCTGGACAGAGTAGATAGAAAGAAATTGTTCCCATTGGCAGAAGGGTCGAGTACCAGAGGGCACAGATTTAAAGTGATCGGCAAAAGAACCAAAGGCGACATAAAAAACTTTTTTACACAGCGAGTGGTTAAGATCTGAAAGGGTTTTGGAGGCAGTCTCAATCACTGTTTTCAAAAGGAAGCTGGATAAGTACCTGAAAGAAAAACATTTTGCAGGGGTCCGGGGAAAGGGCAAGGGAATGGAACTAGCTGAGGTGTTCTTGCAGAGAGCCGGCATGGGCTTGACGGGCTGAATGGCCTTCTTCCGTGCTGTAATCATTCTATCATTATATGATTGGTTTGCTTCTGCCATTATTTATTATTTTCTCGCTGAACCTCCCTTGTTCTTTCTGCATCACGTGACAACCTCAGTGAATGTCACGCAGTCAATCGAATCCAATACGAATGCCTTAGATAAGTAGCCAATGGGAAATGTGCAATAGTGACCTGGGGTTTGTGTCTCTCATTTTCTCTCTCCATATGATGAATCACCTTGCTTGTGCACAGTGCCATTCTCTGGATTTAAGGTACTTTCATTGTCTATTTTTCTTTTAAGAATATTGACAATATAAGCACTAGGTGGGAACAAAAGTACCTTCATTCTATTAAATCATTTTGGAAAGGGTATTTGTGTGGACAGGCCCATGGCAGGTTGTGTAAAAGTAAAGTTTGGAATGGAAAACACTCTTTTCATCAACTATTTTCAAAAAGCCTGTCGAGACTGGCAAGCTTACTTTTCCTGCGTACACAATTCAACTGTCCAGTTGGCTGAACTTTTCAATAGCTTACGTGTTGTTTGTTGTCAATGACATGTCTGAGCAAAATCCTGTTAGACTTTTTTCTCATAAATGCAGGGGTCTGGATTTTGGCACTGGTGTAGTTAAAATTTGCACTACCGGCAAGTGCAATTTACAGGGGAAAACTATTGAGAATTTAATTATGTACTTTTTCAGGTAGAGTTTGTACAGAAGCTGTTTAGACAAATATATTTATTTTAATCACTAGACCAGCAGCAACAACAACCCATAATTATATTGTGCTCCGCATGTCAGAGAGCCATTCTGGTGGCTTTTCAGATCAGAGAATGAAATGGACGCTGTGTGGGAAAAAAAATAATAGAATTGAGGACTGGGCCATACGAGCTGTTGAATGAGAAGTCTTAAATCATTTTAAAGGAAGAGGAAGGGAATTCCAGAGGGGAGAAGCCTGAGGGAAGGATAGGTATCTTGAAATTGATTTGTAGGAAATGGGGAGCCATTAGGGGAGAGTTAGGATTGGGGTAATGAGTTTTTAGCAGCTAAGAGCACGGGCACTGGCATTTTGAGTAAGTGGCAGTTTTGGAAGATGGCAGCACAGAAGCTGGCTCGGAGAGCATTAACGAAGTTGAAGCTTGTGGTAATAACAGCACTGGGGGAGAGATAGGGTTCGAGTCAGTTAATGTTGCAAAGGTGGAAGGTGATGGTCTTGCTGAAGGAACCGATGTGGCGATGAAAGTTTCGCTTTGGATCAAGTACAATTTTTCTGTCACTGACCAATGATTAAAATCTTTAATGTTACATTATCAGGCTAAAGGGCTTCTGATTCTCACGTCATTTTGCAGAATATTTGTAATATTCACAATAGGCTGGGATAGCCATGGGAATTCCGACTACACGATGACCATCTTTAGATGCATGTTGATGCTAATATAATTTCATTGGCCAAATCATCATGTTGAAACATTTGCTATTAATTTTCTTAAAGCGAGGGGCAAAAATGTTGTCAATATAGCGCTGGAATTTTGATGTGCTAGGATCAGGATGTAATGCAGAGTTGTGGAAGTAGTGACTGAGGAAATTCAATGGGCAGACTGGCTTAGAGCACTGCCCAACACGTCGGGGACCTGAGTATTAATTGAGCACAGGTTACAAACATGAAAAATGAACTGCGGGAAAAGAATGGCTGCTCCATCAAGTCCATCCTTTTCTGATCCCTGAGGCATTCAAATAAATTCCAGGAGAGCATGAAGACTGGGAGACACATCCTCCAGCACCCACCTGTTTTCTGTATGTAGTTATCTTGGCCACACACGCTCAAGAACTTGTCCAGCCCCTTTTTGAATGTTTGCAGCGAATCCACACTCATTGGACGAGCTGGCAACTTGTTTGATTGGCTAACAACTCTGCAAAAAGAAATACCTCCTGATAAATACTTGAAAAGGAAAAATTTGCTGGGCTGTGGGGAAAGAGCTGGTGAGTGGGACTAACTAGATAGCTCTTTCAAAGAGCCGGCACAGGCACAATGGGCTGAATAGCCGCCTTCTGTGCTGTATCATTCGAGGATTCTATGGTAACTAACCTAGATCTCTGCTTACATAACTTATACTTGTGTCTCTTGGTCCTCCTTAGAATATTTAACAAATAGCCTATTTACAAGGACCAAATCTAATTGTTTTATTTGAATTACGTCAATCAAATCTCCTCGAAGTCTGCGCTTTTCTAGCGTAACATCCCCAGCTCTGTAAACTTATTGTGGAAACTAAAGACCTTTTTAAGCTAGGTATCCAACTAATGGCCCACCTCTGAAACTTTTCCAACACCTGTATATCTCCTACCATGTGAATAAACCAAAACTGGGCACAGCATTCTAAATGAGGCCTGATCAAGGTCTTTTTATAAAGACAGTGTAGTATGTTTTGTTTTGTGTTTAATTACCCTGGCCAAACATCTGACACTATTTTTTCTTTTGCAATTGCTTCACAACTTTAAGCTTGCAACCCTGGTTGATGTACATGTACTTGGAGTTGCCCCTACCCACATGCATATCATTACATTTATCTGTATTAAATTACCTCTGCTAGATGGCAGCCACTTCTCCAATCGCACCTAGACCTGCCTGTAATAGAAAGTAAAGAAAAACTTGGTTTTATTTAGAGCACGTCCCAAAGCGCTTTACAGCCAGTGAAGTACTTTTGAAGTGTAGTCACTGTTGTAATGTTGGAAATCTACTTTTCTCATAAATTCTGAACACCCACACAAATCTGTGTAGCATCTCCAAACTTTGACAGTTCCTCTGATGCTTTCATCCAGATCATTAATGAAGATCAATGGGCCTAACACTGATCTCTGTCGGACTTCACTAGGAATCAGTCCCCACGCAGAACCACGACCACAATGAACATTCCGAAAAACAAAGTCAAGCTGATGAGCCTGTAACTTCCTGGTTCTGACTTTTTTTACTTTTTTAAATATTGGCATCGCGTGAACTTCTTTCCAGCCCATGGGAACCATCCCACACCACAGCAAGCTGTTAAATATATGAATGAGATTAACCGAGAACAGCCCTATGGGCCCAAGTTTCCACATGATTTGCGCCTGATTTTTAGGAGCAACTGGTGGAGAACGGATTATCTTAGAAATTGCAATTCTCCACTTTTTCTTTTTCTGCAGTTCTAGTCAGGTAGAACAGTTCTACTTTGGAACAGAATTTTTTCTTCAAAAGGGGGCGTGTCCGGCCACTGACGCCTGATTTCAAAGTTTCCACAGTGAAAACGTACTCCAAACTAAGTTAGAATGGAGCAAGTGAAGATTTTTGTAGAACTGGAAAAAACCTGTTCTACACATAAAAAAATCAAGCGCAGGTTACAAATTAGGCATCCAGAACGAGGAGGGGGGGGGAAGGGAACTCATAAAATTCTACAATAAATCCTTATTTATACTTCTACAAATATTATACAAATAAATCCAACCTGAATAAACATTTATAAGCAAAGAAAAGATTAAATAAACCATCTTCCTACCTGTGTGAAAGTGCTTCAGCCAGGGAGAATGCTGCAGTCAGCCTGAGGCGCCCGTTCTTCCCGCGGGGGGGTAGGAGGCGCCCGTTCTTTCCCACGGAGGGGGTAGGAGGCGCCCGTTCTTTCCCACGGAGGGGGTAGGAGGCGCCCGTTCTTTCCCACGGAGGGGGTAGGAGGCGCCCGTTCTTTCCCACGGAGGGGGTAGGAGGCGCCCGTTCTTCCCGCGGGGGGGGGGGAGGGGAGTAGGAGGCGCCCGTTCTTTCCTGCGGGGGGCGGGGGAGGCGCCCGTTCTTCCCGCGGGGGGGGGGGAGGGGAGTAGGAGGCGCCCGTTCTTCCGCGGGGGGGGCTAGGAGGCGCCCGTTCTTTCCCGCGGGGGGAGGGGGAAGGCGCCCGTTCTTTCCCGCGGGGGGGTAGGAGGCGCCCGTTCTTCCCGCGGGGTGGGGGGGGGGGAAAGGGGAGAGGAGGCGCCCGTTCTTCCCGCGGGGTGGGGGGGTGGTGGGAAGGAGACAGTGAGAAGGCTGCAAGTGCTGATGGTAATGTGCTTTTATTAAAAAAATGTTCAAAAATTATACAGCTACAAAGAACTACAAAAATGGTCGAGTGCCAATGTTTTTTTCACACTGAGCATGCGCGAACGTTCCAACGCGCACGCGCAGCGTTGCCGGCAGGAAAAAATCTAATTTAAATAGTACCTGCCCCCTCCCACTTACAAAATCGGCGTGAGTGTAGGCTCCGCCCCCCTGGGCGCCGCGCCAGGCAGACAAGGAACTGCAGAACGCTCCAGAATTGCGAGTTATTTTTTTAGGCGCGAAAAACGGGCGCCCAGCTCGGAGGGGCGCCCGTTTTTTATCGTGTGGAAACTTGGGCCCAATATCTTTGAGCACTCTTGGGTGAATTCTGTGTGAGCTAAAAGCCCAATCTCTTTTGAGCTGCCTCATTCTAGCTAGAATTATATCTGCATATACTTTGACAATTTCAACTTTAGCATCGATCCTACTATAATTGATGGGATAAAAATCTTTTGTGCGCATACATGAAATCATTTCCTAAGTTGACAACAAACTTTGCTCATTTCAGAGACTAGGAATGGCTGGAATTGTAGCTTTCTACATAATATTTCCCCACCGATTGCTTTACATAAAATGTAATGAATATACATCCACTTTCCATACTGTTTCTGGTTACAGATATGGATCAAATTCTTAAAAAATGAATGGTGTGTGATTAATCTCAGTGATTTTGTAGTGAACCTCTGACTGATCCCTGATATTCCTGTGGTGGATACAAATTTGCTCCCTAGAGATCTGGTGGATGAGTCACCGATTCTTGGAGATATAGAGCTGGATATATTTCCGGCCTCTGGTGAGTCGTCGTCATCGTCATCACCATTGCCCACCTGTGACAGAGACTGTGGTTCTCGTATTGGACTGTTCAGCCACCTAAGAACTCATGCTAAGAGTGGAAGCAAGTCTTCCTCTATTCCAATGATTGCTTATGATGATGATGATGACATAATGATACTATCTCCTGCCACTACCACATTTCTTTCCGCTCCCTCCACTTGAATCGCCTCCAGTATCTCGGTGCCATGGTCTATTTGCCCATCCTCCCTGCAGTCTTTGTTATCATCCACTCCGGTCGCAAGTACCTCGTACCTGTTGGATAATGGCAAAGGTTGACGCTCCTCCACTACATCTGCGGTCCCCTTACCTGCCTGAGTCACAGTCACATCCTCCTGTTTCTGACCATTACTCTCTCTAATCCTGGTTATTCCTCCTGGTATGGCCTTCATTTTCACTCCCCTAAGTCCAAGGGACGCAGACTTGAATGTGTGTGGCGGACAACTGGTTTAGCCATTCATCGCCAGATCTGGCTGGACCACATTAAGCATTATCTGTTCATCTCTTGTCTGTCAAAACTGTTACTAAGATTGAGACCATCTGTTCAACTGTCTCTGCCACTTGCCTCCCATCCCTTGCCCACCGGGCCAAACTTCCTCTTAGGTTGACCCCATGTTATCTGATATTGTTAATGGTTCTCTCTACTCTGGTACTGTCCACCCCTCCTTCGAATCTGTTGTCATCACACCTCTGGAAAAAAAACAACCCTTGACGCCTCAGGGCAGCAGTTTGCAAGGATGATCATCAACTTCCCTTTCCTTTCAAGTCCTTCAACATGCTGTCACCTCCCACATCTGTGCCCATCATGCCCCGAACTCCATATTGGAATCCCTCCAATCAGGTTTACATTCCTGCCACAGTACCGAAACGGGTCTTATCAAAGTCACAAATGACATCATATGTGACTGTGACCATGGGAAACTATCCCTCCTCATCCAGTTCGAGCTGTCTGCAGCCTTTGACACGGTCGACCACACCACCCTCCTTCAATGCCTCGCCACCGTCGTCCAGCTGGGTGGGATTGCACTTGCCTGGTTCCATTCTTATCCATCTATTCATAGCCAGAGAATCACTTGCAGTAGCTTCTCTTCCACTCCTGCACCATTCCCTTTGGTGTTCCACAAGGATCTATCCTTTGCCCACTTCTATTTCTCATCCACATGCTGCCCCTCTACATCGTCATCCAACAAAACAGCATTAGGTTCCACATGTATGCTCAGGACACCCAGCTCTACCTCTCCTCCACCTTTCTCAACTTCTCCACTATCTCTAAATTGTCAGACTGCTTGTCCGAAATCCAGACTGGATGAGCAGAAATTTCTTCCAACTAAATATTGGAAAGATCGAAACCCTTGTCTTCGGTCTCTGCCACAAACTCCGTTCCCTAGCCACCAACTCCATCCCTGGAAACTGAGGCTGAACCAAACGGTTTACAACCTTGATGTCTTATTTGACCCCAAGATAAGCTTCCAACCATGTATCCACGCCATCACTTTGACCATCTATTTCCATCTCCGCCCCATCACCCGACTCTACCCCTGCCTCAGCTCATGTGCTGTTGAAATCCTCATCCATGCCTTTGTTACCTCTAGACTCGACTACTCCAACGTACTCCTGGCTGGACTCTCATCTTCCATCCTCCATAAACTTAAGGTCATCCAAAACTCTGCTGCCCGTATCCCAACTCTCAACAAGTCTCGCTCACCCATCACCACCTTGTGCTCACTAACCTGCACTGGCTCCTGCTAAAGCAATGCTTTGATTTTAAAATTCTCATCGTTGTTTTCAAATCCTTCTGTGACCTTGCCCCCTCCCTAGCTCTGTAACCTCCTCCAGCCCTACAGCCCTACAACCCTCCGAAATATCTGCACTCCTCCAATTCTGGTCTCTTGTGCATCCCTGATTTTAATCGCTCCACCATTGGTGGCTGTGCCTTCAGCTGCTGAGGCTTTAAGTTCTGGAATTTCCTCTCTAAACCTCTCCATTTCTCTCTTTTAGCACACTCCTTAAAACCTACCTCTTTGACCAAGCTTTTGGTCACCTGTCCTAATATCTCCTTATGTGATTTGGTGTCAAATTTTGTTTTGATAACACTCCTGTGAAGTTCCTTCGGATATTTTACTACTTTGAATAAAGGTGTTTTATAAATGTAAGTTTTTATTGTGATATGGTCCTACAATTGGCCTCTGTGTTCCTGGTTAGCACTCTGCCGCAGAATGAGCATAAAGCAAAAGATTGCAGATGCTGGAAATTGGAAACAAAATGCTGGAAACACTCAACCGATGAGACAGCAACTGTAGCGAGAACAAACATGTTAACATTTTGAGCTCGCAAATACTTGATGAGCACTTTTTTTTTTTCAGACCTTCAGCATGACTCCATATTCTTAGTAGAATGTTGTGCCGGAACAGGCTAGAAGTGATGGACTGATTATCAGGTCCGTCAGTGTTGCCGATCTGTAAACAGGACTGATGGAGGTAGCACATGCTGCCTTGTTGGAGCTGAACAAACCTACCCATTTTCAATTCATTTAATTTTTTTTTAAAGCCTTCCAAAAAGATGAGGTTAAATACATTTTTAAAGAGGAAATGAAATGCATGCAGAGAACTTCCTGTTCAAAATACTGCCCCAATGTATTATCTGCAAAAATGATGGTAAAATATACAGGGGCTGAAATTGGCCTCCTGTGTGCCTGCTGTTAGTGTCTCTGGGAGATAGTTTGGACCCTGAAGCTGATCTAGAGCCACCTGACCCCAGGAAAAAACACCACTACCAGCAGATTATGTTGCAATATTCAGCTGCCAGGTCCCATTGAAGTGAAGGGAACCACTCCACTTACCCCAAGATGCTCAGTTTCTGTTGGGCACCAACTTTGACACTAACTTTTCCCACAGGTACCAAATATGTCTGTCTAACATCCAGATTGATATTGAGAGAATATTTTGAACAGAAAGTAGAGCCAGATCTATCCTTGCCTTCAATTTTAAAATATAGAAATTCATTAAGTGATTACTCCTGATAAAGGTTGCTTTTGCACTTTAAGGTACACAGAGCTTTTCCTTTTCAGGCAGGCTATCAAGGGACTAGTTTCAGATCTAATCAATCCACGTTTGTAGAGCTGTTGAGTTGAGAGTGGCTTCGCCAATCACGTGATGTTCACAAGACTCAATAAAACCCAAGCCTGCTGGGTTTGGGGATCCACGATGAGACAGGTGGACATCAACATAGCCCTAAAGTGGAGGGGGCAGCAGAAGCAGTGCCGCAAAAAAGTCAATGCCGGAGCACTTAAGGACCCAGCTAAGAGAGCCCTATACAGCTAGCGCCTCACAACTAACCTGGCATGCCTTGACAACCCTGAGCTGCAGAATGCCCACAGCGCTTGGTCTGCCCTCCAGGCCTCCATAACTAGTGCCTGCAAAAAGCCACTTGGTTACTGTACCAGGAAGCACCAGGACTGGTTTGATGAGAATGATCAGGAGATCCAAGAGCTAATAGATCGCAAGCGCAGGGCGTTTCTGAGCCTTAAACAACAACCCAATGCGGGAACAGCAAAACAGCGTTACAGACAGCTCAAGGCCGAGGTCCAACAAAAGACCCGGGACCGAAAGAACAGGTGGTGGATGAAGAAAGCACAGGAGATACAGCAGCTGGCCGACAACCATGATGTGCAAGGATTCTTCATCGCAGTCAAGGCCACCTACGGGCCAAACACCAAAGGTCCCGTCTCACTGCTGGCCAAGAACGGGGAAACACTCATCAAGGATACCGAGGCAGTCAGGGCCCGCTGGAAGGAGCTCTTCGAAGATCTCCTCAATCAAGACTCTGCCTTTGACTCGAGTGTTCTCGACACCATCCCACAGCATGCTACCCACCACTACCTCAGTGAGACCCCAACACTGAATGAGGTGGAAAAAGCCATTAAGACAGCTCAAAATCAACAAGGCTATGGGTGCAGATGGAATCCCTGCTGAGGCATTGAAGTATGGCGGAGAGGCACTGCTGGCACGAATACACGATCTCATCTCCCCCATCTGGAAGGAGGAGAGCATGCCGGGGGATCTCAGAGATGTAATAATCGTGACCATCTTTAAAAAAGGAGACAAGTCTGACTGCGGCAACTACAGAGGAATCTCCCTGCTATCAGCCACTGGGAAAATCATCGCTAGAGTCCTCCTCAACTGTCTTCTCCCTGTGGCCGAGGACCTCGTCCCGGAGTCAGTGCGGATTTCATCCCCTACGGGGGACAACGGACATGATTTTTGCAGTGCGACAGCTGCAGGAAAAATATAGAGAACAGCGCCAGCCCTTATACATGGCCTCCTTCGACCTTACAAAGGCCTTTGACATTGTGAATCACGAGGGTCTATGGAGCGTCCTCCTCCGTTTCGGATGCCCCCAAATGTTCGTCACCATCCTCCGCCTGCTCCATGACGACATGCAGGCCGTGATCCTTACCAACGGATCCGTCACAGACCCAATTCACATCCGGACCGGGGTCAAACAGGGCTGCGTCATCGCCCCACCCCTCTTCTCAATCTTTCTCGCCACCATGCTCCACCTTACAGTCAACAAGCTCCCTGCTGGAGTGGAACTAAACTACAGAACCAGTGGGAACCTGTTCAACCTGCTCCATCTCCAGGCCAGATCCAAGACCACCCCAACCTCTGTCGTCGAGCTACTGTACACGGATGATTCCTGCCTCTGCGCACATAGAGGTCGCCCTCCAGGACATAGTCAACATACGAAAGCATAGGCCTTACGTTAAACATCCATAAGTCAAAGGTCCTCCACCAGCCTGTCCTCACCGAACAGCACTGCCCCCCAATCATCAAGATCCACAGCACGGCCCTGGACACTGTGGACCACTTCCCATATCTCGGGAGCCTCCTATCAACAAGAGCAGGCATCAACGACGAGATCCAACACCGCCTTCAGTGCGCCAGTGCAGCCTTCGGCCGCCTGAGGAAAAGAGTGTTCGAAGACCAGGCCCTCCAAACTGCCACCAAGCTCATGGTCTACAGGACTGTAGTAATACCTGCCCGCCTGTATTGCTTAGAGACATGGACCATGTACAGTAGAAATCTCAAGTTGCTGGAGAAATATCACCAAAGATGTCTCCGCAAGACCCTACAAATTCCCTGGGAGGACAGGCGCATCAACATCAGCGTCCTCATCCAGACTAACATCCCCAACATTGAAGCACTGACCACACACGATCAGCTGTGCTGGGCAGGCCACATAGTCCGCATGCCAGACACAAGACTCCCAAAGCAAGTGCTCTACTCTGAGCTCCTTCATGGCAAACGAGCCAAAGGTGGGCAGCGGAAACGCTACAAGGACACCCTCAAAGCCTCCCTGATAAAGTGCAACATTCCCACTGACACCTGGGAGTCCCTGGCCAAAGACCGCCCTAAGTGGAGGAAGTGCATCCGAGAGGGCGCTGAGCACCTCGAGTCTCAACGCCGAGAGCATGCAGAAATCGAGCACAGGCAGCGGAAAGAGCGTGCGGCGAACCAGTCCGACCCACCCCTTCCCTCAACGACTGTCTGTCTCTCCTGTGACAGAGTCTGTGGCTCTCGTGTTGGACTGTTCAGCCACCAAAGAACTCAGTTCAGGAGTGGAAGCAAGTCTTCCTCGATTCCAAGGGACGGCCTATGATGATGGTTGTGAGCCTGGTGGATAAACTGGTAATGTGTAATGTGATTGATTAAACCCTTGCTAATAAACCAACTGGTTCTTAATGGCAGTGTGTTGTTATGAATTCTTAAAGAAAGAACCCTTGAAGCAGATACATTGCAAAGTGAATTCAAAGAGATAACAATTTGAGATAGTGGTGACACATCCATCTAAATGATAGAGCAACAGCCGATGAGTAGAGAGGCATGTGCTAACTGAAAAATGGCTAATCTGAATTGCTACATTATTGAGTCATCTCCGTTTAAACAGAGAGATGCCAAGAAGTTGGGCGTAGAGCATTTGTATGCTGAGTGCTCATTGATTTTTTTTTCATAAAATTGCACACCTGCTAGAAGTGTTCCAGTACTAAGGTCAGAACGCATTTAATTGGTAATGAAGCCCCTCAATTAATACAGTTCCTTGTCAAGGTCTACTTTAGTGAATCTGACTTTAGTAAAGCCGCAGGTATGGAAGAAAGTAATGGAATTGTGAGTTTGGAAAGGTGATAAATATATCTTGTAATATTATAGTACTAGCGTCAATTAATTTTAGACTACTCGGAACTAGATGTGCAAGTAATTGACTCTAGAACTGGAAACTTCAAAATGAAAAAGAATCAACAAAATAAGAGTATTTTCGGATGCAGAACAGTCGGTGGAATGCTCATTAACTGAATCTGGTTATATTTCAGTGCCGCTCATGTATTCATCAAAAGGGTTTTTTTTAAAAGCACAATTCTTTCTGTATTTAAAGCTCCATACGTTCTTGTGGCTTCCTCAATGTACTGTAGTACTTTGAAGCTGTTCAACTGTCAGAAATAAACCACTGTTGGGCGTGTGATGAGAAGCAGTTGACATTTTGTCAGTGGTACTTACTGTCTTGAGTTTTGATTGTGGTTGCAGATAATAAGCATTGATGTGAAACGTGAAGACGTGTAATTATTTTTACTTTTTTAATTGAGTTAGGTGAGCAGTTGCTATATGTACTTCAAGATTGAGATTAAATAAAAACTGGACAGAAGCACCCAGGGATAGCTTTGTTGCAGATATTTGAATGCACAAAATCCCTTAAAATGTAATAATCAAAAACTATCTGTATTCTTATAAAGCATTACATGGCTACATTGTTATGTTTTGACAGATTGAATACATGTTACCAAAAACATGGCTTTATTTGCCACATGCAAAAGAATGAGTATGATTAAGCCTTTGTCTGTTGTACTCTAGTTTTATTGATTATTAATCCTTAAATTTTAAAGCTTCTATAGTTCTTGATCTCAATGCTATCTTTCTGCATATAAGCTTATAGCTATTCCATGGGCATTACATTATTATGTGTTGAGTTCTTAATTGGTGCTGGGGAAGTAACAAAATAATTAAGTCAGGTGCTTGTATTGAAATAAAGAAATGCATTTATATAGCATCTTTCATGACCTCAGGATGTCTCTAAGTGCTTTACAGCCAATTAAAAACTTTAAGAGTAGTCGCAGTTATAATGTAGGAAATGCGGCAGTCAATTTGCACACAGCAAGATCCCTCAAAGATAATCTGTTTTAGTGATGTTGTTTGAATGATAAATATTGGGCAGAAAAGAGAGAACATCTTCTTCAAAACAGTGCCATGGGATTCACGCAATCCCCATAAGCATGAATGGGGTTCACACACAAAAATACATTTACATAGCAAATACATTTTTTTTTAATTACATATTTAAAATGAATTAAAATACAATTTTAAACATTTAAAACCAATATTTTTTTTTGAAATGTAAATGTTTTAAAGGGGCTAAAAATAACTAACTTATTTTACAGGTATTTTAATGTTTAAATAATCCAAAAAAATTATTTTTATATTCATTTAAACTCTTACGCTGGCAAAATTCTTGCCAGGTGTAAGAATTTCACGGGCATTCGCTGGGCAAATAGCCCAACTCTCTGTCTGCGGATGTTCTTTTCCCAGGAATGGCTACAATCTCAAGAAGATTCTTGACCTGCTTCATGCATGAAAACCCGGAACTTGCAGGGCTCTTATAGGTGCGTAGGTCCCGGAAAATCCGTGCCAATGTTGATGCTCAATGAAGGAGTGTGCAACATACATAACATTCAATATACAGTACTATAGATTAAATAAATATCCTGTAATGGGTAAGCATGTAACTGGCAGAGGTTGTGATGAGGAAGTGCCATGCTTCCTTGGGTTGATAAGAGCATTTTTTTTTTAGTTCTTTTTCCCTCCCACTTCCTTCCATTTTAAAAGAAATAATACATTAATTCCCATCGATACGCAAAGCTGGGCACAAAGGGAATAATAACCTTCTTAGTTATGAGAAGTACCTATACCAAGTATATCTAAAAGATGTTGAGGAAAACAGGAATTGATTGGGCAACACCTTAGCCAGCTAGTTTAATCATCAGTCTTGTGAGGTTCCTGGTGGTTGAATGCTTTTGTGCTGAAATTCCTGGGGCTGGGAATGATGTTGCAACAGGCTGCCTGCAGTGTAGAGGAGTAGAATTTGAGGCTGAACCCGGATACACAAAAGTTCTGTCCCTTTTTCTCCCATTGCAAATCCTGCTACTTTTGTGGGCAAACATATTAGTGACACACACAAGAGGAAAATTCATGTATTTTTCTCATTTACACCCTTAACAATGCGGAGTGCCATGAACCAGCATCCTGCATTGCTACTTGGCATTGATGGGGTGAGAATTACTTAATATTGCCAAATCAATTTCAACCAAAACTGGCAGAAAAAACTAGAGCAACTTTTTCTTCACTTTTCTCTTTCCTCCCAGAGTCCTATGAGACCACAAATGCTGGAGCACGTTGCCACAGCTAAATTCCTTCCCCCACCCTTCTCCCAAATCAGACGGGCTCGCCAATTGCACTGGAAAAGATGCGAGTCAGGATAATAAGTGCCCTTGGCCCCAGAATTTCCAACGGTGTCAGGGACTTCAATACTGCTGGGTAGAGATTCCACTATGCCACAGATCTGGTTCCTCAAGGCTTCCCCAGGAATGTCTGGTCCCTTAAGATATTTCATCTTGCCTTTTGAAGAGTTTTGTAATTGGGAAGTCCCTGGTGAAGCCATGTTGAAGTTGGAGCTTATTCAATGTTCCAGTGGGTTGCTCTGAAGCCAGTTGATGTTGGATAGTTCTTTTGACAATGAAATACATAATGTCCTAAAGAAACTTGCCAGAAAAAGAATAAGTGCAAGATGGTTTCTTGCTCCTACATGGATTGCAGTGCTTCCTCCTCCGTTGGCAGATTACTGAGAACTTTGCCCTATTGTAGCAATCTATGCATTCAATTTGCATAGGAACTTAGAATCACCATACATGTTTTTCACTACAGATGACATATCTGAAAATAGCACACCTAGTCATGCAAGCACAAATTGTACTCCTGTGATAGTTTGAAAGAGTTTTTTGAAAACAAGGCTATATTCTTGGGTTTGCTGAGCTTTAGCATCTAACACGTCACCGAACTCTGCACAGGTAGAGTTTTTTTTGGCTGATATGGAGCTTTCGCTTTCTCCTTGTACAGACACACTCTGTTCGGAGAGCTTAGGTGTTGGTTAGCAAAGCAGGGACAGGAGTACTGCTGGAATTTAATCAGCTAAAGCCACACAGTTGCTTCAGCATGGAGCACTGGAGAGTTCCGTGCTTGTCGAACCAGGATCATCATACCAGTTCGGGCATTGGCTTTTATGGTTATTTAGAAATGACTGGGAAGAATCCCATCCCTCAGTAACACATCTATCCCTCCAGATTCCACTGGCCAGCCAGCCTGACTGGTCAATGAACAACAGTGCCCTGTCTAGCTCAGAATAATAGTAACCACACAGATCTAGATCGATGAGTATACATTCTCGTCCCCAGGCTTCAGGCAACTCCTTGCAGCAGTTGTCGACCCAAGTCTCAGAATTTCCTCATCAGCGGTAGGAAGGACATCTCCCTTCAGTGTGGTGGAAGAAACTGTTCTAGATTTCCAGGTCCAGTGGTGCACACCAGGCTTTCTCATCAACTGCTTAAGCCAAGTTCTTGCAAGAGAGAATTTAGCAAAGAGGGGTGCAAAGAGGCTTCCTCCTCCTCCCCAGATAATTGTGATGGGTCAGTATACGTTGAAGTTTCCTCACCCTGCAACTGTTTCCCCTTTGTCACAAATTTTCCCCACAGCTTGGCCCTTCATCTCTCGCATGAGACAGAGGAAGGCTGCCTGTTGCTGCTTCAAAAGATATGAACCATGAAGGAGAACTACTTGGACATGTCTTATAAGTCACAAGCTTAAGCTTTGTTGGTACTTTTCCATCATTGCAGTAAACAAGAAAGACCAAAGTGTCATTGCCCCCTCTCAGCAGTCATGAAGGACTGTGTTCATACCCAAGAATCCTGGTGGATGCTGCTGCCTTTACCAACTGAAGCATTACATGAGCTTGTAGCACATTTTAAGAAAATAAATATGTGTCCGTCATCATTTCCTATAATTACTACCATTTTATTTCGCTATGGTGTGCTGAGGGTACACTGCCACTGCACAGTCTGAGACCAGTAGCTGCACAGTCCGAGCAGTTGGTGGCCGAACTGTGTTTGCATTTCCTGGCTGGAACTGTAATGGTCTTGCTCAGAAGAGAGCTGTGCACATACCTGGATAACTGGTATTGACAGAGCGCTCTCCCAACAATTAAAAATGTAAATCTTTAGAAAATGAGGAAGAGCGGTTAGGAGATTTTATGTGCTTAGAGTTTCCATTTGAATCCCTTGAGCACTTTGTAAACCAGGTTTGACACCGCACTAGATTTAAACTCCTAGTTGTGTAAAAAAAAAACTCTCCTCCTGACGCTACCTCCACCAGAGAATCTTGCTCTGTCTCACTAAGAATTAAGTTTAGCCCGGCCTCTGGATTTACACTGACAATTTAAGATCATTGAGTAGCTGACACTGCTTTGTCATGATGCTAAACTTGCACTTTAAATACATTCTTAGCAAAATTATATAGTTAATCAATATCTTCCTCAAAGAACAACTGACGGTGGTTGAAAGCTGATGTTTTTTTCTACCCTCCGAGATCTGTCTCTATCGTGACTTTTATTTATAAAGAGAATTTTATTTGTCGTTTTGCATCCTTTTTATTTAAAGATGGTTCCTGCATCCTGACCTTTTTTACTACTCTGGCCACTGTTCATAGTTTAATCTTGTGGGAAATCCCCAAAAATGGAATTCTGTAGCAATGAATATCTGCAGTGTGATGTTGGCCGTTCTGATCTTTATGGCTTCGAGCTACACCACATAGAGCAATAAGCGATGGAGAGCTTGTGGTTTTCCTTAATGAATACAAAATGGTGTTAGCGCTAAATTAATCAGTTCCCTGCCCCCCAGGGAGTGAGACACATTGCGGAGACTGGTTTTATAAAAACATAGAAACATAGAAAATAGGTGCAGGAGCAGGCCATTCAGCCCTTCTAGCCTGCACCGCCATTCAAGAGTTCATGGCTGAACATGAAACTTCAGTACCCCCTTCCTGCTTTCACGCCATACCCCTTGATCCCCCGAGTAGTAAGGACTTCATCTAACTCCCTTTTGAATATATTTAGTGAATTGGCCTCAACTACTTTCTGTGGTAGAGAATTCCACAGGTTCACCACTCTCTGGGTGAAGAAGTTTTTCCTTATCTCGGTCCTAAATGGCTTACCCCTTATCCTTAGACTGTGACCCCTGGTTCTGGACTTCCCCAACATTGGGAACATTCTTCCTGCATCCAACCTGTCCAAACCCGTCAGAATTTTAAACGTTTCTATGAGGTCCCCTCTCACTCTTCTGAACTCCAGTGAATACAAGCCCAGTTGATCCAGTCTTTCTTGATAGGTCAGTCCCACCATCCCGGGAATCAGTCTGGTGAATCTTCGCTGCACTCCCTCAATAGCAAGAATGTCCTTCCTCAAGTTAGGAGACCAAAACTGTACACAATACTCCAGGTGTGGCCTCACCAAGGCCCTGTACAACTGTAGCAACACCTCCCTGCCCCTGTACTCAAATCCCCTCACTATGAAGGCCAACATGCCATTTGCTTTCTTAACCGCCTGCTGTACCTGCATGCCAATCTTCAATGACTGATGTACCATGACACCCAGGTCTCGTTGCACCTTCCCTTTTCCTAATCTGTCACCATTCAGATAATAGTCTGTCTTTCTGTTTTTACCACCAAAGTGGATAACCTCACATTTATCCACATTATACTTCATCTGCCATGCATTTGCCCACTCACCTAACCTATCCAAGTCACTCTGCAGCCTCATAGCATCCTCCTCGCAGCTCACACTGCCACCCAACTTAGTGTCATCTGCAAATTTGGAGATACTACACTTAATCCCCTCGTCTAAATCATTAATGTACAATGTAAACAGCTGGGGCCCCAGCACAGAACCCTGCGGTACCCCACTAGTCACTGCCTGCCATTCCGAAAAGTACCCATTTACTCCTACTCTTTGCTTCCTGTCTGACAACCAGTTCTCAATCCACGTCAGCACACTACCCCCAATCCCACGTGCTTTAACTTTGCACATTAATCTCCTGTGTGGGACCTTGTCGAAAGCCTTCTGAAAGTCCAAATATACCACATCAACTGGTACTCCTTTGTCCACTTTATTGGAAACATCCTCAAAAAATTCCAGAAGATTTGTCAAGCATGATCTCCCTTTCACAAATCCATGCTGACTTGGACCTATCACGTCACCATTTTCCAAATGCGCTGTTATGACATTCTTAATAATTGATTCCATCATTTTACCCACTACTGAGGTCAGGCTGACCGGTCTATAATTCCCTGCTTTCTCTCTCCCTCCTTTTTTATCAGGTATAAATCTGTCTGCTATTAGTTTGAAGGCATTTTAGACTGAGATTCTCAATGATTCTCTCTCAAAGCAATTGGTGGAGCAGAATAGGGGAATTTATAATTAACTGATATTGTCCTCCAATTGGGAATGTTATCAAATTAGCAAGGAGAACAAAACATTTTTTAATGCTTTTAGCATTGATCCTTCTAGAATGCATCACTAGGTTTGGAGCATTGTGATTAATGTTTGGTCACTCAATGACACTATTTACAGGAAATTTGACCAGCTTGCTGTAACCTAGTATGTCAAGTAGTTTTGGTATTTCAACTAAAATAAAAACAGAAAATGCTGGAAATACTCAGCAGATCAGACAACATTTGTAGAAAGAGAAACCGAGTTAACATTTCAGGTTGATAAACATTATTCTGACGAAAGGTCATTGCCCTGAAACGTTAACTCTTTCGGCCTGTTCTTGCCCCACAGAAAATATTTATTCAGACCTCGACTCTCCTTTTCTTTCCTTGTCCAGGCTCTTCTGACCTATATTTGTGACTCTTCTGGTACTCTCCATCACTTTAACAATTTCCAGTTTCCTAGCTCTAACCGTTTCCTTTTCACCGGTTGCTTTACACTTCCATCCCCCACTAGGATGCTGCTTCTTCCTTGAATAGTGGCCCAACCAGTCCTCATCCACCACCACCCTCCCTCCTCTGCCTGGCTGAACTTGTTCTTGCATTGAACAACTTCCTCTTTGACTCCTTCACTTCTTTAAAATAAAAGGTGTCGCTATGAGAACCCAAATGGATCCTATCAATGCCTGCCTTGTTGTGGTATATGTGAAACATGCTTTGGTCCAATCTGACTCGGGTCCCCTTCCTCACACCTTTTTCTGGTACATTGATGACACTGTTGGTCCTGCTCTCGCCTCGAACTGGAAATTTTCATCAACTTTGCTGCCAAGTTCCACCCCAACCCTCGCATTCATGTGGTCCATCTCCGACTCTTCCCTTCACTTCCTCGACTTCTATCTCCATTTACATAAGAACATAAGAAATAGGAACAGGAATAGGCCATATGGCCCCTCGAGCCTGCTCCGCCATTCAATAAGATCATGGCTGATCT
The DNA here is from genome assembly GCF_044704955.1 of Pristiophorus japonicus. NCBI lineage: Eukaryota > Metazoa > Chordata > Chondrichthyes > Pristiophoridae > Pristiophorus > Pristiophorus japonicus. Next base: position 331,593,948 of record NC_091978.1, read on the forward strand.
GATCATGGACTCAGCTCCACTTCCCTGCCCACTCCCCATAACCCCTTATCCCCTTATCGCTCAAGAAACTGTCTATTTCTGTCTTAATTGTATTCAATGTCCCTACTTCCACAGCTCTCTGAGGCAGCGAATTCCACAGATTTACAACCCTCAGAAGAAATTCCTCCTCATCTCTAATTTAAATGGGAGGCCTCTTATTCTAAAATCATGCCCTCTAGTTCTAGTCTTCCCCATCAGTAGAAACATCCTCTCTGCATCCAGCTTGTCAAGCCCCCTCATAATCTTATGTTTCGATCACCTCTAATTCTTCTGAATTCCAATGAGTAGAGGCCCAACCTACTCAACCTTTCCTCATAAATGAACCCCCTCATCCCTGGAATCAACCTAGTGAACCTTCTCTGAACTGCCTCCAAAGCAAGTATATCCTTTCGTATATATGGAAACCAAAACTGCACGCAGTATACCTTGTATAGCTGTAGCAAGAGTTCCCTGCTTTTATACCCCATCCCCTTTGCAATAAAGGCCAAGATACCATTGGCTTTCCTGATCACTAGCTGTACCTGCATACTATCCTTTTGTGTTTCAATAACAAGTACCCCCAGGTCCCGCTGTACTGCGGCACTTTGCAATTTTTCTCCATTTAAATAATAACTTGCTCTTTGGCAGAAAAAAAATCAAAGCGCATGACCTCACTTTCCAACATTATACTCCATCTGCCAAATTTTTGCCCACTCACTTAGCCTGGCTATGTCCTTTTGCAGATTTTTTGTGTCCTCCTCACACATTGCTTTTTCTCCCATTTTTGTATCATCAGCAAACTTGGCTACGTTGCACTCAGTCCCTCCTTCCAAGTCGTTAATATAGATTGTAAATAGTTGGGGGTCCCTGATCCCTGCAGCACCCCACTATGTCATGCTCCTCCTGTGCTATGTGGGAAATCAGGGACACTACCAGTGTCCCTGACTACTCTGTGTGCAGGAAGTGTGTACAGCTGCAGCTCCTGACAGACCGCATTGCAGCACTGGAGCTGCGCATGGACTCCCCCTGGATCATCCGCGATGCTGAGGATGTCGTGAATAGCACGTTTAGTGAGTTGGTCACACCGCAGGTAAAGGTTACTCAGGCAGATAAGGAATGGGTGACCATCAGGCAGAGCAGTGGAAGGAAGGTAGTGCAGGGGTTCCCTGTGGTCATCTCCCTCCAAAACAGATACACCGTTTTGGGTACTGTTAGGGGAGATGACTCACCAGGGGAAGACAGCAACAGCCAAGTTCATGGCATCATGGGTGGCTCTGCTGCACAGGAGGACAGGAACAAGAATGGGATTCTATTGTAAGGGGAACAGATAGGCGATTCTGCGGCCGCAAACGAGACTCCAGGATGGTATGTTCCCTCCCTGGTGCAAGGGTCAAGGATGTCTTGGAGCGGCTGCAGTGTATTCTGGAGAGGGAGGGGGAACAGCCAGCTGTCATGGTACATATAGGTACCAACGATATAGGTAAAAACCGGGATGAGATCCTACAAGCTGAATTTAGGGAACTAAGAGTTAAATTAAAAAGTAGGACTTCAAAGGTAGTAATCTCCAGAATTGCTACCAGTGCCATGTACTAGTCAGAGTAAGAGTTACAGGATAGTTCAGATGAATATGTGGCTTGAGGAATGGTGCAAGGAGGAACGATTCAAATTCCTGGGGCATTGGAACTGGTTCTGGGGGAGGTGGGACCAGTACAAACGGGACGGTCTGCACCTGGGCAGGGCAGGACCGGAACCTCTGTCCTAGGCGGAGTGTTTGCTAGTGCTGTTGGCGACCATTTTTTCGCACAGCAGGTGCTTGTAATGATTCTGCTGTTGTCATTTACAGCTTCTCTAGACCCATCTTTTGTTTCTTTACTTGTATCATTACCACCCTCTTTTGCCTTGCACCATCATTATTACTACCCTCCAATCTATTACAGCCCTTCCCTTTTATTTTTGCCTTCCCTCCTCTTCCCTGGCTTCTTTCCCTGTCTCTGTACTTGCTTATAAACTGTTAAATCTCTAACTTCTTTTAGTTCTGACAAAAGGTGTGAACCTGAAACAGTAACTTGGTTTCTCTCTCTCGACAGATGCTGCCTGACCTGAGTGTTGCCAGCATTTTCTTTTTTAATTGTACAATGTGATGGTTGTTTAGTTACAAGATTTGGGAAACTGTTAACATTTTCAGTAACCATGGCCAAGTGCAAAGTTCAGAACTTACAAGTGAATAAAACTGATTGAGTTTATGGGGTGTCAAATACTCACTAAACTAATTAGCAGAGTTTGTCCCTAGCCAACATTAGTCACTAAGCTTCATACCAGATGTTTTGAGCTTTAGAACTAATCAGTTTTCCAAATTTGCTAAAAACTTGATACCACATTAACTAGTTACTGAAATGTGAAATAGATGTAAAGCATGCAGATTGCCCCCAAAACTAAAAATGCTGCAAGTGCTGGAAATCTGAAATAAAAACACAAAATGGTGGAAACACTCAACAGGGTGAAGCAGAATCTGTGGAGAGAGGAAGGTCGGGTTAACATTTCAGGTCGATGGCATTTCGTCAGAACAGGGAGATGTCACAGATGAGCAATTTAAAGGGGAGAAACAAAGCCATGGAAAAGGCAACTGGAAGAAAAAAAATGCTCTGTGATTAGGTGAAGGACAGGACATGATTAAATGACCGTGACAATGATGTGGCAAAAGGAAGCAATAATGAGAGAAAATAGAGAAACAGAAGATGTATCTGAAACCCAGCGGATGTGTGAATCGTTGCAGCAGAGGGAAACGTGGAGAATCAGGCAAAGAAGGGCCTTCCAGCTCTGTCCTCCATCTAATCTGTTCATTGGTAATATCTCCAGGTTCTGACGAAAGGTCATTGACCAGATCTCATTCATTTTGACAGTTGATTAAAACAAGTCCACAGAGAAATCGGCATTACTCTTTTTGTGTCAATCGGGCCACAAATTGGATTAAGAGCATCCGAATGATACAACTTGTTACAGCACCTTTGTATCAGTTGCGTTGGGTTAGATATTTTTTTATTGTGTCATGTGTCATGAAATTGTTGGATTTATGCCGTTAATGTGAATTCAACTCGCCCTAGCTATTTCGAGCTGGTAATTAATGTTGTAAAATCCCTGTTAACGACGTGCATTATAGTCCTCACATGCCACTCAACCTTGGAGGGCTAGAAAGGGAACAATGAAACTGGAGTCTCATTCCTAGAGGTTTTAAAAAATGTTTTATGTCTTGGCAGTATGCTTATGCCAGTATTACCATCCACCACTCCTGTTAATGCCAGAAGGCAATAATTTTCAGGATGCAAAGCTGTTTTGAAATTCATAAATGCAAATTAGATAGATTTCTTTCATAAGGTAACATTTTGGGATATAGTACAGTGTATGAGTAATTTGAGATACGACATGATAAGTGTAGCATGCTTGGGAAGAAAAAAGTGACTGTACCTACGGTTTCCGAAGCTCTCCACCACTGGAGTTTTCCTCGTGTTATTTCTGGGTCTGTTGTCGACTAATCGATCAATTAGTCCACAACTTCTTCATTATTGTTTTACCATGTGACTGGTAGCAGATGAACGCGATAGATCTTGGTATTTTTTCATCTAGCAATTCCTATATTCCTATTAAAAGCAGTTACACTTTCTGATCATGAGAATCATGCTGGTTCAATACATCATGGCTCAAGCGTGTTTGTATATTTCGCAAACCTACCTTGCCAATCACTCATAACTTCTCAAGGACCAATACAACAATTCCTAAACATGTCTGTCTGTCTCTCTCTCTCTCTCTCTCTCTCTCTCTCTCTCTCTCTCTCTCTCTCTCTCTCTCCTTTTAATCCACTCTCTCTTGCCCTCTCTTTATTTATTTTTCTGTTTCTAATTTATCTTGTTCCCTTCTGTCATTCGCTGTTTCTTTTTCTATCCTTTTGTTTAATTGGTTAAGGAGATAGACCATTGTGCATGATGTTCATGAGGTCCCAGATGTGCCGTTGACATCGCTACGCTATTATCAATTCGCATTTCCAGCAACTTGTAGTGCAAAAGGTGAGGTAAACAGTCCAATTTACTTTGCAAGCTGTGCCATTTCAGCAATTTCTTGGCCATTATAGTTCAGACTGCTGTACATATAAGATGAGGCTTATTTCTATATTCTGGCTATATAGCAATGGGGTAAAGTTTCAGTTAAGTTGCTCAAAAAAAAAAAAAAAAAATTCAAGTGCAAATTCCTTCCACAGTCTTTTGCGCTACTTTAAAAAAATATTTCGCTGGAATCTGGCCCCGCCCACAAAATTGGCCGTGCCCACAGATCGAACAGATGGTGAGTCTCTGCTAATTGCGCTCGTCCAATTGCGGGCCTTCGAGGAGTCTCTTAAAATTAAGCTAATTTTAAAGTGTAAGGATACCAATAGATACCTTTTTGGAAGCTTTTAAATATAAAAACAAATAATTTACTAAAACTGACTACTGTACATCAATGAAACTAGTAAATGATTTTGTATTTTTAACTCATTTTCAGTTATTTAAAATCCAGTTATTCACAGGCGGCGGACTAGATACTCTGATTAAAATGCTTATTTTTTTGTGAAAAGCCCATTTTCAGCTGCATTAATAAAATTGCACCAGGTTACCGCTCTTAAATATATCAATATTTTTTAATGCAAATAAAAAAATTACATTCTGAAACGCTGCCCGATTGCGCAAGTTAATGGAAGATTTTAGGTTCGGCCGTATGCAAATGAGTTTGAGTGAAACTTGAGCAAAAAAATAATAACTTCTGAAAACTAGTGCAGTTTTGAGCGCATTTTGCGCCCGGATTGTGAATTTGCGTCCCACCCGGAAACTCTAGCTCTGTAATTACTGGCAGTTATCTGATGTTGCAATCAAAATATACAAGGAAATGCAGGTCATTATAAAGATTTCTATGTCAGGGTAGAGAAATCCATTCCTTTTAGGTATTCCATGTAAAATAATTCATATTTCATATGAGGTTGTCCGATCACTTACGGTACCTTTCTGCTACTTAATCTATCCCATTAACTGAATACTATTCAGAAAGTCACGGAATTGCATCGATGAAGATATGTGATTACCATTGCATTTCATTGGTTGTAAAACAGTTTAGGATGTCAAAGTTCAAGTTTAAGATGCCATATCTGAATCCACAAAGTATTCGTAACAAGATAGAGGATTTCATAGAAACATAGAAACATAGAAAATAGGTGCAGGAGTAGGCCATTCGGCCCTTCGAGCCTGCACCGCCATTCAATGAGTTCATGGCTGAACATGCAACTTCAGTACCCCATTCCTGCTTTCTCACCATACCCCTTGACCCCCCCCTAGTAGTAAGGACTACATCTAACTCCTTTTTGAATATATTTAGTGAATTGGCCGCAACAACTTTCTGTGGTAGAGAATTCCACAGGTTCACCAGTCTCTGGGTGAAGAAGTTTCTCCTCATCTCCGTCCTAAATGGCTTACCCCTTATCCTTCGACTGTGACCCCTGGTTCTGGACTTCCCCAACATTGGGAACATTCTGCCTGCATCTAGCCTGTCTAAACCTGGCATAATTTTAAACGTTTCTATGAGGTCCCCTCTTATTCTTCTGAACTCCAGTGAATACAAGCCCAGTTGATCCAATCTTTCTTGAAATGTCAGTCCCACCATCCTGGGAATCAGTCTGGTGAATCTTCGCTGCACTCCCTCAATAGCAAGAATGTCCTTCCTCAAGTTAGGAGACCAAAACTGTATACCATACTCCAGGTGTGCCCTCACCAAGGCCCTGTACAACTGTAGTAAAACCTCCCTGCCCCTGTACTCAAATCCCCTCGCTATGAAGGCCAACATGCCATTTGCTTTCTTAACCGCCTGCTGTACCTGCATGCCAACCTTCAATGACTGATGTACCATGACACCCAGGTCTCGTTGCACCTCCCCTTTTCCTAATCTGTCACCATTCAGATAATAGTCTGTTTCTCTGTTTTTACAACCAAAATGGATAATCTCACATTTATCCACATTATACTTCATCTGCCATGCATTTTGCCCACTCACCTAACCTATCCAAGTCACTCTGCAGCCTCACAGCATCCTCCTCGCAGCTCACACTGCCACCCAACTTAGTGTCATCTGCAAATTTGGAGATACTACATTTAATCCCCTCGTCTAAATCATTAATGTACAATGTAAACAGCTGGGGCCCCAGCACAGAACCTTGCGGTACCCCACTAGTCACTGCCTGCCATTCTGAAAAGTACCCATTTACTCCTACTCTTTGCTTCCTGTCTGACAACCAGTTCTCAATCCTCATCAGCACACTACCCCCAATCCCATGTGCTTTAACTTTGCACATTAATCTCTTGTGTGGGACCTTGTCGAAAGCCTTCTGAAAGTCCAAATACACCACATCAACTGGTTCTCCCTCGTCCACTCTACTGGAAACATCCTCAAAAAAAATAGTACAAATAAAGATAAATGGGATTGATCTAATGACCAAGGTTGAGAAATAAATATTCCAGGATACTCCACTTTTGGAAAAGATAGGCAAGATGGAAAAGGAGGTGGGGTAGCCCTGATAAAGGATGAGATAAAAGCAGGGAGAAAAGGATCTTAATCCAGAAAATCAGATTATAAAAGCAGTATGGGTGGGGCTATGAGATAACAACGGGCAGAAAACACTAGTTGGAGTAGTTCATAGGCCCCCTAACAGTAATCCTAGTGTTGGACAGACTAAATCTGCAAATTAGAGGAACATGTAACAAGGGTAATGCAATAATCGTGGGGGACTTTAATCCTCTCATGGACTGGGCAAACCTAATTGGCAAAAGTAGCTTGGAGGACAAGTTCATGGAATGATAGAGACAGCTTTCTAGAACAATATGTTGAGGAGCCAACTAGGGAACAGGCTATTTTAGATTTAGCAATATGTAATGAGACAGCATTAATTCGTAATTTTATAGTAAAGGATCCTCTGGGAAGAGTATCATCATATAGAATTTCGTATTAAGTTTGAGAGTGATAAGTCCAAAACTAGGATCTTAAATTTAAAGGAAGCCAAATACTGAGTTATGAGGAGCGAAAGGTTCTGACGGTAGGTCAACATGGTTTTATGAAAGGGATATCGTGTTTGACAAATCTGAGTTTTTGAGGGTGGACTGCAGTGGTTCAAGAAGGCAGCTCACCACCACCTTCTCCAGGTCAATCGGGGATGGCAATAAATGCTGGCCTTACCAGTGACGCCCGCATCCCAGGAACGAATAAATAAAAAAACTACCAGGGTTAGATAAGGGGGTACCAGTGGATGCAGTATGTTTGTTTTTTCAGAAGACATTCAATAAGTTGCAACACAAGGGGTTATTGCACAAGATTACCGCTCATGGGAGTATATGTGTGGGGAGGTGGAGGGAGGGAGGGAGGGGGGGTGGTGCGGCGAAGGTGATAATATATTCGCATTCATTGACAATTGGTTAACAGATCAAAAACAGAGAGTAGGGAGGGATAACTGGCGAGACCACACCTGGACTAATGTGTACAGTTTTGGTCTCCTTACATAAGAAAATATATATTTGACTTAGTTCATGGTTCACTAGATTGATTTCTGGGATGAATGGGCTGTCCTATGAGGAGAGATTGAGTAGAATGGGCCTATATTCTCTGGAGTTTAGAAGAATGGAGGGTGATTTCTTTGAATTGTATAAAGTTCTTTGTGGGCTTGACAGGGTAAATGCTGAGAGGCTGTTTTCCCTAGCTGGAGAGTTCAGAACTAGGTGTCATAGTCTCAGGATAAGGGATCAGCCATTTAGGACAGAAATAAGGAGGAATTCCTTCACTCAAGAGTTATGAATCTTTGAAATTCTCTACCTCAGAGAGCGATGGATGCTCAGTTGATGAGAATATTCAAGACTGCACGATAGATTTTTGGGCACAAGGGAATTGAGGGATATGGGGATAGTGCGGGTAAGTCGAGCTGATGTAGAAATTCAGCCATGATCTTATTGAATGGCAGAGCAAGCTCATTGAGCCTTATGGACTACTTCTGCTCCTATTTCTTATGTTATGTCCTGGGGTCGTGAAAAGTGCTATATAAATGCATATCTATCTTAATTTTGAAACTTTGTATCTCTGTGTAAGCTGTAAATGTACCATCATCAATACATTCAGCCTTTGGGGTGTTGGTGGAGCAACTGTGTCCGCAATTTGGTCCTTGTAATATATGCTCGCAGGTTTGTAGAGCTGTTGTAGTGCCCCCCCCCCGCCCCCTTTTTAGCCAGGGGGCACTTGTATAATTTGTGTTTTTGGTGCCCCCCCCAAAAAAAAAAACAATAAAAAACCAAGGGGGCACTTAAAGTTTTTGGAGTGTGCCCTGACCCCCCCCTCCCCTTTAATCAGGGGGGCACTTGATTACTGATACAACTCAAAATAGTTGTAGAGCTTTTGAGTTGAGAGTGGCTTAGACAGTCACATGATGTTCACAAGACTCAATAAAACCCCAGCCAGTTGAATTCAGGGGATTCATGATAAGGCAGGTGGTTGTGAGCCTGGTGGATGAACTGTAATGTGTAGTGTCATTGTTAAGAGCTAGTTGCTTTATTAGCAAAGGTTTAATAGCAATGTGTTGCTATGAATTCTTAAGCAAATACATTACACTCCTGTGGCCTGCACTCCTCCACTCCTGCCTTTCCTCACACACTCAGTTGGACCTGCTTCTATTGGCTGAAAGATGGTTGAATAGGAGCACGAGCCAGTGATGCAGTCATTGCAGAGGATGCGAGAGCAATAACTACTGCACGGAATGATGGACACCAACATCCAGGACAAAGGAATAACAGCAAAGAAAGTATTAGGAGAAAAAGGGAGGGAGTAAGTACAAAAATCTGGTAACAAAGTAAGGAGACGCGATGGAGATTGCATATAAGGAAAGGAATGAAAGAAAAGGCCAGTAGGCACAGAAAAAAATGGAACTGAAGAAATTAAAGTTGAGTGAATGAGACAGGAAGAAGTATTAAATAGGAAACAGCACTAAGCAGAGAGGAGGCTGCCAGGTTTGGAGGACGTGGCAGGAAAATAACATTTGTTGCAGTATCAAGATACCGAAGGGGAGAACAAGCAAGGTGGTGGCAAGATAGATAAGATAAAAAAGTGTGGTATAAATGGTTAAATGTGACTGATGCTCCCAGCACAGCCTGTTATTTTGGAAACATTTTGTTTAAACGCTTGAGTCATGTGGGAAATTTAAGACGTAACTTTGTATATGGCCCATTTACTAATTGTGTCGCATAGATTCGGCCCTCTGCTCCAAAACGTTCGGCATCCTGATTTAAAATCATCTTTTGTGAAGATTCTTTTGATTTAGGCTGGTGTAACAAATCCAATTCAAATTCATGATTTATTTTTTGGTTTTTGTTCTCCGAATTCAATTTGGGTGATCAGATCTAGGAAGCATTCCATCTTTCTCGTGTGATCACAGCACTGGTGCCACTCTGAACTTCAGAGTCTTTTCCAGTGCAATTAAAATCTTTAGCTGTTTATCAGGTTGTAAAGTAAACTGCGATAACATGGAAGCCCTCCCAGTCTTTAAATATTTGTTTGTACAGTAAACTTTGTTTTCAGATGATATAACCGGTCACTACTTAATACTTAGGGATTCAGATCTGAAGCAAAATTTATAATCTGCTTTATGGAAAATTTTATCCGTAACTTTAAAATGTTGCTTATTATAATTATAATTATAATTATATAAGGATCTGTGACCCTTGGGGGTTGGAGTGAACTTGATAAAAGGGAAAAGGGTAATTACCCCCTGAAATAAATTCCCTTGGCTCGGCTTCAAAAAGTACTGAACTAATTACTAAAAGTTGTTATGGGAGGGGAGTAAACAGATATTAAGTTTCATTGCAATCGCTCCACAAACATGCAGCAACTTGACCTCCCTCAGCCTCCGCTCTCTTGCAACATGCCATTGGTGCTAACCTCCAGGCTAGACTCTCGTCCTCATTTCCTGTGATAATCAAAAGCAATTTATACATATTAATCTTTTGTTCCAATCACACACTTCAACCCTGTGGCTTATGAAGTCCACCTGAATAATTTCCTGTGTGGTTGCCAGGCAGTGACATCAACACTTGCAATGCAGTTGGTTGTACAAACTTTAATGATTTCTATTGGTGCATCATGTGTGTACTTTGTGGTGGCTATATATTTACTATTTCTTGTGGAAATAGAATGGAAAAACTGTGTGTGCCTCGACCATACCATTTACAGCATGACTGCATCCTGCAGTGTGGGAGATTGGAATTGGTCTCTCCTGAGCTCATCAAAATAATAAAGCCCCATTTTGAAGACAGAAAATGTCCACTTTAAATGGTTTTCAGTCTTCCTTAATATCTTGAAGGGGTTAACAAAAAGTATCTGAGCGATACAGACCAGGAAGATCTTGGGTCTCTGCTGAGTTAGCAGCTTTTAGCAAAGATGGCAGTAGGATATCTACAACTGACGTCAAAATGCTGGAGTTGGAGGGTGGGATAAAATGGCACCCTGTTGCATGTGCATGTGAGTGGAGGTGAGTATCAGGCTTGGCTGTGATGCCCCAATGATGGAATAGCCTGATAGCACACATGCATAAATAGTAACCACTTGGTTCACTTCCTGGGAGGCAACTGTCTCTCATGAAACTGCATCCAGAAAGGACCAGCTTGTGAGTAGTTCTGTGCAGTGAACTCAATGCAAAGCGGAGAGGGAAAACTAATGCGGAAAATGTATTTTAATCCTCCAACTTCGCCCAGCCCCCAGATCCATTCTGACAAATGGACAGCTTGAGTAATTCAGCAAAGGACTCTAACCCATCTACCGTGTATTGAACTAACTTATTAAAAACCATGCTCAATCCTTTTCAGAACCTTAGAATGGTTTTCAGTTTTTTCAAGAGATTTATCGCATTTGTGAGCTACAGGTCTTGAGGGGGCCCAGAGTCAAGACTTTTACTGAATGTCTGCTCCCAAGTGTCCGAATATTCCAGTGCTTTTTATATTACCATTTTCCTTTTAAAATTAACTTGGTGGGGGAAGTACATTTTAAAGCAAAATTTGTAACTGGTTAAATTTAAATAATTTATAGTTTCCTGAGTTCAAATGCTCCACCGATATCAAGACCAAATGTATATGATTTATGAACACGGGCAAATTAAAGGCAATTCCACCTTGTTTTGCAAAGGCTGTGTTGTGTAATCCGAGATCTGCTGTTGATCTGAATTAAGTGCCTGCTATTGTAAGCAGCCTAGATACTTCCTGTGAGATAAATCTGTCAGTTGCCATCTCTGCTGTACAACTTGACTTTCCATGCTTTGGGCCTCTTGTGCAAAATGGGCAGAATATGGGACTGAGGTGAAACAGAATCATGTAGGTCTGCCTGTGCTCTGCTTGCAAGCCTAAACAAGATCACCTGTGTTTCGAGCTTATGTAATTGTTTGGAAGCCATTTGTTTCAACTTTGTTTTAGACTCGAGCAGGTCACTCTAAATTACCAGTTCCATTAATTTTGAAGAATGTGAGCCTGAATTTGAAGCTGATTTAAATCAGCAGTGTTTATCTCTGATCAGATAAAAATGTAATTTTCTGGCTCTGGTTTGTCCGTAACAGTTAAATCTCAGATTACAAAATCAGGAAGATGCAACCAGAAAATTAAGCTGGTTTACAACCCTTTTAAGCAAAGGAAAATGCATTCCCAGTGTTAGAGGGTGTTATGTATTAATGCTTGGGGGGTCACCAGATACCAGAGGGCGTTGCGGTCGGAGGTCATCGGGCTGTATGCATGTGGCATGGTCACCTGTATATAAGCTGGGTGTCTTTGTCACGCTGGCACTCTTGAGCTGGAATAAAGATGGATCAGGTTGCACCTGAGTGAGTTTACAGTAACCAGACTCTTGAGTCATTACAGAGGGCCCAAATTTGGTGAAGTCCCCTACCTGCCCAAGTGCCGCCCAAAGGACTGCTGATGGCTGCCGAGATACCTGACGGTACTTTGGGCGGGATTTTCATCAAAAAGGTCCTTCAAAGGACGGGCAGCAAATGAGGGACTTATGCTGTCAATCTGGGTGGCAGCCGGCAGGAGCTCCCAATCATGACGTCAAAGGCGCTTGCCGACCAAGTGTCACCGATGGTGGAGTCGGGCCCACGGAGGGTCGAAGACCTGCAAAGAAAAAGCATCCAAAAAAAAAACATCGGAACACCTTCAGGGGACCCCCTGTAAAGAAAAAATTAAAAAAATGTTTACTCACCACTTTTTTCAGCTCTTCATACCGTCGGGGACAGCCCAGCCTCCTCGCAGCAGTCCACCCCCGTTCTGGTGCCGACTCCCGCCTGCACCAATCTGGCATCTTGGCGGACGGGAGTCCACTTATGCCACTCGGCCGCCTGCTGACGTCAGCGGGTGGTTCCTGGCAGTTCTCCCCTCCCGCCTGCTCCAGACCAGATCGAAACTGGCACTGAGCGGAACCGAGGAGAAATGTTGGCGTCAGTCGGTGGAGAGTGCATCAATTTCAGGCTCAGTGTTGCTATGATGCAGTGCCTGGTGTGAAATCCTGTGGGGTTTACACACCAAAAGGGCATAGGCATGGACACAGTGACCCAAATGCACTAGTTTGCCAACTTACTGTTTGCTATATATTAATACATGGGTTACTGCCTCCATTAGAAGAGTGGTCAGAGGAACTTAAGTGTTTATCTGCTAACATCACAGACAGTAACTCCTGCACTACAAGGGATGATTTTCCTAACCTTACCATGGGGAATACCCGTTCCTGGACTCAACGATCAGGAAAAAGAAGCAGATACCTATGATGGATACCAGCCTAGTATTGTCATAGTATCATGTGGTGGCAGGGGGCGGTGACAGCACCTGCAGCATGAGCAGGCCCAGTTATGTCATTAAAATGAGATGGGAGGGGGCACACCTATCCTTGTACTTCTTTTTCCTGAAGTTGTGTTCATGGGGCACCCAAACACAAGGTTCCCTAAAAAGCTGATATTCGGACTGTCAAGAATTCCCTTCCAAAATGAGGTCCTTGATGACAAACTGAAAAAGGCCCCACAAACTAAGTAGTCAGTAGCAGCCAGAAGACCTCAAGGCTGTCAGCCAGGAGAACACATGCAGGCCTGAACAGTCTGTAGTTGTGCTTGCTTTTTTTTTTTTGCTCGCGCTTTGCCCTGCTCGGGGAGGGCCTGCCTTATGTGTGTACTCCGACCACATTAATGGAACAGGAAATACTAGTTCTTCTGGGCCTGGATAGCTGCAGTACATGTTGGGTATGTTGTTGCTGTCCAGCACTGTGGTGGTGGTCGGGGGCAGAATAGTGCCCGATATAAAAGTGATGGTATAATGGAGTTTTCTGAGCAGCCTCTTTCAAGAAATAAGCCTGTGGATGTAATATCTATCTGGCCTGTTTATAGGCCAGTTATAAGATATGTTTTGCATCAGTGTAAAGTCGTTTCAGCTTTGCCCAAGTTCAAACAGAGTAATCCAACTGTGGCATGAAATTGAATGAAGTGAATTCGGGTAAGTGTCGGACCACTTCAACTTCCCACTGGCTGCAATATAATGCATATGGTATGAAGCAAAATTTAAAAAGTTGCACCATATGGGAGCTTTATAAAATTAATTTTTCATTTTTAATGTAAGGAAAGACATAACTGTTCTTCAATATTAACATTATTATTATCTCAACCAAGTGCAATGCTGTCTGTCCACACACATGCACATTTTTCTCTAAGTGCCATCAGAAAGGTAATTAGGAGCAAGAGCTCTGGTTATTTTTTTTTCATGTCTCTGACAAGGACTCTGAGAAAATTGTAACACCTCCAGGACAACTCCAGCTGAGGTCAGTAAACAGCACAGACCAGCCATTTACTCTGTTACCTTCCTAGTCTGTGTCGCTCAATGCCACAGAATTGATTAATCTTTGCGACTGGACATATCCTGAAGTTGTTTGTCAAAATTTTGAAAACTCTTGCTGTAAGATTAATCTGAATTTGAATTGCATGTTAACTGTTTCAAAAATGTACTTTCAATATTTAAAAATATAGAACAGAAAAGCAAATGATAGAAGCAAGAGGCTAAGATTAGTTATTGCCTTCAGAGTTTTGGACGGGCTGAATTCCTTAAACTATCTATTGTGCAAACTTGGCTGACATTTTTTTCCTATCAAAAAGAACAGATTTGTTGGGCCTAATGACCTTTTCCTGTTTCCTAACATTCTTCTGCGCTTATTGTGCTACGTTGATTGCCACACACATTTTGCACCAGCAGCTGCTATATCTGCCGCAGTGCAAAATCCTAAAGTTCGAATTTTATCTTCTTATTAAAAGTAAGGTAAGGTAACACATTTTTAGTGACAGAATGGTATCTTCACATCATCAATTGCAATATTACAAATGTGATTAAATGTCCTGCAAGACAGGATCATGTTGACATCATCTTTCAAAATAAAAGATAACCCAACAATACATCCCATAATACTGACTGCGAGCAATTACTAAACTTGGGTGCATCAGCAAAATTGCAAAGAATATGAATTCAGTTCGTGTCACATGCAACATGTTGGCCCAGATATTTCGGCCTCCCTGGGTCCGTACGGAGTGTTTACGGACCCGGAAAGGTATCGCAAAAGCCGTTTTCAGCGCACAATGCACAAGCGCTGAAAACCAACTTTTCCGAGCGTGACAGAACCTCCGTATATCCACATCCAGGACATTCACATGGGCAAGATTGCAGTATTTACCTATATTTTGCCCAGCTGATGTCCTGAAAACTCTTGCGCCTCATAAAAGCAGGTGCAGAGCCTACTTTTACAGGTGTAAGAGTTTTAAAATACACACAAACAATAAAATAAAATTTAAAAAACACTTATTAAAAACCCTCCCCACTACGGTAAGTTTATTTTAAGCCATAATTTAAAAAAAAAAATGTTTAAATCAGAAAAATCTTTTTTTTTATAATACATAACTGACTTTAATTTAAATTAATAAAAATATGTGGTGTATTTTTTCTATTGTATTTGGAGGGGGCTTCTGAATCATCATAACTTACGGAGTTCCCATTATTATGAATGAATATATACTTTACCTGGATTGGCTGCCCAGAGCCATGTGACAGTAGCTCCAGCCCTGTGGACATCCCGATTCCGCATCGGAGCGCGTGCACGTCAGTGGAGGCCTCGGGACTGGGATCGCTCATGGGCGAAGCAGCTTCAGGTAAGTGCGCATCTTTAACTTTTTTACCCAATCGCCCACGGGAAGCAGCCAACCAGGATTTCTAGGCCATAATTATATTGGGGTAGAAATTGTGGTTGGAGGTTTCCCACAGGAGGATGCCTCCGACCTGAAAAAGATTACCGAATTTAGCTGGTGGTCCAAATGGTTCGTAGATTTGCTCTCCTGGACCTCAGGGTACCCACAGATAAAGGCCCAGGAATTCTAGTGGTGCAAACATTCGTGAGCGCCCCTGGAATCACACTTGCCCAATCAATAAAAGAAGGGAATCTCATACATACGGAATCACCGTAAGTATGAATGGAGATCACTTAAAAACAAACGCATGAAATGAATTTTTAACAATAAAATATTTAAAAATAAATAAAATGCCATTTACATAAGAACATAAGAAATAGGAGCAGGAGAAGGCCATACGGCCTCTCGTGCCTGCTCCGCCATTTAATACAATCATGGCTGATCCGATCATGGACTTGGGTCCACTTCCCTGCCCACTTTCCATCATCCCTTATTCCCATATCACTGAAGAAACTGTCTATTTCTGTCTTAAATTTATTCAATATCCCAGCTTCCACAGCTCTCTGAGGCAGCGAATTCCACAGATCCACAACCCTCAGAGGAAATTTCTCCTCATCTCAGTTTTAAATGGGCGGCCCCTTATTCTAAGATCATGCCCTCAAGTTCTAGTCTCCCCTATCAGCGGAAACATTCTCTCTGCATCCACCTCGTAAAGCCCCCTCATAATCTTATACGTTTTGATAAGATCACCTCTCATTCTTCTGAATTCCAATGAGTAGAGGCCCAACCTACTCAACCTTTCCACATAAGTCAACCCCCTCATCTCTGGGATCAACCTAGTGAATCTTTGTTGAACTGCCTCCAAAGCAAGGGCATCCTTTCATAGATCTGGAAACCAAAACTGTCATTTATTCAACCAGCATTGTAACTCATGTATAAACTGACCTAAGTTGTACACCGTGAGAACACTGACCACTAGGTGGGAGACACTCCTAACCTGGACCTTCAGGTATAAAAGGGGAAGCTCCACCCACCTTCATCACTTGAGTGCTAAGGAATAAAGGACAGGTCACAGACTGACCTCTCAAGCATGGGCCTCGTGTGCATTTACACTGTGTAGTAAGGACGTATCAATGGCGACAAGAAACTGGGATTTAAACCACCCGAGCATGGCCACTAGCAGAACAGACGAGAGGTACTGTGTTAAGGAATGGTTGGGACAGAGATACAACATTGTTAAAGCAACACACAGTTCTCCAGGCAGACAAGGGCAGTCAGGCATGCCCCAACATGTAGTCGAACCCAAAGGGGGAGTTCGACAGAGACAATGGCAAGCTGAACAGCGATTCACGCCATTGCAAGGGACAATGCGGCCAGTAATGGGGCCATCAACACCTGTTAATGGTGCATTCAAGGACAATAACAGGGGCAGTCAGGGACGATTGACTGGCAAGGGACCTTTTGTTTCAAACCGCAACTCATGCTGGAGGCGTGGAGGCACACATTCAGCCGGAGTTTGCAGAGATGAGCAAAATACTTGCAGAAATGGACACTGGGGGAAATCGCTGGAAGCTGAAGTTCAGCGAGTTCATGTGGAGCACGTATACTGTTCATACACCAGGACGCCACCGATAATGATGAAAGTGCTCCTCAATGGCATCCCAGTATCAATGGAGTTCGACACGGGTGCCAGCCAGTCCCTGATGGGTAGCAAACAGTTCGAAAAGTTGTGGGCATCCAAGGCCAGGAGGCCAAAATTATCGCCGATTGACGCACAGCTACGGACTTACACAAAGCAGATCATTCCGGTGCTAGGCAGCGCCACGGTAGTCGTGACCCACAAAGATTCGGAGAACAGGTTGCCACTCTGGATTGTCCCAGGGGACGGTCCCGCACTACTGGGGAGGAGTTGGCTTGCTGTCATGAACTGGAAATGGGGCGAAGTCAATGCAATTTCCTCTATGGAACGAGTATCATGCTCACAGGTCCTGGACAAATTTGATTCATTATTTCAACCCGGCATTGGCACTTTCATGGGGGCCAAGGTAGTGATTCACATAAACCCGGACGCCAGACCAGTACACCACAAGGCCAGAGCGGTGCCGTACGTGATGCGGGAAAAGATAGAAGGCGAATTGGACCGCCTGTTGAGGGAAGGCATCATCTCGCCAGTCGAATTCAGTGACTGGGCGAGCCCGATTGTGCCAGTGCTCAAGGCGGATGGGTCGGTCAGGATATGTGGCGATTACAAGGCCACCATCAATCGGGTGTCACTCCAAGACCAGTACCCGCTACCGAGAGCGAAGGACCTCTTTGCAACGCTATCCGGTGGCAAACTTTTTTCAAAATTGGAACTGACCTCAGCTTACATGACCCAGGAGCTGGCGAGTGAGTCGAAGAAGCTGACCACCATCACGACACACAAGGGGTTGTTTGAGTACAACAGATGTCCGTTCGGGATTCGCTCGGCCGCCGCGATCTTCCAACGAAATATGGAAAGCCTCCTCAAGTCGATTCCAGGGACAGTGGTTTTTCAGGACGACATCCTCATTACGGGTTCCGATACTGAAGAACACCTCCACAACCTGGAGGAGGTGCTACGCAAACTGGACCGGGTAGGTCTGCGACTGAAAAAGGCGAAGTGCGTCTTCCTAGCTCCAGAGGTAGAATTCCTGGGGATGAGGGTAGCAGCAGACGGGATCAGCCCTACTGCATCCAAGACGGAAGCGATCCAGAGAGCACCCAGACCCCGTAACACGACGGAGCTGCGTTCGTTCCTGGGGCTCCTGAACTATTTTGGTAACTTTCTTCCCAAATTGAGCACGCTGCTAGAGCCGCTACACGTGCTCCTACGCAAAGGTCGCGAATGGGTCTGGGGGGACAGCCAGGAAAGGGCTTTTAATAGAGCACGCAATTTGTTATGTTCCAACAATCTGTTAACACTATATGACCCATGTAAGAAACTTGTGTTAACGTGCGATGCGTCGTCCTATGGTGTCGGGTATGTGTTGCAGCATGTCAATGCCAAGGGTCAGTTACAACTGATAGCTTATGCCTCCAGGAGTCTGTCCCAGGCAGAAAGGGGCTACGGGATGGTAGAAAAGGAGGCGCTCGCATGTGTATATGCGGTAAAGAAAATGCACCAGTACCTGTTTGGCAGGAAATTTGAGCTGGAGACAGATCACAAACCCCTAACGTCCCTTTTGGCCGACAACAAGGCCATGAATGCAAACGCATCGGCCCGCATACAGAGGTGGGCACTCACGTTAGCTGCCTATGACTATACAATGCGGCACAGACCGGGCACCGAAAACTGCGCCGATACACTCAGCAGGCTCCCACTAGCCACCACTGAGGGGGCTACCGAGCATGGTGCTGAGATGGTCAAGGCTGTTGAAGCTTTCGGAAGCGAAGGCTTACCCGTGACAGCCCGTCAGATTAAAGTCTGGACAAATAGAGACCCGCTATTGTCTCTAGTCAAGAAATGTGTCCTGAATGGGGACTGGGCAGCCATGTACAGGGCATGCCCTGAGAAATTTAAACCATTTCACAGGCGCAAGAATGAACTCTCGATTCAGGCCGATTGCCTACTGTGGGGAAACCGCGTAGTCATGCCCCAGATGGGCAGAGAGGCGTTCATCAGAGAACTCCACAATGGGCACCCGGGCATTGTCACGATGAAGGCAATTACCAGGTCACACGTTTGGTGGCCAGGGATAGACGCAGATCTGGAACTTTGTGTTCGCAGGTGCAACACGTGTGCCCAGCTGGGCCATGCGCCCAGGGAAGCCCCCCTTAGCCCCTGGCCATGGCCCGCCAAGCCTTGGTCACGCATCCATGTGGACTACGCAGGTCCTTTCATGGGGAAAATGTTTTTGGTTGTAGTTGACGCCTACTCCAAATGGATCGAGTGTGACATTTTAAATTCAAGCACATCCTCTGCCACGGTAGAAAGTCTACGGGCAATGTTCGCCGCCCACGGTCTACCGGACATCTTGGTCAGCGACAATGGCCCGTGCTTCACAAGCACTGAATTCCAGGACTTCATGGCAGGCAATGTAATTAGCCATGTTAGAACGGCACCGTTCAAGCCGGCCTCAAACGGCCAGGCAGAACGAGCAGTGCAGATAATCAAACAGGGGATGCTCAGATTCCAAGGGGGTTCCCTACAAACCCGCTTATCACGCCTCTTGTTGGCCTATAGATCCCAACCACACTCGCTCACAGGGGTTCCACCCGCAGAGCTATTAATGAAAAGGATGCTCAAAACCCGATTATCCCTTATACACCCCACCATGAAAGAAATTGTCGAGAGCAGGCGCCAGTCACAATATCACTACCATGACAGGAATGCGAGGGCGCGATGTATTGATGTAAATGATCCTATTTTTGTCCTCAACCACGCTGCAGGGCCCAAATGGCTCGCAGGCACTGTGGTTGCCAAAGAGGGAAATAGGATACTGGTAGTTAAACTTACCAATGGACAAATCTGCCGCAAACATATGGATCAAACAAAAAGGAGGTTCAGCAACCCCATAGAAGAAGCAGAGGAAGAACACGATATAGAGTTCACTCCACCACAGGTGACCGAACACCGGAACCAAAGGGAGGAGAGCCCAGTCACTGTGGGCAGTCCGGACAGGCCTGAGGCACTGCAAACAGCAGACACTCAGGCCAGCACCCAACAACCGGAGCCCCAACTCAGGCGCTCTATAAGGGAGCGTAAACCACCAGAGAGACTCAACCTGTGATCCCAATAAGACTTTGTGGGGGGGAGGTGATGTCATGTATTCAACCAGCATTGTAATCCATGTATAAACTGACCTAAGTTGTACACCGTGAGAACACTGACCACTAGGTGGGAGACACTCCTAACCTGGACCTTCAGGTATAAAAGGGGAAGCTCCACACATCTTCATCACTTGAGTGCTAAGGAATAAAGGACAGGTCACAGACTGACCTCTCAAGCATGGGCCTCGTGTGCATTTATACTGTGTAGTAAGGACGTATCAAAAACTACACACAGTATTCCAGGTGTGGCTTCACCAATAACTCATTTCGCTGTAGCAAGACTTCCTTGCTTTTATACTCCAGCCCCTTTGCAATAAAGGCCAAGATTCCATTGGCCTTCCTGATCACTTGCTGAGCCTGCATACTAACCTTTTGTGTTTCATGCACAAGTACTCCCAGGTCCTGCTGCACTGCAGCACTTTGCAATCTTTCTCCATTTAAATAATAACTTGCTCTTTGATTTTTTTTCTGCCAAAGTGCAAGACCTTACACTTTCCAACATTATACTCCATCTGCCAAATTTTTGCCCACTCACTTAGCCTGTCTATGTCCTTTTGCAGATTTTGAGTGCCCTCCTCACACATTGCTTTTCCTCTCATCTTTGTATCATCGGCAAACTTGGCTATGTTACACTCAGTCCCTTCCTCCAAGTTGTTAATATAGATTGTGAATAGTTGGGGTCTCAGCACTGATCCCTGCGGCACCCCACTGGTTACTGATTGCCAACCAGAGAATGAACCATTTATCCCGACTCTCTGTTCTCTGTTCGTTAGCCAATCCTCTCTCCATGCTAATATATTACCTCCAACCCGGTGCACCTTGTCAAATGCCTTCTGGAAGTCCAAATGCACCACATCCATTGGTTCCCCTTTATCCACCCTGTTCGGTACATCCTCAAAGAACTCCACCAAATTTGTCAAACATGACTTCCCCTTCATAAATCCATGCTGACCGAATTTTGCTTTTCCAATTGTACTGCTACTGCTTCTTTAATAATGGACTCCAACATATTCCCAACTGCAGATGTTAGGCTAACTGGCCTATAGTTTCCTGCTTTTTATCTGCCTCCTTTTTTTAAATAGGGTGTTACATTTGCAGTTTTCCAATCTGCTGGGACCTCCCCAGAATCCAGAGAATTTTAGTAACTTACAACCCATGCAGCCACAATCCCTGCCGCCACTTCTCAAGATCCCACGATTCAAGCCCTCAGGTCCAGGGGATTTATCTGCCTTTAGTCCTATTATCTTACTGAGTACCACCTCCTTAGTGATTGTGATTGTGTTAAGTTCCTGCCACCCCTCTACCCCCAACCCCAGGCCCCATAGCCCCTTGACTATCCACTGTTGGAATATTATTAGTGTCCTCTGCAAAATATTTCTTCAGAGTTTCTGCCATCTCCATGTTCCAATTACTAATTCCCCGGTCTCGTCCTCTAAGGGACCAACATTTACTCAAGTCACTCTTTTCCTTTTTATATACCTATAGAATCTCCTGCTATGTTTTTATATTTCGTGCTAGTTTACTTTCATGGTCTATCTTTCCTTTCTTAATCATTTTTTTAGTTATTCTTTGTTGACTTTTAAACACTTCCCAATCTTCTGTCCTCCCACTAGTATTGGCCACATTGTATGCCCTTGTTTTTAATTGGATACCGTCCTTTATTTCTTTAGTTAGCCATGGATGGCTATCTTTTCTCTCACGCCCTTTCTCCCTCACTGGAATATATTTTTCTTGAGTTATGAAATAGCTCCTTAAATGTACACCACTGTTCATCAACTGTCCTACACTTGAATCTATTTTCCCAGTCCACTTTAGCCAACTCAGCCCTTATACCTTCATAGTCTCCTTTATTTAAGCTTAGTACACTAGTTAGAGATCACCCTCCATCTGAATTTGAAATTCAATCATGCTATGATCACTCATTCCAAGGGGATCCATTACTAGGAGATTGTTTATTAATCCTGTCTCATTAATTAAATATTTTAAACAATGTAATTTTGAAAATAAAATTATGCTGCCGAAATTGCCCTCTGTCCCGTTTGGGGTGGATAATTAAAATTATCTGGTGAATTACCTCTATAAATCGATGGGGCTGGGAATAGAGGGAAATTGCCCTCTTTTCTTCTTGAATATCATTGGGGCAGAAGACGGGCGGTGTCATCAGCGCTGATGACGTACGAGCGATGTGGACATGCCGCGTCGCACTGACGCTTAGCAACGCTCGTCCGCTTCACTTAAAGGGGAGGGACACTGCGAGGCCTACTTGGCGCTAACTGGGCCACCAAGGACGGCTTCGGCTGTGCTAGCGGCCTGACAACCAAGAGGGGGTGCTGGGCTGCCTGCTGACGGCCCCGGCCAATCCCGTGGCAGCCATTGTCGGGCCGACTGCAGAGTCGATTGGCAAGTAAAATAAAGTGGCGGCTGCAGCGGTGCGCCCTTCCCTTTAAGGGCGGATGCGCTACCCAGCCACTGGCAGCTTCCCACCAGGCAAAGCTGTCGGGGGGAACCGTCAAGTGGTCGCTCAACTATTTGAGGGCAATGTCGCTTCCGGGCGAGGACCAGGCTGTCTAATGACTTCATTACCGCCGTTCGCACAGAAACGGGGCGGATACCTTCTCCGCCTCAAAAAATCAAGAGGGCAATGTCCCGATCATCGGAGAGTCCGCCCCAACTTGGCGGAAACTCATTGAGGCAGTAACTGCTCTTTTTTTTAAAAAAAAAGGAGGCAATTTTGGCCCCTCTATGTTTTAACGGGGCTAAAAATAAACTTGCTTTAACGGACAGGGTTGTTAATGTATAAATGATATTTTATTTTTCTATTTTATAAAACTCTTGCACTGATAAAAGCAGGCCGTACGCCTGCTTTTACCAAGCATTAAAAATTTCAAGGGTATTTGCTGGGCAGAAGTTGGGCCAATAGCCCAAAACTCTACCCGCGGAGGCCCTTTTCATTCGGATATGTGCGACTTTTCAAGAGGATTCTTGACTGATCGCAAGTTCCGGGTTAGTGCATGGAACTTGTGGGGCTCCTATGGGCGCGTGCCCACCTCGTACCACAAATTCAGCCCCATTAAAGTCATGAGCTTTGTGTCCGATATATGAAATGTATTATTTATTTTTTACTCTGTTAGTGACAGAACATCCTCTGCTCCCTCATGTAAACTGCAGAGAAAGCCAAATTGGCATAGGACACAGTTGCAGAAAAAAATCCAACCATTAATGTTGTTGCTTAATTTCCATTGAGATGCATTTCCCTTTTGAAACATGTCGAAAATATCTAAACAAAAGGTCAAAAATTGGCATTGAATTAATTTCAAGTGACACAAGACCGTTTCCTAAAGTGGCACTGCTCTGCTGCATTGTGCTACAGAATGTGTTCAGTTCTGGGCACCGTACCTCAGGAAGTGTATATTGGCCTTGAAAGGGGTGCAGTGCAGATTTAACAGAATGATACTGGGGCTTAGAGGGTTAAATTATGAAGTCAGGTTGTATAAATGTGGTTTGTATTCTCGAGTTTAGAAGATTGTGGGGTGATCTGATCAAGCTACTAAATGTTAGAAGGATTCAATAGGGTAGATACAACAACTTTTACTTGTATAGCACCTTTAGCATAGTAAAACGTCCCAAGGTGCTTCACAGCAGCGTTCTAAGATAAAACAGATACATTTGACACTGAGCCGCATAAGAAGAAATTACAACAGATGGTCAAAGAGGTCGGTTTTAAGGAGCATCTTAAAGGAGGAAAGAGATGCAGAGAGGCGGAATCAAGAATGAGATTCGAACTAGGCTATTTAGGATGGGAATCAGGAAGCACATGTTAGCAAAAGTCTCCATCAAAAAGCTGTGGATGCTGGAATAATTGGAGCTTTCTGGACTGAGATTGATTGATTTTTGTTAGGTACAGATCAGCCATGGTCCTGATCTTGGCCATGCCATCGGAGACAACAAACAAAGTTTTTGTGCTTCCCCAAGATGACCAAGAAGTTCAGTGGATAAGTTGGGCTAGATTTTCAGCTCACTTGCTCCTCTGTTAGCGCCCCAAAGGGGCGGTAAAGGGTGTTTCTTGGCGTTACTGCGGGCGTCCTGCATTAACGCTCTGCCAGCAAAGTCAGCTGATGGTTTGTGGTGCACAAACTATCTCAGTGTATCTCGTTTCACTGAGATCATGATGTAAATCATCATGCAATGCTCCGCTCGTGCCCCGGATGCAAAATTAGACCTGTTGGCCTCAGTAAACACCTTCCCAGGAAACATCTGGAAAAACCAGGCATTCCTCAGGTTTAGCAGGCATTATTGGAGGCATATTTAAATGGAGGGATGAGGATCTTACATCGCAGGTCACATCGACTGCAACAATTGTGCATTTCAAGCTGTGTGAAGCTCCGACTTGAAAGTGATAGTTTTATCTGCCATAACAGTGCCCTTACAATGTCGGTGAGAGAACTTAATGGGGGCATTAAGAGTTCACCAGCGTATCATGCTGCATGCTATTGCCATTCCCTATCTGCCTTTGTAACCTTTACCTGCGGTGTGACCAACTCACTAAACGTGCTTTTCACGACATCCTCAGCATTACGGATGCTCCAGCTCCAGTGCCTCAATCACAGAAGTGTCCCTGATTTCCCACATAGCACAGGAGGAGCATGACATGGGTCTGGGCTCTCCTGCCATGACTTAACCCTTAAATTAACTTAATTTGGCAACAATGCCAAAGATTACCTACTGATAAGAAAAGAAAAAGATAAAATACCAATCCACCAGCCAATCACTTACCCGCTTGGCTGTAACGTCACACTTCGTTTTCTTTTTACTTCTTTGTTTACTTTCTGCCCCTGCTGCAGCTGAATTCCTCCTGACTGCCGCTGCTCCAAGCTGCCGCCACCCTTCTATTCTTGCTCTTCCTGCTCTTTCTACACTATTTATTGTTCTGTGCTGGGCATTGGTGAGACCACACCTGAAGTACTGTGTGCAGTTTTGGTCTCCTTACTTAACAAGGGATATACTTGGATTGGAGGCAGTTTAGTGGCTGCTCGACCGCTGGCATTGACCTCCAATGTCTTTTCACTGTGTGGCTGCAGGTTCTCCTGGTCCCCTCTGGATTCAGTATGTCTCTCCTCCTTTCCACTTCCTCCACTAAGACCTCTAGTGCAGTGTCGGAAAACCTGGGTTCCTTCGCTTTCCCATGTTCAGACATTTTTCTGACTTTTCCAGGGCCGATTCAGCTCCCACAGGATTCCCAGAACCTGACCCAGCCACAATGCACCTCCCTTTGAGCAGTGCAGGCTAGCTTTAATCAGTGCAGGCTACTTTTAAGTCGAGCTAGCCAGGTTTGATTTTGGGCCCCCTGCTGATGCATGCAGCCAATCAACAGCTCGTTTAATGTTGGCTGTACACTGAAATCATCACAATCCCTGTGCCTGTTTTCAAATGGTATTCATTTTAGCCCCCATGACCTTAAGGAGAATAAACATTGTACGTTATGGTATAATGCTCTTCTTTATAAAACATGTTGGCATGAACAATATTGCAGAACTACATTTTTTTTTTAAAGATTGTAGGACTTGGCTAAAAAGCTGCTAAGCATTTAGTCATCGGGCAACAATTTTATCTGCTCAGCGTGATCAAATGGAGGGCTGTAGAGGTTGAAGGGAAGAGCCTGAAGGGCATTAGCTCTCCTCTTGTGTTTCCTGCTGGAACTAAGCATTTTCAAATAGGAGGGATTGCCTCTAATACTTGAGAGATGATTGGAAGGAACAGTGCCTTTGAATGACACTGGATTTGTTGCTTGGATGAGAAATCACTGCAGGATTTAACCTCGGAGCTGTGCCAGGGCAGGGATCCAAAACAATTAGAACATTAATGATGATGGGATGTTTCACACAATGTAAAAATATAAAGCAAAAAGAGAAATTTATGTGTAATTTTTTTTCTTAAATTGCATTAAGCAGCAACAACTTCAGGTTTTGTCAAGTTAAAGAGCATTCCCTATGGTTTGAGTGCTTATGCTAAACTAAGGGTTATATGGAGATACTAAAATCCAGGGCCTTGCTGAAAGAGGATTAATGAATTCCTTATGATCCTATTAATGATATAAATATCCTTGGGTTTGTTAAGTCGTTCCATGCTTACTGGTTTCTGCATGAATAAAAAGTCAGGATTCCTCTGTACTGTTGCAGGAGGTTGCCATGTATCACATTACTGTACTTAACTGTACCTTACCATGCTATACATGACTGTAACTAGAGATGACCTGTAACCACCAGCTTACCTTACCACTAGGGGTGTACTTGCAGAAGACACTAGATACCTGTCCCAGACAGGTATATAAGGACAGGTCTCAGGCAAGTGTGGCATTTGAGAGCTGTGTAATAAAGGTGCAGGCCCTGAGTGACCTTGACTTCAGTATGTGCCTCGTGTGAATCTGTACTACAGGGACAGGACTTTAGAGATTGTGTGTGCTTTTTCACCAATGAAATCGGTTCCAGTATTAGATACTGAATGGTTCGGGAGAGAATTACAAGTCTAAGACCAGCTTCTAGTTTATTTTTTTTTTAGTATATCTACAAGATGAGCATAGTCCCACCCATCTGTCAGCTGTTTTGTGCAATAAGTACACTATTTCCCCAGATATTTCTTTGTTTTTATGTACAGGTATCTCAAATTTTTATTAATTTATGAACAAATGAACAATGACGGACAGCAAAAGACGATCTGGTCCTTCCAGCCGGCTCCACACAATTGTACAATACCTTGTGTATTACAATGGACCAAAAATTGCGATCGGAGTCTTCCCGTGGGCGGGTGCCTCCAACTGCCGAAAATACCCAGTGGTCCTGGACGAACGAACACTTATCTCCAGATGCGCAGAACAGCGCAGAGGCCCACGCCTATGTGCATCCTGGGATCACGTGGGCCTGGACCACCAATCACAATGTAGTATTCTCATTCATAGCAATGGGAGCAGCGAGCTCCCATTACTATCAATGAGAATGCCCCATGAAACAAAGAAAACACAAACATAAATTGAAAAGACACTTCACTTTTTTTAAATGAATAGAAATTGCATTAAATTAAATGTTTTAGAATTGTTTTTTAATTTAAAAAAAATGTTTTAATAGTGTTAAAAATAAACTTATCTTCATAGGGTTTTTAATATACAAATAACTACAGGTACAAAGTCTGAAATCTGGAATCCTCTGGACAGAGTCCGTACCGGTTTTTAGGTTTTGCCGGATTATGGACCTCGCAGCAGACCGAATCCGTGCCAGATTTTGGGTTTTGCCAGAATTCGGACCTTGCCGTGGACTGAATCCATACCAGATTTTGGATTTTGCCTGATTTTGCATCTTGCTGCTCACTCCTTGCCGAATGTCCGGTTTTCAGACAATTCCGGTTTTCAGCATTCCGGATTCGGGACGTTGTACCTGTGATGACAACAGTTATTTTTTCTATCTGTTAAAACTTTTGCGCTGGTCAAAGCAGGCCTCTTATGCCTTAAAGACTGCTTTGACCAGGCGTAAGTGTTCGAAGGACATTCATAGAAACATAGAAAATAGTAGGCCATTTAGCCCTTCGAGCCTGCACCACCATTCAATATGATCATGGCTCATTATGCAACTTCAGTACCCCATTCCTGCTTTCTCTCCATACCCCTTGATCCCGTTAGCCGTAAGGACCATATCTAACTTCCTTTTGAATATATCTAACGAACTGGCCTCAACAACTTTCTGTGGTGGAGAATTCCACAGGTTAACAACTCTGAGTGAAGAAGTTTCTCCTCATCTCATTCCTAAATGGCTTACCCCTTATCCTTAGACTGTGACCCTTGGTTCTGGACTTTCCCAACATCGCGAACATTCTTCCTGCATCTAACCTGTCCAATCCTGTCAGAATTTTATATGTTTCTATGAGATCCCCTCTCATTCTTCTAAACTCCAGTGAAAATAAGCCTAGTTGATCCAGTCTTTCTTCATATGTCAGTTCTGCCATCCCGGGAATCAGTCTGGTGAACCTTCGCTTCACTCCCTCAATAGCAAGAATGTTTTCTCAGATTAGGAGACCAAAACTGTACACAATATTCAAGGTGTGGCCTCACTAAGGCCCTGTACAACTGCAATAAGACCTCCTTGCTCCTATACTCAAATCCTCTCGCTATGAAGGCCAACATGCCATTTGCTGCCTTCACTGCCTGCTGTACCTGCATGCCCACTTTCAATGACTGATGTACCATGACACCCAGGTCTCGTTGCACCTTCACTTTTCCTAATTTGTCATCATTCAGATAATATTCTGCCTTCCTGTTTTTGCCATCAAAGTGGATGCTCTCACATTTATCCACATTATACTGCATTTGCCATGCATTTGCCTACTCACCTAACCTATCCAAGTCACCCTGCAGCCTCTTAGCATCCTCTTCACAGCTCACACCGCCACCCAGTTTAGTGTCATCTGCAAACTTGGAAATATTGCATTCAATTCCTTTGTCCAAATCGTTAATTAATATTGTAAATAGCTGGGGGCCCAGCACTGAACCTTGCGGTACCAAACTAGTCACTGCCTGCCATTCTGAAAAGGAGTCGTTTATTCCAACTCTTTGCTTCCTGTCTGCCAACCAGTTCTCTATCTACGCCAATACATTACCCCCAATACCATGTGCCTTAATTTTGCACACTAATCTCTTGTGTGGGACCTTGTTGAAAGTCCAAATACACCACATCCACTGGTTCGCCTTTGTCCACTCTACTAGTTACATCCTCAAAAAAATTCTAGAAGATTTGTCGAGCATGATTTCCCTTTCATAAATCCATGCTGACTTGGACCGATCCTGTCACTGCTTTCCAAATGCGCTGTTATTACATCTTTAATAATTAATTCCAACATTTTCCCCACTACTGATGTCAGGCTAACCGGTCTATAATTCCCTGATTTCTCTCCCTCCTTTTTTTAAAAAGTAGGGTTACATTAGCTACCCTCCAATCCATAGAAACTGATCCAGATTCTTTAGACTGTTGGAAAATGATCATCAATGCATCCACTATTTCTAGGGCCACTTCCTTAAGTACTCTGGGATGCAGACTATCAGGCCCTGGGGATTTATCGGCCTTCAATCCCATCAATTTCCCCAAAACAATTTCCTGACTATTAAGGATTTCCTTCAGTTGCTCCTTCTCACTAGACCCTCGGTCCCCTAGTATATCCGGAAGGTTATTTGTGTCTTCCTTAGTGAAGACAGAACCAAAGTATTTGTTCAACTGGTCTGCCATTTCTTTGTTCCCCATTATAAATTCATCTGATTCTGACTGCAAGGGACCTACATTTGTCTTCACTAATCTTTTTCTCTTCACATATCTATAAAAGCTTTTGCAGTCAGTTTTTATGTTCCCAGCAAGCTTCCTCTCATACTCTATTTTACCCCTCCTAATTAAACCCTTTGTCCTCCCCTGCTGAATTCTAAATTTCTCCCAGTCCTCGGGTTTGCTGTTTTTTCTGGCCAATTTATATGCCTCTTTCTTGGATTTAACACTATCCCTAATTTCCCTTGTTAGCAAATAGTCCAAATCGCCACCTGCGAAGGTCCTTCTCCTGGGGATGCGTGCGATCTGCCAAAAGACATTTTGATAGGTCACAAGTGCCGGGTTCAGGTGCATGCGCTTCTTGCGTCCGAACCTGGAACTTGCGGGGCCTCTTCGGAAGCGTGTGCACATCGTACGCATCCAGAGAGGCTGCAATTTCAGGGTCAATGTATACACTCTCTACCCCACCTGAAAACCATGTAATCTCCTGGGAGAGGTGAAAAACCCAGGTCAATTTGTGGGGGAAAAAATCTGGGAAATTCCTCTCCTACCCTACCCCCCCCCCCCACCCCACCAGGTGATCAAAATTGGTTGAGGAGAGCATTCTGGCCCTGATGATTGCTTGCAATTACTTGTAACGGGTCCAGTTTTCCCTTGAAGGAATTCAGTGAATCAGTGTCCACCTCGTGATCTGGCAGCCTGTTCCAGATGTCCACGATTCCCTGGGAAAAGAACCACCTTCTGACATCTAGCCTTCTACAACTTAATATTGTGACTCCTGGTCCTCCCTAACCTATTTAATTGGGACAAACTGTCAACTCGAAGACCATCTATTCCCGTCAACATCTTTATAAACCTTGATTAGATCACTCCTCAGTTTAAAGAGTAGAGTCCCAGATCTTTCAGCCTGGGAATTAGTCTAGTGGCCCTCCTCTGCACCCTTTCCAAAGCTTCAACATTGCCCACCATGTGAAGACACCAAAATTGAACACAGTATTCCAACTGAGGCTTGACCAAGTTCCTGTACAAAGACAAAATAGTATGCCTTGTCTTATAATCAATTGTACTGTGACTGCACCCCAACACCCTATTGGCTCTAGCAATCGGTCCATGGCATTGTTCATGAATCTTTAGAGATCTATGCACTAGAATGCCCCAATCTCTTTCTTTCTCCACCACCTTTAATACCTATCCCTGAAGGGTTTACATATGGCGAGCATTCGCCTTGCCCGCATGTATAAACACCGCACTTTTCCAAATTAAACATTTGCCAGTCATGAGCCCAATCCCCAAACACATCAAGATCCATTGAAAGCAGTGGAGCATCGTCTACAGTCCTGACACTCGCACAGATCTTAGTATCATCTGCAAATTTGCAGATCATGCCCCCAACTCCTACATCTAGATCATTAACAAAAAAGCGACAGTCCCAACACCGAACGTTGCATGACATCATTGATGACTGGTCTCCAAACAGATACAAATCCATCTATAACCACTTTCTCTTTGCATCCTTCCAGCCAGTTCTCAATCCAGTTCAATATATTACCAGTCATACCAGAGGCTTTGATCTTGTAGCCTTACCAAAAGCTTTTTGGAAGTCGAAGTAGACAATGTCTTCCCTCAACCACCATCTTGATGACTTCTTCAAAAAATATAATCAAATTTGTAAAACATGACGCTTTTTTTTTTTTGAAGCTATGTTGGATGTCCCTAATATGTCCCTCTCTATCCAAGTAATCATATATTGTATCCCTTATGTTTCCCTGATGCATCTTTCCTATTACTGATGTCAAACTAATGGGCCTATAGCTACCCAGGTTACGCTTATCTCCTTTTGTAAAGATGGGGACTATTTTAGCTTCACGCCAGTCTATCGGAACCATCCCAGAATGCAGTGAGGTATTAAAAACCCTGGCTAGGGGTTCTCATAGCAAATGTCTCATCTCCCAGAGGACGCTTGGCTGGATATCATCCAGCCCAGCTGCTCTATCTATTTTTAGGTTCTTAATTTTATCTAAAATAATGAGGGTAATTTTAGTGGATGGGTTGGGGTCGGGTGTGATGTTAAACATTTTTGAATCACAAACACAACCCCAACCCAGCTCCAACCCACCCACTTCCGGTTTTAAAAGAGGCAGGTTGTCCATTTAAATATTATAATGAGGCTGCGTGTCTCATATTTAACCTTTCTTCCAGGTTTAACCCTGGCCAGCTGGATTTCCCAGGCCTCGGGAAATCCGGCAGTGTAAGAGGGGCGAGGACTGATTCATGGAAAAGATAAGTGTCTTTAAAACACTGCTTCCTCCCAGCCCACAAAGCTTACCTGCTTCCCTGCCCCACATTGGACACCCCCACTTGGGATCGATGACCACCCCTCGTCCGGGATCGGTGACCACCCCCCCCCAGGATCGGACACCACCCTCCCAGGGATTGGCAACTACCCCTAAGATCCAGGCTCCCACGCTCCCACTAACCCAGCTGCAGACTCCCTACCTGCTCCTGGGCTGCGGCCTCCTCCAGCATGTTCCCCGCCCGACAGTGAGCGAAGCCTGTCAATCAGAACAGCCCCAGTAAATCGCAGTGCTAATATGTTCATTTATGTTAATGTGATTTTATTATCATTCAGTTCAACAGTCGTGTATTGTTTTCATTATGTAGTGCCATTAACGTAGCAAAACATCTCGAGGCTGACATTGCCCCTTTCTATAAGGCCTCTGGCTGCCTGAAAGCGGTGGCCATGGGTCGGTGCGGAATGGCCGCGGACGGGCTGCCATTTAAAAAAAAAAATGCCTTTCCTCAGGTTTGGAGCGGTGGAAGGGACCGCTCCCGCTCCGACCGGCAGCGACCCCTTCCCTGAATTGCCTCGCGGGAGCTGCACCGCCGCCATTCGGTGCCACTGACGGCTTTTGCTGTTGGCACAATCTCTCTGGCTTGGCGGCACAGCCGTCCTTACAGGGGAAATGGCGCTGCCAACGACACCATGTTTCTTTTTTTTTTGGACGACTGTCAGGTCAGGCCAACAATTATGGCCGCGGGTTCGGCCGGGGCAGCCTGGCACTCCCTTTTGGGTGCCAGGCTACTGGCCCGACCGATACCCTACATGGTGGTCCAGTGTTTGCCACTAAAGTGGCTGAAGAATTCATAGCGGCCGTCTCCTTTAACTGAAGGGGAGGGACGTTATGATGCGGAGCGGCAGACCCGCTGAAAGGACACTTTCGCCCCACAGCCGACTGGAACACCGCACCGCGGCAAAAAGATGTGAATTTCTCTGGTATCTCCACCCCATGGACTGAGGCGGAGAAAAACTTTCAAAAACAGTAGGTGTGCTCTGTTTGGGGTGGGGCTCAATTTTGGCCCCTTAGTGTCAGTCTTGGGCAAGATCGGGATAAATTGTGGATGTGACCCAAATTGCAGTCAAAAAGGTAGGCTTTGGAAGATGTAGCAAGGCAGAGGTGTCCATAGTATAAGGGCAAGATGGCTGGCCATTCTGGTAGTAGTAGTAAAGCAGAGGAAGGGAGGAGGATCCACAGTAGACGAATGGATGGTGTGGACTGGAGGAAGTTGCCAATGAGGGATTTGTAGACCAGGAGAACGATTTTTAAATCTGAAGGGCAGGCTGGCCTGAGAAGGTGGGTGATGGGTGAGCAGGATTTTGAAGATAGGATGCAGGCAAGGTGAGTTGGAGTGTACGTAAGGTGGGGTACAGGAGGCAAATCAGGGATGTGTTGGGAAAATTAAACCTAAAGGTGATAGACATCCATGAGGACAGCAATGGTGGGGTTGAGGTATA
Source organism: Pristiophorus japonicus (assembly GCF_044704955.1). Taxonomy (NCBI): domain Eukaryota; kingdom Metazoa; phylum Chordata; class Chondrichthyes; family Pristiophoridae; genus Pristiophorus; species Pristiophorus japonicus. The sequence goes on from NC_091978.1 coordinate 331,627,132, forward strand.
GATTGAGAGTCAATTTTTCAGAGACGAACAGTCTTGGTGATGAACTAGATGTGAGATTGATCTTGAGCAGGCATTGCAGAAAGGGAAATGAAGCTCGAGTTCATGATGCCTCTGCACAACCTGTGCATTAGGTTTGGATGAGAGTATTTTGAGGCCCGTGCTAGGACCAGGATGTTGTTTGAGCAGGCTGTTGATGTGTGTAAACTGTGATCCCCTCTATTGAACCACTCTGATAGCTCCCTCATGTACACATGAATTTATGATCAAAATAGTGATGAGGTACTTCATATCATTGAATTCAGAATTACCAGTCAGAATGTGTCATGGCGTGAGGACAAGGTGGGTGAGGCAACAACATCTGTCTCCTCAGGAAAGGACCACTACTGGTGGCATGAGACAGTGGCAATTGATTAATAGCTTCTTCCCCTGAGCTGATGTAATGGAATGATCTAGTGTTGGCTTCAATGTCTGCCCATCTGCTTGTCCATTGACTTAATTTATCAAAGTGAGCATGTGCTAATACTCCTTAACATTTAAAGAAAAAGCATAGATAGAATGATGTTTCTATTTGTGGTAATAGCCATTCTTTTGTAGTCCTCGTGTTCCTAAGAGCTGAGTGTCCTAATATGTGTCTACATTTATGGCCCCATAACCTAGGATAACACTTCTCTGCATTACTGTCGGAGGTGCTGTCTTTTTGCTGAGGGTTCTGAACCCTGTCTGCTGGTTCAGGTGGACGTAAAACATTATATGGCTTGAACAATGAACAGACAGTAAATCCCGGAGCATCTAATCGGGTGGAGCGGTTGGGGGACACATTCAAGGACTTCCTGTCTCTATGCGCTACTATCTCTGATTTTACTTTGAGTTTTGCTGTAGACATATTTCTCATATCTGAGTGCATCTAAAGAAACTTGGATAAGTCCAATAACTTCCATAGTTGATCAAACATCATGCATGTACATTAATTACAGCATAGTTCTATAATAAAGCGTGTGACCTCCTGAAAATGATAGCACTTGAAATGCAACTTGGAGATAATTGGACAAATGTTTGACCTCTTTTTAAAAAAAAAAAACTCTCAATCTAGTTTAGAAGGTATTATTGAAGGCATTTAAGACATTGAATGCAGTTGTTTGTGTTTTTTATAATGGCAGTTAATCAGGTTGTAAAGCTCTATTTGAGTGGTTTTTATTTGTTAACCTAAATTAAATTCTGCAATGTTAAAAAATCGAGTGAAAATGATTATAGTTCAATCACCCTACAAACATGCTGTTCTACATTAGTAATATTTCAGGATGTTATGCATTAGGACTGATTGTGTGAATTGTCTGTGCCAATAACATTATTATTAAATGACCAGAACAATTAGTTAGTTAGTTTGTCTGAAAACAAGTGTCTGATGGAAGGGCCAAGTCACTTAATTCAAATTTAAACATTGTGTGATTTGTTGAAATGTGTTTGGCTCTTTTTTTAATTTAACAGCCCTGGTAACTGGTTTGAAGGTATTTATCAGCCTGTTTAAAAAAAAAAAGTAAGTCTGAAGAAAGTTAAATAAGTCCGATAACTTCTGTAGTTGCTAAAATAAAAAAAGAACAAAACAACCCACGATGTATGTAAATTAATTACAGCATAGTTCTATAAAAAGCTTCCTCGGTTTCTGACTCCCAATAGCAACATGAATATAATCCTCATTTCTGGAAGTCATATGAACTTATTGAGGTTGAAATTGGTCATCATTATGCCCATTTTCCAGGTGGCCTAAAAAAAAGAATTCAATGCCATATTGCCCTCTGACAATTTTCAGGTGTTGTGCTGGCTGCCTAAAACAGGCATTAGACCCCGTGCCTATGCTAATGAGGGGCCTAATGCCTGTTTTGGGACTAGTCATAAAAATTGGGCTGCCAGAAACCGTACTTGCTCCACTCAGATTGTGTTGGTGTGGATGTGGCCTAGCAAGTGCTGCCACCAAAAAGTTAAGTCAAATTTTTGTTTCAAACTTTAATTTGGGGCCAGGTGGAGCAGATGATCTCCTCCCAGTTACACACCATTCCTGCTGGCCATGATTGGTGCCCCTCCTGCTGTCCTCCATATTCCCCACCCCCCACCGGGCCCACTCCTCCAGATCTATCTGAGGCCACTATCGGCTAGGCAAGTGTCACAAAATTCAATCGTCTTGAAAGGCTGAGCTACTTGTGGAGGTGTGACTGGAAGAGTATTTAGATGAGGCCCAAGGCTCAATTTCGAGCTGGCCTCTTGGTTTGGGTACACAGTGTCAGCACAGTGTGAATCTGGGCCTGAAAACGGGCCCAGACAAATTTTTACCCCATTGGTCTTGAACAGCATGTTATGCTGCATGTAGCCCAATAAACATAATTGTTTGTTTATTTAAACTTAATGTTGCCCAGAACAAAAGACTGGGAACTCCTCGTTCATCCAACATCTTTGCCTATCACAAATAGAGGCAACTAAAAGTGGGGTGAATGAACAATGTTTTGCATGTACAAGATACTGAGCTTTTGTATGAAATGCAGTATAGTTTTTAATTGTAGGAAATGTACTTGTGACTTTTGTGGCAATAGGACTTCTAAATAATATTAATAGAAATATATTGCTTGATATCTTCGATCTTGTCACACTACAGCAAGTGGGAAAAAAGGCACTCTTACTCTGTATGAAACTCTCCACCTCTCTACTTAAGAATATGGGTCTGAGTGCCCCTTTTATTGACCAAAAGTTGCAGACGTGACTTTTCCAAAGCCCTTCCCATCGGACTCCCAAACTCCTCCCTACATAAATTGTAATTCATCCAAAACATCATGGCCTGCATTTTATTTACACATCGTCTCACTCACTTATCACCCCCTATACCTGTCGCGCTCCATTGACTCTCCATCCCCCAATGTGTTCATTTTCAAACTCCTCTTTGTCTATACATCCTTCCTTAGCCTCAGTCCTCCCTACCTCTGAAACCTCCTTCAGGTTAATTTCCTTATGTCTTTCACCCTACCAACTCATCATCTATGCATTCCCTCTTCCACTCTATGATGGCGGAACCTTCAACCTTCTTGCTACTACTTCTATTTCTAAAATCCTACAATTTTGCACTCTCTCTCCCCATCTTCAAAATCCTCCTCTTAGGCTACCTCTTTCCAACATGTGTTCAGCCTCCTACCTGGATTTCTCTCCTATTTGGGTTATATATTCAACTGCGAAGTGCCTTATATAAATGTACGGTAATGTAAGTTCATTGATAAAGTAGATAATAATGTTTCAGCATCTGTTTCACAAAAAGCATTAGGAAGGCTTATGGTGACATCCTGTTTTGGGTCATAGTCTTTCCCTTTCCAGTTCCATTTTTACTTTCTGTTCCTCCCGTCAGCCATGGCTCAGTTGCCTCTGATTCGGAAGGTTTGCGTTGACGTCTCACTCCAGAGAATTGAGTACTAAAACCTAGGCTGACACTCCAGTGTAGTACTGAGGGAGCACTGCACTGTTGGAGGTGCTGTCTTTTGGATGAGATGTTAATCCGAGACACCATCTGCTCTCGCAGGTGGACATAAAAGATCCCATGGCACAATTTCCAAAAAGAGCAAGGAAATTATTCCCGGTGTCTTGGCCAATATTTATCCCTCAATCAACATCACTAAAAGAGCTTATGTGGTCATTATCACATTGCTGTTTGTGGGAGTTTTGTGTGCAAATTGGCTGCCATGTTTCCTACAACAGTGACTACACTTCAAAAAAGTACTTCATCGGCTGTAAAGCACTTTGGGATGTCCTGAGGTCATGAAAGGCGCTATATAAATGCATGTCTTTCATTTTTTTTTGTCACTATGGGCTCTCGCATTTGCACAGCTTGCTGCACCTTACAGGCCAGGTGACAGGTCCGACAGAGTTGCCTTTACTTTTCAATTACAGTAGAATGACAGGAAGCTTCTTCCAAGCGGTGATTTTATTTTTCTTTCCGTTCATGCACTAGGATTCAGACCTAGAGCTGATGAAAACAAATGAGATCCTTGGCTTTTATAAATAGAGGTATCCAGTACAAAAGCAAGGGAGTTATGCTAAACTTTTATAAATCACTGATTAGGTTCAGCTGGAGTGCGTGTGTGGGGGTGGGTACGTGTGTCGGGGTGGGTACGTGCGTAGGTGAGTGTGTGGGTACGTGTGTCGGGGTGGGTACGTGCGTAGGTGAGTGTGTGTGTTTAGAGGATGGGAGGATAATTGGATCTATGTGATCGCAGTGGAGATAGAAGAGTTAAGAAATAAGAAGTAGGACTTGTAACAGGTATTGCACAGACTTCTGTGACCCATCTAAGGAATTTAACATATAATAGATAAGTGTGTGTGTGTGTGTGTATGGATGCATATCAGCATATTCATTATAGTTTTGGAATTCATTTTTCAGATATATGTGCTGAGGCTGTTAGTGGTCTGTGCAGACTTTTTGCAGCATTGCACATGTTGAGGAGCAACTGCAGCAGTTCCTTTCTTGACATAAGTGTCTGACTTAAGTATTTTCAACACTTGTGATGTTACCCCAGTTATAATCATGTAAATCACTGACAGACCAGTCACATCTCTCTGAAACAGTAGCGATCGGTCTTTAGGCATCCTTAATAATCCTGTTTGGTTTTGGACAGTATTGAGTTCAAAAGCAAGAACTGCAGCCTGCCAAGTAGGATAAAGATTCTATCGGATGTGTGCTTGCTCACTTCTGTAATGACAGACTGACTGCCAACTTCGTCCAAGACAATGGTCTAATGCATGCTACTGTTGTAGCAGCAGCTTACTAAATTCCAAAAGCCTGAACTGATGACGAATCTGGTGTATCATCCTTCAGTGTAGACCATGCCTGTTCCCACAAATGTCATTTGTGACTCTTTTATCAACATACGAGGCACATCTCAAATGGGACAAGATAGCTTACTGACAGTTTTTCCTGCCAATTTGAGCTAGAATAGTTCAGCCCTGTGTGGCATTCTGTCACCTGAGGGAAGTAATCCTGATAGCTCAGCTAATTTATTCAGTGAGTATCTATCTCTCACAGACCCAGAAAGTCCAGGTTCGATTCTCATTCTCTGCTAAGTTAGCTGATCTCAGCTAGCAAAGGTATTATAACTGGCCTTAAGGAAAATGACTGATTTCTGTTCCTGATACAGTAACTCCTGACACAGTAACTCCTGTTGGAAGTTGCATTTATTGGGTGGGGATAGGATTGGAAATTGGCAGTGATTCCCTCCACAGTTGAATAACTGGCTTGTTGCCTCGGCGTGCATGTGTTGAATGAGCAGCTGGGTGAGGCATTGGAAGGTAACTGGCACCTGTGGGGAAAAATACTTTCGAAAGGAGTGCAACTCCTGCAGACAACGGGAGAAAATTGATGCACAAGGCTTAAAAAAAAAGTTATCCAACTTTCTGGGTGGATAGCTTTTTGTATGAATTTATTGCTGTCTGTACATATATATTTATTTCCTCATCTTTCCTGCATCAAAATAAAATGCTAAATTTCTACTACTTATTTAGTGTTTTACCAATACGAGCTTGTATTGGTTTTTAATGAAAAAGGATACCCTGCTGTCGAGACGAAAATTAAGCTGAACATTATTGATAGCTGTGTCACTGATCTCCGGGCGAATTCTGCAGGATAATGGATCTATCCAGCTGTTTACTTCTTCACTCTCGCTATCTTGCAATCCAAGACAGATTTGCAGGCATTGTGATGAAGCTGTCATGCTTTTAGATTTTGAAACTAATGAAGACATTTGTTTTCTGTGTTACAGCGAAGCTTCCTGGGCTCTGCTACATTTGCTGTAGGTGATCTGCTGAAGTCAGAGGAGCAAACATTGACCATTAACCTAAGGTGTGTGTGCAGATTTAAAACAATACTTAATCAGGTTTCTTGCAGTGGTGGTAACACAGAAGAAATAAATGCACAAGACGGGAAGATACTTAATTGCCGATTTCTGAACCCTCATTGGTGCTGTGGCATGTATTCAGCATATTTAAGAGATCTGTGTGACAAAGAGAAAAAGGAAGCAGCTACAGTAATTATCTCTGGCTGTTAAGGGTTACAAGTGAAATGAATTCCGACAGTCTCATTTCAGCTGTCAGTGGATGTGGATCCAGTAGCCCAGACCTACCGTTCAGATTCCACATTAATTAGCACATCCTCATGCTGAGAGGCAATATGAATAGGGAACTGGGGGTGTCACACGTGCTGTAACAAGCTCTCCATCTGCAGTTGCTGTTAAAATACACTCTGAGCAATGCAGATGAAGCCATACATTTTGTCATGCTATGTCTGATCTGGGAACACTTGATGCTGTTGCTTGCTGTGCAGGGAAATGACTTTTAATTCCCAGTGCATTTATCCCTCACTTTGATCAGTGCACATACAAAAAGGCTCTTTTAATGAAAACTATTTCATAGATGTAGATGTACAGATTTCTTAGTTTATGTTTTTCTGCTTCAGAGAAAAAGTGTACCTTTTTTGCAGATATAAGGTGATCAGGAAAATTACATCGAAACAAGATTGTAACACTTGCAATAACAGAAAATGCTGGAAACATTCAAACAGTGTTAACATTTCAGGTCGATGACCATTCAGATGAAAGATCATTGACCTGAAACATTAACTCTGTTTCTCTCCCCACAAATGCTGCCTGACCTGCTGAGTATTTCCAGCATTTACTGTTTGTGTTTCAGATTTCCAGCATCCGCAATATTTTGCTATCGTATCACATGCACTTGCTGACATTGTAATGACAGAGACACACAGCTCTTCTGTCTCTCCTACCTCCCAACCTATGTTCATGATGATTGTGTCTCATTTGAGCTCCCAATTGCTCTGATAGACTACATCTGAAAAGGTAGATCGTATATTCTTTTAATTACATAAATGTATACTTTGAGGGGTAGTATCACCCTGTTTGAACCTGTCAGCATGGGACTCCTTCAAATATAGTAGATCAGTGAAACATCAATGTTCTCTACTATGTGAGGGAACTGAGATATTGTTGCTCTCTCTAAAATGGGCAGAGCGCTCCCCTTCCCTGACACTGACAAGCATTACAAGTACTTCCTCCTGAGGATAGTTTCAAATCCTGCAGACAGCAACCCTTCAGCTGAATATTCAGCCACGTTTGTGGAGGCTGCATGTTGTTTTATTTTATTTTGTTTTTATTTGTATTCTGGCAGAGATTTGACACATGAATCTTGAATCAGCAGGTACCATACTACTCCTGATTTGTTTGAAATAATATAACAATTTATGAACTTATTTTTTACAGCAAACTAAGTACCCTAGATAGTGAAGGCCTGGGTAAGCTGTACCTACTCAGATGTAAACAGAATTGTATGTCAAATTTTAAAAACTGCCTACATTTATCAAAGGCAGCCCCTCGAAATCGAGGAAGACTTGCTTCCACTCTAAAAATGAGTTCTTAGATGACTGAACAGTCCAAGATGGGAATTACAATCTCTGTCACAGGTGGGACAGACAGTCGTTGAGGGAAGGGGTGGGTGGGACTGGTTTGCTGTACGCTCTTTCCGCTGCCTGCGCTTGTTTTCTGCATGCTCTCGTCGACGAGTCTCGAGGTGCTCAGCACCCTCCCGGATGCACTTCCTCCACTTAGGGCAGTCTTTGGCCAGGGACTCCCAGGTGTTGATGGGGATGTTGCATTTTATCAAGGAGGCTTTGAAGGTGTCCTTGAAACGTTTTCTCTGCCCACCTTGGGCTCGCTTGCCGTGTAGGAGTTCCGAGTAGAGCGCTTGCTTTGGGAGTCTTACGTCATACTAAGGCTGTGCAGAGATCATAATTCTTCAGTCACCTCCCTGCTATTTGAACATAAGAAATAGGAGCAGGAGTGGGCCATACGGTCCTTCGAGTCTGCTCCACCATTTCACACGATCGTGGCTGATCTGATCATGGACTCAGCTCCACTTCACCGCTTGCTCCTCATAACCCCTTATTCCCTTATCGGTTAAGAAACTGTCTGTCTCTGTCTTAAAGTTATTCAGTGTCCCAGCTTCCACAGCTCTCTGAGGCAGTGAATTCCACAGATTTACAACCCTCTGAGCGACGAAATTCCTCCTCATCTCAGTTTTAAATGGGCGGCCCCTTATTCTAAGATCATGCCCTCTAGTTCTCGTCTCCCCATCAGTGGAAACATCCTCTCTGCATCCACCTTTTCAAGCCCCCTCATAATTTTATACGTTTCCATAAGATCACCTCTCATTCTTCTGAATTCCAATGAATATAGCCCCAACCTACTCAGCCAATCTTGATAAGTCAACCCCCTCATCTCCGGAATCAACCTAGTGAACCTTCTCTGAACTGCCTCCAAAGCAAGTATATCCTTTCTTACAGTATTCCAGGCGTGGCCTCACCAATACCCTGTATAACTATAGCAAGACTTCCCTGCTCTTATACGCCATCCCCTTTGCAATAAAGGCCAAGATTCCATTGGCCTTCTTGATCACTGAATATTAAAGAAAAACTAATGACTTCACAAACAGTAAACTATCTTTAAAATAGCTCCTGGCAATTCAGAGTAGACATGTACAGAATTTTGTAGGGATTTCAAGAGAGTTTAGAGGATCATCCCATGTGTAATGTAGGAATAGGAAGTATGAATCCAATTGTTCAATGTAAATAGAGATTATGAAGTTAAAAATGAGAAAAGCAAAATGAATGCAGTAAACAGAGGTGAGTTAAATTCATGTCTTTCTCTCGACTATTCCAGTGCTTTCCTGACCGGTCTCCCATCCACCGCCCTTCAAAGCTCTAACCCGCACCAAGTCCCACTCGTCCATCACCCTTGTGCTCACTGACCTCCATTGGCTCCAGGTCCCCCAATGCCTTAAATTCTCATTCTCGTTCTCGTTCAAATCCCTTCATGGCTTTGCCCCTTCCTATCTCTCACATGCACCAGTCCTACTATCCTTTGAGAATCCTCCTTCTCTGGCCTCGTGTGCATCAGCATTCTCTCTGCCCCACCCATGGCAGCCATGCCTTCAGAGGCCTCTCCTCCACTTCTGTATCCTCCTTTGTAACTGACCATCAAACCTTTCTCTCTAACCAAGCTTTCAGTCACCTCTCCTGATATCTGCTTCTTTGGCTTGGTGTCAATTTTTGTCTGATTAAGCTTCTGTGAAGTACTTCAGGGTGTTTTTCTAGGTTAATGGTGCTACATAAATGCAAGTTGCAGTTGTGTGTTAAAATGATAACTGGAAAATAAAAGGTTCTGCATATGATAGAGATTGATATAAGAAGCACACATACAAGTGTGTGATGGTCACAAGCCTACGAGCAGTATAGAAATTGTCACATTGGAGTTCATTCAGGATGCGATGAAAACACTCAATTCTCATCACTTTTGCACGTTCATTGCATAAGATATTTTCATGAGCTTATTTTTACATTTTAGCATGGTTTATTCCAAGTAGGCAGAGCAGTTCCCAATAGAAATTAGACCAATTAGCCTAAGAAAACCTATCGATCTCAATTTTGAAATTTTCAATTGACCTAGCCTCAACAGATTTTTGGGGGGTGAGATTTCCAGATTGTCACCCTTTTGTGTGAAGAAGTGCTTCCTGGCATCACCCTTGAACTGCCTAGCTCTAATTTTAAGGTTATGCCTGTTATATATGCAGACTATAGATTTACTCTCTGTATAGTTGCATAAGATGGAGACTTGTTTACCTGATATAAACAAGGTTTACACTATGCAAGAACCACTGGAGGGTGCAACTGGTGGAGACCGGGGTTTCCTGCCCTGTGGCAGGGGCTGTATAAAAGGGGAGCCACCAAGCGGCTGCCTCACTCTAGAGTTGGGAATAAAGGACCAAGGTCACTGCAGTTTGAGTACAACACATTGCCTTGTGGAGTCATTCATAGATACAGTACAAACATAATAATGCCCCTTGTTCTGGATAGAGGAAATAATTTCTCTCTATCTACCCTATCAAATCCTTTAAACATCTTAAGCACCTCAATTGGATCACCCCTTAATCGTCTATGCCCAAGGGAATACAAGCCTAATATATGTTGGGGCCAAAATTAAGGGTCTCAACCCGTTAACGCCTGTTTGCGGCAGCTATTCTTAAAAATCGAATGGCCGTTGCTTTGGGGTAAACTGGCCGAACCGACCTAAATTCAGGTCGGGGATTTTTCGGCCTGAACCCCATCCCACCAGAGTGGCTGAACCGCCAATTTTAATCAGTAAAAATACTCGCCTCCCGATATTCAGCTGAACTCGTTGATTCTCTGCTGCGCGGTGCCACCGGCAGGTTTTTCTGCCGGTGCACCATCTCCGCACTGAGTGCGGCCCGGCAGCGCGGTGGCCCTTAAAGGGGGGGGCCCACTGCCACGGCCACAGTGGAAACATTTTTGCCATCCAACTTGCCGAACGGCCGGCAAAATACTGCCACCGGGTTCGGCCAGGCCGTCAACGGGCAGCCTGGTACCCCCTCTTGGGTGCCAGACCACTGACCTGGCTGAAACACTCCCGGGTGGCCCAGTGGCCAAAGATTAAAAAAATGATAGATTCTCTCTCCTTTAACGGAGGAGAGAGAGCGTAGTGACGCACGTGCGCTGTGACGTCACCACGACTCCATCGCTGATTGACAGCATCGGAGACCCCATCCGACCCATTTTCAGCCAATCGGCCTGGCTTTCAGTCTAAGACCCACCCCCATTATGAGTCATTTCCCATGGAACATTGAAAACATTTCAAAATCCTGAAAATGGCTCTACCTACCTTACCAAGGATTCCAGCGGTAAGTACCCCTCTACAAATCTGCTGCACCTGAATTTCGACCCCACAACCTCATAATTTAACCAGGTTTGTCCTGGTACCATTCTGGAGAATCTGTACTGTACCTCCACCAAGGCCAATGCATCCTTCCTGAGGTGCGGTGCCCAGAACTGAATATAGTACTCCAGATGGGATCTACCTAGAGCTTTATATAACTGTAACATAACTTCCACCCCTGTATATTCCAGCCTCCTTGAGATAAAGGCCAATATTCCATTAGCCTTTAAATTCCTTTTGTATCTGTCCACTAGCTTTTAGTGATTTCTGCACTTGGATCCCTACATCTCTCTGCTCATTCACAGTTCTTAGCTTCTCACCCTTTAGAAAATAGTCTCCTCTATCTTTGTTGGGTCCAAAGTGAATGACCTCCCACTTGCCCACATTAAACTCCATCTGCCACATTTTCCCCACTCACTCAATCTATCAACTGTCTGCTCCCACTTACGCTATTTACATAGAAACATAGAAAATAGGTGCAGGAGTAGGCCATTCGGCCCTTCGAGCCTGCACCACTATTCAATATGATCATGGCTGATCATGCAACTTCAGTACCCCATTCCTGCTTTCTTTCCATACCCCTTGATCTCTTTAGCCGTAAGGGCCACATCTAACTCCCTTTTGAATATATCTAACAAACTGGCATCAACAACTCTCTGCGGTAGAGAATTCCACAGGTTCACAGGTTCAGATTTACTATAATAAAAACAGAAAATGCTGGTCGGGCAGCATCTGTGGGGAGAGAAACCGAGTTAATGTTTCAGATCATCGATACTGCCTGACCAGCTGGGTATTTCCAACGCTTTCTGTTTTTATTTCAGATTTCTAGCATCTGCACTACTATGCTAATTACTGTGCCATGTAACTTAGTGTTGTTCGCAAACTTGGATATGTAGCTCTCTATTCCTTCTAAGTCAGTTCTAAATTCAGAGAAATGTGATATTAGAGTAGGCACAGGGTAGTTTCCATTCTATAATATTCATTATTAAATTTTACTGTGACCAATGAATATTATTGAAGCTGCTTTTCATAATCTGTTTGATTTGTGATGTTTTCAACCAGTGCTTACTTTTTGTATGAAGAGTTCTGTTTCAATGAATATATTTTCTGAATATACTTTCTCTACAACATAAGCTGAACAATTGCACAATGTTTTCCTTTTCGTTGTTTTGAAGCTGCTTGCTCAGCTGCTAATATTTAAGCTGCTAGGTGAGCTGGATTCAACCCTGTAACCATGGAAACCTTCATCCAAGTTTAAAAGGGCTGATTGAAGTGACAACTTCAGCAGCTTTATATTTGTGCAAAGAGAGTTTCAGGGAATGGTTGTCCCATTATCAGAGTATCAGCTAACTGTTAAAATGTCTGGTGGAGGAGCGGCGAGAGATCGTGGCGGAGGTGCGGCAAATGAGGGTGTGGGGCATAGAAGAGCCGAGGGCCCAGGGGCAGCACAGGCCAGCCCACACTGCGATATGTGCGCGCACAAGGTCCGTGCAGCAGAGCAGGTCTCCAGTCGTCCTGGTTAACCCTTGCCACTGGATAAAGGCCTAGCTCTGTCAAGCCCGTGTGCAACGGTCACCACACGTTTAAAAAAAAATCCACGTGCATCTTCCACCCCTTCAATTGGAGTTCAGGAGTGGAATATCTGGTCCTTCATTGAAACGTCTGTGAACTCATGTGGAAGCAAGTCATCCTCGTTCGAGGGATTGCCTATGATAATGATGAAAATATCTATAAAAGTGTCTTTTATGTGTTTTATTATTATCTTGTCTCCTCAATACTGCTAAATGGGTAGAGATCTTTTTGGCTTACTTGCCCCAATGCTGCACATTTCTAATGATTGACAGGTTGCAGTTTGCATGGCTCAGACTTTAGCTGCTGATGTCTTCAGTAAATTTACAAGTTTTTATTTTTATATGTCTCAAGCAAAATGGGGTTTAAAAGTGTTATTTAGATGTGAACAATTATACTTGATTTAAATGATTACAAAACTGTGACGTGTACAGCTCTGAAATAGAATTTGTTCATCACCGAAATGACATCTGAATTCTGATTGGATGTAAAGTACTGCATTATCCATTTGTTAAAGCGAGCAGAGTTGATCTTACTGTGGACTCATAATGATGGGGTGAACTGAGAGTCCCTTCAGCAGTTAAGTGGAAATAAAAATATTGGTTAGTAATTGATATACTAGTTTAATGATTACTCCTCTAATGCTAGTCCAAGAATGTTACAGGTTCTCCATGTCAATTTCACAACTATTACAACACTCATTTGTTTCACGTATGATGCCCTGCTGCTGGGATAAAGCTGACTACATGCAAGGAAGTCCCAGGGTAGTATGTGAGTTTCTCTATCCCACACTAGTTTACAGTGCAACAAATTTGCAATTACATGCACTCAACCACCACATTTGAACATTTAAATGTATTCACACTTGTGTGGAAATATGCATCTATTAAGAGAAATAAATATATCCACAATATGGCAGCATGATCAAAGTGAAAGCATAAAACAGCTTAAACTGGCTTCAGTGGGTCCTCAGATCTTTTGGTCGATAACATGTCATTAGTATTATAAACAAAATGCTGAGACTGACTGTAACCTGATTGTCACTTTGTTGTTCATGTGCATTATCTGGTCAGCCTCACTTGTGAAGATATGTCATACTATTGTTGAAAGACTTTCAACATGAAGTTTGTCTTGCTGCGTAGGGTTAGCTGATTAATAGATTTCATTGGTAATACATTACAATTTGACATAGAAACATAGAAAATAGGTGCAGGAGTAGGCCATTCGGCCCTTCGAGCCTGCACCGCCATTCAATAAGGTCATGGCTGGATCATTCACCTCAGTACCCCTTTCCTGCTTTCTCTCAATACCCCTTGATCCTTTTAGCCGTAAGGACCATATCTAACTCCCTCTTTAATATATCCAACGAACTAGCATCAACAACTCTCTGCGGTAGGCAATTCCACAGGTTAACAATTCTCTGTGAAGAAGTTTCTCCTCATCTCAGTCCTAAATGGCTTACCCCTTATCCTTCGACTGTGTCCCCTGGTTCTGGACTTCCCCAACATCGGGAACATTCTTCCTGCATCTAACCTGTCCAGTCCCGTCAGAATTTTATGTGTTTCTATGAGATCCCCTCTCATCCTTCTAAACTCCAGTGAATAAAGACCCAGTCGATCCAGTGTCTTTTCATATGTCAGTCCTGCCATCCCGGGAATCAATCTGGTGAACCTTCGCTGCACTCCCTCAATAGCAAGAACGTCCTTCCTCAGATTAGGAGACCAAAACTCAACACAATATTCCAGGTGAGGCCTCACCAAGGCCCTGTACAACTGCAGTAAGACCTCCCTGCTCCTATACTCCAATCCCTTGGCTATGAAGGCCAACATACCATTTGCCTTCTTCACGCCTGCTGTACCTGCATGCCAACTTTCAATGACTGATGAACCATGACACCCAGGTCTCGTTGCACCTCCCCTTTTCCTAATCTGCCGCCATTCAGATAATATTATGCCTTCGTGTTTTTGCCACCAATGTGGATAACCTCACATTTATCCACATTATACTGCATCTGCCATGCATTTGCCCACACACCTAACCTGTCCAAGTCACCCTGCAGCCTCTTTGCATCCTCCTCACCGATCACACCGCCACCCAGTTTAGTGTCATCTGCAAACTTTGAGATATTACACTCAATCCCTTCATCCAAATAATTAATGTATATTGTAAAGAGCTGGGGTCCCAGCACTGAGCCCTGTGGCACCCCACTAGTCACTGCCTGCCCGACTCTCTGCTTCCTGTCTGCCAGCCACTTCTCTATCCATGTCAGTACATTACCCCCAATACCATGTGCTTTAATTTTGCACACCAATCTCTTGTGTGGGACCTTGTCAAAAGCCTTTTGAAAGTCCAAATACACCACATCCACTGGTTCTCCCTTGTCCACGCTACTAGTTACATCCTCAAAAAATTCCAGAAGATTTGTCAAGTATGATTTCCCTTTCATAAATCCATGTTGAATTGGACCAATCCTGACACTGCTTTCCAAATGCGCTGTAATTTCATCTTTAATAATTGATTCCAACATTTTCCCCACTACTGATGTCAGGCTAACCGGTCTATAATTACCCGTTTTCTCTCTCCCTCCTTTTTTTAAAAAGTGGTGTTATATTAGCTACCCTCCAGTCCATCGGAACTGATCCAGAGTCGATAGACTGTTGGAAAATGATCACCAATGCATCCACTATTTCTAGGGCCACTTCCTTAAGTACTCTGGGATGCAGACTATCAGGCCCTAGGGATTTATCGGCCTTCAATCCCATCAATTTCCCTAACACAATTTCCCACCTAATAAGGATATCCTTCAGTTC
This sequence comes from Pristiophorus japonicus, assembly GCF_044704955.1. Lineage (NCBI taxonomy): Eukaryota > Metazoa > Chordata > Chondrichthyes > Pristiophoridae > Pristiophorus > Pristiophorus japonicus. The sequence goes on from NC_091978.1 coordinate 331,642,331, forward strand.
CTCTTTCTCACTAGCCCCTCAGTCTCCTAGTACTTCCGGAAGGTTATTTTTGTCTTCCTTTGTGAAGACAGAACCAAAGTACTACTTCAACTGGTCTGCCATTTCTTTGTTCCCCATTATAAATTCACCTGAATCTGACTGCAAGGGACCTACGTTTGACATCACTAATCTTTTTCTCTTCACATATCTATAGAAGTCAGTTTTTATGTTCCCAGCAAGCTTCCTCTCATACTCTATTTTTCCCCTCCGAATTAAACCCTTTGTCCTCTTCTGCTGAATTCTAAATTTCTCCCCGTCCTCAGGTTTGCTGCTTTTTCCGGACAATTTATACGCCTCTTACTTGGATTTAACACTATCCCTAATTTCTCTTGTTAGCCACAGTTGAGCCACCTTCCCCATTTTATTTTTACTCCAGTCAGGGATGTACAATTGTTGATGTTCATCATGTGATCTTTAAATGTTTGCCATTGCCTATCCACCATCAACCCTTTAAGTATCATTTGCCAGTCTATTCTAGCCAATTCACGCCTCATACCATCGAAGTTACCTTTCTTTAAGTTCAGGACCCTAGTCTCTGAATTTACTGTGTCACACTCCATCTTTAAAAGAATTCTACCATATTATGCTCACTCTTCCCCAAGGGGCCTCGCACAACAAGATTAGTCCTTTCTCATTACACATCACCCAGCCTAGGATGGCCAGCCCTCTCGTTGGTTCCTCGACATATTGGTCCAGAAAACCATCCCTAATACACTGCAGCAAATCCTCCTCCATCATATTGCTTCCAGTTTGGTTAGCCCAATCTATATGTAGATTAAAGTTGCCCATGATAACTGCTGTACCTTTATTGCATGCATCCCTAATTTCCTGTTTGATGCTGTACCCAACCTCACTATTACTGTTTGGTGGTCTGTACACAACTCCCACTAGCGTTTTCTGCCCTTTGATATTCCGCAGCTCCACCCATACAGATTCCACATCATCCAAGCTAATGTCTTTCCTTACTATGATCCATTCTGTTTATTTTATAAATATATAATGAACACAAGTTCTAACTATATCCCTAAAAGCAAATTGTGCAGAATTAATTATCTCCAACAAAGACAGAGGGACAAATGTTAAACAATTGGCCTAGAAATTTGAGTGCTTCCAACAACCGGTGCACAGACGTCATTCTCTGTGCCTGAATGGATAGGCCTGAGGCGCATGTAATCGTGGGCCCCCAGCTTCATTATCATTAAGCTGGCGAGCTGCAGACACCTAATGGGCATCCCCAGGCAGCTCGGCAGAGAAGACGACTCAAAGATCTGGCTGCTGTGACACCAGCAGTGGGCCTCGGGTAAGCCCTAAATGCGGACTGGAATGGTGGGCAACTGGGAGGTGAGTGACCAAGAAGTGGGGGGGGCGGTGATTGGGAGAAAGTGTAGCAGTGGCAGAGGATCGGGAAGGGTAGCAGCCAGGATCAGGAAGGTCGAGGATTGGCAACATTCATTTTTAAGATAAAAATACATATTTATTGGCAATAATCTGCGTATTCATATTGTGGCACGACATGTGGTCACAGGGATTACCATTCTTAGAAGATACTTCAAAGAATTATCAGTTTCTTTCTTTATTTTTTACTGGTATCAATTTGTATATAAATGTGCTGACCAAGCTGAGGAAATCAATCTTTGCTTTTAAAAACTGAATTGCTAGAGTAGTTACAGTTGATGACTTTTGTGCTATATGCTGAAAGATATCTTCTAAAGTTTCTCAAAAATGTTTGTAGGCTCGGCAACTGAAGGCTACACAGTATTTATACGTTGGGATTCATAGCAATAATTAATTTTGCAACGGGTAAGTATGGTAAAAGGTGAAGTTAAATAAATACTGTGAAAATCAAGTACTTGTCTCAATGTAGCTAGGTGGTTGATTTGCAATACTGTTCAGAAATTCATCAAAATCTGTAGTTGAAGGATTTGTGTAATGCCTGTAATTATCTGATAACTTGCTGTTGTCAGCCTAAAGGAATAACTGCACAGTGCATCACTGCATAAAATTGTGTTGAAAGTGGTTGGCCTGGTTATTTGCTTCTATTTATTTTTAAACTCTGTTCCCATCGACTACAGCAAAAACTTGTCAGCGACTGAATTTTTTTTTAAAGTGAACAAATTGATCAGCATGGAAACAAATCATAACGACGATGAGTAGCAAATGCAATCCACTGGGACACCAGCAGAGTGTGATTGCTTGATATGAATTAAATAGACATCTTCTGACTTCTAAAGAGATGTAAGAGATAATTGTGGATATCAACCTGGAACACATCAAATGAAAATGAGCTTAGATTCAAAATGTTTAGCCATAATTACTTTCACCTTTAAAACCAATTGTGAAAAACAAATACAACGTTTTGAAACAAAATATATCACTACAGTTCATTTTTTAAACACATTTTTCCCCACCGATTCCACCTCCCTGAAATTAACTTTCCCCTAACTTTTTCACCTCCTTAATCCAGATGGTGAGTTGGATAAGGACTCTATATGTGATCCTCTCAATGATATTCCTTCAGTTATATTATCGAGAGCTTGAATCCACTCCATTCCAGTCGATTTCTCTCTTTCCCCAATCCAAAAAGAAAAACATTGGTATCCTACTAATGGTTTGAGTCTGCTTTTAGGGTAATTTTGAGATGTTGTTTGTGAAGAACTTGCATAGAAACTTAGCAGCCAAGTTTTGGATTATTAGGTGAATGGTTAGCTTGTGGTTCAATGATTTACTGTCTTTCCATTATAATGGTGCTATCTCTTTTTTGGGATCAAGCTTTGAAATCCAGCCCAGATTGATCGATGGAAAATTTTCTCTCTGAGCTCTAAAGGTCCTACTTGAAATATGTTTAGGTAGTCTCAATCCATTTTTTAGTGGTGCATTCACAGTGTCTAGATTTCCGGAAAAATAGTCTTAAACTTGGAAGGCTGGATTTTTGGTCCTGCTCATTTCGGGGCGGTAATGGCGGTGGGACGGTCAAGTTTGTGCCTCAGTCAGCAAAATTCAACAGCTGGGCCCTGAGTGTGGGGTGGAGCACTAAGGGAGACATTGTACACCTCTGTTGGGGCGCTAGGCGGGCTGAGCAAGCGAAAATCCCGAGCTAAACAACTGGCCTCCGAGGGCCTGGAAGGGAAAAAGAAAAAAACCTGAAAAAAACCTCACTAAACATTCCCAATAAATAACTCATCACAACATAAATCACAAAAAAATGTAAATAAAAAAACAATCGCACTTGCCTGTGATCGACGTATTTACCCCACTGTGGCTGCTACAGCTCGACCGCCAGCTTTTAATGGTGGTCCCACCAGGGCGCTCTACTGATCAGACGGCAGCCAAAAATCAAGCCGGCGTTGCACACCAACTCGCCTCTTCTGGGCGGTACTGCTCTGTGCCCCGTCGAAACCGGCAACGAAAGTCCCGGCGGGGTGCTGGAAGCTGGCTGCCCGCCCAGAAGTGCTTACCGCCGCCATTGCCACTCCTCCGGGGCGCTATTGGGCAGAAGGAAGCCGAAAATCCAGCCGATAATCTCAATTAGAGGGAAAAATTCATCCTCTTGCAGTGAAGATGATATGTTGGGATTGGAACTAAGGCAAATTACTATGGCAAAGTAAAGGATGTTTGTTTTTTGTGTCTGCTCTGTGCTATGATTAACCTGTGAGCATTTGATGCTGATACTGGAATTCAAGTGAAGACAAACACCGCCATCATCATAAGCATTTGCCCAAAAATATAAATTGATAAAACAATGCTTTAGGTTTTCATTAAAATGTACATTCAAATTGAAATCATAATATTGTCAATGAAAAGTTTATTTTGTCTTGATATACAAAGTTTAAAAATAGAGGACTTGTGTTGTGAGATGGCCTCACCTGTTGAGTGCAAGATTCTTAGCTGAGTGTGTGGTTTACTGAATATAGCAATTGTCACATCCTTGCATTCGGTCTCCTGTGTTGAGATTCGATAACGAAGAATGTAGATGCACTGCTTTTTCTTTCACTTTTGTGTGCAGTTCTGTTGAAGTGTGTAGCAGTAATCATTTATGGTGACAGTTCTGCTCTACACCGGTGTCAGTGGCTACATTCCTGTTGAAATAGAGGTAAGCAAAAGGCATTGATCTGACATATGGTGCTATACTTCTATTTGGAAGCCATGTATGACTTGAATCATATGTTAACTTGTGTTTGGATTTGTTTCCTTAAAAACTACCAACCCATTTATTAACTTAGCAATTAGCTCTTGTACTAATTGATTCAAAAAACTGAAAAAAGAGTGAATATCCTAATAACTAGTTCTAGCAAAAGATAACTGAACTTGGGGACAAGACTAATTGCGACTGTTGAAAGCAAGTGAGAGCAAAGAAAGCCTTTAATTAAATATTTAACCAGAAAGCTATGACTTGCTCGAGACGATCAGTAAAAGCAATGTATATTGCTAATATGATATTCACTTTGAACATAAGAACATAAGAACATAAGAATTAGGAACAGGAGTAGGCCATCTAGCCCCTCGAGCCTGCTCCGTCATTCAATAAGATCATGGCTGATCTGGTCGTAGACTCAGCTCCACTTACCCGCCCTCTCCCCGTAACCTTTAATTCCCTTATTGGTTAAAAATCTATCTATCTTTGACTTGAAAACATTCAATGAGCTAGCCTCAACTGCTTCCTTGGGCAGAGAATTCCACAGATTCACAACCCTCTGGGAGAAGAAATTCTTTCTCAACTCGGTTTTAAATTGGCTCCTCCGTATTTTGAGGCTGTGCCCCCTAGTTCTAGTCTCCCCCACCAATGGAAACAACCTCTCTGCCTCTATCCTGTCTATCCCTTTCATGATTTTAAATGTTTCTATAAGATCACCCTTCATCCTTCTGAACTCCAAGGAGTAAAGACCCAGTCTACTCAATCTATCATCATAAGGTAACCCCCTCATTTCTGGAATCAGCCTAGTGAATCGTCTCTGTACCCCTTCCAAAGCTAGTATATCCTTCCTTAAGTAAGGTGACCAAAACTGCACGCAGTACTCCAGGTGCGGCCTTACCAATACCTTATACAGTTGCAGCAAGACCTCCCTGCTTTTGTACTCCATCCCTCTCGCAATGAAGGCCAACATTCCATTCACCTTCTTGATTACCTGCTGCTCCTGCAAACTAACCTTTTGGGATTCATGCACAAGGACCCCCAGGTCCCTCTGCACCACAGCATGTTGTAATTTCTCCCCATTCAAATAATATTCCCTTTTACTGTTTTTTTTCCCAAGGTGGATGACCTCACACTTTCCGACATTGTATTCCATCTGCCAAACCTTAGCCCATTCGCTTAACCTATCCAAATCTCCTTGTAGCCTCTCTCAGTCCTCTACACAACCCGCTTTCCCACTAATCTTAGTGTCATCTGCAAATTTTGTTGCACTACACTCTGTCCCCTCTTCTAGGTCATCTATGTATATTGTAAACAGTTGTGGTCCCAGCACTGATCCCTGTGGCACACCACACCGATTTCCAACCGGAAAAGGACCCATTTATCCCGACGCTCTGCTTTCTGTTAGCCAGCCAATTCTCTATCCATGCTAATACATTTCCTCTGACTCCGCGTACCTTTATCTTCTGCAGTAACCTTTTGTGTGGCACCTTATCGAATGCCTTTTGGAAATCTAAATACACCACATCCATCGGTACACCTCTATCCACCATGCTCGTTATATCCTCAAAGAATTCCAGTAAGTTAGTTAAACATGATTTCCCCTTCATGAATCCATGCTGCATCTGCTTGATTGCACTATTCCTATCTCGATGTCCAGCTATTTCTTCCTTAATGATAGCTTCAAGCATTTTCCCCACTACAGATGTTAAACTAACCGGCCTATAGTTATCTGCCTTTTGCCTGCCCCCTTTTTTAAACAGAGGCGTTACATTAGCTGCTTTCCAATCTACTGGTACCTCCCCAGAGTCCAGAGAATTTTGGTAGATTATAAGATCTTCTCTGTATTTGTACTGATAAAATGTGGACTTGATCAGAAACAGAGTTCACAAGTCAGATATTTTAAACAACATTTTATGCTGACAGCATAGCTTTGGTCTATAACCACAGTACAAAAACTTGTATTTCATTGGCAGTAATAATATACTCATGCACCAAGCGCTCCCAATTAGGTTTTGACACTCAATATTTTTCTCGGGTTGTATGTTTCTAGATGAGCTCTTGCGGAGTGGACCAATTTCTAGGTAATTTGTAGTGAGCCCAGGGATTGAATAGAAAGCCATCATAATTGCATTCCAGTTTATTAGTTATATCATGTAGTCTTGCGTGTTGCTGCTCCACCTTTCAAAATGTAGTTCGGGACCTGGAATATTAGGTCCTTCATTGAAACACCTGTGAACTCATCCCTTTTTGGCATGGAACCAAGTAATCCTCGATACACGGGACCGCCGATGATGATGATAATGGAAATAAAAATAAACATTCTAGTGAATTATCCTGACCATTCAGAGTTTCTCTGATCCCTTCAGATAGACTCCTCCATTGGAACAAGATGGACAGAGGAATATTTAAAAAAAATTTGTTTGTGTCTCTTAATTTCAAAATATCTACATTCAAACAAAACCTACAAGATGCTTGTATTTGAATTGAGTGACTTAGTCCCTCCCTTGGGTTCAAGACACATGGGAGGAATTTTAACCCAAAAGAATGGGTGGGTGGGCAGTTAAAACAATAGATTTTTGGATCACAGCCATAACCCGACTCCAATGCACTCAATTCCAGGTTTAACAGAGATGCGTTTGGATGCGTGCGAGTAATCTGCTCACCGCAGTCGGGACCTTAATTATTGCTGGTGGGCGGGTAATGATCACGGCAATTAATGTTATGAGACGTTAATTAGGTATTTTTTAAATTGAATTTCACTGCCCTTCAAATTTAACGTCTCCAGCATGGCTTTCTCGTATTTCCAGGTTTCCGGCTGCTAAGTCTCTCCGCCACCCGTCCCACCCCTCCCTCCCCACTTCCCACTTTGTAGTTATTATCGGGCCATAATATCTGTACAGAGATAATATGCAACAAAGTTGAGCTAATTTATTTAACTAAACTGTTCAACTTTACATGCATCTCGGCAGAAAGAGGCCACTCATTTATTTGACATTCCTCAAAACCCATTGCCAGCTTAGTTATATAGAATATCATGACTTGAATAGCTATTAAAGTGATGCTTTAGTTTCACAAACTGAATGACATACTTGTGCAATATTATTCAGGTTCTACGTGTAATTTTTGAAGATGGGAATCATCATAGGCAGTCCCTCAGAATCGAAGACTTGCTTCCACTCCTAAAGTAAGTTTTTTGGTGGCTGAATAGTCCAATACGAGAGCCACAGATCCTGTCACAGGTGGGACAGACATTTTTCGGGGGAAGGGGTGGGTGGGACTGATTTGCTGCATGCTCCTTCGGCTGCCTGCGCCTGACCTCATCATGCTCGCGCCGTTGAGATTCGAAGAGCTCAACACCCTCCCGGATGCACTTTCCCCACCTAGGGCGGTCTTCGGCCAGGGATTCCCAGGTGTCAGTGGTGATGTCGCACTTTACCAGGGAGGCTTTAAGGGTGTCCTTGTAATGTTTCCACTGCCCACCTTTGGCTCATTTGCCGTGAAGGAGCTCCGCATAAAGCAATTGCTTAGGGAGTCTCGTGTCTGGCATGAGAACTATGTGGCCTGCCCAGCGAAGCTGATCAAGTGTGTTCAATGCTGGGGATGTTGGCCTGGACAAGAACACTGATGGTGCGCCTGTCTTCCCAGGGGATTTGCAGGATCTTGCGGAGACATCGTTGTTGATATATCTCCAGCGACTTAAGGTGATCTCTGTATATCGTCCATGCCTCTGATCCATACAGGAGGGTGGGTATTACTACAGCCCTGTAAACCATGAGCTTGGTGGTAGATTTGAGGGCCTGGTCTTCGAACACTTTCTTTTCCTCAGGCAGCCGAAGGCTGCACTGGTGCACTGTTGAATCTCCGCATCAATGTCTGCCTTTATTAAGAGGCCCCCGTGATATGGGAAGTGGTCCATGTTGTCGAAGGACGCCTAGGGGGCAGTGCTGTGTGACGAGGACAGGCTGGTGGAGAACCTTTATCTTATGGATGTTAAGCGTAAGGCCCATGCTTTCATATGCCTCGGTGAATACATGGACTATATCCTGGAGTTCAGCCTCAGAATATGCGCAGACACAGCCGCGTACTGCAGCTCAACAACAAAGGTTGGGGTGATCTTGGACCTGGCCTGGAGGCGGCGTAGGTTAAACAGCTTCCCACTGGTTCTGTAGTTTAGTTCCACTCTAGCAGGGAGCTTGTTGACTGTGAGGTGGAGCATGGCAGTGAGGAAGATTGAGAAGAGGGTTGGAGCGATGACTTAGCCCCGTTTGACCCTGGTCCGGATGTGGATTGGGTCTGTAATGGATCCGCTGGGAAAGATCACTGCTTGCATGTCATCGTGGAGCAGGCGAAGGATGTTGACAAACCTCTGGGTGCATCCAAAACGGAGGAGGATGCTCCATAAGCCCTCACGGTTGACAGTGTCAAAGGCCTTTGTAATATAGAAAAAGGCCATGTATAAGGGCTGGCGCTGCTCCCTGCATTTTTCCTGCAGCTGTCGCGCTGCAAAGATCATATCCATTGTGCCCCGTAGGGGACGAAATCCACACTGTGATTCCGGGAGGAGCTCCTCAGCCACAGGGAGAAGACGGTTGAGGAGAACTCTAGCGACAACCTTCCCAGTGGCTAATAGCAGGGAGATTCCCCTGTAGTTGTCGCAGTCGAATTTGTCCCCCTTTTTAAAGATGGTCACGATCACTGCACCTCTGAGATCTCCCGGCATGCTCTCCTCCCTCCAAATGAGAGCGATGAGGTCATGTATCTGCACCAACAACGCCTCTCCACCATACTTTAGTGCCTCAGCAGGAATTCCATCCGCAGCCGTAACCTTGTTATTCTTGAGCTGTTTTATGGCTTTGCCTACCTCGTGCAGTGTTGGGGTCTCAACCGGTGGAGGGTTGCATGTTGTGGGATAGAGTCGAGAACACTCAAGTCAAAGGCAGAGTCTCGATTGAGGAGATCTTCAAAGTGCTCCTTCCAGTGGGCCCTGACAGCCGATGTGTCCTTGATGTGTTTCCCCGTGCTTGGCCAGGACTGGAGTGGGGCCTTGGGGGTTTGGATCGTAGGTGGCCGTGACTGCAATGAAGAATCTCGCATATCGTGGCTGTCGACCAGTTGTTGATTCTCCTGTGCTTTCTCCATCCACCACCTGTTCATTAGGTCCCGGGATTTTTGTTGGACCTCAGCCTTGAGCCGTCTAACGTTGCTTTGCAGCTCCCGAGTTGGGTTGTTGCATGAGGCTCAGAAATGCTCTGCTGATCATTTTCATCAAACCAGTCCTGGTGTTTTCTGGTTAAGTAATCAAGCGTCTCTTCACAGGCACTGATTATGGAGGCCTGGAGGGCAGACCAGGCGCTGTCGGCATTCAGCATCTAGGGGTCATCAAGGCATGCCAGGTTAACTGTGAGGTACTGGCTGTATAGGGCTCTCTTAGCTGAGTCTTTAAGTGCCCCGGCATTAACTTTTTTGCGGCACTGCTTCTGCTTTGAGGCTATGTTAATATCGATGATGGATCGGATTAGGCGATGGTCCGTCCAGCAGTCCTCGGCTCCTGTCATGGGTTTGTGATGCACACATCCTTGCGATCTCTGACTTGGACGATGATATAGTCGAGCAGGTGCCAGTGTTTGGAGCGAGGGTGTTGCCACGATGCCTTGTATTTGTCCCTCTGGCGGAACAGGGTGTTGGTGATGAGGAGTTCGTGTTCTAGACATTTTATCCAGAGTAAGGTACCGCTGGAGTTGGATTTCCCGACTCCCTCTCTGCCAATCACGCCTCCCCAGATGGCTGTGTTTTTGCCAACCCTGGCATTAAAGTCACTTAGGAGGATCAATTTGTCGCTCGTGGGGACATGGGACAGGGATGTCTCGAGTTTGGAATAAAAACCCTCTTTAGCCTCATCCATTGCATCGAGTGTTGGGGCGTACGCACTGATGACTGTGGCACATTGGTTCCGGATAGGGTAAGGTGAAGAGTCATGAGGCGTTCGTTAACCCCGCAGGGAGAGTCTTTCAGGCGGTCGACCAGTTCGTTTTTGGCAGCGAAGCCGACTTCATGAAGGCGACGTTCTTCTTCTGGTTTTCCTTTCCAGAAAACGGTGTCATAGAAACATAGAAAATAGGTGCAGGAGTAGGCCATTCGGCCCTTCTAGCCTGCACTGCCATTCAATGAGTTCATGGCTGAACATGCAACTTCAGTACCCCATTCCTGCTTTCTCGCCATACCCCTTGATCCCTCTAGTAATAAGGACTACATCTATTCATAATCTCCACCATGTTCCTTGAGCTGGCCTTCCCCTGCCCGCTGGGTCTCGCTTAGGGCGGCGATGTCAATGTCTAAGTTCCCGGGCAACTATGGCGGTGTGGCATTCTGGCCTGTTGCTGTTGGAATTGTCCATGAGGGTCCTGACATTCCAGGTCCTGAACTTCATATTAACAAAGTGGAAGATGAGAATATTAAGTAAAGCAATATTATAAAAAGAATACTTGAGCATAAGGCCCGACATCCATCTGTATTTTTTTGTAAAACACATTGGGGGCAAATTTAAATCAATCCACCCAGGGCAATGGGGCAGTAGCAGCCCAAAAATTGTGTTGGTTTTCTTTCCATTCCTGCCTACTGCCATTTACCTGGGGGCCACCACATGGGCAGCCCAGGCACCTGTTTGGTTCAGGTGGAAGCCTCATTCAAATATATTAATTGCAGCTAATTTTTAGATATGTAAAAATACAACAAACTATGTTAAATATTGTTACTTAAATCTACCTTGAAGATACTGGCTTCCTGATTGGGCTGCCATCTTTGATACACTTCCAATGGTTGAGCATTCCATTGCTTAACCTTGGCTCCCAACATGCACTTCCTCTTCCCTTGCAACACTGTCCACATGGCTGCTCAGAAAGAGGCTTCAAGGTGAGAACTTGAAATGTAGGTTCACACTGAAGTTGAATATAATTAGCATTTGAAAAAGATATGATCAAAACTTGAAGATGAATAATAATTTCAGACAGTCAGTTACAGAATGTGACAGAATAAATAAATTGGAGATAATCTGTGGTTGTAATCAGGAGCATCTGAAAATCAAAGAAAATACATACCTATCTGCAGCGGTTGTCAGAATCAGAATGGATGGAAACTTGTGATATTGAACATAAGAGGCTTTATGGCTCAGTTTGATGGCTTCAATGACCTGTGGTCAGGAAGGCAAAATAGCATAGGCTGCTGATCAGCTGAGGGTTTAGGTGAGCGAAAATTAAAGTCAAAGAACAAGGAGAAGGCAATAGATCAGGGGAGCACTGGGGGAAATAAAAACCAGAGTGTGACAGGAAGGGACAATGTATAAACAAGAAAGTGGGGTCAGAGCGGGAAAAAATGGTTTAAAAAAACTAATTTAAAAGCTCTTTACCTGAATGCATGCAGCATTCGTAACAAAGTAGATGAGTTGACGGCAGAAATAGATACAAATGGGTATGGTCTAATAGTCATTACAGAGATGTGGTTGCAAGATGATCAGGGCTGGGAACTAAATATTCATGGGTATTCGACAATTCGGAAGGACAGACAGAAAGGAAAAGGAGGTGAGGTAGCACTGTTGATAAAGGATGAGATCAGTGCGTTCGTGAGAAACAATATTGGCTCAGAAGATCGATCAGATTCAAATGTTGAATCAGTTTGGATGGAGATGAGGAATAATGGGAAAACGTCACTGGTGGGTGTAGTCGAAAGCCCCCCTAACAGTAGCTACACTGTTGAACAGAGTATAAGTTAGGAAATAATGGAGGCTTGTAAAAAAGGAACAACAATAATCATGGGCGATTTTAATCTTCATATTGATTGGACAAAGCAAATTGGCCAGGGTAGCCTTGAGGAAGAGATCATAATGTGTATCCGGGATAGTTTCCTTGAACAGTACGTTGCGGAACCAACCAGGGAGCAGGCTATCTTAGATCTGGGACTGTGTAATGAGACAGGATTAATAAATGATCTTGTAGTAAAAGATCCTCTAGGAATGAGTGACAATAACATGGTTGAATTTCAAATTCAATTGGAGGGTGAGAAAGTTGGATCTCAAACCAGTGTCCGAAGCTTAAATAAAGGAAACTACAAAGGTATGACGGCAGAGTTGGCTACAGTGGATTGGGAAAACAGATTAAAGTGTGGGACGGTTGATGAGCAATGGAAGACATTTAATGAGATATTTTATAACTCGCAACAAAAATATATCCAAAATATCCCAATGAGAAGGAAAGACTAAGAGAAGGGATAACCATTCATGGCTAACTAAGGAAATAAGAGATGGTATCAAATTGAAAACAAGGGCATACAATGTGGCCAAGATTAGTGGGAGGCCAGAAGATTGGGACACTTTTCAATGCCAGCAAAGAACTAAAAAAAAAAATAAAGATGGAAGATAGATTATGAAAGTAAACAAGCACGAAATATGAAAACAGATAGTAAGAGTTTCTGCAGGTACATAAAAGGGAAAAGAGTGGCTGAAGTAAATGTTGGTCCTCTAGAGGATGAGGCTGGGGAATTAATAATGGGGAACAGGGAAATGACAGAGACTTCGAATAAATATTTTGTATTGGTCTTCACGATAGAAGGCACTAAAAGCATCCTAATAGTGGATAATCAAGGGGCTATAGGGAGGGAGGAACTTAATACAATCACTATAACAAAAGAAGTAGTACTCGGTAAAATAATGGGACTAAAGGTGGACAAGTCCCCTGGACCTGATGGCTTACATCCTAGGGTCTTTAAAAGAAGTGGCTGCAGAGATGGTAGATTACAACCAATGCATCCATCAAAATTCCCTGGATTCTGGGGAGGTCCCAGTGGATTGTAAAACCGCAATGTAACGTGCCTGTTTTTTTTAAAATAAGGAGGCAGACAGAAAGCAGAAATCGATAGACCAGTTAGCGTAACATCTGTTGTTGGGTAAATGCTGGTGTCCATTATTAAGGAAGCAGTAGAAACATAGAAACATAGAAAATAGGTGCAGGAGTAGGCCATTTGGCCCTTTGAACCTGCACTGTCATTCAATAAGATCATGGTTGATCATTCCCTCAGTGTCCCTTTCCTGCTTTCTCTCCATACGCCTTTATCCCCTTAGCCGTAAGGGCCATATCTAACACCCTCTTGAATATATCCAATGAACTGGCATCAACAACTCTCTGCGGCAGGGAATTCCACAGGTTAACAACTCTCTGAGTGAAGAAGTTTCTCCTCATCTCAGTCCTAAATGGCCTACCTCTTATCCTAAGACGATGTCCCCTGGTTCTGGACTTATCCAACATCGGGAACATTCTTCCTGCATCTAACCTGTCCAGTCCCGTCAGAATCTTATACGTTTCTATGAGATCCCCTCTCATCCTTCTAAACTCCAGTGAATAAAGGCCCAGTTGATCCAGTCTCTCCTCATATGACAGTCCAGCCATCGCTGGAATCAGTCTGGTGAACCTTCGCTGCACTCCCTCAATAGCAAGAACGTCCTTCCTCAGATTAGGAGACCAAAACTGAACACAATATTCCAGGTGAGGCCTCACCAAGGCCCCGTACAACTGTAGCAACACCTCCCTGCTCCTATACTCAAATCCCCTAGCTATGAAGGCCAACATACGATTTGCTTTCTTCACCGCCTGCTGTACCTGCATGCCAACTTTCAATGACTGATGTACCATGACACCCAGGTCTCGTTGCACCTCCCCTTTTCCTAATCATTTGCCATTCAGATAATAATCTGCCTTCGTGTTTTTGCCCACAAAATGGATAACCTCATATTTATTCACATTATACTGCATCTGCCATGCATTTGCCCACTCACCTAACCTGTCCAAGTCATCCTGCAGCCTCTTAGCGTCCTCCTCACAACTCACACCGCCACCCAGTTTAGTGTCATCTGCAAACTTGGAGATATTACACTCAATACCTTCATCCAAATCATTAATGTATATTGTAAATAGCTGGGGTCCCAGCACTGAGCCCTGCGGTTCTCCACTAGTCGCTGCCTGCCATTCTGAAAAGGACCCGTTTATCCTGACTCTCTGCTTCCTGTTTGCCAACCAGTTCTCTATCCATGTCGGTAGATTAGCCCAATACCATGCGCTTTGATTTTGCACAGCAATCTCTTGTGCGGGACCTTGTCAAAAGCCTTTTGAAAGTCCAAATACACCACATTCACTGGTTCTCCCTTGTCCACTCTGCTAGTTACATCCTCAAAAAATTCCAGAAGATTCGTCAAGCATGATTTCCCTTTCATAAATCCATGCTGACTTGGACCGATCCTGTCACTGCTTTCCAAATGCGCTGCTATTTCATCCTTAATGATTGATTCCAACATTTTCCCCACTACTGATGTCAGGCTAACTGGTCTATAATTACCCGTTTTCTCTCTCCCTCCCTTTTTAAAAAGTGGTTTTACATTAGCTACCCTCCTGTCCATAAGAACTGATCCAGAGTCGATAGACTGTTGGAAAATGATCACCAACGCATCCACTATTTCTAGGGCCACTTCCTTAAGTACTCTGGGATGCAGACTATCAGGCCCCGGGGATTTATCGGCTTTCAATCCCATCAATTTCCCTAACACAATTTCCCGCCTAATCAGGATATCCTTCAGTTCCTCCTTCTCACGAGACCCACTGCCCCCAGTACATTCGGAAGGTTATTTGTGTCTTCCTTCATGAAGACAGAACCGAAGTATTTGTTCAATTAGTCTGCCATTTCTTTGTTCCCCATTATAAATTCACCTGAATCCGACTGCAAGGGACCTACGTTTGTCTTCACTAATCTTTTTCTCTTCACATATTTATAGAAGCTTTTGCAGTCAGTTTTTATGTTCCCTGCAAGCTTCCTCTCATACTCTGTTTTCCCCCTCTTAATTAAACCCTTAATCCTCCTCTGCTGAATTCTAAATTTCTCCCAGTCCTCAGGCTTTTTCTAGCCAATTTATATGCCTCTTCCTTGGTTTTAACACTATCCTTAATTTCCCTTGTTAGCCACGGTTGAGCCACCTTCCCCAGACAGAGATGTACAATTGCTGAAGTTCATCCATGTGATCTTTAAATATTTGCCATTGCTTATCCACCGTCAACCCTTTAAGTATCCTGTGCCAGTCTATTCTAGCCAATTCACGCCTCATATCGTCGAAGTTACCTTTCCTTAAGTTCAGCACCCTAGTTTCCGAATTAACTGTGTCCCCTCTCCATCTTAATAAAGAATTCTACCATTTTATGGTCACTCTTCCCCAAGGGACCTCGCGCAATAAGATTGCTAATTAGTCCCTTCTCATTACACATCACCCAGTCTAGGATGGCCAGCTCTCTAGTTGGTTCCTCGACTTATTGGTCTAGAAAACCATCCCTAATACACTCCAGGAAATCCTGCTCCACCGCATTGCTACCAGTTTGGTTAGCCCAATCTATATGTAGATTAAAGTCGCCCATGATAACTGCTGTACCTTTATTGCACACATCCCTTATTTCTTGTTTGATGCTGTCCCCAACCTCACTACTACTGTTTGGTGGTCTGTACACAACTCTCTCTAGCGTTTTTTGCCCTTTGGTATTCCGCAGCTCCACCCATACCGATTCTACATCGTCCAAGCTAATGCCCTTGCTTACTATTGCATTAATTTCCCCTTTAACCAGCAACGCCATCCCGCCTCCTTTTCCTCTCTGCCTATCCTTCCTAAATGTTGAATATCTCTGGATGTTGAGTTCCCCGCCTTGGTCACCCTGGAGCCATGTCTCCGTGATGCCAATTACGTCATACCTGTTAACTGCTATCTGCGCAGTTAATTCGTCCACCTTATTCTGAATACTCCTTGCATTGAGGCACAGAGCCTTCAGGCTTGTCTTTTTAGAATTTTGCTGTAATGTGGCCCTTTTTGTTTTTTGCCTTGGGTTTCTCTGCTCTCCACTTTTACTATTCTCCTTTCTATCTTTTGCTTCTGCCTCCATTTTATTTTCCTCTGTCTCCCTGCATAGGTTGCCATCCCCCTGCCATGTTAGTTTAACTACTCCCCAACAGCACTAGCAAACACTCCCCCTAGGACATTGGTTCCGGTTCTGCCCAGGTGCAGACCGTCCAGTTTGTACTGGTCCCACCTCCCCCAGAACCGGTTCCAATGTCCCAGGAATTTGAATCCCTCCCTTTTGCACCACTCCTCAAACCACGTATTCATCTTGGCTATCCTGCGATTCCTAATCTGACTAGCACGTGGCACTGGTAGCAATCCTGAGATTACTACTTTTGAGGTCCTACTTTTTAATTTAGCTCCTAGCTCCCTAAATTCGTCTCGTAGGACCTCATCCTGTTTTTTACCTATATCGTTGGTACCTATATGCACCATGACAACTGCTGTTCACCCTCCCTTTTCAAAATGTCCTGCAACCGCTCCGAAACATCCTTGACCCTTGCACCAGGGAGGCAACATACCATCCTGGAGTCTCGGTTGCGGCCGCAGAAACGTCTATCTATTCCCTTACAATCGAATCCCCTATCACTATAGCTCTCCCACTCTTTTTCCTGCCCTCCTGAGCAGCAGAGCCACCCATGGTGCCATGAACTTGGCTGCTGCTGCTCCCCTCTGATGAGTCATCCCCCTCAACAGTACTCAAAGCAGTGTATCTGTTTTGCAGGGGGATGACCGCAGGGGACCCCTGCACTACCTTCCTTGCACTGCTCTTCCTGTTGGTCACCCATTTACTATCTGGTTGTGTACCCTTTACCTGCGCTAAGACCAACTCGCTAAACATTAGCAGGACATTTGGAAAAGCATAATTCAATCAAGCAGAGTTAGCATGGTTTTATGAAAGGGAAATCATGTTTGACAAATTTGTTGCATTCTTTGAGGATGTAATGAGCAGGGTGAATAAGGGGGAACCAGTCGATGTGGTGTATTTGGATTACCAGAATGCACTCTAAGGTGCCATGTAAAATGTTACTGCACAAGATAAAAGTTCACAGGGTTGGGGGTAAGATATTAGCGGATTGGCTAACGAACAGAAAACAGAGAGTCGGGATAAATGGATAATTTTCTGGTTGGCAAACAGTAACTAGTGGGGTGCCGCAGGGATCGGTGCTGGGGCCTCAACTATTTACAATCTATATTAATGACTTGGATGAAGGGACCAAGTGTAATGTAGCCAAGTTTGCTGATGATACAAAGATGGGTGGGAAAGAAAATCTGCAAAGGGATATAGACAGGCAAAGTGAGTGGGCAAAAATTTGGCAGATAGAGTATAATATGGGAAAATGTGAGGTTATCCACTTTGGCAGAAAAAATAGAAAATCAAATTATAATTTAAATGGAGAGAAATTGCAAAGTGCTGCAGTGCAGAGGGATCTGGGGGTTATTGTGCATGAAACACAAAAAGTTAGTATGCAGGTACAGCAATTGATCAGGAAGGCAAATGGAATGTTGCCCCTTAATTGCAAGGGGGATGGTGTATAAAAGCAGAGAAGTCCTGCTACAACTGTACAGGGTATTGGTGAGGCCACAGCTAGAGTACTGCGTACAGTTTAGGTCTCCGTATTTAAGGAAGGATATACTTGCATTGGAGATTGTTCAGAGAAGGTTCACTAGGTTGATTCCAGAAATGAGGGGGTTGACTTATGAAGATAGGTTGAGTAGTTTGGGCCTATAATCATTGGAGTTCAGAAGAGTGAGAGGTGTTCTTATTGAAAATTATATGATAATGAGGGGGTTCGACAAGGTGGATGCAGAGAGGATATTTCCACTCATAGGGGAAACTAAAACTAGGGGACATAGTCTCAGAATAAGGGACCGTCCATTTAAAGCTGAGATGAGGAGGAATTTCTTCTGAGAGTTGTAAATCTTTGGAATTCTCTGCCCCAGAGAGCTGTGGATGCTGGGTCATTGAATATATTTAAGGTGGAGATAGACAGATTTTTGAGCGATAGGGAGTGAAGGGTTATGGAGAGCGGGCAGGGAAATGGAGCTGAGTGCATGATCTTATTAAATGGTGCAGCAGGCTCGAGTGGCCAAATGGCCTACTCCTGCTCCTCTTATGTTATTATTGTGACCCCTATTGCAAATGAAAGAGTGAACATTGAGTGTGTTGCTCCTGGGAATAAATAGCCTGCTGATGCACATTCTTGAGTGCTCACAAATAAATGATAACTACTTGCCAAAGATAATCGAAGATTACATAGGATTACACAGTATATACAGCACAGAAACAGGCCATTCGGCCCAACCTGTCTATGCCAGTGTTTATGCGCCACTCGAGCTTCCTTCCGTCTTTCCTCATCTAACTCTGTCAGCATTACCCTCTAATTCCTTCTCCCTCATATGCTTATCCAGCCTTCTTACATGCATCCATATCATTCTGTTCAACCACTCCCTGCAGAAGTGAGTTCCACATTCGCAATACTCTCTGGGTAAGGAAGTTTCTTCTGAATTCCCAATTTGATTTCTTGGCCTCCATCTTTTATATTGATGGCCTCCAGTTTTGCTCTTCCCCACAAGTGGAAACACTCTCTCTCTGTCTACTATATCAAAACCTTTCATAATTTCATAATTAGATCACCTCTCAGCCGCCTTATTTCAAGAGAAAAGACACAGAGCCTGTTGTGTATAGAAGAACTCCACGAGGCTGAGTACTGTGAGCTAAACTTATTACAACTCGAGTGCCTAAACAACATGGCAGCCAGCCTTTTAGACTGGCCCTGCACATGTGTGCAGGTGACCATTAGGACTCCAACAGTCGCGCCCTCTGGTGGCAAGTATTGCATAGTTACATAGATAACAGCACTCCCCGCCCCCCCCGCCCCCCACCGTGGACCAAAGTCTTTGGTACAAGTTATTTACAAGTTGAGGAAATCCGGAGCCCTTCGCTCCCTGATTGATGGTCTAAGCTCAAACCCTGGCATGTGCGAGTTGGCCGGACCATTGCTGCACTGCACCGTGGCTGGACTGACCGGACTGTCACGAACTGTTCATCCTCGTGATTGACAGCGAGGTCGATTGCTGGTTGGGTGTGTGTTGATGGATCGTGATGTCCTCTTCAAGTCGTTCCTGGTTGTCAGTAAATCGCAATTTGGTCTGATCTAAATGCTTTCTGCACGTTTGGCCATTTAACAGTTTGATTATAAACACCCTATTCCCTTCCTTGGCCAAAACAGTGCCAGCAACCCACTTGGGACCATGACCGTAATTCAGGACAAACACAGGGTCGTTAACATCAATGGCACGTGTAACAGCCTCGCGATTGTGGTACATGTTCTGCTGGTGTTGCCGGGTTTCCACGTGATCATTAAGATCTGGGTGGACTAGGGAGAGCCTGGTTTTGAGGGCTCTCCATTAACAATTCTGCCACAGGAACCCCGGTGAGCAAGTGGGGTCGTGGCCGGTAACTGAGCAGAATATGAGACAAGCATTCTGCAGGGAGCCATCCGTCACGCGTTTCATGCTCTGCTTGATTGTTTGGACTGCCCGCTCCGCTTGACCATTGGAGGTGGGCTTAAATGGAGCAGACCTAACATGCTTGATGCCATTGCGGGTCATAAATTCGTTGAATTCCGAGCTGATGAAACACTGTCCATTGTCGCTGACAAGGAAGTTGGGAAAGCCATGGCTGGCAAACCTGGCCCGGAGGCTTTCAATGGTGGCTGTGGACGTGCTGGATGACATGATTACGCATTCAATTCATTTGGAGTAAGCGTCCACAACTACTAAAAATATCTTTCCGAGAAAGGGTCCGCAAAATCTACGTGGATCCTGGACTACGGTTTGGAGGTCCATGACCACAGACTCAGTGGAGCCTCCCTTGGTGCATTGCTCCGTTGCGGGCAAATGTTGCACTGATGCACGCATGACTCCAAGTCCGAGTAAAGGCTGGGCCACCAAACATGTGACCTGGCAATTGCCTTCATCATGACAATGCCTGGGTGGGTACTGTGTAGGTCGCGTATAAACGTTTCCCTACCTTTTTTTGGCAAAACCACGAGATTGCCCCATAAGAGACAATCCGACTGGATGGACATTTCATCATCTTTGCGTCGGTGAATCGGCTTAATTTCATCTTGTACTTCCCCAGGAACGGCCGACCAGTTCCCATTTAGGACGCAACTCTTTACTAATGATAGCACAGGATCCTGGCTGGTCCAGATCCTGATCTGGCGAGCTGTGACGGGTGAACCCTCGCTCTCAAAATCCATGACCAGTGGGCTACGCCATTTCAACCCCAGTAGTGGGTAGCCAGCTGAGAGCATCGGCACAGTTTTCAGTGCCTGGTCTGTGGCGCATAACATAGTCATAAGCGGATAATGTTAGTGCCCATCTTTGGATGCGGGACGAAGCTTTGGTATTTATACCTTTGCTCTTTGAAAACAGCAAAATGAGCAGCTTGTGGTCAGTTTCAAGCTCAAACCGAAGTCCAAATAGGTATTGGTGCATTTTCTTAACCTCATATACACATGCTAATGCCTCTTTCTCGAACATACTATAGGCTCCCTCAGCCTTAGACAGACTTCTAGACGGGTATGCAACTGGTTGGAGGTTGCCCGATACATTGGCTTGCTGTAACACACAACCCACCTCGTACGATGAGGTGTCACAAGCTAGCACTAAACGTTTACATGGGTCATAGTGTACAAGTAATTTATTTGAACATAGCAGGTTCCTGGCCTTCTCAAAGGCTGTGTCTTGAGATTTGCCCCAAACCCAGTCGTCACCCTTATGTAGCAACATGTGTAAAGGCTCTAACAACATGCTGAACCCGGATCGAAAGTTACCGAAATAGTTGAGGAGTCCCAGGAACGATCGCAGCTCCATCACATTCTGTGGTCTGGGTACATTGGGCCTGATGCCGTCTGCTGCAATCTTTCTCCCCAAAAATTCAACTTCTGACACCAGGGAAACACACTTGGAGAGTTTCAGTCTGAGTTCCACTCTGCCTTGGCGACTTAGAACCTCTTCCAGGTTGTGTAGCTGTTCGATGGTGTCATGACCAGTGATCAGGATGTTATCTTGAAACACAACGGTGCACGGAACAGATTTCAGCAAACTCTCCATGTTTCTCTGGAAAATGGTTGCAGCCGAGCGAATCCCAAAAGGGCACCTGTGGTATATAAACAGCCCTTTGTGTGTGTTGATGCACGTCAGTCTTTTCGAAGATTCAGCCAGCTCCTGTGTCATGTAGGTAGAGGTTAGGTCCAACTTGGTGAACAATTTCTCCCCCACACCCCGCTAACGTTGCAATCAGGTCATCCGCCTTGGGCAGCGGGTATTGGTCCTGTAGTGAGACTTGGTTAATCGTTACCTTGTAGTCTCCACAGATTCTGACCGTGCCATCGCTTTTCAACACCGAAACAATTGGACTGGTCCACTCGTTGAACTCGACTGCCGATATGATTACTTCGCGTTGGAGTCTGTCCAGTTCAATCTCGACTTTCTTCCTCATCATGTACGGAATCGTCCGAGCCTTGTGATGGATGGGCCATTCATCGGGGCCTAGATGGATCTGTACCTTGGCGCCTGTGAAGTTGCCGATGCCTAGTTCGAATAGCGAGGGAAACTTGCTCAGCACTTGAGCACACGAGGCGTTATCCACTGAAGATAGTGCTTTGATGTCGTTCCAATTCCATCTAATCTTTTCTAGCCAGCTTCTGCTGAACAGCGTTGGGCCATTGCCTGGAACAATCCACAATGATAGGTCATGCACAGCTCCATCATACGATACCTTCGCTGCCACACTTCCAATGACTGATATGAGCTCTTTGGTGTAGGTACGCAGCTTTGCATTAATCGGGCTTAGTTTGAGCCTTTGTGCTTTATTGCCCCACAGTTTCTCGAAAGCCTTCTGGCTCATTATTGACTGACTCACACCCGTGTCCAACTCCATGGATACTGGAACTCCATTTAATTTGACTTTCAGCATTAGAGGAGGGCTATTGGTAGTGAAGGTATGTACCCAATACACTTCTTCCTCAGGTTGAGTTGCCTGTGCTGCTGATCCGCGCCGGATCGATCATCCTCTGCCACGTGGTATGTCGCAGCACATTTGCACATTCGCTGGAGGCGCCCCATCGCTGCGCAGCCTTTGCACACGTACTGCTTGGATCGACATTGATGGGCCCGATGATTACCCCCGCAGCGCCAACACGGTGCTAATGGATTCACATTCACGCCCAATGGCGGACTCTGAGTCATCACAGGTCTTGCAGCCGTATAGGCCCTGCCATATGCAGTTTGGCCCTCTAGCGACGTCATTTTATACACATTACTTGCTGGTGAGCTTCGATGTTGAGAAGATATCTGTTTGGTGTTATCGTTTGTGGCCATGCATGCCTGGGCGATCGCGATGGCCCTGTTCAGGCCTAGGGTTTCGGCAGCCAGCAGCTTTCGAAGAATGACCTCGTGGCTGATGACCAGCACGAGAAAGTCCCACAGCATTTGCCCCAACGCAGCTCCAAAGTCGCAAGGTCCCGCGAGGGGTCTCAGGTTGGCGACATAATCCCCCACATCCTGGCCCCCGGAGCGATGGTATGTGCAAAAACGATACCTCGTCATGAGGATACACTCCTTCGGCTTGAGGTGGTCCCGAACCAGTGTGCACAACTCTGTATATTCCTTCTCCGTTGGTTTTGTCGGTGCGAGCAGATTCTTGATGAGGCTGTATATTTTAGGCCCACAGACGGTGAGGAGAACCGCCCTGCGTTTGGCCGCATTAGTGTCTCCTTCCAG
The DNA here is from genome assembly GCF_044704955.1 of Pristiophorus japonicus. Classification (NCBI taxonomy): domain Eukaryota; kingdom Metazoa; phylum Chordata; class Chondrichthyes; family Pristiophoridae; genus Pristiophorus; species Pristiophorus japonicus. The sequence goes on from NC_091978.1 coordinate 331,665,211, forward strand.
CTCGATGGCCATGAAGTACTGGTCGAGACGCTCGACGAAGGCTTCTCAATCATCATCCTCGATAAATCTCTCTCATATTCCAACGGCAGCGATGGTCGCGTGCAGGTTCGTATTCTGTTACTCGTCGCCAATTGTTGTATATAGAAGAATACTACGAGACTGACTACTGTGAGCTAAACTTAATGTGACTAGTCTTTATTACAACTCCAGAGTGCCTAAACAACATGGCAGCCAACCTTTTATATTGACCCTCCACGTGTGTGCAGGTGACCATTAGGACCCAACAGTCGCACCCTCTGGTGGCAAGTATTTCATAGTTACATATACTCTGGGTAAGGAAGTTCCCTATTTGATTTGTTGGTGACTATCTTTTATATTGATGGCCTCCAGTTTTGCTCTTCCCCGCAAGTGGAATCTCGCGCTCTCGCACTCTATCAAAACCTTTCATAATTAGGTCACCTCTCAGTGTTCTTATTTCAAGAGAAAAGACAGAGCCTGTTCATCCTTTCCTGATAGGTGTACCCTTGCATTTCTGGTGTCATCCTTGTAAATCTTTTTTGCACCCTCTCCGGTGCCTCTGTCATGTTTGTAATATGGCCACCAGAATTGTACTCTGTAATCCAACTGTGGTTTAACCAAGGTTCGATATAAGTTTAGCATAACTTCTCTACTCATCAACTCAATTCCTAGTGCTTTGTTTGCTTTTTTATGGCCTTATTCACCTGCGTTGCTACTTTTAGTGATTTGTGTATTTGTACTCCGAGATCCCTTTGCTTTTCTACCCCATTTAGATATGTGACCTTCCTATTTCTCATCACAATGTAGTACCTCACATTTATCTGTGTTGAAATTCATTTGCCAATTATATGCCCATTCTGCATGTATATTAATGTCGTCTTGTAATTTGTTACAGTTCTCTCAGTTTTGACTATCTTCCCACCCCCCCCCCCCCCCCCCCCCAAGACCCCATTTGGTGTCATCCGCAAATTTAGAAATTGTGTTTTGATTCCAAAATCTAAATTGTGAACAACATTGGTCCCAGCACTGCTCCTTGTGGAACACCACTTCTCACCTTCTGCCACACTGAGTAGCTACCCTCTTCCCTACCCTTTGCTTTCCATCTTGAAGCCAGCTAGCTTTCCATTCTGCTACTTATCCCCTGACTCTGCATACTCTGACCTTATTCATTAGTCTATCATTTGGCATCATATCGAAGGCCTTCTGAAAATCTAGATAAATTACATCTACATTACCCTTGTCTACTCTCTCCATTACCTCTTCAAAACATTCAATAAGGTGGTTAAAGCAAAACTTTCCCTTTTGAAATCCATGCTGACTACTTAGATTTTTGGATTCTAGATGCTCTTCTATTTTCTCCTTTAGTAGGGATTCCATTATTTTTCCTACCACCGATGTTAAGCTGACTGCTCTATAATTCCCTGAACATGTTCTATCTCCCTTCTAAAATATAGGCATTAAGTTAACTATCTCCCAGTCCTCTGGCACTACACCTTATTCTAACATATTCAATATGTGTAGTAGTGCTTTTGCTATCTCTTCCCTAGATTCTTTTAAAATCTGGACCAGGGGTTTTATCCTTTGAGCTTGATTAGTTTATTTAATATTTCTATTCCTTTTTATTTTAAATGCAATTCTCTCATTTCTAATCTCATCATCCTTTGCTCTGTCTCCCTGGTAAATACTGAAGCAAAGTAATTATTCAATATTGCTGTCATTACGCTATCGCTGCTTTTGATTTTATCCTGTGGCCCTAGTCTCATTCTGACTTTCCATTTTATTTATGTGCCTGCAGAATATTTTGCTATTTTGATTTATGTTCATTGCTAATTTAATTTCATAGTTCCTCTTTGCCTTCCTAATTGTTTTTTTGACTTATTCTTATCTGCTCTGGTTCATTCCCCATTATGAGATCTAATAGAAAATCTTCCCTTGTTTGAGCTCCGTACATATTGGGTTAGAAAGAAGTCCTGTACACATTGTCGGAACTCCATTCACTTATCCCCTTTACCTACCTCTTCTTCTGGCCTATTAATTTCAGGGTAGTTGAAATCCCTTTATTATTTTAAGTTTTTTTTACTCATTTCCTTAATTTGTTTGCCTATTTCTTCTTCCATTTCCCTCCCACTATTAGGTAGTCTGTAGACTACACCTGTTAGTGTGATCGATTTTTTAATCTCTATCCATATGGATTCTATTTCTGTCTCACTAATAGCTGCGTCACTTTTTTCTACTACCATATGTTATCCCTAATGAATACAGTTACTCCACCTCCCCCTTTTCCAGCACTCATGAAACCATAGTTCAGGAAGAAGCCCATGCTTTTAAGACAGCAAGGGGAAAATTGCCAAGAAAATGAAATACAAAAAAAGTAGCAAGATGATAATAGGAATCTGTTATAACTGGGGATGGCAATTGAGCTAAATTTAAATTTTTAACAGATCAAGAGAGCTTCTGAAAAAGGGAAGATTATAATTGGAGTAATTATGCTAAATTAAAATGGTCAAATTGGAGATCACTTTCAAAATGTGATTATGCAAGAATGCATTTTGGCACAGCATGTTAAACAAGGAAGGAGGGTGCAGGTCTGTCTTGATCTAATGTTTTCCAGTGAACTGGAGATGTTGAGGAACATTTAATTGCTGATGATGACTTCATCATTAGATCTAATACTATAGTTTGTGCAATAGCAATTATCAAAATGAAAGTACCAGTTTTCAAGAGAACAGATTTCAGTGAGGAAAAAGCTCGAGGATTATTTGAGTAAATGTACTGAAGAGGAAACCACCAAGAAAAATGACATCCTTTCAATAATTAATGGGAATCCCCGGCCTAAGTGGAGGAAGAACATCCGGAATGGCGCTGAGCACCTCGAGTCTCGTCGCCGAGAGCATGCAGAAAACAAGCGCAGGCGGTGGAAGGAGCGTGTTGCAAACCAGTCCCACCTGTGACAGAGACTGTAATTTCCTTATTGGATTGTACAGTCACTTGAGAACTGACTGAGAGGAAGCAAGTCTTCCTCCATTTTGAGGGACTGCCTATCATGATGATGGCATCTCATTAACTGCAAGGGATGTCAATTATGTGTAAATTGCACTATCCAGAAGGAGGAGATGATCAAAGCCAAAACCCAAATGGTTGAATCACACTTAAAAGCAAGTATAAGAAGATAATAAATATTTTTAAATATTTTAAGTGTGTGAAGAAAAAGCTTGGAACATGCACAAAAGTAAACTGAGAGTTACTAACAGAATTATTAAAGATGGCCAAAAAGTTCCCTTCCCCCAACAACAGCCACATGATTATTTTAAACCCCTCCGCCTTCTCGTGCATAGTACCAAAGCGTCTTTGACCAATGAGCTCATGTCGCATTAGCATCCTCTAGCTCCCGTGTGCTATACGTGAGCGTGATGTTTGGTGTTCAATAATTGTGAATGAATAGTGTCATTTATAGAAGCATAAAGTTGAGGATGCTGATCTTGGGAAAGGAACAAATAAGGCCGGGCTAAAGAAAAGTAGGAAATATGTTCCTTCCTGCTTGCACTTGGGATTCACGTTTACTGGTTCTCGATTGCAATGTATCCTTTCTTAGAAAGGGGAGGGAACACACGGGACATGAATCTCTGAGGTGGCAGGGGGGGAATAACAGCAAAAAATGTTTTGGAACTTCTGCTATAGGCCACCAGTGCAGCTGAAGCTCTGGGATCAATCTCAAGCAATACATAGGGGGTGGTGTATGGGGTCAGGTTCACCTCTGACCTTCTGGACGGTTCGAATTGCTTCCACTTCCTGGGTTCTAGATGCTGGGTTTATTTGGGGGATGTGATAAAGTGCAAGAGACAACTGGTTTGGTGCAAAAGAACTTCGATTTTATTAAAGGCAAGAAAATACAATGTCAAACTTATCACTCGAGTAAAAAACAGTACATCACACATTCAAAGGGGTTACGGTGAATAATATACCTCCCACCTCCCAATGCCTAACACTGACCAGGTTAAACTCCAAGGCAAACAGGGATTATGCTCACCAATCCTTTACTGGTAGTTGCCGGTGGTTCGCGATTTTGGGGTTCGCTGGATTGCCGTACCCCGAACGTCATAAAAGACTTCTTACTGCGCAACCTTCAGTTGGGTGGTGTCCGCTGATGTGGTATGGCGCATTTTGGATTTATGGGGTAAGTACCCACTTTCTTTTGTTAGAAATAGGTTCAAAGTCTCTCTAAGTAATGTTTTCACCTGTTGGTAGTCAGGCCTAGGTTGTAGAGTGGACACTTTCAATTCTTCGGTTTCTTCCTTGCGGAGTTTTGTTTCGAAGTTGGTTGATCGTGGTGGTTTTGGTGGTACCACGTTGGCTGTGGTCGGTTGCTGCCGCGATGGTGGTGATCTTCCTTCCTTTTTCGATTTCAGGACGTCGAGGCTGAAGAGGCTTGCTAAAACTGCTGCGGTGGTCTTTCTCCCTTCATGATGCTCTATGATGCTATGCTGCTGTGTGCATACCTTCTGTTAAGCATGGAATTAGCATGTCCTCTGTTAAAGTAGGGCCCAGTTATACCATTGGAGCTGTTCTAATCTTTACGCCAAATCAACCCGGATTCTTTGTTTAAGTTTGGCAGGCTTGATATTTTATTGTCATATTTTGGCGGGCCCATTAATTGTTGACCTGTCTCGGATGTGTCGATCTTTTAAATCTGTTTTCTTGATGGAAATATTAGCTCTGGTATTTGCAGTGTCTGTGCTTGGGTTTTTCATGCGGGCTGGATGTGCCATTGTTATTATGTATGTGCGAGAATGGTTTTCCAGATCAGGATCATGGTTAGCTATCTCTGGGTTAATTATTGCTATGTTAATGTCTCCTGGGAAGAAAGGTTTTCGAGTATCCACAATTCTCCAGACAATTTGCTTTAGCTTCAATACCCCAGACAGTTTCAATACTCAAACTAGCTTCTGTGAAAAAGGAACGGCAGTAATCATGGGGGATTTTAACCTACATATCGATTGGTCAAATCAAATCGCACGGGGTAGCTTTGAGGAGGAATTCATAGAATGCATACGGGATTGTTTCTTAGAACAGTATGTTACAGAACCTGCAAGGGAGCAAGCTATCTTAGATCTGGTCCTGTGTAATGAGACAGGAATAATAAACGATCTCCTAGTAAAAGATCCTCTCGGAATGAGTGATCACAGTATGGTTGAATTTGTAATACAGATTGAGGATGAGGAAGTAATGTCTCAAACGAGCGTACTATGCTTAAACAAAGGGGACTACAGTGGGATGAGGGCTAAGTTGGCTAAAGTAGACTGGGAACGCAGTCTAAACGGTGGCACAATTGAGGAACAGTGGAGGACTTTTAAGGAGCTCTTTCATAGTGCTCAACAAAAATATATTCCAGTGAAAAAGGGCGGTAAGAGAAGGGATAACCAGCCGTGGATAACCAAGGAAATAAAGGAGAGTATCAAATTAAAAACCAATGTGTATAAGGTGGCCAAGGTTAGTGGAAAACTAGAAGATTGGGAAAATTTTAAACGACAGCAAAGAATGACTACAAAGCAATAAAGAAAGATAGATTACGAAAGTAAACTTGCGCAAAACATAAAAACAGATAGTAAAAGCTTTTACTGATATATAAAACGGAAAAGAGTGACTAAAGTAAATGTTGGTCCCTTAGAAGATGAGAAGGGGGATTTTATAATGGGAAATGTGGAAATGGCCGAGACCGTAAACGATTATTTTGCTTCGGTCTTCACAGTGGAAGACACAAAAACCATGCCAAAAATTGCTGGTCACGGGAATGTGGGAAGGGAGGACCTTGAGACAATCACTATCACTAGGGAGGTAGTGCTGGACAGGCTAATGGGACTCAAGGTAGACAAGTCCCCTGGTCCTGATGAAATGCATCCCAGGGTATTAAAAGAGATGGCGGAAGTTATAGCAGATGCATTCGTTATAATCTACCAAATTTTTCTGGACTCTGGAGAGGTACCATCGGATTGGAAAGCAGCTAATGTAACGCCTCTGTTTAAAAAAAGGGGGCAGACAAAAGGCAGGTAACTATAGGCGGTTAGTTTAACATCTGTAGTGGGTAAAATGATTGAAGCTATCATTAAGGAAGAAATAGCAGGACATCTAGATAGGAATAGTGCAATCAAGCAGACGCAGCATGGATTCATGAAGGGGAAATCATGTTTAACTAACTTACTGGAATTCTTTGAGGATATAACGAGCATGGTGGATAGAGGTGTACCGATGGATGTGGTGTATTTAGATTTCCAAAAGGCATTCGATTAGGTGCCACACAAAAGGTTACTGCAGAAGATAAAGGTATGCGGAGTCAGAGGAAATGTATTAGCATGGATAGAGAATTGGCTGGCTAACAGAAAGCAGAGAGTCGGGATAAATGGGTCCTTTTCGGGTTGGAAATCGGTGGTTAGTAGTGTGCCACAGGGATCGGTGCTGGGACCACAATTGTTTACAATATACATAGATGACCTAGAAGAGGGGACAGAGTGTAGTGCAACAAAATTAGCAGTTGACACAAAGATTAGTGGGAAAGCAGGTTGTGTAGAGGACACAGAGAGGCTGCAAAGAGATTTAGTTAGGTTAAGCGAATGGGCTAAGGTTTGGCAGATGGAATACAATGTCGGAAAATGTGAGGTCATCCACCTTGGGGGAAAAAAAAACAGTAAAAGGGAATATTATTTGAAAGGGGAGAAATTACAAAATGCTGCGATGCAGAGGGACCTGGTGGTCCTTGTGCATGAATCCCAAAAAGTTAGTTTGCAGGTGCAGCAGGTAAACAGGAAGGTGAATGGAATGTTGGCCTTCATTGCGAGAGGGATGGAGTATAAAAGCAGGGAGATCCTGCTGCAACTGTACAGGGTATTGGTGAGGCCGCACCTGGAGTACTGCGTGCAGTTTTGGTCACGTTACTTAAGGAAGGATATACTAGCTTTGGAGGGGGTACAGAGACGATTCACTAGGCTGGTTCCGGAGATGAAGGGGGTTACCTTATGATGATCGATTGAGTAGACTGGGTCTTTACTTGTTGGAGTTCAAAAGGATGAGGGTTGATCTTATAGAAACATTTAAAATAATGAAAGGGATATACAAGATAGACGCAGAGAGGTTGTTTCCACTGGTCGGGGAGACTAGAACTAGGGGGCACAGCCTCAAAATACGGGGCAGCCAATTTAAAACCGAGTTGAGAAGGAATTTCTTCTCCCAGAGGGTTTTGAATCTGTGGAATTCTCTGCCCAGGGAAGCAGTTGAGGCTAGCTCATTGAATGTATTCAAATCACAGATAGATTTTTTTTAACCAATAAGGGAATTAAGGGTTATGGGGAGCGGGCGGGTAAGTGGAGCTGAGTCCACGGCCAGATCAGCCATGATCTTGTTGAGTGGCGGAGCAGGCTCGAGGGGCTAGATGGCCTACACCTGTTCCTAATTCTTACGTTCTTCTGTTCCTTTTAGTTCTTAGCCCTGCCCACACGGACTCGATCTGCTTTGTAAAATCCCAAATTCGATTTAAAGTTTGTTGTTTCTTCCATGTGCACTTTAGGATCTCAAACTTTCTGGTAGATAGTTCCAAATTAAATTTCCTTTCCAATGAGTCCAAACACTGCAGGGGGCGGGCGGGGGGGGGGGGGGGGGGGGGAGGGGGGAGGTGGGCGGGGTTTCCCACGAATTTTGCAACCCTTCAATATCAACTGCTAAATACATCCGATATGTGCACAGCCATGAGAACAAGGCTCCCCCAATTATTGTGCAATTAATATGAACAATGGCTCCAGCAAAATCTTAATCTTTAAAATATGAGGCTTTGAAAAGGATATAGAGAAGTAGCCCAGGTGAATTCTCATGTAGTTTGCTGGGAATGGGTAACCGAGGAGACTAAAAGAAAGTCTTGGATTTATATAGTGTCTTTCACAACCACCGGACATCTCAAAGCGCTTTACAATCAATGATGTACTTTTGGAGTGTAATCACTGTTGTAATGTGGGAAATAATAAATACTAGTAAATAACAAGTCTGATTCCAATCATCAGAAAAAGATATCCATATTCTAAAATAGTAAGAATTCAGAGAAAACTATTGAATTATTTGGAACGAAAGAGATGCTATTGTAGCTTTTTTGATCATTTGTTTATGGCCGGCATTGAAATGTCACTAATTGGCAGCTGTGGCTCAATGGGTAGCACATTCACCTCTGAGTCAGAAGGTTGCATGAGAACATAAGAAATAGGAGCAGGAGTAGGCCATTTGGTCCCTCGAGCTTGCTCCGCCATTTAATAAGATCATGGCTGATCTGGTCATGGACTCGGGTCCACGTCCCTGCCTGTTCCCCATAACCCTTCACTCCCTTATCACTCAAAAATCTGTCTATCTCCACCTTAAATATATTCAATGACCCAGCCTCCATAGCTCTCTGAGGCAGAGAATTCCACAGATTTACAACTCTGAGAGAAGAAATTCCTTCTCCATCTCCGTTTTAAATGGGCTGCCCCTTATTCTGAGACTATGCCCCCTAGTTTTAGTTTCCCTTATGAGTGGAACTATCTGCTCAGCATCCATCTTATCGAGCCCCCTCATTATCTTATATGTTTTGATAAGATCACCTCTCATTCTTCAGAACTCCACTGAGTACTGGCCCAACTTACTCAACCTATCTTCATAAGTCAACCTCCTCATCTTGGGAATCAACCTAGTGAACCTTCTCTGAGCAGCCTCCAATGCAAGTATATCCTTCCTTAAATACGGAGACCAAAACTGTATGCAGTACTCTGGGTGTGGCCTCACCAATACCCTATACAATTGTAGCAGGACTTCTCTGCTTTTATACTCCATCATCCCCTTTGCAATAAAGGCCAACATTCCATTTGCCTTCCTGATTACTTGCTGTACCTGCATACTAACTTTTTGTGTTTCATGCACAAGGACCCCAGGTCCCTCTGTACCACAGCACTTTGCAATTTTTCTCCATTTAAATTATAATGTGTTTTCTATTTTTTTCTGCCAAAGTGGATAACCTCACATTTTCCCACATTATACTCCATCTGCCAAATTTTTGCCCATTCAGTTAGCCTGTCTATGTCCTTTTGCAGATTTTTTGTGTCCTCCTCACAATTTGCTTTTCCACCCATTTTTGTATCAGGTTATGGGTTCAAGTCCCACTCCAGAGACTGGAGCACAAAATTCCAGCCTGACACTTCAGTGAAGTGCAGAGGAAGCACTGTACTGTCAGAGGTACTGTCTTTCAGATGATCAATTAAACTGAGGTCCCGTCTGTGTTCTCAGGTGGTTATAAACAATCCCATGGCAATATTTCAAAGAAGAGCAGGGGAGTTATCCCTGGTGTCCTGGTCAATATTTATCCCTCAATCAACATAACAAATGAGCAAACAGATTATCTGGTTATTATCACATTGCTGTTTATGGGAGCCAAATTGCCTGTCGTGTTTCCTGCATTAAAACAGTGACTACACTGCAAATGTACTTCATTGTCTGTAAAGCACTTTGAGATGCCCGGTGGCTGTGAAAGGCGCTATATAAATGCAAGTCTCTCTCCTCCTTTTACTAGAAAGCCCAGGCTACTGTTGGTTTTCTTTTTTTTTGTTTAGCAAGTTTCTACCACGTGGGGTAGAAATTGACCTCCGCCCGAAACGAGGGACACACCCTCCGTGTCGGCGGAGATGCTATCGATATTCAGCACTTTGAAGTTTTTTTATAGCTCGGGGCAGAAGTCGTGGCGGTTGAGGAGCGGAAGTGCCCTTGGAGGGGGTCCGCCGCCCCAACCAGTCATCAGCGCCATGCTGATGATGTTAGCACGACACAGTCGTGCTGGTGCATCACAACTTCAATTAAAGAGAAGGACCACTGCGACCTCTGCATAGTATTAAGTTAGGCCCACTGGGCCACCTGGGAGGGTTTCCACCGGGACAGCGGCCTAGCACCCAAGAGGGGGTTCCAGGTTGCCTGTTGGTGGCCCGGCCAAACCCGGGGGGCGTAATTGTCAGGTCAACCTGGCAGTCGGCAGACAAAAATAAATAACATGGCTGCCACGACAGTGCGACCTCCCCTTTAAGGGCAGTCAATCCGCCATGCTACAGAGAGTGCACCGCCACAAAAAGCTGTTGGGGGCACTGATCGGCGGCAAAGAAATACCGGGAAAGGGACCACTTCCAAGGGGAAATTTAGCAAGGGGGTTCCCGCAGGTCGGTAAGGGGTTGTCGTGTGCACGCCGCGGTGGAGCGGTCCTGGGCAACGTTCCAAAACTCACGTGTTGGGTACTTGTTAAACTTGTTTGAAAGCCTAGCCTAGTGTCATCTGGTATCTCAAAAAAGTGACTCGCATGATACATAAGATATATGATAAAATCATGTTTTGGGGACGAAAATTTAGGGGTCGCATGATACGTGAGATCGTAGGATACGCGAGTATATACGGTAATAAGATTAAAGTGAAGTCCAACAATAAAAGGAAATTGTACCGAAAAATGCTTTGGATTTCTTTGATCATGTTGTGTAAGCTGAGCAAAGTGATGAATAGTTGTTACAAGTATTGATTGTAAACTATTTGAAAAGATCTTTCACAAAAGATCTGTAGATAAAATGATGGTTCATTGTAACACGGGAGAAAGGTGAAAGTTAGACGGAAGAATGGCTTGACAGTAGGATGCAGAGGTTAGTTATAAATGGTAATTATTCAAGTTGAGCAGCAGTGACTAATGGAATTCTTCAGGGATCAGTCCTGTGGTTCTGTTGTTCACATTTATTCGTGATCTTGCTGAGGGGATTGTAAGCAGAATGTTTAAATTTGTGGACTAATTTAAATGATGTGAGGAAACTAGATATGTAAATTGTTTGGACGCATTCAAATAACACTACAGAGACTTGGTATTTGAATGGCAAATAATACATAATATAATTGTAATAATATAGTGAGTATGTAACCTTATAGAATATGCAGCATAAAATAATGGGTATGATGGAACCAATCTGACTGCACAATGTGAGACTGTAATTATTAAGGCACACACAATGGGCCCAAGTTTCCACATGATTTGCACCTGATTTTTAGGAGCAACTGGTGGAGAACGGACTATCTTAGAAATCGCAATTCTCCACATTTTTTTTTCTGCAGTTCTAGTCAGGTAGATCAGTTCTACTTTGGAACAGATTTTTTTCTTCAAAAGGGGGCGTGTCAGGCCACTGACGCCTGATTTGAAAGTTTCCACAGTGAAAACGTACTCCAAACTAAAGTAGAATGGAGCTAGTGAAGATTTTTGTAGAACTGAAAAAACCTGTTCTACACATTAAAAAATCAGGCGCAGGTTACAAATTAGGCGTCCAGAACGAGGTGGGGGGGGGGGGAAGGGAAGTCATTAAATTCTATAATAAATCCTTATTTATACTTCTACAAATATTATACAAATAAATCCAACCTGAATAAACATTTATAAGCAAAGAAAAGATTAAATAAACCATTTTCCTACCTGTGTGAAAGTGCTTCAGGCAGGCCTTTCGGGACCGAAGGCTGAACGGGCCGGCCCGAGACTTCAGGCAGGGCCTGTCCCCAGCACCAGATTTACAGGTAGGTGGCGTTGGGTTGGGTCGGGTCGGGGAGATTCGGTTCGGGGAGGAGGGGAGCGGGGGAGCGAGAGGGAGGGAGGGGGGGAGCAAGCGAGAGGGAGGGGGGGGAGTGAGCGAGAGGGAGGGGGGGGGGAAGAGAGAGAGAGAGAGAGAGAGAGAGAGAGAGAGAAGGTCAGGTCGGATCCAGTCCGGGAGCGGGAGTCGGGTCGGGTCGGGGGGGCGGGAGCGCGGGTCGGGTTGGGTCCAGTCGGGGGTGTGGGGAGCGGGAACAGGAGCGCGGGTCGGGTCAGTCGGGTGGGGGGGGGGGAGCGCGGGTGTCGGGTCTGGTCCGGAGGCAGGGGGGAGTGCGGGGAGCGAGTGTCGGGTCTGGTCGGCGGGGGGGGGGGTGCAGGAGCTGGCCGTGGGAGGAGCCTTATTCACGCAGCCCCAGGGAAGCTATTCAGCCAGGGCTAGGGGCTGCGTGCTTCGGGCCCCTCCCACACAGTTCGCCGCTTGGAGCTACTGCACTTGCGTGTCCACTGTAGCGCGCATGTGCAGAGGTCCCGGCACTGTTTTCAGCGCAGGGACCTGGCTCCGCCCCCCCACAGCTCGTGCTGGCTGCGCCGAGGGCCAGAGGACCTGCAAGTAGGTGGAGAATACAGAGGATTTTTTTAGGCGCACTTTGTGGCGCGAAAAACGGGTGTCCAGGTCGGGACTGCGCCGTTCTAGGCGCGTGTGGAAACTTGGGCCCAATGTTAGAGTGCACAGCTAACAGAAGCATCAAAGCTAATGAAGTAATGGAAATAAATTACAATGCATTAGCACATTTACAGTGGACATCCTGTTTTGGTTGCTGTCGGCTCTATATCCTGTTGTGTGGGAAGGGTCTAACCATCCAAAATGAGCAAGTGAGGGGCCAAAAATTGTGAGTTTGTAAATTCGCCACCTCCCTTATCTATTGGCATAGCATGCCATTTCCATACCTTATCTACCAATGCTTCATTTAAATATTGCACTTTTGTATAGAGCTGCATGATACGATTGTGCACAAAAATCCCTTTTAATGCAGTATTTTTGTGCACTCAGCCCATGCACTTGTATTGTGTGTTTAAGGTTAGTCCATTGTGACCTTTGAAGAAGTATTTCTTTAAAATGCCAGAGCTCCATTTATGGTTGCTGAAATGTAAAGTAATGGATATTGCTTTCATTCCTTCTCTCTCAAGTTTATTGGAAGAGAATATAAATATCAGGGAGATCCACTTGCATCAGGTGTGGATTGCTTACAGGCACAACTACTTGGCAGAGTCAGAGCAGAATTCTCTTCACCGGCTCAGGTTCAACAGGGAGGCTGTTACTGAGTTGTGAAATCTGTTGCAAACAGACCTGTCGATGTCCTGACACCACAGGTATAGTATTGCCACTGGCAATCCAGGTCATCAAAGCAATTAATTTTTATAACTCCAGCTCCTTCTAGACTGTCACAGGGGGCATCTGCGGTGTAAGCCAATTTGTAGTACACAATGCATCAAGCAAGTGAAAAATATATTGTCCAGCAGAGTGAACACCTTCCTCACATTCCCTAAAGAAAAGCAACAGCAGCATGGCAGGGCAATGCAATTGCAAAATTCATAGGATTACATAGAATTACGTAGGATATACAGCACAGAAACAGGCCATTCGGCCCAACCAGTCCATGCTGGCGTTTATACTCTGCTCGAGCCTCCTCCCATCTTTCCTTATCTAAATCTATCAGCATAACCCTCTATTCCCTTCTCCCTCATATGCTTGTCTAGCCTCCCCTTAAATGCATCCATACTATTCGCCTCAACTAATCCTTGTTGTAGTGAGTTCCACATTCTCACTACTCTTTGGGTAAAGAGGTTTCTTCTGAATTCCCTATTCCCTTCTTCACCAAAGTACAGGGAGTAACTGATAGTGCCACTACTTCTCACCAGTGCACTGTGATTCACTTAGTACTTCACCCCTGAAGCTCACCATCTAAATTTCCTGAGGTTGATGTCACTGCATGCGACAAATGGTGTGAGTGATGCTCTGTGCTGTGAGTTGTTGGCTGCTTTAAGCATTGCGGTTTTGACTGAGTTGCATGGAATACCTGCAAAAACAGAGCAAGAGCATACGTTAAAATGCTAGATGCACAACACCCCTTCAAATAGTACTCAACAAGACAGGTAACTGAAGCCCTGTACGCACGCAAGATGGACTTTATCAGCTTCCCGATGACCAGGGAGGCTCAGACTGAGAGGGCGCTAGGATTCTACCAAATTGTTAACTTCCCCAAGGTGCAGGGAGCAATAGACTGTATGCACATCGCGATGCGGGCACCTTTTCAGGATGCAGAGGTTTTCAGGAACCGCAAGGGATTCCACTCCCTGAATGTGCAACTCGTTGTCGACCACCAGCAAATTATTATGGCAGTGAATGCTAAACTTCGGGCAGCATCCTGCGTGAGAGCACTGTATCTGACTTGTTCAACAATCAGCCACAAGGTCAATGCTGGATGCTTGGAGACAAACGATATGGCCTCGCCACCTGGGTGATGACCCCCCTACGTGACACCTATACCGAAGCCGAGAAGCGATACATCAAGAGCCACAGAGCCATTCGCAATATCATGGAGAAAACCATTGGAGTGCTTAAGCAGCACTTTTGATGCCTGGACCACTTAGGAGGTGAGTTCCAATACCACCCTGAGCAGGTAGCTCAATTCGTGGTGGTGTGCTCCATGCTGCACAACTTGGCAATCAGGATGGGACAAGAATTGCCAAAAGGGTCTGACAGTCCACCTCACCAGAGAGAGGAAGAGGAGGACGAGGAGGTGGACGCTGACATCAGCCCAGACAATCAGGCTGATGCTAAAGCCATGCCCCCACCCCCCCTGTAGACTGCATGAAAGGGCCCATGGTGGCATCATAGTTGCAAGATTCTTATGTCAGGAGCTCATAAATGAGCGCTTTGCCTGAAAGAACGTTGGTGGTATTTACAAGGCTGACGCACTGCTGGGTGTGCAGGTCATACATCAATGGTGGGCATCACCTTGGTGACATTTTAAATTGATTGAAATTAAGTGTAATTATACCCTTTGATAAGGAATCACCAGTGTGTAATGGTGCAGCTATCTGAGCCAATGCGCAACAAGGTTTTGTTAAATAAAAAACATTTAAATCAAACATTTGTCTGCCGTCCCCTTCCCCTCCTGACTCCAAGCCACCTGGCCGGGGAGTTCCTCAGGTGCTGCTTCATTTGGGGGGGGGGGGGCGGGGAAGGGGGAACATAATGGGCGAACCACTGGTTGGACGTTAATGGGAAAGGACGGTCCCGAGGTGGGAACGTGCTCCGAGCCAGAAGCAAGATCTTCCTCCTGGCTCTCGTGTTGTTGGCAATGGGGGTGCGGCACCTTGGGGTGCAGTGCCGCACTCCGGGACCACTGGGAGCCCTCTGCCACCAGTGTTCCTGGCTACCAGCTCCAGGGCCTCCTCCATCCCTTCCATGTTATATCTTATTTGTTGGACAAAAACTCGGTGCCGACAATATTCTTGGTGCTTAGTAGGCTTTTTGCTGCTGGTGAATCTCCTTCGTGCCTCCTACAACAGCCAAACACCACACTTTCAGTCCCTCTCTGACTCCTCCTGCGCATGTAATGATGACCCCTGACCAACTGAATCGTGGGAAACTAGCGTTGCCATGTTGTTGCTAAGGATGGCCACACTTTACGGCAGAAGGTCAGCGAGATTTAACGCTAACACCCATTTCAGATCGCTCGTGGTAACGCCGAATTTCAAAAATGGAGACTAGGGGCTTTGGACGACAAGCCGGCGATCTAAAAACCTATTTTTACTGCCCATGCCAGAAATACCAAGCATTTTTGGGCGATCTGCACAAAAGTGTAAAATCTAGCCCATAGTGACACCCAAGTTCCCAGCCTGCATCTCGGTACACATCAGAAAGCCGGGAGAAAAAAATGGCGCCAGCACCTCCCCTTTTAATTTTCGCCCTGAAAGCGGAGTGCGGCCCAGTTCGTGATCCACAAGGCTGGCGCTGACCTTGCTTGTGGCGGCCTCACGGGGTGCTGCCCATTTTCCGCCGTGGGGCGAGAACGGGCCACTGCGGGACAAAAACGGTTTGCTGCGCACGGAGATGATGTCATAATTGCAAGCGCAGCAGCCCGGGGCACTACCATTTTTGCGCCTCCGCATATCCCGCGCTGTTTTGCGGGAGCCAGGAGGGCGCCCCCTCTTCAGGCGCAAACCCCGGAGGCACTAACGGCAGATGCACAGGAGCCCAATTTTGCCCCATATGTCTCTGGCTGCTCAGCCAATTTCATAACCAAGTCAATAATTTGCCTTCGATTCCATGGGCTTCTACCTTAGTGAATAGTGTGTGACTGCCACATCCTCCCAAGTGTATTGTGCTACTCTGCTCTGGGGAGTGTGATCTGGATAAAAAGGCTGAACCTTTTTCTACCCAATTCCTTTAGAAATGTCTCCACTGCTTCTGTAAACGGTGGGGTTTGACTGGCTGAAAATGTGTTCTTCACTCACGAAAGCCCTATTAATAGCTGCAGCAGCACATGTAATTGTACTTCCCCACCTATTAGTGCCCAGCGCCAGCCTACTGTATAAGTCACAATATGTAGCAAAGGCCAAATTCAGAAGTTGTGGCAGCAACAGCTGTGTGGAAGTAATGTGGATTGCGCACTCTGTGCCTTTCCTGTCACCGGTGTAACCATTTGGGGAAAATCTACTCGCTTATCTCCAGAAAGAATTCTAAAAGTCACAAAGAAAGGGAATAAAGACGATTCACAGATATAAATATATAGAATCATTAAAGCACGGAAGGAGGCCATTTGGCCCATTGTGCCTGTGCTGGCTCTTTGAAAGAGCTATCCAATTCGTTCCATTCCCCTGCTCTTTCCCCTGTCAGCTGTGGCTCAGTGGGTAACATCCTCGCCTCAGTCAGAAGGTTGTGCGTTCAAGTCCCATTCCAGGAGCTGGAGCAAATAAATCTAGGATGACACTCCAGTGCAGTACTGGGGGAGTGCTGCATTTTTGGAGGTGCCGTCTTTCGGATGAGACATTAAACCGAGGCCCTGGCTGCTCTCTCAGGTGGACATAAAAGATCCCATGGCACTATTCCAAATGAGTAGGGGATTTATCCCTGGTGTCCTGGCCAATATTTATCCCTCAATCAACATAACAAAAACAGATTATCTGGTCATTATCACATTGCTGTTTGTGGGACCATGCTGTACGCAAGCTGGCTGCCGTGTTTTCCACATTACAATAGTGATTACACTTCAAAGGTAGTTCATTGGCTGTAAAGCATTTTGAGACATGCGTTGGTCATGAAAGGTGCTATATAAATGCAAGTCAATCTTTCCTCCTAGCCCGGTAGGTTTTATCTTTTAAGTATTTATCCAACTGCCTTTTGAAAGTTACTATTGAATCTGCTTCCACCACTCTTTCGGGTAGAGCATCCCAGATCATAACAGTTTGCTTCATAAAATGTTTTATCCTCATCGTCCTGCCCTGGTTATTTTGTCCATTATCTTAAATTTGTGCATTCCTGCCACTAGCCCTCCTGGGAGTGGAAATAGTTTCTCCCTATCTACTCTACTAAAACCTTCATAATTTTGAACATCTCGATTAAACCTCCCCTTAAACTTCTGTGCTCTAAGGAGAACAATCCCAGCTCTTCTAATCCCGCCACTTAACTGAAGTCCCTCATCCCTGGTAACCTTCTCGTAAATCTCTTCTGCATCATCTCCAAGTCCTTGACATCCTTCCGAAAATGTGTTGCCCAGAATTGGACACAATACTTCAGCTGAGGCCTAACCAGTAATATGTAAAGGTTATTGTAACTTCTTTCTTTTGTACTCTTTGGAGCCATTATTTTCCAGAGCCTGGCTGTAGTGTATGTAGATACCTTTGGCAAATGACTCCATGAGGCAGGGTATGATACTGAAACTGTGTAGACCTGTAGTCCTTTATTTGCAGCTCCTCGAGTGAGGACACCAAGCTGTGACCTCCTTTATATATTGGGTTACCTGCAGTATACAGGTAACCCTTGGGTCTCCAGCAGCAGCACCCTCTGGTGTACAGGCAAGGTGTGTACAGTGTAAGGGTACATTCAGTGTTGCATAACAATGTTACAGACATCACACAGTAAACGGGCATGCATATACAACATGTATTTTTCGAGTGGGGCGGGGGCAGAGTTCTGAGTCGGGAAAACTGAAAGTCTGGATTTCCCCGCATGCTATGGAGTTTTGACAGGATTCCTTCCCGGAAGTCAGCCTGATTGACAGGCTTGGCTCCGGAGCAGGCTGCAGGAGTCGCCAGGGAACCTCCAACTGCTGGTGGGGGAGGAGAGATCCAATCCCTGACCCCAGGGTGGGGTCCGTTCCGTTCCTGGGGAGGGTTACGATCCCCAACTCTGGATTTGGGAGTGGTGGGGGGGGGGGGGCGTCTGATGGTGGTGGGGTGGGTGTGTGGGGTTTTGGGTGTTTGGTTCAGGGTGGTTCCAAAGGCAGGGAATAAGGTAAGCTTGGATGGCCATTTTTAGGGGTTAAAATTACCCTCTGCCTCCGTTTAAGAAGCCATGGAAACCATATGCTTTAACAGCCTTATCAACTTGTCCTGTCACCTTCAAAGATTTATGTATGTGAACTCCCAGGTCTCTCTGTTCCTGGACATCCTTACAGTTGTATCATTCAGTTTATATTGCTTCTCCACATTCTTCTTTCCTTCCAAAATGCATCACCTTACACTTCTCTGCATTAAATTTTAGCTGCCATATATCTGTCCATTTCACCAATCTGTCCATGTCCTCCTGAAGCCTGCTACTATCGTCCTCACTGTTTACTACATTTCCAAGTTTTGTGTCATCAGCAAACTTTGAAATTAGCATATTAGTATATATAAATTATATATAAAAAATAGCAGTAGTCCTAATACCTATCACTGGGGGACATCACTGTATACTTCCTTCCAGTCTGATTGATAAACATTCCCCACTACTCTGCTTTCTGTGTCTTAGCCAATTTCATAACCATGCTTCCACTGTCCCTTTACTCTCCTGGGCTTTGATTTTGCTATTATGTGACACTTTAGACATGCAAAATGCCTTTGATATTTACACATCAACTGCACTACCCTCATCAACTCTTTATTATTTTATCAAAGAACTCAATCATGCTGAGCTATGTGAAGATCCTTTGGTATCTAATCACATTTTCACTTGAAATCATTGGGGTGTGGGCATTGTGATTCAACTTTTTTTTTAAATATGTAGGGAATAAATGAAGGGACATCCTGAGAATGTTTTTGAGATAACTAGGAGCAAGAAATTAGAATATGTCAGAATTTAGAGACAATTCACACAAATAATTTGCTGTGTTGCAGGTGCTAAATGAGTGCAATTTCTTGTAAGCTACAGTTGAATTCTTTACAATTAGTTGATGAATCTGACTCTCGATTAAGTGTAACAAATGCAGGATTTACTCAATCACAGTGGTGGAGATGGATGAGCGACTGGTTAGAGAGACTGGAATGGTATATGAATAAAAAGAAAAATACTACAGATGCTGAAAATGTGAAAGAAAAACAGCTAACAGTAACACAGCAGGTAAGGCAGTATCTGCCGAGAGTACACAAGTTAGTTGATCATCACAGAGCGTTTCATGTGAACAACTCTTTCATCTCCAGTACACCAGCAGTCCTGCAATTCATATCACCACTGTTCTTACGATCATCATCCGATTGCCTTCCTTCAATCCAGAGTTATGAGTCTTTCTCTCACTTCACTGCAAATATAAACACCAAATCCAGAACAAAAAACAGATCAATTAAACAACTGAATTCCATCTGTGTCTATTAGTTAACAGAAATAATTGTGAATCACCCTCGTTCAAGTCCTTAATGCCTGTCTTCTGTGCTTGTTTACTTTACCTCGTGTGCCTACAAAGTATTTTCCCAGTGGCTACAGCATTGGAGGTGGAAGGCTGCTAAGCTTCCATTGAGGACATTTCAGATCACCATGGTGGGTGATCTTGAGCAGTTGTGGGCCTTGTGGACTGCAGCATCTCAGCGTGGGTCGGGGGGTGTGGGGGTCTTTGTAATCCATTCTCCTTTCTATCATGTACAAAAACTAGAATAGAACAGTTGAATGTCATCAATCTAGATCGCAGTAACTTCCTCCCCATTTCTATTCTCTCTCCCTCCACTTTCTCTCTTCCCTCTATATATTTTCTCTCTCCCTGTCAATGCTCATTCCCTCTCTTTTTGCAAACTCTATTATCTCTGTTTCACGGCAAGGGATCAGGTTGGAGCATATGTTGGCAGTTGGGTAATCACATGTGAACAGCTGTACAACAGGATTCATATGTGGGCAGTTCAAGCAACTGTGCGGTGATTGACAGGGCCAAGGACAGGAGAGCTGTGGGCAATGATTTAACATTTCATTAGCACTGTATCAAAGACATTTTATTGAAGCTCTGTGGGGACTGAATTAATATTATACTGGCAGTATTCATTACAATTATACTGTCGAATAAAAAAAAAATGAAGAGAAGCAAGGGAGGAAAGAAGAGAAGCAAGGGAGGAAATAGCAGAGGCTATGACCACCATTTTCTAATCCTCTCTGGCTACAGGTGTGGTGCCAGAGGACAGCTAGCTAACATTGTACCGTTGTTTAGAAAGGGACAGACCGAGTAATTACAGGCTGGTCAGTCTAACCTCAGCGGTGGGCAAATTGTTGCAAAAGATTCTGAATGACTGGATGGATAAATCTTCATTTAGAAAAAGACAGATTAATCAAAACAGGCAACATGGATTTGTTAAGGCAAGGTCATGTCTTACTAACTTGATAGAATTTTTTTTTAGGAGGTACCAAGGAGGATGGATGAGGGTAGTGTGTTTGATGCAGTCTATATGGATTTTAGCAAAGCTTTTGATAAGGTCCCACATGGCAGACTGGTCACGAGAGTAAAAGCCCATGGGATTCATGGCAAAGTGGCAAGTTGGACCCAAAATTGGCTGAGGCAGGAAGCAAAGGGTAATGATCGACGGGTGTTTTTGTGACTGGAAGGCTGTTTCCAGTGGGGTTCCGCAAGCTCCGTACTAGGTCCCTTGCTTTTTATGGTATATATCAACAATTTGGACATGAATATAGGGGGTATGATTAAGAAGTTTGCAGATGATACAAAAGTTGTCCGTGTGGTTGATGAAGAAGAAGAAAGCTGTAGACTGCAGGAAGATAGCAAGGTATTGGTCAGGTGGGCAGAACAGTGACAAATGGAATTCAATCCAGAGAAATGTGAGGTAATGCTTTTTGGGGAGGGCTAACAAGGAAAAGGAATACACAATAAATATGGTCACTGAGAAGTTTAGAGTAACAGAGGGACCTTGGAGTGCATGTCCACAGATCCCTGAAGGTAGCAGGACAGGTAAATAAGGTGGTTAAGAAGGCTTACGGGATACTTGCCTTTATTAGCCGAGGAATAGAATATAAGAGCAGGGACGTTATGCTCGAACTATATAAAACACTAATTAGGCCACAGCTGGAGTACTATGTGCAGTTCTGGTCACCAATTACAGGAAATATGTGATTGCACTGGAGAGGGTACAGAGGAGATTTATGAGGATGTTGCCTGAAATGGAGAATTTTAGCTATGAGGAAAGATTGGATAGGGACCTTGGGGTTGTTTTCTTTGGAACAGAGGAGGCTGAGGGGAGACCTAATTGATAAAAATTATGAGGGGCCTTGATAGAGTTGATAGGAAAGACCTATTTCCCTCAGCAGAGGGGTCAATAACCAGGAGGCATAAATTTAAAGTAAGTGATAGGTTTAGAGGGGATTTGAGGATAAATGTTTTCACCCAGAGGGTGGTAGGAGTCTGGAACTCACTGCCTGAAAGGGTGGTAGAGGCAGAAACCCTCATAGCATTTAAACAGTATTTGGATATGCAATTGAAGTGCCGTAACCTACAAGGCTACGGACCAAAAGCTGGAAAGTGGGATTAGGCTGGATAGCTCTTTGGCCGGCACAGACACAATGGGCCGAATGGTCTCCTGTGCTGTAAATTTCTTTGATTCTATGAATATCACATTAGATGTATAATTTAAAATGATACATCTGAAATTAAAAATATGTATCCGAGATATACTTCATACAGAGTAATTGCAGCTCTCATTGCCCGAGTTATTCTTACACCTTTCTCTCAGAGCAGGCTCCATCACCACCTCCGCCCCTCTCTCGCTCCCTGCCTCCCTCCACCCTCTCTCTCAGAAGGCTGCAAAAAATGTTCATGCAGATAATCACAGCGATATTCTAGGCAAAAGTCCTGGAAACTCCTTTAGTATAGTCATTGATTTTCGAAAGCTCAGGCTCAAGCTCCATGCTTGGCAACATGGTTCAGCTCCACTTCCGGTTTCCTCACATTATACTGCACATGCACGATCGGATCGAGCACGCATGCGCAAAACTGGACGGAATCCACAGCACGCATGCACCAAAGGACACAAAAATGTTCGTGCAGATATTCACTTTGCTAAATATACGCTGGGCGGGAATGCAACGACTGGAGGCGTGCTTTTGATTTTCAGGATTTTGGTCGAGAGATTGCAGGTTTTAGAGTTCAGGCCTTTGTGCCAGGTGAGGATAGGATTAAATCAGTTTGTTGGCTTTAACTTTGCCTCATCTCATCAATCTACCTTCCAGAAAGTATGATTAATGTTCTTGTGGTAAATGTTGTCCTACACACAAGGGGTCTTGTTTTTAGGTCAGTCCCATAAAGTGGTACTTCAGTGTCGTAGAATGCATATCAGGTGCTTTGGAGGTAACTGCTCAATATTTTGTGTGTTATTCTTGGGTTGTGTGCTGTAAGCAGCACTTGTGTTTTGACAGATATATTGATTTTTGCCTCCATCTGAATTTCTTCAGAGTTTTGCAGTGCAGGAAAAGAGACGCTTATACCAAAATTTTAATTCATGTTGTCTCCTTATTTAGTGTTCTCGAATGAGATATCAAATCCAGAACCTTACGTTTTATGGAATTGGGCATTAATGTTGTTTTCAAGGTGGCTGGTTTGAAGTAGAAAACATATTTGTCCTTCCATAAAAATGGTATTTCACATTCAGTTTGATACCTGAAATATTTGTTTTCCTTCAAAAAATACTATTATTTTTCTACTCACTTTCTCTGCTGTTTTCTTTTTGCCGCATACTATTCCCCATCTGCAGGCCTGCTCAGATGAGCTGCTACTGTGGCCTCTTGACACTGTCATTCCTGAAGGTCAGCTCATTCTTTATTTTCTCTCTCTTTCTTTCTCTGTGGAAGCTTCTCGTTTCACTCAATGCCTTTCTGAAATGATCCAGTTGAGATTATGATCCCAATATTGTGGGGGCGAACCCATGCTTTCCAACTTCACAGGACACTACGTAAATGTGTGAAAGTTTTGTGTCACTTGTATCTTTAAGATCATTTTTGTTTAGTTTCTTTTTAAAAAGCTGCAGGATAGAGCTTTATCTTTAGTCTTTCCTCCCTATCTTTGTTCAAACATTTATTTATTTTATGCACATACTGCAGTTTAAATGTGGGGCATACTTACAAGCTGAGGGTTTCACTGCAGCAGAAGTAGTTTAAATTTGTAGGCCCCAAGTTTTCACACGATAAAAAATGGGCGCCCCTCCGAGCTGGGCGCCCGTTTTTCGCGCCGAAAACGGCGCCGGAAAAAAACCGCGCGATTCTGGAGCGCCCAGTAGCTCCATGTCTGCTTGGCGCAGCGCCCAGGGGGGCGGAGCCTACCACTCGCGCCGATTTTGTAAGTGGGAGGGGGCGGGTACCGTTTAAATTAGTTTTTTTCCTGCCGGCAACCCTGCGCGTGCGCGTTGGAGCGTTCGCGCACGCGCAGTGTGAAGGAAACATTGGCACTCGGCCATTTTTGTAGTTCTTTGTAGCTGTTTAATTTTTGAACATTTTTTAATAAAAGCACATTGCCATCAGCACATCAGCACTGAGAAGGCTGCAGGAAGCTTCAGAAAGTTGAGGCAGTCGTTTCCCGACGGCCTCCCCCCCTCCCCCCGCCTGCGGTCGTGGAATGGCTGCTGAACTTGTGAGGCTTCCTGCAGCCTTCTCACTATCTCCTCCCCCGCCCGCCGTCTGGAACGGCTGCCTCCTCTCCCCCCCCCCCCCCCCCCGCGGGAACGAACGGCTGCCTCCTCTCCCCCCCCCCCCCCCCCCCCGCGGGAACGAACGGCTGCCTCCTCTCCCCCCCCCCCCCCCTCCCCGCGGGAACGAACGGCTGCCTCCTCTCCCCCCCCCCCCCCCCCCCGCGGGAACGGCTGCCTCCTCTCCCCCCCCCCCCCCCCCCGCGGGAACGGCTGCCTCAACTTGTGAGGCTTCCTGCAGAATTCTCCGTGGCTGAAGCACTTTCACACAGGTAGGAAGGTGGCTTATTTAATCTTTTCTTTGCTTATAAATTTTTATTCAGGTTGGATTTATTTGTATAAGTATAAATAAGGATTTATTATTAAATTTAATGACTTCCCTCCCCCCCCCCCTCCCCCCCCCACCTCGTTCTGGACGCCTAATTTGTAACCTGTGCCTGATTTTTTTTAATGTGTAGAACAGGTTTTTTCAGTTCTACAAAAATCTTCACTTGCTCCATTCTAAGTTAGTTTGGAGTATATTTTCACTGTGGAAACTTTGAAATTAGGCGTCAGTGGCCGGACACGCCCCCTTTTGAAGAAAAAATTTGTTCCAAAGTGAAACTGTTCTAACTGACTAGAACTGCAGAAAAGAAAATGTGGAGAATTGCGATTTCTAAGATAGTCCGTTCTCCACCAGTTGCTCCTAAAAAATCAGGCGCAAATCATGTGGAAACTTGGGCCCGTAGTGTGTGGCAGGGATAATTATGGTTATGCCCAGGGCATTTGTGGATCTGTTTGCTGATTTGTGTGATTTAGTATGACAGGAAATAAAATAGTTTTTATACTAGTAGTAAGCGTGTATCACAGTGAAGTTGTTCAGGTATCTTTTGGTCTCAATGTAACAACAGATTTCACATCAGAAAACAGACTTGAAGCATTTTTGTACGTTCTTTGAATTTTCTTTTGACATTCTCATCTGAATGTACAGACTGATGCAAATTACATAGGGCTAGAAATACAGTTTTTGGCAAACTGTGTGTTTTTGCCAAAAATACCGCTTTCACTTCGCTACTGCTATGAGGCCTAAAATTCAAGTTTCAATTTGCGCAGCAGTAAAAATTGGCATTGCACGAGGATTCGTGAGGCAAACCGAGAATTTTCTGCAACTTTACTCTGAGGCCAATGCTGTGAGAGAGGCCTTGCGAGGGGGAAAACACCACCAAAAAAATCGCAAAAAATTTTTAAAAATCACGAAACATTCACAGGACACTTAATTATCAAATCGCTGAAAAAGAATTAAAAAATAAAAACTTTAACACCTTCTTTGCAGGTCTTCATACTTGCTCCCAGAGCTGTCAGTACTTTTCACCCTAAATATGGGTGCGCACTGAGCCAAATTTTTGGCGAAAGCGATATTTCGAGTCTTGCATGGCGGATTTCTGCTCCCCAGCGGTACTCAAAAACTGCTGCCGCAAGACGTCTCTGAATTTCCAGCCAACCGGTTTTTCGCCAAAAATGGTGAAATATCGCCCAAAAAAATGGTCGCAATGTTGGCGAATTTTTAGCCCATGCATGACTCCATGTATGCAGCAGCCTCCAGTACCTCACCCAAGTGTTCATTTTTCATGTTTGAGCCTAGACACTGCAGGATCGAAATTTGGTCATGCCTCAGTTGGGGTGGTGTCTTGGGCGAAGCGGTAAATTTTGCTGGGCCCAGAATTTGGAGTGGATGCTAAGAGGGAGATGGTGTGCGCCTCTTTTAGAGCGCTAGGCCGGCTGAGCAAGGGAAAATCATGAGCTTAAACAGCCGGCCTCGGGGCACCATAACAGGGGCCTGAGGAGAAAAAAATAAAACCTGAAATAAAACAACCCAAAAAATTCCCAATACATAGCTCACGCATCACAACCTAAATCGCAAATAAAAAATTATAAAAAAACAATCACACTTGGGCTGAGGTTGTCATTACTCACCTCGCTGCGGCTACTACAGCTTGGAACGCTTGCTTTCAAAGGCGTTCCCACCAGGACAATGGAGCACTAAAGGTCGGACGGCAACCAAAAATCAAGCCGGTGTCACAACCAGGGACGTTGCACACTGGCTCGCCTCTCCTGGGCAGTACTACTCCACACCCCGTCGATACCGGCACCGAATGACTCGGTGCGGCACTAGAAGCTGGTCACCTATGGTGCAAGTGCTCTCCGCCACCATTGCCACCCCTCTGGGGCGCTAAGACGGGCGGCAGAAGACCAAATTTACACCGAGTGTTTGTAGTGGGCACGGGTGGGGGGAGAGAGAACTGCACTTTCATGTTCCATCACTAAATCTAGAAGAATTGTCAAGAAAGTTTATTGTATTGGTGTTAACCCTTAGAAGGCACTTTGCTTAAAATGTTCTTGAACACATATATATCCTGTCTGGTATGTCATTAGAAATTATAAGAACATAAGAAATAGCAGTAAGTCATTTGGCCCCTCGAGCCTGCTCCGCCATTCAATAAGATCAAGGCTGATCTGATCATGGACTCAGCTCCACTTCCCTGCCCGCTCCCCATAACCCTTTATTCCCTTATCGCTCAAAGATTTGTCTCTCTCTGCCTTAAATATATTCACTGACCCAGCCTCCACAGCTCTTTGGGGAAGAGAATTCCATAGATTTACAACCCTTTGAAAGAAGAAATTTCTCCTCCTCTCAGTTTTAAATGGACAGCCCCTTATTGTAAGACTATGTCCCCAGTTTTAGTTTCCCCTATGAGTGGAAATATTCTCTCTGCTACTCCATATTCACCTTGTCGAGCCTCCTCATTATCTTATGTGTTTCGATAAGATCACCTCTCATTCTTCTGAACTCCAATGTGTATAGGCCCAACCTACTCAACCTATTCTCATAAGTCAACCCCTCATCTCCGGAATCAACCTTCTCTGAACAGCCTCCAATGCAAGTATATCCTTCCTTAGATACGGAGACCAAAACTGTTATATATGTAAATACCTTGTGTAACCACCAGAGGGTTCATCCCCTGGAGTCCCAAGGGATCCCACAATCCCTTGGGAGCACCTGTACTTAAGGAGACCTCACAGGTTGGAGAGGCACTCTGGAGACCTGTAATAAAAGACTACGGTCGCACTTTACTTTGAGCTCATAGTATCTGGTCAGACTCTTTATTCATACATAACAAAAACTGTAAGCAGTACTCCAGGTGTGGCCTCATCAATACCCTGTACAGTTGTAGCAGGACTTCTCTGCTTTTATACACTATCCCCCTTGTAATAAAGGCCAACATTCCATTTGCCTTCCTGATTACTTGCTCTACCTGCATACTCACATTTTGTGTTCCATACTATGGGCCCAAGTTTCCACATGATTCGCGCCTGATTTTTAGGAGCAACTGGTGGAGAATGGACTATTTTAGAAATCGCAATTCTCCACATTTTTTTTTCTGCAGTTCTAGTCAGGTAGAACAGTTCTAGTTTAGAACAGAATTTTTTCTTCAAAAGGGGGCGTGTCCGGCCACTGACGCCTGATTTGAAAGTTTCCACAGTGAAAATGTACTCTAAACTAAAGTAGAATGGCGCCAGTGAAGATTTTTGTAGAACTGAAAAAACCTGTTCTACACATTAAAAAGTCAGGCGCAGGTTACAAATTAGGCGTCCAGAACGAGGTGGGGGGGAAGGGAACTCATTAAATTCGACAATAAATCCTTATTTATACTTCTACAAATATTATACAAATAAATCCAACCTGAATAAACATTTATAAGCCAAGAAAAGATTAAATAAACCATCTTCCTACCTGTGTGAAAGTGCTTCAGCCAGGGAGAATTCTGCAGCTGTTCGTGTCGCTGAGCGAGAGAGAGAGAGAGAGAGAGAGGGAGAGGAGAGGGAGGGAGGGAGGGAGAGGAGAGGAGAGGGGAGGGAGGGGAAGAGGGGGGGGGGGTCGGGGAACAGGAGCGGGTCTCGGGTCCGGGGGAGCGGGAGCGGGCCTCGGGTCGGGTCGGGGCGGGGATCAAAATCAAAAATTCGAAAAGCATAGTGAGACTTGATCTCGGGAGTTGCAGAATCACTAAACACACTGAGCATGTCCAGGTCGGGCTGGGGGGGGGGGAGCGGGTGTCGGGTCTCGGTCGGGGCGGGGGGGAAGCGGGTCTCGGATGTCGGGTCGGGTCGGGGCGGGGGAGAGCGGGTGTCGGGTCGGGTCTGGTCGGCGGGGGGTGGGGGGTGGTGGGCGGGATCGAGTATCGGGTCTGGTCGGGCGGGGAGCAGGAGCTGGCCGTGGGAGGAGCCTCATTCACGCAGCCCCAGTGAGGCCATTGGGCCAGGGCTAGGGGCTGCGTGCTTCGGGCCCCTCCCACACAGTTCGGCGCCTGGAGCTACTGCACTTGCGTGCCGACTGTAGCGCGCATGTGCAGAGATCCCGGCACTGTTTTCAGCGCCGGAACCTGGCTCCGCCCCCCCCACAGCTCGTGCTGGCTGCGTCGAGTGCCACAGGACCTGTAAGTCGGTGGAGAATACCGAGGATTTTTTTAGGCGCGTTTTAGGCGCGAAAAACGGACGCCCAGCTCGGAGGGCACCCGTTTTTTTTCTTGTGGAAACTTGGGCCCACAAGGACCCCCAAGTCCCTCTGTAGTGCAGCACTTGCAATTTTTTTCCATTTAAATTATAATGTGCTTTTTTATTATTTCTGCCAAAGTGGATAACCTGACATTTTCCCACATTATACTCCATCTGCCAAATTTTTGCCCACTCAGTTAGCCTGTCTATATCCCTTTGCAGATTTTTTGTGTCCTCCTCACAATTTGCTTTCCCACCCATCTTTGTATCATCAGCAAACTTGGCTACATTACACTCGGTCCCTTCATCCAAGCTTGAGGCTCATTATACATTGATGAACAGTGGAATTTTGAGTTTATTCCAAGCGTGAGGCTCTCCTCATTATCAAGGCCACAGGTTTACTGGTAGCTGAATAAATCAAATGTATTCTGTGATATATAGTATTTTTCCATGAAACCTGGTAGACTTGCTCTTGCAGTTCAGTGTTTACCGGTAATGTCATCATTGAATCATAGGGGCCGATTTTGATGAACTTACTGCCCACTGCCGCCGACATTTCTCTGCTTGAACAGCCACTTTTGACGTGGCCTGGAGCGGGCAGGAGGGAGGGGAGAGCCGCTGGGAAGCGCCTGCCGACGTCAGCGGACGGCCGGTGCGCGTAAGTGACCTCCCGCCCGCATATGCCAGATTGGTGCAGGCGGGAGTCGGCAGCAGGGCGGCGGTGGGCCGATGCATGGAGACTGGTCTGTCCTGAATGGTGAATGTCAAGCTCCTGTATTAAATAAATAAATAAAAACTGAAGTGGAATATGTTTAAATTATTTCTTTACAGGCACTTAACTGGATAGGATCCCCTGAAGGTCCTCGGATGTTTTTTTGTTGTTGATGTTTTTACCTCTAACTCACCGTGGACCCGACTCTATCCTCGGCCGCACTTGGGCGGCAAACGCCTCTCCCACCAAGAATGGGGAACAAAGAAATAGCAGACCAATTGAACAAAGACTTTGGTTCTGTCTTCACGAAGGAAGACACAAATAACCTTCCAGAAATACTAAGGGTTCGAGGGTCTAGCGAGAAGGAGGAACTGAAGGAAATCCTTATTAGTCAGGAAATTGTGTTAGGGAAATTGATGGGATTGAAGGCCGATAAATCCCCATGGCCTGATGGTCTGCATTCCAGAGTACTTAAGGAAGTGGCTTAGAAATAATGGATGTATTGGTGATCATTTTCCAACAATCTATCGACTGTGGATCAGTTCCTATGGACTGGAGGATAGCTAATGTAACACCACTTTTTTAAAAAAGGAGGGAGGGAGAGAGAAAACGGGGAATTATAGATCAGTAGTGGGGAAAATGTTGGTATCAATTATTAACGATGAAATAGCAGTGCATTTGGAAATCAGTGACAGGATCGGTCCAAGTCAGCATGAATTTATGAAAGGGAAATCATGCTTGACAAATCTTCTAGAAATTATTAAGGATGTAACTAGAAGAGTGGACAAGGGAGAACCAGTGGATGTGGTGTATTTGGACTTGCAAAAGGCTTTTGGCAAGGTCCCACACAAGAGATTGGTGTGCAAAATTAAAGCACATGGTATTGGGGGTAATGTATTGACGTGGATAGAAAACTGGTTGGCAGACAGGAAGCACAGA
The DNA here is from genome assembly GCF_044704955.1 of Pristiophorus japonicus. Classification (NCBI taxonomy): domain Eukaryota; kingdom Metazoa; phylum Chordata; class Chondrichthyes; family Pristiophoridae; genus Pristiophorus; species Pristiophorus japonicus. The sequence goes on from NC_091978.1 coordinate 331,695,159, forward strand.
GTCGGGATAAACGGGTCCTTTTCAGAATGGCAGGCAGTGACTAGTGGGGTGCCGCAGGGCTCAGTGCTGGGACCCCAGCTATTTACAATATACATCAATGATTTAGATGAAGGAATTGAGTATAATGTCTCCAAGTTTGCAGATGACACTAAGCTGGGTGGCGGTATGAGCTGTGAGGAGGATTCTAAGAGACTGAGGGTGACTTGGACAGGTTAGGTGAGTGAGCAAATGCATGGCAGATGCAGTATAATGTGGATAAATGTGAGGTTATCCATTTTGGTGACAAAAACATGAAGGCAGAATATTTGAATGGCAGCAGATTAGGAAAAGGGGAGGTGCAGCGAGACCTGGGTGTCATGGTACATCAGTCATTGAAAGTGGGCATGCAGGTACAGCAGGCGGTGAAGAAGGCAAATGGCATGTCATAGCGAGGGGATTTGAGTATAGGAGCAGGGAGGTCTTACTGCAGTTGTACAGGGCTTTGATGAGGCCACACCTGGAATATTGTGTTCAGTTTTGGTCTCCTAATCTAAGGAAAGATGTTCTTGCTATTGAGGGAGTGTAATGAAGGTTCACCAGACTGATGCCCGGGATAGCAGGACTGACACAGGAGAGACTGGATCGACTGGACCTGTATTCACTGGAGTTTATAAGAATGTGAGGGGATCTCATAGAAACATATAAAATTCTGATGGGACTGGACAGGTTAGATGCAGGAAGAATGTGCCCGATGTTGGGGAAGTCCAGAACCACGGGTCACAGTTTAAGGATAAGGGGTAAGCCATTTAGGACCGAGATGAGGAGAAACTTCTTCACTCAGAGAGTTGTTAACCTGTGGAATTCTCTACCGCAGAGAATTGTTGAGGCCAGTTTGTTAGATATATTCACAAGGGAGTGAGATGTGGCCCTTACGGCTAAAGGCATCAAGGGGTATGGCGAGAAAGCAGGAAAGGTGTACTGAGGTGAATTATCAGCCATGATCTTATTGAATTATGGTGCAGGCTCGAAGGACCGAATGACCTACTCCTGCACCTATTTTCTAGATTTTTATGTTTCCCGCCAGCTGCCGCCAAGATTGGTGGTGTATGTCGTTGATTTTCCACCCATCGACCTTCGAGGGACCTCGGCGATGAAAACCCCGCCCAAAGTACCATCCGGTACCTCGGCGGCACTTGGGCGGGTGGAGGTCTTGACTAAATTTAGCCCCATAGAAGTTTACAGCACGGAAGGAGGCCATTTTGGCCTATCGTATCCATGCCGGTCAACAAGAGGCTATCCAACCTAATCCCACTTTCCAGCTCTCGGTCTGTAACCCTGCAGGTTACGGCACTTCAGGTGCACGTCCAAGTACTTTTTAAATGTGGTGAGGATTTCAGCCTCTACCATCTCTTCAGGCAGTGAGTTCTAGACCCCCACAACCCTCTGCGTGAAGAAATTTCCCCTCAAATCCCTTCTAAACCTTCTACCAATTACTTTAAATTTATGCCCCCTGGTTGTTGACCCCTCTGCTAAGGGAAATAGGCTTTTTCTATCCACTAAAACTGGGCCCCTCATAATTTTATACACCTCATTGTGGTCTCCCCTCAGCCTCCTCTGTTCCAATGTAAACAATTCCAGCCTATCTAATCTGTCCACATAGCTAAGATTCTCCACTCCCGGCAGCAACCTTGTAAATCTCTTCTCTACCCTCTGCAAGCAATCACGTCCTTCCTGTAATGTGGTGACCAGAACTGCACGCAGTACTCCAGCTGTGGCCTAACCAATGTTTTATACAGTTCGAGCATAAACCCCCTGCTCTTGTATTCTATGCCTCGGCTAATAAAGGCAAGCATTCCATATGCCTTCTTAACAACCTTATCTACCTGGCCGCCTACTTTCAGGGATCTGTGGACATGCATGCCAAGGTCCTTTTGTTCGTCTACAATTCAGTATCTTACCATTTAATGTGTATTCCCTTTCCTTGTTAGCCCTCCCAAATGCAGTAATGTATTACTGTACAGTCTCAATTTGTGAAGTTATACTATATCTACTAGTTTGACTAGTACCATTTGTAGAACCGTGCAAACACACAGTGCAGAGTTATACTTCTTGCTCGCTTTGATCACTGAACAGGGAAATCAGAGCCCTTTCTATGCTGATGATGTGGGCTCCTACTGAGGTATGCTGTCACAGCTGGGTTTATTCTTTGGTACCTAACCCACGTAGTCCGTGTTAATGTGCAAGTTCAGACACTGAGTTTCAACAGCCTAGTTGATCAAGTAATGCATCACAGTTGAACCTGATCCTGCCTTCTGATCGTGAAGAGCAGGGGAGTTATCCCCAGTGTCCTGGCCAATATTTATCCCTCAATCAGATTAACAAAAATAGATTATCTGGTCATTGTAACGTTGCTGTTTGTGGGAGTTTGCTGTGCACAAGTTGGCTGCCGCGTTCTCACATTAGAAACATAGAAATTAGGCACAGGAGCAGGCCATTCGGCCCTTCAAGCCTTCACTGCCATTCAATAAGATCATGGCTAATCATTCAACCTCAGCACTCCTTTCCTGCTTTCTCTCCATACCCCTTGATCCCTTTGGCTGCAAGGGTCATATCTAACTCCCTTTTGAATATATCTAACAAACTGGCCTCAACAACTTTCTGCGGTAGAGAATTCTACAGGTTAACCACTCTCTGAGTGAAGAAGTTTCGCCTCATCTCGGTCCTAAATGGCTTACCCCTTATTCTTAGACTGTGACCCTTGGTTCTGGAACTCCCCAGCAATGGGAACATTTTTCCTGCCTCTAACCTGTCCAATCCCGTCAGAATTTTATATGTTTCTATGAGAGCCCCTCTCGTTCTTCTAAACTCCAGTGGATATAAGCCCAGTTGATCCAGTCTCTCCTCATATGTCAGTCCTGCCATCCCAGGAATCAGTCTGGTGAACCTTCGCAGTACTCCCTCAATAGCAAGAACATCCTTCCTCAGATTAGGGGACAAAAACTGAACACAATATTCCTGGTGTGGCCCCACCAAGGCTCTGTACAACTGCAGTAAGACTTCCCTGCTCATATACTCAAGTCCTCGAGCTATGAAGGCCAACATGCCATTTGCCGCCTTCACTGCCTGCTGTACCTGCATGCCAAACTTCAATGACTGATGTGCCATGACACCCAGGTCTCGTTGCACCTCCCCTTTTCTTAATCTGTTACCATTCAGATAATATTCTGTCTTCCTGTTTTTGCCACCAAAGTGGATAACCTCATATTTATCCACATTATACTGCATCTGCCATGCATTTGCCCACTCACCTAACCTGTCCAAGTCATCCTGCAGTCTCTTAGCATCCTCCTCACAGCTCATACCGCCACCCAGTTTAGTGTCATCTGCAAACTTGGAGATATTGCATTCAATTCCTTCATCTAAATCATTGATGTATATTGTAAATAGCTGGGGGTCCCAGCACTGAACCCTGTGGCACCCCACTGGTCACTGCCTGCCATTCTGAAAAGGACCCATTTATTCCAACTCTCTGCTTCCTGTCTGCCAACCAGTTCTCTATCCACATCAATACATTACTCCCAATAACATGTGCTTTAATTTTGCACACTAATCTCTTGTGTGGGACCTTGTCAAAAGCCCTTTGCAAGTCCAAATACACCACATCCACTGGTTCTACCTTGTCCACTCTACTAGTTACATCCTCAATAAATTCTAGAATATTTGTCAAGCATGATTTTCCTTTCATAAATCCATGCTGACTTGGACCGATCCTGTCACTGCTTTCCAAATGCGCTGCTATTTCATCTTTAATAATTGATTCCAACACCAATATCAGGCTAACTGGTCTATAATTCCCCGTTTTCTTTCTCCCTCCTTTTTTAAAAAGTGGTGTTACATTACATTATTAAATTAAAAACCAATGCGTATAAGGTGGCCAAGGTTAGTGGGAAACTAGAAGATTGGGAAAATGTTAAATGACAGCAAAGAATGACTAAGAAAGCAATAAAGAAAGGAAAGATAGATTATGAAAGTAAACTTGCGCAAAACATAAAAACAGATAGTAAAAGCTTTGACCGATATATAAAACGGAAAAAAGTGACTAAAGTAAATGTCGGTCCCTTAGAAGTTGAGAAGGGGGATTTAATAATGGGAAATGTGGAAATGGCTGAGACCTTAAACAAGTATTTTGCTTCGGTCTTCACAGTGGAAGACACAAAAACCATGCCAAAAATTGCTGGTCACAGGAATGTGGGAAGGGAGGACCTTGAGACAATCACTATCACTAGGGAGGTAGTGCTGGACAGGCTAATGGGACTCAAGGTAGACAAGTCCTCTGGTCCTGATGAAATGCATCCCAGGGTATTAAAAGAGATGGCGGAAGTTATAGCAGATGCATTCGTTATAATCGACCAAAATTCTCTGGACTCTGGAGAGGTACCATCAGATGGGAAAGCAGCTAATGTAACGCCTCTGTTTAAAAAAAGGGGGCAGGCAAAAGGCAGGTAACTATAGGCCGGTTAGTTTAACATCTGTAGTGGGGAAAATGCTTGAAGCTATCATTAAGGAAGAAATAGCTGGACATCGAGATAGGAATAGTGCAATCAAGCAGACGCAACATGGATTCATGAAGGGGAAATCATGTGTAACTAATTTACTGAAATTCTTTCAGGATATAACGAACATGGTGGATAGAGGTGTACCGATGGATGTGGTGTATTTAGATTTCCAAAAGGCATTCGATAAGGTGTCACACAAAAGGTTACTGCAGAAGATAAAGGTAGGCGGAGTCAGAGGAAATGTATTAGCATGGATAGAGAATTGGCTGGCGAACAGAAAGCAGAGAGTCGGGATAAATGGGTCCTTTTCAGGTTGGAAATCGGTGGTTAGTGGTGTGCCACAGGGATCGGTGCTGGGACCACAACTGTTTACAATATACATAGATGACTAGCTTTGGAAGGGGTACAGAGACGATTCACTAGGCTGATTCCGGAGATGAGGGGGTTACCTTATGATGATAGATTGAGTAGACTGGGTCTTTACTCATTGGAGTTCAGAAGGATGAGGGTTGATCTTATAGAAATATTTAAAATCATGAAAGGGATCGACAAGATAGAGGCAGAGAGGTTGTTTCCACTGGTTGGGGAGACTAGAACTAGGGGACACAGCCTCAAAATACGGGGGAGCCAATTTAAAACCGAGCCGAGAAGAAATTTCTTCTTCCAAGGGTTGTGAATCTGTGGAATTCTCTGCCCAAGGAAGCAGTTGAGGCTGGCTCATTGAATGCAGTCAAATCACAGATGGATAGATTTTTAACCAATAAGGGAATTAAGGGTTATGGGGAGCGGGCAGGTAAATGGAGCTGAGTCCACTTACTTGATCTTGTTGAATGGCGGAGCAGGCTCGAGGGGCTAGATGGCCTACTCCTGTTCCTAATTCTTATGTTCTTATTATGTTCTTACGACTAAGGGGATCAAGGGCCATGGAGAGAAAGCAAGAAATGGGTACTGAGGGAATGATCAGCTATGATCTTATTGAATGACGGTGCAGGTTCGAAGGGCCGAATGGCCTACTCCTGCATCTATTTTCTATGTTTCTATTAGCTACCCTCCAGTCCATAGGAACTTATCCAGAGTCAATAGAATGTTGGAAAATGACCACCAATGCATCTACTATTTCTAGGGCCACTTCCTTAAGTACTCTGGGATGCAGACTATCAGGTCCTGGGGATTTATCAGCCTTCAATCTCATCAATTTCCCTAACACAATTTCCTGACTAATAAGGATTTCCTTCAGTTCTTCCTTTTCACTACACCCTCGAACCCCTAGTATTTCTGGAAGGTTATTAGTGTCTTCCTTAGTGAAGACAGATCCAAAGTATTTGTTCAATTAGTCTGCCATTTCTTTGGTCTCCATTATAAATTCACCTGACTCTGTTTGCAAAAGACCTACGTTGGTCTTCACTAATCTTTTTCTCTTCACATATCTATAGAAGCTTTTGCAGTCAGTTTTTATGTTCCCTGCAAGCTTCCTCTCGTATTTTATTTTCCCCCTCCTAATTAGACCCTTTGCCCTCCTCTGCTGAATTCTAAATTTCTCCCAGTCCTCAGGTTTGCTGCTTTTTCCGCCAATTTATATGCCTCTTCCTTGGATTTAACACTATCCCTAATTTCCCTTGTTAGCCACGATTGAGCTACCTTCCCCGTTTTATTTTTACTCCAGACAGGGATGTACAATTGTTGAAGTTCATCCATGTAATGTAAAAATGTCTGCCAAATGCCTATCCACTGTCAACCCTTTAAGTATCATTTGCCAGTCTATCCTAGCCAATTCACGTCTCATACCATCGAAGCTACCTTTCCTTAAGTTCAGGACCCTAGTCTCTGAATTAACACTGTCAGTCTCCATCTTAATAAAGAATTCTACTTTTGTCTGGTCACTCTTCCCGAGGGGGCTTTGCACAACAAGATTGCTAATTAGTCCTCTCTCATTACACAACACCCAGTCTAGGATGGCCAGCTCTCTAGTTGGTTCCTCGACATATTGGTCTAGAAAGCCATCTCTAATACATTCCAGGAAATCCTCCTCCATCTGAACAGTGACTGCACTCCAAAAGTACTCCATTGGCTGTAACGCGCTTTGAGACGTCCGGTGGTCGTGAAAGGTGCTATATAAATGCAAGTATTTTTTTTCTTTATTTCACTTAATATCTGGACATCATAATCAGGAGCGGGAGCTCTGGCTGATTTTCCACTTTCTAACCCAGGAATACTGAGGCCAATCGTATTGGTCCAGCTACTACATTGGCCAAGAACATTGAACTTGGAACACTCCTGGCTTTTATAACTGTACTACTCACCAGATAAACCTGCTGGACTATCGGGGGCTATATTTTGTTTATTTTAACAAACTTGAGTTTATATTTGTCTGGGAAGGAGGGCTGACCGCATGTCATGGCAGCTCCTTGAATTCATTTGTCAAATGCCATCATTATTTTCAAGTACAAAGTTAAGTGGGTGAGCACAGATCAGAATGGTTCTGTTTTTGAGTAAATGGATATCCGCCTTTGTAGTGATAGGGCAGTCCAGTTGGCTTCAGCATTTGTGGAACAAAGTGGAAAAATAATAAACCATTCAGATTTTCTGTTCCTGATCCTCTGCTGCAAAGTGTGCATGTTGTGTAACAGTGGATACACTGTGATGCCCTTCTTGGTGAAGTAGCCTGTCACCATTCATTGTGTGGGATCAAACGTGAAGAACAACCATTTTTCGAAGTATTGGAAAGCTGTTGGTGCCTGTGCAATCAGACCCCAGCAATAGCCAGAATCCCCAGCAGGAAAATGGTTATATACCCCTGTTTTGTTGTGATATAGTGTGAATATTTATAGATGTTCCTTACTTTAGTGAGTGTCCTCTTTTGTTTGGGATGATAGATTGCAGAACAGCTATAAATGCCTTCCCCAGGAGGAGGGCACCACTGATAAAGAACAGATGACCCATCAAAATTGCAAGTTAGTGGTAATATGTTGAAGTAAGTATCTTGGTCATCTGAATCTGTGAAATAGCTAATGTCCTGCAATGCCCATATGTTTTGCAAAGGTTTCAGGTGAATTGCTATTCAACATGTTATCCTAGTTCATGGTAACCAGATATCAGAATATGGGCAACTAGTTGGAGAGATCCTGCCTGGTAATCTGTTGTATCTTGGACCTGTGCACAGCAGATTTTGCCAAGAGCAGACCCAGCATGAGGTCCGCTTATCTGCTCACCCTGCGCATCAGTTAAAAGTGAATCATATGGGGGACGTTGTGTATCAGTTTGAATATGTAAGCTAGTCAAATATCTGACTATATATCATTAAGCCAATCAGTTTGAGGTCGACTGCCCTAATCAGAAAGACTGCAAGATGGAATTCAGTTAACATAAGCTAATTGCTGCAGATGTATGATTTTTAAAATCTGAATTAAGTTATTCCATTTCCATTGATCTTGGATTACAATGAGCCCTGACACATGGATGGTCGCACAATGCCTACAATAAATGGTAGAGCACTGAGAAGTGTAGAGGAACAGAAGGACCTTTGGGTGCATGTCCACAGTTCCCTGAAGGTAGCAGTACAAGTAGATAAAGTGGTTAAGAAGGCTTACGGGATACTTGCCTTTATTAGCCAAAGCATAGAATATAAGAGCAGGGAGGTTATGCTTGAACTGTATCAAACACTAATTAGCCCACAGCTGGAGTACTGCGTGCAGTTCTGGTCACCACATTACAGGAAAGATGTGATTGCACTAGAGAGGGTACAGAGAAGATTTACGAGGATGTTGCCTGGACTGGAGAACTTTAGCAATGAGGAAAGATTGGATAGGCTGGGGTTGTTTTCATTGGAACGAAGGAGGCTGAGGGGAGACTTAATTGAGTTGTATAATATTATGAGAGGCCTAGATAGAGTGGATAGGAAGGACCTATTTCCCTTAGCAGAAGGGGTCAATAACCAGGGGGCATAGATTTAAAGTAATTGGTAGGAGGTTTAGAGGGGATTTGAAAATGATTTTCATCCAGAGGGTGATGGGGGTCTGGAACGTAATGTCTGAACGGGTGGTAGAGGTAGAAACCCTCATAGCATTAAAAAAAGTACTTGGATATGCACTTGAAGTACCGTAACCTACAAGGCTACGGACTGAGCTTGAAAGTGGAATTAGACTGGATAGCTCTTTATCGGCCAGCACGGACACGATGGGCTGAAAAGCCTCCTTCTGTGCTGTAAATTTCTATGATTCTATGATTCTATGATTCTATGATTATATGAATTGGCTTCAAAAGCAAGAACATTAATTTTACTGCTATTTATGTAAAAAAAAAAAAATAATTATCGATAATGTTTTCTTTCACATTTTGAAAACATATATTCTTACCTCAGTAGAGACCTCCTATTTTAGATCTTCCTCCCTCCAGGTTGTTCTGGTGTAATCACTAGGGCTGGAGATGCATGTTCATGGCCTGGCGCCATTCATTTTAATGAGGGTCACAACTTCCAACTAGCCTGGGAGCTGATCCAGAGCCAGCTGGTTGACCCTGAGAATAGATTCTACTGTCAATGTGTGCTATTTATCTCCTCAGTTGCGTGTTTTGCTCAGGTGGAGAGATGATCTTCTGACTACCTGAATTGTATCCAAGATAGCAACAAGTCTTCGTTGTGATGTTGCGGAAGGTGGCATATATTTCTGTTCCACACTTTTTCCACTAATTGTTTGTCTCACTACTTATATAATTAAGCAATTTATGCTCATTTATTTCGAAAGTAAGAGTGCTGTTATGATTGATGCAGTTTGGAACTAGTAACTGTTTAATATTCCTTTCACCAACTTATTGGGTACTTTATTAGATAGATAAATGAGTTGTCATGGGAATACTAAGAACCAGGACTATTCGCCAGAAGCAAAGACAAATGTGGTGGCTGGAGTGATGTCTGAGGGCCATTGCTTAGCAGAGGGATTGTTCTTGCTTCTCATTCGTATGAGACATCCTGAATTATCTCCTTTTCCCCCTGCTATGATCAGCAGTCACAGAGGGAGTTAAAGATGCCTAAATGTTGTCTTTATGGATCATATTCCATGAAAATAGAGCCTCCTAGGGTCTTGCTCTGCAATCGATGAAGCTTACAGCCCTGAAATTAGTATTGCCAATATTAACAGGCATACGTTTAATGAGTTCGTGTGACATTCTCTGTCTGCTGTTTAAATGGAGTATTAGCCCATTTAAATAAATGTATTCACACCTCCATTAAAATAGCAGACTGAGGAATGTCATTAGTGAATTAACACATTCAGCATTAATCACTAATATCACCAACAGTAATTTCTAGATTTATGCATGACGCTGCAACATCTAGAATTTGAAGATTTTGTTAAGAATGTAGGCTCAGATTTTGCTGCCAAAATAACGGTGAGTTTAATGGCCCTTGCCGTTATTAATGTGTAAAACTTCAGCAACTTGTGGTGAGGAAGAGACACCCCGTGAACTGCGAACTGGCATAAGTTCCTGGACGATTTGTGCTGCTTCGCTGTTAGCCTCGTGAAAACGACAGCTCATTAATTGCCAATTAAATTCGCTGCATAAAATTAGCATTGCTACTTCACAGTGTAAGTACCTTTTTACTAAGTGATTTATGTTTTTGCAATGTCACTCAATCTCTCCGACCCAGAGAAGGAACAACTTATATAAATACATAACATAATAGGAGCAGGAGAAGCCTGCTCTGCCATTCAATAAGATCATTGCTGATCTGATCAGATCCTGGCCTCAACTCCACTTCCCTGCCTGCTCCCCATAACCCTTGACTCCCTTATCGTTCAAAAATCTGTCTATCTCCACCTTAAATATATTTAATGACTCAACCTCCACAGCTCCCTGGGGTAGAGAATTCCAAAGATTCACGACCCTCAGAGAAGAAAATCCTCTCATTTTCACTTTAAATGGGCGACCTCTTACTCTGAAACTATGCCCCCTAGTTCTCGATTTCCCCCACGAGGGGAAACAACCTCTCTGCAACCCTGTCAAGCCCTCTCATAATCTTGTACGTTTCAATAAGATCACCTCTGTCTTCTAAACTCCAATGAGTATATGCCCAACCTGCTCAACTTTTTTTCATATGACAAACCCTTCATCTCAGGAATTAACCTCATGAACTTTCTCTGAATTGCCTCCAATGCAAGTATATCCTTCCTTACATTAGGAGACCAAAACTGTACGCAGTACTGCAGGTGTGATCTTACCAACGCTCTGTACAGTTGTAGCAGGACTTCCTTACTTTTATGCTCCATCATTCCCTTTGCAATAAAGGCCAACATTCCATTTGCCTTCCTAATTACTTGTTATACTTGCATGCTAACACTGTGTTTCATGTATAAGGAGCCCCAGATCCCTCTGTACCGCAGCATTTTGTAATCTCTCCCCATTTAAATAATTTGTTATTTTATTTTTCCTGCCAAAGTGGACAATCTCACATTTTCCAACATTATACTCCATGTAGGGGGAAATGGGAAGGCTTTTCCTCCCAAGAGGGGGCCCTCTGAGATAGAGGGTCGACACTCGCCCCAACCCACGCAGCTGTTCTCGAAGTTAGCAGACAGAGACGGATGGCAAGGTGTAACGACCTTTAATTATGAACGTCCGGGATCACCTCTTATCACAGCCGCCTGTGAGTGGAGATGCTCACTGAATAGCAAAATTGTACATCATTTATACATTTCATAGATCCCTTCGCCCCCCCGGCCCGACCTCCCTTGATCTCTCTTTAATTGGATTACCTTATTAGTAATATTTTGGATTGACAGACCAAGATCTTAACTGGGATGACCTCATTGGGTTAGAATTTGCTGATTGTACGTAGCGCCTAAAAGTCTGTTTCGAGTCTTTTCTTAGACTTTTATCTTGTCGGACTGGATGTACCTTAATGTTATCTAATGTTTTGGTGCATCAATGTTGAATCAGAGGCCTCTGGGTCTTTCGTGATGGAATATGTCAGAATGTGAGGTCAGCCACAGACCTTCTGTCCCTTTTGCTGAGCCAATGTAGAAGCCAGCACTTTAAACCTTATTTCGCTTATACCCCTAATGCCAATTTTCTCACACTCCATCTGCCAAATTTTTGTCCATTCACTTAGCCTGTCTATATCCCTTTGTAGATTCTTTGCATCCTCCTCACAACTTGCTTTCCCACCTATCTTTGTATCATCAGCAAATTTGGTTACATTACACTTGGTCCCTTCATCCAAGCCATTAATATAAATTGTAAATAGTTGAAGCCCCAGCACTGATTCCTGTGGCACCCCAGTAGTTACCGTTTGCCAACCTGAAAATGACCCATTTATCTCGACTCTCTGTTTTAAACAATATTGTCTCATTCCTAGAGATTTTTAAAATTACATTTTTTTTAAAGAAAATTCTTACTTTTCCTTTTTTCTATGAATCCAATCTTTCTTTCCCTCTCTATTTCTCTTTCTGTACTTGATTTGACTCTAATTTATTCTATTTCCTTCTCCGTCATTCCTCTGGTTCTTTCTCAATCCTTAAATCTCATTGGTTGATGAGGTAGACTGTTTATCCCATCATTCATCAAGGTCCCAGATTTCCCATCGCCCTTGCTATCAGCTTGCACTTCCAGCAACTTAACAGTGCACAGTTTTTTGGAGCTAAGGGGTGATGGAAACAGTCTAACTAACGGGGCATGCCGTGATATGCCAAGATTTGAACCATAATGTATATAAATTAGAAACAGCGATCAACAGCTCCTCTCAATGGCTCAAGTTATTGCACTCGACTGAATTGTAGAAACCAGAAAATTCCAAGTTCAGTCCCCAGCCTTCAGCGATGCCTCAGAAATCAACATTTGATAGTGTGGTGATAAAACTAGCTAGGGAGAGCAGATTGGTATACATAGTCATTTTTTTATTGGTTAGAACAGAACCCTGCAAAGGGAGAAGTAGTGATCAAAGAAAGTCTGGATAAAGGTTTGTTAGACTGAAGTCACCGCAAGTTCTGCTAAAACACATAGCATACCTGATGGACAGAAAGGCTGCAAAAAGTAGGAATAGGGACAGGATAATTCCTGGCATTACAGTGATGGGGCGGGGGGGAGATATGGTGCATATTCTGGAAGGACATGCAAATTACTCAGAAAATTCTGACAATTCAACCACCAAATATGCCATGAGTGGTCATTTTTGGTTTGTAGATAAAGGGATAGAAAATTGGAAAAGATAACATACTTTTATTTATATAGCGCCTTTATCGTAGTAAAACGTCCCAAGGCGCTTCACAGCAGTATTATGATAATACAGATAAATTTGACACCGAGTCACATAAGAAGAAATTACGTCAGCTGACCAAAAGCTTGGTTAAAGAGGTAAGTCTGAAAGGAGGAAAGAGAGGCAGAGAGGTTTAGGGAGGGAGTTCCAGAGCTTAGCAGCTGAAGGCACGGCCACTGATGGTTGAGCAGTTAAACTGAGGGATGCTCAAGAGGGCAGAATTTGAGGAGCACAGACATCTCGTGGGGTTGAAATAGATTACAGAGATAGTGACGGGTAAGACCATGGAGGTGGCTGACAACCATGAATTAATATGCTAATATATACTGAAAGACTAAACTTGGCAGCTTTAGGACTTTGAATGCTTACAATGCATCAAAAGTGCAGGTAACTGAGAAAGGCACTCTGATTCTGTGAGAAAGTATGTGAAGGTGTCTCCGTGGTTGGTGAAATGAAAGTATAAAAGAGAAATCTGCCGAAGTATTTTTACAAAATGGCTATAATGTAACCCTTTGGGAGTTGGAAGCCAAAAAGAGGCAAAGTGGAAACTAAATGTACAGAATGATGCAGTAAGAAGCTTTTGAAAGTAAAATATGCATGTGATATGAATTGCAAATTTATTTATGTCACAATGCAAGTTAAAAAACAATCATGTTACCAAGTTACAGATCAGATTATAGGTACTGCTTAATAATCATGCCAGATGCAGTTTGCACCGCAGGTAATGCTTAATATTCATAGCAGCAGTCACAGATCATTGCTTTTCAACTGAGCTTTCACCAACATCTGTTCAAATTTCTTTTTATGGCACCTTGAGGAGTAGTTACAAACAACAGACAAGAGGGACAATTGTTTCATTGGTGCAATGATAATAAAATGTTAGTGCGATGATGTGGCACTGATGTGTAACAATGGAATATTTTAATCTTCTAACCCCAACTATTACAGTATTACCCTCTTTTATGAAAGGAATTAAAACAAGCTAAATCCCAATAATGTGGTGGAGAAGATGCTACCAATGGAATTGTAAACATTATGCCAGTGTGTAGCCTTCAGTCTAGTGAAATGCCAGTGCTCTACTTCTCATGTCACATCACTGTGGAGCTAATTATCAGTTGATACATTAGCCACCTGGTCTTTATTCACTCAAGCTAATTTTCAATTAAACTACTTATAATGCTTGGGTGTTGAGAATTGCAATAAAATCTTGCCGACACAGTAATTTGTCCAACTGCAGTTTTTCAAATAACTTTTGAGCACAATGTAGAGGGGTGAACTACAGGCTAGTTGGCACAATGTTGGTGATGGGAAAAACTTCTGGAGATCATTATCTGGAACACAATTAATTGTCACTTGAACATGGGATAATAACTGACAGCCAACAAGGATTTGTTCAAAGCAAATCGTGTCTGACAAACTTAATTGAGATCTTTGATGAAATAACAGAGGGTTGATGAGGATAGTGCAGTTGATGATGTGTACATGGACTTTCAAAATGCATTTGACAAATTTTGTGGTAAACAGTTGTCTATCAGACCCCAGGGGTCAGTATGAGGACCACTGCTTCACATTTTGATGCACATTATTGATCTGGACTTGGGTATAGAGAGCACAATTTCAAAGTTTGCAAATGACACAAAACTTGGAAATGTAGTAAACCGCGAAGGGGATAGTAATAGACTTCAGAAGAACATAGACAGACTGGTGAAATTCAACACACAAAATTGTGAGGTGACACATTTTGGTCGGAAGAATGAGAAAAAACTATACACACAAATGGTACAATTTTAAAGAGGATGCAAGAACAGAGAGACCTAGGGATTCTTGTGCATAAATCTGTGAAGGTGGTAGGACAGGTTAACAAAGTAGTTAATAATAAAGCATATGGGATCTTGGGCTTTATAAATAAAGGCATAGAACACAAAAGCCAGGAAGTTATGCAAATCCTATATAAAACACTAGTTCAGCCCCAGCTGGAGCATTGTGTCCAATTTTGGGTACCACACTTTAGGAAGAACATGAAGGCTTTGAAGAGGGTTCAGAAGAGAGTGGTTCCAGGGATGAGAGAATACAGTTACATGGAAAGACTAGAGAAGCTGGCGTTTGAGATTTGATAGAGGTGTTTAAAATCATGAAGGATTTAGAATAAAATTAAGAGAAACTGTTTTGAGTGGCTGAAGGGTTAATAATGAGAGGGCACAGATTTAAGGTGATTAACAAAAGAACCAAAGGCGACATGAGGAAAAACCATTTTACGTAGCGGGTGGTTCGGATTTGGAATGCACTGCCTGATCGGGTGGTGGATACAGTTTCAATTGTAGCCATCAAAAGGGAATTGGGTAAATATTTGAAAGAGAAAAAATTGCATGGATATGGGGAAAGAGCGGGAGAGTGGGACAAACTGGATTGCTCTTGCAGAGAGCCGGCGCAGACTCGATGGGCCAAATGGCCGCCTCCTGTGCTGTACGATTCTATGGTTCTATAATTATCTTTCTTAATTATCACGGTTCTCTCGGTTGAAAATGTAAACATTCTAATTATTAACAGCTGTGTGTGTGTCTGTCTTCATTTATTTTTTTCAAATAAAAAGCAAACATTTTAATTTTGAAAGCACCAATTACCACCTGATAATGTTGATAGTAATTAGAATGTTTACATTTTCTTACAACTCTGAGACAGACACAGAGATACATATCATGGAACCAATCACTATATACCAAATGTTATATTTACAGAGATCCTTTAAAAGGTCATAAACCAATGCTGCTAGAATCGGATTAATCTCCCTTGCCCCAATCACTGCTGTCAGGCCATATACTCCTCACTGCTGACAGATGCCAGGGATCCACCAATGAGCAACATCTCAGATTCAATCTTCAGTCATGCCAAACCTCCGGTTCCCCCTCTACAGGGATACTAGATCAAATGTCCTCCCCATGCCCCACTGCTGTACGCAGACTCCAATACACCCACCCCAGTTCTGCCCAACCCAGGGACCATTCTCCAGTGCTACCAAATGCCCAGGTCTGTACTCAGAGATTTGAGTACAAAATCTGAGGGAATGTTGCACTGTCAGGGGTGTCATCTTTTGGACGAGACATTGAAACGAGGCCCTATCTGCCCTCTTGAGTGGATGCAGCACTATTTTGATGAAGAGCAGGGATGTTCTCCCTGGTGTCTTGGCCAATATTTATTTCTCAAACAACATCACTAAAACCAATTATCTGGTCATGATCACATTGCTCTTTGTGGGTCCTTGCAGTGTGCAAATTGGCTGGTGCATTTCCTACATTATAACAGTGGCTATACTTTAAAAAGTACTTCAGTGGCTGTAAAGCTCATTGGGACGGTTTGAGTTCATAAAAGCCACTATATAAATACAAGTCTTTTATTTTTTTTTATCCATTGCTATCAAACTGCAGACTGTTGCTAAGTGCAATTAAATCCCATTCCTCCTTCCTGTACTGCTTTTAAACCATCTTTCTGTGTATTCTATAAAAATGGTGTGGCATAATAAAAACGGAAAGTACTATATACAAAAAATAATAACACAACGAATAGGAGCAGGAGTAGGCCCCCTGGCCCCTTGATCCTGCTCCGCTATTTAATAAGATCATGGCTGATCTGATCATGATCTCTGCTCCATTTCACTGCCCGCTCCCCATAACCCTGTATTCCCTTATCGCTCAAAAATCTGTCTATCTCCACCTTAAATATATTCAATGCCCCAGCCTCCACAGCTCTCTGGGGCAGAGAATTCCATAGATTTACAACCCTCTGAGAGAAGAAAATCCTCCTCATCTCAGTTTTAAATGGTGGCCCCTTATTCTGAGATGATGTCCCCTAGTTTTAGTTTCCCCTACAAGTGAAAATATCCTCTCTGCATCCACCTTGTTGAGCCCCCTCATTGTATATGTTTCGATAAGATCACCTCTCATTCTTCTGAACTCTAATGAGTATAGGCCCAATCTACTCAACCTATCTTCATAAGTCAACCCCCTCAACTCTGGAATCAACCTAGTGAACCTTCTCTGAACAGCCTCTAATGCAAGTAAATCCTTCCTTAAATACGGAGACCAAAACTGTACGCAGTACTCCAGGTGTGCCCTCACCAATACCCTGTACAGTTGTAGCAGGACTTCTCTGCTTTTATACTCTATCCCCCTTGCAATAAAGGCCAACATTCCATTTACCTTCCTGATTACTTGCTGCACCGGCATACTAACTTTTTGTGTTTCATGCACAAGGACCCCCAGATCCCTCTGTACTGCAGCACTTTGCAATTTTTCTCCATTTAGATTATAATTTGCTTTTTTATTTTTTCTGCCAAAGTGAATAACCTCACATTTTCCCACATTATACTCCATTTGCCAAAATTCTGCCCACTCACTTTGCAGATTTTGTGTGTCCTCACAATTTGCTTTCCCACTCATCTTTGTATCATCAGCAAACTTGGCTACATTACACTCAGTCCCTTCATCCAAGTCATTAATATAGATTGTAAGTAATTGAGGCCCCAGCACTGATCCCTGCGGCACCCCACTAGTTACTGTTTGCCAACTGGAAAATGGCCCATTTATCCCGACTCTGTTTTCTGTTAGTCAGCCAATCCTCTGTCCATGCTAATATATTACCCCTAATAAAGGGCATTCATTTACAGTTTTTATAGAATAATTTAGAGTTGTGAAGTTCAATGCCTAAAGCACCAGTACAAACCTTGAAAACATTAAAAAAATGTAATTTGATTTATTTAGACACTGTTACTCACTGGTCCTGATGTTATCCATTTCATGCACAAACTGCACCATTGTTACAAAATCACAAATCCTCTGATAGATCAGTGCCATGGGAGACTTTGATTTGATTATTTGTTTTCAGGATATGGGTGATGCTGGCAAGAGCACATTTATTATCCATTCCTAGTTGCCTTTAAAATGTGGTGACGTGTCTTCTCTTTGAACTGCTGCAATCCTTGTACTAATGGTACACATTGCTGTTCTGCAGGGAATTCCAGGATTTTGACCCAATGACATTAAATGAGCAGTGATAAATGTCCATGTCAGGGTGTTGTGTAACTTGGAGGGGAATTTTGAGGTGATGGCATTCCCACAACATTGCTGCTCAAGGAAGTCACAGGAGAGGGAAGTGCTGTTGAAGCTTGAGTTGCTGTACTGCTTCCTGTAGACTGCAGTTACAGTGCCCCAGTCGTCATGTGCTGAAGTGGTGGATATCAAGCTTGGTGACAGGGGTGCCAATCAAGTGAACTGCTCTGCCCTGTATGGTGTTGAACTTCATTCAGATGTGCAGTAATTATTCTACCACACTCCTGCCTAGAGCTTTGTAGATGGTGGATAGGCTTTGAGAAGTCAGTTGGTGAACCACTCATTCTAGAGTATCTAACTTGCGCCCTACTCTTATAGCCACATTGTTGATATGGCTGGGCCCATTAAGCATCCCGTCAGTGATGACCCCCCCAAGACGTTAATAGAGGGGAGTTGGCGATGGTGGTGCTATTGAAGATGGCTGGGTTTCTCCTCTTCAAAATGGTCATGACTTGGCACTTAACTGGTGTGAATGTTACCTGTCACTTGTCAGCCCAATGTTAACTGCCACTTGTCAGTCCTGCTGTAGGCTGGCATTGGCTGCTTTATTATAAGAGAAGCTGTGAATAGAGCTGAACACTGGCATCAGTGAACAGTCCTTAACTTATGATGGAGGATAGGTCATTGAAGAGTAGCTTTTCCTGAAGAACATGTGCAGTGATGTCCTAGGTTTATAATGACTGGCCCCTGACACCTGCAACTATCTTCTTTTGTGTCATGTGTGACTCCCGCCACAAGGTTTTCCCTTTGTCACCAATGACTTCAGTTGTTGGAGCTCCTTGGTGCCATACAAATTCAAATGCTGCCTTGACTTCGAGAACAGCTACCTCATCATTCCTCTGGCATTTAGCTCTTGCATCCACATCTGGGTCAAGGCTGTGAAGATGAGCTGAGTAGTTCTGGCAGAATAAAGTGTCGGTGAGCTGGTAATTGATGAATAGATGGCACTATGATACTGACTCCAATCACCTTAATGATTGGGAGAAGGTTGATAGGGCGGTAAGTGATTAGGTTAGGTCTATCCTGTTGTTTTGTGGATCAGATGTACTTGGACAATCTTTCACATTACTGGGTAGATGCTAGTATCATAGCTATACTGGAATAGCTCGGCAGGGGGAGCAGCTAGGTCCTGTGCAGAGGTCCTTCGTGCCACAGCTGGGTGATGTTAGGGCCCATAGCCTTTGCTTGCCCAGTGCACTCGGCTACTTTGTAAAGTCATGCATAATGATGAGGATCTTGGGAGGAGGCCAAGTAGGATCAACCACTTGGCACTTTTGGCTGAAGATACTTGCAAAATCTTCAGCCTTGTCTCTTGCACTTGTGTACTGAGCTCCACCATGGTTGAGGAGGTTCATGGAGCTTCCTCCTCCTGTTAGCTGTCTGATTATCCACCATTCTTGACAGGATGTGGTATGGTTGATATGGTTGTTGGATCTCTCTGTCTATAGCTGCTTTTGGAGTTTAGTATTCACATAGCCCTGTGTAATGGCTTCACAAGGTTTATATCTAATTCTATGGTATGTGTGATGATACTCCTGGTACGCCCTTCTATATTCAGCATTGAACCAGCAATGGTCTTCTGGCTTGATGGTGATCAAGGAAAGGAGTGAGAGATGTGCTGGAACATGAGGTTACAAATGATCACCATCATAGGCAGTCGAGGAAGACTTGCTTCCACTCCTGAAGTGAGTTCTTTTGGTGGCTGCACAGTCCAATACGAGAGCCACAGACTCTGTCACAGGTGGGTTACAAATTATAGTGGTACAGGTACAGCGTCGGGAATCTGTATTGTTCCGGCATCCGGACACTGGGACGATCCGTGGCGGGGATCTCCAGAATCCAAACCTGCCGCTCTGCCACTGGACTCCACTGCCTCGGGCCACCGCCGACCTATCTCCCGCCTCAGGCCGCTGCCAACTCCCCAGGCCCCGCTGGACACCCCTGCTCCTTACCTCGCCTATCCGCCTGCTCAACTTCTCGCTCCTTCCCTCGCCCCGCCCACTCCTTGCGTCTTTCTCCTCCCACCCCACCACCCCCAGGCATTTCCAGACTCGGGATGTCTTTATGACGTCCCGAAGTCCAGAAATACACAGAATCCGGAGCGCCCTTGGTCTCGAGGCTTCCGGATACTCGATGCTGTACCTGTATACAATTCTGCTGCTGCTGATGGTCCACAGCATCTCATGGGTGCTCAGTTTCATGCTGGATCTGTCCTAAATGAGCAGTTTAGTGCTGTGCATTTATCAGTGCTGGGATTTTACCACGGTAGTAACAGATGTCAGCTCTCAAGGGACCTAATCTACTTTAGTTGACTGTGACTTTTCATAAATGCTGTTTTTCCAAAGTTTAAAAAAAAATTTAAATTACACAACAGCAGACCTCTTTGGTCTGATGAAAATTTCTGGGGACCAATGTCATTTAAGTGTCAGCTGTGGCTCAGTTGGTAGCACACTCGTCTCTGAGTCAGAAGGTTGTGGGTTCAAGTCCCACTTCCAGGGACTTGAGCACATAAATCTAGGCTGACACTCCAGTGCAGTGCTGATGGAGGGCTGCACTGTCGGAGGTGCCGCCTTTCTGATGAAATGTTAAACCATCTGCTCTCGTGGGTGGACGTAAAATATCCCATGGCACTATTTCGAAGACGAGCAGGGGAGTTATCCCTGGTGTCCTGGCCAATGTTTATCCCTTTAAGACGTCCAGTGGTTGTGAAAGGTGTTATATAAATGCAAGTCTTTCTTTTTTCTTTATCACAAGAAACCAGGAGGAATCAAGCACTGAAGTTTCTAATCTTAATTAGGCAATAAACAGGCATTACAGCCTGTAAAAAGTAGTAAATGCACCAAAAAGCTCCTGCACGTTGAAAAACATTGTGGCATTTAATAATGCATGAGTATTTTTTGAAAATATTGACATGCCTCACTGGAATTGCCAAATTTTGTTGAAATGATTCAATACACAATATTAACAACATACACTCAGTACTGCAGTACTCAATGCACAGTTTCTATCACTTACCAGTCGCAGGTTGATTACACAGGAAATAAGAGTTTTTGTCAGTTGTTTTCTGATTGCGTTCTGATTTTGAGGATTCAATCAAAGAAGGCTACACAAACGCAGAGAATTTCTTTGTGGCTGGCCCCGTTCCACCGCAGTAACTTCACCGGAGTACGGCAAACCACATTTCTGGTGAATTTACGGCAGCCATCCAGGACCAGCCACAAGAAAATTCCAGCAGGGAACGGCTGATGCTAGAGATGGACAGTGCCAGGGAGCGGAATTCAGAGTATGGACAATCGAGGCAGCCAAAGAACGCAGGTGAGAACTACGCAAAGTACCTTTCCCCCGGTATGCCAGCAGCAGCATCTGGGAGATCGATCAGCAATTCTGGGAGATTCACAGACAATTTGAGAGGGTTGACAATGTTAATGGGTGCTTATAATGGCAGCGCAACCCCAGCTGCAAATCTACCTGGTCACTGGAGATAGAATGAGTCATTGATGAAGGTACAGATGCCAACTATATACTTGTAAACTGAGGGCAATTTCTACAGTACTAGTTACCTGTTATTGAAATGTTTCCCAAAGCAGTTCTGCACTATTGCTTCTGGATTCTGGTGTGATAAAAACCATTCCATTCATGTAGGATGGTTCCAAAGCAGGAAAGTAGTGGCTGGAAAAAGTCCACAGAACCTTATTGACTTGGATGAGCTGGATGTCCATTCAACCAATCAATTAAAAGAAAAGGGGTCTCTCAGTGCCTCTGGTGGTAACGTTTATATTGCTCCGTGGATAGAGCTACCTCCAAAGCTGCTACTGAAATTCACCTCTTTATGGGCCCAAATTTCGGGCCGCGCCTAGAACGGCGCAGCCCCGACCTGGACGCCCGTTTTTCGCGCCACAAAGTGCGCCTAAAAAAAACTTACAGATTCTCCGGCTCCCTGCTGGTCCTCTTGAGTCGGGCGCGGCGCAGCACGAGCTGTGGGGGGCGGAGCTAGGTCCCTGCGCTGAAAACAATGCCCGGACCTCTGCACATGCGTGCTACAGTGGGCGTGCATGTGCAGTAGCTCCAGGCGCCCAAAACTGTGTGGGAGGGGCCCAAAGCACGCAGCCCCTAGCCCTGGCCGAATGGCCTCACTGGGGCTGCATGCATAAGGCTGCCTCCCACGCCCAGCTCCTGCTTCCTCCCGACCCGACCCCGACACCGACCCGACTCCCGCTTCCCCCCCCCCCCCAAACCCCGGACCCGACCCAAACCCCCGGACTGGACCCGACCCGCGCTTCTTCCCCCCCCCCCCCCCCACCCGACCTGACCTCCCTCCCCCCACTCCCCCGACCCGAACCGAACCGACCTCCCTCCGCCCCCCCCCCGACCCGACCCGCGCTCCCGACCCGGATCCGTGCTCCCCCGGACCCGACCCGACCCAACGCCACCTACCTGTAAATCTGGTGCTGGGGACGGGCCCTGCCCGAAGTCTTGGGCCCGGCCAGGCCCGGCCCGTTCAGCCTCTTCCTCCCCCCCGCCCTTCTCCTCCCCCCCCTTCTCCTTTTCCTTCCCCCCTTCTCCTTTTCCTTCCCCCCCTTCTCCTTTTCCTTCCCCCCTTCTCCTTTTCCTTCCCCCCTTCTCCTTTCTCCTCCCCCCTTCTCCTTTCTCCTCCCCCCATTTCCTTTCTCCTCCCCCCTTCTCCTTTCTCCTCCCCCCTTCTCCTTTCTCCTCCCCCCTTCTCCTTTCCTTACCCCTCTCCTTCCACTTCTCCTCCCCCCTTCTCTTCTCCCCCCCTTTCCCCTTCTCCTCCCCCCCTTTCCCCTTCTCCTCCCCCCTTTCCCCTTCTCCTCCTCCCCCCCTTTCCCCTTCTCCTCCTCCTCCCCCCCCTTTCCCCTTCTCCTCCTTCCCCCCCTTTCCCCTTCTCCTTCCCCCCTTCCCCTTCTCCTGCCCCC
The DNA here is from genome assembly GCF_044704955.1 of Pristiophorus japonicus. Taxonomy (NCBI): domain Eukaryota; kingdom Metazoa; phylum Chordata; class Chondrichthyes; family Pristiophoridae; genus Pristiophorus; species Pristiophorus japonicus. The sequence continues at coordinate 331,717,975 of NC_091978.1, forward strand.
CTTCCCCTTCTTCTCCCCCTTCCCCTTCTCTTCTCCCCCTTCCCCTTCTCTTCTCCCCCCTTTCCCCTTCTCCTCCCCACCTCTCCTCCCCCTTCTCCTCCCCACCTCTCCTCCCCATCCCTCCCCCTTCTCCCCCATCCCTCCCCCTCCTCCCCCTCCCCTCGCTGTCAGAAACACAGACACTGACAGACAGAGAGTGAGAGACACACACAGACAGAGAGATAGAGACACTGACAGAGACACACTGGCGGTGGGGGGGGCGGCATCCCAGCACGCTACTGGAGGGCTCCCAGTGCTGCAGTCGGTAAGTAGAAAATGTTTTATTTATTGATTTAAAAAAAAATTATTTCTTTTAAATTTTTTTTGATTGATTTATTGGTTGATTTATTGATGTTTTTATCATTTATTATTGATGATGGCTCTTTATTTGTAAAACTGAAGTGTTTAATGTTTGTAAACTTCCCTTTAAACCCCCCCCCCCCGATTCCCTACACTTGATTTGTAACCTACGCCTGATTTTCTAAAGTGTAGACAAGGTTTTTTCGAGCGTACAAAAATCTTCACTTACTCTATTCTAAGTTAGTTTGGAGTAAGTTTTCACTGCCGAAACTTTGAAAACAGGCGTAAGTGGCCGGACACGCCCCCTTTTGAAAATAAAATTCTGTTCCAAAGTGAAACTGTTCTAACTGACTAGAACTGGAGCAAACTAAATGCCGAGAATTTGAATTTCTAAGATACTCCGTTCTACACCAGTTGCTCCAAAAAATCAGGAGCAACTGAGGCTGAAACTTGGGCCCATTGTGTGTCTTGAACTCTTTAGAGGTTTCAATGCTGCCTATTTACTTTCTGGTGTTGAAGGTGGGGACTGCAATCTGGTAACATTGTCAGGTGAATGCAGCATAAGGTTCTTTTGCTTTTGGTGCCTGTTTAGTTTGGATCATGGAACAGCAATGTTCATGTACTTGCTCCACACTTTTACATTACTGAAGTTGGCTCCCTTTTTCCAATGGCAGAATCATAGCTCCATAAGTGCGAAATGTAAAAGCACTGATGGTGTTCCAAATAGATGTTAGCATTTAGCAAAATCAACATGCAAAAATGTTGCAAATTATTTCTCTTCAGCTTTACTACGCTGTTCATATTTCCCATTAGTTTATTTGCCCCATTTCCGGTATAATTTCCTCTTAGTCTTTTAGTCGCACTATTAATTTTCATTAACATTTTAATGGATCCTTCTCAGTAATTCATTAACAAATAACATGTTTAAATTTCATTTCCTAAGTGCATTTGCTCAGTGATCCATTTTGTATTTTACTGTCGCATCCTAATTTTTAAATAGCTTTTAGATTAATCTCATTCTTTGTTTAAGAACTTTTTAAAAAAAAGAGACATAAATGATATAAAATGTTTCAACATCCCTTTCTTTTAGTGTCAACATTCAATTATTCCCTACCCAACATGTCTTTGTTATTAAGCAAGAATTGCAAAAGGGGGCGCCCATTTAAAACAGAGATGAGGAGAAATTTCTTTGAGGGTTGTAAATCTGTGGAATTCACTGCCTCAGAGAGCTGTGGAAGCTGGGACATTGAATAAATTTAATACAGAAATAGACAGTTTCTTAAACAATAAGGGGATAAGGGGTTATGGGGAGCGGGCGGGGAAGTGGAGCTGAGTCCATGATCAGATCAGCCATGATCTTATTGAATGGCAGAGCAGGCTCGAGGGGCCATATGACCTACTCCTGTTCTATTAAGGATAGTGTTAAAACCAAGGAAGCGGCATATAAATTGGCTAGAAAAAGTATCAAATCTGAGGACTGGGAAAAATTTAGATTTCAACAGAGGAGAACTAAGGGTTTAATTAAGAGGGGGAAAATAGAGTACGAGAGGAAGCTTGCAGGGAACATAAAAACTGACTGCAAAAGCTTCTATAAATATGTGAAAAGATTAGTGAAGACAAATGTAGGTCCCTTGCAGTCGGATTCAGGTGAATTTATAATGGGGAACAAAGAAATGGCAGACCAATTGAACAAATACTTCGGTTCTGTCTTCACAAAGGAAGACACGAATAACCTTCCGAATGTACTAGGGGACAGTGGGTCTAGTGAGAAGGAGGAACTGAAGGATATCCTTATTAGGCGGGAAATTGTGTTAGGGAAATTGATGGGATTGAAGGCCAATAAATCCCCGGAGCCTGATAGTCTGCATCCCAGAGTACTTAAGGAAGTGGCCCTAGAAATAGTGGATGCATTGGTGATCATTTTCCAATAGTCTATCGACTCTGGATCAGTTCCTATGGACTGGAGGGTAGCTACTGTAACACCACTTTTTAAAAAATGAGGGAGCGAGAAAACGGGTAATTATAGACCGGTTAGCCTGACATCAGTAGTGGGGAAAATGCTGGAATCAGTCATTAAGGATGAAATACCAGTGCATTTGGAAAGCAGTGACAGGATCGGTCCAAGTCAGCATGGATTTATGAAAGGGAAATCATGCTTGACAAAACTTCTGAAATTTTTTGAAGATGTAACTAGCAGAGTGGACAAGGGAGAACCAGTGGATGTGGTGTATTTGGACTTTCAAAAGGTTTTTGACAAGATCCCGCACAAGAAATTGGTGTGCAAAGTCAAAGCGCATGGTATTATTTGGAGTAATATATTGACGTGGATAGAGAACTGGTTGGTAGACAGGAAGCAGAGAGTTGGGATAAACGGGTCCTTTTCAGAATGGCAGGCAGTGACTAGTGGAGTGCCGCAGGGCTCAGTGCTGGGACCCCAGCTTTTTACAATATACATTAATGATTTGGATGAAGGAATTGCGTGTAATATCTCCAAGTTTGCAGATGACTCTAAACTGGGTGGCGGTGTGAGCTGTGAGGGGGTCGCTAAGAGGCTGCAGGGTGACTTGGACAGGTTAGGTGAGTGGGCACATGCATGGCAGATGTGGTATAATGTGGATAAATGTGAGGTTATCCATTTTGGGGGCAAAAATACGAAGACAGAATATTATCTGAATGGCGGCAGATTAGGAAAAGGGAAGTTGCAACAAGACCTGGGTGTCATGGTTCATCAGTCATTGAAGGTTGGCATGCAGGTGCAGCAGGCGTTGAAGAAGGCAAATGGTATGTTGGCCTTCATAGCTAGGGGATTTGAGTATAGGAGCAGGGAGGTCTTACTGCAGTTGTACAGGGTCTTAGTGAGGCCGCACCTGGAATATTGTGTTCAGTTTTGGTTTCCTAATCTGAGGAAGGACGTTCTTGCTTTTGAGGGAGTGCAGCGAAAGTTCACCAGACTAATTCCAGTGATGGCTGGACTGTCATATGAGGAGAGACTGGATCAACTGGGCCTTTATTCACTGGAGTTTAGAAGAATGAGAGGGGGTCTCATAGAAACGTATAAGATTCTGACGGGACTGGACAGTTTAGATGCGGGAAGAATATTCCCGATGTTGGGGAAGTCCAGAACCAGGGGACATAGTCTTAGGATAAGGGGTAGGCCATTTAGGACTGAGATGAGGAGAAACTTCTTCGCTCAGAGAGTTGTTAACCTGTGGAATTCCCTGCCGCAGAGAGTTGTTGATGCCAGTTCATTGGATATATTCAAGAGGGAGTTAGATATGGTCCTTACGACTCAGGGGATCAAGGAGTATGGAGAGAAAGCAGGAAAGGGGTACTGAGGGAATGATCAGCCATGATCTTATTGAATGGCGGTGCAGGCTCGTAGGGCCGAATGGCCTACTCCTGCACCTATTTTCTATGTTTCTATGTTCTTGTATACGAGTTATTTATTAGGCTAGAAAGTATAGATTACCTTCGAGTCTCATCAGAAAGACCTTGTAACTTGGTAGGAATTGGTCCATTAAGAGTTCACATTTGAAAGAAGTCTTGGAAATATACAGAATGTTAATCAGCTTCTGAAAGTAAAAGATCGGTTAACATTTTAGGTGCAGCCCTTCGTTGAAACTAGGACAAGCAGCTGAGCAATGCCCTTAATGGGACAAATGAGGAAAACTGGACATGCCAAAGAAAGGAAGGGAAGGGAAAGTAAAGGTAGAAGTCAAGAGTCTAAAGCTACCAATTTTCCAAGATTTAATCATCTTCTGTCCAAGACTTGGAAGCATGGACTTTTTAAGCACAGAAGGATGCCATTTTGTTTGGTCTTAGCTGTGTTGAATTTAACTCTCCATTTTCCTACTTTATTCCCAAACAAATCTGCTTTCTCGCCATAACCTTCATATTCTTTTTCTTTAAGTAATTACATATTGCTGTAAGAAACTTAACTATTTTGTTACTTCACAAAACTGGAGTCATGATAGGATCATCATTCAAGAATTTATGAAAATAGTAATCTCAGTCAATGCATTTAAAAAAAAAGGCATACTGGGAATTTCCTCGAGGGAAAGGGGTCCCCTGATTGGCTGCTGTAACTTTGTCGGAAGACCTGTTTTATGCGGTGTATCTGGGATGTCTGCTGAACTTCCACTGAAGGTACAGCAGATGATCGAGAAAACGCCAAAGGAAATTCCATGTGATCCTTTTTCCTTCATTGAGTTTTACTTATGGACTCCTTTGATTCGGTGAGCAGCTCTGCTGCATAGACAAGGAAGGCCCAAGGGGAATCTTCAGCCTCCTAGGATCTTGGGATGTAGATAGTGGCCCGGAAATTACGGCCTCACCAGATGCATACGATGTGCGCACACACCCGTATGCGCACGCAAGTTCCGGGTTTAGGCACGCAAAGTGCATGCGCCGAAATCCAGCACTTGCGAACTGTCAAAATTTCTTTTGACATTTCCAACACGTCCCCAGGAGAAGGGCCTTTATGGATTGAAATTTGGGCTATTTGCCCAACTCTTGTCTCGCAAATGTCCTTAAAACTCCAAGGCCTGCTTTTACCAGTGTAAGAGTTTTAAAATATAGAAAAATTTAATTTTATCACTAATTTTTAAATTAAAAACACTGTCCATTAAGTAAGTTTATTTTTAACCCTATTAAAACACTTTTAAAACATTTTCAAAAAAATTCAATTTCAATTAATTTTAAATATGCAAGGTGATTTTTAGATGTATTGTATTGTATTTCTGTGTTTTTTTGGGGTATTCTCATTGATAGTAATGGGAGCTCATACAAATGGAATTCACCTTTCTTATCAATGAGAATATTACATTGTGATTGATGATACAGGCCTACGTAATCCCAAGTTGCGCTTACGTTCCTGGGATGTATGGGCCTCTGCCCGCTGGGCTGCACATCGAGGCCTCAGACCGGAAGTGTTCATTCCTCCACGAACACCAGATACTTTCGTTAAAAAAATTTCAGTCAGAGGCATCCGCCCACAGGAAGCCTCAGACCGCAATTTTTGGCCCATTATAACAATATATAATTATATAGCACGTTTAACGTGGAAAAATGTCTCGCGCTTCACAAATGGGAAGGAGGAGAATGGGACAGCCATCATGAAATGGAAACCAAGTTGGGGGAAATAACCAAAGGTATGGTTGAAGGGACAGGTTTTAAGGAGACTCTTAAAGATGGGGAGAAATATAACAAATTGTAAGTGTTTAGGAAGAGAATTCCAGGTCTGTAATAGGTCTGTGACTGATGGTGGAGTGGAGGAAAGGATAGGGTATGCACAATAGCTCAGATTCAAGAGAGTCGAGGATGCAAGCTCAGACATAGGGCTGCAGAAGAGTGAAGAGGTAAAGTTGAGTGATGCCATTGAGGGATTTGTAAACAAGGCTGAAGACTTTGAAAACCATGTAAATGAATGCGACTCTTCATCGCAAAGCCACCAAGAGTTTAGTATTCAGCTTAATTCCGAGCTACTAAGGGGAGACAGTCCAATTTCCATTCGAACTGATGCATGGCCAAAGTTGTTTTAATGTCCATCATAATGTAGTTATTTTCTTTGATTTTAATTCCTCCTAAAATTCCTCCTGTAACTGAACCAGTTTAGTGCACTTGATAGTTAGTCTTTAATCTTTCTCAGCTGCGCCATTCTAATGATCCTGTATCAGTGCAGGTTAAATGTACTGAGGTATTCAAGCAAATTTGACACCTCGAACTTAATTTGCTTGATATCAACAGCATGCCTTGATATATAACAGGCTACATTTTTTCTACAGTCCTCATTTCTCACCTTGTCACTTTTCTTCAAGTCAGACGCCTCCATTCGATTATCCCTCCAGCTTCTCTGGCTATGTAATTCCACATTCACTGGAAGAATGATGGCCTCTAATGCCTGCTTCACACTCTGGTTATTAAATGCACAGAGCATTTCTACACCCCCTCACATTGTCCACTATGGTGTGCCGATCCTTACCTGGAAATCAGAGTTTCTGGTGTCTGCACTGCCTCTCTTTTTGAGCTTAAAATTGTACACTCCACAGCTGCGTTGACTCAGTGCATTATTGATATTGGTTTAATTCTTGTGCAGTTAATTGAAAAAAAACTAGCCACCGCAGCAGCAGAATCAACAATGTGGCAGTCGGGAAGTGGGCGAGGCACGGAGGTCGGGAAGCGGGCGAGGCACGGAGGTCGGGAAGTGGGCAAGGCACGGAGGTCGGGAAGCGGGCGAGGCACGGAGGTCGGGAAGCAGGCGAGGCACGGAGGAGTGGAGAGGTTGGAGATCAGAGGTGGAACAGCGTAGACAAAACCAAGGGAAGGCGCAGCACGGGCCAATAGTGAGACTGTGAGGTCGTGAGGCTGACATTGCGTACTATGAATTCCACGTAGAGAGAGGTCCTGTGGGAAGGAGGAAGGAAGTAGGACAGTAGGAGTATGAGTTTGTGTGTATGTATTGGCAAATGCGGCAGAGCCTGGTCTCTAGTCGTCTTGGATCCCCTCGCCACTGCACCAAGACCTTGCTCCATCAAGCCCGTGTGCAATGGCCACCCCACATCAAAAGAATTCATGCACGGGCATCTTCCACCGTTTAAAAAGAGTTCATCAGTCATTTGAGTACTCATATTTTTAGTGTGGAAGCAAGTCATCCTCGACCTTGAGAGACTGCCTATGATGATGATGACTCTTGCAGCTACTTTCAGATTGTCCACATTCCCAAGACAGTGGAGATGGTCACGACATTGAGAAAAAGTCACAAACAGCAACTTTAGGACAGGGCACAAATTCAAACTAGTGGACTGATGCTAAAGTTCTACATCCAAAGAATGATCAAGTCATGGAATGGATTTATGGCTAGCGTAGTGTAGGCAGAAGCTCTGGAATCTTGTAAGAAAAATCTGTTTGTTTTGATGGGGGGACATTCTGGGTCTTTCTAGATGTGTGAACTAGGATAGGCCGAATGACCTCCCTCATCTGTATTTGTCTTGTGTGATGTCAAATGCACAGTTGTTAAATGCAAATCCAACGCTATAGAAACTGCACCACAATGATAATGGGCATGTTCTTTTGCATTTGTAGTGGCCTCTCCCAACCAACTCTGCTCTTGCTGCCTCACTAGTCTGCTCTCATGGTGACTGCCAGTATTTCTTTGTAGCCTCTCATTGACTGCCCACTGCTCTAGAGCACCTCTTAAGACCTTTAAACAACCCACAGAGGTGTTTGAGCTGCACCTATTTGCATTCCCATCTTTAATTCCCTGTTCACCTAAATCTTTCTATCTCTTGCAGCTTCTGGATGGTTCTATGATGTCCCCAATAACAGTGCTCTCCACTATTGGCTACCCTGGTGGCCTGTCAAAAGTAGTCAAATGGGGTTTGTAGTGCTCCAGGAAAATTACCGCATGGCAGACAAACAAAGGAAAAGAGGTTTAATACTTGTTTTTTAAAAAAAAAAGGGATGCATGGAAGACAAACAGAAAAAGTGGAGGTTTTCAAAATTTTTGATATAGAGACCGAGCTATCCAGATCTGTGAGCTAAAGTTAAGAAGCTACAGATTTGGGAGAAGTTGCCATTTTCTTTTAAGGGCTGATTCTAGAACAACTAGCTCATATTTGTTTTTTTACTGAAGGTGCTTCTCAAAATTAATGATGCTGTACTATATCTTACAGACATTCATGGTGCGGTAGCCTAGTGGATTTACTACTGGGCTAACAACTCATAGGTCAGGACTTCAAATCCCACCTTAAGAGAAGTTGTGTTAAACTAGATTGTCATGCTGATGAGGTTTGATGAAGTGGGGTGGGAGTAGGCTCATGTGGAGCATAAACGCCGGCATAGACTAGTTGGGCTGAATGGTCAGTTTCTGTACTATACACTCTGGTAAGTTGTGCAATTAAATTCAATAAACCTGGTAATTTGTGGGGTACACCGGAAAAATTACCATGAAAGCTATCAGATTGTGATATAAACTTTGTTCTTTATGGAAGGGAGCCTGCCAACGCTGATGGGTTGGTCTACATGCGACACCAGTCCCACACATTATGGTTAACTTTTAATGTGCTCTGGGTAACTAGAGATAGACAATAAATGCTGCCTTGTTGATGTTTCTCACATCCCAAGAGCATAAAAAAATACGCATTTTTAACTTTTTTTAAATTCATTGACGGGATCTTGGCGACAATGGCAAGGCCAGCATTTATTGTCCATCCCTAATTGCTCTTGAGAAGGTGGTGGTGAGCTGCCGCCTTGAACCGCTGAAGTCGTGTGATGAAAGTACCCCACAGTGCTGTTAGGGAGGGAGTTCCAGGATTTTAACCCAGCGACGATGAAGGAATGGCGCTATTTTGCCAGGATGGCGTGTGACTTGGAGGGGAATATGGAAGTGTTGGTGTTCCCTTGCGCCTGCTGCCCTTGTCCTTCTAGGTGCTAGAGGTCTCGGGTTTGGGAGGTGCTGTCGAAGAAGCCTTGGTGAGTTGCTGCAGTGGATATTGTAGATGGTACACACTGAAGCCATGGTGCGCTGGTGGTAGAGGGAGTAAATGTTCAAGCTGTGGATGTTAATCGAGCAGGCTGCTTTGTCCTGGATGGTGTTGATCTTGAGTGTTGTTGGAGCTTCACTCATCCAGGCAAGTGGAGAATATTCCATCACACTCCTGACTTGTGCCTTGTAGATGTGGAAAAGCTTTGGGGAGTCAATAGGTGAAGCACATGTGCCAGAATACCCAGCCTCTGTTCCGGTTCTTGTCACCACAGTATTTCTGTGGCTGATCCAGTTAAGTTTCTGGTCAGTGGTGATTTGCAGGATGTTGATGGAGGAATGTCATTGAATGTCAAAGGGAGGTGGTTAGACTGTCTCTTATTGGAAAGGGTCATTGCGTGGCATGTGTGTGGCGCAAATGTTACTTGCCACTTATTAGTCTAATCCTGGACATCATCCAGGTCTCACTGCATTCGGGCATGGACGGCTTCAGTATCTGAGGAGTTGTGAATGGAACTGAACACTGTGCAGTCATCAGCAAACATCCCCACGTCTGACCTTATGATGGAGGACAGGTCATTGATGAAGCAGCTGAAGATGGTTGGGCCTAGGACACTGCCCTGAGGAACTCCTGCAACCATGTCCTAGGGCTAGGATGATTGGCCTTCAATATGGCAGGAAACCACAAAAATAAAAGGACAAAACAAAAAAAAATGTACATGGTCACAATCATGGCAAAAAAGTGTATACTCTTGATTCTCCATGAAAAATGGCATGGGAGATATATATTATATATATCTTATATAATATTTATATATACATATGAAAAATGTAAATGCATGTAACATCAGAAATAAAACGAGTGATCTTTAAAAAGGACAATGAAATTGGGAAAGGAGGGTGTTTAGAATTGATAAGACACAATTACCACAACAAAAAGTTACTGGTATCTGTCATTGTGACCATGAAACTACGAAATTGTCGTAAAAATCCATCTGGTTCACTAATGTCCTTTTAGGGAAGGAAATCTGCCGTCCTTACCTGGTCTGGACTTTACGTGACTCCAGACCCACAGTAATGTGCTTGACTTTTAACTGCTCTTCTTCGCTTGGGAAATTAGGGATGGACAATAAATGCTGGTCATACTGGCGACGCCCACATCCCGTGCATGAATAAAAAAGAAGAAGGGATTTCATTTAGGGTAATCAAGCAGTAGAAACACTGGGTAGAACTAAGGAACAGCAAAGAATGTAAGACCCTGGTAAGAGATGTCTACAGACTTTCTGATCATTGGGATGTATGGATACAGAGATCAGGAAAGCAAGTAGTAGATACAATGTAGTAAAAATGAGTAGAAGTCAGGAAATTGTGGTGAAACTGGCAGCTGAAGAGTAGTTAGTGGGGTTGAATCTTGTCTCAGCATTTTGTTAAGTTTAAATGACAATATATCACACCCATTTTGGAAATGTTACACTCGCACTATTGTAGTTCATTGTGTTTATGACAGATTCTTGGAATAGTCTTTTCTCTGAATCTGGCCAATTCTTTATCTGACCTGCAAATGTGTGGCGCTCCCCTCCTCTTCTGATGCGGTTGACTTCCTGCTAGGGTTTCATTCGATGGTTGCCATCTGGTATCTCACACAAGTGGCCATTCTTCATGTGTAAGCACAGACAGTAGTGTTGATTTGGCTATTCTATCATGTTGGGTGTCAAAATCCAGCCTGATATTTCTTTACTAGCTGTCCACTCATCGGCATTTTCAGGGGGGTGGGGGAGTTCTTGGATAATGATCAGGAGTGGGCAGTCGTGCAGAATTTCCCCTCCCTCTTTACCCAGAATGTCCCAACTGCCACCTGGCCTGAGATCAACTAAATTACAGAAGTTTGAACTGAGATGACTCTTGTCTTTGTGGCTCAGTATCTTGCCACATGATGCAATTCGACAGTAAACCATTGGGAGAGCAAATTAGTATCTTTGAATCATGAGCTAATACAGACAATGTTAACTCAAAGTGTGACTCATTCCCATGTAATTTGCTTTTTCTGAATTGCCACCTTGGATGCTTTTATTTTTTAATGCATACAAGAACACTCATGCCTGAGGCATATTTTATTAACATGCCATGTTCTAGCTGCTACAACATTGAGCAAATAAACCTGGATTGAGAGGTCAAGAACCAGCATATCCTTTAATGTGTAAAATGTCACGTCTTATGAAACAAAACAGAAGTTTGGAGAATTAAAAAAATATATTGGATATTAAATAATCGCTAGCGTGCAGTTTAAAGTTCAGCAAAGCAAAGTGAATTTCAGGCTGCTGTTATAAGATTATGATCCAGCCTGTGGGTAAAAAAAAATCAGAACCAGTAATTGCTGATGGTATAGGAAAAGATTTGAAATGAAAGCTGTCCAACTTTGTTACTGATTACAACTGCTTGGAAGAGTGCAAATGTAGGCCGAAAGTGTGATTGTGAACGCCTGATGTGCTCCCGTCGATAAGCAGGTTCCCATATTTCTTGGGAAAGGGAAATTTCTACTATTTGGGATTTTTAATATGATTTTGGACATATTTTCCTCCAGTCACTCATGAGAGCAACAAGGTCAGTGTGAATACAAAATGGAGCAATTGTATTATACCCACAATTACTTTTTCCACATGTTACTGAGGAAAAATATACCCTAATAACTAAAATGGCAGTAGTAGTATCAAACATTTCTACTTGGTGTTGTACATTGCAAACCATGAATGGAGCATAGGTTTTTCAAAAATCAAAATGACAGTACCATTGGATTGTGAGGACACGATGATGAAGGAAATACATTGCAACAGTGAGAAGTGCATAACATGAGATGGATTGACAGTGGGATACAGCAGAGATAGCTCGAGATAATGCAGAGAAAGAAAGGGAAGGGGAGAAACAACACAGACATTGTCGTAAGGGGAGAAAGTAGCAGTGAAGCAGAGCAACTGAGAATACAGTAAGTAATGTGGATGTTATGTTAAATGATAACTTTTGAATCATTATTTTTCTGTATATACACACACTTAACCAGCATGTAACTAGCATGTAGTTTTGGTGTTCGGCTGTGATGAATCTGTGATCTGTCTGTCTGTAAATTCTTGAACACTGTAGGCTGGGCTACTGTACAGTGCATGAACACTAGCATGGCGGCCCCGAACTGCAAGGGAACATCTGCGGCAGGTCGGGACCTTTAAAACGAGCGGAGCTGTGGGCCCTGGAACAATGTGGCAGCATACCACTCCAGGGAACAGCGCGAGCTGGTGCAGGAGAGCGACGACCGTGAAGAGAGCAACTGGATTGGATGTCACCATAATCCAGGTTGGTGATTGGAGCGTGGGCAGATACAGCAGGAGTAGCAAGGTCGGGGCGTAGGAGTGGCGAGAGATTGCAGAGCGACGTGATCGAGGCCCAGGAGAGGCGAGGGCCCAGGAGCAGCACGGGCCAGCCCACACTGCAATATGTGTGCACACTAGGTCCGTGCAGCAGAGCAGGTCTCCAGTCGTCTTGGTTAACCCTTGCCACTGGATAAAGGCCTAGCTCTGTGAAGCCCGTGTGGTGGCTGGTGTGCAACGGTCACCACACGTTAAAAAAATCCACGCACAGGCATCTTCCACCCTTCAATATGCAGTTTTGGACCTGGAGTATTAGGTCCTTCATTGAAACACCTGTGAACTCATTGAACTCATCTCTTTTTGGCGTGGAAGCAAGTCATCCTCGATTTGAGGGATCGCCTAAGAAGGAGAAGGCGGCGGCTGGGCTACTGTGGGAATTACAGTGTGTGTTTCTAAAGTTTGTGTAGATCTTGAACTTAGTAATAGATCTATCTGAATTGTGAGACTATTTATTGAATTAGTATGCAACCAAATAGCCTGCAAATCACTCATTATATCTTGAAACGCAGAATTATTCCCCAGCAAGTCTCATACATGATAAGTGATGAGCTTCATTCCTTACAAGTGAGATAGGTTGGGTAAAGGTACACAATAGGCTTTTGAAGCTCATCTAAGTTTCACAGTCAGTGACAAACCTGATTAGTTACAAGCACAGACAATATTGAACTGCTTTCTCAAGCACTATGTAAGTAAAATGGTCATCGACAACAGTAAATAATCAGAGTGCAGAGAAAACAAACAGCTTGACGCAAAGCCTGGTTACAGTAAAACAAGCTGGTAGGATTTGCTGTTAGGCTGGAGCACAACATCTGTTGTCCAGTAAGTACTGATCCACCCTGCCTGCTTGACTTAAACCAACCCTCCCTGGAATCTGACATTCAGTGTCTGTCTTGTGTGAGATTTCAAAACCTAACCTGAGAATCTCAATAGTGCACATGCATAGAATATGGCAGGAATTGTCAGATTTTTCTCTTTCACTTGTTAGGGATCAAGCCAAGCCAAAAATTCACTATGCTAACACTCAATACAGTAATATAAGCTGTCCATTGTGTCGGCCTTGTCTCAGTGATAGCACACTCGTGTCTTGAACCCAACTCCAGAGACTTGTACACATAATACAGACTGGCACTTCGGTGAAGTACGAAGGGAGTGCTGCACTGTCAGAAGTGCCATCTCTTGACTGAGACATGAAACTAAGGCCACTTTTGCCCTTTCAGGTGAATGCAAAAGATCCCATGGCATGAAGGGCAGAAGCGTTCTCCCAGTGTCCTGGCCAACAATTATCCTTCAACCATCACTTAGAAAACAGTTTAATTGGTCATTTATCTCATTGCTGTTTGTGGAACCTTGCTGTGTGCAGATTGACTACTGCATTTCCCTACATTACAACAGTGACTACGCTGCAAACGTACCTCATTGGCTGTGAAGTTCTTTGGAATGTCCTGAGGTCATGAAATGTGCTCTATAAATGCAAGTTGTTGTTCTTCTGCTTCATTAAAATAACGGACTCTGGCTTTAGCAGAGGGCTTTCAGTATCACTGAATTATGGGGAAACCCCATCTCCACAACATTCTTTTTGCGTTCACTTTTAACAGTACAGTAATAATTTTTTAAAATGTGATACAAATGATTTTCAAATAATAGACATCAGTATGATTGTGTACCTTGGATTAACTTTGGACTCTCTTGTATCCTCTCCTCCCTATCCTCTGTTTACAATCAGGATGTGTTTCTCCTAATCTCTGTCCATTCACGTGCCTGTTTCAGCTGCTGCTGCTCCAGAGCAGAACCCATTACTTCAACCTTTTTTTTTCTCTCGGTCCCTCGTAGGCCCCTGTCTCCTGTCTGCTCACCTTCCTGTCATCCAGTCTTGCCACCTTTCATTTTTCCAATCACAGGTAGTTGTACCTGGTTATACTTTCGACCACCTACTCTGCACAAAGTGCTGCAGTCTTAGTTTGACCATTATCACCAAATCACACCTTTCCTCTTTTTCCCCTTACTCCTCTAGCATCTATTCCTCCTTCAAACACTTTACCTTGTCCCCCGCCACCCCCATTGTGTCTCCTTTATAATCCTTATTATCTACCGCTCCCCAAGCCACATTCTCAGTATCTCCCTTAAATATCCTCTTTCCGTTCCTCCCTCACCCTCTGGTTTCACTGCCCTTCCTAAACTTCTCCCTCCATATAAACTCTCCTACTCATATGCATGGCTACCTCCTTGAACTTGCCATCTCACGCGGCCTCGCTGCTTTCAAACTGTCAATCACAGGTAAGGCCATCTCCAACCGTTTCCTCGTAGCCCTCACCACCCACACCACCCTAGCCCCTTCTAACCTGACTGCCTTCTGTGTCTGCCGGTGGGGGTGGAGGGGGAACTCTACTTCAAGTCACTTACAATTGCATTTTTAAGCTGCCTACTTAGCCATTGGTCTTCTAGTCATCAAAATACTTCTGCAGCTGTCAATCTGCTCAACTACTCCATCATCTCTATCTTTGATGCCCTTATCCCCAGTAAAAACTTTTATTTGCTCTCGTCCTATTCATCGTCAACATCTTCACCGAGGTGTATGAAAGCATGTGCCTTACACTAAACATCCGTAAGATAAAGGTCCTCCACCAAGCTGACCCCGCCACACTGCACTGCCCCCGGGTCATCAAATCCACAGCACGGCCCTGGACAACGTGGACCACTTTCCATATCTCGAAAGCCTATGATCAGCAAGGGCAGATATCGACGAAAAGGTTTAACACCACCTCCAGTGCACCAGCGCAGCCTTCAGCCGCCTGAGGAAGAGAATGTTCGAAGATCAGGCTCTCAAATCTGGCACCAAGCTTATGGTCTACAGGGCTGCAGTGATACCCGCCCTTTTGTATGGCTGAGATGTGGACCATATGCAGTAGACCCCTCAAATCACTGGAGAAATACCACCAATGATGTCTCAGCAAGATCCTGCAAATCCCCTGGGAGGACAGATGCACCAACGTCGGTGTTCTCGATCAGGCCAACATCCCCAGCATCAAAGCACTGACCACACTCGACCAGCTCTGCTGGGCAGGCCACATTGTTCGCCTGCCTGACACAAGACTCCCAAAACAAGCACTCTACTCGGAACTCCCACCGGAAAGGGAGCTCCAGGTGGGCAGAGGAAACATTTCAAGGACACCCTCAAAGCCTCCTTGATTAAGTGCAACATCCCCACCGACATCAGGGAGTCCCTGGCCAAAGACCACCCTAATGAAGAAGAGCATCTGGGAGGGCGCTGGGCACCTCGAGTCTCGTTGCTGAGAGCATGCAGAAAACAAGCGCAGGCAGCGGAAGGAGCGTGTGGCAAATCAGACTCCCCACCCTTCCTTTCCTCCAACGACTGTTTGTCTCCCTTGTGACAGAGACTGTAGTTTCCATACTGGACTCTTCAGTCACCTGAGAACTCACTTTTAGAGTGGAAGCAAGTCTTCCTCGATTTCGAGGGACTGCCTATGATGATTCATCCCCCTCTGGTATAGCCCTCAGAGGGCACAGATTGTGCATCTGTCACACAATTGGATTAGCTACCCATCATCAGATCTGACTGGACCACATCAGCCTCCTATGCCCCATGTTCTTAAATTCCCTTCCGAGACCCCTCTGTCTCTATACCTGCCGATCCTGCTTTAACACTATCCTCTGTAATAGGAACATAATAATTAGGTGCAGGAGTAGGCCATATGGCCCCTTGAGCCTGCTCCGTCATTCAATAAGATCATGGCTGATCTTCAACCTCAACTCCACTTTCCTGCCCAATCTCCATATCCCTTGATTCCCCTAGAGTCCAAAAATCTATCTATCTCAGTCTTGAATGAATGCTCAATCGTTGAGTATACAGTCCTTTGGGGTGACAAAATCCAAAGATTCACAACCCTCTGAGTGGAAAAAAAAGCCTCCTTAAAATCCTCTATCTCTTAGTCTTAAATGGCTGACCCCTTATGCTGAGACTATGCCCCCTTGTTCTACACCTCCAGGCAGGGGAAAAAATCTCCACATCTACTCTGTCAATCCCCTTCAGAATCTTATATATTTCAATGAGATCACCTATCATTCTTCTAAACTCCAGAGAGCATAGGCTCAATCTCTCCTCATAGGACAACCCTCTCATCCCAGGCAGTGAACCTGCATTGCACCGCCTTTAAGGCAAGTATATCCTTCCTTATTCCAGTTGTGTTCTCACCAAAGCCCTATACAATTGTAGCAAAACTTCCTTACTCTTGTACTCCAATGCCCTTGCAATAAAGGCCAACATGTCCTTTGCCTTCGTAATTGCTTGCTGTACTTGCATGCTAACTCTGCTTCCTGGACTAGAAATGTAATTAAGCTTTTAACAATCATCACCTCCTAATATCTCCTCCTTCAGCTTGGTGTCCATTTTTTCCTTATGCCTTTGCAAAGCATCTTAAGGTGCACAACAAGGTTCCTCAAACAGCAGGGAGATGAATTACCAGTTAATCTGTTTTGGTGACGTTGCTTGAGGGATAAATGTTGGTAGGACCAGGTGAACTCTCTCCTTCGAAAAATTCCCGTGGGATCTTTTATGTCTGCCTGAAAAGACACAGGAGTCCTGGTTTAACATGTTATCTGAAGAATGACACCGCCAATTCTTACGAGTGCCCTGAAGTGTTCGCTTTCATTAAGTGCCCAAGTCCAGGAGTGGAACTTAAACCCACAACCTTCTGAGTCAGGTGAGCATAGAAACATAGAAAATAGGTGCAGGAGTAGGCCATTCGGCCCTTCGAGCCTGCACCACCATTCAATATGATCATGGCTGATCATTCAACCTCAGTACCCCACCCCAGCCTTCTCTCCATACCCCCTGATCCCTTTAACTGTAAGGGCCACATCTAACTCCCTTTTGAATATGTCCAACGAACTGGACTCAACAACTTTCTGTGACAGAGAATTCCACAGGTTCGCAATTCTCTGGGTGAAAAAGTTTCTCCTCATCTCGGTCCTATTTGGCTTACCCCTTCTCCTAGGGGAATCGAAGGTTATGGGGATTTGGCAAGAAAGTGGAGCTGAGGTCGATGATTAGCCGTGATCCCACTGAATGGCGGAGCAGACCCGAGCGTATTACCAATGAGCCAAGATGATACTTCCTGTACTTCAAATTTAATTTGTTGTGTGAAATACTTTGTTCCTTACCATGCCAAAGTGTCTCAATGTAAATTGGTTTAAATTAGAATTAAGAAATCTGAATTTGGGAAATCTGAACTAAAAACCAAGAAGGACAGGTAAACACTTGAGTTTGCTGAAGAGTCACATTGGGAATAATCTACCTTTCGCTTTCAGTTGTTGATTTGACCTGTTGTGCATTTGTAGCATGTTCCATTTCCTGTTCATTTCTGTACTTTTTTAGGGTGATCTATTCGGAGGCTCGAGTGGAGCATAAACACTGGCATGGACTGGTTGGGCTGAATGGCCTGTTTCTGTACTTCAGTTAACTACACATGTTGACATTGAATAGAAAAGCACAAGCAAAGCTTTTCACATGGAGCATAGGTGTGATTTGCTGGATTATTAATGATATGAATAATCATGATTAAAATAGCATCAGTTTTCAGAATATTTCATTCATCTTTTAATCAATTCACAATCACTTTGTAACATTTCTGAGATGCCTCTTCTCCCTGCAATCTTTCTGCCCTCTAACGTGAGCTAATGCATTTGTGGAGGTGCAACAAGGCAAGGGAATATACAATAAATGGGAGGATACTGAGAGGTGTGGAGGAACAGAAGGACCTTGAAGTTTATGTCCATAGATCCTTAAAGGTAGCAGGACAGGTCGATAAGATGCATATGGAATGTTTTCCTTTATTAGCCGAGGCTTAGAATATAAGAGCAGGAATTGTATACAACACTAGTTAGGCCACAGCTTGAGTACTGCGTACAGTTACATAAGAACATAAGAAATAGGAGCAGGAGTAGGCCGTACGGCCCCTCGAGCCTGCTCCGCCATTTAATACGATCATGGCTGATCTGATCATGGACTCAGGTCCACTTCCCTGCCTGCTTTCCATAACCTCTTAATCCCTTATCGGTTAAGAAACTGTCTATTTCTGTCTTAACTGTATTCAATGTCCCAGCTTCCACAGCTCTCTGAGGCAGCGAATTCCATAGATTTACAACCCTCAGAGAAGACATTTCTCCTCATCAGTTTTAAATGGGCGGCCCCTTATTCTAAGATTATGTCCCTGAGTTCCAGTCTCCCCTATCACTGGAAACATCCTCTCTGCATCCACCTTGTCAAGCCCCTCATAATCTTATGCTTTTCGATAAGATCATCTTTCATTCTTCTGAATTACAATGAGTAGAGGCCCAACCTACTCAATCTTTCCTCATAAGTCAACCCCCTCATCTCCGGAATCAACCGAGTGAACCTTCTCCGAACTGCCTTCAAAGCAAGTATATCCTTTCGTAAATATGGAAACCAAAACTGCATGCAGTATTCCAGGTGTGGCCTCACCAATACCCTGTACAACTGTAGCAAGACTTCCCTGCTTTTATACTCTATCCCCTTTGCAATAAAGGCCAAGATTCCATTCGCCTTCCTGATCACTTGCTGTACCTGCATACTATCCTTTTGTGCTTCATGCACAAGTACCCCCAGGTCCTGCAGTACTTTGCAATTTTTCTCCATTTAAATAATAACTTGCCCTTTGATTTTTTTTTCCTGCCAAAGTGCATGACCTCACACTTTCCAACATTATACTCCATCTGCCAAATTATTGCCCATTCACTTAGCCTGTCTATGTCCTTTTGCAGATTTTTTGTGTCCTCTTCACACATTGCTTTTCCTCCCATCTTTGTATCATCAGCAAATTTGGCTACGTTACACTCAGTCCTTTCTTCCAAGTCGTTAATATAGATTGTAAATAGTTGGGGTCCCAGCATTGATCCCTGCGGCACTCCACTAGTTACTGATTGCCAACCAGAGAATGAACCATTTATCCCGACTCTCTGTTCTCTGTTAGTTAGCCAATCCTGTTAATATATTACCCCAACCCATGAACTTTTATCTTGTGCAGTAACTTTTTATGTGGCCCCTTGTCAAATGCCTTCTCGAAGTCCAAATACACCACACTCACTGGTTCCCCTTTATCCACCCGTTTGTTACATCCTCAAAGAATTCCAGAACATTTTTCAATCATGACTTCCCCTTCATAAATCCATGCTGACTCTGCCTGACCGAATTATGATTTTCCAAATGTCCTGCTACTGCTTCTTTAATAATGGACTCCAACATTTTCCCAACCACAGATGTTAGGCTAACTGGTCTATAGTTTCCTCTTTTTGTCTGCTTCCTTTTTAAAATAGGGGCGTTACATTTGCAGTTTTCCAATCTGCTGGGACCTCCCCAGAATCCAGGGAATTTTGGTAAATTACAACCAATGCACCCACTGACCCTGCTGGTACTTCTCAAGTCCCTAGGATGCAATCCATCAGGTCCAGGGGATTTATCCATATTTAGTCCCATTATCTTACTGAGTACCACCTCCTTAGTGATTGTGATTGTGATTGTGTAAAATTCCTCTCTCCCCTGCCCGCCCCGAAAGCCCCTTGACTATCCACTGTTGGGATATTGTTAGTGTACAGTTCTGGTCACCACATTACAGGAAGGATGTGAGTGCACAAGAGAAGGTACAGAGGAGATTTGCGAGGAGGCTACCTGGATTGGAATTTTTAGCTATGAGGAAAGATTGAATAGGCTGGGGTTTTCTTTGGAACAGAGGTGGTTGAGGGGAGATTTAATTGAGGAATGTAAAATTATGAGGAGCCTAGATAGGAAGGACCTGTTTCCCTTCGCAGAGGGATCAATAACCAGGGGGCATAGATTTAAAGTATTTGGTAGAAGGATTTGAGGGGAGATGAGGAAACATTTTTTCACCCAGAAGCTGGTGGGAGTCTGGAACTCACTGCCTGAAAGGGTGGTAGAGACAGAAACCCTCATCACACTTAAAAAGTACTTGGATGTGTACTTAAAGAGCCGTGACCTACAGGGCTATGGACCTAGTGCTGGAAAATGGGATTAGGCTAGTTAACTCTTTTTCAACTGGCACGGACACGAAGGGCTGAATGACCTCCTCTTGTCATAATTTTTCTATGATTTACAGCACAATACACCAGCCAACCTTCTACCTTTCTCTATTTGATTACATTGTTATTTCTGTTATAATACTGTTTCAGCAAATATTCCAGTGAATTTCCTTCCAGAGTAGGGGATGGCGAGATAATTAAAGTACTACTCAAGATCACCATGTCACGTTAATTATAAACTTTAAGAGGAGAGATGTTTGAAATTATTTCTTAGAATGCTGTGAACCATGGATCTATTATCAATTCATACTGTACAGCCTTTGATCAGGAGGCAGACAAAAAGCAGGAAACTATAGACCAGTTAGCCTAACATCTGTCGTTGGGAAAATGCTGGAGTCCATTATTAAAGAAGCAGTAGCGGGACATTTGGAAAAACATAATTCAATCAAGCAGAGTCAGCATGGTTTTATGAAAGGGAAATCATGTTTGACAAATTTACTGGAGTTCTTTGAGGATATAACGAGCAGGGTGGATAAGGGCGAACCAGTGGATGTGGTGTATTTGGATTTCCAGAAGGCATTTGATAAGGTGCCACATAAAAGGTTACTGCAAAAGATAAAAGTTCACGGGGTTGATGGTAATATATTCGCATGGATAGTGGATTGGCTAACTAACAGAAAACAGAGTTGGGATAAATGGGTAATTTTCCAGTTGGCAAACTGTAACTACTAGGGTGCTGCAGGGATTGATGCTGGGTCCTCAACTATTTACAATCTATATTAATGACTTGGATGAAAGGACCGAGTGTAATGTAGCCAAGTTTGCTGATGATACAAAGATGGGTGGGAAAACAAATTGTGAGGAGGACACAAAAAATCTGCAAAGGGATATAGACAGGATAAGCAAGTGTGCAAAAATTTGGCAGGAGTATAATGTGGGAAAATGTGAGGTTATTCACTTTGGCAGAAAAAATTGACAAGCAAATTATAATTTAAATGGAGAAAAATTGCAAAGTGCTGCAGTACAGAGGAACCTGGGGATCCTTATGCATGAAACACAAAGTTAGTATGCAGGTACAGCAAGTAATCAGGAAGGCAAATGGAATGTTGGCCTTTATTGCAAGGGGGATAGAACATAAAAGCTGAAGTCCAGCTACAACTGCATTGGTTAGGCCATACCCTGAGTACTGCGTTTAGTTTTGGTCTCCATATTTAAGGAAGGATATACTTGCATTGGAGGCTGTTCAGAGGAGGTTCACTAGGTTGATTCCAGAGATGAAGGGGTTGACTTATCAAGACAGGTTGAATAGGTTGGGGCAATACTCATTGGAGTTCAGAAGAATGAGAGGCGATCTTCTCGAAACTTATAAGATAATGAGGGGGCTCGACAAGGTAGATGCAGAGAGTATATTTCCACTTGTAGGGGAAACTAAAACTAGGACAGTGGGCCCAATTTTGGCCATGACTCGCTCCAATTTTTTTGGAGTAAGTTTTTTCTGGCGTGTCCAAAAAAAAAACATTTTCCTCAATAAACTTGCTCCAGAGTAACTTAGTTAGGTACGATTTCTTTTCGTTCCGTTTTTTTTTCAAAAGGCGGTGTTCCCAGACACTTAGGCCAGTTTTGGCCATTTATGCCATTTTGGCCAGCTAATACTTACACCAAATCGACTTAGGTCAGCGTATGTGGCCAGCTCTGAAAGACATTGCGGGCAGTTAAGAAATCGGCGCAGGTAAGTAAGTAACGACCTGCACCCAAGCACCAAGCAGCAAACATTACAAATAAAAGTTAAAATAACGAAATAAAAATAAAGTACTGAGGTAAACAATTGATTAACAATTAAATATTTGAAGTAAATCCTACCTTGGGCCGGGAAAGGCAGTGGGCCGGCCTGTACGGGAGGCCATTCGGCGTGGGATAGGGGAGACCGGCAAAGACGCATCGGGAGGTTTGGGGCGGGGAGGGAGAGGAAAGGCTGGGCTGCTTGAGAGCAGACGCAGCATTGCGGGGGGGGGGGGGGGGGGGGAGAGGAAAGGCTGGGCTCAGTGGCATCGGGAGGTGGGGGAGGGAGAGGAGAGATTTTCTTAAGGCTCACACCTATTTCAAGCAGGAGCACTGGGTGTCCATTTCTAGGGTTGCTCAAAAATCAAATCGGGTACGGTTCTGGCAGCAAGCAGCCAGTATTGTTAAACTGAAACGAGGCTTCACAGTGATGCACTTCAAAAATGGCCGAGTGCCAAGTTTCGGTGTTTGTGCATGCACAATCATCGGGGCCAACACCACTAGACAAGCGCGACACTGCCGGCACTTGTTACGGTGCAGGCCTGTAGCTCCGCCCCCCACTGATATAGCTGCGCCGCGCCAGGGCACTGGAGGCTCTGCAGAGCGGCCAGGCTGGGGCCTTTTTTTTTCAGGAACTTTATAGCGCACAACGGGTCAGTGTGCCAAAAAAACGGCATGGCCAAAATTGGGCCCAATGTCTCAGAATAAGGAGCCGCCCATTTAAACTGAGATGAGGAATTTCTTCTCTGAGGGTTGTAAATCTGTGGAATTCTCTGCCCCAGAGAGCTGTGGAGGCTGGGTCATTGAATATATTTAAGGCGGAGGTAGACAGATTTTTTAGCAATAAGGGAATAAAGGGTTATGGGGAACGAGCAGGGAAGTGGAGCTGAGTCCATGATCCGATCAACCATGATCTTATTAAGTGACGAAGCAGGCTCGAGGGGCCAGGTGGCCTACTCCTGCTCCTATTTCTTAAGTTCTTATAACTTTTTGGGCTTTTACTGCAAATTTATGTCAATTTAATTAGCTGGTCAGGTTTCTTGTTTGCATAAACGTGGCAACTAACCCTGAAGTTCATCGCTTCGCCTTTGGCGGCTGTGCCTTCAGCTGCCTAGGCCATAAGCTCTCCCTCCCTAAATCTCTGTGCCTCTCTAACTTTCTCTCCTCCTTTAAGATACTCCTTAATTCCTACCTCTTTGACAAAGCTTTTGGTCACCTATCCTAATATGTCCTTATATGGCTTGTGTCAAATTTTGTTTGATAATCGCTCCTGTGAAATGCCTTGGGACGTTTTACTATGTTAAAGGCGCTATATAAATGGATTATTATAGTTCTGTTAATGGTACAAGTGTGGAAGGTGAACTGAGTATGATGATGAGAAAACTTCACTTACTCTACTGAAAAAATATAAATTACACTTTGTTTTGTCTTCATAGAATCATCGGGGTGAATTTTCTTGCGGCTTCTCACACTGCCTCACTGTTACTTTGGCCGAGCCGTTCAATCCCATCACAAGGAGTGCCTACTTCCTCCTTTGTAACATTGCCACCCGTCATCCTTGCCTAAGCTCAGCTGCTGCTGAAACCCTCAGAAATGCTTCTGCTATCTTCAGACTTGACTATTTCAATGCTTGCCTGACCAGCCTCCCATCCTCCACCCTCCATAAAGGTTAACTTATTCCAAACTCTGTTGTCAGTGTCCTTTCCTGTACCAATTTCTGCTTGCCAATCACCCCTGTCGTCGCTGATTTACATTGGTTCTTGGTATCTCAACACACAGAATCATAGAATGGTTACAGTACAGAAGGAGGCCATTCGGCCAGTCAAGCCTGTGCCGGCTCTCTGCAAGAGCACTTAAGCTAGTCCCACTCCCCTGCTCTTTTCCTGTAGCCCTGCACCTCAAATTTAAAATTCTCATCTTTCTGTTTAAATCGCTTCATGATATTACTCATCCTTCTCTCTGGAACCTCCTCCAGTGCTATAAACTCCCTACCTCCAAACTTTCCATTCCTCTGATTTTGGCCTGTTGTGGTGAAAGACACTATATATAAGAGCATAAGAACATAAGAAATGGGAGCAGGAGAAGGCCATATGGTCACTCGAGCCTGCCCCACCATTTAATACGATCATGGCTGATCTGATCATGGACTCGGGTCCACTTCCCTGCCCACTCTCCATAACCCCTTCCCTTATTGTTTAAGAAACTCTTTTTTTTTCTGTCTTAAATTTATTCAATGTCCCAGCTTCCACAGCTCTCTGAGGCAGCGAATTTCACAGATCCACAACCCTCAGAGAAGAAATTTCTCCTCATCTCCGTTTTAAATGGGTAGCCCCTTATTCGAAGATTATGCCCTCTAGTTCCAGTTTCCCCTATCACTGGAAACATCCTCTCTGCATTCACTTTGTCAAGCGCCCTCATAATCTTGTACGTTTTGATAAGATCACCTTTTATTCTTCTGAATTGCAATGAGTAGAGGCCCAACCTACTCAACCTTGTCTCATAAGTCAACCCCTCATCTCCGGAATCAACCGAGTGAACCTTCTCTGAACTGCCTCCAAAGCAAGTATATCCTTTCGTAAATATGGAAACCAAAACTGCACGCAGTATTCCAGGTGTGCCCTCACCAATAACCTGTACACCTGTAGCAAGACTTCCCTGCTTTTATACTCCATCCCCTTTGCAATAAAGGCCAAGATTCCATTGGCCTTCCTGATCACTTGCTGTACCTGCATACTAACCTTTTGTGTTTCACGCACAAGTACCCCCAGGTCCCGCTGTACTGCGGCACTTTGCAATCTTTCTCCATTTAAATAATAACTTGCTCTTTGATTTTTTTTTTCTGCCTCACACTTTCCAACATTATACTCCATCTGCCAAATTTTTGCCCACTCATTTAGCCTGTCTATGTCCTTTTGTAGATTTTGTGTGTCCTCCTCACACATTGCTTTTCCTCCCATCTTTGTATCGTTGGCAAACTTGGCTACGTTACACTCAGTCCCTTCCTCCAAGTCGTTAATATAGATTATAAATAGTTGTGGTCCCAGCACTGATCCCTGCGGCACCCCATTGGTTACTGATTGTATTATGTCTGCAGTTACCATCGAATAACTCCACAAGGCCTTGTACTGTGAGTAAGAGCTGTGTGACTTCAGTCCATTTAATATGACTGCAAAGTGAGTAGCAGCATGGCTGGCTGCCTTTTATATGCCCCTGCGCACCCAGGGCAGGAAACCCCTGGGCCTCCAACAGCAGTGCCTCAGGTGGTACATTGTACATAGTTACATAGTGAATACAAAGAGTTTGCGTACATGACAAATTGCCAACCTGTGAATGAACCATTTATTCCTACTCTCTGTTTTCTGTTCATTAGCCAATCCTCTATCCATGCTAATATATTATCCCCAACTCCGTGAACCTTTATCTTGTGCAGTAACCTTTTATGTGGCACCTTGTCAAATGACTTCTGGAAGTCCAAATCCACCACATCCACTGGTTCCCCTTTATCCACCCTGTTCGTTACATCCTCAAAGAATTCCAGCAAATTTGTCAAAACATGATTTCCCCTTCATAAATCCATGCTGACTCTCCCTGACCGAATTTTGCTTTTCCAAATGTTCTGCTACTGCTTCTTTAATAATGGACTCCAACATCATCCCAACCACAGATGTTAGGCTAACTAGTGTATAGTTTCCTGCTTTTTATCTGCCTCCTTTTTTAAATAGGGGCGTTACATTTGCAGTTTTCCAATCTGCTGGGACCTCCCCAGAATCCAGGGAATTTTGACAAATTACAACCAATGCATCCACTATCCCTGCCAGTACTTCTCTTAAGACCCTAGGATGCAAGCCATCAGGTCCAGGGGATTTTTCTGCCTTTAGCCCCATTATCTTACTGAGTACCACCTCCTTAGTGGTTGCGATTGTGTTAAGTTCCTCCGCCATTGCAAGTAACTTCCTCCCTTCTCGCCCCTCCACTTACTTACTTTGTTTTTCTTTTTTCTTTCCCTCTTTCTTTCCGTCCTTAGAACCCAGTTTTTTACAAAATTTCTTGTGTAATTTTTCTATGTTAAAAGCACTATGTCAAGAATTAATTAACGCCCTAGAGCAATGAAACTGCATAAGTGAAGAGGAAATAATGCAGGTGTATAAAATTTGGGAAAAATTAATCAATAAAAGCCCAAATTACTTAAACAATTAAAATTATTTGATATGTTTCAAAGGGTATTGCAGTAGAGTGCCCAAGATCTACAGCTTGCAACTACACCAGCAATTTCCATGTTGAAAATTCCTATTTCTGGCCCATCTTCAGCCCCAGACATCAGAAGTGACCCTTCTCAGTAATCTGGAAAAACCCGAAAACCGAATGACCTCGGTCCCGAGGTTTCTGGATTTGGGACGTTGTACCTGTTATTATCGTGAAAGTCAACTCTAGAGAAAAGATTAATTGGTTACTAATTTCCCAAGTTCACTCTCTTCTTTTTTCAAAAAGGATGTAATAATTTCCACCATTTTTTTTTAATTGAAGAAGTTTGGTTTATTCTTTTACTGTCTCTCCCCCTCCAAAACTGAATTGATTTGCACATTTTCAAAAAACACTGCAACCCCGACACATTCAAATTCCTCAGTACCCTTTCCCTTTCTTCTCTTGCCTTTGCTATCTTCTTTAACCTCTCATAGAATCATAGAATGGTTACAGCACAGAAGGCCACCATTCGGCCCATCAAACCAGTTCCGGCTCTCTGCAAGAGCACAACAGCTGGTCCCACTCCCCTGCCCTTTCCCCGTAGCCCTGCAAATTCTTTGCTTTCAGGTACTTATCCATCTCCCTTTTGAAAGCTGTGATTGAGTCTGCCTCCTCCACCTTTTCAGGGAATGCATTCAAGATCCTAACCACTCGATGCATTTGAGAAAAAAAGTATTTTCTTATGTTGCCTTTGGTTCTTTTGCCAATCACCTTAAATCTGTGATCTGTGTCCTTTGGTTCTCGACTCTTCTGCTAATGGGAACAGTTTCTCTCTATCGACTCTGTCCCGACCCCTCATGATTTTGAACACATCTATCCAATCTCCTCCCAATCTTTTCTTTTCCAAGGGGAACAACCCCAGCTTCCAGTCTATCCAATAACTGAAATCCCTCATCCCTGGAATAATTCTCGTAAATCTTTCCTGCACCCTCTCTTCACACCTTCCTAAAGTGCGGTGCCCAGAATTGGACACAATACTCCAGTTGAGGCCGAACCAGTGTTTTATACAGGTTCATCATAATTTCCACTCTATGGGGCCAAAATTGCCTCATTCTATAAGGCCCATGACCGCCTGAAAGCGACAGCTATGGGTTGGTGCGGACTGGCCGGCGAGTCTTCGTGGAGGGGCCGCCATTTTAAATATTGCCCTCCTTCAGGTTTGGAGCACTGTAGGGGACCGCTCCGCCCATTTTCCTGCTGCTTCGTGCACGCGACC
The DNA here is from genome assembly GCF_044704955.1 of Pristiophorus japonicus. Classification (NCBI taxonomy): domain Eukaryota; kingdom Metazoa; phylum Chordata; class Chondrichthyes; family Pristiophoridae; genus Pristiophorus; species Pristiophorus japonicus. Next base: position 331,745,516 of record NC_091978.1, read on the forward strand.
GGCGTACTGACCCCGTCCCGAAATTGCCCTGCGGGAAATGACCCCTTTCTGGAATTGTGCAGCAGGAATGGCGCTGCCGCTGGTCGGTGCCACTGACAGCTTTTGCTGTCGGTGCCCTTTCTGTGGCTTGGCTACCGAGGTTAAACTAACTAGCCTGTAGTTGCTAGGTTTATCTTTACAACCTTTTTTGAACAAGGGTGTAACGTTTGCAATTCTCCAGTCCTCTGGTACTAAGGAGGTTTGAAAGATTATGGCCAGTACCTCCACAATTTCTTCCTTCACTTCCCTCACGATGCATCCCATGCAGTCCTGGTGACTTATCTAGTTTAAGTACAGCCAGCCTTTCTAGTAACTCATCTTTATCAATTTTTATCGCATTGGGTATCTCCTCTACCTCTTCCTTCACTATGCCTATGACAGCATCTTCCTTGGTGAAGACAGATGCAAAGTTCTCATTTATTACCTCAGCCACACCCTATTCAATTTTTCTCCTATCTGCCCTTAGTTACATCTTACTATATCTCCTTCCCATTAAAACTTCTGTATTAGTCCTCTTTTACTCTTCTCAGTCTTTATTTTCAGCCCCTCTCCCACATGCTGTAAGATTCACTTTGCTGTTCCCCATCTAATTTAAATTCTCCTGCACTGCTTTAAGCACTTTTATTTGAGGATAAAAAGGAGCAGTTTTCAATGGTCTAATAATAATATCACCATATGAAAAGGGCTGTTGTTGATACATGTGTGTGATAATGAAAAATTCACTAAGTCCAATGCAACTATCCAGATGTTAGTGAGATAATATTCCACCCTCCCCTCATTTTTACAACAATGGTTTCTTCCAGGGGTAAGAACAAGTATTAACTCCCATTTATTTTCTCTCTCCTTCAAGTCAAGTATAATAAAATGTAGAGATTTTTGATCTAAATGATCTATTGTGATGCATGACTGCTGAAGATTCGAATGCTGTGGAAATCATCCCATTCATATTTTAGATGGATTCCATAGTACCATAGTATAGAAACATAGAAAATAGGTATGTATGTACATTCTGTATGTACAGAATCCCCATAAAAGCATGAATGGGGATCGCTCTTTTGTTGGTTGGGCCGACTGACGTGATCCCAGGGGCACTTGCGAACTGCGTGTGCCCCTGGGATACGTGGGCCATTACCCGCGCGTTTCCAGAGAGGCCCAGGAGCACAAGTTGCTGTGGATCCCGAGGCTCCAGGTAGACACGGATTGTATTTGCGGATCGGAGTCATTTCCCCGCAGGAAACCGCCGACCGCAAATTCAGGCCCCATTGTAAATGAGCCTGTGAAGATTTATCCTATTTGGTGTTTTTAGCAAAATAATGAAATAATGTAAAAGAACAATCTGGCGATATAAACTCAATGGTAGAATTTTAAAAGAGGTGCAGCAACAGAGAGACTTGGGGGTTTACATACACAAATCTTTGAAGGATGCAGAACAAGTTGAGAAAGCTGTTAAAAAAGCATATGGGATCCTTGGCTTTATAAATAGAGGCACAAGAGTACAAAAGCAAGGACGTTATGCCAAACCTACATAAAACACTGGTTAGGCCTCAGCTGGAGTATAGTGTCCAATTTTGGGCACCACACTTTAGGAAGGATGTCAAAACCTTGGAGAGCATGCAGAGGAGATTTGCTAGAATGGTACCAGCGATGAGGGGCTGCAGTTATGTGGAGAGATTAGAGAAGCTGAGATTGGTCTCTTTTGGGCAGAGAAAGTTAATGGGAGATTTAATAGAGGTGCTCAAAATTTTGAGGGGTTTTCATAGTGTAACAAAGAAAGAACTGTTTCCACTGGCTATGGGGTTGGTAACCAGAGGACACAGGGTTTAAGGTAATTGGCAAAAGAACCAGAGAAGAGATGAGGATATTTTTTAACGCAGCGAGTTATCATCATCATCGGCGGTCCCTCGAAACGAGGATGACTTGCTTCCACGCCAAAAAAAGGATAAGTTCACAGGTGTTCCAATGAAGGACCTAAAATTCCAGATCGTGAACTACTTCCTGAAGATGCCTGTGCGTGGATTTTTTTAACGTGTGGTGACCATTGCACACCACACCACCACAATGGTTTGACAGAGCTCGGTCTTGGTCCAGTGGCAAGGGTTATCCAAGACGACTGGAGACCTGCTCTGCTGTATGGACCTGGTGCACACATATCACAGTGTGGGCTGGCCCATGCTGCCCCTGGGCCCCTGGTCCTGAAATCACGCTACTTCTGGGCCCCGATCACGTTCCTCTACAGTCTCTTGCCGCTCTTTTGCCCCGACCTCTCAGCTCCTGCTGTATCTGCCCACGCTCCAATCACTGACCTGGACCTTGCTGACGTCACTCTTCATTGCCGTCGCAGCTCGTGCTGCTCCCTGGAGTGGTATGCCTCCACGCTGCTCCCAGGCCTCCGCACGCCGCTCCTTTTATGGCCCTGACCTGCCGCTGGTGTTCTTCCGCAGGTCTGGGCCTCCACGCTGCTCTGGATTGCATTGCCTGAAAGGGTGGTGGAAGCAGATTCAATAGTAACTTTTAAAAGAGAATTGGATAAATACTTGAAAAGCAAAAAATTGCAGGCTATGGGGAAAGAGCAGAGAATGCTCTTTCAATGAGCTGGTAGAGGCACAATGGGCTAAATGGCCTCCTTCTGTGCTGCATCATTGTATGATTCTAACAAGTTTAAGTATAACTAGAAATACAGAATGGAGAAATTCTTCATGAATGGATTTATAATGTTGCTCCATATAGCAGAGAGAGGAATCCTTACTGTGTGATTCACAACCTAGTTTCTGCCCCAGTTGCTGTAGTTATTTCATATGGGCCAGTGAGTAAAACATCCATGTAGTTATCCTTTATACATTAGTTGAACTGATCTGCCCACCAACAGCCAGAAAATATTATAGTCTAGATGGGTCTCAGATCTTTTTTAGGTCAGTTAGTACATTATTTACTGCTGAAGTCAGGGTGCAGCACAAGCCTGTCCTTGCATAGAAAATATTATCCTTGAATTGATATACCTGTAGATGAATTTAGAAATCTAGACACGTTATATGATAATCTAACTTCTGCATTGATATTTAATTCTGATACTGTTGTGTATGCAATAACTGTTAGACTGAGTACTGTTTAACTCCAAGAGGTATGACCTTGGCCCAAAGTGACTAATATACAAAATAGCTGGCCTTTTATACTTGGGCTGCACACTTGTGCGTGCAGCCCAATGACCTCCAACAGTGATGCCATCTAGTGGCTAGTGATCCCAAAAGTATATACATGACAATACCCCCCTCTGAGATATTAACACAGTCTTTTACAAATTGAGACGGTCCGGTGTTTTATGCTCCCAGGTTGACCGTCTCAGTTCAACTCCAGCCGTGGGTGAGTGTTCAGAGTCTGCTGTGACTGGTGGCTGGGTGGCTGACCTGGTGGGAGTGGCAATGGCCATGTCAGGGATTGAAAGTCCATTTTTATTGAACATGTAAGTGATTGAAAGTCCCGATTCACTGATGACCACTGACTTCGCTGATAACTGGGGGTAGGTTGGTTGGTCGTCGATTGTCTCTTCCTCCGACTGTTCCGGTTCGTCTGTGTGCCACAGCTTTGTCTGATCCACATGTTTCCTGCATGTTTGGCCATTTTTGAGCTTGACAATAAATACTCTGTTGCCCTCCTTGGCCGTGACACTACCAGTGATCCACTTGGGACCCTGACCATAATTCAGAACATATACTGGATCATTTACAGAAATATCGCGTGACACAGCTGCGCGATTGTGATACCCTGCTGACGTTATCTTCTATATTCAACATGATTATTCAAGTCAGGGTGTACAAGAGATGGCTTGGTCTTAAGTCCTTTCTTCATCATTAGTTCAGCAGACGAGACCCCGGTAAGCGTGTGTAGTCTTGCCCTGTAACTAAGCAGTATGCATGACAGGCAGGTCTGCAGTGACCCTTGGGTTACTCACTTCATGCTCTGTTTTATGATTTGGACAGCACGTTCTGCTTGCCCATTGGATGCAGGTTTGAACGGTGCTGACCTTACATGTTTGATACCATTTGAGTTTCATTAACTCTTTAAACTCCTGACTGATGAAGCACGATCTGTTGTCGCTAACAACGGTGTCAGGCAGACCATGTGTCTCGAACATGACACTGAGATTCTCAATGGTAGCTGTGGATGTGCTGGATGATATGATTATACACTCTATCCAATTCGAATATGCATCCATCACAATTAAAAACATCTTGCCCAGGAAGGGATTTGCAAAGTCTATGAGGCTACTGGACCATGGTTTGGACGGCCATGACCACAGACTCGGCGGCGATTCCGCTGGTGCTTTGCTGAGCTGCATGCAAGTGTTGCACTGATGCACACATGATTCCAGCTCAGAGTCAATTCCCGGCCACTATACATGAGACCTGGTGATGGCTTTCATAATTACAATGCCGGGATGTGTGCTATGTAGCTCATGTATAAATTTCTCTCTTCCTTTCTTGGGCATAACAACAGGATTGCCCCACAGTATACAATCCGACTGAATAGACAGTTCATCTTTGCGATGAGTGTAAGGTTTGGTCTCCTCGTACATTTGCTTGGGTATGGCAGACCAATCACCTTTGAGGATGCAGCTCTTCACCACCGATAAAATCGGGTCCTGGCTGGTCCAGGTCTTAACTTCTTGAGCCGTGACAGGGATTCCTTCACGCTCAAAAGCATCCATAACTAACAATAGGTCCGCCGGTTGTGGCGTTTCCACCTCCGGTGTGGGCAATGGCAGACGGCTCAAAGCATCAGCATAATTCTCGGTGCCATGTCTATGGCGAATGACACAATCATAAGCGGATTATGTCAGCGGGACGAAGCATTGGTATTGATACCTTTGTTTTCAGAGAACAGTGAAATGAGCGGCTTGTGCTCTGTCTCTAGTTCAAACCGAAGACCAAACAGGTACTGATGCATCTTTATAACCCCATGCACACAGACTAGTACTTCTTTCTCTACCATGATGTAGGCTCTTTCCGCTTTAGACAAACTTTTTGAAGCATATGCGACTGGTTGAAGTTTACTCGACTCATGAGCTTGTTGGAGTACGCAATTCCATATGACGAAGCATCACAGGCCAATACTAAACGTTTACATGGGTCATGATGTACCAGCAGCTTGTTAGAGCAAAGCAGATTAGTGGCTTTCTCAAAAGCTCTGTCTTGAGATGTACCCCACACCCAGCCTTTTCTTAGCAACATGTGCAGTGGTTCTAATAAGGTGCTCAATTTAGGTCGGAAGTTACCAAAGTAGTTGAGTTGACCCAGGAACGAACGCAGCTCCATCACATTCTGTGGCTTGTGTGCATTCTTGATGGCCTTGGTTTTCGCATCCGTGGGCCTGATGCCGTCAGCAGCAATTTTCCACCCCAGGGATTCAACCTCTGGTGCCATGAAGACACACTTCGAGCGTTTCAGTCTGAGTCCCACTTTGTCCAGATGTTCCTCGGAGTCATGATCTGTGATCAGGATGTCATCTTGGAACACGACGGTTCTGGGAACAGACTTCAGTAGACTCTCCATGTTCCTCTGAAATATTGCTGCAGCTGAGCGAATTCCAAAAGGGCACCTGTGAGAAATGAACAGTCCTTTATGCATGTTAATGCATGTCTCAACCAGCTCCTGTGTCATGTAGGCCAGCATCAAGTCCAGTTTGGTGAGCAACTTCCCCCGGCTAGCGTTGCAAACAAGTCATCAGCCTTCGGTAATTGGTACTGATCCTGTTTCGAAACCCTGTTGATCATAGCCTTGTAGTCTCCCCAGATTCTGACTGTGCCATCACTTTTCAGCACAGAAACAATGGGCCATTCATTAAATTCAACCGGTGATATGATCCCTTCATGCTGGAGTCTGTCCAGTTCGATTTCGACCTTCACCTTCATCATATACGGAACTGCCCGAGCTTTATGATGGATGGGTCTTGCATCCGAGCCCACGTGGATCTGCACCTTGGCTCCCGTGAAGTTGCCGATGCCTGGTTCGAACAGCGAGGAGAACTTGCTCAGTACTTGGGTACATGTATCTTTCTCCAACGACAACGCCTTGATGTCGTTCCAATTGCATCTGTTTTTTTCAAGGCAGTTCCTGCCGAACAGCGTTGGGCCATTGCCTGGGACAATCCATAGCGGTAACTCATGAACCACACTGTCATACACTTTAATTGTGGCACTGCCAATCACCATTATGAGTTCTTTGGTGTACATGCGCAACTTGGCATTGACTGGACTCGGCCTGGGCCTCACAGCCTTAGTATCCCACAGCTTGTCGAATGCCCTCTGGCTCATTATTGATTGACTCTTTCCCGCGTGCAGTTCCATCGATACCGGCACCCCATTAAATTTCACGTTGATCATTATCGGTTTGTTCTTAGTTAGGAACGAGTACTGTCCATACACTTCCTCCTCTGGTATCTCAGATTGCGTATTCGGATCCGCGCTAGTCTGACCATCATCCTCTACGTGGTGTGTCGCAGCACGCTTGCTCATCTGCGGACACTTGCGCTGGAGATGCCCCACTCTCAGACAGCCTTTGCAACTATATTGCTTAAATTGGTACTGCTGGTGCTAGTGATTTCTCCCACAACGCCAACACGGAGGAATCCGATGCATTCCCACAGGCAGACTTTGGGCAGCCACAGGCTTTGCGTACGCAGTCGGTTAGGCTCTGCCAAACGCCGAATCAATCTTATTTACAGTATTTGCCGAGTTTTGATTTTTCACTGATATCAGCTTTGGACGTCTGTCATGCATGACTGAGCGATCGTAATGGCCCTGTTCAAGTCCAATGTCTCCACCGCCAGTAGTTTACGCAGGATCACCTCGTGGTTGATGCCGATTACAAAGAAGTCCCGCAACATGTCTGCCAACACAGCCCCAAACTTACACGATCCCACTCGATGTTTCAGGTTGGCGCCGCATTCTGGCCCTCTGAGCGAATGCGTGTGTAAAATCTGTATCTCGAGATGATGATGCCTTCATCTGGCTTAAAGTGGTCCTGTAAAAGTGTTCACAATTCTTCATATGTTTTCTCTGTTGGACTCGCTGGCAGGAGTAGATTCTTTATCGGACCATAAATCTTTGGACCACAAACCGTGAGGAACACCGCCCGGCGCCGATCTGCGTCACGACCTCTTCCATTTTGTTGGCCATGAAGAACTAGCTCAAATGGCTCTCAAAGTCTTCCCAATCTTCTCCTTCCACGGATCATTCCAACAATCCAATTGTGCTCATTTTTGCATGCAAAGGTTCTTGTTGCCTCGTTGCCAAATGTTGTGTATGCAATAACTGTTAGACTGAGTACTGTTTAACTCCAAGAGGATATGACCTTGGCTCTGCTTTATTAAGGCCCAAAGTGACTAATATACCAAATGGTAGGCCGTTCATACTTGGGCTTCAACAGTGATGCCATCTAGTGGCTAGTGATCCCAAAAGTACATACATGACAGATACCATAAAGATTCAGCATCCTGACTATATTTACAGTAAAGAGTTTATCTGGTCACATTTTCACAGAAATGTATCTGTGACTAGTAGGGTTGAAACAACAGTTTTGTTACTGTATGCCGCGCTTTGCTAATTTGTTGGATATTTGCGGTTTTTGTATGTGTACCGATCTTGTCGCATCGTACAGGGCAATATGATTGACATGTTGTCCATTTATAAACAGATGCAACATGAGCATCTTAAAATAAAACAGAAACTGAGACCTGCAGCCAAAATATGTTTGCGTGCAAGCAATATTTTGAAAGGCATAATATTTAAAAAATCTTATGTGGCACGCCCGTTTGAGAACATGCAATTACCAGTGAAATGCTGCTGAGAATTCCTTTTACCTTAAGTCAGGAGGTATTCATTTATGTTTCAGCCCTCTAGATGGTTCAAGCAAAGTGGGGACCATAGTGGTCAGCAACCTTAAAATGGGAGAGAATGAGAATGAAGAAACAGACCAAACTCCTGCTGAAGTGTCAAGGCAAAAGGTAAAAAAATATATATATATTCAGTGTTTCTATTTTTAATGTTTATTTAAATCCTGCCTAGAATTTACAGGTCATTAAAAAGTTGTTCACCACAAGGTCAAATTCACCAATAAAGATCGGCATTAGCAACATTTAACTACAATGTAAAGGTTTCGATGAAATGTAACAGTTTACAGAATGAAAACATATTTAACAACTTATGTTGTGATATAAATCTCTTATCGACTTTGAGAAAATATTGCCTGTTTTCAACAGCAGAGCATTGCCAGACAGATAAAAATAGCTCTATCTATAATACATATGAAAGACTGTCAAGTAACACTTCCTATCACACTTTTTTCCAACATGCTTTTCCCATCACAGTATTTCCATCACACCTGTCTGCCATGTATTACTATCATGATTACACTTAGCTATTCACTTCATTTATCTTTGGTTTACCTCCAAAATTTGTCTCTAATGTTGCTCACTTACCCCTGAGACTTCTCATCTGTCTCTCAAACATAGCTGCTATTTTCCACAATGTCACCAATCGTGGGTAGTTAAATTGAGCCAGAGGCTGATGCTATCTGCCACTGCTATCTCCTCTTCTGTGACCGTATTCCCTCCCTTGACCTGATTCGACCGTAAGCCTATTGCTCACCTATCTCCATCACAGTCACTGAAACAACCTGACTGATTTAAAAGTGCCCTTTAACACTTGAGAGAGAGGCCTTGAGATTTGCCGCACAAGATTAGGTTGGGAGTAGGATGCTGTTGGAGGGACAAGGCGGAGAATTTGGTTAAGGGAGGGTAAGGGGAGCAGGAAGATTTGTTAAAATAATTTCACCACCTGTGGGGAAAACATGCATTATTTAAAATTAAATTTATTCAGCTGAGGATTTATTCAAAATGATGCACATTTTCTGCCTTTCCACACTCCATGATCACCCACATCCCACCACTAGTATCTCGTGGCTGCCACGCCATAAATCCACCCGCCTATCGCTGTCACATCCAGTGCTTCCACAACTTGGGACTCCCTTCTCACTCAATCCACACCACAGAACTCTCACCCCTCCCCCTCTCGTGCTACCATAACCATTCTTACCAGGTCCTCAAGAAAGCACCCACGTTCCAATGCTCTCGAAAATTACAATCATCCCTTCCAAGTGCTCCCAAATTCTGGAACCACACCCCCTCTCCTGCTGGTTCTCCCAGTTCCTTGCATCCCCCAGTGGTACTACCCTAGTACCCCATCATTTCCAGTCACAATCCCCTAGACCACTATCTCAATATTACCAATATATGTCCTGCAAAATCCTCATTGCTTCTAGTTGAAGTTCCTGCAGCCTACCTGATACCCACCAGTAACCTGGAATGTCTTCCTTGCCCTCTTCCTCTCTATCCTTGGTATGCGATAAAATTAATTACATAATTACTCAGGGCCACTGATTTACAATTTCTCAGCAAAATCATAGAATTTGAGCCTAGGAACGGCATTAACATTCCTACAATACTTCAACAAAGTCACATTTTGACACACCCATTTACTGTTCATCTTTAGGCCTGAATATGTATTGTACATTACATTGCATGAAACAACATATTCTCTGACTTACCATGACAAGTATCACACAGGATCTGTTCTATGTATTATATATTATTATTATATCTTGTACAGTATCTACATGTACTTCCGGTCCATAAATTTAATTTGCCGTTGCCATGATTTTTGTCACATTTTAATCTTAAAATTGAAGCTCCTTCTGTAATCACCGATAACAGTTTCCTGTAACTTTTTGTTCATTAACCAATCAGATCATTCAAATGCTTGTTCAAAAAAAAATGCCCTCCTTTTATCTGTCGCTAACTTAAATGTCCAAACTAAAGTATGAAACAATTTTTTTCTAAAATTAGAAAATTTAATTAAGTATTTCACAATAACATGATCAACTTTACCTATTTTGTGTCTTTTAATGTCTTGATTAAACATTTTACTTTAGGGCATCAGCCCCTCTGAAAGCTTGGGCTTTGTCTTTATAGTTTTGTCTCACAACAGTTGTCCCAAGCTTTCAATCACTTTGTGCATTATGAGCATGTGCCGAGTTTCTTAGTATGCAATCTATGCATCAATAGGTGTTCAAGGGTAGAATTACAGGATATCTTTGCTTTTACCAAAGCACTTTGAAAGAAACTAAAGATTGAATTCTCAAAACTTTTACTTCAGAGAAGTGAGTAAATGTAAATGTATTAACATTTCTGCTATTCTATTATGAACCCTTTACAGACAAATAGCACTTGTGACAGACCGCTTTTGTGAACAGCAACAGCGATTATCATTTTTTTTTTGTTTACGTTTAGAAAAGAAGGGTTTTTTTTATAGCGAATTGATTGGTGAGAATTCAGTTACAATTATGAATTTTTGCACATTTTTAGGGTAAATTTTGGTTATTCATGGAAATTCACATCTATTAAAGACCATACAAATCCAAAAATTCTGTTTCTGTGCTCCTGGCACTAATTAGCTGCCCGTTTGTGTATTATTGGTCAGGTCACTTGTTTTTGATATTGATAGAACAATGGACAGAATTACAGAATGAGATGCCCAAAGCACCAGTAAAAATCATAAAATCCCATATGATAAAAAATAGTATTTGACAGTGGCCATAAAACATTGGTCCTAAACGGAAGCTGTTTAAACCTCTAGATTTAACTCTTAGCAATGTTTCTTATGCGAGGGAGCTGCAGAATGTAAAGGGCTTTATGAGTGAGTTGTGATTTAGTTATGTCCATCCATTAATATGATGATAGGATTTGGAAGGGTAGATAGAGAGAAACTAATTCCTCTGGTAGGGAAATTCAGAACAAGGGGGCATAACCTTAAAATTAGATCTAGGGAGTTCAGGGGTGATGTCAGGAAGCACTTGTTCACACAAAGAATCGTGGAAATCTGGAACTCTCTCCCCAAAAAGCTGTTGCAGTCATATCAATTGAAAATTTCAAAATTGAGATTCAGAGATCTTTGTTAGTCAAGGGTATTAAGGGCTACAGAACCAAGGCAGTTAGATGGAGTTAAGATACAGATCAATCATGATCTAATTGAATGGCGGAACAGAGTCGAGGAGCTGAATTGCCAACTCCTGTTCCTATGATTTTACTACTCCAGTTATTCTTCACATTTGGTACAGGCCATATAGTATGATGATTTCACAGTGATGTGAAGTTGTGTGCTGATAGAATGTCTGTTCTCACACAATAAACAAACTGTAGTCCCCTGCGCTCAGAAAAAAGGGAAGAGCCACTGATCAGTGTATCCTACAACTTATTTTCCTTTTTAAGAATGGGTGCAGCCTATTTTTGATTATTATGATGGGTGCAATGCCATGTCAAAGTTAAAACTTTGAGTGGACATTATCTCCGAGCAATAGAAAAACAGCATTTTTGGGGGAATTGCAGTTTTGTGAAAAAGGGCACCCATCCCTGTTGAGACCGCCACTTGATAACCAGGCAACGATTTCATTCTTTTGTGTTTCAGAAAAATGACTGATGACGGTGACTAACTGAACCATACTGACTATGAAAGGGTCCGTTTTGATCCCTGTTCTGTGCTGACCTAGTTGGTCTCAGCCAGGCCGAAGTGAGATCGCTACAGTTGACCTTAGTTTAGGAAGTGTAAAATTAAACAGGGTTTACATTCCTAATTGCTATTCAGAGACCAGTGTTGGAAGTCCGTATGTGTGGACATTGAGCAAGGAATAGATTTGGCTAGGCTATAATGTCCCTGCATTGGAGTAGCCAACATTCATTGCCAAAGCTTATTACCCAGTTGATGGAAGGGATGGCATTTCAATTAATGCTACTCACAATTTGGTCAGGTTTTGGAGGTGACAATTTTTATGCGTACACTTTGGGGGAAATTCACCCCTTTGGTGTGGTTAGAAAATGATCTGGGATTTCATTTTCTAGAAACAGGTGATGGATTCAGTGATCACAGTTTCACTTTCCAGAAGTTAAATGTGATGGGTACTTATCTTGTCAGTGATTCTGACATTTGTTGCGATAATAATGCTTCTGAAAACTATTCACCATGACAACAATGTTGTGCCAGTACAGCTGAGAAAGGAATCATTTATAAGAACCAGTAGCTTGTACAGTAGTGGCTTGTAGAGGACTTGCCAACATGCCTGGAAGATTACATTTTAAAATTATATATCTACAGAAACCACACAAGTGCAAGCTAACACATTACTTGACATGGTAAAAAAAACACGCCCAATTCAAGAGACATTTAAAAGCAGAAGTCTTAAATATCGGATGTTTGCTAGATATATCAAGTTAAAACTATGAAACTATGAAATAGGCAAAAATGGGAATAAAAAAGCTTTAAGTGCCAATAAGTCAACAATTCTCTTGATATTGGATCACAAACCATTTTGAATTACACAGTATACTGACTTGAATGACATATAATACAATTTTAATGCTGAATATGATTAAAGGAAATATAAATATTTATTTTAATATTTTTTATCGCTGAAATTAAGAAGTTTGAGCCCTTCACAAAGTGCATTGTACACTGAAACTGAGGTCTAGTGCTGGTTGAAAATAAATGTGTTTAAAGATATAAGACTAGAGATTACTACAGGTAATATTAGCACCTGAATCCTTGATACATCCACATGACATTCCACTGTCTGCTATTTTAACACCGGCATTATTCCATTTATACGTGTTCGTATCTGCACTGAAATAGTGAACAGGACAATGTTATATGAATGCATAAAACATTCATTCTATTAATACCAACAGTAATATTTTCTAGCCAATAATGTTTTGCTTTTGTACGATTTTAGTGAGGTTTATGTCATTTCTTCTTTACCAGTCAGCTTCTCTTTGTGGGAGTCTGTTGCACAGAACCATTAATGACGCTGGAAAATTCTCACTACTTGACTCAGGTATGTTTGTTCTTTATTTGGTTGAACTATAATTAACTTGAGATACAATGTACATGCATGAGTCATATATCGATGCCCTCTCTCATATAAAATGAACACTTTTGCTGGAGTTATGTAACTGTCCTTTCGCCATGAAAAAGAGACGCATCTTTTTTGTGTCCCAGATAAAAACAAGTTTATTTTTTTTCTTTTCCCTTCGCGTGACTGAAAATGTCACAAAACAACAACATTTAAAACATAATGGTTTATCTGTTGCAATTATTAATGTAACATTAAAACCTACCCTGGCATGTGGGATTAAAAGGTCTCTCTCGGATTGTAGCCACTGACTTAGTGGTGCAGAGGCAATAAATGTTCTCCCAGTTATTACTCCAAATAGAGACACAAGCACACACAAAGTGTTGGGGTTAGAGAAACAGGACATCAGGGGCAATTCTGGGCTGTGGAGCTGGGAGAAATAGTGGACATAACTCATGGCAAAAAAGATGGGGAGCGGAACATACCTCTAATCTCCCTAATGGTCGAGTCTTTTCTGCCAATCTCCTGGAGATGATGATTCCCTTGCCTTGCTTAGGATCAGGCAAGTTAGTTTGCAGAACTTGGTGGCCACATTTGGCCTGTTTTGCATTCATCTTGGAGTTAAATCATTGGATTTATATTTCTAAAGGAATTCATTGAACATCAGGCTCTTCTTGATTCTTAACATATCAGCAAAAGAAGAAGGGATAGAGTTGAAAAAGACACCCCCACCACAAATCTCTACCCCATGGATAGAGTTTCCTCTATAGGCAGAATGGGTACAACAAAGTTTAGGAGCGCTGTGCCTGTGAGCAAATAATTGCCCATATTTTACCTTGTCTGGGCAAACTCCAGTCACAGGCCCCCTCCTTGGCTCTGTCATGTGCCTAGAGCCCAGCTGTAGGCTCTGGGCCAGAGATTGGGGCCTTCTGTCTGTTGAGGGAGATCAGCAGCTAGGAAGCCTCGAATGCCTCATTATCTGAGGAGGAGGGTGGAGATTAAATAAAAATTTCAAATTTACCATCCTGTCCTCAATCTGCTCTTGGGCACCCGCTGGTCAATGATGGCTCAAGGAGCGGGTCACAGTGCCACAGGTGCCCCTGTACTGCGGCGTCCAACAAATGGACTCAGTAGAAGATGGGATATACCCCCTTCCCTCTCATTAGAGGCACAGGGCAGAGGAAATGTTATCATCTTGTGTCAGGTATCAAAATCTAGGATGCGTGCTGCTTCTGCAAGATTTAAACAATGTGAATGTGGTAGAGCACTAACAGATCTGATGAATTTAAAATTATGAAGATAGCAGTCGATCTGAGCCAGTTTATATTCTGCTATTTAGCAGTGATTGCTGCAGCCATGGTAAGTTAGGAGGTGGTGTTTGAACAGATTCTAATTTTATATTTTTTCCTAAGACAATGGGCCCAAGTTTCCACATGATTTGCGCCTGATTTTTAGGAGCAACTGGTGGAGAACGGACTATCTTAGAAATCGCAATTCTCCACATTTTTTTTTTCTGCAGTTCTAGTGAGGTAGAACAGTTCTACTTTAGAACAGAATTTTTTCTTCAAAAGGGGGCGTGTCCGGCCACTGACGCCTGATTTCAAAGTTTCCACAGTGAAAACGTACTCCAAACTAAAGTAGAATGGAGCAAATGAAAATTTTTGTAGAACTGAAAAAACCTGTTCTACACATTAAAAAATCAGGTGCAGGTTACAAATTAGGCGTCCAGAACGAGGGGGGAGGGGAGGGGGGGTAAGGGAAGTCATTAAATTCTACAATCAATCCTTATTTATACTTCTACAAATATTATACAAATAAATCCAACCTGAATAAACATTTATAAGCAAAGAAAAGATTAAATAAACCATCTTCCTACCTGTGTGAAAGTGCTTCAGCCATCGTTCGAAGGAAACCGCCGTTTGTTGCCGCGCAGGGGAGGGAGGGGAAGGAGACAGCGGCTTGATGCCGTGGAGGGGAGGGAGGGGAAGGAGACAGCGGCTTGTTGCCGTGGAGGGAGGGGAGGGAGAGGAAGGAGACAGCGGCTTGTTGCCGTGGAGGGAGGGGAGGGAGGGGAAGGAGACAGCGGCTTGTTGCCACGCAGGGGAGGGAGGGGAAGGAGACAGCGGCTTGTTGCCGTGGAGGGAGGGGAGGGAGGGGAAGGAGACAGCGGCTTGTTGCCGTGGAGGGAGGGGAGGGAGGGGAAGGAGACAGCGGCTTGTTGCCGTGGAGGGAGGGGAGGGAGGGGAAGGAGACAGCGGCTTGTTGCCACGCAGGGGAGGGAGGGGAAGGAGACAGCGGCTTGTTGCCACGCAGGGGAGGGAGGGGAAGGAGACAGCGGCTTGTTGCCGTGGAGGGAGGGGAGGGAGGGGAAGGAGACAGCGGCTTGTTGCCACGCAGGGGAGGGAGGGGAAGGAGACAGCGGCTTGTTGCCGTGGAGGGAGGGGAGGGAGGGGAAGGAGACAGCGGCTTGTTGCCGCACAGGGGAGGGAGGGGAAGGAGACAGCGGCTTGTTGCCGCGCAGGGGAGGGAGGGGAAGGAGACAGCGGCTTGTTGCCGTGGAGGGAGGGGAGGGAGGGGAAGGAGACAGCGGCTTGTTGCCGTGGAGGGAGGGGAGGGAGAGGAAGGAGACAGCGGCTTGTTGCCGCGCAGGGGAGGGAGGGGAAGGAGACAGCGGCTTGTTGCCGCACAGGGGAGGGAGGGGAAGGAGACAGCGGCTTGTTGCAGTGGAGGGAGGGGAGTGAGGGGAAGGAGACAGCGGCTTGTTGCCGCGCAGGGGAGGGAGGGGAAGGAGACAGCGGCTTGTTGCCGCGCAGGGGAGGGAGGGGAAGGAGACAGCGGCTTGTTGCCGCGCAGGGGAGGGAGGGGAAGGAGACAGCGGCTTGTTGCCGCACAGGGGAGGGAGGGGAAGGAGACAGCGGCTTGTTGCAGTGGAGGGAGGGGAGTGAGGGGAAGGAGACAGCGGCTTGTTGCCGGGGAAGGAGGGGAAGGAGACAGTTGCTTGTTGCCGTGGAGGGAGGGGAAGGAGACAGCGGCTTGTTGCCGTGGAGGGAGGGGAGGGAGGGGAAGGAGACAGCGGCTTGTTGCCGTGGAGAGAGGGGAGGGAGGGGAAGGAGACAGCCGCTTGTTGCCGCGCAGGGGAGGGAGGGGAAGGAGACAGCGGCTTGTTGCCGCGCAGGGGAGGGAGGGGAAGGAGACAGCGGCTTGTTGCCGCGCAGGGGAGGGAGGGGAAGGAGACAGCGGCTTGTTGCCGCGCAGGGGAGGGAGGGGAAGGAGACAGCGGCTTGTTGCCGCGCAGGGGAGGGGAGGGAGGGGAAGGAGACAGCGGCTTGTTGCCGTGGAGGGAGGGGAGGGAGGGGAAGGAGACAGCGGCTTGTTGCCGTGGAGGGAGGGGAGGGAGAGGAAGGAGACAGCGGCTTGTTGCCGCGCAGGGGAGGGGAGGGGAAGGAGACAGCGGCTTGTTGCCGCGCAGGGGAGGGAGGGGAAGGAGACAGCGGCTTGTTGCCGCGCAGGGAAGGGAGGGGAAGGAGACAGCGGCTTGTTGCCGTGGAGGGAGGGGAGGGAGGGGAAGGAGACAGCGGCTTGTTGCCGTGGAGGGAGGGGAGGGAGAGGAAGGAGACAGCGGCTTGTTGCCGTGGAGGGAGGGGAGGGAGAGGAAGGAGACAGCGGCTTGTTGCCGCGCAGGGAAGGGAGGGGAAGGAGACAGCGGCTTGTTGCCGTGGAGGGAGGGGAGGGAGAGGAAGGAGACAGCGGCTTGTTGCCGCGCAGGGAAGGGAGGGGAAGGAGACAGCGGCTTGTTGCCGCGCAGGGGAGGGGAGGGAGGGGAAGGAGACAGCGGCTTGTTGCCGCGCAGGGAGGGGAGGGAGGGGAAGGAGACAGCGGCTTGTTGCCGTGGAGGGAGGGGAGGGAGGGGAAGGAGACAGCGGCTTGTTGCCGCGCAGGGGAGGGGAGGGAGGGGAAGGAGACAGCGGCTTGTTGCCGCGCAGGGAAGGGAGGGGAAGGAGACAGCGGCTTGTTGCCGCGCAGGGGAGGGGAGGGAGGGGAAGGAGACAGCGGCTTGTTGCCGTGGAGGGAGGGGAGGGAGGGGAAGGAGACAGCGGCTTGTTGCCGTGGAGGGAGGGGAGGGAGGGGAAGGAGACAGAGGCTTGTTGCCGCGCAGGGAAGGGAGGGGAAGGAGACAGCGGCTTGTTGCCGTGGAGGGGAGGGAGAGGAAGGAGACAGCGGCTTGTTGCCGCGCAGGGGAGGGAGAGGAAGGAGACAGCGGCTTGTTGCCGCGGAGGGGAGGGAGGGGAAGGAGACAGCGGCTTGTTGCCGCGCAGGGGAGGGGAGGGAGGGGAAGGAGACAGCGGCTTGTTGCCGCGCAGGGAAGGGAGGGGAAGGAGACAGCGGCTTGTTGCCGCGCAGGGGAGGGAGGGGAAGGAGACAGCGGCTTGTTGCCGCGCAGGGGAGGGAGGGGAAGGAGACAGTGAGAAGGGAAACCTCAGTGCTGATGTGCTGATGACAATGTGGTTTTATTAAAAAATGTTCAAAAATTAAACAGCTACAAAGAACTACAAAAATGGCCGAGTGCCAACGTTTTTTTCACACTGAGCATGCGCGAACGCTCCAACGCGCACGCGCAGCGTTGCCAGCAGGAAAAAAACTAATTTAAATAGTACCCGCCCCCTCCCACTTATAAAATCATTGCGAGTGTAGGCTCCGCCCCCCTGGGTGCCGCGCCAAACAGACAAGGAGCTGCAAAGCGCTCGAGAATAGCACATTTTTTTTCTGGCGCCCAGCTCGGAGGGGCGCCCGTTTTTTATCCTGTGGAAACTTGGGCCCAATATGTTAATACAAGGTATTTGGGGGGGGTTCTGACTTCCTGGAGTTTGGGCGTCTGCTTTTTGACATTGATTTGCAGTTACAGCAATGGGTTCAGATTTCCAATGCTACATGAAACCATCCCAAAGCTGATAACTCCCTCACTTCAGTGGCTGCTTTCGTCCTGTTCAACTTATTCGATACTTTCTACAAGTCAGCACAGGAATCTGACCGGTATCCTAAATGAACTGATTTTGGATTGTATCAACTTGATTTGATTGGTGGGAAATCCACAAGATAAGGTTGTTCCATAATTTTGAACCAATTGGGATAGCTCACTCTAAGTAGCCTCAGGAATAGTCAGTATTGGCCGTATCAAAACTTGTGCAGTAGGGGTACCCCTCTGGGGATGCAGATTAAGATTCATTGCTGGATAGTTCACAGAGAGCGATGAATTTTACCAGGCTAATATTGTATTGGCCTGGAAGTGTTTGATGCTGGCACTCATAAAGAAAGAAAAATGTACTAATCCTACGCACCGATATTCATCTCAAGCATGAAATATTTATCAAGATTTCAAGACCATCTGTTGGAGAATTTTAAAATTCTACATTTAATCAATAATTTATTCACATTATCAAGAGTTAGTGGGCTCCTTAATAAAGTTGCCAAACTTGTTGGGCCCGAAGGTGGAAGTCACTTCACAGCAGTTACATTTTAGAGAGAATTCAGTACATTACCCTTTCTATAAATCTACCATGATATATAGTAGCATATTACTCTATATCATTTCAGTATTATTGACAGGAATAAAAAAATTCTGTCCAATTTCTTGATACATCATCATACTGTATTAAAATCCAGAGTAACTATTTGTATTAAATCTCCGAGAGTTAGGACAAATATCACCGACTCCGCCCCACTGCAAGTGCGATTCCTACTAACCCTTTTCTGCACATGTGTCCAACACCACGTTGCCTCCACTGAGCAGCCAAATGCATCTGACGAGCCTCCCACACCGGCGAGTGGGCCGCGAATCCCGAGCCTCCCACAGTGCCGGGGAGAGCGAGCGGCAGGCGGGGAGAGCAAGAAGCAGGGAGAGAGAGGTTGGGGGGGGGGGGGGGGGGCGCGGTGCAGAGAGAGAGAGAGAAAGAGCGTGTGCTTGGGGAGGGAGAGAGCTTCGGGGGGGAAGAGAGCTTGGGGAGGGGGAGGAGAGAGAGCTTGTGGGGGTGGGTGGGGGAGTGGAAGAGAGAGAAGGAGCTTGGAGAGGGGGGAGAGAGAGCTTGGGGGAGGGGTAGAGAGCAAGCGAGATTGGGCGGCGTGAGAGAGAGAGAGAGCCTGGGAGGGGGGAGGATTGGAGGGGAGAAAGGGAACTCCGAGAAGATGGTGGAATTCTGCATTAGGATGGAGAATGAAACAGTTAATTCAGAGACCATGGTCCAGAACTTAAAGAAGGGTAACTTTGAAGGTATGAGGCATGAATTGGCTAAGATAGATTGGCTAATGATACTTAAGGGGTTGACTGTGGATGGGCAATGGCAGACATTTAGAGAACGCATGGATGAATTACAACAATTGTACATTCCTGTCTGGCATAAAAATAAAAAAGGGAAGGTGGCTCAACCGTGGCTATCAAGGGAAATCAGGGATAGTATTAAAGCCAAGGAAGTGGCATACAAATTGGCCAGAAATAGCAGCGAACCTGGGGACTGGGAGAAATTTAGAACTCAGCAGAGGAGGACAAAGGGTTTGATTAGGGTAGGGAAAATGGAGTACGAGAAGAAGCTTGCAGGGAACATTAAGGCGGATTGCAAAAGTTTCTATAGGTATGTAAAGAGAAAGAGGTTAGTAAAGACAAACGTAGGTCCCCTGCAGTCAGAATCAGGGGAAGTCATAACGGGGAACAAAGAAATGGCAGACCAATTGAACAAGTACTTTGGTTCAGTATTCACTAAGAAGGACACAAACAACCTTCCGGATATAAAAGTGGTCAGAGGGTCTATTAAGGAGGAGGAACTGAGGGAAATCTTTATTAGTCGGGAAATTGTGTTGGGGAAATTGATGGGATTGAAGGCCGATAAATCCCCAGGGCCTGATGGACTGCATCCCAGAGTACTTAAGGAGGTGGCCTTGGAAATAGCGGATGCATTGACAGTCATTTTCCAACATTCCATTGACTCTGGATCAGTTCCTATCGAGTGGAGGGTAGCCAATGTAACCCCACTTTTTAAAAAAGGAGGGAGAGAGAAAGCAGGGAATTATAGACCGGTCAGCCTGACCTCAGTAGTGGGTAAAATGATGGAATCAATTATTAAGGATGTCATAGCAGCGCATTTGGAAAATGGTGACATGATAGGTCCAAGTCAGCATGGATTTGTAAAAGGGAGATCATGCTTGACAAATCTTCTGGAATTTTTTGAGGATGTTTCCAATAAAGTGGACAAAGGAGTACCAGTTGATGTGGTATATTTGGACTTTCAGAAGGCTTTCGACAAGGTCCCACACAGGAGATTAATGTGCAAAGTTAAAGCACATGGGATTGGGGGTAGTGTGCTGACGTGGATTGAGAACTGGTTGTCAGACAGGAAGCAAAGAGTAGGAGTAAATGGGTACTTTTCGGAATGGCAGGCAGTGACTAGTGGGGTACCGCAGGGTTCTGTGCTGGGGCCCCAGCTGTTTACATTATACATTAATGATTTAGACGAAGGGATTAAATGTAGTATCTCCAAATTTGCGGATGACACTAAGTTGGGTGGCAGTGTGAGCTGCGAGGAGGATGCTATGAGGCTACAGAGTGACTTGGATAGGTTAGGTGAGTGGGCAAATGCGTGGCAGATGAAGTATAATGTGGATAAATGTGAGGTTATCCACTTTGGTGGTAAAAACAGAGAGACAGACTATTATCTGAATGGTGACAGATTAGGAAAAGGGAAGGTGCAACGAGACCTGGGTGTCATGGTACATCAGTCATTGAAGGTTGGCATGCAGGTACAGCAGGCGGTTAAGAAAGCAAATGGCATGTTGGCCTTCATAGCGAGGGGATTTGAGTACAGGGGCAGGGAGGTGTTGCTACAGTTGTACAGGGCCTTGGTGAGGCCACACCTGGAGTATTGTGTACAGTTTTGGTCTCCTAACTTGAGGAAGGACATACTTGCTGTTGAGGGAGTGCAGCGAAGATTCACCAGACTGATTCCCGGGATGGTGGGACTGACCTATCAAGAAAGACTGAATCAACTGGGCTTGTATTCACTGGAGTTCAGAAGAGTGAGAGGGGACCTCATAGAAACGTTTAAAATTCTGACGGGTTTGGACAGGTTGGATGCAGGAAGAATGTTCCCAATGTTGGGGAAGTCCAGAACCAGGGGTCACAGTCTAAGGATAAGGGGTAAGCCATTTAGGACCGAGATAAGGAGAAACTTCTTCACCCAGAGAGTGGTGAACCTGTGGAATTCTCTACCACAGGAAGTAGTTGAGGCCAATTCACTAAATATATTCAAAAGGGAGTTAGATGAAGTCCTTACTACTCGGGGGATCAAGGGGTATGGCGTGAAAGCAGGAAGTGGGTACTGAAGTTTCATGTTCAGCCATGAACTCGTTGAATGGCGGTGCAGGCTAGAAGGGCTGAATGGCCTGCTCCTGCACCTATTTTCTATGTTTCTATGTTTCTTCCTACCCCCTGGTGCGTGCATGTGTTTGAAGGGACATTGTTGGAGTGGATGAAATCCAGAAGTCACAACACTGTCACTACTCACTTCATACCCAATAAATGTTAATAATAAAAACAGAAAATGCTGGAAATCTCAGCGGGTCAGGCAGCATCTGTGGCGAGGAAGCAGAGTTAATGTTTCGGGTTGATAACCCTTCGTCAGAACTGGAGAGTGTTTGAAATGAATAGATTCTTAACGAGCACTGAAAGGGGGAGGGGAAGAAAGAACAAAAGGGAAGGTCTGTGATAGGGTGGAAGACAGGAGAGATTGGAGAGACAAAAGGGATGCTGGCCCAAATTCAAATGGTAATGCCAGGAGTTAGAAAAACATTAGTCAAGATAAGGTGTGAATGGTGGGATAATGACCAGCTGCCATTAGCGACGAGGAGAAACATGAAACAGGCTCTGGGGCGGGGAAAGGGAGCCAAAGATTGGCAGCGGCTAGGCTCTGAAATTATTGAACTCAATGTTGAGTCCAGAAGCCTGTAAAGTGCCTAAACGAAAGATGAGATTCTGTTCCTCGTGCTTGCGTTGAGTTTCGTTGGAACAGTGTAGGAGACCGAGGTCAGCGTGGGAATGGATTGGAGAATTAAATTGACAGGTGACCGGAAGCTCAGGGTCACGCTTACGGACTGAACGGAAGTGCTCCGCAAAACAGTCACCCAATCTACGCTTGGTCTCCCCAATGTAGAGGAGACCACATCGTGAAACAGCGAATACAGTATACTAATTTGAAAGAAGTACAAGTAAATAGAACGGACACGGTCGAGGGCCATGTTAACCACAGCGGTTAACAATCTGCACACAATGCTCCATCTATGGGGGGGGTCGGGGAGGGGAGTGGTGATAAGGTCTTGCGCTTGGATAAGGGTCTTCAGCTGG
Organism: Pristiophorus japonicus; assembly: GCF_044704955.1. NCBI lineage: Eukaryota > Metazoa > Chordata > Chondrichthyes > Pristiophoridae > Pristiophorus > Pristiophorus japonicus. Next base: position 331,767,893 of record NC_091978.1, read on the forward strand.
CAGAGGGATGCACTTACATTGGGGTAATGGACTTCAGCTGGGGGATGGATGCACTTACGCTGGAGTAATGGACTTCGGCTGGAACTTGGTGGCTTTTGGGTAGATCTAGCCTCTGTGGCTTCTGAAGTCAAAATGGATCGAATTACAAATTGGAAATTCACTCAGAACTTGGGCTGGGTGGTTCCAGTTACACATTCCAGAGGAACTTAAGGGTGTGGCTGGTCCCCTTGGAGGATAAATCAGCAATAGGTCTGGAGAGCCAATTGTTGTGTTCATACTCTATTTATTTATGTATTTATTTATTTGTTTATGTATTTTTTTTTGTTTATTTGTTGCAGCTCACAGAATGGGCATTAGGACCCTGCGGGAACTATTCACAGTTGCTGTATTCATTCTGGTTCATGCCAGTTTGGAGACACTCTTTTGGGTTGTATAAAAGCACAGTTAACTTACATTACTGCTGGCTCAGTTAGTCAGTTATTTACGCGTACACAACATAATTTGACGACGAGGATTAACCTCCCTACCACCCCCAACCCCGCCCCACCCCCACCCCACCTTTCCTCTCCACATCTGGGGACCCTCCAATTCCATGGCCGAGATGGATAAAAGGTTTTTCTACATACATCTTGGCGAATGGGTTAGACGGTGACAACGTAACAACAGCTCGCCGCCGTGCAATACTTATCTACTGTCTCGGCACCGAAGGCCAACGCATCTTTGGCCAAATGAAGACACGGAGTCCTACGACAAAACGGTAAGCACCCTAGAGAAGTATTTTGGGCCAAAGAAAAGTATCATGATGGAGAGATACCAATTTTGTCAAAGGGGGCAAGGGAACGGTGAACCAATCAAACAGTATATCATTTCTTTAACTGAACTGGCCGCTACGTGTAACTTTGGAGCACTCAGAGGAAATGCTCAGGGATCAAATTATTGAGAAAACAACAATCCCCCGCATTCGGGAATGCTAGCTAATGGATGATGACAAATTGTCATTGGATAAAGCAACTAATTTGGCCACCCAAATCTAATCACCGCTCTCCGATTCAAAAGCGATCAGATCCCCTGCTCCCCCTGTGCAGCAGACTGCAGTTACAGCCCATGTGTAAAGTCTTCATCCAAAGCGGAAATCACAGCAGAGACCCAGGGCTGGTAATAAGCCACCCACTATGGATCGTGGGCTTAACTTCCACTGCTTTAACTGTGGGGACAAATCACACTCAGCAAAGAGTCCTAACTGTCCTGCACGTGAGAAGAAATGTTCTGCATGTGGTAAAATGAACCATTTTGCTAGTGTCTGTCGCTCATCGCAACATATTTGGCATGTGGACAACTCTGATAGTGATGAACCCAGTATGGTTTTTACACCGTTAGTGACATTTCACACATTGGTTCAGGCAAATTCAAGGACTGAGGTAAACATTGATGGCACACCCATCTGCCTCCTCATTGACCTTGGAGCCAAAGTCTCCATATTAAGCGAGGCTGTGTACAATACCCACTTCACGCACTGTCAACTGCAGCCCGCAACTTCCACTACATGCATACTCCGACTCCAAAATTGAGGTACTTGGGATCATATCTGTCCCGATATACTACAAGGACATAACATTGGCGAACTTTTCATTTCATGTCGTGAAGGGACAAAGCCTCATGGATGTTGACCCTTTTGACAAAGTTGGGTTCAAAGTTTACGACCCAACTGGCACATCTGTGTACACGGTGGACTTTGACGAGCAGTATCCCTCAATTTTCACATGGTTTGGAGTGACAACAAAATTCTGCCATTGTCCCTGCGTTGACCCTTCCATCAAACCGGTTGCGCAGCGACTTCGCTGTCTCCCATTCGCATTTTGCGACCAAGTCTCCACCGAATTAACGTGACTCGAATCTCAGGGAATCATTGAGAGCATCGACTCCTCACCCTGGATCTCGAACTTCGTCATTGCTTGGCGAAAAAATGGGAAGATCCGCCTATGCATCGACCTGAAAGATGTCAACAAGGCCATCATCCCCGACAAGTACCCTCTTCCTACCATCGATGAGCTGTCTTCAGAATTCCACGACTCAATAGTCTTTACGCAACTCGACATGCGCCGCAGTTACCTGCAAATACCCCTCGCGGAAGACAGCAAACCGCTCACGGCATTCATGATGCATGATGGTCCGTATCAGTATCGACGCGTGCCCAACGGAACATCTTCTGCACAAAGTGCATTTCAGAAGATTGTCACTACTATGGTAGCAGGCATAGAGGGAGCCCTCAATCTGCTTGACGATATCGTCGTCCATGCACGGATAATGGAAGAACATGACGAGTGACTTCACGCAGTTATGGCTAGACTTGCTACACATAACATTACACACATTGCTGATAAGTGTACAGTCGCTGCTGGAGAAATAAATTTTCTGGGCTACAGAGTCGCAGCACAAGATGTCAAGCCGACATTGACGCGATCCAGCGAATGCAGGAGGCTACTAACATCAAAGAACTTTCATCATTCTTCGGCACTTGCAACTTCTATCTGAAGTTCGTCCCGCACTACGCGCACATTGCCGAACCACTTCGCAAGTTGCTGCACAAGGACGTGCCTTGGGAATGGACAGAGTCCCAGGCTCAGGCATTCACCACGCTTAAGGAAAAAAATCACATCCCCTCCTATCCTTGTGCACTTTGAACCAAATGCCACTACGTATGTCACCACGGATGCACAGGCACCGCCTTGGGTGCTGTGCTTTCGCAATGGATTGATGGCCTGGAACGCCCAGTCGCCTTCGTATCTCGCACGCTCCTGTCTGCAGAATGTAAATACTCTACAGGGGAATGCGAAGCACTCGCTTGCATCTACACATGCGAACGCTGGCACGTCTACCTTTATGGCAGGAAATTTACCTTCTGTACGGATCACCAAGCGCTAATTACACTACTCGCTATAACTGGATCTGGGCACAGACCACTACGAATCAGCCGGTGGTCAGATCTCCATCAGTATAACTTTGATGTACAGTATATCACTGACCGTCGCAAACACGTAGCTGACATGCTCAGCCGCTCGACACCTGCTTCGGAATCTGGTGCTGACTTGCTCACAGATGACGACACATATGTCATGTCGATCATCCTTCAGTCTATCAGAAACCTTGTCTCCTGCGACAAACTCAAAACTGAATCACAGTGATGCTACGCTCCAGCATGTGAGCCACTTCCTCCAGACTGAGTGGCCTAAGCAAATTCTGAAAGAGCTGAAAACCTTCCACAGACTTCACGATGAATTCTCGGTTTGGAACGATGGCTGCCAGGCTCATGGTGATAGAGCAGTAATTCCCAAGTCGCTTCAACAGCACGTTCTCTCATTGGCACACGATGGACACCCTGGCATTGTCCGCATGATGCAGGGATGTCGCAATTCAGTATGGTTGCCTGGGATTGAAACTCTCATCGAGGAGTTACACTCACACTGCAAAGCATGCAGTCTGAGCGAAAAGGCCACAAACATCCGACCAGTGCCAATGAAGCCCATTCCATGACCACAGAAACCATGGCAACAAGTTCACTTGTATATCTTAGGTCCAAAACACCAGCCTTTTCTTATTGTAGTACATGACCTGCATTCCAAATGGCCCAAAATCACTACACAAATTCAGTGACCTCATCAACGATCGTCACTATTCTGTAGCATATGTTCACAAAGTCGGGCTTCCCAGAGGTCATAATTACTGATAATGCACCACAGTTTGTGTCTGACCAGTTCGCGGATTTCCTTATTTGTCATGCTATCGAGCATCGCCTTACTGCTCGGTACAATCCTCAAAGCAACGGAGGTGTTGAGCGTTTTAACTGTGTCATCAAAGAGAGTTTGAAAGTCAACCTCGCAGCTGGCCAAACATTCGACAAAGCGGTTCAAACCATTCTCCGCACATACCGTTCACTAACAGGGAAGACGTGCGCTGAGCTCGTGTTGATTGGGTGGAATCATCGCTGGCTATTGGACATTCTCAAACCCCCAGCCAAACCAAGCGTGAAGATAACCACACTCTCATCCCAGATTTTGGAACGACAACGAAAAGCAAAGACATACACTGACACAAAATGACGCGCTCAAAAGCCCCAACTGAAGAACTGAGATTGGGTCAGAGTTAAGCGCCCAAACTGGAGTCATAAGCTCGCATCTTCACTTTCGCCTCCAAAACAGATCGGACGAAAGTTCAGCCCTCAGACCTACGGACTCAATGATGGGACTCGATGGAACGCTCGTAGACTGATTCCAACTCATGGGCGAACAGACCAGCAGGATGGAACAGAGGCACCATTCTGTTTCCCAACCGATAACGTCGATCAAACACCGCAAGCTCCACGCCGGTCTCAGCGCTTCAGAACAAGACCTGGCTATCTCAAGGACTTTGTCTGTACATAGACCGTGATTTTAAAAAGGGGGGATATATGCTGTGTTCACACTCTATTTATTTGTTGCAGCTCACAGGACGGGCATTAGGACCCTGCGGGAACTATTCACAGTTGCTGAATTAATTCTGGTTCATGCCGGTTTGGGGTCTCCATTTTGGGTTGTACAGAAACACAGTTAAGTTAAGTTACAGAGGTACAGTGACGATTCACTAGGCTGATTCCGGAGATGAGGGGGTTATCTTATGATGATAGATTGAGTAGACTGGGTCTTTACTCGTTGGAGTTCAGAAGATGAGGGGTGATCTTTTAGAAACATTTAAAATAATGAAAGGGATAGACAAGATAGAGGCAGGGAGGTTGTTTCCACTGGTCGGGGAGACTAGAACTAGGGGGCACAGCCTCAAAATACAGGGGAGCCAATTTAAAACCAAGTTGAGAAGGAATTTCTTCTCCCAGAGGGTTGTGAATCTGTGGAATTCTCTGCCCAAGGAAGCAGTTGAGGCTAGCTCATTGAATGTATTCAAATCACAGATAGATAGATTTTTAACCAATAAGGGAATTAAGGGTTACGGGGAGCGGGCGGGTAAGTGGAGCTGAGTCCATGGCCAGATCAGCCATGATCTTGTTGAATGGCGGAGTGGGCTAGAGGGGCTATACAACATAAATCAGAGAAATGGCTGCATTTCATTTCGTACAAATAGACGCATCCATTAAAATTAAAGATGTGAAGTTCATTAACGATTCTCATACACTTCTCAACAGGTGATTTCATTCTTGAAAGTTATGAATTAATCCCTTGATTGACATATGGGAATATTAACTTATCTCCACTTGCTGGTATTTCACTGACAAGCAATGTTTAATTGGACTTACTGCAACTCCTTATTCCTGGGCCAGGAAGGGAAAATTCAACTAAGATTCCCACTCTGATCACGATCTGATGACATCTGTTGGAAACCACATGCGCAAAGGAAAGGATTTGCACTACAATTTGTTGTTTGCTTTTCTTGGTCATTTTTTTCTTGCATCAAGTAATTATACTTCAATAACACTGAAGATAAGAAGAGAAAATCGACGAAGAATCTTCCACGGACTTGCTCATGCCATTATGTTAAGGAAACCTCTAGGTGTACACACAGACCAGTGTTTCATTATACAGACTGACCGTGAGAAATATGTGATGCTGAAGTGTCCAAGTTCATGAATACCTTGAAGGTAAAGTACAGTATTGCAGTATATTATACAATGTGGCGGCAACAACTTTGTGTGATCATTGGGTAGTGAAACTGGTGATGATTTACAAAGTACTTTTTTTTAATTACATGATGCACATATTTAGATTCTCTAATTACTCAATGGGAAAATGCACCATGTGGTGCCATAGTGAATCAGACCTGCAATGTGCCAAGTTCGATTGCTGGTCTGTATTGAATTAGCAGTTCTCAGCTAGGACAGTAGTAAAGTTATTGCAACTCCTTATTCCTGGACCAGGAAGGGAAAATGCAACAAAAATTTCCACTCTGATCACTTTCTAATGACATCTGTTGGAAAGCACATGTGTGAATATTGACAGATCAGGATCAGGTTTGCTTCTGATCATTTGTCCCCCCCCCCCCCCCCAACCCATTATCAAATAGTCTTTCAGCAGAGAGCTGTGCTCAAAGAGAGAGTGGGTCAGTAAATTGGAGCTACGGTGTTATAGCACTGGTATTGTTACACAACCTCCAACTTGTATTTCCATTGAGAGTGCGGGATTGATAAATTTACTCTTACAGTCCAGCACATACCACTGCTTTCAGGAAGTAGGAGAGGGGTTTGTGCATCATCACCATCATCATAGCCAGTCTCTCTGAATCGGGCAAGACTTGCTTCCACTCTTGAAGTGAGTTCTTTGGTGGCTAAACAGTCCAATACGAGAGCAACAGACTCTGTCACAGGTGGGACAGAAAGTCATTGATGGAAGGGGTGGGTGGGACTGGTTTGCCGCACATTCTTTCCGCTGCCTGCGCTTGATTTCTGCATGTTCTCGGTGTTGAGACTTGAGGTGCTCAGCGCCCTCCCGCAAGCACTTTCTCCACTTAGGGCAGTCTTTGGCCAGGGACTCCCAGGTGTCGGTGGGGATGTTGCATTTTATCAGGGAGGCTTTGAGGGTGTCCTTGTAACGTTTCCGCTGCCCACCTCTGGCTCGTTTGCCGTGAAGGAGCTCCGCATAGAGCACATGCTTTGGGAATCTCGTATCTGGCATGTGATCTATGTGGCCTGCCCAGCAGAGCTGATCGAGTGTGGTCAGTGCTTCAATGCTGGGGATATTAGCCTGGAGGAGGATGCTGATGTTGGTGCGCCTGTCCTTCCAGGGGATTTGTAGGATCCTGTGGAGACATCATTGGTGATATATCTCCTGCGACTTGAGGTGTCTACTGTACATGGTCCATGCCTTTGAGCCACACAGGAGGGCAGGTATTACTGCAGCCCTGTTGACATGAGCTTGGTGGTAGATTTGAGGGCCTGGTCTTCGAACATACTTTTCCTCAGGCGGCTGAAGGCTGTACTGGTGCACTGGAGGTGGTGTTGGATCTCACCAATGTCTGCTTTGGTTGATAAGAGGTTCCCTAGCCATGGGAAATGATCCATGTTGTTGAGGGCCGCGCCGTAGACCTTGATGACTGGAGGGGCAGCGCTGTGCGGCGAGGACAGGCTGCTGGAGGACCTTTGTCTTACGGATGTTTGGCGTAAGGCCCATGCTTTCGTGTGCCTCAGTAAATATGTCGACTATATCCTGGAGTTCAGCCTAAGGAATGTGCGCAGACACAGGCGTCGTCCACGTACTGTAACTAAATGAGAGAGGTTGGGGTGATCTTGGACCTGGCCTGGAGGCGGCAAAGGTTAAACAGTTTCCCACTGGTTCTGTAGTTTAGTTCCACTCGTGCAGGGAGGGGATGGATGTTCATTGTGATCACATACCAATAATTTATTGTAACCAGCTGTCCGACAGTTTGCTGCAAATCCACAACATTATTTTGATGTGAAAAATTAGATCAGATTCTTGCCATTATTGGCGCATGGAATGCTCCACCCAGCCCCTCAAGTAAGCCTTCAACCTCTCCTCTGCCGATCACAACATCCCCGCCCCAGCCCACAATGTACTTTTTCTGCACCCCTCCCCCAAAACCAAGCCTCTATGTCCTGCCTTCCTGATTGCTGGGAACCGTCCCCAAAGGTCCTCGGCTGCGGCCTCCTACACTAATGGTCTCACCTGTCAGACGGTAATTGTTGACGTCCATTTAAATTATAATTTACGCTTCTATTTTTTTTTGCCAAAGTGGATAACCCCACATTTTTCCACATTACACTCCATCTGCCACATTCTTGGCCACTCACTTAGCCTGTCTATATCCCTTTGTCGATTTCTTGTGTCCTCCTCACAATTTGCTCTCCCACCTATCTTTGTATCATCAGCAATCTTTCCTAAATTACACTCAGTCCCTTCATCCAGGTCATTAATATAGATTGTAAATAATTGAGGCCCCAGCACCGATCCCTGCGGCATCCCCTGGTTACTGTTTTCCAACCAGAAAATGATCATTTTATCCCGACTCTCTCTTTTCTGTGAGTTAGCCAATCCTCTATCCATACTAATATATTACCCCCAACCCCGTGAACTTTTATCTTGTGCAGTAACCTTTTATGTGGTACCTTATAGAATGCCTTCTGGAAATCCAAATACACCACATCCACTGGTTCCCCCTTATCTACCCTGCTCGTTACATTCTCAAAGAACTCCAGCAAATTTGTCAAACATGATTTCCCTTTCATAAAACCATGCTGACTCTGCTTGATTGAATCGTGCTTTTCCAAATGTCCTGTTACTGCTTCCTTAATAATGAACTCCAGCATTTTCCCAAGAATAGATGTTAGGCTAACTGGTCTATAGTTTCCTGCTTTCTGTTTGCCTTTTTTAAATAGGGGTGTTACTTTTGCGATTTTCCAATCCACTGGCACCTCCCCAGAATCCAGGGAATTTTGGAAGATTACAACCAATGCATCCACTATCTCTGCAGCCACTTCGTTTAAGACCCTAGGATGCAAACCATCAGATCCAAGGGACTTGTCCGCTTTTAGTCCCATTATTTTACCAATTACTACTTCTTTAGTGATAATGATTGTATTAAGTTCCTCCCTCCCTATTGGTGTGCAAAATCAAAGCACATGGTATTGGGGGTAATGTACTGATGTGGATAGAGAACTGGTTGGCAGACAGGAAGCAGAGAGTCGGGATAAACAGGCCATTTTCATAATGGCAGGCAGTGACTAGTGGAGTGCCGCAGGGCTCAGTTCTGGGACCCCAGCTCTTTACAATATACATTAACAATTTAGATGAAGGAATTGAGTGTAATATCTCCAAGTTTGCAGATGACACAAAACTGGGTGACGGTGTGAGCTGTGTGGAGGATGCTCAGAGGCTGCAGGGTGACTTGGACAGGTTAGGTGAGTGGGCAAATGCATGGCAGATGCAGTATAATGTGGATAAATGTGAGGTTATCCATTTTGGGGGCAAAAACACGAAGGCAGGATATTATCTGGATGGCAGCAGATTAGGAAAAGGGGAGATGCAATGAGACCTGGGTGTCATGGTTCATCAGTCACTGAAAGTGGGCATGCAGGTACAGCAGGCAGTAAAGAAGGCAAATGGTATGTTGGCCTTCATAGCTAGAGGATTCGAGTATAGGAGCAGGGAGGTCTTACTGCAGATGTACAGGGCCTCAGTGAGGCCTCACCTGGAATATTGTGTGCAGTTTTGGTCTCCTAATCTGAGGAAGGACGTTCTTGCTATTGAGGGAGTGCAGCGAAGGTTCATCAGACTGATTCCAGGTATGGCTGGACTGTCATATATGAGGAGAGACTGGATCAACTGGGCCTTTATTCACTGGAGTTTAGAAGGATGAGAGGGGATATCATAGAAACATATAAGATTCTGACGGAACTGTCAAGTTAAATGCTGGAAGAATGTTCCCGATGTTGGGGAAGTCCAGAACCAGGGGACATAGTCTTAGGATAAGGAGTAAGCCATTTAGGACTGAGATGAGGAGAAACTTCTTCATTCAGAGAGTTATTAATCTATGGAATTCTCTGCCGCAGAGAGTTGTTGAGGCCAGTTCATTGGATATATTCAAGAGAGAGTTAGATATGGCCCTTACGGCTAAGGGGATCAAGGGGTATGGAGAGAAAGCAGGAAAGGGGTGCTGAGGGAATGATCAGCCATGATTTTATTGAATGGCAGTGTAGGCTCGAAAGGCCGAATGGCCTACTCCTGCACCTATTTTCTTTGTTCCTATGTTTCCCTATAGCCCCTTGATTATCAACTATTAGGACGTTTTTAGTGTCTACTACCGTGAAGACCGATACAAAATATTTGTTCAAAGTCTCTGCCATTTCCTTGTTCCCCATTATTAATTCCCCAGCCTCATCCTCTAGGGGACTAACATTTACTTTAGCCACTCTTTTCCTTTTTATTTACCACTAGAAACTTTTATGATCTGTTTTTATATTTCATGCTTGTTTGCTTTCATAATCTATCTTCCCTCTCTTTATTATTTTTTTTTAGTCATTCTTTGCTGGGTTTTAAAAGTTTCCCAATCCTCTGCCCTCCCACTAGTCTTGGCCATCTTACTTTGTTTGCCCTTGTTTCAATTTGATACCATCCCTTATTTCCTTAGTTTGCCATGGATCGTTATCCCTTCTATTATAGTCTTTCCTTCTCATCGGAACATATTTTTGTTGAGAGTTCTGAAATATCTCCTTAAATATCTGCCACTGCTCATCAACCGTCCCACACTTTAATCTATTTTCCCAGTCTACTTTAGCCAACTCTGCCTTCATACCTTTGAGGTCTCCTTTGTTTAAGCTTAGGACACGGATTTGAGATGCAACTTTCTCACCCTCTGAATTTGAAATTCAACTATGCTATGGTCACTCATTCCTAGAGGATCCTTTACTAGGAGATCATTTATTAATCCTGTCTCATTACACAGTACCCTGTCTAAGATAGCCTGGTCCCTGGTTGGTTCCACAACGTATTGTTCAAGGAAATTATCCCGGATACACTCGAACTCTTCCTCAAGGCTACCCTGGCCAATTTGCTTTGTCCAATCAATATGAAGATTAAAATCACCCATGATTATTGCCATTCCTTTATTACAAGCCTGTATTATTTCTTGATTTATACTTCATCCAACAGTGTAGCTACTGTTAGGGGGCCTATCGACTATGCCCACCAGTGACTTTTGGCCCTTTATTATTCCTCATGTTTCTTTTTTTCGGTCGGGGCAGTGTTGCTGTCGTCAGCGGGGTGGAAGTGCCCTTGGATTGGAGCCACCATCGCTCCGAGTCATCAGTGTTGCGCTGTTGATGTAAGCGCGACGACGCGTCATAACGCCCCTTGCCTTCACTTAAAGGGGAGGGTTGCTGCGAGCTCTGCAATAAATTTAGTTAGGCCCACAGTGCCAACAGGCAGAGTTTCGGCCAGGCCAGTGGCCTGGTACCCAAGAGTGGTGCCGGGCCGCCTGTTGGTGGCCCGGCTGAACCTGTGTCCACCATTGTCAGGGAGACCTTGGAGTCGGCCTGACAATTAAAATAAAATGGACCCACCAGCAGTGCACCCTCCCCTTTAAGGGCGGACGTGCCGCCCAGCCACATCCAGGATCCCGCAGCGGAAAGCGGTCAGTGGCACCGACCGGTGGCGGTGCCGCTCTCGCGGGGCAGTTTCCCACAATCAGCGTGCGCCCCTCGGGTTGTGCGGAAACCTATTCCTGCCGACCCTGGCCCATGGGCAATTTAGGACGGCTGGCGCATCCGTCTGCCCCCAGCGGTAATGGGCCTTAAAGAGATGGTCAATTTCGGCCCCCAAGAGTTTGCACCAGGGTGAACAACAATTAGTGGCAGTGTGAAGTTCATTGTAAATTACATTATTGTTTGAAATTCTTATGCAAAGTTAGTTTGATGAGAACTGGATGAATATGCAACGTGTTGTTTGAAAACTCCTTGCAGTATTTAGGTTGACTGCAATCCAAAGAATGGTGGAACAACTGGGACTGGTGATTGGAAGGGATTGTTGGTTCAGGGGAATAGTAAGTTTTCAGCCAAAGCATTCCTGGAGGAGCTCTTGTGGCAGTCTGGATAGGTGGACCTTGCTCTTTCTCAACATCCTCAGTGTCTGTCTGTTGCGCATTCTCCTCCACCTGCACCTCTGCAGCCAGCTTAATGGGTTGGCCCCTCTAAATGGCAAAGTTGTGCAGCATACAGTAGACATAGACAATCTTGGAGGACTGGGGACTATACTGCAGGACACCTCCAGACTTATCTAGGCAGTGGAAGCATCATTTCAGGAGTCCTATGGTCGAGTGGAGACATGACACCGATTGTATCTCATGTGCTTGTTCCTGAGAGGTGTCATTAGCGAGGTTTGGAGAGGATAGTCTTTGTCCCCAAGCAGCCAGCCTCTGACCCAATACTTGGGGTCAAAGAGAGGGAGATTGAGGACAGCCGCAGGATGAAGGTATCATGGCAGCTACCAGGAAACCTGGCACAAACCTGCATGATGCACTGAATGTTATCGCACACCATTCCTTCCTAAACATGTAGAGTTCAGGATCTTGTGCTGGAGGCTATGTGTGCGTAGTTGATGATGTGATGCACCTGGGGGGAAGCGTGCAATTTTGGCAAAGCCCAGAGACCTGTCTTCCTACTTCATGGTGTACATGGGGAAGGATATGAAATCATTGGCGTTGGCAAAGAGCTCATCCATCACCGGGTGAATACAGAATCTGCACAGCCGATTGGCTGATGCTGTAGATGCCACCTGCTGCAGCCTGGAATGAACTTGAGGCATAAAGGTTCGGGGCCACAGTGACTTTGTTAGCCACAGGCATATGACCTTGTGCTGGGCTGCAGTTAGTTCTGTTGCTTGTAATAAAACTCTGAGACAGCCTCCCTGGTAAAGTGGAACCTCCTTACACACTGCTCCTCCATGAACTACAGGTAAGGAGTTCTGAGCCTGTATGCTTATGTAGAGTAAGGCCTGCTGTGAGTTGTCCTCCTTCTGTCTCTTTGCTCTGCAGCTGCAGCTCCTCCCTCCTCCCTCCTCCCTCCTCCAGCTATGATGACTTTGCAAGCACCAAACCCATTGAGACCAATCAGACATTTGCCAGAAGCTCCCTGGTCAAAATCCCTCTGCTGGCTCACTAAATTACTTTCACAAATAATTACTGTCAGTTCCAGCAGCTTAAAAGACCCAAAAAGCTCAAAAGCAGCACAAAAGCAGTCCAAATAACCTAACCAGTAATTTATCAGTCAGCAGCTGAGGAGCCCTTCAAATATCGTTAGCAATGACACCCGCCAGGTTGTTCACACCCATGATTTCTGTCACTGATTTAGAAATGGTGAATAGGGCACCGCAGCTGTTGAAAAGACACTAATTAATATGCTGAAATAGGCATCCATAGATTTCGGACCGACATCCTGGACACCTAAAGGAAGCCCCGATTCAAAGTGGCGATAAGTGGATTCTGTGCGTGAAATTGCCGTGCAAGATTGCAACCCAACTTTCAGTGCCCTTTTTTGGGACGTGTTCCCAAATTGAAAGTTGCCCTGTCATCATTTTAATCTTCTTGATTTTCTTAGACCAGTTTGATTATAGAGATGCAAAAAATGTCAAAATAGTTATCTTTGGTTCTGTTTCTTTCCATTTCCTGTAAAATAGACTTGATTTCAATACTAATCACCCAGTGTAACAACCATCTGGCATCTGATACTTACATGGATTTTAAAATTACATTTCTTTCTGATGTCTTTGCAACCAGATAGACCACAGATACTAATCTGAATTCATAACTCCATTTGGTCATCATTATAACAGTCCTAGAGAGCTGATCATTTTCCATGTTCCATGGCATAGTGTGCAATAAAAGAAATGGAAAAGGTGATGCCTGTTAACGATGTTATACAGGCCCATCTAAAAAAGACAGGATGTTTATTACTTGTGTTTTCTTTTTATTTCGAAGTTTAAATTAATCTTTATTTACTGGACTTCATTATCCCAGTTTTCCTTTGAAAACGTACAGATGCAATCTGAACTTTGGCTGCCAAACAATGAGGGAAGATTTTCTGTACCACGAGGTGCATAGCTGCAGCGTTACAAGTCATTTATAAATGCACTTATGATTTCACTACATTCAACACACAAAGGAAATCGTTCCACACTGAGCTGATTTTTTTTAGCTCTCGGATAAGGTGGACTGCAGACTCTTCCCTCCCCTCCCCTCCCCTTCCCTCCCACACTCTAACTCCACTTGGATACTTTACCATTTCACAAAATTACATCTACTCTTTGCTTTCAAAAGCACCACTTTATATACATGTGATGGAAGTCTGTTCTTTATAGTAGGTGATGGAAACAAACGGTGCACAGAAGCGATAAATGGATTATCATCATTCCTGGATATTTAAGGTTATCCATTTTGAGGTTCACACTTGTGTCTCTCAACTCCTTAAAGGGGCATCGTCACTTTGGGGAGTTTTTCAAACTGGCTCAGTTACTCAGAAGGCAGTGATAGTGTATTAAAAATAATTCAGCTAATTCACCATTTTGCTGATTGTGCCACATTACACATTCTATCTGCTGCTGCACAAGGTTTCATAATGTACGTTTTATTCAAAAAAGCTTTGTTTTTATATGTTTTAATTAAAACTGAGTAAAATATAAACTAGCAGATGTAACTGCTATTATGATAACATCACTCTGTCACTAATCAAATTAGGTGTTTAAAAACATTCTCTTCCAGCCAGAAGAGACATTGAAAATGTCCTCCCTGAATTGGTCATTCGTCTCATTGCTGTTTTTAGGATCTGACTGTGTACAAAATGGCTGCTTCATTTGCCTACATAACACTAGTGACTTTATTTCAAAGTGATTCATTGTACCTGAAATACTTTGATTCATAATAAGAAACTGTATGGATGCTAGTTTTTTCTTTCTATCAATTCTGCTCCTCCTCCACTCTCAAATGTGGAGCTAATTGAGAGATACGATTAACAGACGCAAACCATTATTTGCGGACCAACAAAGGTATTATGGACATTGCAGCTGTTCTTGCATAAAATCAGGAAAATTACCAATTTCTTTGTTAGAGAAAACTACGAGTGTTTAAGTTACTTTGGGCTGGATTTTGGGGTTTGGGGGTTTTTGGGCGAAAATACAAGCGATAAGTGAAAATTAATGTTTTCGCTGCTCTAACCGTTTTAATGCCTAACTTTCAGCATTTGGGTCTGTGCTAGGGGCACATTGCAAACAGAGGCGTTGAGCAAGTATTCTCTGCGCAAAAATGCGATCCTCGCCAACTATAGTGCGGGGCCAGTAGCGCTGCGAGAGGGGCCTTGGGAAGGGAAAAAACTTTTAAAAAACATTCCAAAAACATTTACAAAACCCTTAACTAATTGCTGCAAAAAAATAAAAAAATAAAAACTTTAACTTACCTTTTTTGCAGGTTTTCTGACTTACCGCTGCTGGCAGGGCTGCACTGACAGGATTGAACTGTCGCTATTCTGGGTGTGGCATATGGGTCGGGAGCGTGCCGAAACTCGATTACAAATGCAATCGGAGTCATTGCATGTTGGCGAACCTCTCCCCAGCGGTTCTTGAAAGCGCCGCCCCAAACAGGGACCCGAATACACCGCCCGGGCTTTGCAACCGGGTTTTCACCGTGGAGGGTCAAATCGCGGCGAAAACCCAGTCGCAAACCTCTCTCAAATCCAGCCCCAAAATTTTACTTATAATGTACAGTGATAAATAAAGCCTGAAACAGAAAAGAACTGCAAGACCCAAATGATTATTGCTATCAATCAGAAACATGAACTGCAATCAAGAAAAAAATTCCAGCAATTCCCCTGAAGTGTTTGTGATGACATATTGTGTGCTGCAGGCATTTCTCAACAACTTTACCAATAGCAGACAAAATGCCTTCCATTTGAAGCACTATTTTTCAAATATCCTAACGTGAACTTTACAATGATTGTGATGATTTTTGTCTCTGTCCCAATTTGAAGCTTTCCGACAGTGTGGGATTTGAAATGGAGAAATTGATGTCTGGAAGGTTAAATTGTGAAGTGAAGTGAAACTATTCAGTTGTTGTGAAGAAACTGCAGTTTTTATAATTTTCCGGAAGTGTACTTTCCTACTTTCTCAACATGCACAAACATATACAAGGGAATCTTGTGATAAGATGCCAGATGAAGTCAAACATAATATTTACTTCTTATGCTTGCAATGTTTGTCTGTCTTTTTCCAAGCTTCTTTAAGTAGAGTTCATTTGTTGAACAATTTCTGGACATAGTTAAACCAATGATTTAATTATCGAATGCAATTGTGGTTCCATCATCCTACTTCTTACTGGCAATGTCTTGTTTGTTCCTGTGCAGATGTCTTATCTAGGTTGACCATCTGTCCAGTTTTGATCTTGTCTGTATTCTAAATTTAAAAAAGAATTCATTCACAGGATGAGGCCATCGCTGGAGCGGCCAGCATTTATTGCCCATCCCTAATTGCCCTTCAGCAGGTGGTGGTGAGCTGTCGCCTTGAACTGCTGCAGTCTGTGTGGTGAAGGTACTCCCATAGTGCTATTAGGGAGGGGATTCCAGGATTTTGACCCAGTAACGATGAAGGAACGGCAATATGCTTCCTAGTTAGGATGGTTCATGACTTGGAGGGGAACTTGGAGGCGGTGGTGTTCCCATGCGACTGCTGCCCTTGTCCTTCTTGGTAGAGGTCACAGGTTTGTCGAAGAAGCAGTGCATCTTGTAGATGGTACACGTTACAGCCACATTGCACTGGTGGAGGAGGGAGTGAAGGTTTAAGGTGCTGGATGGGGTGCCAATCAAGTGGGCTGCTTTGACTTGGATGGTGTTGAGCTTCTTGAATCTTGTTGGAGTTGCACTCATCCAGGCAAGTGGAGAGTATTCCATCACACTCCTGACTTGTGCCTTGTCAATGGTGGAAAGGCTTTGGGGAGTCAGGAGATGAGTTACTAACCACAGAATACCAAGCCTCTGACCTGCTGTTGTAGCCACAGTATTTATGTGGCTGGTCCAGTTAAGTTTTTGGTCAATGGTGACCCCCAGGGTATTAACGGTGGGGGAATTTGATGATAATATCGCTTACTGTCAAGGGGAGGTAGTTAGACTTTCTCTTGTTGGAGATAGTCATTGCCTGGCACTTATGTGGCACAAATGTCACTTGCTACTTATCAATCCTGAATGTTATCCAGATCTTGCTCCATGCAGACACAGACTGTTTCATTATCTGAGGTGTTGCGAATGTAACTGAACACTGTACAATCATCAGCGAACATCCCCAATTCTGATCCTATGATGGAGGGAAGGTTATTGATGAAGCAGCTGAAGGAAAACCCAAAGATGGTTTATAAATATATTACGAGCAAGAGGATAACTAAAGAAAGAAATGGCCTATTAGAGACCATAAAGATAACCTGTGTGGAGGCGGAAGACATGGGTATGGTTCTTAATGAATACTTTGCGTCTGTTTTCACAACAGAGAGGGACGATGCAGACATTGCAATCCAGGAGAAGGAGTGTGAAATATTAGATGAAATAAACATAGTGAGAGAGAAAGTATTAAGGGGTTTAGCATCTTTGAAAGTGGATAAATCCCCAGGCCTTGTGAAATGTATTCCAGCTGTTATGAGAAGCAAAAGAGGAAATAGCAGAGGCTTTGACTATCATTTTCCAATCCTCTCTGGCTACAGGTGTGGTACTAGAGGACTGGAGGACTGCTAATGTTCTACCTTTGTTTAAAAAGAGAGAAAGAGATAGACTGAGTAATTATAGGTCAGTCAGCCGAACCTCGGTGGTGGGAAAATTATTGGACAAAATTCTGAAGGACACAATAAATCTTCATTTAGAAAGACACGGATTTGTCAAAGACAGTCAGCATGGATTTGTTAAGGGAAGGTCATGTCTAACTGGATTGAATTTTTTTAAGGAGGTAACAGCGAGGGTCGATGAGGGTAGTGCGTTTGGTGTAGTGTATATGGATTTTAGCAAGGCTTTTGATAAGGTCCCACATGGCAGACTGGTCATGAAAGTAAAAGCCCATGGGATCCAAGGCAAAGTGGCAAGTTGGATCCAAAATTGGCTCAGAGCAAGAAGCGAAGAGTAATGGTCGATGAGTGCTTTTGTGACTGGAAGGCTGTTTCCAGTGGGGTTCTGCAGGGCTCAATACTAGGTTCCTTGCTTTTTGTGGTATACTTCAGTGATTTGGACTTGAATGTAAGGGGTATGATTAAGAAGTTTGCAGATGATACAAAAATTGGCTGTGTGGTTGATAAGAAGAAGAAAGCTGTAGACTGCAGGAAGATATCAGTAGACTGGTCAGGTGGGCAGAACAATGGCAAATGGAATTTAATCCGGAGAAGTGTGAGGTAATGCATTTGGGGAGGGCTAACAAGGCAAGGGAATACACAATAAATGTTAGGACACTGAGAAGTGTAGAGGAACAGAGGGACCTTGGAGTGCATGTCCACAGATCCCTGAAGGTAGCAGGTCAGGTAGATAAGGTGGTTAATTACTTGTCTTTATTAGCCGAGGCATAGAATATAAGAGCAGGGAGATTATGTTTAAACTCATCATCATCATCATAGATAGTCCCTCGGAATCAAGGAAGACTTGTTTCCACTCTCAAAATGAGTCCTTAGGTGGCTGAACAGTCCAATACAAGAGCCACAGTCCCTGCCACAGGTGGGACAGACAGCTGTTGAGGGTAAGGGAGGGTGGGACAGGTTTGCCGCACGTTCCTTCCGCTGCCTGCGTTTGTTTTCTGCATGCACTTGGCGATGAGACTCGAGGTGCTCAGCGCCCTCCCGGATGCGCTTCCTCCACTCAGAGCAATCTTTTGCCAGGGACTCCCAGGTGTTGGTGGGGATGTCACACTTTATCAGGGAGGCTTTGAGGGTGTCCTTGTAACGTTTCCTCTGTCCACCCTTGGCTCGTTTGCCATGAAGGAGTTCCGAGTAGAGCGCTTGCTTTGGGAGTTTCGTGTCTGGCATGCGGACAACGTGGCCTGCCCAGCAGAGCTGATCAAGTAAGATCAGTGCTTCAATGTTGGGGACGTTGGCCTGGTCGAGGACGCTAATGTGGGTGCGTCTGTCCTCCCAGGAGATTTGTAAGATCTTGCGGAGGCATCGTTGATGGTATTTCTTCAGCTCGAACGAGGATGGTTTGTTTCCACATGAGTTCACAGATGTTTCAATGAAGGACCCGATGTTCCAGTCCTGAACTCCAATTGAAGGGGTGGAAGATGCCTGAGCGTGGATTATTTTAACATGTCGTGGCGGAGGTGTGACAGATGAGGGTTAAACTGTATCAAACACTAGTTAAGCCACAGCTAGAGTACTGCATGCAGTTCTGGTTACCACATTACAGGAAGGATGAGACTGCATTAGAGAGGGTACAGAGAAGATTTACAAGAATGTTGCCTGGATGGAGAATTTTAGATACAAGGAAAGATTGGATAAGCTGGGTTTGTTTTGTTTGGAACAGAGCAGGCTGAGGGGAGACCTCATTGAGGTGTATAAAATTATGAGGGGCCTAGATAGAACGGATAGGAAGGACCTATTCCCCTTAGCAGAGGGGTCAATAACCAGGGACATAGATTTAAAGTAATTGGTAGAAGGTTTAGAATGGATTTGAGGAGAAATGTTTTCACCCAGAGGGTGGTGGTCTGGAACTCACTGCCTGAAGGGGTGGTAGAGACAGAAAACCTCATAGCATTTAAAAAGTACTTGGATGTGCACTTGAAGTGCCGTAACCTACAAGGCCACGCACCAAGAGCTGGAAAGTGGGATTAGGCTGTGTAGCTCTTTGTCGGCTGGCACGGACACAAAGGGCCGAATGGTCACCTTTTGTTTCCATGATTCTATAATGAAGATGGTTGGGCCTGGGACACTGCCCAGTGAAGTCCTGGGGCAATGATTGACATTCAACAGCCATAACCATCTTCCTTTGTGCTAGGTATTTCTCTTGCCAGTGGAGAATTTTTCCCCTGATGCCCACTGACTACAATTTTACCAAGGCTGCTTGATGGCCATACTTGGTCAAATGCTGCCTTGATGTCAAGGGCAGTCACTCTCACTTCAACTCTGGAATTTAGCTCATTTGTCCATGTTTAGACCAAGGATGTAATGAGGTCTGGAGCTGAGTGGTCCTGTTGAAATGCAAAATGAGCATCGGTGAGTAGGTTATTGGTGAATCTTCTTGGGCAGTCCCACGGAGTCGAGGATGACCTGCTTCCACACTAATGAGTTCTCAGGTGACTGATGAGATCAATGCGGGATGTACAGTCACTGTTGCAGATGAGGCAAGTGGTGGTTGAAGGGGCGAGTGGGTGGGGTGCTTGGGTTGCTGTGCACTTCTTCCGCAGTTTGCGCTTGGCTTCCGCATGCTCCCAGCAAAGAGACTCGAGGTGTTTGGTGCCTTCCCGGATGCTTCTCCATTTTAAGCGGTCTTGGGCCAGGGATTCCCAGGTGTTGGTGGGGATGTTTCACTTTTCCAAGGAGGCTTTGAGGGTGTCCTTGAAACATTTCTTCTGCCCACCTGGGACTTGCTTGCCATGTCAGAGCTCTGAGTAGAATGCCTGATTTGGGAGTTTAGTATCAGGCGTGCGGACGATGTGGTCCATCCATCGGAGCTGACCGAGTGTGGTCAATGCTTCAATGCTGGGGATGTTGGTCTGAACGAGAACACTGACATCGGTGCACCTATCCTGCCAATGGATTTGCAGGATCTTGCGGAGGCAGCGTTGGTGGTACTTCTCTATAGAATATGTGCTGCTTGATAGTTGATGATGCCTTCCATCACTTTGCTGGTGATTGAGAGTAGACTGATCAGGTGGTAATTGGCTGGATTAGATTTGACCTGTTTTTTTTTTGTGAACCGGATGTACCTGGGCAATTTTCCACTTTGGTAGTGTTGTATCTGTCCTGGAACAGCTTGGCTGGAGGCACAGCTAATTCTGGAGCATAAGTCTTCAACATAATAGCCAAGATGTTTTCAGGGCTCATAACCTTTGCTTTATCCAGTGCATCAGCTCTTTCTTAATATCATGTGGAGTGAATTGAATTGGCTGAAGACTGGCTTCTGTGATGGGGACCTCAGGAGGAGGCCGCTATGGATCATCCACTCGGCACTTCTGGCTGTAGATGGCTGCAAGCATTTCAGTCTTGTCTGTTGCACTCACGTGCTGGGCTCCGCCATCATTTAGGATGGGGATTCGTGGAGTTTCCTCCTCCCGTTAATTGTTTAATTGTCCACCACCACAGATGACTGGATGTGGCAAGTCTGCAAAGCTTTGATCTGATCCGTTGGTTGTGGATCTGAGTATAGCATGCTCCTTACATCGTTTAGTAGGCATGTAGTCCTGTGTTGTTCACCAGGTTGGCACCTCATTTTTAGATACACCTGGTGCTACCCCTGGCATGCTCTTGTACACTCCTCATTGAACCAGAGTTGGTCCCCTGGCTTAATGTTAAAGGTAGAGTGCGGAATATGCCAGGCCATGAGGTTACAGATTGTGGTGGAGTACAATTCTGCTGCTGCTGATGGCCCACAGTGCCTCATGGATGCCCAGTTTTGAGCTGCTAGATCTATTCTGAATCTATCCCATTTAGCAAGGTGCTAGTGCCACACAACACAATGGAGAGTGTACTCAGTGTGAAGACGGGCCTTCGTCTCCACAAGGACTGTGCGGTTGTCCTACCAATACTGTCATGGACAGATGCATTTGCAACAGGTAGTTTGGTGAGGACAAGGTCAAGTGGGGTTTTCCCTCATGTCGGTTCTCTCACCACCTGCCGCAGACCCAGTCTGGCAGTTATGTCCTTCAGGACTCAGCTAGCTCGATCAGTGGTGGTGCTACCAAGCCACTCTTGGTGATGGACATTGAAGTCAGCCACCAAAAGTACATTTTATGCCCTTGCGACCATCAAAGCTTCGTCCAAGTGGTGTTTAACATGGAGGAATACTGATTCATCAGCTGAGGGTAGGCGGTAATAAGCAGGAGTTTCCTTGCCCATGTTTGACCTGATGCCATGAGACTTCATGAGATCCAGATTCAATGTTGAAGACTCCCAGGGCCATTACTTCCTCACTGTATACTAATGTGGCTGCCCTGTCCTTTTGAGGAATTATAACTGGAGAGTAAAAGCCTGGTTTTCTATTACTGCATTTAAAATAAAAATCTGTGCCAATGCTCGAGTTGGGTGTTTTGTGCAAGCCCGAATGGGCCCATTTTGCATGTATGCACAGCCTTTTTATCAAATGTTGTTGAATCTTTGATTTTGAAAATGGTAGCTTCTCTATCTTTGTTTACATTATCTTCCATTACTGGCTTACAGCCTATTTAAAAAGACTACCAATCCTTTATTTTAAATCTGATCTTGGCAACTATCCTTCACTGCAGTTTCTGCATTCTCCCTTACTTATAGTCCCAGCATCTCTCCAAACACTGCTTGTGATAGTTACTTCTCTTTGTTGATAACATGACTTTCCTTGTTAGCACTTTTTCCTCCATATTTCAAAGTCCAACATTTCTCTCTCTTTCTTTTGAGTGCTTGGGTTGGTTTATAATTCTTAAACCCTTACTGCACTTTCTGATACTATTTTGTGTACATTGCAAATTGAACTGAAGTAATGATTTTTGTACTGAATGGGTACTAGTACAAAGGGGAAAAAAGGTAGGGAAAAAAAAAAATTGAAGGGCTAAAGAGATGCTGGGACAGAAAAGCAAAACATGAATGTGAAAGAAAATTGGAAAGACCAAACCTAGGATTTTTGCTGTGAGGTGTTTGTCAAAAATGTTGTTCTAGGTTGTATGTTAACTTGATTTTGAGTTTTGTGTAAAGAATATTGTACAGATATTCCTTGAATGGTATTGAAATAACTAAGGATGAAGCTGAAAAGATCTAGAAGTCTTAGTAGATATTTAACATGTCTAACCAATGCAGAGCAGCATTCAATTAAGCTAATAGAATGTTGAACCACATCATCAAAGAAGTCGAATATAAGTGAGGGGGAATTGCAGTCAAATTCTACAATGCTCTCATTGGACTGCACATTGAGTAATGTGTCCAGTTCTGGCTGTTGGAGCACAAGAGAGACATTCAAGGATTGGAGGCAGTGCAGATAAGAGGTAAAATAGTGTCAAAATTATGAAGAATGACTGGAGGAATTTTGGCTTTTCAGTCTGGAAAGACCGTTAAGGGAATGGAAAAGGTAAATATTACTTGCATTTAAATTGTGAGAGTAGGACAAGGGAATACAAGTTCAAACTCGTAAAAGGTAAATCTAGGACTGATATTGGTAAATTCTGATTCACACAAAGAGTGACCAATGTATGCAGTAAACTTCCAGATAGAAACAGTTCTTTCTGGATGAACGAGTTAAGATGAACTGAATGGCCTTCCTCATCTGTAATGATCTTGATACATATTATATAAAAATCCAGCAAAAAATAATGCAATTTTAGTTCTGGAATGGTAAAACCAGAGGCTTTCTCTACAAAGGAGTTTGTAATATTCAGAGTTTAAAGAGGTACTGTTTACAAGTAATGTTTGCCAAACACCCAATGCAATGACATAAACCATGGTAAAGTATAATCATAAAAAAAGAGGTATCACTCTTCTTTCTGCCTACGTTTTTAAAAAAATCGTTTTGCCAAAGATCTTTTTGTAAAGGCCTTAACACGAAGAATACTTGGTACAGAGAATCTTTCATCAAAAAGAAATAGCCAAATAAATTAGCGATAAAATAGGATACTTCCAGTTGTTGTGACTCACAACTCTGAACTGGAACTCTCAAATATCCTTTCTTCTGCGAGTCAGTAATGAAGAATTGCATGCAAGCTGGGCAGACTTGAAAACTATAGAAAGTAACGACGATTAGGGCTGTGGGTTTTATGTTCAGAATAACTCCACAAGACTATATTGTAAGCTCAAACTGTTGTGACCTTGCTCTCTTTAATGTAACTCCAGAGTGAGGAAGCAGCATGGTAGACTGCCTTTTATACCTGCTTGCCCAGGGTGTGCAGGTGACCCTTGGGTCTCCCACAGGTGCACCCCCCTGGTGGCAAGTCATTGGTAATGTTTACATACATAACAGTGGGCACAGAGAGTAATTCTGAACACAGCTACATAATTGGAGATTCTGAGTTTGATCTGCTTGAGAATGTACAAACTGAGGGCTTGCATTCTGCATATCTGAGAAGTAAAGTACTTGTTGGCCTTTTTATGATCTGTGTATTTTGTATTATGTGTAATAAATCTCTATCATTACGTGAACACGTAAATGCGATAACTTGGATGAGCTGCACAAGTCTCTTGTACCAGTTACTGACAGACTACATGCTACACTACGTTTAATGGCAACAATCAGATAGACCTGTCCAGTGATTAATCAATTGATCAGCTTTGTTAGAATATTTATGATTTCATAGTTAGACATTTATCAAGTTTCTTTTTATTTTAACTTAGAATTACTTCATACTTTACTGCAAATATTTATTCATTTTTTCTTGCAGTGTTTAAAAATATCATATGGAAAGTCTACAGATTGCCCACAGCTAATGGGAGGTGGCTGTGTGTGCGGGAACAGATGGCTGAAAGTACACTGTCCTTCCACGTCCCCAAGCAAATGATCGCCCTCTTCATCCAGGAAGATATAAGAAGGTACGATGCAACAGCCTGGCCAATATTTTACTTGGTTTGCACTGGAGCAAGCATGCACTTGCATTACAATTTTTAATGTAAATATATTTTACTGCAATGTAAAAGAATGGTTCTGTCCCAGCTATTTACAATATACATTAATGATTTAGACGGAGGAATTGAATGTAATATCTCCAAGTTTGCAGATGACTTTAAGCTGGGTGGCAATGTGAGCTGTGAGGAGGATGCTAAGAGGCTGCAGGGTGACTTGGACAGGTTAGGTGAGTGGGCAAATGCATGGCAGATGCAGTATAATGTAAATAAATGTGAGGTTATCTACTTTGGTGACAAAAACAGGAAGGCAGAATATTATCTGAATGGTGACAGATTAGGAAAAAGGGAGGTGCAACAAGACCTGGGTGTCATGGTACATCAGTCATTGAAAGTTGGCATGCAGGTACAGCAGGCGGTGAAGAAGGAAAATGGCATGTTGGCCTTCATAGCGAGAGGATTTGAGTATAGGAGCAGGGAGGTCTTACTGCAGTTGTAGAGGGCCTTGGTGAGGCCACACCTTGAATATTATGTACAGTTTTGGTCGTCTAATCTGAGGACAGACATTCTTGCTATTGAGGGAGTGCAGCGAAGGTTCACCAGACTGATTCCCAGGATGGCAGGACTGACATATGAAGAAAGACTGGATCGACTAGGCTTATATTCACTGGAATTTAGAAGGATGAGAGGGGATCTCATAGAAACATATAAAATTCTGAGGGATTGGACAGGTTAGATGCAGGAAGAATGTTCCCAATGTTGGGGAAGTCCAGAACCAGGGGTCAGAGTCTAAGGATAAGGGGTAAGCCATTTAGGACTGAGATGAGGAGAAACTTCTTCACTCAGAGAATTGTGAATCTTTGGAATTCTCTATCATAGAAAATTGTTGAGGCCAGTTCGTTTGATATATTCAAAAGGGAGTTAGATGTGGCCCTTACGGCTAAAGGGATCAAGGGGTATGGAGAGAAAGCAGAAATGGGGTACTGAAGTTGCATGATCAGCCAAGATCTTATTGAATGGTGGTGCAGGCTCGACCGGAGCCGAATAGCCTACTCCTGACTTTTTTTCTATGTTTCTATGTCCTCCCTCCTCAACCACCTCCTCCTTACATTTCTGTGGTATATTAGTAATTTGACCCTAATAGTTATAGATTCATGCAGATGTACGACTCATAGAGGGGTAACTTGATGAAAATTGTATGTTAATTCGGAAGCTTCAATATCACTGGTCATTTGTTAAAATAACAATTTAGCCCCAGGCTTTCCTAGCGCCCTTGAGTGTTATGCAGTAGAAATCTGTTTTGATTTATTTTCCTGACAATTATTCCAACGGCTAGTTAATATAATATCGCATTTTTATTTAATCAACACCATTTGACTTTGGAAAAAATCACATCTGCCTATCAAGTACATCACTGTCATTTTTCAGGGCGTTTTAGTACAGGTAATAATTCTGAGGTTTCAAAATACCGAGACCAGTTAAGGAGGCACACTTGGTGCTGGTGCGATGTTCAGTAGCACCACCTCCCAGCCCAAATAATAATAAGAACACTTGTATATGTTATATATTTTAATCAATTGAATACACCTCCAGATGGTATAATTATTTTTAGTGCATAGGCAGTGTGGGAAGAAGGATTTAGTCCTTTTTTAATGCATTCACAGTAACCTAACAAGACCATTGGGAATGTGGATTATGTAGTGGGGTCATAAATCACTGTCACGTTTCAGATTTTTTTTGACCAATTTCCCCACAGAAAGGATTTTGAAAAAAGAGTTTCAAGTGTTAGCTTTTAAAACAAAGTGTATTTCCACAGGTCTAAAAAGAAAGGCCATGGGCTGCAGGAATTTGGAGAAGTGTATTAAAGCCAGGCTTTGATGCTGTTGACATGGACAGTTGGGAACAATGGTGGAGTGTTATGTTATCCCAGCTGATCCCAACAAACATTCACAATGTCGAGGATTGGATTGTCCCTTCCTATTGAGCTTTGCATGAAAGGGAAAGGACACAGTAGCATGTTTGATTAGCTGCTGTTCTAGCCAACCACCAGACAAGAGGATGATTCAGGATCGAAAGCTCAACCTTTCAGAGGGGACACAAAAGAGGTCAACAAAGATATATATATGAGCAGGCAGGCTTGGTTAGAGAAGTTTGAGGGCCTTCATTGAGATGAAAAGATTAGGAATGTTTGAAGATAGAAGGTATCTAGTTTGTCAAGTAAGATGAGTCACTGATGTGGCGTAGCATGGCTTGTTTATTTTGTGTCATTAAACCAAGATAAGTTGTACTGATTGAACTAACTGAATCTAATCATGATTGTTGCTCTAGATGTTCACTCTGAAATAAAGCAGCTAAATGTTTCATATCGAGCCTCACTGCACCAAATATTTGGTCAGTTGGCCTTTGGAGAGATTGAAGCAGTACGCATGGGAAAGTCACAAATATCTGATTCAGATCTCAAGAAACATGCATGGTGGTTGCAGACCATTTGGATGTTTATGGTGATATTCTTATCTGTTAAAGCCCATGGGAGGTAGCAGGGGTGCTTGAGTGGGCACATGGGTGCACGCGACGACACTCTGTCCCCTGGGAATGCTGCATCTTTTGAGAAGATGTGTCAGCTTCTCTTGCTGATGCTGCTTGTCGGCATTGGTTTTATTGCACTCACCATAATAAAGGTCATCAGTGATCTGGATAATGCAGCAGTTTCCTGCCATTGCTTGGAAGGAATAAAAACATTGAGTACCACTGTCATTTTTACTGCCGCTCCCAGTGTAGGGCTGATGTTGCTTCTTGGTAGAGATTTGGTTCAAGGAAATGGCAAAATTCATCCTAAGGCCGTTTTAATGAGGCTTCGCCTCCTCCCATATTGCTCCTCATTGTGGTGAAGTTAGCTTTATCACCTGCCTGGGGTAGTAGTGGATCTTGTGGGTCCTCTTTCCCCCGCCTCAGATCCCTTGCCCCAACTCTACAGTTCATTCTCCTCCAACCTGCCTAGTAAAGTGAAACTTGCTGATGACTTTACAATTGTTGTTTTGCTCTGCTCTGTGCGGTAATTCTGCGAGTTCTCTCTTCTGCTTTAACAGCCCCTTCTAGCAGTAGTCATTAATGCAATATGGGCTGGAAAGGAAGCATCAGAAAATGTGTTGTACTTCCTTTAATTTATGCTTAAAAGCCTTTAATAAACCAAAAAGATTAACATGGTCTCTATGCTTTAACATGCATCAAACTGGTCCCAAGATGAATTTTAGAACCCCAGGAAACATTGTACTAATGCTCCATTAATGCTAGCACACAAAATTACTACACATTAAGGCACACTTAAATGTGTGCTAACTGTAATTCAGAGTAAATTCACCTTCTGGCAGCCAAACATCTGGGTACAATCATATTAAATAACAGCTTGATTCCTGCACAACCAAGCAAGTTTTTTTTAATTGTATTTCAGATTTATGCACTTATTATAAAACTGCTGTTCTTGGAAGCATAATGGGCCCAAGTTTCGGGCCGTGCCTAGAACGGCGCAGCCCCGACCTGGACGCCCGTTTTTCGTGCCACAAAGTGCGCCTAAAAAAAAACTTAGAGATTCCCCGGCTCCCTGCTGGTTCTCTGGAGTCGGGCGTGGCGCAGCACGAGCTGAGGGGAACGGAGCTGGGTCCCTGTGCTGAAAACAGTGCCGGGTCCTCTGCACATGCGCGCAACAGTGGGCGCGCATGTGCAGTAGCTCCAGGCGCCCGATATTGTGTGGGAGGGGCCCGAAGCAGGCAGCCCCTAGCCCTGGCCGAATGGCCTCACTGGGGCTGCATGCATAAGGCTGCCTCCCACGCCCAGCTCCTGCTTCCTCCCGACCCGACTCGACTCCCGCTTCCCCCCCGCCCCCGGACCCGACCCGACTCCCACTTCCCCCCCCCCCCCCCCCCCACCACCGCCCCCGGACAAGACCGGACACGACCCGACCCCCGGGACTGGACCCGACCCACGCTTCCCCCCACCTGACCCGCGCTCCCTCCCTCCCCCCACCCGAAACAACCCGAACTCCCTCCTCCCCACCCCCCCCGACCCGACTTGACCTCCCTCCACCCCCCCGACCCGACCCGCACTCCCGACCCCGACCCGCGCTCCCCCCGACCCGACCCGCGCTCCCGTCCCCGGACCCCGGACCCGACCCGACCCAACGCCACCTACCTGTAAATCTGGTGCTGGGGACGGGCCCTGCCCGAAGTCTTGGGCACAGTTCAGCCTCCCCCCCGCTTCTCCTTTTTTGCCCCCCCTTCTCCTCCCCCCCTCTCCTTTTCCCCACCTTCTCCTTTTCCCCACCTTCTCCTTTTCCCTCCCCCCTTCTCCTTTCCCCCCCCTTCTCCTTTCCCCCCCTTCTCCTTTTCCCCCACTTCTCCTTTCCCCTCCCCTTCTCCTTTCCCCTCCCCTTCTCCTTTCCGCCCCCTTCTCCTTTCCGCCCCCTTCTCCTTTCCGCCCCCTTCTCCTTTCCGCCCCCTTCTCCTTTCCGCCCCCTTCTCCTTTCCGCCCCCTTCTCCTTTCCGCCCCCTTCTCCTTTCCGCCCCCTTCTCCTTTCCGCCCCCTTCTCCTTTCCGCCCCCTTCACCTTTCCGCCCCCTTCACCTTTCCGCCCCCTTCACCTTTCCGCCCCCTTCTCCTTTCCGCCCCCTTCTCCTTTCCGCCCCCTTCTCCTTTCCGCCCCCTTCTCCTTTCCGCCCCCTTCTCCTTTCCGCCCCCTTCTCCTTTCCGCCCCCTTCTCCTTTCCGCCCCCTTCTCCTTTCCGCCCCCTTCTCCTTTCCGCCCCCTTTCTCCTTTCCGCCCCCTTTCTCCTTTCCGCCCCCTTTCTCCTTTTCCTCCCCTTCTCCTTCCCCCCCCTCTCCTCCCCCCCTTCTCCTTTCCTTTCCCCCCCTCCTTCCCCTTCTCCCCCCTTCTCCTCTCCCCCCCTTTCCCCTTCTCCTCTCCCCCCCTTTCCCCTTCTCCTCTTCCCCCCCCTTTCCCCTTCTCCTCTTCCCCCCCTTTCCCCTTCTCCTCTTCCCCCCCTTTCCCCTTCTCCTCTCTCCCCCTTTCCCCTTCTCCTCTCTCTCCCCTCTTTCCCCTTCTCCTCTCCCCCCTCTTTCCCCTTCTCCTCTACCCCCGCCTTTCCCCTTCTCCTCTCCCCCCCTGCTCCTTCTCCCCCCTTCCCCTTCTCCTCTCCCCCCCCTTTCCTCTTCTCCTCTTCCCCCCCCTTTCCTCTTCTCCTCTCCCCCCCCTTCCCCTTCTCCTCTCCCCCCCTTTCCCCTTCTCCTCCCCCTTCCCCTTCTCCTCTCTCCCCTCCCCCTTCCCTCCCCCTTCCCTCCCCCTTCCCTCCCTCCCTCCCTCCCCTCCCCCTGCCCCCCTCTCTCCCTCTACCCCCCTCCTTCCCCTCCTCTCACTGTCAGAAACACAGACACTGACAGACAGAGAGTGAGAGAGACACACAGACAGACAGAGAGATAGAGACACTGACAGAGACACACTGCGGGGGGGGGGGGGCATCCCAGCACACTGTTGGAGGGCTCCTGGTGCTGCAGTCGGTAAGTAGAAAATGTTTTATTTATTGATTTAAAAAAAATATTTCTTATTAATTTTTTGATTGATTTATTGGTTGATTTATTGATGTTTTTATCATTTATTATTGATGATGGCTCTTTATTTGTAAAACTGAAGTGTTTAATGTTTGTAAACTTCCCTTTAAACCCTCCCCCCCCCCCCCCCCCCCACCCATTCCCTACGCCTGATTTGTAACCAAGCCTGATTTTCTAAAGTGTAGACAAGGTTTTTTCGACCGTACAAAAATCTTCACTTACTCCATTCTAAGTTAGTTTGGAGTAAGTTTTCACTGCCGAAACTTTGAAAACAGGCGTAAGTGGCTGGACACGCCCCCTTTTGGAAAAGAATTCTGTTCCAAAGTGAAACTGTTCTAACTGACTAGAACTGGAGCAAACTAAATGCCGAGAATTTGAATTTCTAAGATACTCCGTTCTACACCAGTTGCTCCAAAAAATCAGGAGCAACTGAGGCCGAAACTTGGGCCCAATAAATGGAATAAGCAACTACTAGTTGGGCAGGACGTCACCAACATCTTAGTTAAAGAGATTTGGTTATAGAATACTTAACAGCTTTGATATGTGAAGCACCAGGAGCAGTTCACTGGAAGCTTGTGTAATTGAAGGAAAGTTATTAACAAATTAACAACCCATATATTCTTGTCAATCCATTGCCAAATTAGAAGCAACACAACACCAAGTTCAATGCAGAACTTCAACATGGAGTGCACTGCTCGGTATGAATGTATCAAAAGCATTTGAATATATGGAATGGAAAAACTCATTTGCCCCAGGTGTCTGGTGATGCAATTCGCTGTTGTCACCCAATTCTCTCAACATTTCAACTTTTATCCTGTAATAAAACCTAACTCGTCACAATGCACCAAAAGCTCAGTTGGTAAAAGCCTCATATGGTGAGTTATACTGACCAGGAAAGTCTCAAGTTGCCTTTTAAGTCTGTGCTGTTAGCTGCACTTAGCTGGGTGCTGGTGGTACACTGCAACTGACCTAGTGCCCCTGAGATGGGGAGGGAACACATCAGTCATGGTTTCCATTCCAATCACAATCTATAAAGTGCAAGTTGTGGACAGGTTCAGACTCGGTCATTATTCCCTCTGTGGCCAAATAATTTACTGACCTGCAGTGACCAGGCTCA
Source organism: Pristiophorus japonicus (assembly GCF_044704955.1). Taxonomy (NCBI): domain Eukaryota; kingdom Metazoa; phylum Chordata; class Chondrichthyes; family Pristiophoridae; genus Pristiophorus; species Pristiophorus japonicus. Next base: position 331,798,828 of record NC_091978.1, read on the forward strand.
TGTATGAAGAATGATCACTCAGGTGAAGTACCAGAGGGCTGCCGGTGCCCATAACATTTGTACCTCAGCATGATTCAGGGTTAGAGGGGAAACATTTGTCACTTCTTTCTTCAAAGCACCCAACATTCATTTCATTAACTGACCACTTATTCCATAGATTACTAATTCTGTATGAGGCATGGTATATTAAAAACTATCACTTGATTTTTTTCTTAATTTCAAAAGCCCATTTTACAATTTGAATTGGTACTTTCTTATGTGTTCTTTGTGCGTACTTGTCCCAACTTTTTAATGGTTTCTTTGTAAGTATTTGGAGTCATTAGTTTTTTTTATCTAGTTTAAATCCTTCTCTTTACAACTAGATATATTTGAATATACTTCATATAATTCTCTTATTAATAGTGGTTCAGTGATTATAATTGCCTCTGTGGCGAGTATCTACAGTTCAGGTGATGTGTCATATTTGAGAATGTACATGTGGCCCATGAATCAAAACTATTGGATCATAACATCTTTAAAGAAAAAGGGACATTAATTTTTAATTGAATTGATTTTAAAATCCAAAAGTCATTCAGAGGAATCATTTTTACACTTACATATTCAATGCCAGAAATGTTGTGATATCCTAATCCAGGTAGACATGTTAAGCAAATTGGGTTAGTGAATAAACAGAGTTTAATAGATACTTGGTCAATTATAGTAGTGCATATGGATGGGCAATATATTCGGTTTTGCAGTTTTCCATCTGCAGGAATACAATGAATACAAATATAGTCCATTTTCCTGTGGTATTGGTGATAGCTAATAAAAGTTGAGTCTTCACTATTTAATGTGCTGAATGAGACATCACCAGATGACCGAAGGCTATACTTACTTTAATCATCAAATTTAAGAGTTTTGGAGCCCAAATCAAACAATTCGCTTATCAAATTTCTGTTCAAATTAGCACCAATCATTATTTTGCATCTGGAAGAATGCGTCTGTTATTGCAAGCCAGCTCTTTTTTGTGGCACGATTTATATGCAAATTAAGTTGAATACTAATGACAACATTTGCTGCAACTTGAGCAAATAAAAATTGGTCACTAATTACTTTACACTATGCTGACTTTGAAGAAAGCATTGTTCATCCAAGTATTAAAAGGCAGATAAAACTTTTTAACCTGTCTTCCCTCTCTGTCTTTATCTTTATTTCAAGTAACTATTTGATATTGGTAGGGAAAAATGAAGTGACTTAAGGCACATGTTTTTATTGCGTAATTTTTCATCTCTGGTCAAGATGAAGAACAGCTATTCAAAATAAAACAGCTGCAGGGAAGAGATTGATGAACTACTGACTTGCTCATATTATCTCCACAATGACATAATTTGTATGGCAAGTCAATAATTAACTCAAGCAGGCCACATAATGGCATGCTGTCAGTTTATGTTTTCAAATTTGCTGTTGAATATTATCTGACATATCTGAAGTTCCAAGTGTTCGGGCCAACTTCATTCATGATAATCTGAACTGAGAATATTTAATAGTAAAATAATGCAGGTTGAAACTGCTTCTGGAAAAAGTTTATTTGATCAGTTGTTAAAACACTCATTTGCTATGAAGCAGCAGAAGGTTCTTGTGATCCAGAGCTACTCTTTATTACTGCATCTTATTTTGTATGTACCAGAGCATTTAATGCTATTTTCTCAATACCACTGCATTTGATTTGTGCATTTAGCATGATTAGATTTCAGCAATCGGGATCAGTTGATAAGGTACAAAAGATATTTTAATGTTATTGTTTTAAGGTCTCACTTACACTGCAGTTACTAGTTTGAGGCTGGTACCTACATGAACCAATGCTGGAAGACCTGAGTTATATTATTTCCGCTGGGCTGTTCTCTAAGCAGGGAAAAGAGAGCTCACATTTTAACGATAACAAAAACTGATGAGGATAATTGGCTCTTTGCTCATATTAAAAAAAGATTTTAAAAATTGTTTTGTACGTTGCAGTTTTACTGCAGCTGGTTTGAAATCAGTGCAGTGTGAGAATACCTCCTTGAGGTGGTAACTCATCACTTGCCTAAATTCAATTTGGATGACTTCACTTCTAAATTATTTTTGTGTCAGTGTGAAGATGAAACCCCACAGCATAAATGAAAATTGTATGGATTAACTGGCCTATTCCAGAGGTGATCCAGACCTGCTCCTGAAGTCTCCATGATGTAACAAATGGAATATCATGTATCCTCCAAGATCGAGTTTACCTGTTGTTCAAAGAGCAAAATTATTTTATTTTAGATCGCCTAGAATTTGGTGAGACATGGTTGGTCATGTGTTGGATGAAATTTTCTTAAGTGTGTCACATCAAGTTTATGCTCTTTGCTGCATCTGGAACAGAACGCCTTTCCTCCATTGTCCAGCTGGGTGGGACTGTCCTCACCTGGCTCCATTCCTAGCTATCCGGTCGTAGCCAGAGAATCGCCTGCAATGGCTTCTCTTCCCACACCCATATTGTTGTCTCTGGAGTCCCGCAATGATCTATCCTTGGCCCTCTTCTATTTATCATTTACATGCTGCCCCTCAACATCATCTGAAAATACAATATTAGGTTCCACATGTACGCTGACCACACCCAGCTCTAACTCATCACCATCGCTCTCAACCCCTCCATTGCCTCTGATTTGCCATGCCACTTGTCCACCTCCAGTATTGGTTCAGCAGTAATTTCCTCCACTTAAATAGTGGGAAAACTGAAGCCATTGTCTTCAGTCCCTGCCACAAATTCTGCTCCCTAGCCACTGTCTCCATCCCTCTCCCAAGCCAAGCTGAGGCTGAACCAGACCATTTGCAACCTCGGTGTCCTGTTTGACCCTGAACTGAGCTTCCAACCCCATATTCTCTCCATCACCAAAACCGCCTATTTCTACCTCTAACATCGTCCATCTCTGCCCCTGCCTCAGCTCATCTGCTGCTGAAACCTTCATCCATGCCTTTGTTACCTCTAGACTCAACTATTCCAATGTTCTCCTGGATGACCTTCTACCTTGCATGCTCTGTAAACTTGAAATCATCCAAAACTAGCTGCCCATAGCCTAACTTGCACCAAGTTCACGCATCACCCCTGTGTGCGGTAACCTATTTTGGCTTCCAGTCCAGCAATACCTCGATTTTAAAATTCTCATCCTTGTTTTCAATGCCCTCTTTGACCTCGCCCCTCCCTATCTCTGTAATCTCCTCCAGCCCTACAACCCTCCGAGATCTCTGCCCTCCAATTCTGGCCTCTTGAGCACCCCCAATTTTCTATGCTCCACTATTGGTGGATATGCCTTCAGCTGCCTCGGCCCTAAGCCCTGGAATGCCCTCCCTAAACCTCTGTACCTCTCTCTCCTCCATTAAGACACTCCTTAAAACTACCTCTTTGTCACCTGTCCTAATATCTCCTGGTGTGGCTCGATGTGAAATATTGTTTGATAATCGCTCCTATGAAGCAGCTTGGGATGTTTTGCAATTTGAAAGGTGCTATATAAATTCAAGTTATTGTTGTTGAGAGGTTCCCATGATGGTTGAGTTTATCCAGTGAGCATTTGTGGCATGAAGATCAGGGGAAGCTCCAGGTTTGATCCTTAGTCTGTGGTGTGTCAGCACATTAGAGGTGCTACAGTTGGTGTTGTCACCCTCTGGTGCGGAATGGGAAAATAGATCTGGGTTCCTATTTGTATCTGCTATTCACTGATCTTGGTGCATGTGTGGATGTCACATGAGGCCTGCAAAACAAGTTTCTTGCTGTCAAGTCTCTCATGTAACATAATGGCCACTTGGGAGAGGTACTGGATGGTTCCTGGTGTCTACAGAAACATACCCCGAGAAGATAGATACAGATGAAAGAGGCAATTTGGCTAATATAATTAGCAAAAAACTGCAGAGCCCGAAATTCACCGTCCTCGAAGGGACTGCTACTGTGATTTGGGCGGTCGATCGAAAAAATTGATTGGCCGCCGCGATCGGGTACTTTTCCCTCCCCAAGCCATATTCAGCTCGGGGAGGATTTGAGTGGTGTTCACTTCCATCGGAAATGGCGTGGTGAAGCCGCTGTAATGCTACGTTTCCAGCGGAGAGGGAAGCAGCGTGCAGGCCGCTAAAAAGCCCCGAGGACAGCGAAATTCACCGAGGAAAAGGTAGGACTTTTCCCGGCAGTGCCCCCACAAGGTTTTCGATGTGGTGCTCGAACGCGGCACTGCTGGGACCCTTTGATAGGTAAATAGTTTTATTGCTCAGTAGTGTTTTTATTTCATTTTCCAGCATCCACAGTATTTATCTTTTGATATAGTTTTATTAATTGTTTTGGCTCCATAAAACCTGCTGAGTGCTGCTCAGAGGTTTGCACAAACCCCTGTACTTTTGTACAACTTTCAGGTCTGACTCTTGGAGTCCTGTGGGCTGCAAAGACCTGCTTGGCAGGGTTCACCCTAAGGATGGGAGGAGTGTTGGGAGGGCGACACCTGGTCAGAAGCAGGGCAGCACGCAGGAGAAGGCATCGCCGTCAGCACCGTGCAGACAGGCAGCGGGCAAGGGAGGCAGCAGCCATGATTCGTTCATTCTGCGCCGGACCAGTGTGCCCGTCGTCTTCACCGGCCCGAATCAGGATTGTGGTTGGCTACTGGGGACAAGGGACATCCCCTGTCCACTTGGTTGCTCACAATCCTCCGCAGAATCCCAGGACAGCACCAGAGCATGCATACAACGACGCTCATTGTGCCACCAGGTGCATCATCGAGCAGTGCATAGACATCCTTAAGCAGAGATTCCGGTGCCTGGACTGTTGTGTTCCTAACACAGATGAGACTGCACACAGGGAGGTTAAAGTAACAGCGACCTCAGTCTTTATTAAGACACTCCAGAGTGAGGAGCAGGCCTTAGGGGCCGGCTTATATACAGTGCTCCCAAGGGATGCCGAGATCCCTTGGGACTTCAGGGGATGCGCTCCCTGGTGGCGGGACATGGGAGTGCATGCTTTACAGATACACAACATCACCGCCCCCACCCCCCACCCCACCAAAGTCAAAGTGAAACTATTTACAAGATGAGGCGGTTGGGAGCCTTTCTTTCCCTGGTGGACCGCCTCAGTACAAATGTCTGTTCTGGTGTGTTGGCTGTGTCCTCGCTGGGCTGGCGTGTTGTTGGCCCTGCAGGGCTGCTGAGTGAGCCTGGCCTTGCTGGGCTGTTGGACGTGATGGGTTCAATTTCCTGGTCCGGGGTGGTGTCGTTGATCCTTTGGGTATGTGTTGTGGGCTCGAAAAAGGTGGTGTCTGCTGTGGGTTGTTCAGGGCAGTCTGTGAACCGCAGCCTCGTTTGGTCCAGGTGCTTTCTGCAAATTTGTCCATTGTCTAGTTTGACTACAAACACCCTACTTCCTTCTTTAGCTAATCACTTGGGACCATATCCATAGTTTAGCACATACACAGGGTCATTCAGATCAATTTCCCGTGACACAGTGGCGTGACCATCGTTTACATTTTGTTGCTGCCGCCTGCTCTCTACCTGATTATGCAGGTTGGGGTGAGCCAGCGAGAGTCTGGTTTTAAGTGTCCTTTTCATGAGTAACTCAGCCGGGGGCACCCCTGTGAGTGAGTGGGGTCTCATGCGGTAGCTGAGCAGTACTCGGGACAGGCGGGTTTGGAGTGAGCCTTCTGTGACTCGTTTGAGGCTCTGTTTGATTATTTGTACAGCCCGCTCTGCCTGTCCATTGGAGGCTGGTTTAAACGGGGCCGAGGTGACATGTTTGATCCCATTGTGGGTCATGAATTCTTTAAATTCGGCACTGGTGAAACATGGCCCGTTGTCACGGACCAGTATGTCAGGCAGGCCGTGGGTGGCAAACATGGCCCTCAGGCTTTCAATGGTGGCGGTGGCGGTGCTTCCCGACATTATTTCACATTCAATCCATTTTGAAAAAGCATCCACCACCACCAGGAACATTTTACCGAGAAACGGGCCCGCATAGTCGACATGGATCCTCGACCATGGTCTGGAGGGCCAGGACCACAAACTTAATGGTGCCTCTCTGGGCGCGTTGCTCAACTGAGCGCACACGCGGCATTGCCGTACACAGTCAGAGTCGATACCGGGCCACTACACGTGGGATCTGGCTATCGTTTTCATCATTACAATATCTGGGTGTGTGCTGTGGAGATCCGAAATTAACGTCTCCCTGCCCTTTTTGGGTAGCACTACGCGGTTACCCCACAACAGGCAGTCTGCCTGAATGGACAGCTTGTCCTTTCGCCGCTGGAACGGCTTGATTAGCTCTTGCATTTCAACGGGGATGCTGGCCCAGCTCCCATGCAGTACACAGTTTTTTACTAGGGACACCAGAGGATCTTGGCTGGTCCAAGTCCTAATCTGGCGGGCCGTGACAGGGTGACTTATCATTTTCAAACGCTTCCATGACCATCAACAAGTCTGTGGGCTGTGCCGCCATCAACAAGTTTGCAGGCTGCGCCATTTCCACCCCCGTGGTGGGCAATGGTAGCCGACTGAGAGCATCCGCACAGTTCTCGGTGCCTAGCCTGTGGCGGATGGTATAGTTATACGCTGATAGTGCGAGTGCCCACCTTTGTATGCGGGCTGAGGCATTCATGTTTATCCCCTTGTTTTCAGCGAACTGGGATATGAGGGACTTGTGATCGGTTTCCAGCTCAAATTTGATACCAAACAGGTACTGATGCATTTTCTTTACCCCGAACACACACGCTAATGCCTCTTTCTCAATCATGCTGTAGGCCCTCTCGGCCTTAGACAAGCTCCTGGAAGCATAGGTGACAGATTGCAACTTCCCCGCAATGCTAGCTTGTTGTGATACACACCCAACTCCATACGACGACACATCACATGCTAGCACGAGTCTTTTACACGGGTTATACAATACAAGCAGCTTGTTGGAACATAAAATGTTTCTCAAAAGCAATTACTTGTTTTTTTCCCCATACCCAGTTCTCACCTTTATGCAATAACTCATGTAGGGGCTCTAAGAGGGTGCTTAACCCCGGTAGGAAGTTACCAAAATAATTGAGGAATCCCAGGAACGACCGCAGCTCTGTGGTTTGGGCGCATTCCTGATAGCCTTTGTCTTGGCGTCTGTGGGCCGAATGCCGTCCGCCGCGATCTTCTTCCCCAAAAACTCCACTTCTGTTGCCATGAAGACGCACTTTGACCTCTTCAGCCGCAGCCCTGTGTGATCCAGTCACTGGAGGACCTCCTCCAGGTTTTGTAGGTGCTCGACGATGTCCCGACCCGTGACCAATATGTCGTCGTACCGACTTGAGTCGTCTTTCCATGTTTCTCTGGAAGATTGCTGTAGCCGATCAAATTCCAAACGGGCATCTGTTGTCGATGAACAGTCCCTTTGTGCGTGTTGATGCAGGTGAGGCCCTTCCAAGACTCCTCCAGCTCCTGCGTCATGTAGGCCAAAGTCAGGTTGAGCTTGGTGAACGTCTTGCCTCCTGCCAGTGTCGCAAATAGGTCGTCTGCCTTAAGTAGCGGGTATTGGTCCTGTAGCGAGAAACGATTAATAGTTACTTTATAACCGCCGCAAATCCTGACCGTGCCATCACTTTTGAATACTGGAACAATCGGGTTGGCCCACTCGCTGAATTCCACTGGGGAAATGATGCCCTCGCGTTGCAGCCTGTCCAGCTCGATTTCCACTCTCTCCCTCATCATGTGAGGTACCGCTCATGCCTTGTGATGAATGGGTCGTGCCTCTGGGACCAAGTAGATCCGCACCTTCGCTCCGGAAATGTTTCCAATGCCTGGCTCAAAAAGGGAAGGAAATTTGTTGAGAACCTGGGTACATGAGGCCTCATTGACATGTGATAGCGCTCGGATGTCATCCCAGTTCCAGCGGATTTTGCCCAGCCAGCTCCTTCCAAGCAGTGTGGGGCCATCGCCCGGGACAATCCAGACTGGCAGTTCGTGCACCGTGCCCTCATACGTGACCTTGACCCTGGCACTGCCCAGGACAGTGATAAGCTCTTTGGTGTACGTTCTCAGTTTCGTGTGGATGGGGCTCAGGGCTGGTCTGAGTGCCTTGTTGCACCACAGTCTCTCAAACCTCTTTACTCATGATGGATTAGCTAGCGCCAGTGTCCAGTTCCACGGCTATGGGTAAGCCATTCAATTTTACGTTTTGCATTATAGGTGGACATTTCATCGAAAATGTGTGTACCCTGTGTACTTCAGCATCTGCCTCCACTCTCTCAGGCTCGAAATTGCTTTGGTCCACCATGGACCGATCTTCCTCTGCCACGTGGTGGTTAGCAGGTTTTGCAGAGCTTGCAGCTCTGTTCCACAGCTCTTGCAAACATACCCTTTGAAGCGGCATGAATAGGCTGAATGGAGGCTTCCACAATGCCAACAAGGTGTGAATTGCCTTGCATTCATTCTTTGTTGCAGACTCTGAGTCATCTGGGTCACCTGAGGCCTGCTGTCAGTTGCAGACTCATGGTTTCTGCCCTGTACATTTCTGCTCGCAAACACAGTTCCAGTTAATTTATGAACATTGCTTGCACTTGTGTGCTGAGAGATTTGTTTGGTGTTATCACTGGTGGACATAAAAGCCTGTGCTATCGTAATGGCCTTACTGAGGGTCGGTGTCTCTACAGTCATAAATTTTCGAAGGGTGGTCTCGTGGCCAATGCTCAGTACAAAAAAGTCTCTGAGCATTTGCTCCAGGTAGCCATCAAACTCGCATTGTCCTGCAAGTCGCCTTAGCTCGGCGACGTAGCTCGCCACTTCCTGACCTTCAGATCGCTGGTACGCATAGAACCGATACCTCGCCATCAAAACTCTCTCACTCGCGTTAAGATGCTCCCGAACCAGTGTACACAACTCCTCGTACGACTTATCTGTGGGTTTCATTGAAGCCAGAAGATTCTTCATGAGGTTGTAGGTCGGTGCCCCGCAGACTGTGAGGAGGACCGCTCTCCTTTTTGCAGCGCTTCCTTCTCCATCCAGCTTGTTGGCTACAAAGTACTGATCTAACCGTTCGACATAGGCTTCCCAGTCCTCACCCTCCGAGAACTTCTCCAGGATGCCCACAGTTTTCTGCATCTTTGCGTTGGATTCATGTACTCGTTGCCAGTTGTTGGGTTCCTAACACAGATGAGACTGCACACAGAGAGGTTAAAATAACAGTGACCTCAGTCTTTATTAAGACACTCGAGTGAGGAACAGGCCTTAGGGGCCGGCTTATATACAGTGCTCCCAAGGGATGCTGGGATCCCTTGGGACTTCAGGTGATGCGTTCCCTGGTGGCGGAACATGGGAGTGCATGCTTTACAGATACACAACATGGACACCTCTGGTGGCACCTTGCAGTACTCTCCTCAACGGGTCTCCATAATCACCGTGATGATCTGCATGCTGCATAACCTGGCCATCATGAGGGGACAGCTGTTGGAGGTCGAGCCAGCAGTACCATCTGAGGAGGAGGAGCAGGAGAATCCCTGTCGCCCCAGAGTTAGGAGGCATCGTCCTATCGCCATCCTGCAAGGACTGGGTGCAGACTAGCCAGCATCCTTCTGAGAGGGTGCGTCCTCACATATATGGAGGTGCCTGACACCTCCCCTGCAATCTCCCTCCATGCATTATGTACTACCTGTCTGCCAGGTCTCCCCACGTCAGAAAACCGTATTCTTCTTCTGTCCTCCACATCGTCCATCAGTGTCTCCAGCTCCATATCAGTGAACCTGTTGGCTCTCCTTGCACCTATTACACCAGCCATCCTTCCATCCTTCTTCCCCCCTCAGGGCCTTGCTGCAAGCCCTGGTCTTTAAGGAGCAGCTGGCTCATTAGGAATACTTACCTGCATGCTGAATTTATCAGTGGTGATAATATTCAAATTAAGACAGTCGCACTGCCTAAAAATCCACATTGGAAGGGTTCATTAGCGCTGGAACCCATTTGTTCGCTTATGGAGCTGAATATGGGTTGGCCCAGCTACACTCAAATTTTGGTGCTTATGGCCACAAAAAGGTGGGGCTCGGGGGGAGTACCAGCTTTCCAGCAGTACTGAATTTCAGACCCGCAGTCTTATGGCTTTTCCTAAAAACACAACCGGGGCTTTGTCTTAGTAACCAGAATGGGCCACAGTACTCTGGATGTGGTCTGACTATAGCATTGCACAGTTTAAACAACATTTCCCCTGACTTGTACTGTACTGTGTTTGCTATACTAGTTCAACTTTCTGTTTGTCTTGTTGATTGCTGCTCCACTGTGGAGTAGCAAGTTGAGCAACAAGTTCCCAAGATCTCTTTCAATCTTAACTCTCAGCTATTTTGACACCATTCATGGGGTTTTTAAGTTGTACATTGTTTTTTTACCCCATGCAATACTTTACCTATTTACATATTTTCATGTAACTCATTCTGTAAATCCATGTTCACTTCCTCAGATTCATCTGACCCATCCTCCCTTCCCTGCCTAGTTTGGTATTGCATATGAATTTGATGAGCTTGCTTTGAGTTTATGAATCATTAATCATGCGTGCAAATTCAAAGGATTCAATACCTTCAGAGGAGGGGAGAGAGAGGGAATTGATGGATAAAATTAGCGAGAAAAAAGAGGAAAAAAAATTGTCAAATGGTTTAGCTGCACACAAGTACATTTATGTACAATGAAATGCAATTCATGTAGTCTGATTACAGAACTATGAGCTGTGCTCATTCTGTAGCGTGGAAGTTCAAATAGCATAGTCAGATCAAAAGTAGACATCACCCTCAAACTTGCTGTCAGGGGAGGTGTCAAGACTAATAAACGTCCCTACAAGTGATGCTTATTGAAGTTGCAATGAGTTACCCTTTTCCCTGTGAATGGCAGTGCTTATTATAGCTCACTGATATTAACAAGATATGCTCCAACTGTCAAAGGTTTAATTTTGTGAATGCAGACCCTGCAGAATGGAGCAGTGGACTGTCTCCTCAACAACAATGCAAGAAAAAAAAGACTTGCATTTATATAGCACCTTTTCCAACTTCAGGACTTCCCGAAGCGCTTTACAGCCAATCAAGTACTTTTGAAGTGTAGTCATAGTTGTTGTAATGTATGTACATAAAGCCTGCCCACCAACAGGGGGCACTACCGTTGGAGGTTCTAGTGTCATAGGTACACTGGTGCTGGGCCCGGTATATAACCGAACTTTACCTTTGTATCCTCACTTCTGGAAGCCATTAAAGACTGATCAGGTTACACCTAGTCACTGGCTCACAGTACGGAGTTCATTGTATCATTTCATACATCACAACTTCATTCTCCCACCCCCCCAGTTCTTGGCACAAGTCCATATTACAAGTTCAGACGGTCCAGAGCCCTCCGCTCCCTGGTTGACCGCCTCAGTACAATCCCAGTGCTTTCCGAGTCTCTCATGACTTGGGGCTGGGCGTTGACCAAAGTGGGTTCTTCTGATGGCTGGACATGAGTTGGTTGGTCATGTAAGCTCACGGTGTCTTCTTCCAACTGTTCCAGTTCGTCAGTGTGTCTTAGCTTGTTTTGATCAATGGGTTTCCTTCTCATCTGCCCATTCTTGAGCTTAACCATAACACACCCGGTTACCCTCCTTATCCGTAACATTGCCCGGGAGCCACTTGGGCCCTTGACTGTTAAGGTCAGGATGGACTCGAGAGAGCCTGGTTTTGAAGCCTCTCCATCATTAGTTCCGCAGGCGGGACCCCGGTGAGTGTGTGTGGCCTTGTCCTGTAACTGAGCAGTATGCGTGACAGGCATGTCTGCAAGGAATCGTGAGTTACGTGTTTCAGGCTCTGCTTGATGGTTTGAACTGCCCGCTCTGCTTGACCATTGGACGCGGGTTTGAACAGGGTTGACCTCACGTGTTTTATGCCGTTGCGTTTCATGAACTCTTGAAACTCCAGGCTCGTGAAACACGGTCAGTTGTCACTGACAACGATGTCTGGCAGACCATGTGTGGCAATCATGGCTCTCAGGTTCTCAATGGTGGCAGTGGAAGTGCTGGATGACATGATCACACATTCTATCCTTTTGGAGTATGCCACCACCACAAACAACATTTAACCGAGGAAGGGGCCCGCCCGCAAAGTCGATGTGGATTCTAGACCACAGTTTGGATGGCCATGACCACAGACTGTGTGGAGCTTCCTTTGGGGTATTGCTTAACTGCATGCAAGTGCTGCACTGATGCACGCATGACTAAGTCCGAGTCAATGCCAGGCCACCAAACACTGGACCTGGTGATGGCCTTCATCACGACAATACCGGGATGCGTACGATGTAACTCCCATACAAATCTCGCCCTGCCTTTCTTGGGCATTACAACACGATTATCCCTCAGTAAGCAGTCAGACTGGATGGAAAGGTCATCTTTGCGATGGCTGTACGATTTGGTTTCATCACTCATTTCCTTGGGGATGATCGACTGGTCCCCGGTAAGAACAGAACATTTTACAACCAATAGAGTCAGATCCTGGCTGGTCCAAGTCTTAACTTGTTGAGCAGTGACAGGCGACCCTTCACTCTCAAAGGCATCCATGACCATGAGTGGCTCTGCGGGCATTGGCATTTCTAGCTCCGGTGTGGGCAACGGTAACCGGCTCAATGCATCAGTGCAGTTGTCAGTGCCTGGTCTATGGCGAATGACATAATCATAGGCAGATAATGTCAGTGCCCACCTCTGGATGCGGGATGACGCGTTGGTATTGATATCTTTATGTTCCGATATAAGTGGCTTGTGATCGGTTTCCAACTCGAAGCGAAGCCCAAATAGGTACTGATGCATTTTTCTTTACCCTATAAACACATGCTAAAGCCTCTTTCTCTACCATGCCGTAGGCTCTTTCTGCCTTGGACAGGCTTCGAGATGTGTATGCAACTGGTTGTAGTTTGCCTGACTCATTGGCTTGCTGGAGTACGCAGCCGACCCCATAGGGCAACGCATCACAGGTCAAAACTAGACACTTGCATGGGTCATACAGTACCAGTAGCTTGTGGGAACACAACAGATTTCTAGCCTTCTCAAAGGCTCTGTCTTGAAGTTCACCCCACACCCAGTCGTCTCCTTTCCTGAGAAGCTTGTGCAAAGGCTCTAATATTGTGCTCAATTTGGGTAAGAAGTTACCGAAGTAGTTGAGAAGACCCAGGAACAAACACAGCTCCATCACGTTCTGGGACCTGGGTGCATTTTTGATGGCCTCTGTTTTTGCGTCTGTAGGCCTGATTCCATCTGCAGCAATCTTTCATCCAAGGAATTTGACCTCTGGTGCCATGAAAACACACTTCGAACATTTCAGCCCAAGTCCCACTTTGTCCAGACGACGCAGAACCTCTTCCAGATTGTGCAGGTGCTCAGCGGTGTCACGACCTGTTGTCTTGGAATACTATGGTCCTGGGGACTGATTTCAATAGGCTCTCCATGTTTCTCTGAAATATGGCTGCCGCCGAACGAATGTCAAAAGGACACCTGTTGTAACTAAACAGTCCTTTGTGTGTGTTGATGCACGTAAGTTTCTTTGATTCAAGCAGTTCCTGTGTCATGTAGGCCGATGTTGGATCCAGTTTGGTGATTGATTTTCCCCCGGCTAGCGTTGCAAACAGGTCATCAGCTTTCAGTAGCGGGTACCGATCTTGTTTCGAAACTCGGTTGATCGTGACCTTGTAGTCTCCACAAACCCTGACTGTGCCATCGCTCTTTAACACTGGAACAATGGGGCTGGCCCATTCATTAAATTCGACCAGTGAGATGACCCCCTCGCATTGTAGCCTGTAAAGACCTTACTCAATAGTATAAAATGACATGAGGCACATCCTGGGGACAAGGTCACACACAGACCTTAACTCTTTATTTACAGCACTAAGACAACCCAACCCTGCATGGGACCTCCCTTTATATACCTGAGTGCCCAGGTATGGGGCAGTCTCCCACAAGTGCACCTCTTGTGGTCAAGGTGTGCATCAAGGTCAAGTGTGAATAGTAATACAGTGGTGTTACATACATGGCATCACCTCCCCCCCCAAAGTCTTATTGGGATCATAGGTTTAGTCTTTCAGGTGGTCTACGCTCCCTCGTGGAGCGCTGCAGTTGAGGCTCTGGTTGTTGGACACTAACATGAGTGTCCGTCACCTGTGGTGATTCCGGCCTCTCTGGGCTGACCGTGGGGACTGTGCATTCGGCTAATTGATCTTGTTGCTCGTTCACTGGCAGTGTAGTGAGTTCCAACTCGTGGTCTCCTTCAGGTTCCTCCGCATCGAAGCTGAACCTTTTTTTTTACTTGGCCCAGATGCTTGCGGCATATCTGACCATTGTTGAGTTTTACCACAATGACCCGACTTCCCTCTTTGCCAATTACAGTGCCTTCAAGCCATTTGGGCCCCATGGCGTGATTGAGGACAAATACGGGATCATTTATTTCTATACACCTCCTCCTTGAATTGCGGTCATGGTACTCGTTTTGGGACTGGCGCTTGCCCTCAACAATGTTGGTCAGGACTGGGTGAATGAGGGACAACCAAGTTTTGAGTGTCCGTTTCATTAGTAGCTCTGCGGGCGGGACCCCCGTGAGCGAGTGCAGTCGGGATCTATAAGCCAGCAGGAAGTGCGATAGGCGGCATTGTAGGGAGGGTCCTTGGATCCTGAGCATACCTTGCTTAATGATTTGGACCGCACGTTCCGCCTGGCCATTGGAGGCCGGCTTGAACGGCGCTGTCCTGATGTGGTTGATGCCATTACCCGACATGAATTCCCGGAATTCGTAGCTTGTGAAACATGGGCCATTATCACTAACAAGGATGTCTGGCAAGCCATGGGTTGCGAAGATCGCACGTAGGCTTTCCACGGTGGTTGATGTCGTGCATGAATTCAAAATGATGCACTCGATCCATTTCGAGTACGCGTCCACCATGATGAGAAACGTCTTTCCCATGAACGGTTCCGCGTAGTCTACATGAATGCGTGACCATGGCCTAGTGGGCCAGGGCCACGGGCTGAGCGGGGCCTCCCTGGGGGCATTACCCAGCTGGGCACATGTTGTGCACCTGCGAACACAGTGTTCCAGGTCTGAATCAATTCCAGGCCACCAGACGTGTGACCGGGCAATGGCCTTCATCAGCACGATGCCTGGGTGCTCGCTGTGGAGTTCCGTGATGAATGCCTCCCTCCCCTTCTGGGGCATAACCACCCGGCTGCCCCATTGTAGGCAGTCGGCCTGGATGGAGAGCTCATCCATCCATCTGTGGAAGGGTCTGACCTTCTCAGGGCATGCTTCATGTGCGGGCGTCCAATCCCCAGTCAGAACACATTTCTTAATCAGGGATAGGAGGGGATCTCTGTTTGTCCAAATTTTGATCTGGCGGGCTGTGATGGGGGAGTCTGCGCTGTCAAAGGCGACGACAGCCATGACCATCTCAGCGCTTTGCTCCGCTGCCCCCTCAGTGGTGGCCAACGGAAGCCTGCTGAGCGCATCTGCGCAATTTTCAGTGCCGGGCCGGTGCCGAATTTTGTAGTCATAGGCAGCCCGCATGAGGGCCCATCGCTGTATGCGAGCTGATGCATTGGCGTTGTCAGCCTTTCTGTCTGACAACTGGGACGTTAATGGCTTGTGGTCTGTCTCTGATTCAAATTTCCTACCAAAGAGGTACTGATGCATTTTTTTCACAACATAGACACATGCAAGCGCTTCTTTCTCAACCATGCCATATCCCCATTCAGCTTGAGAGAGTGATCTGGAGGCATAAGCCACAGGTTGCACTTGACCCTCAGCATTGTCCTGCTGCAATACGCACCCAACCCCATTGGACAATGCATCACATGTCAGAACCAATTTTTTACAGGGGTCGTACAAGGTCAACAATTTGTTAGAACAAAGTAAGTTCCATGCCCGATCGAAAGCCCGTTCCTGACAGTCCCCCCAAAACCAATCGCACCCCTTTCGCAGGAGCACGTGTAGCGGCTCCAGCAATGTGCTCAAGTTCGGCAGAAAGTTCCCGAAATAGTTCAACAGTACCTGCGTGCTCGTCGAATCGCCTCTGTTTTGGATTTGATGGGCCGAATTCCATCTGCAGCAGCCCTCCTGCCCAGAAACTCAACCTCAGGAGCTAAAAACACACATTTAGACTTCTTGAGTCGCAGGCCTACCCGGTCCAGTCAGCGTAGCACCTCCTCCAGGTTGTGGAGGTGTTCCTCGGTGTCTCGACCCATGATGAGGATGTCATCCTGGAATACGATTGTTCCAGGTATGGATTTGAGCAGGCTTTCCATGTTTTTTTGAAAAATCGCGGCCGCTGACCGAATGCCCTCGATAAAGAAGTCCCTTAGCATCTCCCCCCTACAGGCGTCTGTGAACTTAGAGGCTGACCAAACGCCAAAGATCCGCTACGAAGTCCGGTATGCTCTGTCCTTCACGACGTCTGTGGGTGTAGAATCTGTGTTGGGCCATGTGTACGCTGCTCCCCGATTAACTTGCTGAGCTCCTCAAAGGTTTTGTCCGCCGGCTTTTCGGATGCCAGTAAATCCTTCATGAGTGCGTAAGTCTTTGGTCCGCAGCTGGTCAAGAGGTGAGCCCTGCGCTTGTCAGCCACTGCATCCCCCAGCCATTCCTTCGTAACAAAACTCTGCTGAAGCCTCTCAACAAAATCGTCCCAATCTTCCCCAACACAATACCGTTCTTCTGTGCTACCGGTGGCCATTCTCGTGGGTCGTGAATTCCTGTTTCTCGTCACCACTGTAAAGCCCTTACTCAATAGTATAAAATCACACGAGGCACATCCTGGGGACAAGGTCAAGCACAGACCTTAACTCTTTATTTACAGCACTAAGACAACCCAACCCTACGTGGGACCTCCCTTTGTATACCTGAGTGCCCAGGTATGAGGCAGTCTCCCACAAGTGCACCTCTTGTGGTTAAGATGTGCATCAAGGTCAAATGTGAACAGTAATACAGTGGTGTTACATGCATGACATAGCCTATCCAATTCGAGCTCGATCTTTTCTCTCATCATGTGCTTGACCGCCCTGGCTTTGTGATGGATGGGCCTTGCGTCTGGGCCAGGTGAATCTGCACCTTGGCTCCCTTGAAGCTGCCAATTCCTGGTTCAAACAGTGAAGGAAATTTGCTCAGCACTTGAGCACACAAATCATCATCCGCTGATGACAAAGCTTTGATATCATACCACTTCCGTTTTATTTTCTCGAGCCAACTCCTGCCGAATAACGATGGGCCGTTACTCGGGATAATCCACAACGGTGGATCATGAACCGCTCCCTCGTACGACACGCTTACTGCTGCACTACCGATCACTAGTATGAGCTCTTTGGTGTAGGTACGCAACTTCGCATTTATCGAACTCAGCTTGGGTCTCTCTGCCTTGGTCTCCCACAGCTTTTCAAAAGTCCTCTGGCTCATTATCTATTGACTCGCATCCGTGTCTAATTCCATGGATACCGGCCCCCTATTTAATTTTACCTCCATCATTATCGGTTGTCTCTTTGTTGGGAACGCACGTACGCTATACACTTCCTCTTCGGAGCTCTCAAATGCCTCGGGCTGCACGACCAGATCCACGCTGAATTGATCATCATCCACGTGGTGTGTCGCAGCTCGCTTGCTCTGCTGTGGACACGTCTGCTGAAGCTGCCCCATCTTCACACATCCTCTGTATACATACGCCTGAAGCGGCACTGATGGGGTCGGTGATTGCCCCCGCAACACCAACATGCTGAGCTTGGATTTGCACCCGATGGCGGGCTTTGAGCGGCTCCCGGTCTTGCAGACGCAGTCAAGTAGGCCCTGCCATATGCAGCTCTGCCGGCCATCGATACAATTTTGTACACAGTACTTGCCGTGGAGTTCCTGTTTTGTCACGATATCTGCTTTGTGCTTTTCTGCGTGGACATACAAGCCTGGGTGATAGTGATGACCTTGCTGAGGTCTGGCGTCTCCGCAGCCAGCAGCTTACTTAAGATCACCTCGTGGTTGACCCTGATCATGAAAAAGTCACGCAGCATGTCTTCCAACTCAGGCCCAAATTTGCAAGGCCCTGCAAGATGTTTCAGGTCGGCAACAAATGCCGGTACATCCTGGCCTTCTAGACGAATGTGTGTATAGAAGCGATATCTGGATATTAGGATTTCTCCGTGGGTTTAAGGTGTTCCAGAACTAGAGCACACAGTTTGCTTGTAATCCTTTTCTGTAGGAAGAGTGGGTGAGAGCAGATTCTTGATGAGTACATAGATCATGGGGCCACCGACAGTGAGAAGAACTGTCCTGCGCTTCTCTGCATCCTTGCCTTTGTTTAGGTTGTTTGCCACGAAATACTGGTCAAGACGATCTATGAAATCTCTCCAATCCTCTCCCTCATTGAATCTCTCGAATTCCAACCATACTCGATCGTGCTGTGCTCGCCATACTTTAGCGTGGGTTCGTATTTGCCTCATCGCCAGTTGTAATGTATGAAATGATACAATGAACTCCGTACTGTGAGCCAGTGTTCAAGATTCTACAAATCCCCTGGGAGGACAGACGCACAAACTTTAGTGCCCTCGTCCAGGCCAACATCCCCAGCATTGAAACACTCACCACAGTTGATCAGCTCCGCTGGGCAGGCCACATATTTCGCATGCCAGACACGAGACCCCCAAAGCAAGCGTTCTACTCAGAACTCCTTCACGGCAAATGAGCCAAAGGTGGGCAGAGGAAACGTTATAAGGACACCCTCAAAGCCTCCCTGATAAAGTGCGACATCTCCACTGACACCTGGGAGTCCCTGGCCAAAGACCGCCCTAAATAGAGAAAGTGCATCCGGGAGGGCGCTGAGCTCCTCGAGTATCGATGCCGCGAGCATGCAGAAATCAAGCGCAGGCAGTGGAAGGAGCATGCAACAAACCAGGCTCCCCGCCCACCCTTCCACTCAACCACTGTCTGTCCCACCTGTGACAGAGACTGTGGTTCTCGCTTTGGACTGTTCAGCCACCTAAGAACTCATGCTAAGAGTGGAAGCAAGTCTTCCTCGATTTCAAGGGACTGCCGATGATGATAGTAACCTGGTCAGTCTTTAATGGCTTCCAGTAGTGAAGATACAAAGGTGAAGTTCAGGTTATATACCGGGCACAGCATGAGTGTACCTATGACCCCAGGACCTCTGACGGTCGTGCTCCCTGGTGGTGGGCAGACCTTATGTACATACATTACAGGCAAAATAACGGCTTATACCGTCAATCTGGACAGCAGTGGGCAGAAGCTCCCAATCTCGGTGGCAAATGCAAACCTGACCAAAGTGCCACCGAGGATTGAGTCTGGTCCAGGGAGTGGGGGGTGGGGACACCTAAAAATAAAAATCTTTAATAAAAAAAAAAACTGGAACACCTTCAGTTTGATAAATCACTGGAAAAAAAACATTAAAAGATGGTCACTAACCTTTTTTTGCAGGTCTTCTTACTTACTGTCGGGATTAGACCTGCCTCCACGCAGCGATCCTTCCCCCTGCTGCCGCCGACTCCTGCCCAGAGGAATCCGCCAGCTCCGTGGGCGGAAGGACACTTACGCGACTTGGCCGTCAGCGGGCGGTTCACAGCGGTACTCCCCTCCCACCCGCTGCAGACCTGAAGGAATCTGTCACCGAGGGGAGACCGCCAAAAAAACTCGGCGGCAGTGGCCGGTAAGGCCACCAATTTCAGGCCTGGAGTTAGGTCTCACATCAGCCATGATCTCATTGAATGGCGGAACAGGTTCGCAGGGCTCAATGGCCTACTCCTGCTCCTGTGTTCCTATTTTCCTCTGTCTTAAAGGTTCTTAACTTAGTCATTAACTTTTCCAGTTTATTTGGTTATATTAATGTATTTGAATTTCTATCTCCCCATTTCCCTTTGTGTTTCTCACCCTCTATCCTGATTTCACATCTGTGCAATTCTTGCCTATTTCTTTCTTTTTAAGTCATTTGTGATGTGAAGGTGCGCTATTCTGTGTTTGAATGCATTCATGTAACATTCTTTTATCTGCTACTTTAAAAGAGTTAATGACAGATTTATTTTAAATAGGTTAACTTCTCTGTTAAAATGGGATTTCATATAAAAATACAATTTTGCTTCCATTTTGTGATTTGTATGCTTTTTAATGTAGTTCCAAGATACATTTGCTTCCTTCCCCCTGGGGCTTTCTATGTTTCAGATCAATATTCCTTTGTAGTTGCTCACTTTATTTATTTATTTTTATAGGTTTCTTTATTTAAGAGCTTCTACAAGTATGTAAAAAGGAAGAGTGTAGCAAAAGTAAACATTGATCCCTTAGAGGCTGAGGCAGGAGAAATTATCATAGAGAATAAGGACATGGCAGAAATGTTAAACAAATATTTTATATCTGTCTTCACAGTAGAAGATGCAAAAAGCATACCTAAAATGGTGGGGAACCAAGGGTCTAATGAGGGTGGGGAATGTAATTCATATAAGTAGAGAAAAAGTACTAGAGAAACTAATGGGACTAAAAGCCGACAAATCCCCTGGACCTGACAGCCCACATCCTAGGCTTCTAAAAGAGGTGGCTGCAGAGATAGTGGGTGCATTGGTTTTGATCTTTCAAGATTCCCTAGATTCTCAAATGGTCCCAGCGGATTGGACGGTAGCAAATGTAACACTACTATTCAAGAAAGCAGGGAGAGAGAAAACACGAAACTATAGGCCACTTAGCCTGACATCAATCGTCAGGAAAATGCTAGAATCCATTGTTAAGGAAATGGTAGCAGGATACTTAGAAAATCATAACATGATTAGGCAGATTCAACATGGTTTTATGAACGGGAAATCATGTTTGATAAAATTTATTAGAGTTTTTTGAGGATGTAACTAGCATTGTAAAGAAAGACTTTCATTTAACGACCACCGGATGTCTCAAAAGTGCTTTACAGCCAATAAAGTACTTTTGGAGTGCAGTTACTGTTGTAATAATGTTAGATAAAGAGGAAGCAGTGGATGCAGTATATTTGGATTTCCAAAAGGCATTCGATAAGGTGCCACATAAAATATTATTACACAAGATAAGGGCTCATGGAATTTGAGGTAATATATTAGTATGGATAGAGGATTGGTTAATGGACAGAAAACAGAGAGTAGGGATAAACGGGTATTTTTCAGGTAGGCAGCTAATAACTAGGAAGGATCAGTGCTGGGGCCTCAGCTATTTACAATCTATATTAATGACCTAGATGAAGGGACCGAGTGTAATGTATCCAAGTTTGCTGATGATGCAAAGCTTGGTGGAACAGTAAGCTGTGATGAGAACACAAAGCGTCTGCAAAGGGATATAGATAGACTGAGTGAGTGGGCAGTAAGGTGGCAGATGGAGAGTATAATGTCAGGAAATGTGAGGTTATATACTTTAGTAGGAAGAACAGCAAAACAGAATATTTTTTAAATGGTGAGAAACTTTTAAATGTTGGTGTTTAGAGACATTTTGGTGTCCTTGTGCAAGAAACACAGAAAGCTAGCAAGCAATAAGGAAGGCAAATGGCATGTTGTCCTTTATTGCAAGGGGGTTGGAGTATAAGAGTAAAGAAGTCTTGCTACAATTGTATAGGGCCTTGGTGAGACCACCCCTGGAGTACTGTGCACAGTTTTGCTCTCCTTATCTAAGGAAGGATATACTTGCCTTGGAGGCTGTGCAACAAAGGTTCACTAGATTGATTCCTGGGATGAAAGGGCTGTCTTATGATGAGAGATTGTGTAAAATGGGCCTATACTCTCTGAAATTTAGAAGAATGAGAGGTGATCTTATTGAAACATACAAGATTCTGAAGGGGATTGACAGGGTAGATGCTGAGAGGTTGTTTCCCCTGACTGGAGAGTCTAGAACTAGGGCTCACAGTCTCAGGAGTAGATCATTTAAGACAGAGATGAGGAGGAATTTCTTTACTGAGGGTTGTGAATCTTTGGAATTCTCTGCCCCAGAGGGCTGTGGATGCTGAGTCTCTGAATATATTCAGGGCTGAGATAGATATATAGATTTTTGGAATCTAGGAGACTCGAGGGATATTGAGATTGGGGTGGGAAAGTGGAGTTGAGGTCGATGATCAGCCATGATCTTATTGAATGGCGGAGCAGGCTTGTGGGGCCGTATGGCCTACTCCTGCTCCTATTTCTTATGTTCTTAACTGCACTGTTTGCTTTTTAAATTTTCTGGACAATATACTCTCACTCTTTTGACTCTTCCCTTACATTAAATTCAGACTTTCATTAATAATCAGTTCCTTTTGGTTTAGTTTACTCTGAGGTACAGCCCAGCTTTCAGTATTTCCAAATTTGTCTTTTTATTTAGTACCTCAGTTGCAACACACTCTGTCTGACTACTTGTTGTTGTCTCTGTATTCGAGCAACATCTGTACGTTTTGCTTCACACCAATCTACTAGATTCAGAGCTTGATTTCTAGTTGCTACACATTCTGACAAGCCTCATTTCACTGTCTTGGACCTCTACTTTATTTCTCAGTTAACTGTAGCAATATTCATTGGAATGTATTGTATTACTAGTTTTACACTTGCTTGCTCTTTTCTTAACAATGCCAGTCTTACACTGAATCATAATTTTCTGCTGTGGTGCACACTGTTAAACGGTTTTACAATGTTCCTTTTTAAGCTTTCAAGTGCACCAGTGCCTCACTTTCACCCTCAGCAACTATTGGCTTGTTGGCATGACGCCTGTGTTAATGAAGTCTTTTTGATATTCATAAATGCTTTAGCGGAGAATACGTCTTGTAATATTTTAAAATTAGTGTTGATAGCAAGTGGCCAGTTAACAATTATAAAATAAACATAAACAAAACAACTTCATAAATATATTGATCAAGTAAGCAAAGGAACTGTAGATGGAGCTTGATGTAAATATACATGTTTTACATAGAAATTTACAATATGGAAACAGGCCGTTCTGCCCAGCCAGTCTGTCTTGGTGTTTATTCTCTATATGAACAGTAGTCTTAAACCCATGTATCCCATATCGCTTTATGTGGAAGAAGTACAGTTGATGGACCAAGTGGCCTGTATTTACTCCATGCAAGAAAAGTGGAATTGTTAGAAATTGGGTTCAAAATGTATAAATCTGACGTGAAGGATACTGTGTTTGTTTGAACTGGAGATGAAGTGTCTCCTCAGACTGGTATTAGATTCTTAGAAATGCTAATGTTTTGGTTCCCTGCTGAGATGTTGTAGCATTCTGTACTATAACAACCATTATTTGTTGTTTTCAAGTTACGATTTCAACTTTGTTTATGTATCTTTAAGACAATTTGTTATAGAAAGACTTAGAATGGATGGAAGTTGAAGTAGCAAATTGTTTACATTAACTCCATCATAAAGGAGATGACGACCCTAAAGCGAGCAGTTTTCTGCTTTGGCCTCATGGGATCAAAGAGTGTATAGGGACGAAAGAGATAAGACACAAATTTCAAAGGAAGAAACTCTGAGAAGGTATACACAGAACATGAGACATCTTTAGGGCGGGCTTTGACACAAGAATCGAGACAAAGAACTAGAAGCCCCATTGAGTTTTTAGGGGAACCTCCAAAGGTCAAAAGGTCTACAGAACTAAAGCAGTGGAGAGAAAGAGACATTCTCTGACCCACTCTATCTGTGGAATTGCAACATGGAAATAGTTCATTTCTGAGCTGCTGAATATACAAAGCTGAGATGGGCTTGAGTGGCAAGTGTTAAAAATAAGGCTGAACATCTGCAATTTTCATTTATGCTTCATTTATTTTTAAAATAACAAAAATGATTTGACAGGGCACATGAGATGAAACTAGAGATTTAAATTGGTTTCATGGCAGCTCACTGAAGTGTGAATACTTTGGCGAATGGGTGCATTTTAGCACACTGGTAAAATCTTTGCCTTTTTAATTAAACTTTCTTTAGGATTTTATCAGACAAATAAGAAAAAAGACGAGGTGAACTCCTGAGATGTTTCATTTAATACTAGACGTCCCAGCATAGAATTGAGCACGCAGGTGAAGTAGGATGCAGGTTTTATCTCCAGTATATGTTGAGTTAACAGATCTCCAGCAGAGCTTTGGTAGGGGTACTGCAATTGGACTTGGTGACCCTGGATCTTGGAGGTGAAAAATTAGCAATGATTCCTTCTCTCAGACACTATCTAGTAACCTTGACTGGAAAATGAGTGCTTCATGTCAGGTGAGGACAGGTTCGGGTCAGCCCTCCACAGTCAAATAGCCTGCCTGTGTTCAGAGTTTAGGCATCAAGAATGGCTATTTGGGTGAGGTGCTGAAGCGTACAAGCCCTTGTAGAACTGTACTGGTGCATGAGCCAGCATCTTCAAAGATGGAAGAAAGAAAACTGGAAACTTAAACTTAAGATTGATTTCAATTTAAAAAAATATGTTTATAGTTAGTGTTCCTGACTTGTGAAACTCAGGCCTGTGTTTGTTGTAGGGACTGACATAATAGACGTGGATACGTTCTAATCTCTGCAGCTGTGCTGTCGAAATATTTCCAGACCATCTGTTGTATATTAAGGGTTTATATTTCATTTCATCCTGAAATACTCTGGCACTCCATAACATGTTGCTTTTTGAATATGCTTTTATTAATGGAAATTTATTGCTGTCTAGCAATTGACTAATCTGAAATTGATGATCAAAATTGCTGTTTTTATATATCTATCCATCAGGTTACAGGATCTGGAGGAGCTGGGGGAGCTTTCTGCTCATTGGGACACTCTGCGACAAAATGTAACCATCCACTACCAGCACATGATCAGCAGCTACCAGGAAATGCTTACGGAGCTCAATAAGTTCTCAGGTACAAAGCATCGGAGCGAGGGATGAATGAAGGGGTCGGTTTGTATGCCTCTTCAATTCCAGTAAAAGAAATTCAGAATTTGCTACATTATTGTGACATTTGTGAGGGGAAAAATGGTCAATTTCACCTTCCTCAAAAATTGTAACTGCAAAGTTTCTCATGTATTCATCTCTAATCTAAAACAAAGTCTGATTAGGTCTGGGTTATCCCTGAAAATTGAAATGAATTTGAACTTGGTGTTTGGCCTAATCGTTGGTTGTTTTGGACGTGTATTCCCATAATATACTTCTCTACAGAAACTATTAGCTTTCTTTCCTTTCCCCATAAACACCAACTGAAGGGGAGCAATTGCTCTCCCAATTTGAGTGAACATGCAGATACTGATCTGAATTCCAGCATATTTGATGCTGCTTTTTTTAATGGGTTTAGATTTTTCAGGCCTGTAGATTTGGAAAGATCTTTCTTCAGTGCTGCTCTCTTGTGAGTGGTTTGGGGATTTATTTGCCAATGAGGGATCTCTATGGAGAAAAGTTCTTTCTAAACTGACGGACGCACAAAACATAAAGCTGGAAATAGAGCAAACTGGTGTGGTAGGATCTAACTCAGTGAAGAGTTTGTCAAGATCCCACAGACCATAGTTTGTTTGGGAACCTTATGCTTTATCACAACTGTATCTTCTGCTATCTGCTATATGGTCCTGTGCTGTTGTGGTTTACCTTGATTAGAGAGATGTTTACAAGTATTAGCATATTATTTAGCCATCTCTATCAACTTTTGTCTTCACAGACGCATTATGAATAGAGTTCACAAATCACAGGTGCAGTTGTTTGCACTGCTACAAATGTATTTGTCCTTTGGTGTTTTAAGTACATTTGCTTATATTGCTATTAATTTCGACCATCACATGTAATTCATTTGTGAAATTATTTCATTCTGTAGTTGATCAGGATTAACAATTTAATGAATATTTTAAAGATCAGTATGCTGGTAATACAATTACAAAGATTTGGAATCAAATACATTTTAATGCAGAAGTAACACTGCATGCTCTTAACTAAAAAACTGTTCACTGAGAGAAAACTAGTGGATAAAATCGATCTGATCTGCTCAAGTTGTCTGACGGCAAGTTTATTTGCTCGGAGGGTCAGTATCCCAGAGGACTAATTCTCATTTTAAACCAAGGACTCTGCTTTATTTTCTCTGGCTATAATTTCTTCTAAAATCAAGTGAAGCACCTTATTATTTAACATTTGCATTGTCTTTCTGTTTTGAAAATTGTTTTCAATTTGAAAGCAAGTTGTCTTCACAGATTAATTTCACCTTTAAAATTTTGTAGCATCCTTGATAATCTACTTTTGATGTACTATTTTTGCAGTTTAAATTTTTTTAATGGGCTTGTTAATCTAACATCATAAAAAAAAAAGCACTAGATATTAGCATTCAGATGTTTGAAATAGTTCATTTCAAGCTCTGAATTGCATGGGCGCTCAAATTAGATTTCGGGTAGTATTATGAGCTAAAGCTAAGAACATTTTTATTTCTTCATAGAATATGCAGAGACTTCAAAAATTATTAATGCCAATCTTCTGCTATTTATTATATTTTTCCATGAATGCTTGAAGTAATCACTATCAGATATCTAGTGCTGATTTTCATTACAACTTTGTATACAAAGTTCCTTTAATTTGAAGATGGGTTTATTGAGGCCTATTGGTTCTATTTATTAGAGTGGAAGGCGTTGGAATAATCCTTTGGGAACAAGGGACTACCGTTACATTTGTCACCCCAGTTTGTCCTGTTTATTCCCTTCCCCAGTAACTGAAGTAGCGGAGTCTCTGCCATTGCGTGACATCCCACGAACACTGCTGGCAGACTGACCTAGACTGCTGAAACTCACCTAGTCTACACTGACAACCTAACTTCTATAATAGCAGTCCTCACAAACTGTATTAAAACTCTAATATCTTTTTTATACTGTTGTTCGGTGATTAACAAATGCACCAGGGCAAGAAGCTAATACAACAAACTATGGTGTTATTCATATACACAAACCACTTTCTAAAATTGGCAAATTGTAATAAAATTGTCAGTTGTAACTACTGTATTGAACATTATCGCAAAAATGGCAAATAGTGTAGAATTGTTTTTATTATGGGCTCGTGCTGCTCAGGTATAACAGCTAAAAGTATGGGGCCTTGTTGGTACTGAACCATGTTCCTGCTCATCCGATACTTTGTGCCTATATCTTCCTACCATGCTGGTTAGTCTTCACATCTTCAAGTCATCAATAGTTAGGGCTGGATTTTCCGATGCTGTCCGCCTCTGTTTTTGTCCCAGAGGGGTGGCAATGGCGATGGTGAGCTCTTCTGGGTGGACGGTCAGTTTCCAGCAGGGGTTTTGGGGGCTGGTTTTGTGGGGGCGCAGAGCAATACTTCCCGGAAGAGTTGTGCCGGTGTGCAACGCCTCCGGTTGCAACACCGGCCTGTTTTTTGATTCTCGCCTGACCCGTACACCCCGCAGCGCACCCTGCTGGAACGGCCTGTGAAAACGGGTGGTCCGACCTATACCGGGCTGCAGTGAGGGAAGTAATGTCGACCACAGGTAAGTGTGATTGTTTTTTCTTTTTTTTTTGCTGTGTTGGCATGGGCTATGTATTGGGAATGTTGTTGGTGTTTTTATTTCAATTTTTTTTTCTCCCCAGGCCTCTGAGTGCCCCCGGGTCAGCTGGTTAGCAAGGGATTTTCGCATGCACAGCTGGCCTAGCACCCTAAGAGAGGTGTACGCCTCCATTAGTGCTCCGCCCCACACTCGGCCCAGCTGCCCAATTTTGCTGACTGAGGCGCAAACTGTTCCCGGGTGCAAACATTACCACCCCGCTGCCATTACTGCCCCGAAATCAGCAAAGCCGAAAATCCAGCCCTTCATTTCCCCTCTACCCCCTTGAAATGTACTTCCGATGTATTGGTCGGGACAGTTACGGCCATCTTACCCATTAGGATTCCATTCTACTTAGCGTTCAGTCCATTTATACAGAGCCTGTGGAGAAGGACAGTCGGCCAGAAAATAAAAATTGTGAATGACAAGCATGCACACTGCTTGTCTGTTACTCCAGGACTGTGGAGTCTGCTCAGCAATATAAATGGCACTGAAAACACAGCACCAATTATCTATTATGTTAGAGAACCACTTCTTCTTGAAGCAGGTGTGCAATATCAACATAGACCAGCCTGTCTGTAAAATTTATACACCTTCAGCTGACAAAAATCGCATTGTGTGTGTTTGATTTGCAGGGTCGTCATTTAAACCAAGCTGCAGCAGAGGAGAGAAGAAGCTTGAATTTGTTCCAGTTAATCTGCATTTGCAAAGAATGCACATTCAGAGTTCTGCCAAAACTGGTAAGCATTTCTATTAAATGTAATCATTTTTCTGCAATGCAAATTTCAATGCTATAAGTGGATCACGATTTTAGTCAGATTTTTAAACATCTCGAAGCTTTACAATTCGTTCAAAGGTACTCCAGTAATCAGTTTTATGTTCTGTGCTTTGTCGACTTCCATTACTTTTGAGTACTTTTATCCTGACATATAAATGTCCAACGTTCTAATAGCTGGCAATTTGAGTGAAGTGGGTAGTTCTTTGAATTAAATCCACATCAAAGTACCAAGCCATTTCTCCTGGGGGGTGGGGTGGGGTGCGAGGGGAGGCGGGGGTGGGGAGTCTCATTAGAGATCAGTGAAAGACCATTTATTTTTAGACTCTTGATCATTGTGGCAAGATTGGGCTTTCCTGCTGGCTCAGCTGCTAAGTGATGTGCTGTTGAGCCATGTCGTCCAGGAAAGGTCCAGTTTCTGTGGTCTGTGCTCAGTCAGTTTGGATGTTACAATTGGCCTCAGCACCAGTGGGTTAAGGGGAGAAAAAAAATCCAATCTGGTAGTGTTCCCAGGCCTGATTTGCGAGCTCTGCTGGAAAGTTCGCATGTGGGGTGCCTGGTGAGGACAGGATCTGTCTCGTCTAGGTTGACCTCCACGGAAAAAAAACCTGCTGACCACTTTAGCTCATGTGAAGGATGGACACTTAGAGCTGCTGGTGCCCATGGAACTGCATCTCAGCATGAGTCTGTACCATCAGAGAGGAGAGAAGAAAAGTGGGCAAAATACACATGATGATGGGTAGAAATTGCGCTCTGCTGGAAACGGGGTGCAGCTACCTTTTTTGAAGTATTCTGGCCGCTGCAATGGATGCGGCGGCCTACCGGGGAAATTCAGTTCCTCTGGGGTTTTTTTCCAGCCGAGCGGAAGTGGATCATCATGGGGGTGGGAGTGGAGCGCAGTGGCCGTCACTGGCAGGGCGGAAGTGGGGGCGGGACAGAATGTTCGCAGCTGTCGGTCACCAGCGCCGCAATGATGACATCATTGGCGCGTCACAGCGTCTCCTTCCTTCGGTTAAAGGAGGCAGCCGCTGTGAACTCTGCATTCATTTTAGTTAGGTCCACTGGGCCACTAGGGAGAGTTTCGGCCGGGCGAGAGGCCTGGCACCCAAGAGGGGGTGCCAGGCTGCCTGTTGACGACCCAGCCAAACACGGGAATAATTGTCGGGCCGAACTGGCAGTTGGCCAACAAAAAAAAACATGGTGGTCGTGGCAGTGCACCCTCCCCTCTAAGGGTGGCCGGGCCGCCATTTCACAGAGAGTGCACCAAACGCAAAAGCTGTCGGCGGGGCCACACTGGTGGGGCAAATTCCAGTAAGGGGAAATTTCGCGAGGGCACAAGAAATAGGAGCAGGTGTAGTCCATTTGGCCCTTCGAACCTGCTCCGCCATTTAATAAGATCATGGCTGATCTGATCATGGACTCAGCTCCGCTTCCCTGCCCGCTCCCCATAACCCTTTACTCCCTTATCGCTCAAGAATCTGTCTCTCTCCGCCTTAAAGATATTCAATGACCCAGCCTCCACAGCGCTCTGGGGCAGAGAATTCCATAGATTTACAACCCTCTGAGAGAAGAAATTCCTCCTCATCTCATTTAAAATGGGCGGCCCCCTATTCTGAGACTGTGCCGCCTAGTTTTAGTTTCCCCTATGAGTGGAAATATCCTCTCTGCATCCACTTTGTCGAGCCCCCTCATTATCTTATATGTTTCAATAAGATCATTCTTCTGAGCTCCAATGAGTATAGGCCCAACCTACTCAACCTATCTTCATAAGTCAAACCCCTCATCTCCGGAATCAACCTAGTAAACCTTCTCTGAACAGCCTCCAATGCAAGTATATCCTTCCTTAAATATGGAGACCAAAACTGTACGCAGTACTCCAGCTGTGGCCTCCCCAATACCCTGTACAGTTGTGGCAGGACTTCTCTGATTTTATACTCTATCCCCCTTGCAATAAAGGCCAACATTTCATTTGCCTTCCTGATCACTTGCTATACCTGCATACTAACTTTTTGTGCTTCATGCACAAGGACGCCCAGGTCCCTCTGTATTGCAGCACTTTGCAATTTTTCTCAATTCAAATTATAATTTGCTTTTCTATTTTTTTCTGCCAAAGTGGATAACCTCATATTATACTCCATCTGCCAAATTTTTGCCCACTCACTTAGCCTGTCTATATCCCTTTGCATATTTCTTGTGTCCTCCTCACAATTTGCTTTTCCACCCATCTTTGGCTACATCAGCAAACTTGGCTACATTACATTCGGTCCCTTCATCCAAGTCATTAATATAGATTGTAAATAGTTGAGGCCCCAGCACTGATCCCTGTGGCATCCCACTAGTTACTGTTTACCAACCTGAAAATTACCCATTCATCCCGATTCTTTATTTTCTGTTAGTTAGCCAATCCTCTATTCGTGCTTCCCTGAACCCCATGAACTTTTATCTTGTGCAGTAACCTTTTATGTGGCACCTTATCGAATGCCTTCTGTAAATCCAAATAGACCACATCTACTGGTTCTCTCCGCCCCCCCCCCCCCCTGCCCCTTATCCACCCTACTCATAAAATCCTCAAAGAACTCCAGCAAATTTGTCAAACATGATTTATCTTTCATAAAACCATGTTGACTCTGCTAGATTGAATCATGTTTTTCCAAATGTCCTGCTACTGCTTCCAACATAATACACTCCAACATTTTCCCAATGACAGATGTTGGGCTAACTGGTCGATAGTTTCCTGCTTTCTTTCTGCCTCCTTTTTTAAATAGGGGCATTACATTTGTGTTTTTCCAATCCACTGGGATCTCCCCAGAATCCAGGGAATTTTGATAGATTACATCCAATGCAGCCACTTCTAAGACCCTAGGATGCAGGTCATCAGGTCCAGGGGACTTGTCCGCCTTTAGTCCCATTATTTTACCAAGTACTAGTACTTTAGTGATAGTGATTGTATTAAGTTCCTCCCTCCCTATAGCCCCTTGATTATCCACTATTGGGATGTTTTTAGTATCTTCTACTGTGAAGACCGATACAAAATATGTGTTGAAAGTCTCTGTCATTTCCCTGTTCTCCAATTTCACGTGGGGGTCCCCGGCGGACGGTAATGGGCCGGCGCGTGCAAGCCTCAGCGGGAAAATGGTTGGAGCAGTCCCGGGCACCGCTCTGCTTCTGAGAGAGGGCAATTTCTAAAATGGCGGCCCCTCCACGGTGAGTGAGCGACCATTCTGCGCCGCCCGTGACCGCCACTTTCAGGCAGTCAGAGGCCTTATTGGAAGGGGCAATTTTGCTATGGCCTTTATCAGTTCATGCACATTGGTGATGTAGTATTTCTATAGAATAGTTATCATAATTCCTGGGCACAATGCGACAGCTGAGAGCAATATTACTATTGCTTCAATCCTAATTTAGTGAATAGTAACTGCGAGTCAAAGGTGATGAAATGTCATGTCATTAGAGAACTATAGCGATTTTGTCATCCATGTTTTCTCTTTGATGAGTCCTACTTTTCCAAAAATGGATCAACAAACAAACAAACAATAATGAAACGTGAAGGAAAAAAGCTGCTGTTGATGAACGAGCAGCATTTTGCAATTGCCTCGTCAGGGTGATAAATGAATATTTTACTCAAGATCAGACCTGATGTCAGTGACCTTGATTTTAAACGGGGTGGGGGGATTTTTTTTTCATTCATGGGATGTGGGCCTCTCTGGCAAGCCTAGCATTTATTGCCCATCCCTAGTTGCCCTTAAGAAGATGGTGGTGAGCCACCATCTTGAACTGCTGCAGTCTGTGTGGTGCAGATACTCCCACAGTGCCGTTGGGGAGGGAGTTCCAAGATTTTGACCCAGTGATGATGAAGCAATGGCGATATACTTCCAAGTCAGGATGGTGTGTGACTTGGAGGGGAACTTGAAGGCGGTGGTGTTCCCATGCGCCTGCTGCCCTTGTCCTTCCATATGGTAGTGGTTACGGGTTTGGGAGGTGCTGCCGAAGAAGCCTTGGTGAGTTGCTACAGTGCATCTTTAAATGGTACACTAAGCAGCCATTGTGCGCCGGTGGTGGAGGGAGTGAATATTTAAGGTGGTGGATGGGATGCCGATCAAGTGGGCTGTGTCCTGGATGATGTCGAGCTTCTTGAGTGTTGTTGGAGCTCCATTCATCCTGGTAAGTGGAGAGTATTCCATCACGCTCCTGATTTGTGCCTTGTCGATGGTGAAAGGCTTTGGGGAGTCATGAGATGAAACACTTGCCGCAGAATACCCAGCCTCTGGCCTGCTCTTGTAGCCACAGTATTTATGTGACTAGTCCAGTTAGGTTTCTGGTCAATGGTGACGTCCAGCATGTTGATGGGTGTAAGTTCTGGGCGGGGGGGATGGGGGGGCAGGTAGGGTGGATAGGTACACAGCGAATTACCAGCTCACATACTGAGACCCGGAGAGATTTTAGCTCCCGGGCCTTATATACCTATACAAGATCAGACTCCCACCCAAACCCAGCAATAATTACTGCCTGGGAGGTGGGCAGGAGTGGAAATTCAGGCAGCATGAAGCTGCTGCTGGAGACCCACGGGATAGGTTTCCAGCACAAAGCACATGCTGGGAGAAAAATCCCTGTCCGGCGGGGGTGGAAAGCGGTGGCAGAGGTGGTCTAAGGAGCCCAGAGGAGGGCTCTTGCTCCCATTGACGTACAAGGAAACTAAAAAACAAATATCAAACCTTACCTTGCTGGGTTTCTTCTGACCCGGGCTGCAACAGAGTCTCATCTACCCTGGACATGGTGGAGGAGCAATGGATGAGGAGGCTCAGGCTTAGTTGTGAAGCTGTGACTGGGATGTGAGATGTGCTATGGAGATGCAGCGATGGTGAAAGTTTCCACTGCCCTCTGGATTTTATACCATATGAAACGTCCAGGCACCCATGGGTGACATATCAAGAGTCAGCCACTTTGTTTGCCTTTTGGACATCTGACTTTTCGTCAGCTGGATTTTCGGGTTTGCCATTTTCGGGGCAAAAACAGAGGCGGAAGGGGAAAGTTACCGCCCGGGTAACTTCTGTGCTGTATGGAGAAATGTTTTCCATTTGGGCCCTGCACCAGGGGCGCAGCGCAAAGCGAGGCACAGTACGACTTTCGCGGCGCAAAAATGGGAACCTCGCCAACTAAAGTGTGGGGCCGGAGTGCTTGCCTTGGGAGGGGAAAAAAAACCTAAAAATAAAATTCACAAAAGCATTCCAAAAACATTGCCCACACCCCCACAACACAAATCACTATCCAAGAATAAGCTCTAGAACGTACCTTTTTTGCAGTTTATCTACCTCACCGCCGCTGGCAGGGCAGAACCGCTGTGTTTTCCCTGGCGGTCATCGCAGGGTGCATTTCGGGCCATACGGGTTGGGTGCGGGTCAGAACTACTACCGGTGTCACAACGAGAGCCGTTGCACACTCGGCGCAGCTCTTCCCGGCGGTGCTTCTAAGCGCCGCTGCAAAACCTAACCGGAGGATTGCGACCGGACGCAAAAAGACCTCACCGCCCATTTTTTGCCGCGGAGGGTCAAAACCTGGTGAAACCTGGAGCACAAGCGACCCGAGAAGCCTGCCCAAGATGTTTTTAAAATGAATACATTTTCAGTTGTGCAGTGCTGGTGGCATACATATTCAATGGCCCAGACATTGCTCGAAAAACAATGTCGAGTTCACGGCACCTGCCTTTATTAGTTCGTTAAAAAAAATCCAGCAATTTTGGTAAAGAAATTCTCCCCATGAGTTCCAATTCTCCACAAATTGTTGGATGATTTGCGTCGTTGCACCATTTGGCTCGACAAAACCAAAGAAATTGCTGGATTTTTGCTGTTAATGCGAATTAATTTCACCGCAGCCGTTTAGGGCTGGTAATTCATGTTGTAAATCCTGTTAATGATGTGATTTATGGTCCTGACATGCTAATCAACCTTGGAGGCTCAGAAAGGGAACAATGAAGCAGGTAGCAAATTGTTCCTAGAGGTTTTTAAAAATGTTTTATTTGTTTTGGCCATATTTTTGTGCCTGTCCTGCCATCCGCTGTCCGTTTTAATGTTAGAAGGCAATCATTTTCAGGGAGCAAAGCTGTTTTGATAATCAGATAGATTTATTTCAGAAAATAACACTTTGAGATATAATATGAGTGTTTGAGAAATGACATGATAAGTGCAGCATGCTTGGGAGGAAAAGGGTGACTCCTGAACCTCTGGTTTCCAAAGTTTTCCACCACTGGGTTTTCCTCACCTCATGTCTGGGTCTTTTATAGACCAACCGATAGAGAGTGATTGCTATGATTAGTCAACAACTCCATTATTGTTGTATCATGTGAAGCCCAGAATGGTAGAAGGAGAACTAGATGGATTTTGGTCCTTTTTCATCTAGCAATTCCTATTAAAGCAGTTCCACTAGTCCTGATCATGATGATCATGCTGGTTCAATACTTCATGACTCAGGAATATTTGTATGTTTCACACACCTACCATGCCATTCACTTGTAACCTCTCAAGGACCAATACAACAATTCCAACACGTAACTAGGTTACAATGCCCTCTTCTTCTGCTTGTACTTGGTAATTTTTTCTAACTTGTCCTTTCTGTCTCTTTTCTCTCTGAATTCATCTCTTTCCTTCCCTCTCTTTATTTCTCTTATCTAATTTTACTCTAATTTAAGCTATTTCTTTCTACGTTGTTCACTCTGTTTCTTTCTCTGTCCTTTTGTTTCATTGGTTAAGGAGATAGAATCATAGAATGGTTATAGCACATAAGGAGGCCATTAAGCCTGTTGAGCCTGTGCCAGCTCTCTGCAAGAGCACTTCATCGAGTCCCACTCTCCCGTCCTTTCCCCGTAGCCTTGAAAAAATGTTTCCTTCAGGTACTTATCCAATTTCCTTTTGGAAAGCCATGATTGAATTTTCCTCCACCACCCTTTTAGGCAATGCATTCCAAATCATAACCACTCGCTGTGTTAAAAATGTTTTTCCTTGTGTTGCCTTTGGTACTTCTGCCAATCACAAATCTATGTCCCCTGGTTCTCGACCCTTCCGCCAAGTTTCTCTTGATCTACTCTGTCCAGACCCGTCATGATTTTGAACACCTCTATCAAATTTCATCTCACCTTCTCTGCTCCAGAGAACAACCGAAGCTTCTCCAGTCTATCTACATTATGGGCCCAAGTTTCGAGCCGCGCCTAGAACGGCGCAGTCCCGACCTGGACGCCCGTTTTTCGCTCCACAAAGTGCGCCTAAAAAAGACTTCCAGATTCTCCAGCTCCCTGCAGGTCGTTTGCAGCTCAGCACAGCGCAGCACGTGCTGTAGGGGGCGGAGCCAGGTCCACTGCGCTGAAAACAGTGCCGGGACCTCTGCACATGCGCATTGCAGTGGGGGCGCGCATGTGCAGTAGCTCCAGGCACCCAGAACTGTGTGGGAGGGGCCGAAGCACGCAGCCCCCGGCCCTGGCCGAATGGCCTCACTGGGGCTGCGTGAATAAGGCTGCCTCCCACGGCCAGCTCCTGCTTCCCGACCCGACTCGACTCGACTCCCACTTCCCTCCCCCCGCCTCCGGACTGGACCCGACACCGACCCGACTCCTGCTTCCCCCCCCCCCCCCCCCTGCCCCTGGACCGGACCCGACACCAATCCGACTCCTGCTTCCCCCCCCTCCCCCGCCACCGGACCCGACCCCCCGGACTGGACCCGACCCGACTCCCGCTTCCCCGCCCCCCCGCCCTTTCCTCCGGACCAGACCCGACACCGACCCGACTCCCGCTTCCTTCCCCCCCCCCCCCCCGGACTAGACCCGACACCGACCCCATTCCCGCTTCCTTCCCCCCTCCCCTCCGCCCCTGCCTCCGGACCGGACCCGACACCGACACCGACCCGACTCCCGCTCCTCCACCCCCCGCCCCCGGACTGGACCCGACCTGACCTCCCTCTCCCTCCCTCCCCCCGACCCGAACCGAACCGACCTCCCTCCCACCACCCCCCTGACCCGCGTTCCCCCCGACCCGACCCGCAATCCCGACCCGACCCGACCCAACGCCACCTACCTGTAAATCTGGTGCTGGGGACGGGCCCTGCCCGAAGTCTCGGGCCCGGCCCGTTCAGCCTCCCTCCCCCTTCTACTTTCCCCTCCCCCTTCTACTTTCCCCTCCCCCTTCTACTTTCCCCTCCCCCTTCTACTTTCCCCTCCCCCTTCTCCTCCCCCCCCATCTCCTTTGCCCCCCATCTCCTTTCCCTCCCCACCCCATCTCCTTTCCCTCCCCACCCCATCTCCTTTCCCCCACAACCCCATCTCCTTTCCCCCACAACCCCGTCTCCTTTCGCCCACCCCGTCTCCTTCCCCCCTCCCCGTCTCCTTTCCCCCCTCCCCGTCTCCTTTCCCCCCTCCCCGTCTCCTTTCGCCCACCCCGTCTCCTTTCGCCCACCCCGTCTCCTTTCCCCCTCCCCGTCTCCTTTCCCCCCTCCCCGTCTCCTTTCCCCCCTCCCCGTCTCCTTTCCCCCCTCCCCGTCTCCTTTCCCCCCTCCCCGTCTCCTTTCCCCCCTCCCCGTCTCCTTTCCACCCTCCCCGTCTCCTTTCCCCCCTCCCCGTCTCCTTTCCCCCCTCCCCGTCTCCTTTCCCCCCTCCCCGTCTCCTTTCCCCCCTCCCCGTCTCCTTTCCCCCCTCCCCGTCTCCTTTCCCCCCTCCCCGTCTCCTTTCCCCCCTCCCCGTCTCCTTTCCCCCCTCCCCGTCTCCTTTCCCCCCTCCCCGTCTCCTTTCCCCCCTCCCCGTCTCCTTTCCCCCCTCCCCGTCTCCTTTCCCCCCTCCCCGTCTCCTTTCCCCCCTCCCCGTCTCCTTTCCCCCCTCCCCGTCTCCTTTCCCCCTCCCCGTCTCCTTTCCCCCCTCCCCGTCTCCTTTCCCCCCTCCCCGTCTCCTTTCCCCCCTCCCCGTCTCCTTTCCCCCCTCCCCGTCTCCTTTCCCCCCTCCCCGTCTCCTTTCCCCCCTCCCCGTCTCCTTTCCCCCCTCCCCGTCTCCTTTCCCCCCTCCCCGTCTCCTTTCCCCCCTCCCCGTCTCCTTTCCCCCCTCCCCGTCTCCTTTCCCCCCTCCCCGTCTCCTTTCCCCCCTCCCCGTCTCCTTTCCCCCCTCCCCGTCTCCTTTCCCCCCTCACCCTCCCCCTTTTCCCCCTCACCCTCCCCCTTTTCCCCCTTCTCCCCCATCCCTCCCCCTTCTCCCCATCCCTCCCGCTTCCCCCCCCTCTGCTCCCCCCTCCTCCACCTCCCTTCGCTGTCAAAAACACAGACACTGACAGACAGAGAATGATAGACACACACAGACAGACAGACAGAGAGAGATAGAGACACTGACAGAGACACACTGGGGGTGGGGGTGGGGGGGGGGGGGGGCATCCCAGCACGCTGTTAGAGGGCTCCCGGTGCTGCAGTCGGTAAGTAGAAAATGTTTTATTCATTGATTTAAAAAAAAAAAATTATTTCTTAGACATTTTTTTGATTGATTTATTGGTTGATTTATTGATGTTTTTATCATTTATTATTGATGATGGCTCTTTATTTGTAAAACTGAAGTGTTTAATGTTTGTAAACTTCCCTTTAAACCCCCCCCCCCCTCCCATTCCCTACGCCTGATTTGTAGACAAGGTTTTTTCGAGCGTACAAAAATCTACACTTACTCCATTCTAAGTTAGTTTGGAGTAAGTTTTCACTGCCGAAACTTTGAAAACAGGTGTAAGTGGCTGGACACGCCCCCTTTTGAAAAAAAAATTCTGTTCCAAAGTGAAACTGTTCTAACTGACTAGAACTGGAGCAAACTAAATGGCGAGAATTCTGATTTCTAAGATACTCCGTTCTACACCAGTTGCTCCTAAAAAATCAGGAGCAAATCATGGCGAAACTTGGGGCCTATGGGCCCAAGTTTCCCCAGGAGTTGCTCCGTTTCTTTTGGAGCAACTAGATTTTTTTGGAGTAACTTAAAAATCGCAATTCTCCCCATTTAATCTGCTCCAGTGTAAATGAGTTAGTGAGGTTTTTTTTAAGTTTAGTTTTTTTTCAAAAGGAGGCGTTACCAGCCACTTACACCTGTTTTGGCCATTTAAGCAAGTTTAGCCAGCTAAAAGTTACTCCAAACTAACGTAGGTAGCGACTGAGGCCACTTGTGTCCGTTCTGAAAAACCTTGTGGTGAAATAAGAAGTCAGCGCAGGTAGCCAGAGATTGGGGGGGGGGGGGTGGCGGCGGGGGAGGGAAGTGAGAGGATTCTGAAGTGCACTTCACAACATCTTCACAACATCATCAATAATAAATGAAAAATAAATCAATTACTAAAAAATAAAATGTCCTACCTCTCCGACTGCAGCGCACTGGAAGCCCTTCGGCCAGGGCTAGGGGCGGGAGGCTCGCTCCTGCTTCCGCCGGCTCCTCCAGCTTCCTGCTCCTGCTCCTGCTCCTGCTCCCCCGGGCTCCTCCAGCTTCCTGCTCCTGCTCCCCCGGGCTCCTCCAGCTCCAGCTCCTCTGGGCTCCTCCAGCTCTTGCTCCTGCTCCCCTGGGCTTCTCCAGCTCCTGCTCCTGCTCCTGCTCCCTCGGGCTCCTCCAGCTCCTGCTCCTGCTCCCCCGGGCTTCTCCAGCTCCTGCTCCTGCTCCCCCGGGCTCCTCCTGCTCCTGCTCCCCTGGGCTTCTCCAACTCCTGCTCCTGCTCCCTCGGGCTCCTCCAGCTCCTACTCCTGCTTCCCCGGGCTCCTCCAGCTCCTGCTCCTGCTTCCCCGGGCTTCTCCAGCTCCTGCTCCTGTTCCTGCTCCTCTAGCTCCAGCTCCTGCTCCCCTGGGCTTCTCCAGCTCCTGCTCCCTGGGCTTCTCCAGCTCCTGCTCCCCTGGGCTTCTCCAGCTCCTGCTCCCCTGGGCTTCTCCAGCTCCTGCTCCTGTTCCTGCTCCTCTAGCTCCAGCTCCTGCTCCCCTGGGCTTCTCCAGCTCCTGCTCCCCTGGGCTTCTCCAGCTCCTGCTCCCCTGGGCTTCTCCAGCTCCTGCTCCCCTGGGCTTCTCCAGCTCCTGCTCCCCTGGGCTTCTCCAGCTCCTGCTCCCCTGGGCTTCTCCAGCTCCTGCTCCCCTGGGCTCCTCCAGCTCCAGCTCCTGCTCCCCTGGGCTTCTCCAGCTCCTGCTCCCCTGGGCTTCTCCAGCTCCTGCTCCCCTGGGCTTCTCCAGCTCCCGCTCCCCTGGGCTCCTCCAGCTCCAGCTCCCGCTTCCCCGGGCTCCTCCAGCTCCTGCTCCCCTGGGCTCCTCCAGCTCCAGCTCCTGCTTCCCCGGGCTCCTCCAGCTCCTGCTCCCCCGGGCTCCTCCAGCTCCTGCTCCCGTTTCCCCGGGCAAGTCTAAGTGAGCGCGGGAAAACAGCGGCCGGCCTGTGCTGCAGGCCACTCGGCCAGGGATAGGGGCGGCGTGCTTCGGGCCCCTCCCACACAGCCTGCAGAGTGT
Organism: Pristiophorus japonicus; assembly: GCF_044704955.1. NCBI lineage: Eukaryota > Metazoa > Chordata > Chondrichthyes > Pristiophoridae > Pristiophorus > Pristiophorus japonicus. The sequence continues at coordinate 331,838,516 of NC_091978.1, forward strand.
CGTAGAAATTCGGGCTGTGAGGAGCTACTGCACATGCGCAGAGGTCCCGGCACTGTTTTCAGCGCTGGGACCTGGCTCCGCCCCCGAATCCAGTTGCCAAGCTGTGCCACCATCGAGGAGAGGCTGGGGAGTGGACAAGCTCTGCCTGAAGATTTTTGGCGCCTTTTTTGTTCCAGAAAAGCGGCGCACCTCTGGTGAGCACGCCAGAAATCTGTACTGGCCAAATTTGGGCCCAATAGAAGACCCTCATCCCTAGAATTATTCTCGTAAATCTTTTCTGCAACCTCTCTAAAGCCTTCACATCCTTCCTAAGTGCAGGGCCTAGAATTGGACACAATACTCCAGTTGACGACGAACCAGTGTTTTATAAAAGTTCCTTATAACTTTCTTGCTTTTGTACTCTATGCCTCTACTTATAAAGCCCAGAATCCCGTACGCTTGTTTTAACTGCGTTCTCGATCTGCCCTGCCACCTTCAACAATTTGTGCACATATAACCTCAGGTCTCTCTGCTCCTGCACCTGCTTTAGAATTGTATCCTTTTGTTTATATTGTCTCTCCTCATTCTTCCGACCAAAATGTATCACTTCGCACTTTTCTGCATTAAATTTCATCTGCCACGTGTCCATCCATTCCACCAGCCTATCTGTCTTCTTGAAGGCTATCACTATCCTCCTTTTGTGTCCCCTGCAAAGATTGAAATTATGCCCTGTACACCCAAGTCCAAGTCATTAATATAAATCAAGAAAAGCAGTGGTCCTAATACTGACCCCTGGAGAACACCACTATATACCTTCCTCCAGTCCGAAAAACAAACGATCACCAATATTCTGTTACCTCTCACTTAGCCAATTTCGTATCCATGCTGCCACTGTCCCTTTTATTTCACGTGCTTTAACTTTATTATGTGGCACTTTATCAAATGCCTTTTGGAAGTCCAGTTCGACCCAATGTTCACGAGGTCCCAGATATGACATTGACATTGCTGCACCATTATCCATTCGCATTTCCAGCAATTTGTGGCACAAACATAGTAAGATCTGAAGGGTGAGGAAAAAAGTCCAATTCACGTCACCAGCTGCCATTTCAGCAATTTCTGACCTAGTGTGTTTTGCTCCTATGTTTATCCTCGTGTATTGTGAATTGCACTGTGTTGTTTGAGGATGAACCCTACTATTAAGTGCTCTCCTAGGTGTGGGAGTAGCACTGGTTGATGGCTGCATGAACAAATGGCCAGCAGCAGAGGATACAAAAGTATTTTGTTACCTGTACCTGTGACTAACTGTATTGGGTCTGCATCAGTACTTGAGATCCACCTTTCCCGGAAATTCTGAGGGCTAGTTGCTTTCAGAGATAATTCCTACTGTCATGTATTCAACTACCATTGTAACCCATGTATAAGCTGACCTAAGTTGTACACCTTGAGAACACTGACCACAGGGGGTGAACTTATGGGAGACACTCCTAACCTGGACTTTCCGGTACAAAAGGGGAAGCTCCACCCACTGTCTGTCTCTTGAGGTCTTGGTAATAAAGATAATTGGTCACAGAGTGACCTTCTCTCAAGTATGGGCCTCGTGTGCATTTATACTGTATAGTAAGGACATATCATTGGCGACGAGAAACTGGGATTTAAACCACCCGAGCATGGCCACTAGCAGCACAGAAGAGAGGTACTGTGTTAGTGATAATTGGGACGACTTTATTGAGAGACTACAGCAAAGTTTTTGTCACTAAGGAATGGTTGGGACAGGATTTGGCCGACAAACGCAGGGCTCATCTCCTGACGGTTTGTGGATCCAGAACCTACTCCCTGATGAAGGACCTTCTAGTGCCAGAGAAGCCAGCAGACAAGAAGTTCGAAGAGCTCAGTAAGTTGATCGGGGAACACCTTAAACTGGCAAGCAGCATGCACATGGTGAGACATCGGTTTTACACGCACCGGCGGTGAGAAGGGCAAAGTGTTCCAGACTTCGTGGCAGATCTCCGGTGACTGGCGAGCCTATGTAAGTTCCCAGATGCATGCAGAGCGGAGATGCTGCGAGACTTTTTTATTGAGGGCATCGGGCACGCTGGGGTTTTCAGGAAACTGATTGAGACCAAAGAGTTCACCTTGGAAGTGGCGGCTCTGATAGCCCAGACAATTATCTCAGGGGAGGAAGAGAGCAGAATGATTTATGGCAAAAATCTTGGCTCAAATGCAGCAAACGACCAGGGAGTCAACATTGTTAACGCGGCACACAGTTCTCTAGACAGCCAAGGGCAATCGGACATGCCCCAGCATGCAGTCGAACCCAAAGAGGGAATTCAACAGAGACAATGGCTAGCTGAACGGCGATTCATGCTATCGCAATGGACAATGCGGCCAGTAATGGGGCCATCAACAGCTGTTAATGGTGCCCTTAAGGACAGTTACAGAGACAGTCAGAGACGATCGACTGGTAATGGACCTTTTGTTTCCAACAATGGGGCCTCCAGCTCATGCTGGAGGTGTGGAGGCAAACACCCAGCCAGAGCTTGCAGGTATCAGCAATATACCTGCAGAAACTGCGACGTCAGCGGTCACTTGGCACGTATGTGCAGGAAGCTTGCAGCCAGGTTGATGTATGAGGAGGACGGGCCCGATGTCAGCCCTAAGAGGCCAAATGAATACTGGGGGAAATCGCTGGAAGCTGAAGTTCAGCGAGTTCATGTAGAGCACATATACAGTTCATATACCAGGACGCCACAGATAATGATGAAAGTGCTCCTCAATGGCATCCCAGTATTAATGGAGCTAGACACGGGGCCAGCTCGTCCCTGATGAGTATCAAAGAGTTTGAAAGGTTGTGGGTGTCCAAGGCCAGGAGGCCAAAATTATTGCCGATTGATGTACTGCTACGGACATATACAAAGGAGATCATTCCGGTGCTAGGCAGCGCCACGGTAGTCATGACCCAAAAAGATTTGGAGAACAGATTGCCACTCTGGATTGTCCCGGGGGATGGTCCCGCACTACTGGGGAGGGGTTGGCTTGCTGTCATGAACTGGAACTGGAGCGATGTCAGTGCAATTTCTTCTGTAGAGCGAGTATCATGCTCACAGGTCCTGGACAAATTTGACTCATTATTTCAACCCGGCATCGGCACTTTCATGGAGCTCAAGGTAGTGATTCACATAAACCCAGACGCCAGGCCAGTACACCACAAGGCCAGAGCGATGCTGTACGTGATGCAGGAAAAGATAGAATACGAATTGGACCGCCTGCTGAGGGAAGGCATCATCTCGCCAGTCGAATTCAGTGACTGGGTAAGCCTGATCATGCCGGTGCTCAAGGCGGATGGGCCGGTCAGGATATGTGGCAATTACAAGGCCACCATTAATCGGGTGTCACTCCAAGACCAGTACCCGCTACCGAGAGCGGAGGACTTCTTTGTACGCTATCCAGTGGCAAACTTTTTTCAAAATTGGACCTGACCTCAGCTTACATGACCCAGGAGCTGGTGAGTGAGTCGAAGAAGCTGACCACCATCACGACACACAAGGGGTTGTTTGAGTATAACAGATGTCCGTTCAGGATTCGTTCGGCTGCCGCCATCTTTCAGCGAAATATGGAAAGCCTCCTCAAGTCGATTCCAAGGATGGTGGTTTTTCAAGACGACATCCTCATCACGAGCCGGAATACTGAAGAACACCTCCACAACCTGGAAGAGGTCTACGCAGACTGGACTGGGTAGGATTGCGACTGAAAAAGGCGAAGTGCATCTTCTTAGCTCCAGAGGTAGAATTCCTGGGGATGAGAGTAGCAGCAGACAGGATCAGACCTACTGCGTCCAAAACGGAAGCGATCCAGAGAGCACCCAGATCCCGTAACACGACGGAGCTGCGTTCGTTCCTGGGGCTCCTGAACTATTTTGGGAACTTTCTTCCCAAATTGAGCATGCTGTTAGAGCCGCTACACATGCTCCTACGCAAAGGTCACGATTGGGTCTGGGGGGACAGCTAGGAAAGGGCTTTTGAAAGAGCACGCAACTTGTTATGCCCCAACAAACTTACCGTTATGTGACCCGTGTAAGAAACTAGTTTTAACGTGTGATGCGTCGTCCTATGGGGTCGGGTGTGTGTTGCAGCATGTGAATGCCAATGGTTAATTACAGCCGGTAACTTATGCCTCCAGAAGTCTGTCCCAGGCAGAAAGAGGCTATGGGATGGTAGAAAAGGAAGCGCTAGCATGTGTATATGCAGTAAAAAAAAACAGTATCTGTTTGGCAGGAAATTTGAGCTGGAGACAGATCACAAACCCCTAATGTCCCTTTTGGTCAACAACAAGGCAATAAATGCGAATGCATCGGCCTGCATACAGAGGTTGGCACTTACGTTAGCCGCCTATGACTACACAATTTGGCATGGACTGGGCACTGAAAACTGTGCCGATGCACTCAGCAGGCTCCCACTAGCCATCACTGTGGGGGCAGCTCAGCATGATGCTGAGATGGTCATGGTAGTTGAAGATTTCGAAAGTGAATGCTCACCTGTGACAGCCCGTCAGATTAAAGTCTGGACAAATAAAGACCCGCTACTGTCTTTAGCTAAGAAATGTGTCCTGAATGGGGACTGGGCAGCCACGTACGGGACATGACCTGAGGAGTTTAATCCGTTTCATAGGCGCAAGGATGAACTCTCGATTCAGGCCAATTGCCTACTGTGGGGAAACCTAGTAGTCATGCCCCAGAAGGGCAGAAAGGTGTTTATCAGAGAACTTCACAACGAGCACCCGGGCATTGTCAAGATGAAGGCAATTGCTCGGTCACACGTTTGGTGGCCAGGGATAGATGCAGACCTGGAACTTTGTATTCGCAGGTGCAACACGTGTGCTCAGCTAGGTAACGCACCCAGGGAAGCCCCCCTTAGCCCCTGGTCCGGGCCCGCCAAGCCATGGTCACGCATCCATGTGGACTACGCAGGTCCTTTCATGGGGAAAATGTTTTTGGTTGTAGTAGACGCCTACTCCAAATGGGTTGAGTGTGACATTTTAAATTCAAGCACATCCTCTGCCACGGTAGAAAGTCTACGGGCAACGTTTGCCGCCCATGGTCTACCGGACGTCTTGGTCAGCGACAATGGCATGGGCTTCACAAGCATTGAATTCCAGGACTTCATGGCAGGCAATGGAATCAACCATGTCAGAACGGCACCGTTCAAGCCGATCTCAAACGGCCAGGCGGAACAAACGGTGCAGATAATCAAACAGGGGATGCTCAGAAAGTTGCTACAAAGTCGCTTATCACGCCTCCTGTTGGCCAACAGATCCCGACCACGCTCTGTGGTTCCACCCGCAGAGCTGCTAATGAAAAGGAAGCTCAAAACCAGGTTATCCCTTATACACCCTACTATGAAAGAAATTGTTGAGAGCAGGCGTCAGTCACAATGTGACTCCCATGACAGGAATGCGAGGGCATGATGTATTGATGTCAATTACCCTGTTTTTGTCCTTAATTACGCTGCAGGGCCCAAATGGCTTGCAGGCACTGTGATTGCCAAAGAGGGGAATAGGGTTTTGGTAGTTAAACTTACCAATGGACAAATGTGCCGCAAACACGTGGATCAAACTAAAAGGAGGTTCAGTAACAGCATAGACGAAGCAGAGGAAGAACACGACGTAGAGTTTACTCCACCACAGGTGACCGAACACCGGAACCAAGTGGAGGAGAGCCCAGTCACTGGGCAGTCCGGACAGGCCTGAGGCACTGCAAACAGCAGACACTCAGGCCAGCGCCCAACAACTGGAGCCCCAACTCAGGCGCTCTACAAGGGAGCGTAAACCACCAGAGAGACTTAACCTGTGATCCCAATAAGACTTTGGGGGGGAGGTGACAATGATATGTCCTTACTATACAGTATAAATGCGCACGAGGTCCATACTTGAGAGAAGGTCACACTGACCAGTTACCTTTATTACCGAGATCTCAAGAGACAGACAGTGGGTAGAGCTTCCCCTTTTATACCGGAAAGGTTAGGAGTGTCTCCCACAAGTTCGCCCCCTGTGGTCACTGTTCTCAAAGTGTACAACTTGGGTCAGCTTATACATGGGTTACAATGACAGTTGAATACATGACACCTATAGGGCTAGAAATTCAGTTTTTGGTCATAGTGGTAATTTTTCACTAAAACTACCACTATGACTCCGCTGCCACTACGAAGCCTAAAATTCGGGCTTCAGTTCGCCCAGTGGTAAAAGTCATCGTTGCACTGCCAATTTTCTGCAAGTTTTCTCTGAGGCCGATACCGCTGCGAGAGAGGCCTTGGGAGTGGGGAAAACAGCAAAAAAAAAAATTAGCAGAAAATAAAAAATCACAAAACATTCACAAGGCACTTAACTATTGAATCGCTGCAAAAGAATGAAAAAAAAACTTTAACTTGCCTTTTTTGCAGGTCTTCATACTTGCCGCTGTTCCAAGGGCTGCAACGCAGGTTTTTTCCAGGTGTTTTTTTTTGTCCTAACTGCAGGTGCGCTGTGAGCCAAATTTTTGGCAAAAGCTCTATTTTAAGTCTTGCATGCCAGCGGTCCTCTCCCCATCGGTACTTAAAATCCGCCAGCGCAGAACTTTTCTGAAATATCGCTGAAAAACTTGGTGCAAGGTTGGCGAATTTCCAGCCCAATGTCTCGTGTGCAGACCTACATGATGGCACAGAACTGCTACTGATATGAATGCTAACTGATTGCTCCTGTGACCCGATCTGTACTGTTTCCTCACTTTGTCCACTTAGCCCCTCATTTGGAAAAAGTACTGGAGGGCTGCTGATATGCATACAGAATTGGGGAGCATAGTACAGTGGGCATCTATAAAATCATGGAACTGCGTTCTCATGGATGGGAGTTGGTAGCAGATTGGCACTCAGGTGAGAAGTAGCAGCAGATTAGAGCTCTGGTTAATTAAGGAATTGAATGGAATTTCAGACCATTTTAACATAACAGAAAAACAGTGCTTATGACTGTTGATCCGATTAATGAAATGGTTGTTCGGCTTTTGATTTAAATTGACTAATCAATATTTCATTAGCTGCTTTTGCTGGAACTGTGATCGACATATCTACTTGTTAAAGAAAAAAATCAATACTTCTAGTCTCCTGAGCTTTGTTAATTTTGTATTCCTGTCTTCTAGTTCTGCCAGTCCATGTTAAGTATTGATAACATCTACATTTCTATTCACCATTTCAAAGACCTCGATCATTTCTCCTCTCAATCTTCTTTCCTCCAATGAAAATAAGTTCTGTGAGTCCTCTCTTCATACCTTCAAGTTTTAAATCTCAGAATCACCTCCGTTGCTCTTTTCTGAACCTTCTCCAATGCATGAACATATTTTAGAAGATACAATACCCAAATTGCAAAAAATATTCTGAACATAGTCTTACCATTGAATTACAAAAATATTGGCTTATGCTGTTTTGATTTGTAATTGGATGGACATTCCTATTGTTTCAGTAGGCAAATGCACACTGTGGTGTTGCATTGAACTATACATACCAGAACTATTCCAGGTTCAATTCTCTGTACTGAGTTCGCGACCTCGGCCTGGGAAGGATGGGATGTTCGAGTTGGCTTCACTGTCCCTAGATGAAGGGGAGTAACTGTGCAGTGAGAACGGGATTGAGTTCTGCTGCAATGAAACCCATAGTCAAAAAACATGACTCACTGTCAGGACCACTTGGAAAGATAGCTGAGGGCTGCCAATACCCATGAAACCATTCCTCAACATGTGTCGCCACCAACAGGAGAGCAAACAAGAAAAATAATGGGGGTAATTTTAACCCCCAAAAACAGGTATGTTTAGGTCAGGTGGGAAGTACACCTGTTAAAAATGTCAAAAACTCCTCGAACGTGCCCACTTCCGGTTTTAACAGAGGCACGATGAGGGATAGGGAACCAATCTGCTCTCAGGAGACGAGTCAGTCATTGATATCGTTCAAGGAGGCTGCGTGCCTCCATTTAAACAAGGTTTCTATTTTTAACTACTGACGTCTGGGTTTCCCCGGCCTCGAGAAACCCAGTAGATAAAAGGAGACAAGAAGGGCTGGATCCATAATGTAAGTTCCTTTACAGCATTGCTTAGGGCCAGGAGGAGCAGGAGTGTTTCCTCCCGGCCCAGCAAGCTAACCCTTAATGCCCCACCACTCACCACTACAATCTTCCCTGACCCCCTACGATCTTCCCCCTCATAATCCTCTGCATCCCTCTCGATCACCGACCCCTCCGCGCCACACTCTACCTCCCCCACACAATATTCCTGCCCCCCCCCACCACACACTACCCATCAGCCCCCTCTCCCCTCCCCGCACGATCATCTACCCCCTCATCCCAACCATGCTCTACCCACACCCCTAGCAATTTCTCCCCAGCCCTACCACCACTAAACTTAACTGCTCCTGGGCTGTGGCCTTACGCAGGTTGCCAAGCCTGTCAATCAGGGCAGGGAACCTGGGAAGAAAATTCACACAGGGCCTGGTGTTAAAACTCATTGACGTTCAGATCCCTCTCTTCTTCCTTCCCCGCCCCCCACCATCCCCCCTCTCCCCCCCCACCTCCGCCCCGCCCCGCTGTCCTGTTCTGAAACCACGCCCCAGTAAACGTCGGCCAATTACTCATTTAAAGTAATAAAACATCTTTAAACAAATTCTAGGACATTTCCACTGGCTAGACACTGATATTTAATGACTGATGAGGTATTTAAATGAGACATTCTTAGGTTAATAATTAATAGATTAGAATTTGCAAAGGTGTGAGCAAGGTCATTAATCAGCTGTTTGAATGAACATTGTGTGTATAAACTGCAAACGGCACACCTAAGTGTAATTCCCTTGAATTATTATAACTCTGCAATAGACTGCATCTTTGTTACTTCAGCTGGAAGTTATTAATAACAGTTCTGGTTCAAAAAAAAGTGATTTGTTTTTTCAGTTACAGAATATTTTATTTTGAAAGTCCAAGTGAACAATTGAGGACATCCTACTTGTAAAAGGCCCCAGGTTCAATCTTTCTTCTGTGCTGAGTTAGTTGATCTCAGCTGGGTGGCTGTTGGGGCACTAGAATTTTTTTTCAGTGCCCGTGCAATAGGAGGGGGGAAATAATCACCTCTTCTACTCCTGATCGCTGTCCAGTGATCCCATCTGTAAGTGAATGTTTGTGGATGTGAGATGAGGACAGAGCTCGTCTGGGCTGAGCTGTGATTCCCCACAAAGGAATAGAGTGGCCAAACTCCATTTCAAGCTTCACATATGAATAATGACCACTTTTGTGAGGCAATGGAGAAGTAAGCAGCCTGTGGAACGGTCGGTACTTCAACAGAGAGTCAATGCCTTGAGGACAGTAAGGGAAGGGGAAAAAAAGTATGAAAGATTCAAAATTAATCGTATCAACTTTCTGTCATTGTTTAAGAATGATAATCACTTTTAGTGCTATATGGCTGCAAAATGACCTACATTTAAATTTTAAACATTTAAGGACAGTGGTCTACTTTGTTTATTTTGACTTAATTGTCGTCATCACCAATTTTTTCACTAAGCTGTAGAAATTCTGCATTCTCATTTTATGAGAAGTATATTTTGAACTCTCAGACAGATAAGGAGCAGCTTACATGGCTTTAAACATGCTATTCATCTAAGGAAGTTACCTTCAGTGTACCTTACCTATTTTGCCTAGTGGCTATTTCTGAACTCCAATGTCCTGGTTCCTTGATTAAATGGATGTGTGTGTCTATGCTACAAATCATGATGCGTAATTTGCCTTCAATATGTTCAGCATTTTTTCACATTTGTTGAGGAAAAATTAGGTTGGCTGGAGGCCAGCACCACATCTTTTTTAAGTAGATGGCTTAACATGACTCTCATTGACAATATTCATCGCAGTATGGGATTTCCTAGAGACCTACATCCATTATTTTAAAAGTGAAAAATTGACTTTTATGGGATGTGCCAAAGCAATAATTTTGGGGGCCGAAATTGCCCCTTTCCTTTCGGCCTATCAACACTGGAAATCAGCGGCCACGCTGCGGAGTGCAATGGCCGCCGACTTTTCGTGTAATTGCCGCCATTATCAAAATTCCGCTCCTGTGGTGACCCGCTCCACCCCCTTCCCTCACCGCTCTGCTGCTGCCGATCTGTGCTAAGCACGTCATCACAGTACGCACCACCAATGTTCCCCCCCCAACCTGAAATTCCCCCGTGAAAATCTTCCTCCGGCTGGACGATGCCAAAACCTGCTTTTTCTCGCAGGTGCAGTGAGGCTGTGGCCTTCTGCAATGGCGGTGTGGCTCCTATTAAAGGGGAGGATGCACTGCCACTGACGCCATGTATTTTTTTTTTGTCGGCTGACGACCATGTCGGGCCGACAATTATGCCCCCGGGTTCGGCCGGGCCGCCAACGGGCACTCTTGGGTGTCAGGCCACTGGCCCGGCCAAAACCCTCACTGGTGGCCCAGCGGACCGAACTTTAGAAATCGCGCTGGCTCTTTCCTTTAAGTGAAGGGGAGAGCTGTGGTGACATGGTGCTGTGATGATGTTATCAGCGCTACGCTGATGACTGACAGTGGTGGCTGCTCCGCATCACCCCAACTTCTGCCCCTCTAGTGTACCTACCCCCATTATGAGCGACTTCCGGTCCGCTGGAAAAAAAAAAGCCAAAGAGTGGAATTTCGCTCAAGAGGCCACCTCAACCAGCATGGTGGTAAAAGCCATACACCCTGCTTCGGATAGAGGGCAATTTTGGTCCCTTAGTGTTTTCCCAAAGGGTTTGAGTATAAACTAGCCTATGACATTAAGCTTGCCATGTCATGAGTTCTTGTTAACACTACTGCTCTGGCACCAAGAGACCCAGTGATGCAATTCAAAATGGACAAAGAAATTTACATGCATAACAGCTCCTGAAAATCTTCAAGATCTTTTTTAGTTCTCTTTTATAACACACACATCATTTTAAAGTCCAGTGTATAACCCGTGTTGAACCAAATTTTTACACATACCCAAATTGTCACAAAATTGTAGCACAAAAAAACATCCAGCACATTTTCCTGATTGGCTTTAATAACTATCTGATCAGTTAACCATGCTGATTTTATCAAATATACAAGTAACCATTAACAGGAATCAGCAACCCACACACAATCAACTAATCAAATTGTTCATTTAAAAAAAAACTATGGGCCGAAATTCAGGTACACCAGAAATCTGGCGCACCTATGAGTTTCCTACTTGGTTTTACCGCTGGGATCCATGAGGCGGCCGTATGATCAATTTTCAGGACTTTGACATTTTTTCAAAGTCCCACCGGAAGTCGGTCCTTGTGATCGGGGAGATCAACAGGAAGGCAAGCTGAGGGGCTGAATTTCGACTCCACCGCTATCAATCAGCGGTGGAGTGGTGGTGATGTCGCAGCGCATGTGTGTCACCACGTTCTCTCCTCTCTTTAAAGGGGAGAGAATCTGTTATTTTTTTATCTTCGACCACTGGGCACCCAAGAGGGGGTGCCAGGCTGCCCATTGGTGGCCCGGCCGAACCTGTGGGCACAACCTTGCCAGCCGATTGGGAAATCGGCCGTCAAAAAATAAATACATGACGGTCATGGCAGTGGGCCCTCCCCTGAAGGGCTGCTGGACCGCACTCACTCCGGATTCAGGTGCACTGACCAAAAAGCTGTTGGGGGCACCGCACGGTGGGGGATCGATTTTTTTTTTTGGTGAATTTCGGGCAGTTTCTTTTGCAGTTGAGGGAGAGCGGCGGTGTGCATTCTGATGGCGTGCTTGCGGCAGTCATCAGCAGCACGGCGGAATCGGGTCTAGGCCGAAAAATCCCCAACCTGAATTTGGGTCGGGGCGGCCATTGCATGGCCAACACAAACGGGCAGTAACGGGTCTTTCTGAGACCCCAAATTTCGGCCCCTATCAATCTGAAACCAGCAACTATCACAAAACAAGCAAAGTGCTTAAGTCATTTTTTATAAGTTGCTTTGATAGTCTGTTGTATTTGACCCACTGCATTATATACCCCTTACAATTAAAATGCTAACACAATAAATCATTTATAATTTCAGAATTCTTAAAAAGTTAACAATATTATCCATAAACATGCCCTTTGTGTGTTAAAGCTCTCTAGCCCCCTCTGCCTGGCACCTGAAGCTTAACCTCTGTTCTTCTCCTGTAGTCAGTAATCACTGCCAATATTTCCGAGACTAACAGCATGCACAAAGCTCTGCAGCCAACACTAATGCTTTGTGCATTTATGGCTTGAGACTGGACCTTTCTGTTTCTTTTGATTTAGATTTTTTTTTTTACTACTTCCTTGCCGCAATGTTTTCATTCTCGATCATTCCTGAGTCTGTCTGCATGTCTGTGTGTGTGTGTGTGCGCGTGTATAATATATTAAAAATGTTAGGTTTGTGCACACTTTCAATCTAAATTCCCATGTCCCCATTTATAATAAAATCTGCCTATGTAAACATGTCACATTATAATTACCTCCTGCCAGTGCCTCAGCTTCTCTGCCCGTAAAGCAGAGAATCTCTTATCTCCCACCCACTAAACCTCTGCTTTTTAAAATTTATTTAAGCTTTGCTATTTAATTATGTGAGATAAAATCAAAATATTACATAAAATTAAGGACAGAATGTATTAAAATGGAGATTATTTTAATACAAGGCCTCCAGTGCAGTGAAGGAGAACCTTGGAGCATGCTCTCTCCCCTATTGTGCTGCATTTCAGTCTTCTTCCTGCTCTGTATCTCTTCCACAGCCACTTCCAGCACCTGCTCCAGCCAGAAAGCACCTCCCGTTTAAGAGGTGCAGGCTGGCTTTAAGTCATGCAGGCTAGCTTTAATCGGTGCTAGCCTTGCACAAATGTGTGCCCGTTGCTGAGATGTGCAGACATTCAACGACACATTTACAACTGGCTGCACGTTGCAATAATTTAAATTAGCAGGCAGCACGAAGTTTGCTTGCTGCCTGCATTGGAAACAATGGACATGATGTTAGTTGAGGGAGAATTGCGCATTGCGCTCCACGTTTTTGATGGCTATCGAATTTACCTCCCTTCGTCTTTACTCCCCATGTGCAATGCCACGGGAGATTAGTATATAAAAATGGAAATATTACCAATGTCTTTCAAGTGCCATTATTCAAATTTCCAGACATGCCAATCATGTTGTACACATGACTCTGATTTCAGTTGGCCTCTTGTCCTAGGCCAGCCAAGTTGGAACTGGGTTAGGAAGTCAGTTGGCAGCATAGCATTGCACAGTAAAAATAGCTCTGCTCAGGGAACATTGCAGCAAAATCACTTAGTCAAATATTTATTTTTTGAAGAGAGATTATGGATTCTGCTCTGATGGAGCATTTCATGCCTCAACAACCCTCGAGAAAATAAAATTCTGCTAATGTTTCCTTTCTTATTTTTCATGGTGATCTTGAACTGATGCTCAGTGGAAGACCAAAATTGCTTCCGGGTCCTAAGACTCCTGATATAAATATTGTAATAAAGCATCTAGCTTGTTTTGGGCAGAAACATTGGCCGCCTTAATTGAGGCCCACTCAAAAATTGCATTGGGCATGTCTCGGGTGGCAAGTAAATAGAAGCGTTTCAGATTTTCTTCTCGCTTCTGCCTTATTCACGCTGAAAATCAGCAATGAGATGAAAATCATCCACTTAGTGTTCTCTGTGGTCTGTCTGCCATGGATGCCGAGTGTAACCCACCTGGTGTTAACTCGGTCCACCTTCAGAGAGATTAAAGAAGTACACATGCTTAAGATACGGAGATTCGGTGCAGATCACAGGGGAGTTTCATTGTTATATTCTCGGGTCCAGCTACTGTGCTAACAGATATAGGGCAGCGGGAGGCAACTTCTGTAAAATGGCTGGCAACCAGACCACATAAGGGAGCACCTTTGACTCCACTGAACCTGAGGAGATACCTGTAGCACACCTGAATTTATAATACCATATACTTATTTTATCACTTTATTGACTAGCCCTCCAAATTTTAAAGATGTGTGCAGATGAATCCCTAAGCCTATCTGCTCCTTTGCTCTTTTAAAAAGGTCAACTATTGTATCTATCTATCTATACATCTTCCTTTAAGTTGTAGTATTCATAGCACAGAGCTTCATGCTCTGGACACACACATTTTGTTCTATATCTAATTTTTGAATGATTTTAAAGGATTCAGTCCGAATCAAACAATATTTCTGGGGTTATCAACAAAGGTAATGTTGGGAGTGACATTTCTGATTTGTAGGAGTAACACTGGTTGTAAACCTACATATGGGATTGTGTTTATTTCAAGAATGATATATGTAAAAAAAAAAAATCACATACTTGGGGAAAAAATAAACTATTTGCATTGATAGAGTGCCTATCACGATCTCAGTACATTCTAAAGTACTTTTTTTAACTGTTGTATCTGTTGTAGGAAAATGTAGCAGCCAAATTGTATACAGTAAAGTCCCCTAAACAGTACTGAGCTGAATGAACAGATAATCTATTTTTTCAGTGATGTTAGTTGAGGGAGAAATGTTGGTCAGGACACTGGGAGAAATCCTCTGCTCTTCAAATAGTGCCATAGTACCACCTGGGAGAGCAGACAGGGCGTCAGTTTAACGTCTTATCCAACAGATAGAACTTTTAACAGAGCTGCACTCTTTCAGTCATGCACTGAAGTGTCAACCTGGACTATGTGCTCAACATTCTTGAACACCATTCCCAATAATTGACATAACAGCTCTGGATTTTGCAGTGTAATGACTAACTATGGTTGATCATTTGAGAGCAGTGCATTTGTGCACCAATTTAATCTTCCAGGTGTTTGTGGCACAGTAGTCTCTCACTTACCATACTATTGGCAACTAATGGGTCTGTGAATGAAAGTTTTATTTTTAATATGTACCTTTCTGTTGTGTGGCTCAGGAAAATATACAGTTGGAGGGAAGTAAAATATATTTTCAACTAAAGACAATTATGGCATTTAAATTAGGTAGCATCGTTGCTACCAGAATAGAGTGCTATACATACTGCTTTTCAATTCATTATAAATGGTGACGTGAAAGAAATACAAGGTTTTTTTTTGCAGCAAGTTAGTATATGATTTTTCTGTCAACAACTCTCTCTTTGTCAGATGGGGAATGAACTTCTGGTGGTGCAGGTCTTGCTGTGTATTACATTTTCAAGTTGAAATGTTACTGTGCCTATGATTTCACCATGTAGCTTCAACAGAAACATCTCTGATTTATTAAATTCTGTTCCACAAACTAACTGTGATGATCAATTACATTTGTATTCCTGATTAGAAGATTACTGCAAGTTATATTTTTGACAAATATTTGATTAAATGCTGCAGTGGAGTTGGAAAGGAAATAGGCAAGAAGAGTGCCTCACTGGAATGTCACCGATTTTCTTTCTTGTATGTCCAGCTTGTTGGCTCAGTTATCCTGACTCTAATTCACAGCCAGTTTGCATAAGGCATATAGAGTGCTACTTACCACAGATAAAGCTGATAACTAATAGCATATTTGACATTGGCATATTTGCAGAGGCTGTTAAATATCACCACCAAAAATATGCTGGACTTTATTCAAAATGTTAAAGTCATCATGCTGTGCATTCATCTTTTGCACTCATTAATGAATTTCCATTTGCATGTTCTGTCTTGAACGTGATCCCTATTTCCATGGGTGACTTATCCTTACAAACCCATTGCTGCCCACTTAATTCCTCTAGAAAATTGTAGTCAATTATTTATAAAGTATGTGGTATTTTCTTAACTAATCATCGACTTTCTAGCTCAAATTCCTGCTGTTAGGGAAACAATACACACAGCCAGGGGCAGTGGAAGATAGCAGGTTACTTTATTTGCTGCATTTCTTGCACCTTATGTCCTTGCTGTCAGCATTTTAGCAGTAAGACTTGTGAATAAGCTGTGGAAAACAGCACAATCACAGTCCTTGACAAAGTGATTATTTTACAGGACAACTGAAAATCACTCATACAGCCAAGCTTAAAAATGATTGGCTTGTTGATCAATATCACAATTCTAGTGGAAGTGATACTGCACTATAAATTAGTGGACAGTAACGCTGTTTTTTTTTTCTTTTAAACCTTTATGAGGAGCAATTGTGGAGCTTGGGCAACCTCAAGCACCAGGGTACTGTGCAGTCTAATAAATAACCTGATATATCCATTCATCAGTGATAAATGTGAGAAAGAATGGAAGAGACGCAGGAAGACATAGACAGGTTGTGATACCGGACAGACATGTGGCAAATGCAGTTCAAAGTATGTAAATGTTAAATAGTACATTGAGAAAAGAAGTAGAGAATGAAAATATGGTATATGGTAACATTTTCACAGGAGTGGAGAAATAAAAAGACCTGTCGGTGCAGATAACAGATCTTTAAAAGCATGTTTGTGGTTTAAAAAATACATAAAAAGGGCAAATGAATGTTGTTTTATATATGGGGACACAGAATGCAAAAGCAAGGAGGTGATGTGAGTCTGTATAAGACATTGGTGAAGCCATACATGTGTGCAGTTTTGGGCCCCTTAATATAGAAAGGATATTAGACCCACAGAAAAGCTGCAACATGGATTTGAAAGGATGATATAATACCATGGATATGATAAGAGACATGAAAAAATAAAGTTGTATTCACTGGAGCAGAGAAAGTTAAGGGAATTCTGATAGATGTGCTCAAAATTCTGCTGTATGTTGAGCAGAAATAGTGGGAGATTTCCACTGATCCGTAAATTGATATTCCAGGGACTTGAGCACATAAACCTAAACTGACGCTCCAGTGCAGTGCTGAGGGAGTGCTGCACTGTCGGAGGTGTCGTCTTTCAGATGAGAAGTTAAACTGAGGCCCTGTCTGCTCCTTCAGGTGGACGTAAAAGATCCCATGGCACAATTTCAAGGAAGAGTAGGGAAATTATCCCTGGCGTCCTGGCCAATATTTATCCTTCAATCAACATCACTAAATCAGATTATCTGGTCATTATCACATTGCTGTTTGTGGGAGCTTGCTGTGCGCAAATTGGCTACCGCGCTTCCCACATTGCAACAGTGACTACACTCCAAAAGTACTTCGGTGGACGTGAAAGGCGCTATATGAATGCAAGTCTCTTTCTTTCTTTCCTCCGCTACTCTAGCCCAGGTGCAGTGAGCCCATTTGTAGTTCCCCTACTGCTCCTCCAGTGGAGATCAGCTAGCTCAGCGTGGACTGTAGCTTGAACTAGAAACCTTACTGGTCTGAAGGGCTTAGTTCCACATTAGGCACTAAACTAGCCAACTGAGATTTTGGATGAGTCTTGTCATTTGTATTTACATCGTTTTAAGATTGAACCTGTGGATGCAATTGTATTCATTCTACCCTGCTACAGCCGCTGCTTTCCAAATGGAGGAACTGATCAGACCACAGCAGTGTGTTGCTGTAGCTTGACTTTGTTTCCCAAACAATGGTGACTTCCACCACCGAGAGACAGAGTGGTGGGAGGTGAGACCCTCTGGATAAAGGAATCCATTTCCTCATTATTTTAAATAAATGTTATGCTATTGGTTTAAAATATCATCAAGAAATAGTATTTTACACCCATTATTGGACTGCCAACTTCCCCAGGGAAATTTGATTTTTAAAATTACTCCATTCACAAACGGTGTGCTGCTGAAATAACCACTAATATAGCATTGAAGCTACTGAGATCCCAAGGGTAGCTTTATTATTGCATTACCCTGTAGTAACTTTATTGCTGTCACAAAAACCCAAAACTACAAAAATGAACCACAGTTTTAAATAGAAATAAAACATTTTCCCGAGAGTTTAGAAGAATGGGAGGCAAACTCATTGAAACATAGAAAATTCTTAAAGGACTTGACAGGGTGGATGTTGGGAGGATGTTTCGCATGGCTGGGAATCTAGAACTAGGTGTCACAGTCTCAGGATAAAGAGTTGTCCATTTAGGACTGAGATGAGGAGAAATGTCTTAATTCAAAGGGTTGTGAATCTTGGAATTCTCTCCCGCGGAGAGCTGTGAATGCTCAGTTGTTGAGTATATTCAAGATAGAGAGCGATAGATTTTTGGACACTGAGGGAATCCAGAGATATGGGAATAGTGCGGGAAGGTGGAATGGAGGCAAAAGATCAGCCATGATCTTATTAAATGGCGGAGCAGGCTTGAAGGGTCGAATGGCCTACTCCTGCTCTTACTACTTATGTTCTTATTTAGGGGTATATTTTCCAACCGGTGCTTTTCCAATGCAAACACTTAATGCACTTGTACAAAATTCCTCCTTGCTTTAACACTTTTAAAATATACATATTAACACCGTCATCAGAAAAGCACACAAAATGATTTGTACAGGAACAATGCTGTTTGGAAAATTGACCCTTTAAACGCATGAATCTTGATTGCTTAGTCTGCCCACTGTTCCCTCTCCTCTGCCATTCATTCCCTTTGCTTCCTTCATTTATTTAACTCTGTTTGGCTAATGGTTCTCTTAACCATTTAAAAACTGACCTTTAAATACTTATATTACCTGTTCTCCTCTTCCTCATATTGCCAATTTTGCAGTTCGGAGCAACCTACTAAAATTGGGATTGATTGGCTGAAAACCAGCTTCAAAAGCCATTTTTCAGCCAATCAAAATCCCATGGTCAATCTCCATTGTTTACCCATGAAACCCGATCACATTCAATTGAGTAAACGATCACAGCACATTAAGGATTAAATTCACATTCTTTTTAAAGCTCTTTTGAATGTTGTTGAATTGAGTACAATATATGAATACTCCAATTTGAATGAGTGAATAGGCACAAAGACTGATATATCAGCATGTATTATTTAATGTGTTTTCTATTGCTTTGATGTGCCAAACATCCAAAAGCTAAATCCTTTGCAAAGATAAAGGTAGATTTTACAAATTCACACTCCTGGTGTGAGCCTTGCATGGCGGGAGTGCATATTAGAGATTTGGACACCGAGGTCAGTGAGCCCAGCATTGTATTTCAGAAAATCCTGTGGAGCCTGCTGGTCTCTGCATCTGAATTCTGTTCAGTGCTTCTGGCACTGGAAGCTCCAAGCTGCAAGTGAAAATATGGAAAATGTACCTATTAGCTCAAACCTTTTATTTTATTAGAAAAAAACATTTAGGCAATAATTTACAGGTAGTTCTAGAGGTGTAAATTGACAGACTGAAGGGTTTATTCATCACAATAGGCAAGAGGAATAGACTTCATTTCAGTTTCAGACCTATTGGGGGTGAAATTGGTCTTCGCCAGTTGCGCAAAACAGGCAATAGTCAACAGAAAAGGAAACCGGGCTGCCGATTTGTTGTCACTCATTCTGAGCTGCTGCCCAAAGTCTAAAAGCTCAACAATGTGCAAAGGAAAGCGTTGAAAGGAAAAGCAATGTCAGAAATTCAAGTTGTTTGTTGTTTTATTCCTGATTAGATGGCATTTATGATGTTGTTACGATTGGAGCTCCTGCAGCGCACATTCGGGGCTTTCGAAATGGAGGTCTTCGCAGGCAACTGTATAGATTTGAGGGAGAAAAGAGAAAGTAAGTAAAAAGTTAACCGCTTAACATACAAGTGCAAAAATTTAGCTGAATTCTATATTAATCAGATTACTTTGATTTACTGCATTCATTATTAGCTTCCCATAGTATATTTTAGCTTCCTCCAATGTATCTTATCTAGGTAACATTGTGCAATAGTTCTAGCTGCTGAATGCATGATTTTAATTTATTCACGTGTGGACTGTGAAATAGAGGACAGTGTGCTGAGCTTGCATTCACACCGTTCTGAAAGTATGCGTGGCCCAGGCTGTCTCACCTTCCTTACTGTAAGCAGGTACATGGTGTCAGTTGGCTTTGGAGGGGAGAGCGGTTATTTTTGCAATGATAATACCTCCTCCTGGCCTAACAACTTTGTCCTTGGGTGAGGTGGGAGGGAGGAACATAGCCCACTTCTGGACTGTCACCCAGGCGCCCAGTAACTTAGCACCAGGGAGGGCATTGAGGATCACCCTGGCATGTTGCTCTAAATAGTTACGGCATAAATCTTACTAAAATAGCAGGCAGCTAATTGATTCCCTGTGCAATAAATACAGGATACCACAAAAGCTGGGTGTGTTACATATATGGTACCTCCATGAAATGCATTTATTTACATTTTGTGTACTGTATATCTGCAGGTGAAGTTTGTATAAGGCTTTCTATTCTGGTTTTGGAAAGGTTATTTTTTTTGTCAGGGGCTAGTATCATGGTACACATGGGCAGAGGATAAGCTTCTGCATCGAATTGTGTGATCCATGTTTCATGATTATGAAGTTTTATACATGACATAGAGATAGCATTGATGAAAGACAGCTAACTGGTCTGTTTCTGTGCTGTACCTTCTCTAATTTGGCAAAGTGAGTTACTATGGGCTCAATTTTACCCAAGCCAGTTTTCTGGCGTATTGCCAGAGTTACGCTGGGTTTTCAGGGCCAGAAATGCACCATAAATATTTGTCCAAACTTTCCCCGATATGTAAATGGAATTCGGAGCCATGCAGCGTGTCCAGTCGCCTCGGGGGATGGAGCCTGCTGTCTGCGCCGAAAAACAAAGCCAGGCCTTCTGCGCATGTGCGGGGAAAAAAACTTACGTTTTTGACGTCGCTCCAATGGATGCGCATGCTCAGTACAGCTCGGATTTGGCAATATCGATAGGGCTGAGGGAAGGGTGTGAGCCGAGCTTGTTGTGCGGGGGTCAGAGGTTTTATTGTGAAGGTATGAGGATGGTGCCGTGCAGGGGCGGCCAGGGATGAATGATTTGTGGTGATATATTAAGCCTGCCAATGGGGCTGCATCCGTGTCCGTAGCCGGGATAGAGGGTGTATTTTTAGTGTTGTTTTTAAACTTATGTCATTAGTGCTGAGGGAAGGGTGTGGGTTGAGGTTGTAGGGTGGCGGGGGGTGGGGGGGTTCAAGGGTTTATTTTGCAGTAGCATCAAGACGGTGCCATGCAAGGGCGTTCGGGGGGGGGTAGGGGGTGGTGATTTTTTTCTTGGTAAGGGAGGGATTGCATCAGTGTCCGTGGCCGGGAAGGAGGGGGTGTATTTTCAGTGTTTTTAAACTTTTATCAACAGGGCGGAGGGTAAGGTGTGAATTGATGTTGGGTGGGGGTAAGAGGTGGCATGAAGCTGGTTCAGTGCAACGGTGGCAGGGCTGATTTGTGGTGGCGATGGAGGGAGGGAGTGAGTCAGTCAGGCCAGCATCTGGTGTAGTATTCCGGGTATAACTTGGCGAGGTAACGTCGGAACTGGTCCCGGTAAACGGCATCTACACCGGCTGGAGGAGCGGAACAGGACGCAGCTGACGGCATACGGCTGTCTCTTTGCCCGGTGAAGGTACAGTCATTGGCTGGAGACCGCTTGCCCTCCTGGTCCGCTGCCCGACCCTAGCCCAGGCCGAAGGGCTTGCCGATCTTCTCCCCTGTCGACCCTGGCCCCGAGTGCCCTCCCGGTTTGCTCCCCGCCTCTAGCCCAGGCCGAATGGCCTCCTCCGATTTCCTTACCTGCGCCGATTTCTTTAACTCTCCGCGAGGTTTTTCTGGAGAGGCCATATACGCTGGCCTAAGCAGAACTGGAGTAACTCTCAGCTGGCCAAAGTTCCCTAAATGGGTAGAATTGGCGTAGGTGGCTGGTTACGCCCCCTTTGGCTGAAAAAAAAACTTACCTAAAAAAATCGTAACGAACTGAATTACGCAAATTGATTGGGGAAACTGTGGATTTTTAACTTAGGCCAAAAAAAGCAGCCTGCTCCAAAAAAACGGCACAAATCACTGGGGAAAATTGAGCCCTATGTTAGTATAATTTGAACAGTAGTGATGCTGCATTTTATTTAATCGCTTGTTACAAGGAATAGCAAAGCTCTGTATACATTGCACTGTGGGACCTTAAAATAAAAAATGATGTTGCGATATCCAGTATCACTGCTGTTCTAGTCATCATTACATAGGAATGAATTTCCATCCAAGTAGTCTTGATGTGAAGTTAGTAAGAACTATTTACTCTCTGCAGCAGTACTTTGTTCATACAGTGCTTGTATCTGTTTTACCCTGCCTTTCTAATATCTTTCAATTCAATTCAGTAGCTACATTTTAAAAAATGCCCTACAGAACGCGCTCACCTGCTTCCACTCCAGGATTTGTGGCAAAGCCTTCAGCCACCATTTGTTCACACTTGGTTTTTCTGTACATCCTTGTCTTGCAAAGTGCACTTCCCGCCTTCAGAAGCAACCTGAAAACTTACCTATTTGGCCCCGCCTTCAATCAGCTCCCCTAAAATTTGACCCTACTCCCCGCTAACTACCCACTTCTCCCCCTGTAAAATGACTTAGGATGTTTTGTTATGTGAGAAGCACTGCATAGCGGTAAGTTTTTGAGATTTCTACAGACCTCATGAATCTGTCTACATAACCAGAGTTCCCTCACATCCAAAGGTAATTTGTTGTGTGCGGCATTTTGAGAAACAATTGATGTGAAATGCACAATATACAAGCCAATACAGTATGTTATATCTGGGCAATGATTTTGCACTCCAACTTGTCTTGCTCTGCCTATTTATACAGTCATTGGGATCAGTCTCCAATTACTTTTCGTGACTATTGAAACTTAATACATTTTTTAAAACTTGTTTATGTTTTGTCTTTTGTAGTACAGTTTGAAAATCAATTGGGAAAATTATTTAGTGGGTTAATCTGACCACGTTTTGTCAAATGTCATCTCTCAAGGCAATTCACTTGGGCTTTTACTAGATTAGTTATCCATTGTGGTTACAGACAGAGAGCCCCACACACATAGATGGGCAGGATTTATAGACCTTGCTGACGTGTCTTAATTTGCTTCTATATGATAAGCCAAGACATGAAATATGAGCTAAAGGTAATTATCAGGAGGTACTTGCTATTCAACGCAGGATGTGCCTGGTTAAGGAGCAAAGAAAACACAAAGGAAACCACTTAATTCATCTTTCAGACTGTAATTCAAAGCTGCAGCACCCAAAGAAAACTTTCCACTGAAGTATATTTTCAAAAATAAATTTACTGGGTACTTAAATTAAATTGCTGGTCATTTTAAAGAAAGAAAAGGAGTAGTACAGTACAGCTCCACGTTAATGATGTCTGCTAAATATATCCTGTTTATAGTGGCAAACTTGAGCTGAAATAAAGTTTGATTCAGCTCTATAAATAATCCAAACAAATACAATTGCATGAAATGAAACCTGCTTCTTCTGTAGGTAGTTTGAAAATGCAGCAATTGTGCTTCTGTTCCACCATTGTAACCGTTAAAGACTCCAAAACAAATCTGTGGGTAGAAAATTACTTGCACACTCCTCACCCCCTGCTTCTGTTCCAGCTGAAGTCATTTTCCTGCGACCTGTTAAGGATTTGGTTCCATTTTTATATAAGGAAAAATACAACAAAAAAATGCCGCCTTTTTAAAAAAAAAAATTACGTATTCACCCTTCCACTCGATCCTTTGTCCTACTCTTTCCTTCCCCTTCAATTTCATTTAAGTAAAAGAAAATTCATCTGATTCATTTTCAAGTACTTTGAAGAATATCCCTAATTTGAATTAGAATAGCCGCATTTGATGGAATAAACATTTCCATCCAAGTGTGATGGTGCCTTTGATCTTGGGACAGAGTGTTGTTACAAAACATGAGTTAATATTCAAGTTGTGGAGGAATAATATTTTTTCCATTTCAGTATGTGAGGTAGAGTAGCTACCACATATTTATTCTTATTAGTCTCTTCTGTGGTGTTGAACATGGGGAATCTAGAGCAAGTGTGATTCTCCGGTCAAGCAGGGTTAGATGATTGGACCAAGGAGGAGGAGGCGAATGGATGGATTAGGGTGTAGAGAGAGGAGGAGGAGGAGGTTGGGGGAACAGGGAGAGGGGTGGGAGAGAAAAGAGGAGGGGAACAGAGAAAAGAGAAAGGTGAATGTGGGGAGGGGGATGGAGGAGAGGAGTGGGGGTTTGGGCAAGGGTTCGGGTTGGCAAAGTCAGCAAAATGAGCTCAGTTAGGGTATGTGGCCAGAAAGCAATTTCAGTGTGGGGTGGGGGCAGGAGGGGAAATGAGGAAATCCCAACAAAAGGGAAAGCGTTGGTGCCTTAGGGGGAGCATGGTAATGAGTGGTTTCGGAGGGGGGAATTGGTGGGCAAGAGTTTTCAGGGGAGGTGCATGCTGGTAACTTACCAACTGATGCTGTTAAATGCTGTCAGTGTTGTGAGGGACATTGGGACAATGGTACAGCACTTATCCATTGAATGGAGCTGGGAAGCACTTTCAGCAGGTAATGGTTGGGGCACTGTATGGTACATTTCTCTCTGCGTTTGATTCTGTGCGCTCCAAATAGTAATCCTCTGTGGTATAGTACGTGATTTGTTGCTGAGCCGCCTGGTGGTAAGTGAGTAGAATACATTGCTGACTCAAATTACTAGTGCATATTTGCAGCAATTTCTATCACTGCTTATGCCACGTGACGTTTATCACTGGAAAGAAAACAACACAGTGACATCTACAGGCACAGCCGGTACTGAGGACACTTTTAAATTGGATTTTCCATAGAAATCACTAACATAGGAGGTTGCAATGCATTTTAAAATGGAATGTCGTCCCCCCGCCCCCACAATGATTTTAATATATAATACATGTGACATTCATTGTGTGAGACACAAAAACATGGAATAAAAAGTCTTTTGACCCATTAATCCATTCCTAGAACCAACAAATCATGTACTACCTGGTCTATTGTATATTCACATGCTTTGACATTAGTGCCCCTTTAAGACAAGTGAAGGCATATTCAGCCATTTTGGAGATTGCACTCCTTTAGGTGAATGCAACAGAAGTTTGTTTTACTGAAATATTTAAACATTTTTTTTGTATTTTTGTGATGCGTTTGCTGCCCATTAGGCTTTTAAGCCCAGTTTGCATTTACATCCCTGTATTTTCCATTGAAGGCTTGTTGGCAGCTGCAGTTTCAGAAGATGGGTATATATCCTTTTTTCTTATTTTGGAGATAGAAAAGGAGGATCTTATTATATATGTGGACTTGTATTTACTCTGTACAGCCACCAGAGGGCTCATCTCCTGAAGTCCCAAGGGATCCCATAATCCCTTGGGAGCACAGGTATTTAAGGAGGCTTCACAGGTTGGAGAGGCGCTCTGGAGACCTGCAATAAAAGACTAAGGTCACACCTTACTTTGAGCTCACAGCATTCAGTCTGACTCTTTCTCCATACACAACAGATCTGGGGTGGAATGAAAAGGGAGCACTGAACTGGACTGTCTGCTCCTGCCCATACCCAACCATACGTGTCTGCAGAGCAGTACGTATTATAAGAACATAAGAACATAAGAAATAGGAACTGGAGTAGGCCATATGGCCCCTCGAGCCTGGTCCACCATTCAATAAGATCATGGTTGATCTGATCATGGATTCAGCTCCACTTCCCCACCCATTCCCCATAACCCCTTATCTGCTTATTAACAGCTGAGACATGCCTGACGAGATCTGCCCTAAGGCAGCAGTCACAAAGTTTTGCCATTTCATGGAGCCACACGTTCAGACAAGTGCCACAACAGGGACAACTCTGGCAATGGCTGTTTAGGTGCTGACTGCATTGAACTTTTATGTTACTGGATGCTTTCAAACAATGGTGAGGTGTAAATGCCAATTTTTTCAATCAGCAATGAACCAATTCATAAAGCAGGTAGCAGATTGGCAGGCAAGCTCCTTCAGCACTTTCCCCTGAAAAGCAGTTAATAGCAGAAGAGAACATTGCACTTGTTCTGAATGGCAGGTTTGCTTAAAGACCACAGCATGTGTCTGTAAGGGTCCCTGCCCTCAAATGTGCAATCAATCTGTGACATTATGCAGAAAATCACGAGGGTGACTGCTTGCTGTCCTGCTAGCATCATAAGATTTTTGTTTTACCTCAGTCGATCATGCATCATTATTTGAATGATCAAGATTCTGAATAGATGGTTCCTCAGAGATCACAGATATTTTCTTCAGACTTGTCTCATGACCCTCTCGAGACAGCCAGGAACAAGAGCTGAATAGTGATACAATGAGACAAGTGCAGCTATCTGGATCATAATGGAATACACCACCATCATGTTACAGAAGTTCAGATGACTGGACATATTATTGTTGTAGAATAGCCTTACCAAGTATATCATGCACCTTAATATTCTGTTATCTATTGCACAACTTCACCGTACATAGAGACGTTAGCATGGAGCAGGGTGTGAAAAAAATGTCCAATCACAATCATTGGTAGAGGAGGACCCTAAGACCAAGCCTAAAGATGTGCCTACTGAATCTTAAGACAGGTTTTAATCACTAAAACCTATCTACCAAGGCACATGTCTACATGTGCCAGAACATTAACTAATAGACTGCAGTTGCATTTCCTCTGTCCTACCTGAGTGCACTAGACACAGCAAAGACTATGGGCCCTGACAACATCCTAGCTATAGTGCTGAAGACTTCTGCATCAGAGTCAATCACTTGCAAGCCAAGCGGTGGAAATACAGCTATAACAATGGCACCTACTTAACAATGTGGAAGTCTGCCAGATATGTACTATTTTTTTTTAACTGGATAAATCTAACTTAGCCAATTATTATCCCATCAGACTCTTCCCAATTGTCAGTAAAAGAATCAGTGAAATGTAACAACTACTCACCAATAACCTATTCACTGCTGTTCAGTTTGGTTCTACCAGAACTACTTGGCTCCAGACCTGATCACAGCCTTGATCCAGAAACGGACACAATAGCTGTAAGTGGTTTCCCTTAGGTGTTTTCGACGCACCCCCACGTTACACTAGTTCTCGACCTGGGAGTGATTACTGTACTGAACAGATGAATGAGTCACGGACAAATACCTCGATCTCAACCGGCAATGCTTTATTAAAGCTAAACACACACCTGCACCTAGTAGAACCACATATACCCTAGTGTGTAAAACAAACAAATGCAGTACAATACACAGTGTACCCAACATCTAAAACACCTCCCCTGTACACCCCTAAGAATTTGGTTGGGAGAACACACGATATCCCCTCACACCATGGCTGTGATCTTAAAAGATGTATGTGCAAAACTGCTCACCGATTTCACTGGCTTACTCGCTGCTTCTTCTGATGAAAAGGTGTCTCTTCTGGTTTCTTCTCTCAGTCACAATACAGAGGGTTCGATTCTTATAGGGGTGAAGCAGCGAGGCAAGAGAGAAAGCTGTGTCCACGTGGCATGCTTTTATATCCCAAGTTCGTTTACCTTTTCAGGCTGAATAAAGTTTGTTTCGAGGCTTCCTGTGGGTGTGTCTTCTGCTTTTACCCAATAAAGTTCCTTGTTTTTGAGGCTTCCTGTGTTTGAGTCCAGTGATGGGTTTTCGCTTCCAGGCAGTCTGGGCTTAATGGCTCTCTATTGTTCTGGTAACTCATCCAGGTAATCACTGATTGACGAGGTCACCTTGCCTAACAATGGACTCCATAAGCCCACCTACTGCCTTATTGTCATTCCAGACTCCCTGCCCATCATTCTAAGTCCAACATGGAGCCGCACCTGGGTCTCTCCCACAAACAGCTTACAGCGTTCTTTCTGCGGTAAGAGAAAAATTTTAAACGCAATGTCCAGACAATGTCCAATAAATCCTTGGGGGGTTTGATGCTTCCAGTCCTTACATAGCTGAATGCCAGAGAAATGATGAGCATAGCTGCTCTTCATATGGTACCAAGGAGCCATAGCAAAACTTGTCAATGAGGGTCAAGGTGAAACCCTCTGGTGGCTAGAGTCATACCTTAAACAAATGAAGGTGGTTGTTGGAGGCCAGTCATCATGGCCGCAGAACATTTATACATGGATTCTGGGGAGGTCCCAGTGGATTGGAAAACTGCGAATGTAACGCCCCTTTTTAAAAAAGGAGGCAGATAGAAAGCAGGAAACTATAGACCAGTTAGCCTAACATCTGTCATTGGGAAAATGCTGGAGTCCATTATTAAGGAAGCAGTAGCAGGACATTTGGAAAAGCATGATTCAATCAAACAGAGTCAACATGGTTTTATGAAAGGAAGTTCTTTGAGGATGTAATGAGCAGGGTGGATAAGGGGGGACCAGTGGATGTGATGTATTTGGATTTCCAGAAGGCATTCGATAAGGTATCACATGAAAGATTACTGCACAAGATAAAAGTTCACAAGGTTGGGGGTAATATATTAGCATGAATAGAGGATTGGCTAACTAACAGAAAACAGGGAGTTGGGATAAATGGGTCATTTTCCGGTTGGCAAACAGTAACTAGTGGGGTGCCGCAGGGATCGGTGCTGGGGCATCAACTATTTACCATCTATATTAATGACTTGGATGAAGGGACCGAGAGTAATATAGCCAAGTTTGCTGCTGATACAAAGATGGGTGGGAGAGCAAATTGTGAGAAGGACATAAGAAATCTGCAAAGGCACAGGCTAAGTGAGTTGGCAAAAATTTGGCAGATGGAGTATAATGTGGGAAAATGTGAGGTTATCCACTTTGGCAGAAAAAATAGAAGCGCTAATTATAATTTAAATGCAGAAGAATTGCAAAGTGCTGCATTACAGAGGGACCTGGGGGTCCTTGTGCATGAAACGCAAAAAGATAGTATGCAGGTACAGCAAATAATCAGGAAGGCAAATGGAATGTTGGCCTTTATTGCAAGGGGGATGGAGTATAAAAGCAGAGAAGTCCTGCTACATTGGTACAGGGTATTAGTGAGGCCACACCTGGAGTATTGCATGCAATTGTGGTCTCCGTATTTAAGGAAAGATATACTTGTATTGGAGGCTGTTCAGAGAAGGTTGACTAAGTTGATTCTCGAGATGGGGGGGTTGACTTATGCAGATAGGTTGAGTAGGTTGGGCCTGTACTCATTGGAGTTCAGAAGAATGAGAGGAGATCTTATCGAAACATATAAGATAATGAGGGGGCTCGACAAAGTGGATGCAGAGAGGATATTTCCACTCATAGGGGAAACTAAAACTAGGGGACATAGTCTCAGAATAAGGGGCCGCCAATTTAAAACTGAGATGAGGAGAAATTTTTTCTCTGAGGGTTGTAAATCTGTGGAATTCTCTGCCCCAGAGAGTTGCGGAGGCTGGATTATTGAATATATTTAAGGCAGAGATAGACAGACTTTTGAGCGATAAGGGAATAAAGGGTTATGGGGAG
Organism: Pristiophorus japonicus; assembly: GCF_044704955.1. Taxonomy (NCBI): domain Eukaryota; kingdom Metazoa; phylum Chordata; class Chondrichthyes; family Pristiophoridae; genus Pristiophorus; species Pristiophorus japonicus. The sequence goes on from NC_091978.1 coordinate 331,867,783, forward strand.
CGGGCAGGCATGTGGAGCTGAGTCCATGATCAGATCAGCCATGAACTTATTAAATGGCAGAGCAGGCTCGAATGGCCAAATGGCCTGCTCCTATTTCTTATGTTCTTTGTAAATTCCTTACTCTACAGCATGAAACCACCCGAGGCACATTTTGGGGACAAGGTCACTCTGTGGCCTTAATTCTTTATTCACATGACTCCAAAGACGATGACCCTGCGTGGAACCTCCCTTTTTATACCTGTGTGATCAGGTAAGGAGTGTCTCCCGCAAGTTCACCCCTTGTGGTCAAGGTGTGCATCTAGGTTGCGAATATATAGTAATATAGTGGTGTTACATTGTGGTTACATACATGACATCACCTTCCCCCCCCCCCCCCAAAGTCTTTTGTGATCATAGGTGGTCTACGCTCCCTCGTGGAGCGACGCAGTTGGGGCTCTGGTTGTTGGACACTGACATGAGTGTCTGTCACCTGTGGTAATTTCAGCCTGTCCGGGCTGACCGCAGGGACTGTGCATTCTTCTGATTGTTCTTGTTCGTTCACTGGCGGTGTTGTGAGCTCCAACTCATGGTCTTCTTCAGGTTCCTCCGTGTCGATGCTGAATCTTGTTTTTTCTTGGTCCAGATGCTTACGGCATATCTGACCATTGTTGAGTTTTACCACGATGACCCTATTCCCCTCTTTGTTAATTACAGTGCCCTCAAGCCATTTGAGCCCCATGGCGTAATTGAGGACGAATACAGGCTCATTTATTTCTATACATCGCCCCCTTAAATTACGGTCATGGTACTCGTTTTGTGACTTGCGCTTGCCCTTAACTATGTCGGTCAGGACTGGGCGAATGAGGGACAACCGAGTTTTGAGTGTCAGTTTCATTAGTAGCTCTGTGGGCGGGACCCCCATGAGTGAGTACGGTCGGGATCTATAGGCCAGCAGGAGACGCGACAGACGGCAATGTAGGGAGGGTTCGTGAATCCTGAGCATACCTTGCTTAATGATTTGAACCACACGTTCCACCTGGCCGTTGGAGGCCGGCTTGAACGGCGCAGTCCTGACGTGGTTGATGCCATTGCCCGACATAAACTCGGAATTCGTAGCTTGTGAAACATGGGCCATTATCACTAACCAGGATGTCCGGCAAGCCATGGGTTGCAAAGATCGCACGTAGGCTTTCCACGGTGGTGGATGACGTGCATGAATTCAGAATGATGCACTCGATCCATTTCGAGTACGCATCTACCACAATAAGGAACATCTCACCCATGAACGGGCCCGCTTGGTCAGCATGAATGCGTGAGCATGGCCTGGTAGGCCAGGGCCACGGGCTGAGCGGGGCCTCCCTGGGGGCATTACCCAGCTGGGCACACGTCGTGCACCTGCGAACACAGTGTTCCAGGTCTGAATCAATTCCTGGCCACCAAACGTGTGACCGGGCAATGGCCTTCATCAACACAATGCCTGGGTGCTCGCTGTGGAGTTCCCTGATGAATGCCTCCTTGCCTTCTGGGGCATAACTACCCTGCTGCCCCATAGTAGGCAGTCGGCTTGGATGGAGAACTCATCCATCCGTCTGTGGAACGGTCTGACCTCCTCAGGGCATGCTCCGTGTGCGGGCGTCCAATCCCCAGTCAGGACACATTTCTTAATCAGTGATAGGAGGGGATCTCTGTTTGTCCAGATTTTGATCTGGCGGGCTGTGATGGGGGAGCCTGCGCTGTCAAAGGCATCAATGGCCATGACCATCTCGTCGCTTTGCTCCGCTGCCCCCTCAGTGGTGGCCAGTGGAAGCCTGCTGAGCGCATCAGCGCAATTTTCAGTGCCGGGCTGGTGCCGGATGGAGTAGTCATAAACAGCAGCGTGAGAGCCCATCGCTGTATGCGAGGTGCTGTGTTGGCATTGAAAGCCTTGCTGTCTGACAACGGGGATGTTAATGGCTTGTGGTCCGTCTCTAATTCAAGCTTCCAACCAATGAGGTACTGCTGCTTTTTTTTATACCATCGACACAAGCAAGCCCTTCCTTCTCGACCATCTCATATCCCCATTCTGCTTCAGAGAGCGACCTGGAGGCATAGGCCACAGGTTGTAGTTGACACTCAGCATTGCCCTGCTGCAACACGCACCCAACCCCATAGGACGATGCATCACATGTCAGAACCAATTTTTTACAGGGGTCATACAGGGTCAACAACTTGTTTGAACAAAGTAGGTTTCGCCCCGATCAAAAGCCCGTTCCTGACAGTCCCCCCAAAACCAATCGCAACCCTTACGCAGGAGCACATATAGCGGCTCCAACAACATGCTCAAGTTCGGCAGAAAGTTCCCGGAATAGTTCAACAGTACCAGGAATGAACGCAACTCCGATGTGTTGCAGGGCCTGGGTGCTCGTCGAATCGCCTCAGTTTTGGATTCGGTGGGCCGAATCCCATCTGCAGCAACCCTCCTGCCCAGAAACTCAACCTCAGGAGCTAAGAAGACACATTTAGACTTCTTGAGTCGCAGACCTACCCGGTCCAGTCGGCGTAGCACCTCCTCCAGGTTGTGGAGGTGTTCCTCGGTGTCTCGACCCGTGATGAGGATGTCGTCCTAGAATACGATCGTTCCAGGAATGGATTTAAGCAGGCTTTCCATGTTTCGTTGAACAATCGCGGCCGCTGAACGAATGCCAAACGGGCATCTGCTATATGCAAACAGTCCCTTGTGCGTGGTGATGGTGGTCAGTAGTTTAGATTCGTCGGCCAGTTCCTGGGTCATATAGGCTGAAGTGAGGTCCAACTTGGTGAACAGTTTGCCGTCTGTCAGCGTTGCAAAGAGGTCCTCCGCTCTCGGGAGCGGGTTTTGATCTTGTAGGGACACCCGATTGATGGTGGCCTTGTAGTTGCCACAGATCCTGACAGAGCCATCTGTTTTTAGGATGGGAACGATGGGGCTCGCCCAGTCGCTGAATTCAACAGGCAAAATGATGTCCTCTCTCAACAGCCGGTCCAATTCGCTCTCGATCTTTTCCCGCATTACATACGGCACCGCTCTGGTTTTGTGGTGCACTGGCCTGGCGTCCGGTGTGATGTGTATCACTACTTTAGTGCCTTTGAAAGTCCCGACACCAGGTTGGAATAGTGAATCGAATTGTTGTGGGACTTGTGAGCACGAACTTCGCTCCACAGATGACATTGCGTGAACATCCCCCCATTTCCAGTTCATCTCGGCTAACCAGCTCCTCCCCAACAGTGTGGGACCATTGCCCGGGACAATCCAGAGCGGCAGCCTATTAACTAACCCATTGCGTGTGACAGCCAACATTGCACTGCCTAACACCTGAATGATTTCTTTAGTGTAAGTTCGTAATTGTGTCTCAATACATTCTAATTTGGGTCTACTGGCTTTAAGTGGCCATAGTTTCTCAAATTGTTGAATGCCCATGAGTGACTGGCTAGCCCCAGTGTCCAGCTCCATGCGTACAGGGCTACCATTTAATAAAATCCTCATCATCATTGGTGGCGTTCTGGTGTATGAACTGTGAATATTCGCCACATGGACCCACTGAACCTCGCCGTCCATCGATTTGCCCCAAAAATCATACTGCCTCAAAGAACCCTCTTCTGGTCCATCCGCCTCATATATTAGTCTGGCAGCAGACTTCCTACACATTTGAGCTAAGTGGCCACTGAGATTGCAGTTCCTGCAGACAAACTGTTGAAATCTGCAAGATCTAGCTGAGTATTTTCCCCCACACCTCCAGCATGAGTTAAAGTTTCCATTGTTGGGAACAAAGGGACTATGGCCAGGCATTCCGCACTGACTGTCCCTTTGACTGCTCTTAAGTACCCTATTAGTGGGTGTCAATGGCCCCATCCCAGGCCGTATTGCTGCCTGGGGAGTGTCGGACTGCCCCTGCCTGCCTGCGGGGCTCTGAGGCGTATTGATGATGTTGACTCCCTGATCCATCGCCACGTTAGAATTGCATGCGTATATTATTTTCATCTTTTCCTCCCCTGCCATGAAAGTTTGAGCCATCAACACTGCTGCTTCCAAGGTCAAATCCTTGGTCTCAATTAATTTGCAGAAAATTCCCGCATGACTGATGCCCTCGATAAAGAAGTCCCTTAGCATCTCCCCCCCTGCAGACGTCTGTGAACTTAGAGGCTGGCCAAACACCGGAGGTCCGCTATGAAGTCCAGTATGCTCTGTCCTAGCCGAGTGGCCTCCTCCCTCCTGGTCCCGCACTTAGCCCTGGCCGAGTGGCCTCCTTCCTCCCGGTCCCGCACCTAGCCCTGGCCGAGAGGCCTCCCAGTCCTGCACCTAGCCCTGGCCGAGAGGCCTCCCAGTCCTGCACCTAGCCCTGGCCGAGAGGCCTCCCAGTCCTGCACCTAGCCCTGGCCGAGAGGCCTCCCAGCCCTGCACCTAGCCCTGGCTGAGTGGCCTCCGGTCCGCTCCCCCACACCTAGCCCTGGCTGAGTGGCCTCCGGTCCGCTCCCCCACACCTAGCCCTGGCCGAGTGGCCGCCCGGTCTGCTCCCCTGCCCCTATCCCAGGCCGAATGGCCTCCTCCCTGTCCTGCTTCCCCGCACCTCTCCCAGGCCGATTGGCCTCCTCCCTCCTGGTCCCCGCACCTAACTATAATCTCCCCCCCCCCGTCTCTTATGTCTCCTGCTGCTGCTGTCCAGGCATCTGCTGCATTTACCTGCACCAATTTCCTTAACTCTCTCCAGAAGGTTTTTCTACAGAGGCCACATATGCTGGCCTAAGAAGAACTGGAGTAACTCTCAGCTGGCCAAACTTGCCTCACAGGCCAGAATTGGTGCGGGTGGCAGGTTACACCCCCTTTGGCTGAAAAAAATGTACCCAAAAAAATCATAACTAACCAAGTTACGCTGGTGCAAATTCATGGGGGAAACTTTTTTTTAAAACTTGGGTCAAAAAAAGCGGCCTGCGCAAAAAAAACCACCGCTAATCACTGGGGAAAATTGAGCCCTATAATCTGTCACACTGACTGGGATCTCGTGAACAGCCATCCAATGTGTATGTGTCATCCTACGAGACTGGACTCTTAAGTAAATAATTAAAGAAATGCTTTTCTGGGAGTTTGTTCCATATATCCACCATCATGTAGGGCATGTTGGTCGGAGCATAAACCAGGAAATAGTGGGGGCTTGTAAAAAGGGAACAGCAATAATCATGGGTGATTTTAACCTCCATATTGATTGGATAAATCCGATTGGTCAGGGTAGCCTTGAAGAAGAGTTCATAGAGTGCATAAGGGACGGGTTCCTTGAGCAGTACGTAACGGAACCAACCAGGGGGCAGGCTATCTTAGATCTGGTCCTGTGTAATGAGAATCTCCTAGTAAAGGATCCCTTGGAATGGGTGATCATATCATGATTGAATTTCAAATTCAGATGGAGGGTGAGAAAGTTGGATCTCTAACCAGCGTAGTAAGCTTAAATAAAGGAGACTATGAAGGTATCAGGGCTGAGTTGGCTAAAGTGGACTGGGAAAATAGATTACAGTGTAGGACAGTTGATGAACAGTGGTGTACATTTCAGGAGATATTTCACAAATCTCAAAAAATATATTCCAGTGAGGAGGAAAGGGCGTAAGAGAAAAGATAGCCATCCGTGGCTACTAAAAAAATGATTAAGAAAGGGAAGATAGATTATGAAAGTAAGCTAACACGAAATATAAAAACAGATAGTAAGAGTTTCTCTAGGTATATAAAAAGGAAATGTTGGTCCCTTAGAGGATGAGACCGGGGAATTAGTAATGGGAAACATGACGATGGCAGAAACTCTGAACAAATATTTTGTATCAGTCTTTACAGTAGAGGACACTAACAATATTCCAACAGTGGATAGTCAAGGGGCGACAGGGGCGGGGGGAAGAACTTAACACACTCACAATCACTAAAGAGATGGTACTCAGTAAGATAATGGGCTTAAAGGCGGATAAATCCCCTGGACCTGATGGCTTGCATCCTCGGGTTTTAAGAGAAGTAGCGGCAGGGATTGTGGATGCATTGGTTGGGGAAAAGCTAATGTTGCTAAGTTAAGGAGTGATTTGGCCATAGTGGACTGGAAACAGCTACTTGTGAGTAAATCGGTGTCGGAACAGTGGGAGGCATTCAAGGAGGAGATCCGAAAGGTTCAGGCCAAACATGTGCCCTTAAAGAAAAAGGCTGGGAAAAATAATTCTAGAGCCCCCTGGATGTCTAGGGAATTACAGGGGAGGATTAAGAAAAAAAAGGGACGCTTATGTCACATATCAATGGCTAAATACTTTAGAATCTTTAGAGGAATATAGAAAGATGAGGTAAAATTAAAAAGGATATTAGGAATGCTAAGAGAGAGCACGAGAAATTCTTAGCCAGTAAAATTAAGGAAAACCCTAACATGTTCTATAAATATATTAAGAGCAAGAGGGTAACTAAGGAATGGGTAGGGCCTGTTAGAGACCATGAGGGTAATCTTTTTGTGGAGGCAGAAGATGTTGGTAGGGTTCTTAATGAATACTTTGCATCTGTTTTCACAAAGGAAAGAGGTAATGCAGATACTGCTATAGAGGAGTGTGATATTCTGGATGAATATCGTGAGACAGGAAGTATTAAGGGGTTTAGCAGCTTTGAAAGTAGGTAAGTTCCCCAGGCCCGGATGAAATGCATCCCAGGTTGTTGAGCGAAGTAAAAGAAAAAATAGCAGAGGCCTTGACCATCATTTTCCAGCCCTCTTTGGATCTGGGCATGGTGCCGGAGGATTGGAGGACTGCTAATGTAGTACCCTTGTTTAAGAAGGAAAAAGGGATAGTCTGAGTAATTACAGGCCTGTCAGCCTAACGTCAGTGGTGGGAAAATTATTGTAAAAAATCCTGAAAGACAGGATAAATCTGCATTTGGAAAGGCAAGGATTAATTAGGGACAGTCAGCACGGATTTGTTAGGGGAAGATCATTTTTGACTAACCTGATTGAATTTTTTGAGGAGGTAACCAAGAGGGTCGATGAGGGTAATGCATACGATGTAGTATATATGGACTTTAGCAAGGCTTTTGATAAGGTCCCACATGGTAGACTGGTCATGAAGGTTAAAGCCCATGGGATACAGGGCAAAGTGGCAAGTTGGATCCAAAATTGGCTTGGAGGTAGGAAGCAAAGGGTGATGATTGATGGATGTTTTTGTGACTGGAAGGATGTTTCCAGTGGGGTTCCGCGGGGCTCAGTACTTGGCCCCTTGCTTTTTGTGGTATATATCAACGATTTAGATTTGAATATAGGAAATATGATTAAGAAGTTTACAGACGACACTAAAATTGGCTGTGTGGTTGATAATGAAGAGGAAAGTCATGGGCTGCAGGAGGATATCAATCTACTGGTCAGTTGGGCAGAGAAGTGGCAAATGGAATTTAATTCGGAGAAGTGTGAGGTGATGCACTTTGAGAGGGCTAATAAGGAAAGGGTATACACTTTAAGCGGTAGGCCACTTAATAATGTAGATGAACAGAGGGACCTTGGAATGCATGTCCACAGACCCCTGAAAGTAGCAGGTCAGGTGGATAAGGTGGTTAGGAAGGCATACGGAATGCTTGCCTTTATTGGCCAAGGCATAGAATATAAGAGCAGGAAGGTTATGCTTACATTGTATAATACTTTGGTTAGGCCACAGCTGGAGTACTGCATGCAGTTCTGGTCGCTGTGTTATAGGAAGGACGTGATTGCACTAGAGAGGTTGCAGAGGAGATTTACTAGGATGCTGCCTGGATCTTAGTTTTGAGGACAGATTGGATAGGCTGGGTTTGTTCTCATTGGAAAAGAGGAGGTTGAGCGGAGACCTCATTGAGGTGTACAAAATATTGAGGGATCTGGACATAGTGGAGAGTAAGGGTCTATTTCCATTGGTGGAGGGGGCTGTTATGAGGAGGCATAGTTTTAAGGAGGTTTAGAGGGGATTTGAGTGGGAGCTTCTTTACACAGAGGGTTGTGGGGATCTGGAACTTGCTGCCTGGAAGAGTGGTGGATGCAGATAGCCTCACCACTTTTAAGAGACGGTTGGATGGGCACTTAAAGTGCTGTAACCTACAGGGTTACGGACCTAGAGCTGGTAATTGGGATTGGACTAGATGATCTTTTGTTGGTTGGCACAGATATAATGGTAAGTACTGCTGGAATAGAATACGCCCAGAGTGATCTCCTTGACTAGTATCGATCACCCGGATGGGTCAGAGAGGAATTTTTCCAGATTTTTTCTCCATAAATTGGCCTGGGTTTTTATCTGGTATTTGCCTCTCCTAGGAGGTCACATGGCTCCAGTTAGGGTGGAGTGTAGATCTTTTTAGTATAAGGGGTGTTGTAGTGGTGTGAGGCAGACTGGTTGGGCTGGGTGCTCTTTGCCTTTCCGTTATTGTTCATGGGTTTGTATGTAACCTTTAGAGCTGCTGACGAAGAGCCGTGCGGCTCTTTGACGGCCGGCGCAAACACGATGGGCCGAAATGGCCTCCTTCTGCGCTGTAAATTTCTATGTTTCTATGTTTCTAATTTACCAAAATTCCCTGGATTTTGGGGTGGTCCCAGCAGATTGGAAAATTGCAAATGTAACCCCCCTATTTAAAAAAGGAGGCAGACATAAAGCAGGAAACTATAGACCAGTTAGCCTAGCTGGTTGGGAAAATGTTGGAGTCCATTATTAAAGAAGCAAAATTCGGTCCGGCAGAGTCAGCATGGATTTATGAAGGGGAAGTCATGTTTGACAAATTTGCTAGAATTCTTTGAGGATGTAACGAACAGGGTGGATAAAGGGGACCCAGTGGATGTGATGTATTTGGACTTTGAGAAGGCATTTGACAAGGTGCCACATAAAAGGTTATTGTACAAGATAAAAGTTCACAGGGTTGGGGGTATCAAATTAGCATGGATAGAGGATTGGCTAACGAACAGAAAACAGAGTTGGGATAAATGGTCATTCTCGGTTGGAAATCAGTAACCAGAGGGGTGCCGCAGGGATCAGTTCTGGGACCCTAACTATTTACACTCTATATTAATGACTTGGAGGAAGGGACTGAGTGTAACGTAACCAAGTTGGCTGACGATACAATGATGGGTGAGGAGGACACAAAAATTCTGCAAAAGGACATAGACAGGCTAAGTGAGTGGGCAAAAATTTGGCAGATGGATTATAATGTTGGAAAGTGTGAGGTCATGCACTTTGGCAGAAAAACTCAAAGAGCAAGTTATTATTTAAATGGAGAAAGATTGCAAAATGCTGCAGTACAGCGAGACCTGGGGGTACTTGTGCATGAAACACAAAAGGATAGTGTGCAGTACAGCAAGTGATCAGGAAGGCCAATAGAATCTTGGCCTTTATTGCAAAGGGGATGGAGTATAAAAGCAGGGAAGTCTTGCTACAGTTATACAGGATATTGGTGAGGTCACACCTGAAATATTGCGTGCAGTTTTGGTTTCCATATTTACGAAAGGATATACTTGCTTTGGAGGCAGTTCAGGAGAAGGTTCACTAGATTGATTCCGGAGACGAGAGGGTTGACTTATGAGGAAAAGTTGAGTAGGTTGGGCCTCTATTCATTGGAATTCAGAAGATTGAGAGGTGATCTTATTGAAACGTATAAGATTATGAGGGGGCTTGACAAGGTGGATGCAGAGAGGATATTTCCACTGATGGGGGAGACTAGAACTAGAGGGCATGATCTTCGAATAAGGGGCCGCCCATTTAAAACTGAGATGACAAGAAATTTCTCCTCTCAGAAGGTTGTGGATCTGTAGAATTTGCTGCCTCAGAGAACTGTGGAAGCTGGGACATTGAATAAATTTAAGACAGAAATAGACAGTTTTTTAAACGATAAGGGAATAAGGGATTATGGGGAGCGGGCGGGGAAGTTGGCCTGAGGCCATGATCGTATTAAATGGTGGAGCAAGCTTGAGGGGCTGTATGGTCTCCTCCTGCTCCCATTTCTTATGCTCTTATGTTCTTTTTACTGATCCCCAACATTACACAAGGTTTATGAGTTTTATACTTATGCCCTCCAGTCTTAAGTCCACTGTTCAAGTTAAAATCTTATCAATCTATACCTCCTTATTATTTTAAAGACCTGTATCATGTCTTTCCTCAGTTTTGTTTTCTCCAGCAAAAATAACTTCAGTCACTTGACCATTTATTCTTAACTACTGGTCTCAGGTATTAGTCTGAACCAGGAAATGTCAGTTAGAATAGTTAATTCAATTTCAAATCATGTGCAGAAAACAAATTAAAGAGAGGGTATGAAAGATAGGATTAAGAAAGAGAGATAAAAGAGACAGAAAGAAAACATTTAAAAAAAACATTTTTAAAATGTTTTAAATCTTCATCAATAATTAACATCTGAAAGAATGAGACTCCACACTTTTAAAGTTAATTTTCAGTGCCAGAGAGGTTCTTTGGCAGTAATTAAGACTTATCACGCCATTATGAATTTACTTACACTGGAATGGACAAGCCCTAACATTTCCTGGTATGTTTAGTGGGTATCTATCACGTTAGTATCGCAACGTCAAGCCCTTCCATGTGTTTCACTGCCCAGGGGCTGAACGTGTCCACTGCTGGAAACAGGGTGCACCTACCATGTTTCATCTGTTTTTACCGGCGCGGTTGATGCAGTGGCCTCTTGAGCGAAATTCCACTATTTGGCTTTTTTTCAGCGGGCCGGAAGTCTGTCATATTGGGGGCGGGTTTGCAGCGGTGAGCGGACGTTCGCACACTCGAGGGGCGGAGGTTGGGAGGGGGCGGGATGTCTGCCGCTGTCAGTCATCATGGTGCCCCGTCACCACATCTCTCCCCTTTACTTAAAGGGGAGATCGGTGCGCTTACTTTAAGTTCAGTCCACTGGGCCACCAGGGAGGGTTTCGGTCGGGCCAGCGGCCTGGCACCCAAGAGGGGGTGCCAGGCTGCTTGTTGATGGTCCGGCCTAACCCGGGGCCATAATTGTGGTCCTATCCCAGCAGTCGGCCGACAAAAAAATAGATGGCGACCGCGGCAGTAGGTCCTCTCCTTTAATGGCAGACGCGCCGCCATTTTGAGCACACGCCAAGCTCCGTGCACTGGCAGAAAAAGCTGCTGGTGATACTGAGTGGTGGCAGCAAGTTTTTTCGGTGGAATTTCACCATCAGGGGGAACATCGGTGGTGTGCACTCTGATGACGCACTTAGGAGTGATCAGCAGCAGTGGGGGGAGTGGGTCACTGCCGGGATACCGCAGGAGCGGAATTTTCAAAATGGCGGCCATTCCATGAAAAATCAGCGGCCATTGCACTCCCCAGCGTGGCCGCTGATTTCCGGTGGTAAGCGGCCTTAAGGAAAGGGGCAATTTCGGCCTCCTAACCTCTCGATGAGATACTAGTATAGTGCAGCTTCTGCAAGAACAGGCTAACTCTGACAACAACTTCCTGATTTCCATGTTTAACCCCGTGCATGTGGGGTTGCTGGAAGTTGCTGTCCGATTTACACTTTAATAAAGGTGAGTGCTGTTAGCCTCACCATTATTTTTACCGCAAAATCCAGGTCAATGTGCCATTTACCAGCTTGTGACAGGCTTGTTGATATATGATGGGTTTTAAATGATAAAATTAGCTTTCTAAATTTAATGTAGACTTTAAAATCCCGTGCATTAAGAAAGAGAAAAAAATCAGCAAAGGTTGCTAATCCTAATTGTTATCCAATGACTCCTGCTGAAAGTTCTGCATGTGCACATCAAATTAGGACAGGGTTGAACTCAGGTGTGATGTTCTCTGTGCTTAAGTGATCCACTGACATTCCCTGTCTGGTGTCGCACATAAATAATAATCATTTGGGAAGTGTTTGCCACCATCTCCTTTGTCAAAGATGAGATAGTGTGGAGCTTAGCTTGAGATTTGATGTTTGCATTTCTGCTGGTGAAAATTTCTTATAACCTTGCTAACATTAATAAGCAAAGTTTGCGTGTCATAAGACACACAAGTAACGTGTAAAACATGGAATTCTCTTTTAGAAAATAGACTTTTACTGTGCAGTTTACATTTCATAAATATCTGGACAGATCACACGGAAACCAGACTGTCCGGTTCAAACTGGGCAGGACTTCTTCAGCAGCCATTCTCCTGCATTACCCTCCTCAGGAAAGGAGGTGAGAAAATTAGTATTGTGAATTTTTTTAAAGTATTTTATTTTCTGGACTGTTAACCAAAGTGTTGCTATTTTCTTGTTCTAATAATCTTTATTTGAATTGGTATGCAACATTTTTTTTCTTCTTTGTTTTCTCTAGTTCAACATACCAGTATATTTACTATTCACCTGAAGACACGACCAAAGCAAAAGAAGTTATAACCAACATTTATAAGCTTCAACCTCTCATATTGATCAACACAGATCTTCTACTTACTGCAGCAAGGCAACACTCCAGTGACAACCTCAAAGATTCATTGAAAACACTCAGTGAAATAGTAAGAATTTAGACTGTTAGCTTTACTTAAAAGGAATGTCAGCTCTGCGGTACTGTTCGTTTTCATCCAGAATACCTCCCAGCTCTTAAAATTGTCAGCCAACACTTGGTCGACTATTGTGGTATGTGGGGAGTTCAGGGATGGAGATAGAAAACGTATTCATCAACAGTTTCTATGAGAGTGGCAAGGAGAGATTCTTAGATTAGATTTTGCATTCCGGGCACATCAAGCTCTGTACTGGGATTGTGAATTTGTAAAATCTATCTTCAAATCTTTTGTCTACACACTACTGCCTTTGGGTGTACAGGGTTTCACAGAAAAGATAATTATATAACTGAGGATTTTTTTTTAAGTTATAAAAAATACTTGGAGGTCAGAGAGAAATTCTGTGACGGCATGCACCTAAAGAGTTAACTTTCTGTTTAAGGTTGCGTTATATTTAATTTCAAAGGAAGTACTCCTCTAATGAAATAAAAAGTTTTTCAATTTAAAAATATGATGAAAGGAATTGTTAAGAAGTAATATTCATTTAAATTGTATACTTTATTTCTCAAAATGTCTTCCCTACTCCCTTGAAGGTAGTATCTCATGCTGGGGTATTCTTTCATGGGCCCTTTGATACCTCATCCACGTATCTGTTTTCCATGTATGAGTTTAGACTGTGAGTGTCAATAGACAGTTTGACTATAAGGGCCATAACAGCCCAGTCTGACCAAGACCTTTCACAACATTTACACTGCAGATTTTCCAGGCGAGGACATGAGAAAGTGAATAATAGTGGAAACTTTGCTGTTCTTTTTTTTTTCTTTCGCTAGCCTAAATAGGCTAATGATAGCACTCTCTCCAACTCCCAGCTAAGTCTATAGTTGACCTGTTTAGATTTATTCTCCTTCTTGAATTATGCATACTGTATTAGTTTGATTTCAGTGTAATGGGGTCTCTTCAACATTCATTGACTCCCTCACAACAATTGTCAGCACTTCACAAATTGCATCCCTAGACTCTCGCTGCAGGGATTGTTCCTTTTGAGCTTTTTAAGCCTGTCTAGAACAGCTGTTTTGTTGATGTTGAAGTTGCTAAATCCTCATGGATTATTTCCATTATTGATAGTTCAAGGAATATTTATTGTATGGATTAACAATTCTCTGTTCATTTTCAGTTTTATCCCGATTGACATCTTTTGTTGTCAGCTCTTCCCTCACTGTCCTCTTGCTGTGACACTAGTTCTAGCTGTTGTTTAGTAACTTCAGCTATACTCATTTCTAGTCCCCTCTTTGTCCCTCTGATCATTTTTTAACCCACTTTTGAAATTTTCTGTGAACTTTCCTGTTGACCCCTCACCCTTTCTGCAAACATTATGAAATTATTTTTTCCTTCTATAATGACTTCCTTTCAAAGCTGAACAGCCCTATTTTCAATAATCTTTTCTTGTAACTCAATCCTTTGATACAAGAGATCGAACTCACTGTTCTTCATGACCAAAACTAGACACAATATTCAAGGTGCAGCCTGACCAGTGCACTATAAAGAACTGTCATTTGTATAATACCTTATCATGTCTTCAAGACATGCAAAAATGCTTCACATTAAATGTCCCTCTAGTTATGTATATAGTTTAAGGGTGCCTGAACAGTGGTCAGAGAGAAGGCCTTCATCACACCTTTCTGCATTTCATACAGCCACAGAGAGAATGCTCTGACAAGTGAAATTCTAAATGTAAGTGCAGGAAAGATATACTAACTCCTTCATACAGGAGAAGACACAGTTATTCCTTAAAGTACTGTTTTTAGTGAAAGCGGACCTCATCTGATAAATGATTTGAAAATATGTGCAGTATTTTTTCCACTCTTTTTGATTGCAAAAAATAATTTCATCTGGGCCTTGTACCTTGGAAACCAACTGAGCTGTCAAGAAAGTCGATTTCAGGGGATGTCAGTGCTGATCACGGTGTGTGTGGCATCCTAGATCCTAGAATGGCTGGATTTGAGTACAGGACGAGAGCTGTGCTAACTGGGTGCATCATTTTCATAATTTATCTGCCAGGGAGAGCTGGAATCTATGAACATTATGTACGGTGCATGAGTTTGCTAGTGGCAAAGCCTACCACAAACAACAATGTGTATTTATATAGCATTTTACACATTAAAAAACCTCAAGGTTCTTCATAGAGCTACAAGGAAAAGACAGATGTTGACTCAAAGATGGCAACCTTAGGAGGAGAGGTGAGTTTTTAGGATGATCTTAAAGGAGAAGAAAGATGTAGAGGTTGAGGGGTTTAAGGAGGGAATTCTAGAATGTGGGATATAACTGGCTGAAATCAATGGAAATGAAAATCGGATGTGGGGCCTTACAAAAATAATTTGAAACTTAACCTTTTGGGGCCTCTTTGGTGGTAGAACCAGTAAAACTGATCATGGACCCCCATTTGTATATTAAGCAGGACCCAGCAGCTGTGATAGGTGAGCCATTAAGCCACCCAGCGATAGGCCCCTGTACAAAATGGCGACAGCAGAAGTGTGACATTAATCCAACAGTAAATCTACCGACCTCATTTTGAGGCTGTTGATGCTGATTTTGATGTGTTTCATATTCTTAGGATGTTCCAAAGTGATTCATAGTCAATTCATTATTTTTAAACGTGGTCCCTGTAGTTTTATAGCCAAACAAGGCAGCTAATTTTGCCCACAGCAAGCACAAACAGCAATGAGATAAATGACCAATAATTTTTTTTTTTCTGGTGGTGCTGTTAATGGATAATTGTTGGCCAGGAGACTGGAGAACTCCCCCACTCTTCTTTGAACATTGTTGTGGGATCTTTTACATCCACCTGAATAGCACCCTCAGCTTAACATCTTATCCGAAAGAAGCATTAAAAAAAATCACATTTGAAGAGAATAAGGGAGAAAAACATAACTCTTCTCACGTATTAAGAAACATAAGAAATAGGAGCAGGAGTAGGCCATACGGCCCCTCGAGCCTGCTCCACCATTCAATAAGATCATGGCTGATCCGATCATGGATTCAGCTGCACTTCCCTGCCCATTCCCCATAACCCCTTAGCCCCTTATCGTTTAAGAAGCTGCCTATTTCTGTCTTAAATTTATTCAATGTCCCAGCTTCCACAGCTCTCTGAGGTGGCAAATTCCACAGATTTACGATTCTGAGAGAAGAAATTTCTCCTCATCTCAGTTTTAAATGGGCGGCCCCTTATTCTAAGATCGTGCCCTCTAGTTCTAGTCTCCCCCATCAGTGGAAACATACTCTCTTGAAACATCCATCATGTCAAGCCCCCTCATAATCTTATACATTTCGATAAGATCACCTCTCATTCTTCTGAAGTCCAATGAGTAGAGGCCCACCCTACTCAACCTTTCCTCATAGGTCAACCCCCTCATCTCTGAACCTTCTCTGAACTGCCTCCAAAGCAAGTATATCCTTTTGTAAATATGGAAACCAAAACTGCACGCAGTATTCCAGGTGTGACCTCACCAATATCCTGTATAGCTATAGCAAGACTTCCCTGCTTTTATACTCCATCCCCTTTGCAATAAAGCCAAGATTCCATTGGCCTTCCTGATCACTTGCTGTACCTGCATACTATCCTTTTGTGTTTCATGCACAAGTACCCCCAGGTCCCGCTGTACTGCAGCACTTTTTCCATTTAAATAATAACTTGCTCTTTGATTTTTTTTCTGCCACGTAGTGTGTTGATGCTGCAGCATGTTGCACAATGGTGAGCTGAGATGTTGAAGTGAGAACACAGGAACAGGAGCAGGTCATTCAGCCCTTCGAGCCTATTCCACCATTCAGTGAGATCGTGGCTGATGAGGGGGCGGCGGGGGTGAAATAACCCTTGCCCTTCATGTGCCCGAGAATGAATTACCAATCTCAGCTGCATTTCTGTTGGAGAGATACTGAACAGATCGTTGGCATGGCTTCAAAAGGGGGAGAGGAAATCAGAAGAAAGTCTTCTAATATACCTCCCGGTGCCCTTTTTCAAAGCAGGTTTGGTGGAACTCTTTAGTAGATCACTGCTTTTGGTTAAGATTGCTGTGTGTGCACTGGAGGGAATTCCAAAAAAGAGTAGTGGAGAAAAAAAGAGATATTAAAGTCTCAACAATATTTGAATAAATGTCTTCTCTCCCTGAATGTAATAATATCAAAATGTTGGCATAGAAGGGTGGAAAATAACTTAACAGTCTGTTATCTCAGCTGACCTGCAAAGAAAAAAAAACAGTGACGGAATAGACACCGAAGAAGGAAATTTGCTATTCCTGCCCTCATTACCAGAGCATGTTAGTAGAATTATTGCATGCGTTGACTGTATTTGAAAATTGCTTTGGGAAGCTCATCAGAGAAAAGATACTATTTCTTTTCAAATTCAGCTGACACTTTTCTTCAGTGGAACAGCAGGGTAGAGTCGTGTGCAGGGTAAGATCTGACATAGCAGATTGTTAATAAATCATAAGTGTTATGTTATGTGTCACTTGACTATGTGTACCCTGGGGCTATAAATGGTACATAATTTATAAATTATAACACAGGCTATCCTTAATATTTTGAACCATGCTCTAATCCTCAGCTTGTTCTGTTATGAGCCCACTCACAGTACATATACCTAGTTTGCTTGTATTTCAGTCATAATGGAGGCCATTTTTCTCAGCAGCACTACAGCTGCCAATAATTTAATTTTCCACTTGAGAAGAGCCAATTTTTTTTTAAACCAGTTTTTCATGTTTCCGTTATCTTTATCTCTGAGCACTGACTTTCACTGGGGGAGGAAAAGGGATGTGGACAGCTGACATCCTAAATAACTGATGCCATCAATACAGCTCGTAATTCTTCCTTTTTATTCCATAGCGTGACCACTGACAAAGATAAGGCTAGACAAAAGATCTTTACCGCCACAAAAGAAAGACAAAACACAACTCCAAACATAGCAAACACTATTACATCTATATTGTTGGACTCAAGAAGACATGATTATGACTCCAAGTCACGTCCTCAGTCAGAGAGGACTACAACATGCGCGATATATGATTGTAACACTATAGCCTTAGCTTTTGTAATGTCTGTCATAACAATTCCTTAAAATGATTCCTTTAGTCCATTCACCAGCAAAAGAAAATAGGCATCATAGAATCCGCTGAACACAGTGCTAGTAAAGGGGGAATATGAATCGCTAATACTAATGTTTTTATTGGACACGCAATACTGATTTCATGTAGAGCAGAGAGCATGTGAAGTTGTTCCAGCTTCTGGATGTAGGGCATTGCATGACAGTGAGCTCAGGTTGTACCAGTCTCAAGATGGAAGATATAAGTAATTAGTAAGAGATAGAGAGAGTTTGTCCAATTAATGTTGTACTTCATCTAAAATAAATAACTCTTTATTCTCCTTTTTTCAGAAAAGTTGTGAATCCAGCTACTGATTTACATAGCTCAAATTATGAAAATGTTCTTTCCTCTCAATCTTTTTTGAAATAAAATATTATACTTCCAAATGGTAAAGGATTATTCGTAATTATACAAAATGTATATGGTTACTTAATCTGGACTGTCGTGATAATGAGTATTTGATGTCATAGATAGCTGAGTGTACACAAGTTTGATGACTAAAATTTTACTATCATGTTGGCAAAAGGTAGTGTTGGTTGGTTTGACGCAAATATTCTTCTTGAAGATATACATTAATTGTTGGATCTACTGCAGTGAATAACTGGAATTGGTTTTGCTAGGTCTCTGTGGAACACAGGAGAACAAATTGTAATCTAGTAGCTCGGTGAGTCAAGATCTTTTATCTTCACTAAGAATCTACTGTTAAAATTTGTTAGTAAATTTTAGGGGAGATTCATCAAAAGATAGAATTGTTAGATGTGAGAGTTACAGCTTTCAATCAAAGCAGATACATGAAGAATAAAGAAGAAAGGAAAAAATATATAATTGTATATAAAGCCTGAACTGTTAAAGCTAAATAAATAAAACTAATGCAAGAGTGCATGTCAGTGAAAATTAATAATGATTGTAATAACCATTTCCCTCCCAGTTCTTATGTGCACAATTTGACACTTTAAGCAGTTTGTGCCATGATGCCACCCAGAAGCACTTGCAGTGCTGAAGCCGACGTATATGTGCTAGGTTCATTAGGGCCGCTCCCAAAAATGTAGGCTGAACATCTGAACATCAGTCCAGATGCTTAGTGCCTGTATGAAATAAGTGCTGCAAAGGTGACTCCCATTCTTCATGTTGGGTCTTTGCTCTTGAACTGGCTTGTTCTGTTTGGACTTGCTGTGTATTGTTCACCAATTTCAGTGCTTCTTTGCTACTTACTTATTCAGTTGCTTTGCCAGGAACACATTTAATTTCAGTTTATTTAAGGTACACTCTATCTGCTGTCTCTCTCAACTTCCCCATGGAATATTTCATTGTGTGTGCCGACAGGCGTATCTTTGTAGGCATCTCTCTGTATTTTCAGGCTTTGGAGGATGAGGTTCAGATGAGGCATGCCAGACTGGATTATTTGTACCTTTTGAATGCTCAATTAAAACCCACCCTTATGATTTCATCATGACAATCTTACTTCGACATGTCCAAAGACACCTGCATGTGGGGACTATGATTGCATCACAGGACTAGTCACAGTTCCACACCCAGAGCTGGAAACCACTTCCATAACTCTCATGATTTGGTCAGTGGCTGTGAACGTCACGACAGCATTGACGGTCAGGTAGTCAGTCATGCAGCACTGCACAGATCCAGATTGTGGACTCTTCCACAGCTGCCCCCACTACTGCACAGGCTGCTTGGCATGCTCTCTCCAATGACTGCATGAACTACTGATGTTGAGCTGCCAAATTACATTTGTAATCGGGCCCCGAGAGGTTCAAATCCTGACTGAGTAACCGAGGCACTGGAAGAGAATAACAAAGGAAAAGGCTGTGAGTTAAAGAGAGCAGGAAATGCAGAAAAAGAGCAATACAGAAGCAGCTTTTCTCGAGGGTCTGTAAAACCCTCCATGCAGCTGTGCCTCCTAGACATCTCCCAAGATGGATACAAAGGCCACAGC
Source organism: Pristiophorus japonicus (assembly GCF_044704955.1). NCBI lineage: Eukaryota > Metazoa > Chordata > Chondrichthyes > Pristiophoridae > Pristiophorus > Pristiophorus japonicus. The sequence continues at coordinate 331,887,290 of NC_091978.1, forward strand.
AGCAAAGAAGTCCCCTTTTACCCCCAAGTGTTTGCTCCAAAAACATCATCACAAAAGCAGTCTGAAGTCAGACCTCCCCCCTCCCCCCTCCCCGATTTGATTACTGTCATTCCCAGTGTGCCAATGAAACCCAATATGGTCGCCCCAAAATACAACCGCAAAACTTCAAGAAGAAATAAAATAGCAACATCAGCTCAGTACAGCTAACATCCTCAGAATATTAATACAAAAGCAAAATACTGCGGCTGCTGTAAATCTGAAATATAAACATAAAATGCTGGAAATACTCAGCAGGTCAGGCAGCATCTGTGGAGAGAGAAACCGAGTTAACGTTGCAAATCAGTGACATTTCGTCAGAACTGGAAACATTTTGAGATGTAACAGATTTTGAGCAAGTGCAGGGAAAGGGGGAGGGGAGAAAAGAACAAAAGGGAAAGTCTGTGATAAGGTGGAAGGAAGGAGTGATTAAATAACAAAAGGTATGATTGTACAAAGCAAAAGGTGATGGTAATGGGACAAGTAAAGAAACAATAGATGAGTCTCAAAGAGGTGTAAATGGCAGAATCATCATCAGCTGCCACCTGAACCTCTGCCCCTATTTTTATGGTCTGAAATTGTTGAAACTCGAAATTGTTGCTTCGTGGGACACATAACATTCAGGAAAGATAGAATAAAAGGAAAAGGAGGTGGGGTAGCATTGCTGGTTAAGGAGCAAATTAAGGCAATAGTTCGGAAGGACATTAGCTTGGATGATGTGGAATCTATATGGGTAGAGCTGCAGAATACCAAAGGACAAAAAACGTTAGTGGGAGTTGTGTACAGACCTCCAAACAGTAGTAGTGATGTTGGGGAGGGCATCAAACATGAAATTAGGGGTGCGTGTAATAAAGGTGCAGCAATTATAATGGGTGACTTTAATATGCACATAGATTGGGTTAACCAAACTGGAAGCAATACGGTGGAGGAGGATTTCCTGGAGTGCATAAGGGATGGTTTTTTAGACCAATATGTCGAGGAACCAACTAGGGGGGAGGCCATCTTAGACTGGGTGTTGTGTAATGAGAGAGGATTAATTAGCAATCTCGTTGTGCGAGGCCCCTTGGGGAAGAGTGACCATAATATGGTGGAATTCTGCATTAGGATGGAGAATGAAACAGTTAATTCAGAGACCATGGTCCAGAACTTAAAGAAGGGTAACTTTGAAGGTATGAGGCGTGAATTGGCTAGGATAGATTGGCGAATGATACTTAAGGGGTTGACTGTGGATGGGCAATGGCAGACATTTAGAGACCGCATGGATGAACTACAACAATTGTACATTCCTGTCTGTCGTAAAAATAAAAAAGGGAAGGTGGCTCAACCGTGGCTATCAAGGGAAATCAGGGATAGCATTAAAGCCAAGGAAGTGGCATACAAATTGGCCAGAAATAGCAGAGAACCCGGGGACTGGGAGAAATTTAGAACTCAGCAGAGGAGGACAAAGGGTTTGATTAGGGCAGGGAAAATGGAGTACGAGAAGAAGCTTGCAGGGAACATTAAGACGGATTGCAAAAGTTTCTATAGATGTGTAAAGAGAAAAAGGTTAGTAAAGACAAACGTAGGTCCCCTGCAGTCAGAATCAGGGGAAGTCATAACGGGGAACAAAGAAATGGCGGACCAATTGAACAAGTACTTTGGTTCGGTATTCACTGAGGAGGACACAAACAACCTTCCGGATATAAAAGGGGTCGGAGGGTCTAGTAAGGAGGAGGAACTGAGGGAAATCCTTATTAGTCGGGAAATTGTGTTGGGGAAATTGATGGGATTGAAGGCCGATAAATCCCCAGGGCCTGATGGACTGCATCCCAGAGTACTTAAGGAGATGGCCTTGGAAATAGTGGATGCATTGACAGTCATTTTCCAACATTCCATTGAATCTGGATCAGTTCCTATGGAGTGGAGGGTAGCCAATGTAACCCCACTTTTTAAAAAAGGAGGGAGAGAGAAAACAGGGAATTACAGACCGGTCAGCCTGACATCGGTAGTGGGTAAAATGATGGAATCAATTATTAAGGATGTCATCGCAGTGCATTTGGAAAGGGGTAATATGATAGGTCCAAGTCAGCATGGATTTGTGAAAGGGAAATCATGCTTGACAAATCTTCTGGAATTTTTTGAGGATGTTTCCAGTAGAGTGGACAAGGGAGAACCAGTCGATGTGGTATATTTGGACTTTCAGAAGGCTTTTGACAAGGTCCCACACAAGAGATTAATGTGCAAAGTTAAAGCACATGGGATTGGGGGTAGTGTGCTGACATGGATTGAGAACTGGTTGTCAGACAGGAAGCAAAGAGTAGGAGTAAATGGGGACTTTTCAGAATGGCAGGCAGTGACTAGTGGGGTACCGCAAGGTTCTGTGCTGGGGCCCCAGCTGTTTACACTGTACATTAATGATTTAGACGAGGGGATTAAATGTAGTATCTCCAAATTTGCGGATGACACTAAGTTGGGTGGCAGTGTGAGCTGCAAGGAGGATTCTATGAGGCTGCAGAGCGACTTGGATAGGTTAGGTGAGTGGGCAAATGCATGGCAGATGAAGTATAATGTGGATAAATGTGAGGTTATCCACTTTGGTGGTAAAAACAGAGAGACAGACTATTATCTGAATGGTGACAGATTAGGAAAAGGAGAGGTGCAACGAGACCTGGGTGTCATGGTACATCAGTCATTGAAGGTTGGCATGCAGGTACAGCAGGCGGTTAAGAAAGCAAATGGCATGTTGGCCTTCATAGCGAGGGGATTTGAGTACAAGGGCAGGGAGGTGTTGCTACAATTGTACAGGGCCTTGGTGAGGCCACACCTGGAGTATTGTGTACAGTTTTGGTCTCCTAACCTGAGGAAGGACATTCTTGCTATTGAGGGAGTGCAGCGAAGGTTCACCAGACTGATTCCCGGGATGGCGGGACTGACCTATCAAGAAAGACTGGATCAACTGGGCTTGTATTCACTGGAGTTCAGAAGAATGAGAGGGGACCTCATAGAAACGTTTAAAATTCTGACGGGGTTAGACAGGTTAGATGCAGGAAGAATGTTCCCAATGTTGGGGAAGTCCAGAACCAGGGGACACAGTCTAAGGATAAGGGGGGGAAGCCATTTAGGACTGAGATGAGGAGGAATTTCTTCACCCAGAGAGTGGTGAACCTGTGGAATTCTCTACCACAGAAAGTTGTTGAGGCCAATTCACTAAATATATTCAAAAAGGAGTTAGATGAAGTCCTTACTACTAGGGGAATCAAGGGGTATGGTGAGAAAGCAGGAATGGGGTACTGAAGTTTCATGTTCAGCCATGAACTCATTGAATGGCGGTGCAGGCTAGAAGGGCCGAATGGCCTACTCCTGCACCTATTTTCTATGTTTCTATGTTTCTATAATGGGGGGGAGGTAAGCTCAATAAAGCTCGCAGGCCGGGACTTCTGTGCATGGCGCAGGAACTCCCATCTCGCGACTGTTACCGAATTTTCAGCCGATAATTCATTCCCCATTTTAAAACTATAAATTATGCCCTAATTATAATTCCTTTATAATACAAACTGCCTAAATGAGCTTATCACACCATCATTACACCTACTGCCAAACTACTAGCCATATACTACTCATATTTATTCATATTCCTATGCAGACTGACCTCTTTCTAAGTCTGGTAAGTCAAAATCATTTTTATTTATCTAGTTGTTGATTAATTTCAATCATAAAAAAACATTTTCTAGCTGAATCATCAATTTTATTTTGAACTTAAATGAGCTGGAGATGGAGGAGGAAATGTGTGTTATACTCAGTATACGTTGGGGGTGTTTGCAGTTGTCAGTGTTGTGGATACTTTAGTTGTGAACAATGTTTTCTAATTAAAACTCTGAAGGGGTAGAAAGCAGAATTGAAGAAAGAGGTTGATGTCCATAAGAACATCAATGAATATAAGCAATTTATTTATGATACATAACTAATAGTGGTTGTCAAAGGAGGAGGTTACAGAAGGGTCAGTGATTGGATAAGCACAAAGAACAGCTATAAGAAAGAGATATGAATTATTGAGGAAATCCAGTTGTTGATTCATTTCAGATACTGACGGCATTTCAGAAGCAAGGATAGAAAGATTTTAGGAGTTTTTTTATTTGAATTGTTCTTTGGTTGCAATATACTTAATTACATACATTCATTAAATACTGTGTGCCTGGTAGCTAGTATTGTGATAATGATTGAGTTCACAGGAAATTTGTGGATTGTGAACCTTGGAGATGGATTCTTAGAGACGGTCAGTGAGATTGTCATTGCTTCATTAGCTGGAGGGTTTTACTTGTAGCACCAAAGCTTTGGGAGTTATCTTATTCAAGTAAGTGGATCATGGTCCAGTTTGGGAGGGATTTTTAATCTCAAATAACAGGTGGATTGGGGTCGGATAAGAGGTTAAAGAGTTAAAAAGCTGAATCTGGACCCCTCTGTTACTGATGGTCAGGTGTGGGACTAATGTTGAGACGACAATTGGGGCTGTAGTCTCTGATACTGCAGGTGGATGATCCTGGCCAGAAAGGGGCAGTATGGGTTGCATCCTTCCTTCTGCTTCCTCCTCTTCTGTTTCCTCCTCTTCTGTGTCTTCCTCCTCTTCCTCTTCCCTCTGTGAGCAGTTTGTCCCTTTTGCTACCTCTGCTTCATCTCCATGTGCTCCCCTGAGCAAATGGCCTTCTCAGAGGCAAAATACTGCAGATGCTGGAAATCTGAAATAAAAACAAAAAATACTCAGCCAGTCAGGCAGCATTTCGAGCTGAAATGTTAACTCTGTTTCTCTCTGCACAGATGCTGCCTGACCTGCTGAGTATTTCCAACATTTTCTGTCTTGTCAGAGATCTTCCTTTGGCATCCAAAGCCTTGCAAGTGTCCAGCAGCACTCCCTGCACACTAACAACTTTTTAAATATATTGTACCAAGCCACAACTTTGACAAAATATAAAGAAACAGCCTGATAGCTAAAATCCAAACGAATCTGCAAAATGTGTGTGTCCCTTTAATAAGCGCAAACAGTGTCTCTGCAAGGCTGCTTCACGCACGGTTTTCTGTGCGTACTTAGGACAGGGCATTAGGGTGTGCAAGAACATCCAAAATAGCAGTGGTGGTGTCAAATCAGGCATTGCACGCCGATTGACGTCATGATCTGCTCATTTAAATTTTGAGAGAAGCGCTGTGGCCCTCTCCAAAATGGCAGCCGCCACATGCCTGGCCCGAAGTAGGAGGAAGCAAGACGGCTATCATTGTTTCAACAAAAAAATGGCCTTAACAGCCGGCGCTACATGGGGGGAAATTTCTAGGCCATTGCGTTTTGTAATGACCCACCTTTTTTTAAAAAAAAAGTTGTTGACATTGAAATCAAGGGATAAAGAAATCTCAGTTTTTAATGTTAATTTGCATTTGACAGTGCAGAAGAGAATGGAGATTTGTCCAAGTTGGGGATAAGATTTCCAGCATTGACAGAGGTGTATGGATAATAATGGAAATGGTTATCAAAATGTTAGATACCCTGACAGCAAGCAAGTGCCAGGTTCAGACAACATACATCCATTAGCTTTAAAGGAAGCGAGATGAAAATCTGCAAAATCTTATTGACATTCTTCCATGCTCACTTCTCTTTAAAATGATTTTATGGGATTTATTGGGCGGCAACATTTGGAAAAGGAAAGCTTAATAAAACACAATCATCATAGATTTGGGAAGGGGAGTTATGTTTCGCTAACTTTTTGGAGTTTCCAAAGATATTGGCCCTGAAGTTGCGGTTGGAAGCTTCCCGCGGGGAAATGCCTCCGATCCACAAATAAAATGGCCACCTACCTGGTGGTCCGGGAGATACGGAGACTTGCGATCCTGGGCCTCTCCGGGTACCTACAAGCAGTGGTCCACGTATCTCGGGTGCAGGCGGTTCACAAGTACCCCATGGATCACGTGGGCCGGCCCAACAAATGACGGAAACCCCATCAGACTGAATGGGAATACCCCCAAAAAATACCTCTACACTGCAAATAATTTTTTTTTAAAACACATATTTAAAATTAATTGAAATGGCATTTAATTAAATAGTTAAAACAAAATTAACATTTTTTGAAAAATAAATGTACATGTTTTAAAGTGGCTAAAAATAAATTTCCGGGATTTGAAATGTATAAATAATTGCTAACATTTTATTTTTCTGTTTTTTCTGAACTCTTACGCTTGGAAAGGCAGGTCTTTTACCAGGTGTAAGAATTTCACTGGCATTCGCTGGGCAGAATTTGGACAAACAGCCCAATTCTACGACCACGAATGCCCTTTTCCCGGAGGTGCACCGTAAGTTCTAGGTTTTAGCGCATGCCTAAACCCGGAACTTGTGCAGCCCCCCGGGCACTTGCGCACCTCGTAGGGGTCACAAATTATGGCCCATTAATGCTATAATGAACAAGAGAAGGACATTGGATGTGCACTTAGAATTTAAAAAAGCATTTGATGAGGTTTCCCATCAGATATTAAGAGTCAAGCATTGAGAATAAAGTGCTGGATTAGAAGAAAATGACTCAATAATAGGAAATAGAAGATGGTCATCAAAATAAACTTTCCAAGCTGTAAACGGAATATGTGCTGGGTACCACAGGGATTGGTATTGTGACACTTACTACACGACGCAGAGGAAGATATTGAAATCCAGATCTGAGTTTGCAGATAATAGTAAATTTGGAGACAGAGTAAATGGTGAGGTGCAATACAACCATCTTTAGAAGGATTAGATTAAAAAAATCAAAAGTCAAACAGCATATAAGAACATAAGAAATAGGAGCAGGAGTAGGCCATTTGGCCCCTCGAGCCTGCTCCGCCATTTAATATGATCATGGCTGATTCGATCATGGACTCAGGTCCACTTCCCTGCCCGCTCCCCATAACCCCTTATTCCCTTATCGGTTAAGAAACTCTCTATCTCTGTCTTAAATCTATTCAATGATCCAGCTTCCACAGCTCTCTGGGGCAGCGATTTCCACAGATTTACAACCCTCTGAGACAAGATATTCCTCCTCATCTCCGTTTTAAATGGGCGGCCCCTTAATCAAAGATTATGTCCCCTAGTTCTAGTCTCCCCTATCAGTGGAAACATCCTCTCTGCATTCACCTTGACAAGCCCCCTCATAACCTTACACGTTTCGATAAGATCACCTCTTATTCTTCTTACTGTGTATAGAAGAACTGCACGAGGTTTAGTACTGTGAGCAAAACTTAGTGTGACTTTAGTCTTCTTTACTAGAACTCCAGAGTGCCTAAACAACATGGCAGCCACCCTTTTATACTGGCCCTGCACATGTGTGCAGGTGACCATTAGGACTCCAACAGTCGTGCCCTCTGGTGGCAAGTATTACATAGTTACATACATAACATCACTCCCCCCCCCCCAAAGTTTTCGGTACAAGTTATTTACAAGTTGGGGTGATCCGGAGCCTTCGCTCCCTAGTTGATGATCTAAGTTCAAACCCTGGCGTGTGTGAGTTGGCCGGACCATTGCTGCACTGCACTGCAGCTGGTCTGACCAGACTGTCGGGAACGATGGGTTTATCCTCGTGATTGACAGCGAGGTCGATTGCTGGTTGGGTGTGTGTTGGTGGATCGTCGATGGTAATGTCTTCTTCGTCGTTCCTGGTTGTCAGTAAATCGTAACTTGGTTTGATCTAAATGCTTTCTAAACACCCTATTCCCTTCCTTGGCCAAAACAGTGCCAGCAACCCACTTGGGACCATGACCGTAATTCAGCTCAAACATAGGGTCGTTAACATCAATGTCACGTGAAACATCCGTGCAATCGTGGTATATGTTCTGCCGGTGTCGCCGCGTTTCCACATGATCATTAAGATCCGGGTGGACTAGGGAGAGCCTGGTGTTGAAGGCTCTCTTCATTACCAATTCTGCCGGGGGGATCCCGGTGAGTGAATGGGGTCGCGTCCAGTAACTGAGCAGAATGCGAGAGAAGCGGGTCTCATCATCGTCCATCACGCATTTCATGCTCTGCATGATTGTTTTCACTGCCTGCTCCGCTTGACCGTTAGACGCGGACTTAAACGGAGCAGACCTGACATGCTTGATGCCATTGCGGGTCATAAACTCGTTGAATTCCGAGCTGGTGAAACACGGTCCATTGTCGCTGACGAGTATGCCTGGCAAGCCATGGGTGGCGAACATGGCCCGGAGGCTTTCAATGGTGGCTGTGGACATGCTGGATGACATGATTACACAGTCAATTCATTTGGAGTAAGCGTCCGCAACTACTAAAAACATCTTTCCTAGAATGGGGCCGGCAAAATCCACATGGATCCTGGAATACGGTTTGGAGGGCCATGACTACAGACTCAGTGGAGCCTTCCTTGGTGCATTGCTCAGTTGCGAGCAAGTGTTGCAGTGATGCACGCATGACTCCAAATCCGAGTTAATGCCGGGCCACCAAACATGCGACCTGGCAATTGTCTTCATCATGACAATGCCTGGGTGGGTGCTGTGTCGGTCGCGTATAAACGTTTTCCCTGCCTTTTTTTGGCAAAACCACGCGATTATCCCATAAGAGACAATCCAACTGGATGGACATTTCATCTTTGCGTCGGTGAAACGGCTTAATTTCATCTTGTATTTCCCCGGGAACGGCTGACCAGTTCCCATTTAGGATGCAACTCTTTATTAATGATAGCACAGGATCCTGGCTGGTCCAGGTCCTGATCTGACCAGCTGTGACGGCGGGTGACCCCTTGCTCTCAAAAACATCCATGACCAGTAGCAAAGCTGCGGGCTGTGCCATTTCAACCCCAGTGGCAGGTAATGGTAGCCGGCTGAGAACATTGGCACAGTTTTCAGTGCCTGGTCTATGGCGCATAACATAGTCATAAGCAGATAATGTTAGTGCCCATCTTTGGATGCGGGACAAAGCATTGGTATTTATACCTTTGCTCTCTGAAAACAGCGAAATGAGCGGCTTGTGGTCAGTTTCAAGCTCAAACCGAAGTCCAAATAGATATTGGTGCATTTTCTTAACCCCATATACACATGCTAACGCTTCTTTCTCAACCATACTATAGGCTCTCAGCCTTAGACAGACTTCTAGACACGTATGCATCTGGTTGGAGGTTGCCCGATACATTGGTTTGCTGTAACACACAGCCGACCCCGTACAATGAGGTGTCACAAGCTAGCACTAAACATTTACATGGGTCATAGTGTACAAGTAACTTATTTGAACATAGCAGGTTCCTGGCCTTCTCAAAGACTGTGTCTTGAGATTTGCCCCAAACCCAGTCATCACCCTTACGTAGCAACATGTTCAAAGGCTCTAACAACGTGCTCAACCCAGGTAGAAAGTTACCAAAATAGTTGAGTCCCAGGAACGAACGCAGCTCCATCACATTCTGTGGTCTGGGTACATTCTTGTTGGCTTCTGTCTTTGAGTCCGTGGACCTGATGCCGTCTGCTGTAAACTTTCTCCCCAAAAATTTGACTTCTGGCGCCAGGAAAACACACTTGGAGTGTTTCAGCCTGAATCCCACTCTGTCTAGGCGACTTAGAACCTCTTCCAGGTTGTGAAGATGTTCGATGGTGTCACGACCAGTGATCAGGATGTCGTCTTGAAACACAACGGTGCGTGGAACAGATTTCAGCAAACTCTCTGGAGAATGGCTGCAGCTGAGCGAATCCTGAAAGGGCACCTGTGGTATATAAACAGCCCTTTGTGTGTGTTGATGCACGTCAGTCATTTCAAAGATTCAGCCAGCTCCTGTGTCATGTCGGCTGAGGTTAGGTCTAACTTGGTGAACTACTTCCCCCCCTGTGAACGTTGCGAACCGGTCATCTGACTTGGGCAGCGGGTACTGGTCCTGTAGTGAGACTCGGTTAATCGTTACCTTGTAGTCTCCGCAGATTTTGACCATGCCGTCGCTTTTCAACACTGGAACAATTGGACTGGTCCACTCGTTGAACTTGACTGGCATTATGATTCCTTCGTGTTGGAGTCTATCCAGTTCGATCTTGACTTTCTCCCTCATCATGTACGGAACCGCCCAAGCTTTGTGATGGACGGGCCGTGCATTGGGGCCGAGATGGATCTGTACCTTGGCGCTTGTGAAGTTGCTGATGCCTGGTTCGAATTGCGAAGGAAACTTGTTCAGCACTTGAGCACACGAGGCATCATCCCCTGAAGATAGTGCTTTGATGTCGTTCCAAATCCATCTAATCTTTTCTAGCCAGCTTCTGCCAAACAGCATTGGGCCATTGCCTGGAACAATCCACAATGATGGGTCATGCACAGCTCCATCATACGATACCTTCACTGCCGTACTTCCGATGACTGATATGAGCTCTTTGGTGTAGGTTCGGAGCTTTGCATTAATCGGGCTCAGTTTGGGCCTTTGTGTTTTATTGCCCCACAGTTTCTCGAAAGCCTTCTGGCTCATTATTGACTGACTCACACCCGTATCCAACTCCATGGATACTGGAACTCCATTTAATTTGACTTTCAGCATTATAGGAGGGCTCTTGGTGGTGAAGGTATGTACCCCATACACTTCTTCCTTGGGTTGAGTTGCCTGTGCTGCATGATCCGCGCTGGATCGATCATCCTCTGCCACGTGGTATGTCGCAGCACATTTGCACATTCGCTGGAGGCGCCCCATCGCTGCGCAGCCTTTGCACACGTAGTGCTTGAATTGACATTGATGGGCCCGATGATTACCCCCGCAGCGCCAACACGGTGCTAATGGATTCACATTCACCCTCGATGGCAGACTCTGAGTCATCACAGGTCTTGCAGCCGCAGACGTATAGGCCCTGCCATATGCAGTTCGGCCTGCTAGCGACGTCATTTTATGCACAGTACTTGCCGGTGAGCTTCGATGTTGATAAGATATCTGTTTGGTGTTATCGTCCGTGGCCATGCATGCCTGGGCGAGCGCGATGGCCCTGCTCAGGTCTAGGGATTCGGCAGCCAGCAGCTTTCGAAGAATGACCTCGTGGCTGATGCCCAGCATGAAAAAGTCCCACAGCATTTGCCCCAACGCAGCTCCAAAATCGCAAGATCCCGCGAGGCGTCTCAGGTCGGCGACATAATCTGCCGGGTCCTGGCCCCCGGAGCGATGGTGCGTGTAAAAACGATATCTGGCCATGAGGATACTCTCCTTCGACTTGAGGTGGTCCCGAACCAGCGTGCACAACTCTGTGTATATTCCTTCTCCATTGGTTTGTCAGTGCGAGCAGATTCTTGATGAGGCCGTATATTTTAGGCCCACAAATGGGGAGGAGAACCGCCCTGCGCTTGGCCACGTTAGTGTCTCCTTCCAGCTCGTTGGCCACGAAGTACTGGTCGAGACACTCGACTACAGCTTCCCAATCATCACCCTCTATGAATCTTTCTCATATTCCAACGGCAGCCATGGTTGCATGAAGGTTCATATTCTGTTACTCGTCGCCAATTATTGTGTATAGAAGAACTTGTCAAATGCCTTCTGGAAGTCCAAATACACCACATCCACTGGTTCCCCTTTTATCTACCCTGTTTGTTACATCCTCAAAGAATTCCAGCAAATTTGTCAAACATGACTTCCCCTTCATAAATCCATGCTGACTCTGCCTGACGGAATTATGCTTTTCCAAATGTCCTGCTACTGCTTCTTTAATAATGGACTCCAACATTTTCCCAATGACAGATGTTGGGCTAACTGGTCTATAGTTTCCTGCTTTTTGTCTGGGGTTGCATTAGTAGTGGCATAGAATAGAAATCAATGGAGCCGATGGTGTTACTGCGTAAGGGACTATTTAGATCTAATCAGAAGTGCTGTGTACAGCAATGATAATGATGTTATAGCCTAAAGAATAAAGACAAACCTGGTCTCAGAAATCTAAGTTCCGAGAAAAAATTACAAAAATTGGCTTTGATGGGAAAAAAGGCAACTTTGAGGTGACCTAATTAATAGTGAAAAATATTATTAAGGAAATAGATAAAGTTGATCCAAACAGATGTGTTTTGTGAATTAAGGGCAGAAAAAAATAGATTATTCAACAAGCAATGATAAAACAGGATAGTTTGATGCACTCCTGTAAATAAGTCCACTGTTTCTCAACTCCATTTGTTAAATATCAACCAACAGGAAGATCACTCTTAATAATTATGGAATGAATTTGGCTCTGGATAATTAGTGAACAGAAATCCTCATTGGGAATTGGGAACATTTAATTTATTCTCACTTATGTATGGTATTAAGCTTCAAAGATTCAGAAGACTTGTATGATGAATTTATCATTTCAATTAGAAACTGTAAAGTAGAGTCGAGGTGTTTCTCATTGAAGTTGCACTATGAATGTCCCCTTTATTATTTCAGTAGTCTTGAAGGCTAACTGCTATAACAGATTTTAGAGTGCTGGTAGAATGAATTCTTTTCAAAGCCATCATGTTACTAACTCATTGAGTAAACGGAAAATCTCTCAACACTGCACCACATATTGGCTGCTTTGAAATTACCTAGAAACTGGTTTAGGCCCTTTTGTGGGTGAAGAAGGCTCGACGTACTCGAAGCTCGCACCAGAAGCTGGAGCTCCCAAAATTGGGCCTCGGGTCTAATTTCAATATTTGCAACAAGCTGCCGACACAATCTTTGAAGCTTAATACCACACATAATTGAGAATAAATTAAATGCTCCCAATTTCCAATTAGGATTTCTGTTCACTAATTATACAGAGCCCAAATTTGTTTTATAATTATTAAGCGTGGTCTTCCTGTCAGCTGATATTTAACAAATAGATGTTGCGCCTCCATAGGCAGCTTGCCACTTTGCTGCACTCCAATTTGGGCCAGCTGCCTTGCCAGCTGTGGCCCTTGGGAAAGTCCATGTAGTGGTGGGGGAAGAACAGGAAGGGGGCTAGAGCGGGTGGGCAGCAGCCCACAGTCGTGCTGTGGTGCCGGGAGGAGAAATCCTGTTCTTCATAGATCTATGTAAAGTTTGACAAGAACTATTTTGGTGGCGGCCTCCAGCAATCTCTTTAAGGACTGCTGGTTAGGCCACATGTAGACCACGTAATCATGAGCGGAGCAGGTCTGGTGCTTACTCCACGTAGCACTGCCCAATGCCTAACACCTGTTGGCGGTCACCTGGATTGTTGCCTTTACCAATATGGCAACGCCTATAAAGTAGCTACTGATTAGACATGAGACACTGTCCCCACTTTTTGCCTAGGAAATTGGCACAAGGACAAATTTTCCCCGCTGTTCTTGCAGAATTCTCCCATTTTATTGTTTTACTGATTACCGTTTCAATTTATTTTAACCTTTAGCTTGCTGATAGGTCCAAGGATCTAACTGCCTCCATTGGCCAGGTTTTCAGCTCAGATTGTGTGCTGATGAACATTACCGTAATAAAGCTACACTGATGCCAGGAATAGTTTTATTAAGTTACTATCCCTGAAGAACTAAACAGTCATTTACAACCACAATTTAAAAGAAAACATTCTGAAAGGAGTACAATATTACTTCGTTTTAAAAATAAAAGTTATAAGTCCCTAATCAATCAAAACAGAATGGCATTTAGTATGATTTTCAAGTCGTCCTACTCTGATGAAAAATTTGGGGAATGTAACAGTAAATGATTATAGTATTTGCAAAACTTGAAGCCATTCTATAATAACAAAAATAATGAACAGCTTTAAAAAATCATCTTACACAAAATGGTATAATTGAATCAGGTATGTTGTCCAATTCCTCAATGTAACAACCCCCTCATTCTTGGATACTCTGTTCTAGTTAAAACTCTACAATTATCATATTCACAGACATTGAAAACTTAACTCCTTGGCCTTTCAGGGTGTATTGCATGAATACTGTTGTGCAGATCTAAATATAGTTTAATGCTATGCTGGAGGCTGTTATTCATTTGACATAATGGTTTATGCCAGAAAGGGTTGTGGAGTCAATGGGTTATAAAGCTGCAGTTTATTCCCAATGGTCTCATTAGAATCTTTGGTTTCATATTTAGCGAGATGCATTATGCAAATTATGCAAACCTGAATCTCTGCTGGTGAAATAATAATACTTGGACTGTGACTTGTCACAACTTGGTACTGATTTCTGATTCTGTGCAAATTCATGACAACTGACTTAACTTAGAGAAACTTCCATCTTTTATGTGCACTTGTTTGGTGCAGTTAGTTTGCATGGTGTGACCTTGATGTTGTATCAATGCCTAATTTTTCCTTCAAGCTGATTTGGTATTGAATTTTCTACAGTAATTAATGCAGTTTAATTTGGGATCAACGAGTTTATCCACTCAGTGACTGAGCCATACACATTAAGAAGTCCCCCGTTTTTGCCGAGTTGACTATTACAGTGGTAGAAGTACTAGCTCATTGTAATATCTCCCATGCCAGCACTCACAGTCAATGAATGGCTACATGAGTGAGGTACCAAAGGTCGATGGGCCTTCATAGAACTTTCCCCCCCAAAAAGTAAAAGCCTTTAGTGGTGGAGGAAGTGAGAGATTTCTAAGCAGTGAAAACAAAGTTATATTTATGTATCAGTACCAAGAACTTGCCTATATATTTTATTACATTATGCCCGAACCATTTGAGCACAGCTAGAGAGCATTAGATGCCAAACGGGTGCCCCACTAAAGATCATTGGTTGTGAGAGGGTAAGAAATCAGCTTGCTCATATGCTACGCCAGCTGACAGGTTGGGGGGAGTGGGGTTCGTCGGGGGGGGGGGGGGGGGCGGCTGCAGTGGGCCGGCAGTGTTTTACGCAGCCAGGAAGAACTCCAGACCCTACAAAAATAAAAGAAAGAGGTTTTAAGTCCTTTTTGTGAAGTGGCCACCGACATTCCACTGGTTAGGCTGGTGAGTCCCTGGCCAAAGACCGCCCTAAGTGGAGGAAGTGCATCCGGGAAGGCGCTAAACACCTCGAATCTCGTCGCCAAGAGCATGCAGAAAACAAGCGCAGGCAGCGGAAGGAGTGTGCGGTAAACCAGTCCCACCCACCCTTTCATTCAATGACTGTCTGTCCCACCTGTGACGGAGACTGTAATTCCCGTATTGGACTGTTCAGTCACCTAAGAACTCACTTTTAGAGTGGAAGCAAATCTTCTCGATTTCAAGGGACTGCCTATGACGATGATGGTTAGGCTGGTTACTGCTTGCTACAAATGAGTGGTGCATGTGCAGCACTCCGCCCATTTGTACTTCAAAGTTGTAATTGGGGTCCCACAATGATGTAGTATGCCAATTTACATATTTAAACAAGTGAATATGCTGTGCGGCCATTTGCAGGCTCATCTGAAAATTGCATGAGTTTGAGTATTGGGCATCAGAGGTTCAGATGAAGTGCCCCGCCTTGATTTTCCTCTGCTGCTCATCCATTTTCAGGTGAAAAGTGGGCAACAGATGAAAATCTATCTCCCCCATAGTCTCTGCTCCAATCCTGAGCTGTGGTTGTACTATTCCACAGCCTCACAATCCTCTTTGTAAAATGTTTTTTGTTTTCCTATCCTAAATCGTTTACTTTTAGTTACGTACATATATCCCTTCAATCATTGGAAATGGTATTTTTCTATTTACTTATCTCATCCCTTTATAACTTTAAATACAAATTCAAATCAATTCTATCAAATCACCTCTCGGTTCTAACAAAAAACAGTCCTTTTAAAAAAAAAAAAAAATCTACTTTCTTTTTGTATTTTAGTACCAATAGTACACCAGTTGGAACCTAAAATGGCTCCAAAGGTCCTGTTTGCAAATCTCAGACTGGCGAACAGCTAAAAAGCACAACGCTGTGTTACTGAGAGGCTTATTGGTGGAACACTGTTTGGCTAAAGCTAGTCTCCTTCACCACCTAGTGGTATAGACAGCAACAAGAAATGACAGAAATTGAACCTGAACAATTTTAGTTCCTTACGTTTCTTAATGCATTTTAAATAGCAACTTTTACCAATTTGTGGAACTTCAGAGTTTTTCTCATCGGGTTGAAGAGCTAAAGGAGTACAAACAAATCTCCACGTGCCTCAGTGTAGCTTGGTTCATGATCAGCTGGTCAGGGGTGCCTGAATGAGCTGGATCTTTTTTCTTCTTGACAGTTACATCTGAAATCTTGAATCTGGATCAGCGAAGCTGATGATGAAATGTATAATTACTGTTGTGATGGCTTTTCAGTGCTTCAGAATAATGATTTCCAAATTATTCAGTATTTCTTCATATTAATTTCTCGTTTGATATACTTAATATTGCAATAATGCAAACAGGATGATTATTAGTTGTTGCAGGCTAACTGCCTTCCTTCCTTTTGGAGTGGTAATACAATTGTATCCTTTATATAACCCTGATTTTTATACTTATCAGAAATCAATATTTTCCTACCTTTCTCCACCTCCGCTTTATTATTTCATGGATGGAGCCTCATATTATTCTGAGAGGAGCATGATGATCAAATAAATACTTTTAGTACCAAATGTAGCTGGCTATCCAATGCAGTTTGGTACTGCCATGCCAGATTGCACTGAGATATGGAAGAGGAAATAATCTTACAAGGTGTAGCACAAATTAGCAGCCATTTCCTTCCCTTAATAGATGAAACATTATTTGAAACGTACACAATTATTTTGTAATTGTATTTTTTTTTAAGTTTGACGTTGGAAACAAACAAGTCAGTCCATAATGAGTAAAACGGCCTTCGACAGGCTGTGGGGAAAGAAGGCACACAGGCCCAAGCTCAGCCCCATTCATACCAAACTAAGGACTTACACAAAGGAACTATTCCCTGTAATTGACAGTGCTGAAGTCAAAGTCTCCTATGATGGAGCAGTACACGAACTCCCGTTGTGGCTTGTGCCGGGAATGGCCCCATGTTGTTTGGCAGAAGCTGGCTGGGGAAAATCCGCTGGAACTGGGACGACATCCGAGCACTCTCATCCATCGACGACAACGCATGCACCCAGGTTCTAAGCAAATTCCCTTTGTTATTCGAGCCAGGCATTGGAAGCTTCTCGGGAGTGAAAGTGCAGATCCATTTGGTTCCCGGTACGTGACCCATCCACCACAGGGCTCGGGCGGTACCGTACATGATGCGTGAAAAAGTGGAAATCGAGCTGGACAGGCTGCAACGTTGAAGGCATCATCGCGCCGGTGGAATTCAACGACCGGGTCAGTCCGATTGTTCCGGTACTCAAGGAGGACGGTACGGTTAAAATTTGCGAGGACTAAAAAGTAACGATTAACCGTTTTTTGCTGCAGGACCAGTACCCACTACCCAAGGCAAACAACCTATTCGCAACCCTGGCTGGAGGGAAGACATTCATCAACCTGGACCTGACCTCGGCCTACGTGACGCAGGAGTTGGACGAGTCTTCGAAAGATCTCACCTGTATCAACACGCACAAAGGTCTGTTATCTACAACCGGTGCCCGTTCGGGATTCGGTCAGCCGCAGTGATCTTCCAGAGGAACATGGAGAGCCTGCTAAAGTCAATTCCTTGCAAAGTGGTCTTCCAGGATGACATATTGTTACAGGTTTGGACACCCTGGAGCACTTGAAGAATCTGGAGGGGGTTCTTAGTCGGTTGGATCGCGTGGAGCTCAGGTTGAAACGCTCGACGTGTGTTTTCCTGGCACAGGACGTCGAGTTCTTAGGAAGCAGAATCGCAGCAGATGGCATCAGATCCACCGACACCAAGACGGAGGCCATCAAGAATGCGCCGCGACCACAGAACATGATGGAGCTGCGGTCATTCCTGGGACTCCTTAACTATTTTGGTAATTTCCTACCTGGGTTAAGCACCTGCTAGAACCCCTACATGCGCTACTGCGCAAGGGAGACGACTGGGTATGGGGGAATTCACAAGAGGCTGCCTTTAAGAAAGCCAGAAATTTATTGTGTTCTAACAAACTGCTTGTCCTGTATAACCCATGTAAACGATTGGTGTTAGCTTGCGAATCGGGGATTTTGCAACCAGCTGCACATGCATCCAGGAGTTTGTCCAAGGCCGAAAGGGCATAAAGCATGGTTGAGAAAGAGGCTCTGGTGTGCATTTACAGGGTAAAAAAAATGCACCAGTACTTATTTAGCCTCAAGTTAGAGCTTGAAACTGACCACAAGCCGCTCATATCACTTTTCTCAGAGAGCAAAGAGATTAATACCAACGCCTTTGCCCGCATCCAAAGATGGGTGCTCACGCTGTCTGCATACAACTATGTAATCCGCCATAGACCAGGCATAGAGAACTGCACAGATGCTCTCAGTCGGCTACCATTGCCCATCACCAGGGTGGAAATGGCACAGCCAGCGGACTTGCTAATGGTTATGGAGGCATTTGAGAATGAGAAATCCTCCGTTATGGCCTGCCAGATCAGGACCTGGGCCAGCCAGGATCCTTTACTGTCCCTGGTAAAAAAAAAAAACTGTGTCCTCCATGGGAGCTGGTCCACTGTCCCAGTGGAGATGCAGGAAACGATTAAACTGTTGCACAGACGCAAAGATGACTGTCTTTTGTGGGGCAATCGTGTTGTCTATCCCAAGAAAGGCAGCGACACATTCATTTGCGAACTGCACAGCACCCACCTAGGTATCGTGATGATGAAAGCCATAGCCAGGTCCCACATGTCCCATCTGTCCCGTTCAAGCCCGCATCCAATGGCCAGGCAGAACAGGCAGTTTAGACCATCAAGCAAAGCTTGAAACGCATGTCAGAAAGCTCCCTGCAGACCCAGTTGTCCCGAGTACTGCTCAGCTACCGCACCAGACCCCACTCACTCACCGGAATTCCCCCAGCTGAACTGCTGATGAAACAGTTGCTTAAAACAAGGTTCTCTCTGGTCCACCCTGATCTACATGATCACGTGGAGGACAAGTGGCATCAACAAAGCGTGTACCATGTCCGCGCAAATTTGTCACGCGATATTGAATTCAATGATCCTGTGTTTGTGCTCAATTATGGACATCGTCCCAAATGGCTCGCTGGCACGGTCACAGCCAAAGAGGAGAATGGGGTATTTCAGATCAAACTGACCAATGGACAAACGCATAGAAAACACTTGGACCAAATCAAATTGCGGTTCACCAACAGCTATGAACAACCTAAAGAAGACACCACCAACTTTGACCTTCCAACACACACACACACACACACACACACAAGTGGCAACTGACATCACAGTCAACCACGAAACTGAACTCATCAACCCCAGCAGCCTGGCAAGGCCGGTTGCCCAACAGCCCAATGTAGAACTGACCAACCCACCCACACCAGCATTTGTACTGAGACGATCGACAAGGGAGCTGCAAAGCCCCAGATCGTCTCACCTTGTAAATAAATGTATTGTTGACTTCACGGGGGAGTGATGTTATGTATTTAATCCTTTGTAACCTGTATCACACCTGACCACCAGAGGGCTTACCTGTTGGAGTCCCAAGGGATCCCAGCATCCCTTGGGACTCCCAACAGGCCATCCACGAGGTACCTGCACTCTGGAACCTTAAGAAAGGAGCTAAGGTCACACTTGCTCGTTACACACAGTACTCAGTCTGACCATTTATTATGAGTGTATCAGGTAAAACGACAGAAGATCAGTGGGAGATGTTCAAAAAAGAATTTAATGTGATACAGAACCAGTTTATACCTTTGAGGGAGTAGAGCATAGGTTTACCAGAATGATACCCAAATTCCAAGGGTTAAATTAGGAGGAGAAATTACACAAATTAAAATTGTATTCCCTTAAATTTAGAAGGTTGATCGAAGTTTTCAAGATATTAAGGGGAACAGATCGGGTAGATGGAGAGAAACTATTGCGACTGGTTGAGGAGTCTAGGGTTAGGAGCATAGTCTAAAAATGAGAGCCAGACCTTTCAGGAGTAAAATTAGAAAACACTTCTACACACATAGGCCTCGAACTTGGTGGAAGCTAAGTGCCACTCAAAGGACAGCTGAGATCTTGACGATACTTTGGGCGGAACATTCAAGAAAAAGTCCTGGAAAGACCGCCCGGTGGCAAAAAAAGGACTTATGCCTTGAATCTTGGCGGCAGTGGGCGGGAGATCCCAATCTCGGTGGCAAATGCAATCCTCAGCAAAGTACTGCCAAGGATTGAGTTGGGCCCAGGGAAGGGTGGGAGGGAGGAGGAGGGGAACAGATAAAAATAAAAATGTCCAAAAAATTAGATAAAAACCACTGGAAAACCTTGAGGAGACTCTATCCACCTGAATCGCTGGGAGAAAAAAAATAAAGAAAAGTTTATTAACCTTTTTTTGCAGGTCCTCATATTTAGCGTTGAGGTTAGACCTGCCTCCACGCGGTGGTCCTTTCCCCTGCTGCAGCGGACTCCTGCCCGGATCAAACTGGCAGCTCGGCTGGTGGGAGGACACTCACGCGTGTTGCGCGCCAGCGGACATCAGTGGGTGGTCCTCAGCGGCTTCCCTCCCCACCGGTGGGAGGCCTCCTCCAAACTTGTTTGGAGGGGAGACTCCCCAGAAAACTCGGCAGCAGCGGGTGGTGAATCTACCAAATTCGGACCCAAAAGGTGGTAGAAGTTCGGAACTCTCTTCCGTAAATGGCAATTGATCAATTCTTAATTTTAAATCGGAGATTGATAGATCTTTGTTAACCATAGGTATTAAGGGATATGGGGCAAAGGCGGGTATATAGAGTTAAGCCACAGATGAGCCATGATCTGTTTGAATCTCAGGCTCGAGGGGCTAAATGGCCTCCTCCTGTTTCAATGTTCTTATGAAGCCAAACAAAACCAATCTTAATGTCTGCCACAGACAAAATTCTACTCGAGTTTTGCAAACAGAGGGTAATGATTGTTGTCGACAGTGTTATCTTAGGAATTGCATGTACCAAATTCCTCTCTGCGATTTCAGCAAAGGTATTGTTATGTATGTAACTATGTAATACTTGCTGACAGAGGGCGCGACTGTTGGAGTCCTAATGGTCACCTGCACACACGTGCAGGGCCAGTATAAAAGGTTGGCTGCCATGTTGTTTAGACACTCTGGAGTTGTAATAAAGAAGACTAAGGTCACACTAAGTTTAGCTCATAGTACTCGGCCTCGTGGAATTCTTCTATACACAACAATTGTCGACGAGTAACAGAATACGAACCTTCACGCAATCATGGCTGCTGTTGGAATATTAGAGAAAATCATGGAGGATGATGATTGGGAAGCCTTTGTTGAGCGTCTCGACCAGTACTTCGTGGCCATTGAGCTGGAAAGAGACACTAACGCGGCCAAGCGCAGGACGGTTCTCCTCGCCGTCTGTGGGCCTAAAATATACGACCTCATCAAGAATCTGCTCGCACCGACAAAACCAATGGAGAAGCAATAAACAGAGTTGTACGGGACCACCTCGAGCCGAAGGAGAGTATCCTCATGGCCAGGTATCGTTTTTACACACACCAGCGCTCCGGGGGCCCAGGATGTGGCGGATCATGTCGCCGACCTGAGACGCCTTGCGGGACCTTGCCATTTTGGAGCTGCATTGGAGCAAATGCTGTGGGACTTCTTCGTGCTGGGAATCAGCCACGAGGTCATTCTTCGAAAGTTGCTGGCTGCCGAAACCCTAGACCTGAGCAGGGCCATTGCGATCGCCCAGGCATGCATGGCCACGGACGATAACACCAAACAGATATCTTCTCAACATTGAAGCTCACCTGCAAGTACTGTCCGTAAAATGACGTCGCTAGCAGGCTGAACTGCATATTGGCAGGGCCTATACGTCTGCGGCTGCAAGACCTGTGATGACTCAGCCATCGGGGGTGAATGTGAATCCGTTTACCCCCACAACGCCAACATTGTGTTATCATTGGACCCATCAATGTCGATTCAAACAACGATGGGGCACCTCCAGAGAATGTGCAAAAGTGCTGCAACATACCAAGTGGCAGAGGATGATCGATCCGGCGCGGATCACGCAGCACAGGCAACTCAACCCGAGGAAGAAGTGTATGGGGTACATACCTTCATCACCAAAAGCCCTCCAATAATGCTGAAAGTCAAATTAAATGGAGTTCCAGTGTCCATGGAGTTGGACACGGGTGCAAGTCAGTCAATAATGAGCCAGAAAGCTTTCAAAAAACTGTGGGGCAATAAAGCACAAAGGCCCAAACTGAGCCCGATTAATGCAAAGCTGTGAAGCTACACCAAAGAGCTCATACCAGTCATTGGAAGTGTGGCAGTGAAGGTATCGTATGACGGAGTTGTGCATGACTTATCATTGTGGATTGTTCCAGGCAATGGCCCAACGCTGTTCAGCAGAAGCTGGCGAGAAAAGATGAGATGAAATTGGAACGACGTCAAAGCACTATCTTCAGGGGATGACGCCTCGTGTGCTCAAGTGCTCAGCAAGTTTCCCTCGCTATTCAAACCAGGCATCGGCAACTTCACAGGCGCCAAGGTACAGATCCATCTAGGCCCCAATGCACGACCCGTCCATCACGAGGCTCAGGCGGTTCCGTACATGATGAGGGAGAAAGTCGAGATCGAACTGGACAGACTCCAATGTGAAGGAATCATATCGCCAGTCGAGTTCAACGAGTGGGCCAGTCCAATTGTTGCGGTGTTGAAAAGTGATGGCACGGTCAGAATCTGCGGAGACTACAAGGTAACGATTAACCGAGTCTCACTACAGGACCAGTACCCGCTGCCCAAGATGGATGACCTGTTCGCAACATTAGCCGGGAGGAAGTCATTCACCAAGTTGGACCTAACCTCTACCTACATGACACAGGAGCTGGCTGAATCTTTAAAAAGACTGACGTGCATCAACACACACAAAGGGCTGTTTATATACCACAGGTGCCCTTTCGGGATTCGCTCGGCTGCAGCCATTTTCCAGAGAAACATGGAGAGTTTGCTGAAATCTGTTCCGCGCACCATTGTGTTTCAAGACGACATCCTGATCACTGGTCGTGACACCATCGAACAACTACACAACGTTGAAGAGATTCTAAGTCGCCTAGACAGAGTGGGACTCAGGCTGAAATGCTCCAAGTGTGTTTTCCTGGCGCCAGAAGTCAAATTTTTTGGGAGAAAGATTGCAGCAGATGGCATCAGGCCCACGGACTCAAAGACAGAAGCCATCAAGAATGCACCCAGACCACAGAATGTGACGGAGCTGCATTCATTCCTGGGACTCCTCAACTATTTATGTAACTTTCTACCTGGGTTGAGCACGTTGTTAGAGCCTTTGCACATTATGCTACGTAAAGGTGACGACTGGGTTTGGGGCAAATCTCAAGACACAGCCTTTGAGAAGGCCAGGAACCTGCTATGTTCAAATAAGTTACTTGTACACTATGACCCATGTAAATGTTTAGTGCTAGCTTGTGACGCCTTATTGTACGGGGTCGGCTGCGTGTTACATCAAACCAATATATCGGGCAACCTCCAACTAGTTGCATACGCGTCTAGAAGTCTGTCTAAGGCTGAGAGCCTATAATATGGTCGAGAAAGAGGCATCAGCATGTGTATATGGGGTTAAGAAAATGCACCAATACCTATTTGGACTTCGGTTTGAGCTTGAAACTGACCACAAGCCGCTCATTTTGCAGTTTTAAGAGAGCGAAGGTATAAATATCAATGCCTTGTCCCGCATCCAAAGATGGGCACTAACATTATCCGCTTATGACTATGTTATCCACCGCAGACCAGACACTAAAAACTGTGACGATGCTCTCAGTCGGCTACCATTATCCACCACTGGGGTTGAAATGACGCAGCCCGCAGCTTTGCTTCTAGTCATGGATGCTTTTGAGAGCGAGGGGTCACCCGTCACAGCTCGCCAGATCAGGACCTGGACCAGCCAGGATCCTGTGCTATCATTAGTAAAGAGTTGCGTCCTAAATGGTAACTGATCGACCGTTCCCGGGGAAATGCAAGATGAAATTAAACCGTTTCACCAACGCAAAGATGAACTGTCCATCCAGTCGGATTGTCGCTTCTGTGGTAATCGCATGGTTTTGCCAAAAAAGGCAGGGAAACGTTTATACGTGACCTACACAATACCCACCCAGGCATAGTCATGATGAAGGCAATTGCCACATCGCATGTTTGGTGGCTTGGCATTGACTCGGACTTGGAGTCATGCGTGCATCAGTGCAACACTTGCTCGCAACTGAGCAATGCACCAAGGGAGGCTCCACTGAGTCTGTGGTCATGGACCTCCAAACCGTATTCCAGGATCCACGTGAATTTTGCCGGCCCCTTTCTAGGAAAGATGTTTTTAGTTGTTGTGGACGCTTACTCCAAATGGATTAAATGTATAATCATGTCATCCAGCACGTCCACAGCCACCATTGAAAGCCTCCAGGCCATGTTCGTCACCCATGGCTTGCCAGACGTCCTTGTCAGCGACAATGGACCGTGTTTCACCAGCTCGGAATTCAACGAATTTATGGCCCGCAATGGCATCAAGTATGTCAGGTCTGCTCCGTTTAAGCCCATGTGTAACGGCCAAGTGGAGCGGGCAGTCCAAACAATCATGCAGAGCATGAAACACGTGATGGATGATGATGAGACCCGCTTGTCTCGCATTCTGCTCAGTTACCGGACGCGACCCCACTCGCTCACTGGCTTCCCTCGGCAGAATTATTAATGAAGAGAGCCCTCAAAACCAGGCTGTCCCTAGTCCACCCGGATCTTAATGATCACATGGAAACCCGGCGACACCGGCAGAACATGCCCCACGATCGCGTGGCTGTTTCACGTGACATTGATAACAACTCTGTGTTTGTCCTGAATTATGGTCATGGTCCCAAATGGGTTGCTGGCACTGTTTTGGCCAAGGAAGGGAATAGGGTGTTTATAATCAAACTGTTAAATGGCCAAACGTGCAGAAAGCATTTTGATCAGACGAAATTGCGATTGACTGGCAACCAGGAACAACTTGAAAAAGACATCACCATCGACGATCCACCAACACACACCGAACCAGCAATCGACCTCGCTGTCAATCGCGAGGATGAACCCACCGTTCCTGACAGTCTGGTCTGACCAGCCGAAGTGCAGTGCAGCAATGGTCCAGCCAACTCACAAATGCCAGGGTTTGAACTTAGATGATTGACCCAGGGAGCGAAGTGTTCCGGATCACCTCAACTTGTAAATAACTTGTACCGAAGACTTTGGAGGGGGGGTGGGTGGGGGGAGTGATGTTATATACGTGGCCAATGCAGGGAGAAGCAGAGCCAGGGAAGCACCTCGTTTGTTTCCCGTGCCCAGACAAGCTCCTCTACCAGCAGTACACTTTACTCACCGGCACCGGCCCGCTGCAACCTCTGGCCGAAAGGACTCTACACCGGCCTGCTACAATCCTGGGCCGAAGGGACCGGCCCACACCCATCCCTGTGGTCGCACACCAGCTGTTCATTGTGCTGACAGATTGGGGCGGACATCGAACCGGCCGAAGGGACTCCAGGCCGGCGCTGAACCGGCCGCCCGCCGTTCAACCCAACATCTTCAACTTCTAACCAACTTTTCATCCATTTTTAAACATTTAATCAACTTTTAAACTTTTTAAACAATTTGGAAGAACTTTTAAAACTTACATTTTAGACTTGTAATCGAAATACTTTTAAACACATTATTGATATACATCTTTGACTTTTTAATAACTTTTAGAAACTTTTAAAATAAATTGTGATTTTTATCAAAGGGACCCCTGCACCGGTCCGTTTCTACCTCGGCCCGTAGGGACCTCTGCATCTTAAACTTTTTAATCGACTTTTAACTCTTTTTTTGAAAAAAAACTTTTAATCAATCTTAACTTGTAAACAATTGGGGAAGCTTTTATAACCTATTATTGATCTACATCTTAAACTTTTTAAACAACTCTTAGAAACTTTTTAAACAAATTAGGAATTTTCATCAACTTTTAACTTTTAAAATAACTTTGGAAGTGACCTTCTTAATGCTTGCCCCCCAACCAAGCCTCGGGCCATCTACCATCAATGGCGCTACTCGGCGCTGAGCCTGAGGCCAACACTTTGCCGTAGGCAATTAGGCTTATAGAGCTATGCCTGGTCTCCAGTTGTCTTGGACCCCCTTGCCACTGGACCAAGACCTTGCTCAGCTAAGCCTGTGTGGTTGCCGGTGTGCAGCGGCCACCCCACGTTAAAAGAACTCACGCTCAGGCATCTTCCACTCAGTCAGTATGAAGTTCGGGACCCGGAGCATCAGGACCCTCATGGACAATCCCAAGAGCAACAGGCCGGAACACCGCACCGCCATAGATGCCCGGGAACTCAGCCGTTTTGACATTGACATCGCCGCCCTAAGCGAGACCCGGCGGGCAGGGAAAGGCCAGATGAAGGAACATGGTGGATATTGTGTTCCTAACACAGATGAGACTGCACACAGGGAGGTTAAAGTAACAGTGACCTCAGTCTTTATTAAGACACTCCAGAGTGAGGAACACGCCTTAGGGGGCCGGCTTATATACAGTGCTCCCAAGGGATGCTGGGATCCCTTGGGACTTCAGGGGATGCACTCCCTGGTGGTGGAACATGGGAGTGCATGCTTTACAGATACACAACATCACTCCTGTCACCGCCCCCCGCCCAACCGCACCCCCAAAGTCAAAGTGAAAACTATTTACAAGGTGAGGCGGTCGGGATCCTTTCTTTGCCTGGTGGACCGCCTCGGTACAAATGTCTGTTCTGGTGTGTTGGCTGTGTCCTCGCTGGGCTGGCGTGTTGTTGGCCCTGCAGGGCTGCTGGGTGAGCTTGGCCTTGCTGGGCTGTTGGGCATGATGGGTTCGATTTCCTGGTCCGGGGTGGTGGTGTTGATCCTTTGGATGTGTGTTGTGGGCTCGAAAAAGGTGGTGTCTGCTGTGGGTTGTTCAGGGCAGTCTGTGAACCGCAGCCTCGTTTGGTCCAGGTGCTTTCTGTAAATTTGTCCATTGTCTAGTTTGACTACAAACACCCGACTCCCTTCTTTAGCTATCACCGTGCCCGTGATTCACTTGGGACCATGTCCATAGTTTAGCACATACACAGGGTCATTCAGATCAATTTCCCGTGACACAGTGGCGCGACCATCGTTTACATTTTGTTGCTGCCGCCTGCTCTCTACCTAATCATGCAGGTTGGGGTGAACCAGCGAGAGTCTGGCTTTGAGTGTCCTTTTCATGAGTAGCTCAGCCGGGGGCACCCCTGTGAGCGAGTGGAGTCTCGTGCGGTAGCTGAGCAGTACTCGGGACAGGCGGGTTTGGAGTGAGCCTTCTGTGACTCGTTTAAGGCTCTGATTGTTTGTACTGCCCGCTCTGTCTACCCATTGGAAGCTGGTTTAAACGGGGCTGAGATGACATGTTTGACCCCATTGTGGGTCATGAATTCTTTAAATTCGGCACTGGTAAAACATGGCCCGTTGTCACTGACCAGTATGTCAGGCAGACCGTGGGTGGCAAACATGGCCCTCAGGCTTTCAATGGTGGTGCTTGCCGACATTATTTCGCATTCAATCCATTTTGAAAAAGCATCCACCACCATCAGGAACATTGTACCGAGAAACGGGCCCACATAGTCGACATAGATCCTTGACCATGGTCTGGAGGTCCAGGACCACAAACTTAGTGGTGCCTCTCTGGGCGCGTTGCTCAACTGAGCACACACGCTGCATTGCCATACACAGGACTCTAAGTCAGAGTCGATACCGGACCACCACACGTGGGATCTGGCTATCACTTTCATCATTACTATACCCGGGTGTGTGCTGTGGTGAACCGAAATGAACGTCTCCCTGCCCTTTTTGGGTAGCACTACGCGGTTACCCCACAACAGGCAGTCTGCCTGAATGGACAGCTCGTCCTTTTGCCGCTGGAACGGCTTGATTAGCTCTTGCATTTCAACGGGGATGCTGGCCCAGCTCCCATGCAGTACACAGTTTTTTACTAGCAGAGGATCTTGGCTGGTCCAAGTCCTAATCTGGCGGGCCGTGTCAGGTGATTTATCATTTTCAAACGCTTCCATGACCAACAAGTCTGCGGGCTGCGGCACCATCAACAAGTTTGCAGGCTGCGCCATTTCCACCCCCATGGTGGGCAATGGTAGCCAACTGAGAGCATTCGCACAGTTCTCGGTGCCTGGCCTGTGGTGGATGGCATAGTTATACGCTGATAGCATGAGTGCCCACCTTGGTATGCGTGCTGAGGCATTAGTAATTATCCCCTTGTTTTCAGCGAACAGGGATATGAGGGGCTTATGATCGGTTTCCAGCTCAAATTTGAGGCCAAACTGGTACTGATGCATTTTCTTTATCCCGAACACACGCGCTAATGCTTCTTTCTTAATCATGCTGTAGGCCCTCTTGGCCTTAGACAAGCTCCTGGTGGCATTGCCGACAGGTTGCAACTTCCTCGCAACGTTAGCTTGTTGTAATACAGACCCGACTCCGTACGACGACGCATCACATGCGAGCACAAGTCTTTTACACGTGTTATACAATACAAGCAGCTTGTTGGAGCATAAAATGTTTCTGGCTTTCTCAAAAGCAATTACTTGTTTTTTTTCCTTATACCCAGTTCTCACCTTTATGCAATAACATATGTAGGGGCTCTAAGAGGGTGCTTAACCCAGGTAGCAAGTTGCCAAAATAGTTGAGTCCCAGGAACGAGCGCAGCTCCGTGACATTCTGTGCTCTGGGTGCGTTCCTGATAGCCTCTGCCTTGGCGTCTGTGGGCCGAATGCCATCCGCCGCGATCTTTCTCCCCATAAACTCCCCTTCTGTTGCCATGAAGACGCATTTCGAGCTCTTCAGCCGCAGCCCTACGCGATCCAGTCGCTGGAAGATCTCCTCCTGGTTTTGTAGGTGCTCGACAGTGTCCCGACCCGTGACCAATATGTCGTCCTGAAAAAGCACCGTGTGTGGTACCGACTGGAGTAGGCTCTCCATGTTTCTCTGGAAGATTGCTGCAGCCGACCGAATTCCAAACGGTCAACTGTTGTAGATGAACAGTCCCTTGTGCGTGTTGATGCAGGTGAGGCCCTTCGAAGACTTCTCCAACTCCTGCATCATGTAGGCCGAAGTCAGGTCGAGCTTGGTGAACGTCTTGCCTCCTGCCAGCATCGCAAATAGGTCGTCTGCCTTAGGTAACGGGTATTGGTCCTGTAGCGAGAAACGATTAATAGTTACTTTTTAACCGCCGCAAATCCTGACCGTGCCATCACATTTGAGTACTGGAACAATCGGGCTGGCCCACTCGCTGAATTCCACTGGGGAGATGATGCCCTCGCGTTGCAGCCTGTCCAGCTCGATTTCCACTCTCTCCCTCATCATGTGAGGTACCGCTCGCGCCTTGTGGTAGATGGGTCGTGCCTCTGGGATCAAGTGGATCCGCACCTTCACCCCGGAAAAGTTTCCAATGCCTGGCTCAAAAAGGGAAGGAAATTTGTTAAGAATCTGGGTACATGAGGCCTCATCGACATGTGATAGCGCTCGGATGTCATCCCAGTTCCAGCGGAATTTGCCCAGCCAGGTCCTTCCAAGCAGTGTGGGGCCATTGCCCGGGACAATCCAGAGTGGCAGTTCATGCACCGTGCCCTTGTAGGTGACCATGACCATGGCGCTGCCCATGACAGTGATAAGCTCTTTGGTGTACGTTCTCATTTTCATGTGGATGGGGCTCAGGGCTGGTCTGAGTGCCTTGTTGCACCACAGTCTCTCAAACATCTTTTTACTCATGATGGATTGGCTAGCGCCAGTATCCAGTTCCATGGCTACAGGTAAGCCATTCAATTTTACATTTAGCATTATAGGTGGACATTTCATCGAAAATGTGTGCACCCCGTGTACTTCAGCATCTGCCTCCTCTCTCTCAGGCTTGAAATTGCTTTGATCCACCATGGACCGATCTTCCTCTGCCACGTGGTGGTTAGCAGGTTTTGCAGAGCTTGCAGCTCATTTGCAAGCTCGTTGTAAGTGCCCCATTGTTCCACAGCTCTTGCAAACATACCCTTTGAAGCGGCATGAATAGGTTGAATGGAAGCCTCCACAACGCCAACAAGGTGTGAATTGCCTTGCATTCATCCTTTGTTGCAGACTTTGAGTCATCTGGGATACCTGAGGCAGTTGCAGACTTGTGGTTTCTGCCCTGTACATTTCTGCTTATAAACACAGTTCCAGTTAATTTATGAACATTGCTAGCACTTGTGTGCTCTGAGATTTGTTTGTAGTTATCACTGGTGGACATAAACGCCTGTGCTATCGCAATGGCCTTGCTGAGGGTCTCTCCAATCAAAAGTTTTCGTAGGATGATGTCGTGACCAATACCCAGTACAAAAAAGTCTCTGAGCATTTGCTCCAGGTAGCCATCAAACTCACATTGTCCTGCAAGTCGCTTTAGCTCGGCGACGTAGCTCGCTGGCACGTGTAGAACCGATACATCGCCATCGGGACGCTCTCCCTCTGGTTAAGATGCTCCCGAACCAGTGTACACAGCTCCTCATACGACTTATCTGTGGGTTTCACTGGAGCCAGAAGGATCTTCATGAAGCTGTAGGTCGGTGCCCCGCAGACTGTGAGGAGGACCGCTCTCCTTTTTGCAGCGCTTGCTTCTCCGTCCAGCTCGTTGGCTACAAAGTACTGGTCTAGCCGTTCGACATAGGCTTCCAGTCCTCACCCTGCGAGAACTTCTCCAGGATGCCCACACTTTGCTGCATCTTTGCGTTGGATTCATATACTCGTCGCCAGTTATTGTGTTCCTAACACAGATGAGACTGCACATAGGGAGGTTAAAGTAACAGTGACTTCAGTCTTTATTAAGACTCTCCAGAGTGAGGAACAGGCCATAGGGGCCGGCTTATATCCAGTGCTCCCAAGGGATGCTGGGATCCCTTGGGACTTCAGAGGATGCACTCCCTGGTGGCGGAACATGGGAGTGCATGCTTTACAGATACACAACAGTGGAGGTTGCACCTTCTTCTGGAAAGGAAAACCAGAGGCAGAATGGCACCTTCGTGGAGTCGGCTTTGCCGTCAAGAATGAGCTGGTCGACCACCTCAAAGACTCCCCCTGTTGGGTTAACGAACGCCTCATGACTCTAAGTCTTACCCTATCCTCGAACCAATGCACCACAGTCATCAGTATGTAAGCACCTACATTCGATGCGACAGATGAGGCTAAAAAGGGTTTTTATTCCAACCTCAAGACATCCTTGTCCTACGTCCCCACGGGCAACAAATTGATCCTCCTGGGTGACTTTAATGCCAGGGTTGGCAAAGACACAGCCCTCTGGGGTGGCGTGATTGGCAGAGAGGGGGTAGGGAAAGCCATCTCAAGTGGCACCCTACTCCTGACAAAATGTCTAGAACACGAACTCCTCATCACCAACACCCTTTTCCGCCAGAGGGACAAATACAAGGCATCGTAGCAACACCCTCGCTCCAAACACTGGCACCTGCTCGACTGTCATCGTCCGAGCCAGGGATCGCAAGGATGTGCGCATCACTCGCGCCATGACAGGAGCTGACGACTGCTGGATGGACCACCGCCTAATCTGATCCATCATCAACATTAACATTGCCTCAAAGCAAAGGGGACAGTAGAAGCAGTTCCGCAAAAAAGTTAATTCCGGGGCACTTAGAGACTCAGCTAAGAGAGTCCTATTCAGCCAGCGCCTCACAGCCAATCTGGCGTGCCTTAATGACCCTGAGATGCTGAATGTCCATAGCGTTTGGTCTGCCCTCCAGGCCTCTATAACCAGTGCCTGTGAAGAGACACTTGGTCACTCAGAAAACATCAGGACTGGTTTGATGAAAATGATCAGGAGATCGAAGAACTAATAGATCGCAAGCGCAAAGCATTTCTGAGCCTCAAAGCAACAACCCAACTGGGGAGCTGCAAAACAACATTACAGATGGCTCAAGGCTCAGGTCCAACAAAACCCTAGGACCTAAAGAATAGGTGGTGGATGGAGAAAGGATGGAGAGTCTCCTCAATCGAGACTCTGCCTTTGACTCGAGTGTTCTTGACTCCATCCCGCAGCATCCGACCCGCCACCAATTCAGTGAAACTCCAACGTTGCACGAGGTAGGCAAAGCCATAAAACAGCTCAAGAATAACAAGGTTACAGGTGCGGATGGAATCCCTGCTGAGGCGTTAAAGTATGGCGGAGAGGCATTGTTGGTGCGGATACATGACCTCATCTCTCTCATCTGGAGGGAGGAGAGCATGCTGGGAGATCTTAGAGATGCAGTGATTGTGACCATTTTTTAAAAAGGGGACAAGTCCAACTGTAGCAACTACAGGGGAATCTCCCTGCTATCAGCCACTGGGAAAGTTGTTGTTCGAGTTCTCCTCAATCATCTTCTCCCTGTGGCCGAGGAGCTCCTCCCGGAATCACAATGCGGATTTCGTCCCCTGTGGGGCACAACGGACATGATCTTTGCAGCGCGACAGCTGCAGGAAAAATGCAGGGAGCAGCGTCAGCTCTTATACATGCCCTTTTTCAATCTTACAAAGGCCTTTTGACACTGTCAACCGTGAGGGTCTATGGAGCGTCCTCCTCCGTTTCGGGTGCCCACAAAAGTTTGTCAACATCCTTTGCCTGCTTCACGATGACATGCAGACCATGATCCTTACCAATGGATCCATTGCAGACCAATTCACGTCCGGACTGGGGTCAAACAGGGCTGCGTCATCGCTCCAACCCTCTTCTCAATCTTCCTCGCCACCATGCTCCACCTCACAATCCACAAGCTCCCTGCTGGATTGAACTAAACTACAGAACCAGAGCCTCCAGGCCAGGTTCAAGATCACCCCAACCTCTGTGGTTGAGCTGCAGTATGCGGACAACGCCTGTGTCTGCGCACATTCTGAGGCTGAACTCCAGGATATAGTCAATGTATTCACTGAGGCATATGAAAGCATGGGCCTTACGCTTAACATCCGTAAGACAAATGTCCTCCACCAGCCTGTCCCCGCCACACAGCACTGCCTCCAATCATCAAGATTTACAGCGCGGCCCTCGACAACGTGGACCATTTCCCATATCTCGGGAGCTTCTTAACAACGGCAGACATTGATGCGGAGATTCAACATCACCTCCAGTGAGCCATCGGCCGTCTGAGGAAAAGTGTGTTTGAAGACCAGGCCCTCAAATCTACCACCA
Organism: Pristiophorus japonicus; assembly: GCF_044704955.1. Classification (NCBI taxonomy): domain Eukaryota; kingdom Metazoa; phylum Chordata; class Chondrichthyes; family Pristiophoridae; genus Pristiophorus; species Pristiophorus japonicus. The sequence goes on from NC_091978.1 coordinate 331,920,426, forward strand.
AGCTCATGGTCTACAGGGCTGTAGTATTACCCGCCCTCCTGTATGGATCTGAGGCATGGACGATGTATAGAAGGCACCTCAAGTCGCTGGAGATATATCACCAACGATGTCTCCGCAAGATCCTGCAAATCCCCTGGGAGGATGGGTGCACCAACATTAGTGTCCTCGTCCAGGCTAACATCCCCAGTATTGAAGCACTGACCACACTCGATCAGCCTCGCTGGGCATGTAGTTCGCATGCCAGATACGAGACTCCCTAAGCAAATGCTTTATGCGGAGCTCCTTCATGGTAAACTAACCAAAGGTAGGCAGTGGAAACAGTATAAGGACACCCTCAAAGCCTCCCTGGTAAAGTGCGACATCACCACTGACACCTGGGAAACCCTGGTCGAAGACCGCCCGAGGTGGAGAAAGTGCATCCGGGAGGGCGTTGAACTCTTCGAGTCTCAACGCAAAGAACGTGAAGAGGTTAAACGCAGGCAGCGGAAGGAATGCACAGCAAACCAGCCCCTCCCACCCCTTTCCTCGACGAATGTCTGTCCCACCTGTAACAGGGTCTGTGGCTCTCGTATCGGACTGTTCAGTCATCAAAGAACTCTCTTTAGGAGTGGAAGTAAGTCTTCCTCGATTCCGAGGGACTGCCTATGATGATGATGATGTAACTATGTAATACTTGCCACCAAAAGGGCGCGACGGTTGGAGTCCTAATGGTCACCTGCACCCACTTGCAGCGCCAGTATAAAAGGTTGGCTGCCATGTTGTTTAGGCACTCTGGAGTTGTAATAATGAAGACAAAGGTCACACTAGGTTTAGCTCACAGTACTCCGCCTCGTGGAGTTTTTTTTATATACAACAGGTATTACCTGTAATAAAATAGTAGAGAAAAGAATCTGATGTGAGTGATTTAGATGTTCGTACAATAACATCGGCAATTGTAATTTCCAATTTTAGTTTCTAAGATTTATTAGCACTTTAAACAGAATGGCCCACTTTCTTCTGGCAAATCTGAACCTGTAGTTAAAGGTCAGTTATCAAAATGCATCCCCTGATGTTATCATTTAAGTGGTGTCAGCTTTTGCTAGGATATCATTTGTCAGCTTGCATTAGCACCTCTAAGAAGGTTGTGGCTTCAATTCTCTTCTATTCCAGGATTTCAGTATATAAACTAGTCTGGTACTAAGAGAGTTATGCATTGTCTCTCCTATATCACATTAAACAGAGAACCTGTCTGCCTATTCAGCTGCAAGTAAAAAATGTCACAGCACTGAGGGAGGGTGTTTGCCTGCTATCCTGGCCATCATTCATTGCTCAATCAACATTACCAAAAAATGGATTATTTTGTCACTGGTCTTATTTCCTGTTTGTGTGTCCTCTTGTGAAAATTGGTTGCCTTGTTTGCCTACAAAACAGCAACTGCACTTCAGAAGTAATTAATTGGCTGGGAAATGCTTTGGGACACCCTGAGAATATGAAAGGTGCTGTATATATCGAAGTTCTTTTATTTTCCTCATTTTTTAATGTTGTCAAATGAGCTAGTCATTAAAACACCATGGGGCTGAAATTGCCCCTTTCCATAAGGCCTGTTACCACCGCACATCGGCGGCCACGCCTCAGAGTGGAGTGACCGCCGACTTTTCGTGGGATGGCCGCTGATAGCCCAATTTCCCTTCCGAGGTTTCCCGGCAGTGTCCCGACCCCCCCCTTCCCCACCGCTTGCTGCTGCTGATCCGTGTTAAGTGCGTCATCACCGTGCGCACCGCCAACCTACCCCACTGACAGCGACATTCTCCTCTGAAAATCATCAGCCCACTCAGCGGTGCCAAAACCTGTTTTTTTTTCCCCCCGGTGGTTCAATGAGATTGTGGCTTCCTGCAGCGGTACTGCGGCTTCCCTTAAAGGGGAGGATGCACTGCCGCTGCCGCCATGTTGTTTTTTTGTCGGCTGACTGCCATGTGAGCCCGACAATTATTCCCCGGTTTTGGTATTGGCAGCCTGGCACCCCCTCTTGGGTGCCAGGCCACTGGCCCAGTCGAAACCCTCGCTGGTGGCCGGGTGGGCCAACGTTTTAAAATCACGGAGGCTCTCCCCTTTAAGTGAAGGGGTGAGCCGTGGTGACGCGGTGCCGTGATGACGTCATTGTGGCGGTCACTCTGCATCGCCCCCAATTTCCGCCCCTCAGCTGTTGCCACCACCGCGTATCTGCCCCTCTCGTGTGGTCACCGCCCCCATTATGAGCGACTTCCGGATCCGAATTTAAAAAAAAACAAAACAAAGAGCGGAATTTCGCTCAAGAGGCGACCTCAACCACAACTGCGGTTTAAAAACCATTGAAACGGAGTTTGTGCGCCCCGTTTCGGGTGTGGGGCAATTTCAGCCTCCAAAACTATGTTCATTTATGCCTGTTGGTTAATTTGATGAATAGCTGTGTGGCACCGACATGGAAGGTCCTAATTTTGATCCCCATTCTCTGATGAGTTAGCTGGCTTCAGCAGGGGCAGTGACACAGCTGCTGCAATCGATTGGAGCCCCACGGGTTAGGAAGGAGTAAATCAGCTCGGCTTCGGGTTCCTAATCAGCAACTCCTACTGGATGTGTGTGAGCAAGGACAGGGTCAGGCTTAGCTCTGATGCCTACTGCTGTTGAATAGCCTGCTGACACTCATTGTCTGGGCTCACACAACCGTATTGGCCACTTCTGTAAGCAGGTTAAATAAACAAAAATACTTGAAATTTAAACCAAAACAGCAGAACTAACTAGCAGCGTTGTAAATTCATCATAAGAGAAGACGTTATTTCTCACCATCCACCTTTGTTCAGGTAGTAAATCTTTCATTTGCCATACTAAAAGACGTGCGTAGCCCAATCGTTCAAACTATCATCTGGTTGGTGAGGGGAGAATGGCCCTATTGCCCTGTCTAAGAGGCAGACAGATCGTTAAACATAAAATCCAAACCTGTTATTTAATATACGTGTGCATATTTTCACAGATTGAGCAGTTTATACATGCCTTTGAAGACCAATTGCTGAGAAGTGCTCTGTTAGCTCTACATAAGGCTCGTCCAAGTTACATCAACAGAAGATACTCTACCCTCATCCATAATCCAGAAGACACTGAACAACAGTGTGAAAACAGTGAGCGCAGGTCCAGCAAAGGTTCCATACCTCACCATGCTGAATATGATGAGGAAGATTGGGCAAGTGATATTTAGAGAACTTTTACATTGTAACTAGCTGATGTATCAACCTTGTTTATAGTTTCTTATGCATTTTCTCTAATTAGTTTTTCATTAAAAACCAATCAATTCCACATGATGAAATCGTAAGACCTTCATTTCTGTGCACTGGTACACCACAATATGGGCCCAAGTTTCCACATGATTTGCGCCTGATTTTTAGGAGCAACTGGTGGAAAACGGACTATCTTAGAAATTGCAATTCTCCACACTTTTTTTTCTGCAGTTCTAGTCAGGTAGAACAGTTCTACTTTGGAACAGAATTTTTTCTTCAAAAGGGGGCGTATCCGGCCACTGACGCCCGATTTGAAAGTTTCCACAGTGAAAACGTACTCCAAACTAACTTAGAATGGAGCCAGTGAAGATTTTTGTAGAACTGAAAAAACCTGTTCTACACATTAAAAAATCAGGCGCAGGTTACAAATTAGGCATCCAGAACGAGGTGGGGGGGGGGGGAGGGGGGGGGAAGGGAAGTCATTAAATTCTATAATAAATCCTTATTTATACTTATACAAATATTATACAAATAAATCCAACCTGAATAAACATTTATAAGCAAAGAAAAGATTAAATAAACCATCTTCCTACCTGTGTGAAAGTGCTTCAGGCAGGCCTTTCGGGACCGAAGGCTGAACGGGCCGGCCCGAGACTTCGGGCAGGGCCCGTCCCCAGCACCAGATTTACAGGTAGGTGGCGTTGGGTCGGGTCGGGGAGGTTCGGTTCGGGTCGGGGGTGGGGGGGGGGAAGGGAGGGAGGGATGGAGAGGGGGGGGGGAGGGAGGGAGAGGGAGGGGGCGGGGGGGAGGTCAGGTCGGATCCAGTCCGGGAGCGGGAGTCGGGTCAGGTCCAGTGGGGGGGGGGTCGGGTCGGGGGGCGGGAGCGCGGTGCGGGTCTGGTCCAGTCGGGGAGGCAGGGAGCGGGAACAGGAGCGCAGGTCGGGTCGGGGGGGGAGCGGGTGTCGGGTCTGGTTCGGAGGCGGGGGGGGGGGACAGCGGGTGTCGGGTCTGGTCGTGGGGGGGGGGGGGGGAAAGCAGGAGCTGGCCGTGGGAGGAGCTTTATTCATGCAGCCCCAGTGAGGCCATTCGGCCAGGGCTAGGGGCTGCGTGCTTCGGGCCCCTCCCACACAGTTCGGTGCCTGGAGCTACTGCACTTGCGCGCCCACTGTAGCTCGCATGTGCAGAGGTCCCGGCACTGTTTTCAGCGAAGGTACCTGGCTCCGCCCCCCTACAGCTCGTGCTGCACTGCGCCGAGGGCCAGAGGACCTGCAGGGAGGTGGCGAATACGGAGGGTTTTTTTAGGCGCACTTTGTGGCGCGAAAAACGGGCGACCAGGTCGGGACTGCGCCGTTCTAGGCGCGTGTGGAAACTTGGGCCCAATATATGGGGTGTGCTATTCGCATCTAACATGCAGTCACATATCATCTAATATTACTCTAGTTTCAAATCACGCTGCATAATAACACTTCAGCTCAAATCATATAATAGGTAATTGGAGCCCTTTTTGCCATCTGTCATTGTTTACAATGATGTCAACTGCTGGCAAAAATAAATTTACCCTTCATGAATACCAACATGTGTGCTTCGGAAATAATACTTAACTGCATACCTTAGTATTTCATTGCCAGTATTTTAATTATATTTTTCAGTTAAATGTTGAGCTTTTCAAAGCGGGTAATGAAGAATTTATTACACCCAATGTCCTCCAATGATAGTCCATTTATAGAATTGATTAGATACAGAGTCAAACCACCTATACCCTATCCTAACAATTTGCCATAACCCCAACCTCACAAGAGAAATTCCTATTACACCAGTGTGACATTTCTATTTTCCATGCCAGCCTTGTGGCTACACGAAGTCAGATTGTCAATTTGTGGTAAATCAAGGATAGCTTTGTGATGTGGACTAGAAATTAGTTTGAGATTCATTTCACTTAAAACCTTACAGCTGACAGAGAAAGATCTTGATCCTACCAGTTGAAAATAGACTCAGATCCCTATTGAGCCCCACAGTCTTCTTACTTGAAATCCTTCCCAAACAATACCCTTATAAACCTTGTGTTTTATGACTATGATAGATTGCAAGTCCTTCCATTAAGACAAATCTTTGCAATAATTAATAATTTTATAAATTTCCTGATACATACAATCATAATATAGAAAATCAGCTTTTTGTTCTGGATATAACTTGTCTTTTTTTTCCAGGACAGAGTGTGGGTGAATGTGGGCAAAAGCTTGAACTGTATTATTGCAATGGTGGACCGACTGCTTGAACAAGGTGACACCAGGCAAGAATGTGAGCTGGAGCCTTCGCCAGTTGATCAAATCCCCCCCTCAGTATGTGGTAGGTGTGATTTCTAGTTACACAAACCATAGGAAAGCAGATAAATGACTCTGCTGCGTACTTTACATCCATCTTTCACTGGGAACACTGTATAATTCCACATTTTAGTTTAATGTTGATATTTGAGATGGGTTACTGTTACTGTTTTTGAGTTTGTTTGACTTGTTTTCTTTTTCACGTTAATGGGCAGAAAATTGTGGGCCGGTAAGAGCAGAGGTCATTGTGTTTCATCAAAGCATGTGTGGGCCAAAATTGCCCATTTCTGTAGCCCCGTTCGTGCTTCTGGGGGGTACTAACAGGGCGCAGTGGCGTTTGTGATCGGGGAGGGCACTAGCACCACTGGGAAAATTGCCCCGGAAGTTTGGGAGGCACTGTCCCAGCAGTGCCGTGTCCCGTGATTAGCGCCCCGAGCCGGCATGCAACTGGCAATGACATCATCGGCATGTCTACTGACCCCTCACTGCTCTGCGCCAATCCCTTTGTGCCTCGTGGGGGAAGTTGCTGCGTCAACGCCAGCTTCGCGACCGGACATCCGCTGCCAGGGTGCCGCTTAAAGGGGAAACCTTTAGAGCTGACATTTTTATTTGTTGGCCAACTCTTGCGGCGACCTGACAATGGCAGCCCTCGTGTCGACCAGGCCACCATCATGCAGCCCGGTGCTCCGTTTTGGGTGCCAAGCTGCTGGCCTGGTTGATGGCCTCCCGAGTGGCCCAGTGGCGGCCACCAAAGGACCAGCAAAGTGCGCAGCAGCCCTCCCCTTTAATTGAAGGGGAGGGGCGTTCTGCCTAGGGCTGGCCGCCTCTGCGTGACGCTGAATTCAGCGTCGTGCTGCCGCCTGGGGAGCGCCCCTCAAAGAAAGCGGAGCGCCAAAGACAGCGATTTGCTTCCTTTTGAGGGGTTCATGGCCACATTCCGCATCAGAGGCAGGACTTCCGGGCTGGGCGCAGGAAGTCCCGGCTCCAGGAGGTTAATCAGGACACGGGGCAATTTCAGGGCTTTGAACTTGCAATTAAATACCTTTACTGAGATTTTTTTTTGTTGTAACACATATACTAACTATGATGTTCCACTGCCTACTTCAATAAAATGAATTCATTAAGAAGCAGCCCACCTGTTTCTGTCATATATAACCCCCCCACCCCCTTAAAAAAAGTGGTAAGCTGAAGCAAGTACTTTGTGAATGTTATAAGAAATGAAGGGCTCTGGAATGTGTTCCCCCAAGGCACTAATACATCAAAGTATTGGGATGCGTGTGCTGGGCAGGTTAACGGAAGGAAGATTAGGAAGGTCAACATGTGGCTGCAGGGCTTGTGCAAAAAGGAAGCGTTCACTTATTCTTGGGACATTGGATTGATTTGTGGAACAAAAAAAGGCTGTGCCAAAGCGATGGCCTTCACCTGAACTAAACCAGCACCAGTGTCCTGGCAGCAATGGTAAATAGTGGGAGAGGGATTGAGTTCATATGGCAGCTGGCGGGGAAATTTTAGTAAATTTGAGACTAGAGAGAGAGCAGGATTAATAAAGCTGCTGGAATAGAAGTAGAATGGAAGAATGAGGTAGTGAGAGGTATAAAAATACACTGTTGTAGAAGGAGGAAGGGAAATCAAAAAATTAAAGGAGAAAAACAGAAAGTCGAATAAAGGACAACAATCTAAAAATAATTGGACCCAGGATTGGGTGGTATGTGTGGGAATGCACAAAGCATTGAAAAAAAAATGAGAGAGTGAAGAGTATTAATCATTGTATGGAGGCATGGGTTATCTTGAAGTAAGTCAGTGTTTTACAGCATTTCCACTGTTGTACAATTGTCTTGCATTTATTTACATCAGAATAGAACTACATTTTAAAACCATGGTTTGCTAATTCTTTGTGTTTGTTTTGTAAGATGACTGGTATGAAGGGCTGTACCCTCTGGTAGTTACTTTAAAGGACTGTGTCAATGAAGTGATTGACAGAGCAAAGAAGGCCATGGTATTTGTTCTTCTTCAAGATTGTGGTTCCAACATACCGCAGGCCCTGGCATTGCATCAGAGGAGAGATGTTGTCTTCAGCCAAGCAGTAAGTGCATATTTCATCACCTCATAGTGTAATACAAAGCAAATGAATGAGAAGGCGTGCATGTGGTTTAGCTGGACTACTTAAGGCAGGGACTCGGGCTGATGACAATGAAACACATACTGCTTACAGTATCATAAGCCTCTGGGCATGGCTTTCTCAAATCACCATTAATAATGAGCATTCAGATTATATTTTTCTCCAATCGTCTTCCTTTCCCTCTGAGGGCATTAATTTGTTCTGCAGTATATTTCTTTAAGCATAGCTCCTGTCCAATATGTGGTTCAAAAAAATCATCCTGAATGTGTAAGCCTAGATATCATCATAGGCAGTCCCTCGAGGTCGAGGAAGACTTGCTTCCACTCTAAAAGTGAGTTCTTAGGTGACTGAACAGTCCAATACGGGAATTAGTCTCTGTCACAGGTGGGACAGACAGTCGTTGAAGGAAAGGGTGGGTGGGACTGGTTTGCCGCACGCTCCTTCCGCTGCCTGCGCTTGATTTCTGCATGCTGTTGGCGACGAGACTCGAGATGCTCAGCACCCTCCCGGATGCTCTTCCTCCACTTAGGGCAGTCTTTGGCCAGGGACTCCCAGGTGTCGGTGGAGATGTTGCATTTTATCAAGGAGGCTTTGAGGGTGCCCTTGAACCATTTCCTCTGCCCTCCTGGGGCTCGCCTAGACAGTGAGCATCTGACTCTCAAGCAGCATCACAGCCAAATCTGACCTTGTGCTCACCCAGTGCACAGCTGCGGGCACTTTCTGGTAGGAATGACTGATAATCTCCCTATCCTAGGGGGACTACAAACAATTGGCTGAGATGAACTAATTTAGCACAGACCTGTGACTGAAGGCGGGATGATCCTATTCTGTATGGATTAGTATCACACTAGTACATGCATTTACATTGAGCCAACAGGGAGTTTGTTCAGATTAGTTAATTTGAAGTGTGACTAAAGCAGGTCAGTAACTGAACCAAGAGGTTCTACTAGACTGCCAGGGTGTGAGGCCACTGTTCACCAGGATATTGAGTGCATGCTCAGCAGTAGACTGGCGAGGAAAGCACTTTGGCTTGGAGTGTGTTGCAGAACTTTAATAACAGAGTATCTCTAATGGAATCATATAGCTCACAAGGGGCAAAGTTACTATCTTCTGCTCCCGTTGCGGAGATTTGTCATACAGAATTCTAAATTCTATTTGGGCTGGGGAATATTGCTCTGCTGTACCAAAAGGAATAAAACCATCTAAAACTGTCAGACAAGAAAGTCTTTGGAAAATAAAACCTTTTTGACTCTTGGGATTTGCTGTATTTTTTCATAAAGGTTTGTTATTTTTCCTCCATGCCTTTCACTGTTGGGACTCCTTGTCACACGGTTGTCGGTTAAAAATCATATTTTTCATTGAAACAGAGGTTTATGATCTTGTTCATCCAAATAAGAAATCTAAAAACAATAGAGAAATAAATACAGAAACCAATCATAAGAAAAGATAGAGACCAGCGGGGAGCCGAAATTCAGTCCCGCCAGAAAGTTGACGCACCTACTGTTTTTTTAAAAAAAAGAGTTTTTACCGCTGTTTCGGAAGAGGTCCCCTCTTTTGCAAAATTCGGCTCATTGTCTTTTTTTTAATCGGCCAGGAAGTTGGTCATAAAGGTGAGGGGCAGAAGTGGAGACGGGATGGATTCTCCGCCGCTGTCACTCATTGTGGTGATGTCATTACGCATCTGCATCACCACGTATCTCGCCTCCGTTAAAGGGGAGAGAATCGGCCATCAGTCGTGATTGGACACTGGACCAAAGAGGGGGTGCTCGGCTGCCTGTTTGGCAGCCTGTCGGAATCAGGGAGCACAATAGTTCGGCCGACATGGAAGTCGGCTGGCAAAAAAAAATGACGGCCGTGGCATTGGGCCCTTGCCTTTAATGGCTGCCACGTAACCAGGGCTTACAGAGGGAATCAAAGGTGCACCGACAAAAAAAGCTGTTGGGCACACCGCTCGGCGGCAATAAGATTTTTATGGCAACATTTTGTGGGAGGTGGGGGATCCTGGTGGTGCGCACACTGATGACGCAGTCACGGCCGCTCAGCAGCGGTGGGGTGGAAGTGGGGGCCGCCAGAAAACCCCCACTGCTGAATTTAGCATGCAGCGGCCATTCGACCAGAAATCAGCGGCCCTCAACTCCGCCACATGGCCGCCACAAACGGGCGGTAACGGGCCTTATTCAAGAGCTGAATTTCGGCCCCCAATTCTGCAAAACATAGAGGCAGTAGCAGAATATGACACTGGAAATGTGAGAAAAAGTAGCAGGTAACATTGGGTGATATTTTAACACAGTCCTAATAACATAAGAAATCAGAGCAGGAGCAGGCCATTGGACCCCTTGGGCCTGCTCCGCCATTTAATAAGATCATGGCTGATCTGAACATGGACCGCTCCACTTCCCTGCCCGCTCCCCATAACTGTTTGTACTCTTATCGCTCAAAAATCTGTCTATCTCGGCCTTAAATATATTCAATGACCCAGCCTCCACAGCTCTCTTGGCAGAGAATTCCACAGATTTACAACCCTCAGAGAAGAAATTCCTCCTCATCTCAGTTTTAAATGGGCGGCCCCTTATTCTGAGACTATGCCCCCTAGTCTTAGTTTTCCCCATGAGTGGAACTATCCTCTCTGCATCCACCTTGTCGAGCCCCCTCACTATCTTATATGTTTCTGAACTCCAATGAGTATAGGCTCAACCTACTAAACCTATCTTTAAAAAGTCAACCCCTCATCACCGGAATCAACCTAGTGAAACTTCTCTGAACAGCCTCCAATGCAAGTATATCTTTCCTTAAATATAGACACCAAAACTATATGCAGTACTCTAGGTGTGGCCTCACCAATACCCTGTACAGTTGTAGCAGGACTTCTCTGCTTTTATACTCCATCCTTCTTGTAATAAAGGCCAACATCCCATTTGCCTTCTTGATTACTTGCTGTACCTGCATACTAACGTTTTGTGTTTCATGCGCAAGGACCCCCGGGTCTCTCTGAACTACAGCACTTGGCAATTTTTCTTCATTTAAATTATGATTTACTTTTTTATTTTATCTGCCAAAGTGGATAATCTCACATTTTCCCACATTATACTCCATCTGCCAAATATTTGCCCACTCACTTAGCCTGTCTATATCCCTTTGCAGATTTATTATGTCCTCCTCACAATTTGCTTTCCCACCCATCTTTGTATCATCAGAACACTTGGCTACATTACACTTACTCCCTTCATCCAAGTCATGAATATAGATTGTAACAGTTGAGGCCATACCACCGATCCCTGCAGCACCCCACTAGTTACTGTTTGCCAACCGGAAAATGATGCATTTGTCTGACTCTCTTTTCTGTTAGTTAGCCAATCCTCTATCCATGCTAATATATTAACCCCAACCCTGTGAACTTTTATCTTGTGCAGTAACTTTTTATGTGGCACCTTGTTGAATGCCTTCTGGAAATCCAAATACACCACATCCACTGGTTCCCCCTTATACACCGTGCTCGTTACATCCACAAAAAACTCCAGCAAATTTGTCAAACATGATTTCCCTTTCATAAAACCATGCTGACTCTGCTTGATTGAATTATGCTTTTCCAAATGTCCTGCTATTGGTTCTTTAATAATGGACTCGAGCATTTTCCCAACGATGGATGTTGGGTTAACTGGTCTATAGTTTCCAGCTTTCTGTCTGCCTCCTTTTTTAAATAGGGGCATTACATTTGCGGTTTTCCAATCCGCTGGGACCTTCCCAGAATCCAGGGAATTTTGGTAGATTACAACCAATCTACAATCTCCACTATCTCTGAAGTCACTTCTTTTAAGACCGTAGGATGCAAGCCATCAGGTCCAGGGGACTTGTCCACCTTTAGTCCAATTATTTTGCCGAGTCCTACTTCTTTAGTGATAATGATTGTATTAAGTTCGCCCTCCCTATAGCCCCTTGATTATCCACTGTTGGGATGTTTTTAGTGCCTTCTATTGTGAAGACCGATACAAAATATTTGTTCAAAGTCTCTGCCATTTCCCTGTTCCCCATTATTAATTCCCCAGTCTCATCCTTTAAGGGACCAACATTTACTTTAGCCATTCTTTTCCTTTTTATGTATCTGTGGAAACTCTGAATATCTGATTTTATATTTTGTGCTAGTTTACTTTCATAATCTATCTTCCCCCTCTTAATTTTTTTAGTCATTTTTTGCTGGCTTTTAAAAGTTTCCCAATCCTCTAACCTCCCATTAGTCTTGGCCACTTTGTATGCCCTTGTATTCAATTTGATACCGTCCCTTATTTCCTTTGTGAGCCATGGATGGTTATCCCGTCTCTTACAGTCTTTCCTTCTCAATGGAATGTCTTGCTGTTGAGAGTTATGAAATATCTCAGAAGAACATAAGACCATAAGAAATAAGAGCAGGAGTGGGCCATATGGCCCCTCGAGCCTGTTCTGCCATTTAATAAGATAATGGCTGATCTGATCATGGACTCAGGCCCACTTCCCCGCCCGCTTCCCATAACCGCTTATCCCCTTATCGTTTAAGAAACTGTCTGTTTTTGTCTTAAATGTATTCAATGTCCCAGCTTCCACAGCTCTCTGAGGCAGTGAATTCCACAGATTAACACCCCTCAGAGAAAAAGTTCTCCTCATCTCTATTTTAAATGGGCAGCCCCTTATTCTAAGATCATGCCCCCTAGTTCTAGTCTCCCCCATCAGTGGCAACATCCTCTCTGCATCCACCTTGTCAAGCCCCCTCATAATCTTATATGTTTCGATAAGATTACCTCTCATTCTTCTGAATTCCAATAAGTAGAGGCCCAACCAACTCAACCTTTCCTCATAAGTCAACCCCCTCATCCCCGGAATCAACCTAGTGAACCTTCTCTGAACTGCCTCCAAAGCAAGTATGTCCTTTCGTAAATATGGAAACCAAAACTACACGCAGTATTCCAGGTGTGGCCTCACCAATACCTTATATAGCTGTAACAAGACTTCCCTGCTTTTATACTCCATCCCCTTTGCAATAAAGGCCAAGATTCCAATGGCCTTCCTGATCACTTGCTGTACCTGCATACTAACCTTTTGTGTTTCATGCACAAGTACCCCCAGGTCCCTCTGTACTGCAATACTTTGCAATCTTTCTCCATTTAAATAATAACTTGTTCTTTGATTTTTTTCTGCCAAAGTGCAAGACCTCACACTTTCCAACATTATACTCCATCTGCCAAATTTTTGCCCACTCAGTTAGCCAGTCTCTGTCCTTTTGCAGATTTTTTGTGTCCTCCTCACACATTGCTTTTCCTCCCATCTTTGTATCGTCAGCAAACTTGGCTACGTTACACTCAGTCCCTTCTTCCAAGTCATTTTATATAGATTGTAAATAGTTGGGGTCCCAACACTGATCCCTGTGGCACCCCACTAGTTACTGGTTGCCAACCAGAGAATGAACCATTTATCCCGACTCTCTGTTTTCTGTTAGTTAGCCAATCCTCTATCCATGCTAATATATTACCCCAATCCCGTGAACTTTTATCTTGTGCAGTAACCTTTTATGTGGCACCTTGTCAAATGCCTTCTGGAAGTCCAAATACACCACATCCACTGGTTCCCCTTTATCCACCCTGGTTTTTTTTATACCTCCTCAAAGAACTCCAGCAAACTTGTCAAACATGACTTCCCCTTCAAAAATCCATGCTGACTCTGCCTGACCAAATTTTGCTTTTCCAAATGTCCTGCTACTGCTTCTTTAATAATGGACTCCAACATTTTCCCAGCCACAGATGTTAGGCTAACTGGTCTATAGTTTCCTGCTTTTTGTCTGCCTCTTTTTTTTAAATAGGGGCATTACATTTGCAGTTTTCCAATCTGCTGGGACCTCCCCAGAATCCAGGGAACGTTGACAAATTACTACCAATGCATTCAGAATCCCTGACATTATTTCTTTTAAGACCCTAGGATGCAAGCCATCGGGTCCAGGGGATTTATCTGCCTTTAGTCCCATTATCTTACTGAAATACCATCTCCTTAGTGATTGTGATTGTGTTAAGTTCCTCCCCCCCCCCCCCCCCATAGCCCCTAGACGATCCACTGTCGGAATATTGTTAGTGTCTTCTACCGTAAAGACTGATACAAAACATTTGTTCAGAGTTTCTACCATCTCCATGTTCCCCATTACTAATTCCCCTATCTCGTCCTCTCAGGGACCATCATTTACTTTAGCCATCCTTTTCCTTTTTATATACCTATAGAAACTCTTGCTATCTTTTGTATATCTTGTTAGACTATGAAAGTAAATTAGCACAAAATATATCTTCCCTTTCTTAATCATTTTTTTAGTCGTTCTTTGCTGGCTTTTAAAAGCTTCCCAGTCTTCTGTCCTCCCACTAGTTTTGGCCACTTTGTATGCCCTTGTTTTGAATGTCTGCCACTTCTCATCGACTGTCCCATACCTCAATCTATTTTACCAGTCCACTTTAGTCAACTCTGCCTTCTTTTCTTTGTAGTCTCCTTTGTTTAAGCTTTGGACACTGGTTTGAGATCTAACTTTCTCATCGTCCAACTGAATTTGAAATTCAACCATGTTATGCTCACTCATTCCTAGAGGATCCTTTACAAGGAGATCGTCATTCATCATTCACTTTTTATTTAAAAATATTAATAGATGCATTAACGCAGCATACAAAGAAATTTTATGCAAACATTTTATCAGAGGAAATTAAATCCCTTTGTATAGTATAAGGTAGATTTTATAAATTTGAGAAATTGGATGCTGAGGTCAGTGGGTCCCGCAGGATTTCCTGTCCATTAATTTTAATGTTCTGTGCCAGGAATGTGAATTCGTAATATCTACCCTAGTAAATGAATAAAAGAGCACCGTCCTTATTGGCTCAGTGTATTCTGTAATGCGTGTTATGGTACAGAGCCTTCCAGACCAGGAGGTCTCCAGGATAATAAGGCAAAGAACGAAGAAAGGTTTGCATTTGTAGTGTGGCTTATCACATCTCCCAGAAGTGGCTCAAAGCACTTCATATACAAGGGATTACTATAAAGTGCAACCAAATTTTATGTTTGGCTGAATTCCACCATGGCTGGTGATTTTTATTGAGGGAGGAATGCTAGCCAGGAGAACGCTTTACAATTCTTTGAATAGCATCACAGAAACAGGGGAACAAGCAGACAGAGTCTAGGTTTAATTTCTCAGCTGAAGGATAGCACCTCTGAGAATCCAACACTCCTTCAGTACTGCAATGGTGTTCCTTCCTAGATTATGTGCTCAATTCCTGGAATGGTGTTAAACTCACAAACTTCCAACTCAAAGGTGAGAGTGCTGCCATATAAGCCAAGGACTTTGTTCCCTGGGTGTTCATATATCCATAAAGAACAACCAGGAATGAGTTATAATGTTCATGCACTCAACGATCTGATAACAGAATTAAATTTACAGTCATTATGCTCGTCGTAAACATTGGACCTGAATTCGCGGGCCCTACATGCCTGAACGAGGTGCACACGTGATCGTAGGGGCCCTGCAAGTTCCGGGTTTAGGCATGTGAAGCGCAAGCGCCTAAACCCGGAACTTCTCTTGACAGATCGCATGCATCTGGAAGTAAAGGGCCTCTCCGGGCAGAGAGTTGGGCTATTTGCCTAACTTCTGCCAGCGACAGTCCTTGAAATTCTTACGACTGATAAAAGCAGGTGTCAGGCCAGCTTTTATCAGCGTAATAACTTTAAAGGATGGAAAAAAACATTTTCTTCAGTAATTTAAACATTTAAAATCCTGTTACGGTAAGTTTATTTTTAGGCCCTTTTAAAATATGTAAATTTATTTTTCAAAAAATTAAACTTTTGTTTTAAATAATTAATTAAATTCCATTTTGATTTATTTTAAATGATTTAAAAAAAATGTATTTTAAGTGTTTGTGTGTTTTTGGGGTAGTCCCATTCATACTTATGGTGATTCCGTCACACAAGTATGAATGGGAATACCCCTATTTTGATTGTTTGGGCCAGTCCACGTGATCTCGGGGACGCCTGCGAAGCACCTCCATCCTTGGGATACGTGGGCCTCTATGCAGGCCTTCGCATAGAAGCCCAGGACCTCACATCTCCGAACCTCCAGGATCAGCAGGTAAATTTGTAGAAAAGATTTAGGTTGGGAGCCTCCGACCGCAATTTCTGGGCTGGATTTTCAGCTTTTGCGGTAATGACAGCGGGTTGGTCTTGGAAAAAATTTGCGCCTTCATCTGCAAAATTCGGCAGAAAATGAGGTTCCATGATTGGAGGCGCAAAACCAGGCGTTAAACAAGGAGGCTTTTGTGCCCCAGCCAAAAATTGCGGCATTAAAAAAGTTTTGTTGATTTAAGGAACTTAATTGTTGTTCAGTGCCCTGCAACATAACGTTGTATATTGTATGGTTTTCTTTTGGTAGGGGATCTTTTGTTACTTTGTTGCAGTAAAATTTATGATTCATCCTTTGCCATTGGTGTCTGGTGTCTCATTCCAATGTTCACCGGAGATGTGCCTTTATGGGGGCACATAGCGTGTCCAGTGTTAGCTCCATCCCTCAGTTTCCCCCATTTAGGAGAACCAGTCCATTATAAGCTGTCGACGTGTGACTCTTGGTCCGGCAACATCTCCACACTGCCTCCACCGTGGATGCTGTGGCTGTCCAATGGGGGCCTCGCTAGGCTCCTCTTCGTCATCCTCCTCCTCCTGAGGTGGGCCTGCAATCCCACTGGCAATGCCTGGCCCCTCATGAGGACCAAGTTGTGCAACATGCAGCACACCACAATGTATTCGGAAACCTGTTTATGGGAGTATTGAAGGCTGCCTCCAGAGCAGTCGAGGCATCGGTCTGCCTGTAAGAGATGGCACCTCTCTATCAGCACTTCCTTTTGGAAGCGTAGCCTTCTCGCACACTGCTCCTCAGAGAGCTGGAGGTATGAGCATTGGTGCCTGTAAACCCGTGGAGGCTAAGCCCTCCTCCCCAGATGTCTTCAGCTTCTCCTCATCCATGGGCCGACATGGCCAAGAGCCCTTGTTGTATCCTGACGCCGCCTAGCAATAACATGGAGCATGAAATGCTGGCGAACTAGTAATGTCCCCATTAAATTCTTTCACTGAAGATGTAAGGACACTGTAATGGCAGATAAAAGTACCACTTTCAAGACCGAGCTTCATGCAATGTGATGTGTGCAACTGTTGCAGTCAATGTGACCTGTGATGTAGGATCCTCATCCCTCCATTTAAATACGCCGCCAATACTGCCTGCTGCACCATGGGAACGCCTGGTTTTTCAAATGTTTCCTGGGGCAGGCGTATAATGAGGCGTTAAAGCCTAATTTTGCATCTGGGGCGCTAGCAGAGCATTGCATGATGATTGCATCATGATCTCAGTGAAACTAGAGGGCGGGGCGGTAAGTTTTTGCACCATCGCAAACCAGGAGCCGAATTTGCTGATCGGACAGTAAAAGCTGGACGCCTGCCGTAATGCCTAGAAACACCCTTTACCTCCCCTCCAGGGCGCAAACATGCCAAAAATCCAGCCCCCAACTCCACTCTCAGTTATTCTGCATTACACTGCCCACCAACTGCCGAATACAAATCTGTGAGCAACACCATGAGCGATCATCTAGTGTATAAATTTATTCTAAACACTGATATCTGAACGTGCATTGGCATCACAAGATTCTTTCAAGATTCTTTCATAATTTCTCCTCCTTACGTTCAAAGTAATTCCATCCCGTGGTTATTCCGTAAATTTAAATCATCATAGAAGTGCAGTAATGATGGACTATTGCAATGAGTAAATAGATTGTAGGTGCATTAGCTTCCATGTGCCTACAAATCATTGCAAAATGATAGTGCTTTAATCAGTGATACCCACGAGGACAGTGTGGGCTGCCTGTTCAAAACCACTTTGAAGAGTAACTCCATAATGAGATAACAGTTTCCTCCAGCACATCCAGCTTTCATTCCATGTTCAAAAGCTCTACATGCAAATAGAAATCCCTCAGGCCTCTATTTTCTGAAGTACCACCACTTTTATCTTTTTCAGCTGTTCCTCATGAGAAAATAACACCATGCTTTTAACTAATGTACATCAGCATGAGAGAACACACATGGAGTGATACTTCCACCTACCTCTCAGTGCCAGCAATAGGAGCAGGCAGTCATTGTATTTACAGCTCAAAAGGAAGCCATTTGGCCCATTGTGCCAGTGCCCTTCAGTTGGAGCTGTCTACTCTATCCTAATTCCATGCCCTTTCCCCATATAGTTTTACATTCTTACTTTTCAAATACTGAGTCAATTTCCTTTTAAATTGTCTCTGCCTTAATAGCCACGTAAAGCATTTCACGTTCTAATAGCCCCTCAGATAAGTTTACTCTTTTAAGAATCTTACTATTCACTGCTCTTTTTCCTAAAATGTTCTACATATTTTTCTACTATGAACTATCTGTACATTCCATTAACCTGTCCATGTGGTCCTGTATTCTCCTACATTCTTTTCTTCAATTTTCCAGATCCCCTAAGGTGGTAGTATCAGCAAACTTCATTATAATCCCTCTAGTTCTTATGGCCCAATGTAGTTTATATAAATGGGAAACAAAAGATTTTCCGGCACAGATCCCTGGAGCACAATACTACTGCCACCTTGCCCAAGTGAAAGATATCCATTTACTGTTATTCTTTACATACTCTCCTATAACCCACCCATCTATCTATTTAGTGACATTTTCTTTAATTCCATGTGATTTAATTTTTTTGAACAGATCTCTTATTTGACAGCTCATCAAACTCCTTCTGAAAATCCATTTATACAACTTCCACTGCATTTCCTTTATCTATACACACTGATTTTTGCAAACATTCAATTAAATTAGTCACACACCACCTGCCCGTTACAAATCATTTAACTGTCCCTAATTATCCCATGCCTTTCTAGGTATTCACTAATTTCATCCCATATTAACGACTAGACATTTGCTCACAATTGAGGTGAGATTAACTGACCTATCATTTCCTGGCTTTTTTCCTTTTCCTGTTTCTTAAACTGATATGTAATATTTTCACATTCCAGTCTTTTGGCATAATTACCATTTCTAACAACAACAACAACTTGCATTTATATAGTGACCTGTCCCAAGGCACTTCACAGGAGTATTATGAGACAAAATATTTGACACCGAGTCACACAAGGAGAAATTAGGGCAGGTGACTTGGTCAAAGAGGTAGGCTTTAAGGGCGTCTTGAAGGAGGAAAGAGAGGCGGAGAGGTTCAGGCAGGGAATTCTAGAGCTTAGGCCACCAATGGTTGAGCGATTATAATCGGATACTCGAGAGGGCAGAATTAGAAGAGCACAGACATCTCGGAGGCTGTGGGACTGGAGGAGATTCACCATCATAGGCAGTCCCTAGAAATCGAGGAAGACTTGCTTCCACTCTAAAAGTGTGTTCTTAGGTGACACAACAGTCCAATACGGGAATTACAGTCTCTGTCACAGGTGGGACAGGCAGTCGTTGAAGGAAAGGATGGGTGGGACTGGTTTGCTGCATGCTCCTTCCGCTGCCTGCGCTTGGTTCCTGCATGCTCTCGGCGATGAGACTTGAGGTGCTCAGTGCCCTCCCGGATGCACTTCCTCCACTTAGGGCAGTCTTTGGCCAGGGACTCCCAGGTGTCGGTGGGAATGTTGCATTTTATCAAGGAGGCTTTGAGAGTGTCCTTGAAACGTTTCCTCTGCCCACCTCTGCACGCCAGGAGTTTTGAGTAGAGCACTTGCTTTGGGAGTCTTGTGTCAGCATGTAAACAATGTGGCCCACCCAGTGGAGCTGGTCGAGTGTGGTCAGTGCTTCGATGCTGGGGATGTTGGCCTGATCGAGGACGTTAATGTTGGTGCATCTGTCCTCCCAGGGGATTTGCAGGATCTTGTGGAGACATCACTGATGGTATTTCTTCAGCGATTTGAGGTGTCTACTGTATATGGTCCACGTCTCTGAGCCATACAGGAGGGCGGGTATCAGCCCTGAAGACCATGAGCTTGGTGACAGATTTGAGGGCCTGATCTTCGAACAGGCGGCCGAAGGCTGCGCTGGCGCACTGGAGGCAGTGTTGAATCTCGTCATCGATGTCGGCCATTGCTGATAATAGGCTCCCGAGGTATGGAAAGTGGTCCACATTGTCCAGGGCCGTGCCATGGATCTTGATGACTGAGGGGCAGTGCTGTGTGGCGGGGTCAGGTTGGTGGAGGACCTTTGTCTTACAGATATTTAGTGTAAGGCCCATGCTTTCATACGCCTCAGTGAAGATGTTGACTATGACTTGGAGTTCAGTCTCAATGTGCGTAGACACAAGCGTCGTCCGCGTACTGTAGTTCAGCGACATAGGTCGGGACAGTCTTGGATCTGGCCTGGAGATGACGAAGGTTGAACAGGATCCCACTGGTTCTGTAGTTTAGTTCCACTCCAGCGGGGAGCTTGTTGAGTGTGAGGTGGAGCATTGCAGCGAGGAAGATTGAGAAGAGGGTTGGCGCAATGACGCAGTCCTGCTTGACCCTGGTCCTAAGGTGGATTGGGTCTGTAATGGATCTATTGGTCAGGATCACGGCTTGTATGTCGTCGTGGAGCAGGCAGAGGATGGTGACGAACTTTTGGGGGCAGCCGAAACGGAGGAGGACATTCCATAGTTCCTTGCGGTTGACAGTGTCAAAGGCCTTTGTAAGGTCAAAGAAAGCCATGTACAAGGGTTGGTGCTGTTCCCTTCATTTTTCTTTCAGCTGTTGCGCTGTAAAAATAATGTCTGTTGTACCCTGTAGAGAACGAAATCCCCACTGTGACTCCGGGAGGAGCTCCTCAGCCACAGGGAGAAGCCGGTTGAGGAGGATTCTAGCGACAACTTTCTCAGTGGCTAATAACAGGGAGATTCCTCTGTAGTTGCCGCAGTCGGACTTGTCCCCTTTTTTAAAGATGCTCACAATTGCTGCATCTCTGAGATCTCCCGGCATGCTCTCCTCCTTCCAGATGAGAGAGATGAGGTCATGCATTCGTGCCAATAGTGCCTCTCCGCCATACTTTAGTGCTTCAGCGGGGATTCCATCCGATCCTCGACTCCATCCAGCAGCATGCTACCCGCCACCATCTCAGCAAAACCCCAGCCCTGCAAGAGGTAGAAAAGGCCATCCGCCAGCTCAAGAACATGGAGGAGATTACAGAGATAGCGAAGGGACAAGGCTATGGAGGGATTTGAAAACAAGGATGAGAATTTTGAAATCGAGGCATTGCTTAACCGGGAGCCAATGTAGGTCAGCGAACACAGTGGTGATGGGTGAGCAGGACTCGGTGCGAGTTAGGACACGGGCAGCCGAGTTTAGGATCACCT
This sequence comes from Pristiophorus japonicus, assembly GCF_044704955.1. Lineage (NCBI taxonomy): Eukaryota > Metazoa > Chordata > Chondrichthyes > Pristiophoridae > Pristiophorus > Pristiophorus japonicus. The sequence continues at coordinate 331,941,453 of NC_091978.1, forward strand.
CTAGTTTACATATGGTAGAATGTGGGACGCCAGCCAGGCGTGCATTGGAATAGTCAAGTCTAGAGGTAACAAAGGCATGGATAAGGGATTCAGCTGCAGATAAGCTGAGGCAAAGGCGGAGATGGGCAATGTTATGGAGATGGAAATAGGCGGTATTGGTTATGCTGCAGATGTGTGGTCAGAAGCTCATTGCAGAGTCAAATATGACACCAAGGTTCCGAACAGTCTGATTCTCTTCAGCCAGAAGTTGGGGAGAGAGATGGAGTGAGTGGCTAGGGAACAGAGTTGTGATGGACTGAAAACAATGGCTTCGGTCTTCCCAATATTCAATTGGAGAACATTTCTGTTCATACAGAACTGGATGTTGGACAAGCAGTCTGATAATTTAGAGACCATGGAGAGGTTGAGAGAAATGGTAGTGAGGTAGAGCTGTGTGCCATCAGCATTCATGTGGAAACTGACGCTGTGTTTTCGGATGGTGTTGCCAAGGGGCAGCGTGTAGATGAGAAATAGGAGGGGGCCAAGGATAGATCCTTGGGGGACACCAGAGGTAACGATGCGGGGGCAGGAAGAGAAGCCATTGCAGGTGATTCTCTGGCTACAATTAGATGGATAAGAATGGAACCAGGTGACCGCAGTCCCACCCAGCTGGACGATGGTGGAGAGGCTTTGGAGAAGGCTATAGTGATCAACTGTGTCAAAGGCTACAGACAAGTCAAGAAGGACGAGGAGGGATAGTTTGCCTTTGTCACAGTCACAGACTTTGATGAGAGCCATTTCTGTACTGTAGCAGGCTCGGAAACCAGATTGGAAGGATTCAAACATGGAATTGCGGGAAAGGCGGGCACTGATTTGAGAGGCGAAAACACATTCAAGGACTTTGGAGAGGAAAGGGAGGCTGGAGAAGGGGTGGTAGTTTGCAAGGATGGAGGGGGTCGAGGGTTGTTTTTTTGAGGAAGGGTGATGACAGCAGATTTGAGGGAGAGGGTGACAATACCTGAGGAAAGAGAACCATTAACAATATCATCTAACATATGGGAGTCAGTAAAGGAAGTTGGTTGGCCAAGGGAATAGGATCAAGGGAGCAGGGTGGGTCTCATGGACAGGATGAGCTCAGAAAGGCCATAAGGGGAGATCAGAGAGAAACTGGAGAAAGATGTGAGGCCAGGGCTTGGGCAGTGGGGATTCTTAGAGGAAGTTTGGCCCGGTGGGCTAGGGGAAGGAAAAGAAGAGGCAGATGCGGTCGAACGGATGGTCTCAATCTTGGAGACAAAGAAGTCCATGAGCTCCTCACACTTAATATCGGAGGTGAGGGTGGAGACGGGAGAGAGGGGTTTAAAAAGACAGTTAGCAACGGAGCATACAAGCCAAGGTTTTTGGAAAATGATGGTTACTGCCTTTAAATTTCTTACCCAACCTTATTCCGTTTTCTGATATTCATTCCATTTGGCTTTGGTGATTTTTCTATTTTCAGTCACATTAACTTTTGAATGCAGTGTCGTTTTGAATATTTATCTTCGGTAGTGGCGCTTCCACATTACCTTTCAATTCTCCTATAAAAAAAACCTGAAAGTTTTCATTTCTGCCATTCCCACATCTCAAGTAGATGATGACCTCCCTTTGTTTGTAAGAGATCCCATTCTTTCTTTGACTTGTATGCTTATAAAAGACATTTGCTTCCTTTTATGTTATCTGCAAGTCTTCCTTCATACTCACTCTTCATTATCCTAATTTCCATTTTTTTCTTCCTTTCTACACATTTTATAATTTATGGGCACATACGAGGTGCGTAAGGGTTGCGCAAGTTCCGGGTTTTCTCAAGCACGTGCGCAAAAACTTGGAACTTGCGATCTGTCAAGAATCAAAGGTAGATCCAATGCATCCCCGGGAAAAGGGCATTCACGGACCGAGAGTTGGGCTATTTGCCTAACTTCTGCCCAGCGAATGCCTGTGAAATTCTTATGCCTGGTGAAAGCGTGAGGGTTTAAATAAAACACACACATATTTTTTTCAATCATTTGTACATTAAAAAACCTGTGCAATAAGGTAAGTTTATTTTTAGACCCTTTAAAACATTAAAATGTATTTCTCAAAAAATTAAATTTTTGTTTTAAATATGTAATTAAATGGCGTTTTAATTAATTTTAAATATGTAATGTTTTTTTTAAAATGTATTTGATATCTAGATATATTTTGGGGGATATTCCCATTCATGCTTATGGGGTTTCTGTACATGCGGAATCCCCATAAGCATGACTGTGAATTCCCATCTTTTATTCATTCGAGTCTCCGTACCTCCCGGACCACCAGGTACACGGGCATTTTATTTGCGGATCGGAGCATTTCCCCGTGGGAAGCCTCCAACAGCAAATTCAGGGCCAATGTTTTTCATATATATTCCATATATTTATCATGTATCTTTTTAAATCTCAGTTTTGCTGTAACCTCGCTATTTAGCCATATAAACTCTACCTTTGATTTACCCCCTTTATAGTCAATACTCTCATTTTACTACTTAATCCCATCTCAAAAAAAAAAGCACCAATTCTGTCAAACAGCAATAAAGGACCTTACTTCTACTCTGTCCTGTATGACTGAAGGACTCATTCTTCATATTAGATTGTCTGTTGTCAGTGCAGGCCAGGCAGTCATCTGTTACTTCACTTTAGTTGTTTAATGTGCTGTTGTTATTAACCTATAGTTTCCCTATTGATAAAACTTAATAATGTATTGATCACTCCAAATTAAATTGTCAGTTTGTAGTGTTTTTTTGATAGCTGTTGGTGTTTATCAGAATGATAATTTAAAGGAGAACTACAAGAGTGTTGTGGATCAGCATAAAACAATCAATTATTAGATCTCTGGGTATCTCTTCAATTTAGATTTGGTAGACATTAATAGTGCATATCATGCAAGGCTGTCAAATGCTTAAGAACTGGGAATTGCTTATATATAAATTGTAATTTTCTAAATATTACTAAATATGTTAATTATTTTACAACATTGATATCAAAGTGTTGCAGAACAACTTCAGCTTTATTAAATAATCAATATACACTGCAGGCAGTTGAAATTAAACATTACCATAAACATCTTGGGAACCATTGATGGATTATACACACACTTTCCATATTTTTTTCCAGGTTTCAGTGTTTAATTTGCTAGATTCTCGGGCTTACTTTTTCAGATTCCAGAATTTACTGATCTAGATTTTTACTAACTTTGGTTTCACCAAATGTAGTGTTTTATGGTGCTTTCATTTTCTTTTTGCTATTAAACAAAGTCAGAATTGAGTTTCAGAAAGTTTATTTCATAAAAGCAACAAACATTTGATAAAATCAGTAAATATAAATGTGAATCTCATGTTCATAAGTTTCCTGGCATAATCGTGGAGGTGGGAGCACGTTTTAAATTTTTTTAGTCAGACAAATGGACTTTTGGAGAGTTCTTCATGAACATGTTTAGTTTATTTTCCCATTATTTTACATTTTTTAAATCAATCGTTTCAAAATACACACCAATTCAAATTTTGCACATGACTCTGTTTAATCAGTTAAACCCAAAATCTCTAATGACTCTACATCGTGAACTGACATGCTCACATTACACATTAATCATTGCTTTTTAAATTGACTTTAAATGTGTAAAAAGTAGGCTGAAAATTTCTTCTATTCTGTAATGCTATGCTGAAGTTGAGGGAACCCACATCTAACCAATTAACAGTTCCTAAGTAATGGTGCACAGCGGGTGGCCTTGATCAGCACAGATACAAATGGATTTAAATGAACTCATTTAAACAAAGGACCCGAGTTTGGTCAAGCTACCGCCCACAGCTGCCGAGGTACCACCCAAAAAATACAGAGTCGCCGGTTTGCTCCACCACACTGATCAGCTGCGACATACTGGCAGTATGCTGCTCTGCAAAGGCGGTGATGCTGACAGCTATCCCAGCCATGGCCTAGAGCAGCTCTCGACCTAGGTCAACGCTTGTCCTCGACAGCTGAGCCATTTCTTGCATTGCTGCCACCCGTCTTGCATCATCATCTCCTTGCTGCATCATCCTGGGTGGAGGTGGCTTGGTGGCTTTACCGGCACGGCTGCAGCACCTCACAACGCTTGATCCCGCTTCCTCCAACTCGAAGCCCAAAAACTTGGACCCCGAGACCGATGTAGGGCGCACATGTCAAGAGGGTGGAGTCCTCCTCTTCCAGCGCCTCGAGCTCAAGTGTGACCAACACTGGGCCTTCTCCCTGCTCTTCCTCCTGGTCTTTGTCTCTGTGGGTTGCGGAGGTGGATGCAGTGGCTATGGGGGATTTGGGGGGTTGGGGGGGGGGGCGCTGAAGGAGCTGCTGTGGCGGGCTCCTGATGAGGTCGAGGTGGACAGTGTTGGTGTTCGACATTGCCTTTTTGTGCCAGAGGTGGATGGGGTACCTAAGTTGGTACTGTCCGATTCATCATCTGCAAGTACAAGACCATGTGTAAATGTTTAGTGTGGGGGGCGGGGGGGTGTTGGTCATGCTGATGTGAGTACCGTTACGTTTCACATTCATATTTCAAGGACTACCATGGCCGACACACAGTATATTAAAATGCATTTTACATCACATTATATGACCTTGCATGACATGAGCGTAACACAGACCGGAGAGTCGTATAAATTTACCATGCTCTAGCACAGGATCGGCACCACCATGTGTGGTGGCATGAGGTTAGTCACTGACCAATGCCAAGGCACGCTCCTCTGTCAGTCACTTCGATGACCTCTGGTGAGCCCCCTCCTGTGCCACACTGCTTTGAGGCGTTGGCTGTTCTTTTCTTCTGCAGAAATAAAAGTTGCAAGCTTTAACCGGTTTTCACATGCAACATACACACTCACACACAACGGCCCACATGTACTTTTTGTGTAGCACGGGAGTGTAACAATCAGATGTTTACTTACTCTTGCTGACGCTACCACATCGTTCCATCTCTTCCGACACTGATCTCCATTCCGAACCATGGTGCCCATTGTGAACAAGGCCTCCCCAATCTCCCGCCAAATGCGTTTACGTTGGGGTAGGGCTGGCTTGCCATGACCATCCCGGGTGAGGTCTTTGTAACGGCGCTCCACCTCAGAGACAAGCGCCTCCAGCTCATCATCAGTGAACCAGGGAGCTCTGAGCCTTCCTCCATTGGACTTCCTGGCAGCTTTTCTTCCACTCATGAGAGCTTTGTAAGGTGGATGGCCGATGAATCTGTTGATTCTCTTTCTCTCTAAATTACTACCCTCTGCAACTGTTGGGTGCAAGTGAGTAATGAGGTTTTATGCACATGTGCAGCTAAGCCCTCAGCCCCAATCATGGGAAAAGTGATGTCATCAGGCATAAGAAACTACAAAAAAAAATTCTAAATCTCACGCATGCGTGGTGCACGCCTCCGACGTTTCCCGAGTCACTTGGCCTGCACCTACCGCCGACTCCCGCTACCAGCCGCTGAATGCCGCTCCCATTCCCGCCGACAAAAGCGGGATGAAACTCGCCCCCGCCTGGACCCAGTAGTAGCGGACGTAAAACCATCAAGCGCCGACCGGGGAGTGCCGAAAAACGGGCGGACCTCAGATTTCACCAAACTCGGGCCCAAAATATCTGGCAGCACCAAGTGGTGCTTCCGCCTGAACAACTGAAATAGTGCCACAGAGTGTGTATGAAAGGTGCTATATAAATGCAAGTTCTTTATATTAATCTGTTGAAGGAGGTTGACGCAAATAGAATTATGACTAAACACAGGGCATCTGGCATTGCAATGGCAACGCATGTTGATGTGACGTGGAGTTCTATGCAGAAAAAGGACATCAGGTCATGTCTCAGTCGTGTTGTGAGGATATGTGGATTTGAGGACCCCACCCTCTCACCAATTAGCATTGATAGTGCCTAGGAAGCATCAGTCTTTGCTTCTTTATTTTCTCACAACATAATGACTACAACTGAGATCCTGTTGTTCATCTTATTGTATAACTTTTTAAAAGATTTGTGCTGCACATAGTCTTCAGTTTTTGGAAACTGAACAGGTTTTATAAGGGCACGATTGTCAGTTTGATGGGGAGTTGATGTGCTTGCCTATAGTCAAAGCTCATTGCAACAAAGTCTGTTAATACAGCCCTCTCATTTTTGCCAACTTTTTTCCCAGTTCCATTGAAATTTCCATATTTCAGGGAGGAGCTCATTCCCTAATAGGGAGAATTAAAATGACTTGTCTCCATGAGTTTGTAACAGGAATGACAATGCAACCAATTTCATCTGATCGCTTTTACATTTAGTCTCGAAGAAATGTCTGAAAAATGATTTTATTGCTTAATGTTTACTTAACCTGTTTTAAACTAAATATCTTATTAGTTTTCTTGTTCTCTTTAGCTTGCAGGCCTGGTCTGTGGGTTTGTGATCAAACTGCACACGTGTTTACATGACCAGGGTTTCCTATTGCAGCTTCACACTGTGGGTTTGCTGGTGCAGTTTGAAGGACTTCTCAGCACATACAGTGAGTAACGCATCTTATTTTATCAGCATATGATTAGTTTTAGGAAAGCTCTATCAGGTCAAGGTGCTTGCTGGAGGTGATCAATTTGTCCTGCTGGCTACCAGAATACAGATTTCATGAGCACTTAATGTAACGGCCCCGAAATTCTGGTTGGAGGCTTCCTTCGGACGGACACCTCCAACCCAAACTTTTTTTTGCGAAAGTACTTGGTAGTCCCAGAGATGCCTTCGATCCTGGTCGGAGGCCCTCTTTTCCCGCGCATCGCAGCGCGCCCCCTTCTTCGAGGTACGGATGGAGAAGCTAGAGTCACATGGGCCTGGACAACCAATCACGGTACAGTATTCTCATTGAAAGTAATGGGAACTCCGATTTTACGAATTCCCATTACTATCAATGAGAATAACACGCTAAAACACCCACACACAGCATAATAAAAAAAGCACCTCACATATTTAACATTTATTGAAATTAAAGTTAATTAAATGTTTTAGAAAAAAAAATTTTTTTTGGATTTTTTTTAATGCATTTTAATAGGATTTAAAATAAACTTACCTTAATGGACAAAGTTTTTACTCTAAAAAGGTGTGCTTAAATTTAATTTCTATTTGTTTTAAAACTCTTATGCTGGTAAAAGTAGGCTATGCGCCAAGTTTCAAGGACATTCACTTGGCAAGAGATGGGCAAATAGACCAATCTCTCACACGTGAATGTCCTTCTCCCGGGGATGCGGAGGATCTGTCAAGCGACAACTTGACAGATCGGAAAAGCCGGTTTTTGGCGCAAGCGCATTGCGCGGCAAAAACTGGCTTTGGTGAAGTCTCATTGGGTCCGTACACGCACCTTATGGACCCAGCGAGGCCGGGATTTCACGCCCAATAGCGGAGAGCTGATCTGGACTAACCAGACATACAGTGGATAACGGGTACTGGCTGAGCAACATCAGATAATGTGGTCTGTGGTTTGTTGCCTCAAACACCTGAGCCTTGGACTAGACAAAATTACATTGTTTATGTATATGTGTGTATAAATATATATATAAGATAAATCTCCAGACATGCCTGTTTATGATGTAGATTGCATAGTTTTACTAAACATCCCTAACATCTGTCTGAGGCTGAACCACACTATTCGCAACATTCTGTGCTGCAAACCTCTATGGTATTTTAAGTGCAAATGGTAGAAACAAGTTTAAAAGGCAAGGGGCTAGAATTTCCATTGGGATCGCCGGATTACCGCCCAGTTACTGCCCATTTTTGCCAGAAAGGCACATTACCCACCGTTTGACGCCCATTTTAGTCCCGATTTAGCGTCGGCGATAATTTCGGCCTATGGTTATCGCCAGCGTTGCTGCACGTTTCCCGCCCAAAAAATGAAGAAAATTCCCTTACAGCGCTAATTTTCCTAATTATGCCGTTTTTACCACCTGTTATCGCTGAAGATCGGCACCGCCCATTTTTTAGGTATTTTCCTTGTCCCAGCATTATGCCTCCATTTTGGTTTTCTTTCTGTGGGGGTGGGGCGGGGGAAAGGCTGTGTAAAGTTGCCGACAGGCTGGAATGTATTTTTTATTGATTTTGAGTGATTTCTGGAGTAGTTATTGAGGGATTTTGAACATATTGAGAATGATTGTGTGGTCATCTGAACATACTTGTGTGCTTTAAAAGAAATGAGGCCTGTAGTTTCACTGCTAATATATTGCTGACCCTTACAATGATTGTTACTCCTAATTTTCCAGAAGTGAGTGAGACACAGTACAAGAATGGTTTAGTTGAATAATTTTTTTAAATAAAATTTGAATTAAACTTTAACACTGTAATAAAAATAAAATAATTGTTCAGAATGAAAATTTTACAAAACAAAACATTAACAACAACAACAGTAAAAACAACACTCAAACCACCTTTGCACCCTTCTACAATTCTACCTGCGGCCACCTTTCCCAATGCCTTTCCACCCCAATCCCCCCCCGATTCCTGGTTCTGATTCCCTCCTCCTCCCACTATCAATACCCTGGCCCTGCCCACGTCGGGACCAGTACATCGTGCAGCAGATTACCTCGAGCATGACTACTGAGGGGACGACAATGGCAGCGCTATGTGTGCGGGGTCTGGAGAATCTGGGGGTGCTGGGGACCCATCTTTAAAGTTGGAAGAAACTACTTCCTCCTGACGATCAGGTGCTGTCACCATTGGTGGTATGGCACCTTGGGGTGCAGTGCCATATCCCACGACCGTCGATTGCCGCATAGCATTGGTATTAACGGTCTGGGTATTCTCCCTCAAGATGACTGGAGACCAAGCTCCGCTGCATGTGCCAATACATACACATAAACTCAAACATACTCCTACTGTCCTTCTTCCTTCATCCCTCCCGCAGGATCTCTCTATGTGCAATTCACAGTACGCAATGTGAGCCTCACGACCTCAAAGCCTCGCTATTGGCCCGTGCTGCGCCTTCCCTTGGTCTTGTCCGCGCTACTCCGCCTCCGGGCTCTGACCTCGCCACTCCCGACCTCGCCGCTTCACACAGTAGTAAACACATTTTGACGATTGGCCACAGCTTTTGCAATCCCCTTGCCACTGGACCAAGACCTTGTTCCGTCAAGCCCGTGTGGTGGCTGGTGTGCAACGGCCACCCCACGTTAAAAGAATTCACGCACACGCATCTTCCACCATTTAAAATGAGTTCATCAGTCACCTGAGTACTCATTTTTAGTGTGGAAGCAAGTCATTCTCGACCCCGAGCGACTGCCGATGATGATGATAATGATGATTCTATCTCACCGCCGCAATCAGCTCCGCCGTTATCTCCGATTGATGGGCTGCTAAAGCGGTGATGTTTGCGGACAACCCAGCAGTGGCCTGGAGGAGCTCTGGACTCAAGTCGATGCTCACCCTAGACAATCCCACCATGTCCAGGTTTGCATCTGCCTGTCTCTCAGCATTCCCACTGTTGCACTAATGGCAATTTCGCTAGTCGTGTGACTAGTAGTTGCCTGCGACGGTTCTTGAGTTAAATATTAAATTACACACTAGACAATGTCGGTACCGTTAATGTTCGTTTAATACAGAAGAAGTACAAGACTCACTACTTATACTCGATAGTCACGCAATACGTCCCTGGGTGATCAGTCCGGTCCTGACACTGTTCCTTCAAGGTTCTCTCCGCTGGTACCTACATCTGCTGAGTGTGGCTCCTAGGTTCTTGCTCTGGACTGTCCGAACTTGTCTATCTTTATACCCTTTCTTCTCTCAGTTAACCATGTGTCGGTTGCTATTAATTGCCCCTTGATTATACAAGAAGTACAGAGACATTCTGCTGTTATCGCAACCTGCCTCTTGCCTCCAAGAATTATTACCAAGTCGGACTCTTCGCTACCGTGTGTAAACCTTATCTTTTCATCCTTTCCCACCCCCCTGCTGTTCCCACAGCTGGTTCTGTTATGGTAACTCCCTCCTGTCCATTGACCTTCATTCTGCTAGTCTGACACCTGACCTTTTGTTCGGTCATTAGCCATTGCCGGAACTCTGTTTAATGGCATTCAGTATTTGCACACTATCTCTTACCCAGGGCGACTCCTTTGAATTGGCTTTATTATCCTGCAGCTTTACAACCTTACCTCCTTCCCTTATCTCCTTCATCCTGAGGTCAATGCCTGCTTGTTTTTTTGTGCAAGAGAGCTTATTGGTTTTAGACCCCAGGTCTGAACCAACTTCTTAATTCTTTGATATTTCCACACCACCTTGCCAGAACAGCCGCCACGGATTCAGCATGGGGGTCCGTGTGTGCTGCTGCATGCTGCTTGGTCCCATTTCCTCGGACCGGAATCCAGAAAAGTTGGATTCCAACGAGAAAGGGCTCTTTCTACCTGCGGCCAATGGTTCAAGTCCCGCAACTCCTTCCACCACCCCTCCTCCTCCACCACCACCACCGTGACAAAGTTTTGAGGAGTGTTCTCCTCAACCATCTGTTAGAAACATAGAAACATAGAAAATAGGTGCAGGAGTAGGCCATTCGGCCCTTCTAGCCTGCACCGCCATTCAATGAGTTCATGGCTGAACATGCAACTTCAGTACCCCATTCCTGCTTTCTCACCATACCCCTTGATCCCCCTAGTAGTAAGGACTTCATCTAACTCCTTTTTGAATATATTTAGTGAATTGGCCTCAACAACTTTCCGTGGTTGAGAATTCCACAGGTTCACCACCCTCTGGCTGAAGAAATTCCTCCTCATCTCGGTCCGAAATGGCTTACCCCTTATCCTTAGACTGTGACCCCTGGTTCTGGACTTCCCCAACATTGGGAACATTCTTCCTGCATCTAACCTGTCTAACCCCGTCAGAATTTTAAACGTTTCTTCTGAACTCCAGTGAATACAAGCCCAGTTGATCCAGTCTTTCTTGATAGGTCAGTCCCGCTATCCCGGGAATCAGTCTGGTGAACCTTCACTGCACTCCCTCAATAGAAAGAATGTCCTTCCTCAGGTTAGGAGACCAAAACTGTACACAATACTCCAGGTGTGGCCTCACCAAGGCCCTGTACAACTGTAGCAACACCTCCTTGCCCCTGTACTCAAATCCCCTCGCTATGAAGGCCAACATGCCATTTGCTTTCTTAACCGCCTGCTGTACCTGCATGCCAACCTTCAATGACTGATGTACCATGACACCCAGGTCTCTTTGCACCTGCTCTTTTCCTAATCTGTCACCATTCAGATAATAGTCTGTCTCTCTGTTTTTACCACCAAAGTGGATAAGCTCACATTTATCCACATTATACTTCATCTGCCATGCATTTGCCCACTCACCTAACCTATCCAAGTCGCTCTGCAGCCTCGTAGCATCCTCCTCGCAGCTCACACTGCCACCCAACTTAGTGTCATCCGCAAATTTGGAGATACTACATTTAATCCCCTCGTCTAAATCATTAATGTACAGTGTAAACAGCTGGGGCCCCAGCACAGAACCTTGCGGTACCCCACTAGTCACTGCCTGCCATTCTGAAAAGTCCCCATTTACTCCTACTCTTTGCTTCCTGTCTGACAACCAGTTCTCAGTCCATGTCAGCACACTACCACCAATCCCATGTGCTTTAACTTTGCACATTAATCTCTTGTGTGGGACCTTGTCGAAAGCCTTCTGAAAGTCCAAATATACCACATCAACTGGTTCTCCCTTGTCCACTCTACTGGAAACATCCTCAAAAAATTCCAGAAGATTTGTCAAGCATGATTTCCCTTTCACAAATCCATGCTGACTTGGACCTATCATATCACCTCTTTCCAAATGCGCTGCTATGACATCCTTAATAATTGATTCCATCATTTTACCCACTACCGATATCAGGCTGACCGGTCTATAATTCCCTGTTATCTCTCTCCCTCCTTTTTTAAAAAGTGGGGTCACTATCTCTTCCATCTTATTTATACTGATATTTAAGATTTAAATAATTATTATTTATTATTATTTTTATGTTGTACTATTATTATGTTATATTATCAATTATTAATTAAACTAATGTTCCAAATCGCTTTACAAATAGATCTAAATAACTCTTCTCTTTCTCTTTCAAATCGATCTCCACCTCCGCACTCTCCAAATCACCAACACACTCTCACTGTTTTCTGCGCATGCGCAGGGTCACCCTTGACCCCGAAATCGCAGGAGAATGCCTGCACATGCGCAGAGACCAAAAAAAACGCGCATTTCTAGGGGGGCTGCTTGCCTTTAATAAGGTAATCAGATCGGCAACTTTCAGGCTCGCTACCGCTACACAGCGCCACCGCTACACAGCGCCACCGCCACACACCGCCACCGCCACACACCGCCACCGCCACACACCGCCGCCGCCACACACCGCCACCGCTACACACCGCCACCGCTACACACCGCCACCGCTACACACCGCCACCGCCACCGCTACACAGCGCCACCACCACACACCGCCACCGCTACACAGCGCCACCGCTACACAGCGCCACCGCCACACACCGCCGCCGCCACACACCGCCACCACCACACAGCGCCACCGCTACACAGCGCCACCGCTACACACCGCCACCGCTACACAGCGCCACCGCCACACACCGCCACCACCACACACCGCCACCACCACACAGCGCCACCGCTACACAGCGCCACCGCCACACACCGCCACCGCTACACAGCGCCACCACCACACAGCGCCACCGCCACACAGCGCCACCGCTACACACCGCCGCCGCCACACAGCGCCGCCGCCACACACCGCCACCGCCACACAGCACCGCCGCCACACACCGCCGCCGCCACCGCTACACACCGCCACCGCTACACAGCGCCACCGCCACACACCGCCGCCGCCACACACCGCCGCCGCCACCGCTACACAGCACCACCGCTACACAGCGCCACCGCTACACACCGCCGCCGCCACACAGCGCCACCACCACACACCGCCACCGCTACACAGCACCACCGCTACACAGCGCCACCGCTACACACCGCCGCCGCCACACAGCGCCACCGCTACACACCGCCACCGCTACACACCGCCACCGCTACACAGCGCCACCGCCACACACCGCCGCCGCCACCGCTACACACCGCCACCGCTACACAGCGCCACCGCTACACAGCGCCACCGCCACACACCGCCGCCGCCACCGCTACACACCGCCACCGCTACACAGCGCCACCGCTACACACCGCCACCGCTACACACCGCCACCGCTACACAGCGCCACCGCCACACACCGCCGCCGCCACCGCTACACAGCGCCACCGCCACACACCGCCGCCGCCACCGCTACACACCGCCACCGCTACACAGCGCCACCGCCACACACCGCCGCCGCCACCGCTACACACCGCCACCGCTACACAGCGCCACCGCCACCGCTACACAGCGCCACCGCCACACACCGCCGCCGCCACCGCTACACACCGCCACCGCTACACACCGCCGCCGCCACCGCTACACACCGCCACCGCTACACACCGCCGCCGCCACCGCTACACACCGCCACCGCTACACACCGCCACCGCTACACAGCGCCACCGCCACACACCGCCGCCGCCACCGCTACACACCGCCACCGCTACACACCGCCACCGCTACACAGCGCCACCGCCACACACCGCCGCCGCCACCGCTACACAGCGCCACCGCTACACACCGCCGCCGCCACCGCTACACACCGCCGCCGCCACACACCGCCACCGCCACACACCGCCACCGCTACACACCGCCACCGCTACACACCGCCACCGCCGAGATTCGACCATCAAAAATCGCGGGAGTGCGCAGCAGCGGTATTCCGGCAGTTCAAAAGATGCAACTGCTGGAATACCGCTAAGAATCGGGCAGGAGCGATTCCAATGGAAATTCTAGCCCAAGATAACTTCTTATTTCTTTTAGAGGAATACTTAAGAATAATGCTGTTAAGTATAAGACTAACCATGAGTTTTTAATCTGAAGATACATTTTTTAAATTATTAGTTATTTAAAAAAAATTGCTTTATAACTTGTCCGAGATTGCTGGCCTTTTGATTAGGATTGCCATTGTCACTGTTTTCAAGATTAGTGCTAGCATAGTTAGCTTCAGTTCCCAGAAACTCCCCCACTCGTGTTCCACCTCAAACACAACAAAAATGGCAACCCAAATGTTGTGATCATGGCTCAGAATTTCCTTGGAGGTGCTCCTTCTCCACCACCGGAAATGTACCCAAACCCTGTTTATGTTTGTAGCCACCGTTTCTGACGAAGTTACTGCAGTGGAATGGGAACTGCTCCAACAAAAATGATCGTCAAATTATCCTGGTGCTTATGTTGTTGTTGCACATTGGGGCCTGAAGAGGGCACCAAAGGCTCTTCTACTTCAGTCTTCTGAAGCGGTTTGTGTTCTATTTTTATCTTCTTTTCTGTTATCTCTAATTATCTGTCTATCTCTTTGCTATTTCCTTCTATCTTTCTGACAATTTTACTTTCTCAGACACCTGGAGCAATGATACCTGTTTCTCTTTCTCACTCACTGTAAAAGCCGGATAGCCGGGTGGTGAATGATTGAGTACGAGAGCCTAGTCTTTAGTTGCTTACAAGCCTTTACTTACAGAATCACATCTTGTGCACCCCCAAGATAAGCTTATATCCCTTCCCCAGCCTAATGCCTATATATGTGTGTACAAGAGAGTTCCCAATTAATACCCACCACCTGTAATAAAATTAACACCCAACTGCTACTCACCACTGGAATCTTTTTAGGTAGACCCTCGGAGCCGAGGATGACTTGCTCCCACACTAAAAATGAGTTCTTAGGTGGCTGATGAGTCTGATGCGGGACCTACAGTCTCTGTCACAAGTAGGGCAGATGGTGATTGAAGGGGCATTGGATGAGGGGACGGGTGGGTGGGGTGTTTGGGTTGTCGTGTGCTCCATCCGCTGTTTGCGCTTGCCCTCCGCTTGCTCCCGGCAAAGAGACTCAAAGTATTCACCACCTTCCCAGATGCTTCTCCTCCACTTTGAGCAGTCTTGGGCCAGGGATTCCCAGGTGTCGGTGGGGATGTTGCACTTTTTCAAGGAGGCTTTGAGGGTGTCCTTGAAGCGTTTCCTCTGCCCACCTGGGGCTCGCTTGCCGTGTCTGAGCTCGGAGTGCTTGTTTTGGGAGTCTCGTGTCGGGCATGCAGACATGGCATTGTCACTTGAATACAACTATCATCAATCTCTGCTACTTCCCCTCTATTATAATTTTTTTACATTTCATTCAATTTGCCTCTTTGCCACTTCCTCTTCTTGACACTTTGCATGGTTTTTCTTTATTCTACATTATATTCCACTTTGCTCCCTCTCTTTTTCTCTGTCTCACTTGCATCTGCTTTTCATTGTCTCTGAAAATTAGACCTAATTAAAATTGCTTATAATTTTAGTATACATCTAGCAGATCTCCTCTTAACCTTCACTGATCTACTGGAAAGAGCTCCAACCTCTCCTCATGATTAACGTCTCTTATCCATGGCACCTTCTCAGCAAATCTCTTGGCCACGATTTGTCCACACGCAGCAGGATCAATATGGCCAGGGTCGGTGGCGTGTGCTAAGCCCGCTCACTACTCGAGCCCGCTCTCTGTCCCGAATCTTCCGATGATGGGGCTTGTTAAGCCCGCCCTGCGGACTTGCCAACCAATTAAGAGGAAGCCAGTCTGATGACGTCATTTTATGATGCGTCATCAGCCGGTTTCCTTAAAGGGAGCATGCCGACATTGCTTTTGACAGTTCTTCTGGCCGTGTTCTGCAGTATTGAGGTGCTGCAAACACTGACAAGTACTGCGCAGAGGTGCACGGCTGCACCAAGGCGCTCTCATGACTCCCTCCAGCTGCTTATGGAGAGAGTCACAGCATGTTGGGAGGTCCTCTTCCCTTCAAATGGGCGGAAGGGACCTCCCCAGGACACTAACACAGCCTGGTTGCACATTGCTCAGGAAGGCACAAGCAGGGATGTCGTGGGGGGGACCAGGTTGTAGTGGCACAAACCTTTCAATGATCTCTGTCGATCACAAAACGTTACTGCAAAGCCACACTCAACCTTATCCTCCTGTGCCACTCATCATATCCCCATCACTCTGCCTTCCCTACTCTACCCCTGTACATCCTTACTCACACCAACTTATCTTGCACCTCGACCCATTCCTCTCTCTCTAGCTACATTATCACATCCCCATTTTACTAACCACCCCTCACACTCATCTATGTCCAATCATACCAATTAACACAAGAGTGGGCACTTGGGTTCTTTAGCCTAAGTTCATGTATAGTTAATGTTGATGTTTTGTCAAACATTTAAATATTTATTTTCATCACTTTGCGTTCTTGGACAGATTTGTGGGCAGCTTTGGAAGTGGCTTAGTGAGTTGTAGTGAATGGTGACATAAGGGTACCCCCCCCCCCCCACAATGGTGATGAATGTGAAAGGAATGGTTGGGCATTGCAGGGATGCTTTATGGAGCTGGTGTGGGGTGGTGCCAACCTGGCGCATCATGTGGCAGGTTGTACAGCATCAAGTGAAGTAAATGTGGCCATGGTGAGGCCATCCCTGGCCTCCCGGGGCAGCAATGTGGTCGGGTGCTGATGCCCTGTGTACTGTGCAGCATCAGGTGATTGCGGAGAAGGTTGGTGTTGGTGGTGATGCTAGTGTGTTTAGTGATGTCGGGGCTGATGGTGGTGGGATTCTAACGACCAAGGTGAGAATTTTTCAAGGGCACCGATGTTGCTGGAATAGATGGCAGGTGAGGTTGAGATGACAGAAGCATTCTGTCAATGGTGAGAGAGGTTGCTCCAACGATGTGACAGTGAATAGAGAGTTCACTGCAAATACTTCCAACCTACATACAGCTCAAAAGTCTCTTCCAAATCCTGAAGGCTTCAGCTTCTGACATTGGAAAGTGAATAGCTATGAAATGGTCACTTTTATACCACTGCTGCAGCTGTCAACTTGCCAAAGCAATAGAGAGTCACTGAGAACCCGATTCCACTTACCTGGCGTGTTCTCTGAAGCACGGCAAACCCGTCAAAAGGTTGGTAAAATTGTAAGTGCCTGCTTTTAAGCCTCTTAAGCATCTAGGTACCTTTTAATGATATTGATTACCTATCCCGCCGCTTGCTGTCGGGTCCGCTATCCGAACACAGATCTGACACGGAGGCAGGTTCAGAGCAGGATCACGACCCATTGTCAATCAGGGCCATTTTGACAGCGGGCCCGCCTCCAAACCCGCACTCGCAGGGCTGGGAAGATTCTGTCCCTTCTGTGCCCACTTCATGGCCTTGACACTCTTCCGAAAGTAAGGTGCCCAAAAGTGGATACAATATTTTAATGACAACCTAACCAGTGATTGGTACAGGTTTAGGATGACCTCTTTGCTTTTTTACACTCTGCTCTTATTTATGAAACCTAGGGTCCTATATGCATTTTTAAAACTGCTTTATCAGCTTGACATCCAACTTTTAAACATTTGTGTATCTGACCCATAAGTCCCTATTTTTCTACTCCTTTTACAGTTTTGCTGTAGTATTGCCTCCCATTTGTCTTTACAGAAATGTATCATCTCACACTTCTCTCTTAAATTTCATCTCCCACCTATCTATATCCTCTTGCAATCTTTCACAATTTGCCATACGTCCAATTTGGTGTCATCAGCAAATTTTAATATTGTTCTTAAGTGCACATTATTTATGTATACAGTGAATAAAAACAGTCCCAGCACAGATCCTTGTGAAAGGTCACTTAGCACATCTTATCATTCTAAGAGACTTCCATTTCAGCATACTGTTTGCTTTCTGCTCTCTAACTATCAGTTTATTGATCTGGCCATATTCCTCTTAATTCCAGATACCATAGGTCTCTTCTATGATATTTTATCAAATGTTTTTTGAAATGCCACATAACTCACAATAACTGTATTTTCATTATCTTCCTTTATTGTTATTTCTTCAAAGAATTCAATAAGGTTGATCAAGCAGACCTGCCTTTTAAAAAGCTATGCTTACTGGACTTGATTAACTCTCTTGCCAGAAGATGGTTTTCAAACTCTCTTTATTTTACTTCCACCGTCCCACCCTGCCCACCCCCAAAAATAATGCTTTACCAACAGAAGCCTCTGGGTTTGGAATATCTGAAGCTTAACAGATAGGCATTAGCAACCGATGAAAACTTACGATTGGACTCCTTTGAAATAGATTAGGCCATGTTTGTGTTTTTCAAGTTAACATTAGTAATGGGCTTTGAAGTGGCCCAGATACCAATTTGTAAATTTTCTTGCTAAAAATATTGAATTGCATTTAAATGAAGTTTAATGCTATTTCTGACAACTCAAGAAGGGACTGCACATTGCATGTCCTTTGCCAATCTGAAGTGGTTTGAATGGAAGCTTCACAGGCGATAAAGCTCTTAAAAGGCTTTTAATCCCTCACACTTCCATTTTTACAGTACATTTTAGCACAGTTTTTAAATTTTGATAACATTTTTGTGAATTTTAAAATTTGTAATTTGTTTTAGATATTGTTTCTTCCGCAATTTACACAAAGTTTATATGAAACCTAAAATAACCAATTGTTTGCTAAATCATTTGAAAGCAGACTGTAATTGAAACACTTATAAGACTTCAGCCAAACAGTAAGAGCTTTAAAAATGGATCTGCTTATTTGTACTGCAAAAATGGCCAACAGGCTCCACCCCTTTTTCTGATTGGTCCCCTTGGAGGATAAGCCACACCCTGAAGTTTCACTGGAATGTGTTGCAGGATCCGCTCATCCCAAGGTCTCACTGACTTTGCAAATTGTAACTCGATCTACTTTGACTTCCTGAAGTGATGGAGGACAGAGCTCCTCAGAAGACAGCAAGGGCCAGCCAAAGTACCTTACCCCAGCGCAAGTGTATGCCTTCCCCAGCCAAAGTACCTTACCCCAGCGCAAGTGTATGCCTTCCCCAGCCAAAGTACCTTACCCCAGTCCAAGTGTAATCCTCCCCCAGCCAAAGTGCCTTACTCCAGCCCAAGTGTATGCCTCCTCCAGCCAAAGTGCCTTACTCCAGCGCAAGTGTATGTCTCCCCCAGCCAAAGTGCCTTACTCCAGCGCAAGTGTATGTCTCCCCCAGCCAAAGTGCCTTACTCCAGTCCAAGTGTATGCCTCCCCCAGCCAAAGTGCCTTACTCCAGTCCAAGTGTATGCCTCCTCCAGCCAAAGTGCCTTACTCCAGTCCAAGTGTATGCCTCCTCCAGCCAAAGTGCCTTACTCCAGCGCAAGTGTATGCCTTCCCCAGCCAAAGTGCCTTACTCCAGCACAAGTGTATGCCTCCACACCCTCCCCCCGCCAAACCCAACAGATGGGGCATTGTGTATGGATTGATAACAGGTTTGTTGGGTGTGAAGTGAATATTGACAGTGTCGTGACTTCTGGATATCATCCACTCCAACGATTTCCCTTGCAGGGGGTTGGAAGAATGTGATCCACCTTTCCTGAATTCCCTCTCTTCCCTCCGAACTCTCCCCTCCGAAACCCCCCCCCCCCCCAAAGCCTCTCTCGCTTCTCCACCCTCTCCCTCTCTCTCTCTCTCTCTCTCTCCGCCCAGACTCTCTCTCTCTCTCCTCTCAGCCTCTCTCTCTCTCTCCTCCTCTCTCTCTCTCTCCACTCAGCCTCTCTCTCTCTCTCTCTCTCTCTCTCTCCAGCCAGTCTCTCTCTCCCCCCGCCCAGCCTCCCTTTCCCCCAGTGCACCTCATTCACGGCCCCAAGGCCCTCTGATTCCCCCGTGCTTGGGACACACAGCCTACAAGAGGCTCGGGGCCCGGTCGGAGGTTCGCGGCTCAGCCAGAGGCTCTGTTGACCGGAGGAGCAGCAGCCCGCCGTTATTGGCACCCTCCCACCACCATCGGTCACCAGGTCAGCCCAGAGGTGGCATCGGGCCTCGGGTCCTGCTTCTGGCACCACGTGGATGATGGAATGATTCAGCCAGGAGCGGGTGGAGCTTAACAGGGGGCAGGGCTTGCTACCTGTCAATCAAACAAGTGCAGTACGGGTAGAGCGGGGGGAGGTGTGGCTGGACAGATGCCTGTCTGTCAAAAAAAAGTGTGGTACTAATAGTCAGTCCCTTTTTAAAAAAAAAAGGAACATGAAAAATGAGCTCTTTCACAACAGAAGCTCAGGAACTGACATTGAAGAGTCATTAGCAGTTGACAGATATAGTTAAAATTAATGATGGGTGTTGGCTTTGTAATGCCCCAAATATCATAAATCATTGTAGAAGTGCTAAAGATGAAAGAAAATGGGCCCGGGAAATCAGGCACCAGAGGCAGATTGCTCACACCGCCCAATATGTCACTTATCACATCTGCAGACAATGACCAAGGACAACTGCTTCCATAGGTTCTTGGTCAGCTGGAAGTTAGTTGCAAAGCTGTGCCACTTCTTTTGTCCTATATAGCTTCTGGAAAGATCGAAAAATATATTAAAGATATTTGCAGCCTTTAGAAGGGCTGAAATAATTCCCCCTCCCACTATAGCTATCTATAAGTGGCTGCATCTCTTTAAATTTTGGCAGAGTTATAGCACCGTTATTGCTGCCCCATCTGAGATAAACTAAATCGGCCATAGCTGGTTATTGAACCTGGGACATTCATGGTCCATACTGCTTAGTTCTATACTGATTAGTGCATTTTACCAACTAGGCTTACAACCTGGCTGTTTTTTTTAATCTGTACAGTCTGGTTTTTTTTCAAATTGAGGCTGACTGCTGATTGAAAGCTTTAGCCATAAATAGAGTGACCATTTTTGTTATGATCCGAAAAAAAGATGCAGTGGCCTCCATGAAAAGCACTCAGGAAATCAACTGATTTTCCAGTTCCAATACTGAGTAACCGTGTCTGCCTGCTTGATGCTCCAGCCTACAATGAGTATGCCACTCTGCCGACCCTCACTCAGATGTCCGTAATGGGCTCCCCTGGTTCCTAAACATTCCCCCAAAATTATCACAGCGAGCTTCATGAACTCCATGTTAAACACCTGGGCAGACTCTGCATGGATGAACTTTGTATGCAGTAAAACCTAACCGATCAAGAATTCTACAAGACCACATTCGAGAATAAATCATTGCAGCTGCCAGATTAAACAAGAGCTACAAATTTAAGGCCTTCGGGCCATAAATGGTTAACAATGTATTTTGTCCTTGTCGCTAGAAATTTGGGCGCGCCCCGTTTGCGCCAGACGCAGAAGTCTCGCCTTTCACGTGAAATTGGAGTTATCACCCCTGAAAGGAAGTGTAGCACTAAATCAAGTACTCCACTTTCATTCCGGGGTGGTAATGGGGCACACAGCTGAGCAGCGATACGCACTGGGCCGCGTAGCGCTGTCGAATTGGAGGGGCTCTTCCCTGAATTAAAGGGAAAGGCCTAAGCTGCATATTCTGCAGAGTATGAGCGCACCTACCTGGACCACCGGGGAGTGGGGCTGAGCGATCACAGCACAGATCCTGCGTCTAAAGTCTCAGTGATGAGGGAAAAAATATACAGATTTTTTTTTTTTGACGAGTAGCCGGTCATCTCCCTTTTAACTTATGCCCCGCTAGTGGCAGGCCGCCCAGTGCGCAACCCCTGCAGCTGTCACTTTCATCGCCCCAAGCAGCTTAAGGGGGTGATAACCCAAGTTAGGGTCCGGGGAGCTGTGCACACCGATGACGTCACGATCTCCGGACACAGGAGATTGGGGTGCAACGCTGTAGGGCCGCCACTATACTCCTGCCGAATTTAGTGGGAGTCTTTAGCGGGAGTCTTTAGCAGTGCCGCGCCTGGTTGCAAAGACATTTGCCCCCCCCCCCCCCCCGGGGGTGCTAGCGATAGGCATAAATGATTACAATTTCTCCTCCTTAGTTTTTTGTTGACAAAAAGTTGATTTGACTGTTTCTGTGTATGAAAAAAAATTGCAAAACCTTCTGGTGACACTACCTGCCCTGGCCTCAAGCTCTTTAGGACAAGTTTTTCCTATATAAAGTAGCAACTCTATTATCAACTGAACTATTTGGGAGCTTGTTCAGTAGATTTTAGGCTACATTGCTGTAACTAGGAGAGCTTACACAATTGGGGGAGTTGGTTCTTAGGCTGGTTAGTGATGTTAACAATTTGCCAATCCATAGTTTTCCACAAAATACCTCTGGAAAATGTATTCTGATTCAACCTCAGTGAGTCCATAACCCATTTTACAGTGGACTATTTTCAGAATTCCTCAATCTATTTTGGCCAGATTGGGGAAAGGGACGGCCTGCTGCTACTTCATGGGATATACCATTGACTTCCTCTGATAAGACAACTATGCTAAGCCCGAGTCTTGATGGACCAATATGATGAGGCTCAGAAGTGAGTGCGATGAGTCTAGTTAGGTTGATTTTATGATAATATTGCCAAACACTATTTCACAAACAGCATTTCACTCTTTATACAGCTCTGTAGGATTTGTAGAAAAGCTGCTGATATTTAAGGAGTGTCTGTTTTACCTGCAGGTGAAGAGATTGGAATGCTAGAAGACATGTCAGTTGCAATCATAGATTTACAGAAAGTGGCATTCAAAGTTGTTGAAGCACAATTGGAGGAGAGTGCCAGCGCCGACCTTTCTCCTGTTGTGACTGGAATTCGGTAAGTCGTGTTTTTCAGAACATTGTTGCACAATCATGTTAGCATGTAATCTTGTCAGGTTTTAATGTTTATTAATGCGTTGCAACATTGTACAATATGACACTATCAAAGTGCACTGCATTGAACTTTCTGATAAGTTAAAACTGATCAAAGGCCATTGATTTGATACGCTTTTTTTTGTCAGCGTCATGCATTGAAAGGTGATTAGGATGATGGGTACTGATACGTCCTTACTACACAGTATAAATGCACACGAGGCCCATGCTTGAGAGAAGGTCAATCTGTGACCTGTCCTTTATTCCTTAGCACTCAAGTGATGAAGGTGGGTGGAGCTTCCCCTTTTATACCTGAAGGTCCAGGTTAGGAGTGTCTCCCACCTAGTGGTCAGTGTTCTCACGGTGTACAACTTAGGTCAGTTTATACATAGGTTACATTGCTGGTTGAATACATGACATCACCTCCCCCCCAAAGTCTTATTGGGATCACAGGTTGAGTCTCTCTGGTGGTTTACGCTCCCTTGTAGAGCGCCTGAGTTGGGGCTCCAGTTGTTGGGCGCTGGCCTGAGTGTCTGCAGGTTGCAGTGCCTCAGGCCTGTATGGACTGCCCACAGTAACTGGGCTCTCCTCCCTTTGGTTCTGGTGTGCGGTCACCTGTGGTGGAGTGAACTCTATATCGTGTTCTTCCTCTGCTTCTTCTATGGGGTTGCTGAACCTCCTTTTTGTTTGATCCACATGTTTGCGGCAGATTTGTCCATTGATAAGTTTAACTACCAGAATCCTATTTCCCTCTTTGGCAACCACAGTGCCTGCGAGCCATTTGGGCCCTGCAGCGTAGTTGAGGACAAAAACAGGATCATTTACATCAATACATCGTGCCCTCGCATTCCTGTCATGGTAGTGATATTGTGACTGGCGCCTGCTCTCGACAATTTCTTTCATGGTGAGGTGTATAAGGGATAATCGGGTTTTGAGCATCCTTTTCATTAGTAGCTCTGCGGGTGGAACCCCTGTGAGCGAGTGTGGTCGGGATCTATAGGCCAACAGGAGGCGTGATAAGCGGGTTTGTAGGGAACCCCCTTGGAATCTGAGCATCCCCTGTTTGATTATCTGCACTGCTCGTTCTGCCTGGCTGTTTGAGGCCGGCTTGAATGGTGCCGTTCTAACATGGTTAATTCCATTGCCTGCCATGAAGTCCTGGAATTCAGTGCTTGTGAAGCATGGGCCATTGTCGCTGACCAAGATGTCCGGTAGACCGTGGGCGGCGAACATTACCCGTAGACTTTCTACCGTGGCAGAGGATGTGCTTGAATTTAAAATGTCACATTCGATCCATTTGGAGTAGGCATCTACTACAACCAAAAAAATTTTCCCCATGAAAGGACCTGCGTAGTCCACATGGATGCGTGACCAAGGCTTGGCGGGCCATGGCCAGGGGCTAAGGGGGGCTTCCCTGGGCGCATGGCCCAGCTGGGCACACGTGTTGCACCTGCGAACACAAAGTTCCAGATCTGCGTTTATCCCTGGCCACCAAACGTGTGATGTGGCAATTGCCTTCATCGTGACAATGCCCGGGTGCCCATTGTGGAGTTCTCTGATGAACACCTCTCTGCCCATCTGGGGCATGACTACGCGGTTTCCCCAGAGTAGGCAATCGGCCTGAACCGAGAGTTCATCCTTGCGCCTGTGAAATGGTTTAAATTTCTCAGGGCATGCCCTGTACGTGGCTGCCCAGTCCCCATTCAGGACACATTTCTTGACTAGAGACAATAGCGGGTCTCTATTTGTCCAGACTTTAATCTGACGGGCTGTCACGGGTGAGCCTTCACTTCCGAAAGCTTCAACAGCCATGACCATCTCAGCACCATGCTCGGTAGCCCCCTCAGTGGTGGCTAGTGGAAGCCTGCTGAGTGCATCGGCGCAGTTTTCGGTGCCCGGTCTGTGCCGAATTGTGTAGTCATAGGCAGCTAACGTGAGTGCCCACCTCTGTATGCGGGCCGATGCGTTTGCATTTATGGCCTTGTTGTCGGCCAAAAGGGACGTTAGGGGTTTGTGATCTGTCTCCAGCTCAAATTTCCTGCCAAACAGGTACTGGTGCATTTTCTTTACCGCATATACACATGCGAGTGCCTCCTTTTCTACCATCCCGTAGCCCCTTTCTGCCTGGGACAGGCTCCTGGAGGCATAAGCTACCGGCTGTAACTGACCCTTGGCATTAACATGCTGCAACACACACCCGACACCATAGGACGACGCATCGCACGTTAACACAAGTTTCTTACATGGGTCATATAGCATTAACAGATTGTTGGAACATAACAAATTGCATCCTCTATTAAAAGCCCCCTCCTGGCTGTGCCCCCAGACTCATTCGCGACCTTTGCGTAGGAGCACGTGTAGCGGCTCAGCAGCGTGCTCAATTTGGGAAGAAAGTTACCAAAATAGTTCAGGAGCCCCAGGAACGAACGCAGCTCCGTCGTGTTACGGGGTCTGGGTGCTCTCTGGATCGCTTCCGTCTTGGATGCAGTAGGGCTGATCCCGTCTGCTGCTACCCTCATCACCAGGAATTCTACCTCTGGAGCTAATAAGACGCACTTCACCTTTTTCAGTCGTAGACCTACCCGGTCCAGTCTGCGTAGCACCTCCTCCAGGTTGTGGAGGTGTTCTTCAGTATCGTAACCCGTAATGAGGATGTCGTCCTGAAAAACCACCGTCCCTGGAATCGACTTGAGGAGGCTTTCCATATTTCGTTGGAAGATCGCGGCGGCTGAGCGAATCCCGAATGGACATCTGTTGTACTCAAACAACCCCTTGTGTGTCGTGATGGTGGTCAGCTTCTTCGACTCACTCGCCAGCTCCTGGGTCATGTAAGCTGAGGTCAGGTCCAATTTTGAAAAAAGTTTGCCACCGGATAGCGTCGCAAAGAGGTCCTCCGCTCTCGGTAGCGGGTACTGGTCTTGGAGTGACACCCGATTGATGGTGGCCTTGTAATCGCCACATATCCTGACCGACCCATCCGCCTTGAGCACCGGCACAATCGGGCTCGCCCAGTCACTGAATTCGACTGGCGAGATGATGCCTTCCCTCAACAGGCGGTCCAATTCGCCTTCTATCTTTTCCCGCATCACGTACGGCACCGCTCTGGCCTTGTGGTGTACTGGTCTGGCGTCCGGGTTTATGTGAATCACTACCTGGCCCCCATGAAAGTGCCAATGCTGGGTTGAAATAATGAGTCAAATTTGTCCAGGATCTGTGACCATGATACTCGCTCCACAGAGGAAATTGCATTGACATCGCCCCATTTCCAGATCATGACAGCAAGCCAACTCCTCCCCAGTAGTGCGGGACCGTCCCCTGGGACAATCCAGAGTGGCAACCTGTTCTCTGAATCTTTGTGGGTCACGACTACCATGGCGCTGCCTAGCACCGGAATGATCTGCTTTGTGTAAATCCGTAGCTGTGCGTCAATCGGCGATAATTTTGGCCTCCTGGCCTTGGATGCCCACAACTTTTCAAACTGTTTGATACCCATCAGGGACTGGCTGGCACCCGTGTCTAACTCCATTGATACTGGGATGCCATTGAGGAGCACTTTCATCATTATCGGTGGCGTCCTGGTGTATGAACTGTATACGTGCTCCACATGAACTCGCTGAACTTCAGCTTCCAGCGATTTCCCCCAGTGTCCATTTCTGCAATTTCTGCAGGTATTTTGCTCATCTCTGCAAACTCTGGCTGAATGTATGCCTCCACGCCTCCAGCATGAGTTGCGGTTTGAAACAAAAGGTCCCTTGCCAGTCGATCGTCCCTGACTGCCCCTGTTATTGTTCTTGAGTGCACCATTAACAGGTGTTGATGGCCCCATTACTGGCCGCATTGTCCCTTGCAATGGCGTGAATCGCTGTTCAGCTTGCCACTGTCTCTGTCGAACTCCCCCTTTGGGTTCGACTACATGTTGGGGCATGCCTGACTGCCCTTGTCTGCCTGGAGAACTGTGTGCTGCTTTAACAATGTTGAATCTCTGTCCCAACCATTCCTTAACACAGTACCTCTTGTCTGTTCTGCTAGTGGCCATGCTCGCGTGGTTTAAATCCCAGTTTCTTGTCGCCATTGATACGTCCTTACTATACAGTATAAATGCACATGAGGCCCATGCTTGAGAGAAGGTCAGTCTGTGACCTGTCCTTTATTCCTTGGCACTCAAGTGATGAAGGTGGGTGGAGCTTCCCCTTTTATACCTGAAGGTCCAGGTTAGGAGTGTCTCCCACCTAGTGGTCAGTGTTCTCACGGTGTACAACTTAGGTCAGTTTATACATGGGTTACAATGCTGGTTGAATACATGACAGGTACACTTGGGAAGCTGGTTATAGTTGTCCGTGTGAGGAGACGTGGAACATTAAATTATTTCATGTCATATGCTTTCATTATAATCTGATCCACCTTCGTAACATATGTCATCTGGTTATCCGGATCCATGAATCTGCTTCTGGGATAAGGGAACTTGATTTACCAGTGTAACTGCTGGAAGCTGGCACGTGCACCTTGGTCTCCTGGTATCCAACCTTAGCAAGTGCCAGTATAAAAGTGCCTAACCTATCTAAAATTAATTCTGAAATTGGCCAATTCTGCATCAGTAATTATAAGTTGGAAATTGCTGTTTGTGCACAATTCAAAGGGGAATTGAATGATGTGAATAATCCCGCAGACTAAATTTGTGTGGGCATTTGTACCAGATATTTGTGATTTACATAACTTATCGAATCTGTGAAGGCTTCCTGCCGATATATTGGGCTCCCCGAGGAAAGCACGCACAGCTACAGCAGCAATTTAAAGGGATGCATTCTCACCTGCGAGAAAAATAGAAAGAGTTTAGAGAGGCCATGTTCCTGAAAAATGAAGCGTTATCGGCCGTGCACTTCCATATTAACAGATGTTGCACTCGAAGTCGGGCTGGATGATTTGAGGTAAAGGTGAGGCCTTTTTTTTGCACTGATGGGCAGAAAAGAGAGGATCAAATGTAGCAGTTGATTGCTAACAAGGTGAACACTGTCAGTAGGACCCTTGCGGTTGCACCTGAGGAAGACGGTAGAAACATAGAAAATAGGTGCAGGAGTAGGCCATTCGGTCCTTCGAGCCTGCACCACCATTCAATAAGGTCATAGCTGATCATTCCCTCAGTACCCCTTTCTTGCTTTCTCTCCATACCCCTTGATCCCTTTAGCCGTAAGGGCCATATCTAACTCCCTCTTGAATATATCCAATGAACTGGCATCAACAACTCTCTGCGGCAGGGAATTCCACAGGTTAACAACTCTCTGAGTGAAGAAGTTTCTCCTCATCTCAGTCCTAAGTGACCTACCCCTTATCCTAAGACTGTGTCCCCTGGTTCTGGACTTCCCCAAATAGCAGACATGAGGAAAGCTGTCAAGGTGAAGTTACCCTACAGTTTCCTATACCAAGTACCTGCCCCAAATATGCTACAAAGTATTTTTTCATAACCTGTCAATCTTTCGCTTTTGCTATTTCCAAAGTACTCGGAAAGCTCTTTGAATGCATAGCCTATAGCAGAGCACAAGTTCAAGTTGCAACTTACAATAGAAACTGTAGTTACCGGTACATTTGAAACCTTATAGGGCCTTTGCACAATAAATACTTTCAATACAACTTAGTTGCATGATGCAAATGCATTTACCCATACATAAGATGAACTTCAGGATTGTCATTTGCGTGTTCACAGAAAAATACAAGTCCAGAAAAGTCCATCTGGCCACGACAAAACTAATAACCCTCAATCGCCCACTCACTAATATCTATCTAATTCTCCCTTAAATTTTTCCACGCAACAAGTTTCCATGCATTCCTGGGCAGTTCAGTCCACAATTCTGTGTAAAGTAGTTATATATAAACTGTTTGTGCACATTCCCCTTTTTTAAGCTTGAAACTTATCTTCTGATTCAAGAGTTTGTGGCAATCTTAAATATATAACTGAAGTTTAATATTTCACTTCCGAGCAACTCACAGAGCTCTGTCATTCTTACCAACTGTGACCAGCAGCAGTGCAACTACACCAACCTGGCAATATGGAGTAAGTTAGCTTGGCCAGAATCACACTGCACAGTTGAGGAGGACCAAGAAATTGGTCAGAGAGCCAGCTTGGTTTGTTCCCTAGCTGCAGTGCCGAGACATTTGAACCTCACAGGACCTGTATATAAAAGGCAATTGCTGTTTCAGCAGGATTGTGTATAGGATTCACTTGAATCTGTTGAATCTACTTTGCAACATCTGGCTAGGAGTGTGGAGAGGTTCACTAGAATCATTTGTGTAGTCACTCAAGAAGGCTTCCACCACCACCACCACCACCACCACCACCACCACCACCACAGTGGCATAGGTTTCAAGCACAGTCAGAGTATCTTTTGTGGCGATCTTGAGCTCCAATATACACAAGGCTGTCTTGTTTGGCTTCAACATGCTGGGAGATTGGATGCAAGGCTACACAGATTGCACCGCTGCCCTAAGGTCTGCTTCCATGCATATTAGTAGTCATACTGAGGAAGAGCCCACTATCAGCAACGCCTTGGCTAGAGGTGGGATAGATCAGATTGCTGTCTCTCAAGGCTATGCGATGTCTGGCTACCCAGCTACCTTGTGCCAGTGACAGTAAATCTGCCAAAAATCAGACAGCTACAGTTGCTCGGTATATCACTGAAATGCTATTAAAGACCAACCAGTGTGATCCAAGGACAGTTTCAAGTGCAATATAATGAACTTTGGCTGCTGATATATTTAAAGACAATGCCACTGTTTGTTTAAAGTATGTTTAAAATTCTAGTGAGGGGAGACTAATATTGATGTACATCAAGCAGCTGGTAACTATACCAGGTAATAACTTCTTTTAGTGCCTAGGGACACACTCTTGCAACAGGTGCTGGCAAATAATCAAAAGTAAGGTAAACCTGATTTAACAAAATGTGTATATGAAGTCATACCCCTGGAGTTTCCACAGAGATGAGGAGAGGTGTTCCGAACTTCCACCGTAACTTCGGTGGAAAGCCAGGAATGACGGGAGATTGAGAAAAAGCCACAGAAATTTTACCCCGTAATGTTTTTGGCTGTAGTAACTTTGTAAAAACAGTTTACACTGTATTGCAGGCGAAAGGAAGGCTTAAACTATGAAAAAAGACACAACTTCTTACTTTGCAAACAGGACAGAATCGAAAGGTAACTGTCCACATGCTGAAGATAATTGTACACATTTGTTCTAAATACATAAATTAATATAAAAACGTTGCATTTGTTACGGGTATATTTTTATGACTTTGAGCAGTAATGCTAGTTATTGTTCTAAATTGCTATGCATTATTGTCTGCATTTCTGAATGTTCTGCTGGAATGCAGGTCCTCATCCATGGTCCTATCACATAAGGTTCTTTCGGACTTTATCTGAATAATACTTTGAGATTGCAATACCATTTCTCAGCCAACATCAAAAAATTGGTTTGTGCCTTCCAAGAATGCACTATATTAAGAAGTGGTTTGTGGTATTATGATAGAATATTGGAATTTACAGTAAATTGTTGGGGATCTAGTTGTTCTGCGTGTTAATGTGGCGGTATATTTCACCATAGACCAGTTTTGTGTGGTTTGTGCCCACGATTCCTCACGTGATGAGTGCCTGCTATCAACTGGACTATTGCCCAAAGTGCAAACTGGGTGCCTGCTCAAACAGATTAAGTGTACATGAGTCATGCATCTCCTAGCAATGGCAGATGTCTGGGAACAAGTTATCTTTATACCCTCTCTGTGAATAATATGTGGCCTCGGGGCAGAGAAATTAAAGTTTGCAGGTTAGAAATGTAAAGAATGTCATTTTTGTGGATGTTTTATAATTTTAAGAAGGAGAAAATCTTTTACTGCTCAATAGCTTGCTCAAAGACCAGATTTTCCCCACTAGCCTGACATCGGTAGTGGGGAAAATGCTGGAATCAATTATTAAAGATGTAATAGCGCATTTGGAAAGCAGTGACAGGATCGGTCCAAGTCTGCATGGATTTATGAAAGGGAAATCATGCTTGACAAATCTTTTGGAATTTTTTGAGGATGTAACTATAGAGTGGACAAGGAAGAACCAGTGGATGTAGTGTATTTGGACTATCAAAAGGCTTTTAACAAGGTCCCACACAAGAGATTAGTGTGCAAAATTAAAGCACATGGTATTGGGGGTAATGTACTGATGTGGATAGAGAACTGGTTGGCAGACAGAAAGCAAAGGGTGGGAATAAACAGGTCCTTTTCAAAATGGCAGGCAGTGACTAGTGGGATACCGCAAGGTTCAGTGCTGGGACCCCAACTATTTACTATATATATTAATGATTTAGATGAAGGAATTGAATGTGATATCTCCAAGTTTGCAGATGACACTAAGCTGGGTGGCAGTGTGAGCTGCGAGGAGGATGCTAAGAGGCTGCAGAGTGACTTGGATAGGTTAGGTGAGTGGGCAATTGCATGGCAGATGCAGTATAATGTGGATAAGTGTGAGGTTATCCACTTTGGTGGCAAAATCAGGAAGGCAGATTATTATCTGAATGGTGACAGATTAGTAAAAGGGGAGGTGTAATGAAACCTGGGTGTCATGGTACATCAGTCATTGAAAGTAGGCATGCAGGTACAGCAGGCAGTTAAAAAAGCAAATGGCATGTTGGCCTTCATAGCAAGAGGATTTGAGTATAGGAGCAGGGAGGTCTTGCTGTAGTTGTACAGGGCCTTGGTGAGACCACACCTTGTGTACTGTGTGCAGTTTTGGTCTCCTAATCTGATGGAGGACATTCTTGCTATTGAGGAAGTGTAGCGAGGTTCACCAGACTGATTCCCGGGATAGCAGGACTGATATATGAAGAAAGACTGGATCAACTAGGCTTATATTCACTGGAATTTAGAAGAATGAAAGGGGATCTCATAGAAACATAAAATTCTGACGGGATTGGACAGGTTAGATGCAGGAAGAATGTTCCCGATGTTGGGGAAGTCCAGAACCGAGGTCACAGTCAAAGGATAAGGGGTAAGCCATCTATGACCGAGATGAGGAGAAACTTTTTCACCCAGAGAATTGTGAACCTATGAAATTCTCTACCACAGAAAGTTGTTGTCATGTATTCAATCAACATTGTAACCCATGTATAAACTGACAAGTTGTACACTGTGAGAACAATGAGGACTAGGTGGTGAACTTTTGGGAGACACTCCTAACCTGGACCTTCAGGTATAAAAGGGGAAGCTCCACCCACCTTCATCACTTGAGTGCTATGGAATAAAGGACAGGTCACAGACTGACCTCTCAAGCATGGGCCGCATGTGCATTTATACTGTATAGTAAGGATGTATCAATGGCGATGAGAAACTGGGATTTAAACCACGCGAGCATAGCCACTAGCAGAACAGACGAGAGGTACTGTGTTAAGGAATGGTTGGGACAGAGAATCAACATTGTTAAAGCAGCATGCAGTTCTCCAGGCAGACAAGGGCAATTGGGCATGCCCCAACATGTAGTCGAGCCCAGAGGGGGAGCTCGACAGAGACAATGGCTAGCCGAACGGCGATTCACACCATTGCAAGGGACAATGCGGCCAGTAATGGGGCCATCAACACCTGTTAATGGCGCACTTAAGGACAGTCACAGAGGCAGTCAGAGATGATCGACTGACAAGGGGCCTTTTGTTTCCAACAACAGCTCATGTTGGAGGTGTGGAGGCACACACTCAGCCGCAGTTTGCAGAGATGAGCAAAATACTTGCAGAAATTGCAGAAATGAACGCTGGGGGAAATCGCTGGAAGCTGAAGTTCAGCAAGTTCATGTGGAGCACGTATACAGTTCATACACCAGGACACCACCGATAATGATGAAATTACTCCTCAATGGCATCCCAGTATCAATGGAGCTAGACACGGGGGCCAGCCAGTCCCTGATGAGTATCAAACAGTTCGAGAACAGTGGGCGTCCAAGGCCAGGAAGCCAAAATTATCGGCGATTGACGCACAGCTACGGACTTACACAAAGGAGATCATTCCGGTGCTAGGCAGCGCCATGGTAGTCGTGACCCACAAAGGTTCGGAGAACAGGTTGCCACTCTGGATTGTCCCGGGGGACGGTCCCGCACTACTGGGGAGGAGTTGGCTTGCTGTCATGAACCAGAAATGGGGCGATGTCAATGCAATTTCCTCTGTGGAGCGAGTATCATGCTTACAGATCCTGGACAAATTTGACTCACTGTTTCAACCCGGCATTGGCATTTTCATGGGGGCCAAGGTAGTGATTCACATCAACCGGGACGCCAGGCCAGTACACCACAAGGCCAGAGCGGTGTAGAGGGAATAGATAGGCGTTTCTGCGGCTGCAACCGAGACTCCAGGATGGTATGTTGCCTCCCTGGTGCAAGGGTCAAGGATGTCTCGGAGCGGGTGCAGGACATTCTGAAAAGGGAGGGTGATCAGCCAGTTGTCGTGATGCATATAGGTACCAACGATATAGGTAAAAACCGGGATGAGGTCTTACGAGACGAATTTAGGGAGTTAGGAGTTAAATTAAAAAGTAGGACCGCAAAAGTAGTAATCTCAGGATTGCTACCAGTGCCACGTGCTAGTCAGAGTAGGAATCGCAGGATAGCTCGGATGAATACGTGGCTTGAGAAATGGTGCAGAAGGGAGGGATTCAAATTCCTGGGGCATTGGAACCGGTTCTGGGGGAGGTGGGACCAGTACAAACTGGACGGTCTGCACCTGGGCAGGACCGGAACCAATGTCCTCGGGGGAGTATTTGCTAGTGCTGTTGGGGAGGAGTTAAACTAATGTGGCAGGGGGATGGGAACCTATGCAGGGAGACAGAGGGAAATAGAAGGGGGGCAGAAGCAAAAGATAGAAAGGAGAATATAAAAGTGGAGGGCAGAAAAACCCAAGGCAAAAAGCAAAAAGGGCCACATTACAGCAAGATTCAAAAGGGGCAAAGCGTGTTAAAAAGACAAGCCTGAAGACTCTGTGCCTCAATGCAAGGAGTATTCGGAATAAGGTGGTTGAATTAACTGCGCAGATAGCAGTTAATGGATACGATGTGATTGGCATCACGGAGACATGGCTCCAGGGTGACCAAGGCTGAGAACTCAACATCCAAGGGTATTCAGCATTTAGGAAGGATAGACAGAAAGGAAACGGAGGCGGGGTGGCATTGCTGGTTAAAGAGGAAATCAATGCAATTGTAAGGAAGGACATTAGCCTGGATGATGTGGAATCGGTATGGGTGGAGCTGCGGAATTCCAAAGGCAGAAAACGCTAGTGGGAGTTGTGTATAGACCACCAAATAGTAGTAGTGAGGTTGGGGACAGCATCAAAGAAGAAATAAGGGATGTGTGCAATAAAGGTACAGCAGTAATCATGGGCGACTTTAATCTACATATAGATTGGGCTAACCTAACTGGTAGCAATGCGGTGGAGGAGGATTTCCTGGAGTGTATTTGGGATGGTTTTTCAGACCAATATGTCGAGGAACCAACCAGGGAACTGGCCATCTAGACTGGGTGATGTGTAATGAGAAGGGACTAATTAGCAATCTTGTTGTGCGAGGCCCTTTGGGGAAAAGTGACCATAATATGGTAGAATTCCTTATTAAGATGGAGAGTGACAAAGTTAATTCGGAAACTAGGGTCCTGAACTTAAGGAAAGGTAACTTCGACGATGTGAGGTGTGAATTGGCTAGAAGAGACTCGCAGAGGATACTTAAAGGGTTGACTGTGGATAAGCAATGGCAAACATTTAAAGATCACATGGATGAACTTCAGCAATTGTACATCCCTGTCTGGAGTAAAAATAAAACTGGGAAGGTGGCTCAACCATGGCTAACAAGGGAAATTAAGGATAGTGTTAAAACCAAGGAAGAGGCATATAAATTGGCTAGAAAAAGCAACAAACCTGAGGACTGGGAGAAATTTAGAATTCAACAGAGGACGACTAAGGGTTTAATTAAGAGGGGGAAAATAGAGTACGAGAGGAAGCTTGCAGGGAACATAAAAGCTGACTGCAAAAGCTTCTATAAATATGTGAAGAGAAAAAGATTAGTAAAGACAAACGTAGGTCCTTTGCAGTCGGATTCAGGTGAATTTATAATGGGGAACAAAGAAATGGCAGACCAATTGAACCAATACTTCAGTTCTGTCTTCACAAAGGAAGATACAAATAATGTACTAGAGGACAGTGGGTCTAGTGAGAATGAGGAATTGAAAGATATCCTTATTAGGCGGGAAATTGTGTTAGGGAAATTGATGGGATTAAAGGCCGATAAATCCCTGGGTCCTGATAGTCTGCATCCCAGACTACTTAAGGAAGTGGCCCTAGAAATAGTGGATGCATTGGTGATCATTTTCCAACAATCTATTGACTCTGGATCAGTTCCAATGGACTGGAGGGTAGCTAACGTAATGCCACTTTTTTTAAAAAAGGAGGGAGAGAGAAAGCGGGTAATTATAGACCTGTTAGCCTGACATCAGTAGTGGGGAAAATGCTGGAATCAATCATTAAGGATGAAATAGCAGTCCATTTGGAAAGCAGTGACAGGATCGGACCGAGTCAGCATGGATTTATGAAAGGGAAATCATGTTTGATGAATCTTCTGGAATTTTTTGAGGATGTAACTAGTAGAGTGGACAAGGGAGAACCAGTAGATGTGGTGTATTTGGACTTTCAAAAGCTTTTGACAAGGTCCCGCACACGAGATTGGTGTGCAAAATCAAAGCGCATGGTATTGGGGGTAATGTACTGACGTGGATAGAGAACTGGTTAGCAGACAGGAAGCAGAGAGTCGGGATAAACGGGTCCTTTTCAGAATGGCAGGCAGTTACTAGTGGGGTGCTGCAGGGCTCAGTGCTGGGACTCCAGCCCTTACAATATACATTAATGATTTGGATGAAGGAATAGAGTGTAATATCTCCAAGTTTGCAGATGACACTAAACTGGGTGGCGGTGTGAGCTGTGAGGAGGACGCTAAGAGGCTGCAGGGTGACTTGGACAGATTAGGTGAGTGGGCAAATACATGGCAGATGCAGTATAATGTGGATAAATGTGAGGTTATCCATTTTGGTGGCAAAAACACGAAGGCAGAATAATTGCGGCAGACTAGAAAAAAGGGAGGTGCAACGAGACCTGGGTGTCTTGGTTCATCAGTCACTGAAAGTGGGCACGCAGGTACAGCAGGCGGTAAAGAAGGCAAATGGTATGTTGGCCTTCATAGCTAGGGGATTTGAATATAGGAGCATGGAGGTCTTACTGCAATTGTACAGGGCCTTAGTGAGGCCTCACCTGGAATATTGTGTTCAGTTTTGGTCTCCTAGTCTGAGGAAGGACGTTCTTGCTATTGAGGGAGTGCAGCAAAGGTTCACCAGACTGATTCCAGGGATGGCTGGGCTGTCATATGAGGAAAGACTGGATCAACTGGGCCTTTATTCACTGGAGTTTAGAAGGATGAGAGGGGATCTCAGAAACATATAAGATTCTGACAGGACTGGACAGGTTAGATGTGGGAAGAATGTTCCTGATGTTGGGGAAGTCCAGAACCAGGGGACATAGTCTTAGGATAAGGGGTAGGCCATTTCGGACTGAGATGAGGAGAAACTTCTTCACTCAGAGAGTTGTTGACCTGTGGAATTCCCTGCCGCAGAGAGTTGTTGATGCCAGTTCATTGGATATATTCAAGAGGGAGTTAGATATGGCCCTTACGATTAAGGGGATCAAGGAGTATGGAGAGAAAGCAGCAAAGTGGTACTGAAGGAATGATCAGCCATGATCTTATTGAATGGCGGTGCAGGCTCGAAGGGCTGAATGACCGACTCCTGCACCTATTTTCGATGTTTCTATGGGCCCAAGTTTCCACATGATTTGCTCCTGATTTTTTGGAGCAATTGGTGGAGAACGGAGTATCTTAGAAATCGCAATTCTCCACATTTAAGTTTTCTGCAGTTCTAGTCATTTAGAATAGTTTCACTTTTGAACAAGAAGCCTCAGTGCTGATCATGGAAGGGCAATGTGCTTTTATTAAAAAATGATTAAAAATTGAACAGCTACAAAGAACTACAAAAATGGCCGAGTGCCAATGTTTCCTTCACACTGCGCGTGTGCAAACGCTCCAACGCGCATGCGCAGGGTTGCCGGCACGAAAAAAATGGTACCCGCCCCCTCCTACTTACAAAATCGGCGCGAGTGGTAGGCTCCGCCCCCCTGGGCGCCGCGCCAAGCAGACATCAAGCTGCAAAGCGCTCGAGAATAGCGCATTTTTTTTCAGGCGCCGTTTTCGGCGCGAAAAACGGGAGCCCAGCTCGGAGGGGCACCTGTTTTGCCGCTTGTGGAAACTTGGGGCCTATGTTTCTGCACCTATTTTCTATGTTTCTATTTCACACCTTGAAATTAATTTA
Organism: Pristiophorus japonicus; assembly: GCF_044704955.1. Lineage (NCBI taxonomy): Eukaryota > Metazoa > Chordata > Chondrichthyes > Pristiophoridae > Pristiophorus > Pristiophorus japonicus. The sequence continues at coordinate 331,978,551 of NC_091978.1, forward strand.
TATAAGATTCCATGAGAACTAAAACAATTAAAACAGCGCAGTGTTACCTGTTAAATTTTGAATGCTGTTTTTCAGAGAACCTTGTATCTACACTTACGCTTGTTGACGTGCTGCCTCAAAGCTCCATGTGGCATGTTGAGTCCTTGGATATTTTTTCAGAGATACTAGGGTCAATTTTAACCCCGCAGTCGGGAGCGGTGTGGGGGTGGGGGGAAATGTTGGGTTTAAAATCGGGTGAGTTGTTTTACTGACTGAAGGTCGCTCTGTTCTCGTCTGGCGGCATTACATCTTCGCTGACTTGTTAGTCAGTCAAGTCTCCTGCTGCAGGCAGGCAGGGGCCTAATTGAAAGGTAAAAGTCATGGCTCATTGACGTTATTGGCCCTGCATCGCCGTTTATACTGGAACTCGGGGAGGGCCACCAGAGAAACTAGGCGGGAGGCAACAGAGTGGCTGGAAGTGGCCAGAGTATGTACAGTTTCTTTAATTTTTGGAAGAATTTCTAGGGTGCTCCTCCTGACACCCAAGGAATCCCGGGGTCACCTTTGCTTTGATCTTTTCTCTCCCATCCCCCAAGTAACATTGGTTCAGCAACCCCCCCCCCCCCCCAAGCACTTGCCATGCTGGGACCACCCCAATTCCTGCTCCCACACTCCAGCATTGACCTCATTCCTGCCTGCTTCAGGCAGGAGATAGATGTGCAATATTGAAATGAGGCCTACAGTTAACATCAGTCTGGGCCTCACTTCTTTCTCAACACTTGGGTGCACCACCTGCTTCAGGCCCCCCACATACCAATCCTACCCCGTGTTACAATTGGCCCCATAGTCTTGCATGTCTGAACAACCAGATTAGATACCTTTTTAAAAATACGCAGTCTTTTCACTTCTCTTTTCTGTTGGATTTATTGCAGAGGTTTTTACACAGTGGAGGTACAGCTTCCCAGTAAATTATTTGAGGTTTTGCCGCAGGAGATTAAAGATGGAAAGTTGCTCCGTGTGTATCCAGTGTTTTTTAACATCGGAATAAATGAACAACAAACTCTGGCAGAGAGGTATATACACATTATTTTGTTTATGAAATGTTTATTCATTTATCTACAGAGCTGTTTTTTGAAGGACTTGATCAGAACAGCATTTTGTCTGCTATTCCTTGTGAAGCTAGAGTGGGGAATTCTTGTTTTGTTGCAGGTTTGTCAACTTTGTAGTCTAATATTGCACTTACAAGTCAAGTCAATTGCTCACTTATATTTGCATTATCTGTGCTTCTCAGCATTTTAAAGATCTGGATGAAGCACCCTCTCAACCTGTTTTTACCCCCAATTTAAACAAATTTGGGTGCGACAACAAATATTGAAATGAGCCATAGAGACTAAGATGATCTTGGCTTTGATACCGGCTCTATGCTGAGGTAGCTGATCTCAGCCAGCACAGTGGTGCCAGTACAGCAATTCATCTTGAATTAGGGATGGAAAAAATCAGTTAGAGTTTCTGCCACTGCTTGCTATACAGTAATCCCACCGTGGGAAATTTGCCCAATCCCAGAGTTTCCTGCCAGCTGACTTAAAATAGGGCATTCATTTCCTTTAAGGAAAGAGAAACACCCAATTTCAACAGCCTATTGCAAAATATGACCCATTCATTGTTACACATATTTTGTTTCGTGTTTGCTTTATGAATATACAGTGACTTGAGACACTAAATTGCCCTCAAAATAAATTTCATAAAATTAATATCACTAAAAATATTTCTAACTAAATGCAAGCACAATATTGAGAGTAATTCATGTTGTTGTAGGTATGTGTAGTAGCCAGGTCTAAGCTAAACTAATTTATCTGTGCCAGTGATAAAAAAAAAACTTGCATTATATAGCACCTTCCATGACTTCAGGAAATCCCAAAGTGCTTTACAGCCAATGAAGTACTTTTGAAGTGTAGTACTGTTGTATTATAGGAATTGTGATAGCCAATTTGCACACAGCAATGGAATAAATGACCTAATTTGTTGTAGGAATGTTGATTGAGGGATAAATATTGGCCAAGACACCGGGAGAACTCCTCTGCTCTTCTTCGAAATAGTAATATGAGATCTCTTGCGTCCACATGAGAGAATGGACAGGGCCTTGGTTTAACATCTCATCTGAAAGACAATACCTCCGACAGTGCAGCACTTCCTCGGTACTGCACTGAAGTGTAAGCCTGGATTATGTCTCAAGTCTCTGAAGTGAGATTTTAACCTTTTGACTCAGAGGCGAGAGTGCTACCAATAAGCCACAGCTGACACTTAAATATAATGAGACAAAATGCTTTTGAAAAGTTACATTTTGCATGTTGCGCTTTTCAAAAAGAATTTAAATTAAGCAAAGAACCGGCATGGGTATGTGGCTGAAAGGCTTACTTCTCTGCTGTAAACATCTATATTGTAAAGAAAATCAAGGTATATAATTTAAGTGCTATGAAAATAAACAGGATGTCAATGATGAATGGAGAACCAAAATGCTGTGTAATGTAACTTCCTCCTCATCTAGCAGACCCCAGAATGGAGGATCAAATAAAGATATAAGGAACCAAGAAATTCTTATCTGAAGGTTACAGCTGTATCAATATGTTTTCAAGAACTTGTCAGATAACCTCTAATCAGAAAAAACAAGCTCAAAGGTTGAAATGGAAAGAGCAATGGTGTAATTACGTAGGATAAATGTTCAAGATTGAAGGACGGAGGATTTTTAGAATCATCTGCAGAGACTTTTGATGACTGAGTCCAAGCATAAGTACCAAGGAGGTCAGTGCATGAAATAATGAAGAACAAAATGATGACATTTGATGATTCCACCTCTCTTAAAAGAAAATACCTGGACAATGTCCTGGAGTATCTGACTCTTCCAGTGAACCACAGAGACCAAAAATTAGGCAGAATAGTTTAATTTATTTCATATAGTTTAGAGATTCTTTCTTATCATTCTGCTATCATTGTAGCATAGATGAGGAGGAAGTTACATTACACAGCATTTTGGTTCTCCATTCATCATTGACATCCTGTTTATTTTCATAGCACTTAAATTATTTCAGTGTAAATCAAGATGAAATAAACTGAATACAGATTTCATTCTGATGTCAACTAGGTTTAAAAGGTTTACCTGGAATTTCCTTTTCCTATAGGAAAGAGATGTGAATTTCCTGCTTCTCAGCTCAAGCCAACTGTTAATGTGAAATACAAAATGTTTTCTAGTTTCCTTTCATTAGGTACTGTCTCCTCACTTTCAAAACTGCCATCATCACCTCCTTTCACAAAAAAAAAACACACTCAATTCATCTGTCCTTGCAAACTACTGCTCCAACTTCCCTTTCTTCCTCAAAGTCCTTGGGATAGAATTTCCAGTGGTTCACCGCCCGATTTCTCGGCAGTATTGGCCGTTTTGGGCGAGAACTGGGTCGGCGAGAAATTCCCCAGCTGAGGTAAGCTGGCAGTTTCGAAGTCCCGCTGGGGAGTGGACCTCTGATGTGCACCGTCCACAGATCGTCCTGGCACGATTTCTGGCTGAGCGGTGACCCATAGGTAAGTTTTTTTTTAAACGCCCTCGAGGATCAGCGGGGCTGGGCGGTAGGTAAATAGGTCTGCAAGAAAAAGGTAAGTGATTGGCTTTTTACTATTTATTTTCAAAATCTGTTGGGGTGATTTAATTTTAAAGTGTCTTGGGAATGTTTTTTGGATTTTTTTAGTTGGGTTTTTTGAAAAATTATTTTTATTCTTTTTTAGGTGTTAGGCTAAAGGTGTTAGGTAAAAGGTTTACCCCTCGGGGTAAATTTTTATAGATTTTTAAAATTTTTCGCCCATTTTCTTTAGGCACCGCCCAATCTACCCGAAGTTGCACTTTTTCGCCCAGATTGGGGGTGCAAGGCCCATGTTTTTCACTGGGTGGATTTAAAAAAAAATTTTCGGGACGTTTTCGCCGGCAATAATCTTCCCAGCCTTAGCGGTTTTTTGGGTGGCAATCGGGTGCTGGCGGGCTTTGGGGAAATTCTAGCTCCTTGACTATGTTGTCACCTCCCAAATCCGTGCCTATCTTTCCTGCAACTTCATGTTTGAATCTCTCCAATCAGGTTTCTGCTGATGTAACACTACTGAAAGGGCCCTAATCAATGTCACATAATCCATATTCTGCAACTATGACGATGGTGCACTGTCCTTCCTCATCCACCTCAACCTCTACAGCTTTGACACAGTTGATCAAACCAACCTCCTCCAATGCCTCTTTTCTGTTGTCCATCTCAAGCCTTGCTTAATTCTGCTTTTACCTATCCAAGCATAACTAGAGCTTCTGGGGTATGGTACAAAAGTGATGATATTACTGGACTAATAATCCAGAGAACATGAGTTCAAATGTCACCATGACAGTTTGTGAATATGAATTCAATTACATAAAAAGGAATCAATCTGGAATGAAAAGCTGGTAACAGTAAAAGTGATCATGAAGCTGTTGGATTGTCGTAAAATCCCAACTAGTTAACCAATGTCTTTTAGGGAAGGAAACCTGCCGTACTTATCTAGTCTGACCTATACGGTGACTCCAGTCCCACACCAGCATGGTTGGCTCTTAACTGCCCGCTGAAATGGCCTCTCAGTGATATCAAATCTCTGAAATAGAATAACAAGAATAAAACTGGATGGATCGCTCGGCTGAAACCTAGGTATCGAATTGGGACACAAAAACGCACACCCAGCCCAGTTGGCCCTGTAATGTCCTCCTCACTAACATCTGGAGACCAAAGTTGGAAGAGCTGTCCCATAGACTAGTCAAGCAAAAGCCTAACATAATCATACTTACAAATCATAACTCTCAGCCAATGTCCCAGACTCCTCCATTACCATCCCTGGGTATATCCTATCCCACTGGCAGGGCTTGTGGCAGGTGGTTAGAGAACCAACATTAGGGAATAACCTACATATCCTTGTGCTCATTAATCTACTTGTCGCAGATGTATGAACAAATTTAGCAGCTCAAAACTGGGCAACTGTGAGCCATCAGCAGCAGCAGAATTATATTCCACCACAATCTTTAAAGTCGTGGCCTGGGCATATCACTCACTCCTCCATCACCATTAAGCCAGATGACCAACTCTGGTTCAATGGGGAGTGTAGAGCAGCATGCCAGGAGTAGCACGAGGCATAACAGAAAATGAGGTGTCAACCTGATGAAGCTCAAACACAGGAGTACATGCATGCTAAATAGTGGGTGCAGCACGTTATAGCAAAGCTAAGTGATCTCAGCATAAGAACATAAGAAATAGGAGCAGGAGTAGGCCATTTGACCCTTCGAGCCTGCTTCACCATTCAGTAAGATCATAGCTGATCTGCTACCTCACCTACACCTGCCCATACAATCTCCATATCCCTTGGTTCCTTTAATATCCAAAAATCTATCAATCTCTGTCTTGAATATAATGAACAACTGAGCATTCACGGCCCTCGGGTAGTGAATTCCAAAATTCACAACTCTTCGAGTGAAGCAGTTTCTCTGCATCTCTGTCCTAAATGGATGACCCCATATCTTGACACTGTGACCCCAAGTTCTAGACTCTCCAGCCAGGGGAAACATCCTCCCAGCATCTATCCTGCAAAGCCCCTTAACAATTTTTTACGTTTCAATTAGATCACCTCTCATTCTTCTAAACTCTAGGGAATATTGGACTGGTCTACTCAATCTCTACTCATAGAACAATCCACCCATTCCAGGAATCAGATTAGTGAACCTTTGTTGCACTCCCTCTAAGGCAAGTATATCCTTCCTTAGGTAAGGAGAACAAAACTGCACACAGTGCTCCAGGTGTGTTCTCATCAAAGCCCTAAATAATTGCAGTAAGACATCTTCACTCTTGTACTCCAATCCTTTTGTAATAAAGGCTAACATACCATTTGCTTTTCTAAATGGTTGCTGTACCTGCATGTTAACTTTCTGTGATCCTTGTACAAGGACACACAGGTCCCTCTGAATACCAACATTTCCCAATCTCTCACCATTAAAACAATATTCTGCTTTTCCATTTTTCCTACCCAAGTGGATAAATTCACCTCCACCTTATATTCCATCTGCCATGTTCTTGCCCACTCACTGAACCTGTCTATATCCTTTGCTGTCTCTTTGCATCTTACTCACAACTTACTTTCTCACCTAGCTTGTATTATCAGCAAACTTGGATATATTACACTCAGTTCCCTCATCTAAGTCATTGATATAGATTGTAAATAGCTGAGACCCAAACACTGATTCTTGCAGTGCTCCACTAATTACAGCCTGCCAACCCAAAAATGACAATTTTGTTCCTACTCTCTGTTTTCTGCCTATTATCCAATCCTCAATCCATGCTAATATGTTACCCCCAATCCCATGAGCCTCAATTTTATGTAATTACCTCTTGTGTGACACTTTATCAAATGCCTTCTGAAAATCCAAATATACTACATCCACTGTTTTCCCCCTTATCTACCCTGCTAATTATAACCTCAAAAAACTCTTAACTGGTTTGGCAAACATGATTTCCCTTTCATAAATCCATATTGACTCTGTGGTGGAATCATATTATGATTTTCGAAGTGCCCTATTACCATGTCTCTAATAATAGATTCTAGAATTTTCCTTGCTACTGATGTCAGGCTAACTGACCTATAGTTCCCTGATTTTCCTCTCCCTTCTTTCTTGAATAGCAGGGTTACATTAGCTACCTTCTAATCCACGGGGACCGTTCTAAAATCTAGGAAATTCTGGACAATCAAAACCAATGCATCCACTATCTATGTAGCCACCTCTTTTAATCCCCATCAGGTCCAGGGGATTTGTTGGCTTTTAGTCCCATTAATTTCTTCAGCTCTATTTCTTTACTAATACTAATTTCTTTAAGTTCCTCATTCTCTCTAAATACTTGGTTCCCCACTATTTCCAGAATGTTTTTGTAGCTTCTTCCATGAAGATAAAGTATGTGTTTAATGCCTCTGCCATTTCCTTATTCCCCATTATAATGTATTTAAATGTTAACCATTGCTTATCTATTGTCATATCCTTTAATCTAGTTTCCTAATCTACCTTTGCTGATTCACCCCTCATACTGACATAGTTTGCTTTATTCAGATTTCAGACCCTAGTTTCGTACTTAACTAAATCACACTCAAACTCAATATAAAATTATATAATATTATGACCACTCTTCCCCAGAGGATCCTTTACTACAAGGTTATTAATTAACCCTGTCTCATTGCACAATACTAGATCTAAAATAGTCTTTTCCCTAGTTGGTTCCTCGACACACTGATCTAGAAAACTTTCAAATGCATCTCATCCTCCACACTATTACTGCAAATTTGGTTTGCCCAGTCTATCTGAAAATTAAAGTTTTGCATGATTACTGTATTACCCTTGTTACATGCACTTCTAATTTCCTGATTTATACCCTTCCGGACACAACAACTACTGTTAGGGGCCTATAAACCACTCCCACCAGTGTTTTCTGCCCCTTATTATTTCTTAGCTCCACCCAAAATGATTCTACATCTTAATTTTCTGAGCTAAGATCTTTTCTCTCTAATGTCTTCATCCCATCCTTTATTATCAGGGCTAATCACACTACCCACTTTTCCATTTTGCCTATTTCTTCTAAAAGTCAAGTATCCTGGAATATTTAGTTCCCAGCCTTGGTCACTCTGCAACCACGTGTCTGTAATGGCTATTAGATCAAACTCATTTATTTCTATCTGTGCTTTTAATTCATCTGTTTTGTTGCGAATACTACGCACATTCTGCTTTGTGCCTTTAGCATTAATTTTTTTCTATTTTTCCCTTGGTCACCTTTGTCACTAATGCGCTATTATAGTTCTTCAACTCTCTGTCCCTTCCTAACCCACTCTGCTTATTTTTTACCCAAATCGATACTCTGCTCTACAGCCATGACATTTCTCTTATTATTTCTAAATTTACCCTTTTCTGAATCCTCCCCTTTTATTAGTTTAAAGCCCTATCTACTGTCCTAGTTTTTGGATTCGCCAGGGCACTGGTTCCAATAGAACAACTCCCTCTTTCCTCAGTACTGGTGCCAGTGCCCCGTGAAGCAAAACCTCTGCCTCCCACACCACTCTTTCAACTAATGGATCAGGCCAAAGCTCTGTAGTCGTGACACATTCAGTCATGAATGGTGGTGGAAAATTAAGCAACTAACGGGTGAAGCAGGCTCGATGAATATCCCCATCCTCAATGATGGCAGAGCCCAGCACATGAGTGTAAAAGACCAGGCTGAAGTATTTGCTACCAACTTCAGCCAGAAGTGCTGAGTGAATCATCCTTCTCAGCTTCCTCCTTAGGTTCCACCATCACAAATACCAGACTTCAGATAATTTGATTCACTCCACGTGATATCAAGAAACAGCTGAGTGCATTGCACACAACAATGGCTACGCAAGGGTCTTGACAGCATCCCTGCTGTGCTGCTGAAGACCTGTGCGCCAAAACTATCCTCGCCTCTAATCAAGCTGTTTCAGTACTGGCATCAACCCGACAATATGGACAATTGTCCAAGTATGCTCTATCCATCAAAAGCAGGACAAATCCAATCTGACCAATTACTGCCCCATCAGTCTACTCTCCATCATCAGCAAAGTAATGGAAGGCATCATGGACAGTGCTATCAATAACCTGCTCACCGAATCTCAGTTTGGATTCTGCTAAGACCACTCGGCTTCAGAACTCATTACAGCCTTAGTCCATACATGACAAAAGGGCTGAATTTCAGAGGTGAGGTGAGAGTGACTGCCCTTGTCATCAAGGAAGCATTCGACCGAGTGTGGCATCAAAGAGTCCTAATAAAACCGCAATCAATGGGAATCCGGAGGTTAAGGTTCTCCCTTAACTCCTCTTTCTATGTGAATGAGACCCACTTCCTGGCTCTCCTGAACCCCATTCCCACTAAACTGTTGGTCACTAATGTACTATTAGTCTTTATTTCAATATCACTGCACACAAGCTAAAAACAAAGATGAAAGGTCCTAAAAAGTGAAGTTGTGGGCTGTAAATATTGATTAGATAAGATTAAAAACTCTACATATGAAACAAAAACAAACAAACCGCTCAATCAGCATCTATGAAAATAAATAAATATTTTGAGACCAGAGCTCTTTACAACTCGGGGTGAATAAAGCACCTCAATTAGTAAGTACACAACATATCCCTGTACTGGTCAAATAAACTTATTTTTTTTAATTTAGTGCCCAGTCTCTGCTCTTTCACAAATACACCACTCATGCCCTCTGTCTGTCACTGGATAATCCCGCACTTTATGCGTCTAATATATTTATGATGTAGATGCAGATCAATTTCCCCTTGCTTTGATTGGTCAGTTCTGCCATCAATCATCAGTCATTCCGGTTTAATGACATGGTGGGCGGTGCCTCCAGCATACCTGCGATGACTAATTATAGTGTACTGTTTTTGGGTGTAACTAATGGTGAAATTTTAAATTTATTTTCCTAAATCTGTAGGCCAGAGTTGTTGTTTATTGCCTGAAACTATTTTACATTTAATGACTGAACATTTTATTTGGGGACTTGTTTCCAGAACTGGGGACTCCACTGGGGACTCTTCCAGGGACATTGTTTACCCGGGGACACAGTACCTAATCTGGGGACTGTCCCTGGAAAATGTTGACGTATGGTCACCCTACCATATCCTATCCCGCGCCAAGTCCTGCTCACCTGTCATTCCTGTCCTTGCTGACCTAAATTGTCTCCTCTTCCCCCAACGCCTCCAATTTAAAATTCTCTTCCTCGTGTTTAAATCTATTCATGGCCTCGCCCTTTCCTATCTCTGTCATGTCATCCAGCCTACACCTCCTGTTCCCCATCCCACCCCAAAAACTCTGCATTCCTCTGAGTCTGGCCTCTTGTGTATTCCTCCTCTCTTTGTCCCTCCATTGGCGGTCATGCCTTCAGTCATTTAAACCTCTTGCTCTGGAATTCTCTCTCTGAGCTCTGCCTCTCCACCTACCTCGCCTCTTTTATGATCCTCATTAAAACCTGCCTCTTTGTGGATGCTGGATGATGACAAGCTCAAACTCCGTGAAGACCTTGTAGTTGAACAGTCTTCCAACACTCATTTTAGGCTCACATATAAAGATTGGCCATTTGGACGAGGTGCCAGAGAGCTGCTGGTGTCTGTAGCCAAAGTGTGCCTTGAACTCAAAATTGTGTCCAGCATGAGACTGAGTACCTTCAGGTGATAAGGAGTTTAAAAAAATGCTAAAATCTGATGGATGGAGGTAGTGAATAGTTGAGGTATACAGACCAGGAAGGTCCTGGAAATGCGCTGAGTTGTCTAATCTGAGGTAGGGCAGCAGGTAGGGTACTATCATTGTCCTTGACACCACTGGGTTAGAGAGTGGAAATTCAAGCATGGTTCCCTCTCCTAATTGCTATCTGAGAACTTTTACTGGAAGTGTGTTTATGTGTGGACATGTGTGAGCCTCGATGGTGAATGTTGGCAGACTATTCGATTCAGGAGCATTGTAGTCAAGCCTGATCGCGTCCACACAGAAGGACATCAAGGGTCAGTGGATAGTAATCAAGAGTGGGAAAAGTGAGTGATTTTCCACTCCCTATCCCAGGGACACTGAGAATACCTGCGGTCTCCCTGGCTAGGATGAGATAATTTAGTATAAACTAGAGATCAAACTTGAGACTTTCCGGTACTGTGTGGCTTGGCTATGGATAAACTTAGTAAACCATTTGGTGGAGCTCTATGTATTACAAATGTTGTGACAGCTTTTGATATATTATATAAGTAAATAAATACTCCATGATTTAAACCTGGAACTTGCTCTGTGTGATGTCATTGTACAAACACTTAATTCTTTAGGATTGATGCATCCGTTAAAATAGTAAACAGTGGAATCTGTTTTGAACATTCTTTCAATTTTGCACACTATAATTTCCAGTCTTTAGTACTTAATTAAGGGGAATTCCCCTGGTACCCTGGTCAACATCCCTCAGCAAACAGAATCTCTGGTCATTTATCTCATTGCTGTTTGTGGGACCTTGCTGTGTGCAATTCTGGCTACAGCATTTCACTACATTACAGTTGTGTCTTCGAAAGTACTTCATTAGCTCTGAAACACTTTTAGATGTGCTGAGGTTGTGAAAGGTGCTATATAAATACAAGTTTTAAAATGTATTTCTTTAATTTTACTTTAAACGTTATGGAATTCAAATAGTAAAAATTAAAATTGTGTTATTGACTAATTAGAATTTATCTTTTATTGTTAGGTTTGGAGATATTTCTCTGCAGGAAATTATCAATCAAGAGAATTTTAAACTACTCAGTAAATATTACAAATTATTTCAAGAAAAACTATCATCTGATTGTAAGTATATGTTTGTTTCAGTATTAATTTGTAAGCAGACAGACATACCTCACTGTAATTTATCAGGTTATATGGAATGTTTAAAAGTTTCTAAATATGGGGCCGTAATTTGCAGCCCCTGTGGCTGCCTACGAGGTGGCACGCGCCAGTAGGAGTTTAGGCATGCGAAGCACTTGCGCTAAAACCTAGAACTTGCGATCTGTCAGTGTGTAAGACTTTTAAAGGACAGAAAAACTGCTTTGTTAGCCCATGGCTTTGGAATAATTAGGGTTCCCTGTAATTTGGTGCCAGCTCCAATAGACATTAACCCCAGATACAGAAAATGACACATGTGCTGTTTGCTAGTTTGTCAATTCAACTTTAAAAACATATTTCAAGGAGCTTGGTGGATAATGCAGCATTGAAACAGCCCTAATCAAAGTCACAAATGACATCCTACGTGACTGTGACCATGGTGCACTATCCCTCCTCATCCTTCTCGACTTGTCATTGTCTTTAGCATCCGCCACAAACTCTGTTCCATAGCCACTGCTTCCATCCCCCTCCCTGACCACTGTTTGAGGCTGAACCAGACTGTTCGTGACCTCGATGTCCTATTTGACCTTAAGCTGAGCGTCCAACCCCATACCTTCTCCATCAGCAAGACCTCCACCTCCGTAATATTGGCCATCTCCACCCTTGCCGCAGCTCATCTGTTGCTCATCTGAAACCTCATCCATGCTTTTGTTCCTTCCAGACTCAATCATTGACTCATCATCATCATAGACAGTCCCTCAGAATCAAGGAAGACTTGCTTCCACTCCTGAAGTGAGTTCTTTGGTGGCTGAACAATCCAATATGAGAGCCACAGACCCTGTCACAAGTGGGACAGACATTCGTGAGGGAAGGGGTGGGTGGGACTGGTTTGCCACAAGCTCCTTCCACTGCCTGCGCTTGACCTCTTCATGCTCTCGGCGTTGAGATTCGAAGAGCTCAACGCCCTCCCGGATGCACTTTCTCCACCTAGGGCGGTCTTCGGCCAGGGACTCCCAGGTGTCAGTGGTGATGTCGCACTTTATCAGGGAGGCTTTGAGGGTGTTCTTGTAACGTTTCCGATGTCCACTTTTGGCTCATTTGCCGTGAAGGAGCACTTGCTTTGGGAGTCTCGTGTCTGGCATGCGAACTATGTGGCCTGCCCAGCGGAGCTAATTGAGTGTAGTCAATGGTTCAATGCTGGGGATGTTAGCCTGGACGAGGACATTGATGTTGGTGCGCCTGTCCTCGAACCATTCCAATGCTCCCTTGGCCGACCTTTCATCTTCCATCCTCTGTAAATTTCAGCTCATCCATAGCTATGCTGCCTGTATCCTGACTAGCACCAAGCCCTGTTCACCCATCATCACTGTGCTCGCTGACCTACATTGGTTCCCAGACCAGCAACACCTCAAATTTAGAAATCTCAGCTTATATAAATATAAGTTGTTGTTGTGTTCAATCCCTCCAAGACCTTGCCCTTCCCTATCTCTGTAACCATCTCCAGCCCTACAACCCTCCTAGAACTCTGCGTACCTCAAATTCTGGCCTTTTGAACATCCCCGATTTCCTTCGGCTCTCCATTGGCGGCCATGCCTTCGGCTGTCTAAGCCCTAAGTTCTGGAATTCCCTTCCTAAATCTCTCTGCTTCTCTCTCTCCTTCTTTTAAGATGCTCCTTAAAACCTACCCCTTCGATCAAGCTTTCGGTCACCTATCCCAAAATCTCCTATGTGGCTGTGTCAAATTTTGTCTGATAACACTCTTGAAGCACCTTCGGCTGTTTTGCTACCTTAAAGGTGCAATATAAATACAAGTTGTTGTTTATAATGTGGCACAGTAGCAGAAGATATTTCATTTGCCAGTTATTACATTAGAAAATTGATTAACACAAGTTAGATAATGCAGACAACCAATCGCAAAATAATTTATTCAGACATATTAACAAAAGTGTCTTATGTGTACATGTTTACACGGTGATAACACATCATGGAAACTAGTCTCTAAATGAAATGTCAGATTTTGTTTGTGTAAGTCAGGCCTTTTACCCCTGTATATATCAGATTTTGTGAAATTTGTTGACAAATCTGTCTTTGTGCCTTCAAGCTAAACTAACAATTTTAAATAACTGTCAGCTAACATGGCAGGACAGCTGGGGCCCGTTGTATGCATACGCTGTGCCATGTGGGAACTTCAGAAAACTGTGTGTGTCCTGAAAAACCACATATGCAGGCAGTGCCGCCAACCACTTGAGCTCGAACTCCGAATTTCTGAACCCGAGATGTGATTGGCGTCACTACAGTGCATACGGGAGGCTAAGTATTTCACGGATAGCTCATTTCAGGAGGTGGCCACCCCACAGCTACAGAGAGGAAAAGACTTGCATTTATGGTACCTTTCACGACTACCAGACATCTCAAAGCACTTTATAGCCAATGAAGTACTTTTTGAAGTGGTCACTGCTGTAATGTAGGAAACGCGGCAGCCAATTTATGCACAGCAAGCTCCCACAAATAACAATGTGATAATGACTAGATGATCTGTTTTAGTGATGTTGATTGAGGATAAATATTGGCCAGGACACTGGAGATAACTCCCCTGCTCCTCTTCGAAATAGTGCCCCATAGGATCTTTTACGCTCTCCTGAGAGAGCAGATGGAGCTTTGGTTTAACGTCCCATCCAAAAGACGACATCTCCAACAGTGCAGCACTCTGTCAGCCTAAATTTTTGTGCTCAAGTCTCTGGAGTGGGATTTGAACCACAACCTTCTGATTCAGAGGCAAGGGCGCTATCCACTGAGCCACAGTTGGCATAGGTTCCAGTGTGACCCACAATTTCTGGCTGTTGTCTTTCCCTGATAGAATGTCCTGCACTCATTCAGTGATATCCAGAGTTCAGGAGGAGAGGGAGTAGATGACCACCAGACAGACTAGGATGAAAATGCAGGTAGTGCAGTAATCCCCTGGGAGTGTGGCATTCACAATCTAGTGCTGAATACCAGTGAGGATGCTGATACCCCAAGGGAGTGCAGTCGGAAGCTAATTCATGGCACTGTGGTAGACTCAGCTGCACAGAAGGGCATAATAAAGTGTAGCACTACAGTTGATATAGGGAGGGACCTGTACAAGTTGGGTGCATGTGAAAAAGGCTGGGACCAAGTTCTGCACTGTGAGGTTAACTCGTGCTGTGAGGAAGTGTTTAAACTAATCTGACAAGCGGAGAGACACCAGGACATAGCAGCAGAGAGGAGAGAGAAGGTGCATAGAAAACTAGGAGGGACAAATACAACAGAACAATAAATAGTGTAGAAAGAGCAGGAAGTGAATGAAGGACAAAAGCAAAGCAGACTAGCATGGTCTTGGAATGCATGTGTGTTAATGCAAGGTTGATGAGCTACAGATGCAAGTTGCCACATGGAGTTATAGAATAGTGACTATAAGGGAGACCTGGCTTAAACATAGGAAGGACTAGGAACTAAACATTCCTGGCTACAATGTGTTCAGGAGGGATGGGGAAGGGAATAAGAAGGGGGGTTGGGTGCACAACAGTATTGATCAATGATAATATCACAGTTCTACAGAGGGATGATATACTAGAGGGTTTGAAGACTAAATCTATTATGGTTAGAGTTAAGGAACAGACAGGGAGCAGTTACATTGTTTAGTCTTTAATATATACCCCACATAGAGAGGAGATAGAGAATCTAGATCTGGGGAATGAAGTCAGGCAAGTGTTTCGGTGGGGGAACATCTGGGTAATGGTGATCATAATATAATTAGATTTAAAGTAATTATGGAAAGGGACAAAGAAAAATGAAAGGTGAAAATATTTAATTGGAAGAGAGCCAATTTCAGTGCATTGAGAAGGGATCTAGCACAGGTGGACTGGGAAAAAAGATTGGCCAGGAAAACAGTAAATAAGCAATGGCAGGCCTTCATGCCAGAGATAGTTCAGGTACAAACCAGGCATATTCCCATAAGGAAGAAAGATGGGGCATCCAAAGCCAGAGCTTCCTGGATGACGCAGGAAATAGACGTTAAAATGAAACCAAAAAAGGAGGTTTATGATGATTGTCACGTACAGAATAGTCAAAAACCAGGCAGAATACAGAGTGTGCAGGGGGAAATTGATGAAAGATAGGAAGGACAAAGCGAGAATATCAGAAAAGATTAGCGGGTAACAAAAAAAGGAACTCAAAAATCTTTTATAAATATATAAAGAGGAAAAGGATAGTTAAAGGAATGGTGGGGTTGATTAAGGACAAAAAAGTAAATCTTGTGGAGGCATGGCTGAGATACTGAATGAGTACTTTGCATCTGTCTTCACAAAAGAAGAGGATGAAGTTAATGTCAGAATAGAGGAGTGGGGAGTGGAGATATTGGATAAAATAAAAATATATAGAAAGGAAGTGCTAAATAGGTTGGTATCAATCAAAGTTAACAAGTCACCCAGTCCAGATGGGATGCATCCTAGTTTGCTGAGGGAAGCTCGGATGATGATAGCAGAAGCTCTTTCAATCCTCTTTGGACATTGGAATAGTTCCAGAAGACTGGAGGTTTGCAAATGTTACACCCCTGGTCAAAAAAGGGGAGAGGAATAAACCAGGTAGCTACAGGCCAATCAGTCTGATGTCGATGGCGGGAAAACAACTAGAGATCATTGTCAAAGACAAAAATTAATTCTAACTTGGAGAAGCATGGATTAATATGGGATAGCCAGCATGGATTTGTTAAAGGCAAATCAAGTTGACTAACCTGATTGAGTTATTTGATGAAGTAACAGAGAGGGGTGATGAAGGTATTGCAGTAGATGTTATATATATATGGACTTTCAAAAGACATTTGAGAAAGTACCTCATAACAGAATGATTCAGCAAATAGACCCACATGGTGGTAACTTGGGTACATAATTGGCTAAGGGATAGGAGGCAGAGAGTGAACGGATATTTTTCTGACTGGAGTGAAGTATGCAGTGGAGTCTCCCAGGGGTCGGTTTAGGACCATTGTTTTTCTTGTTACATATAAATAGCCAGGACATGGGTATAGAGAGTGCAATTTTGAAGTTTGTGGACAATACAGAACTGGGAAACATAGAAGCCTTCAGGAGGACAAAGACAGGCTGGTGAAATGGGCAGATACATGGCAGATGCAATTTAATGTGGTAAGTATGAAGAGATGCACTTTGGGAGAAACAACATGGAGAGATAATATAATCTATATGGTACTACTTTTAATGGGGTGCAAGAACAGAGGAACCTGGGGCCACGATTTTGCCACTCACGGCGAGTTCAGTGTGGCTGGGGTCAGAGGGGTGTGGGAAATGTGCTCCTCTCTGCAGCCCGCCCTCTGTACCCAATCTTCCGTGGCTGGGGCTTGTTAAACTCGCCCTGCGGGCTTCCCGGCCAATTAAGAGGAAGCCGGCGTAATTTGATGATGCATCATCAGCCGGTTTCTTTAAAGGGACAATGCGCACATTGATTTTGACAGTTCTTCTGTCAGTGTTCTGCAGAATTGAGTTGCTGCAAACACTGACATGCACTGCATAGAGGTGCACAGCTGCACCCAGGCTCTCCCATGACTCCATCCTGATGCTTATGGAGTGAGCCACACCACTCAGAGAGGTTCTCTTCCCTTCGAGTGGCCGGAAGTGTCCTTCCCAGGTTGTACATTGTACAGGAGGGCACAAGCTGGGATATCGTCAGGAAGACTGGGCTGCAGTGGCAAAATCTTTCAATGATCTCAGTGGATCACGAAACGTTACTGCAAAACCACATTCAATCTCATCCTGCTGTGCCACTCATCACATCCCCATCACTCTGCCTTCCCTACTCTATCCCTGCACATCCTTACTCACACCAACTTACCTTGCACCTCCACCCATCTCTCGCTCTCTATCTACATTATCACTTCCCCATCTCACTAGCCACCCCTCACACTCACCCTCATCCTTGTCCAATCATACCAACTAACAACATACAAGGGTAGGCACGTAGGTGTTTTAGCCAATGTTCATGTAGAGTTTCTGCTAATGTGTTGTCAAACATTGAAATCTTTATTTTGAACACTTTGTGTTCTTAGACAGATTTGTATGCATCTTTGTAAGTGGCTTAGCGGGTGGTACTGGATGGTCAGACATAAGGGTACCGTGCACAATGGTGATGAGTGTGAAAGGAATGGCTTGGGCATTGCAGGGAAGCTTTATGGAGCTGGTGTGGGGTGGTGCCAATCTGACACATCATGTGCCAATCAGGGTGCACAGCATCAAGTGAATTAAATGTAGCCATGGTGAGGCCATCTATGGGGCCCCTAGCAGCAATGTGGCCTGGTGTTGATTTCCTCCAACGAGGTGACAGTGAATAGAGAGTCCACTGCAAACCCTTCCAATCTGCATGCAGCTCAAAAGTTTCTTCCAAATCCTGAAGGCTTCAGCTTCTGACATTGGAAAGTGAACAGCTGTGAAATGGTAGCTTTTGTATCACTTCTGAAGCTGACAACTTGCCAAAGCAATAGAGAGTCACTGAGAATCCGACTCCACTTACCTGGCGTATTCCCTGAGGGAAGGCAAATCTGTCAAAAGTTTGGTAAAATTGTAAGTGCCTGCTTTTAATCCTCTTTTAATTCGACTGCCTCTTAATGGGCCCAAGTTTGCCCCCTCTGCTAGAACGGCGCACTTCCATGAGGTGCGCGGACTTTGTAGTACAGAAACGGCAGCGGTTTCTTACCTCTGTATTCTCCCCATTGGTTCCAGGCCTGTGGCCTGTGGCGCAGCGCATCGGAACGCGTGGTGGGCGGAGCTACAACCCTGTGCCGAAAAGAGTGCCGGCAGCTGTGCGCGTGTACAGTGGAGTCTGCGCGCATGCGCAGTAGATCCTGGCCCTCCCAGCGCGTGCTGGCCCTGGGCGACCCTACCCCTGGCCGATGGAACAACATGATGTTCACCACTCCTATCCCGGGCTGAGTAGCCTGCCGCACAGGCCGGCCACTGCCTTCCCGCGCTGAGGGCTACAAGAGACAGGTTGGTAGGGGGAAGAGTTTTGATCGGGGGGAGGAGGAGAGGAAAAGTTTTGATCCAGCGGGGGTGGAGAGGTGGGGTTGCAGGGGGTGGAGGGGGAGAGAAAAGAATCTTCAAAGATTTTCCAGTACTTTAATATTGAGCTATCTTTAGTAAAAATATACTCAGTTTAATCAGGCTGATAGCACCTACACCCTATCCAGTCTCGCTGCTTGGGATTTAAAAAATAACTAGCATTCCTATCATAACTCTGTCATTTGGAGGCTACCTGCGCTGATCTCTTAACTCACCGCAGGGTTTTTCAGAAAGTACAAAAGTGGCCACTTACTCTGGCCTAACTTAGTTTGGAGTAAGTTTTAGCTGGCTAAACTTGCTTAAATGGCCAAAACAGGCGTAAGTGGCTGGTAACGCCCCCTTTTGAAAAAAAAAACTGAACAAAATAAAACCTAACTAGCTCACTTGCTCTGGATGGGGAGAATTGCAATTTTTAAGTTACTCCAAAAAAATCTAGTTGCTCCAAAAAAAGGAAGCAACTCCTGGGGAAATTTGGGCCCAATGACCTTAATTAACTGGCCCGCCACTTGCAGTTGGGTGTGCGATCCACACGCAGTCCTGACAGGTCAGAAACTCACACAGAGGTGGGTTTGGAGCGGGATCCCGAACCGCTGTCAATCAGGGCCATTTTGACAGCGGGCTCATCTCTAAACCCACACTCTCAGGGCTAGGAAGATTATGGCCTAGGTGTGCATATTCACAAATCTTTGAAAGTGGCAGGACAAGTTGATGATGAGATTATGATGATGATGGGATACTTGGCTTCATAAATAAGGGAATTAAATACAAAAACAAGGCATGCATGCTAAACATTTACAAATTAAGCCTCAGCCAAAGTATTGTGTATAATTCCAGATTCCACACTTTTTAGGAAGGATGTCAAAGTCTGAGAGAGAGAGAGAGAGAGTACAAAGGAGGTTTACCAAGATGATACCAAAGATTTAGAGAGTTCAGTTGTGTGGAGAGATTGGAAAAGCTGGGATTATTCTCTTTAGAGCAGAGAAGGTTAAAGGGAGACCAAATGGAGCTATTCGAAATTAGGAGGGCTTTTGTTAGAGCAAGTAGGGAGAAACTATTTCCTCAAGTAAGTGGGTCAGTAACCAGAGATCATAGATTTAAAATAATTGTCAAAAAAACTAGAGGAAAAATTAGGAGAAATTTCTTCACCGAGCTGTTAAGATCTAGAATGCACTACGTGAAAGGGTGGTGAAATCTGATCCCATAGGAACTTTTAAAAGACAATTGGATATGTATTTGAAGAGGACTACTTTGCAGGGTTATGGGGAAAAAGCTGAGGTGTGGGAGTAAATTGGACAACTTTCTCAAAGAGCCAGCATCGGCATAATGGGCCAAATGGCCTCCTTCTGTGTTGTAAGATTTTATGATTCAAAAACTGCTTTCAACTCAGAACCAGTAAAGAAAACATGAAAACTAATTGGCTAGTTCAACTAGTTATCTTTGAAATCAACGCTATTGACTGTATATGTATAAAATGTTAGAAGGTGATTGAGCACCAGACATGCTTATGTATAAAATAGAGGGGGAGGAAATCACCTGAGAGTGCATTCTCAGACCATTTCAGTATCTGGGCTGATGACTGATCCTCTGAAGAGAATTGAAATAGAACAAGTACAATATTTCAGCAAAAGCTTGTATTTCTCATGAAGGAGCCTCTTTAAGACTTTTTCTGTGTGCTAGGTGTAGAAAAATCGTAAGCTCATTCTTTAGAAATGCATTAATAATTTTGCTCGATCTAGAACACAGGAAATCCCTCCTCCTTTAATTGCCCCATGACGCCCCCACCCCCCACCCCCCCCCCACAAAAAAAAAATAAGTTCAGCAAAACGAGAAGAGCGATCAGGACCACTGCATTAAATAAGTCTGTGTTTCTGGACCATTATTGCTAACATTCACCAGATGACACTGAGCTCATTTTGTCCAGAACTAGAGTAAATGGATCTTTCCTACAATTGTCCATACAACATAACATTGTTATTACTTGTTACAATCCATCCTCACAGTAATTAAGGTATTTACAACATCTTGGAGGGGAGTAAAGCCGGAATTAGAAAGCAAAAATAAAGAAAGTGAATTTGAAGGAGAGAGGAAACAAGCAGGAAAAAAAGGTAAAAAAAAACAAATTTAAAGGCACTTTATCTAAATGCACATAGCATTTGTAACAAAGTAGATGAATTGACGGCACAAATTGAGACAAATGAGTATAATCTGATAGCCATTACAGAGACGTGGTTGCAAGGTGACCAGGACTGGGAATTAAATATTCAGGGGTATTTGACAATCTGGAAGGACAGACAGAAACAAAAATGAGGTGGAGTAGCTCTATTGATAAAGGATGGAATCACTGCATTAGTGAGAAACAATATTGGCTCAAATGATCAGGATGTTGAAACAGTTTGGGTGGAGATAAGGAATAATAAGGGGAAAAAGTCACTGGTGGGCATAGTTTATAGGCCCCCTAACAGTGGCAACTCTGTTGGTCGGAGCATAAACCAGGAAATAGTGGGGGCTTGTAAAAAGGGAACAGCAATAATCATGGGTGATTTTAACCTCCATATTGATTGGACAAATCAAATTGGTCAGGATAGCCTTGAGGAAGAGTTCATAGAGTGCATAAGGGATGGGTTCCTTGAGTAGTATGTAACGGAACCAACCAGGGGGCAGGCTACCTTAGATCTGATCCTGTGTAATGAGACAGGATTTATAAACAATCTCCTAGTAAAGGACCCCCTTGAAATGAGAGATCAAAGCATGATTGAATTTCAAATTCAGATGGAGGGTGAGAAAGTTGGATCTCTAACCAGCGTACTAGCTTAAATAAGGGAGACAATGAAGGTATGAGCGCAGAGTTGGCTAAAGTGGACTGGGAAAATAGATTAAAGTGTAGGATGGTTGATGGACAGTGGTGTACATGTAAGGAGATATTTCACAACTTTGAAGAAAAATATATTCCAGTGAGGAGAAAAGAGTGTAAGTGAAAAGATAGCCATTTGTGGCTAACTAAAGAAATACAGGACGGTATCCAATTAAAAACAAGGGCAAACAAAGTGGTTAAAACTAGTGGGAGGACAGAAGATTAGGAAGCTTTTAAAAGCCAGCAAAGAATGACTCAATAAATGATTAAGGAAAGGAAGATAGACTCTGAAAGTAAACTAGCACAAAATATAAAAACAGATAGTAAGAATTTTTATAGATATATAAAAAGGAAAAGAATGGCTAAAGTAAATGTTGGTCCTTTAGAGGACGAGACCGGGGAATTAGTAATGGGGAACATGGAGATGGCAGAAACTCTGAACAAATATTTTGTATCAGTCTTTACGGTAGTGGACACTAACAATATTCCAACAGTGGATAGTCAAGGGGCTATGGGGGGTGAGAACTTAACACAATCACAATCACTAAGGAGGTGGTACTCAGTAAGATAATGGGACTAAAGGCGGATAAATCCCCTGGATCTGATGGCTTGCATCCTCGGGTCTTAAAAGAAGTAGCGACAGGGATTGTGGATGCATTGGTTGTAATTTACCAAAAGTCCCTGGATTCTGGGGAGGTCCCAGCAGATTCGAAAGCTGCAAATGTAACGCCCCTATTTAAAAAAGGAGGCAGACAAAAAGCAGGAAACTATAGACCAGTTAGCCTAGCATCTGTGGTTGGGAAAATGTTGGAGTCCATTATTAAAGAAGCAGTAGCAGTACAATTGGAAAAGCAAAATTCGGTCAGGCAGAGTCAGCATGGATTTTTGAAGGGGAAGTCATGTTTGACAAATTTGCTGGAATTCTTTGAGGATGTATCAAACAGGGTGGATAAAGGGGAACCAGTGGATGTGGTGTATTTGGACTTCCAGAAGGCATTTGACAAGGTGCCACATAAAAGGTTATTGCACAAGATAAAAGTTCACCGGGTTGGGGGTAATATATTAGCTTGGATAGAAGATTGGCTAACTAACAGAGAGTCGGGATAAATGGTTCATTCTCTGGTTGGCAACCAGTAACTAGTGGGGTGCCGCAGGAATCGGTGCTGGGACCCCAACTATTTACAATCTATATTAACGACTTGGGAGAAGGGACTGAGTGTAACGTAACCAAGTTTGCTGATGATACAAAGATGGGAGGAAAAACAATGTGTGAGGAGTATAATGTTGTAAAGTGTGGTACTGTAACTTCAACATTTGGAAATTCTCTTACGGTAGAGAGCTGAAACATTTTTTTTAAACAGTAAACAGCTCATGCTGTGTCATGAAGTAATTGGACATGGATTTACATGTCCTATCCTATCCTTGTATATCAAATGTCTGCAAAGAGGTGCCAAGAAAAGTCCATTGTTGCCCAAAAGGGTGGAAGGAAAATCTTGGCTCACTCTTGTTAATGCTTGATCTGAGAGCATCACTGACTTAGAAAGCCTGTAAATAGTTTACCAGGTCACCCGCCCAGCTGTCCACTTCAGATGGAGTGGAGAAGGGAATGGAGGAATAGAAAAAATATTGTTTAAAAAAGACAAAGGGGCTGAAATTGCCCTCCCACCAAAAGAGGGCGCACTCACCGATCCTGTAGCGTGAAATTCAGTTCTTAAAATGTTTTTTCCTTCCATGCAGAAGTTGGCATGGAGCGGGGCAGACATTGGTCGGTGCCTTCAGTTAAAGGGGAGGGCCGCTGTGAACTCTACAGTTAGTTTAGTTTGGCCCACTCGGCGACCAGGGAGGGTTTCGGCCGGGCCAGCGGCCCGGTACCCAAGAGGAGGTGCCAGGCTGCCTGTTGGAGGCCTGGCCGAACCTGTGGGCATCATTGTCGGGTCGACCTGGGAGTCGGCCGACAATTAAAATAAAACGGCTGCCGCGGCAGAGTGCCCTCCCCTTTAAGGGCGGACATGCTGCCCAGCCCCACACAGCTTCCCACAGCGGAAAGCTGTCGGGGGGGACTGAGCGGTGGCCAATCCGCTGCCGCGGGGCAATTTACCGCGCGGATTGGAAAGGGGTCGATGCCGGCCGGTTGGCGGGGGGTGGGGGGGTGGTCGCGTGTGCCCGAAGGGACGGCAACACGGGGACATGGTGACGAGCACTGCTGGAAAAAAAATGGAGGGCAATTTATGAAATGTGGGCAACTACATGCCGACTAGGCGGTAAGTCCATACGGACCCGTGTCTGTCTCTTTGAGGCGGTCACAGCTCTTGTAGAAAGGGGTAATTTCAGCCCTAAAGTCTCATTCGACATAAAAAGGACCAAGAAAATCAATGTAAAAGTTCTCTGTTGTTCTGTTAAATAGTTATGAAATAGTTGCAGACCTCGCTAATAGTACCTTTTTCTATTTTACGTCCATATCTATATTTAGTAGTGGAATTCCCGATAAAAATGATCTTGGAAATAATCAATGCAGAAATATTTTAGTGCTTGATGTTTTCATTGAAGTTCAATAATGTATTAACCTTTGTAGTTACTCGATGGCTTATGATTTACAGAAAACTTTTCCCCCCTTTTTGCAGGTCTGCCTCGATTTCAAACCCAGACTGATATAAAAGAACTATTTCAAAGCCTTAGTCAAAACATCCAAGTTAGGAAAAGAAAAAATGTGGAAATCCTAAAACTTGCTGCATCAGTAAGTTCCATTTGTTTATTTAAAAAGAACAAAAGATCACCCTTTTATGAATTGTAATTTTTGTTGTTTTTGATAAGAATAAGCATTGAATCTAATTGCAAACTCCAAGCAACAGGCAACCAAACACCACATATTGGGCCTAAAATTGAGGTCGGAGGCTTCCTTCATACGAACACCTCCGACCCAAAACAAATCTACGAATTTACCTGTTGATCCCGGAGAAATGTAAGAACCCGGATGGAGGCCTAGATTCACTGCGCAGCACATGGGGAACTGTCCTCGAGGTACGCAAGTCCAAGCCAGAGGCACGTGTACCTGGACAACCAATCACGATGCAGTATTCTCATTGATAAAAATGGGAACTCTGTTTGTACGAGTTCCCATTATTATCAATGAGAGAAACTCTTAAAACACCCAAACACTGTATAATAAATAAATAAAACACCTCACATATTTAAAATTAATTGAAATTAATTGTTTTAGAAAAAATATATTTTTTGGAATTTTTTTAAATGTGTTTTAATAGTGTTAAAAATAAACTTACCTTAATGGACAGGGTTTTTACTATAAAAATGTGTATTTAAATTTAATTTTTATGGGGCCGAAATTAGTCGACATACTGCCCGCGTATCGCCCAAAAATACGATTTTGGTCAAAAAATGCCGATATTCATCATTGACATACCGCTGAGCGATATGCACATCGTCTGCTGTGCAGAACCGCCTGCATACCACCCAAAAAGTCCAATTTTCATCGCATACTACCGATATACCACCGGAGCTGTATACATAAGAACATAAGAAATAGGAGCAGGAGTAGGCCATATGGATCCTCGAGCCTGCTCCACCATTCAATAAGGTCATGGCTGATCTGATCATGGACTCAGCTCCACTTCCCTGCCCGCTCCCCATAACCCCTTAATCCCTTATCGGATAAGAAACTGTCTATTTCTGTCTTAAATTAATTCAATGTCCCGGCTTCCACAGCTCTCTGAGGCAGCGAATTCCACAGATTCACAACCCTCTGAGAGAAGAAATTTCTGCTCATCTCAGTTCTAAATGGGCAGCCCCTTATCCTAAGATCATGCCCTCTAGTTCTAGTCTCCCCCACCAGTGGAAACATCCTCTCTGCATCCACCTTGTCAAACCCCCTCATAATCTTATACGTTTCTAGAAGATCACCTCTCATTCTTCTGAATTCCAATGAGTAGAGGCGAAACCTACTCAATCTTTCCTCATAAGTCAACCCACTCATCCCCAGGATCAACCTAGTGAACCTTCTCTGAACTGCCTCCACAGCAAGTATATCCTTTCGTAAATATGGAAACCAAAACTGCACGCAGGATTCCAGGTGTGGCCTCACCAATACCCTGCACATCTGTAACAAGACTTCCCTGCTTTTATACTCCATCCCCTTTACAATAAAGGCCAAGATTCCATTGGCCTTCCTGATCACTTGCTGTACCTGCATACTAACCTTTTGTGTTTCATGCACAAGTATCCCCAGGTCCCGTTGTACTGCAGCACTTTGCAATCTTTCTCCATTTAAATAATAACCTGCTCTTTGATTTTTTTCTGCAAAAGTACATGACCTCACACTTTCCAACATTATACTCCATCTGCCAAATTTTTGCCCACTCACTTAGCTTGTCTGTTCTCCTGCAGCCTCTATGTCCTCCTCACACATTACCCTTCCTCCCATCTTTGTATCGTCAGCAAATTTGGCTACGTTACACTCAGTCCCCTCTTCCAAATCGTTAATATAGATTGTAAATAGATTGTGCATCCACAATCCCTGCCGCTACTTCTCTTAAGACCCTAGGATACAAGCCATCAGGTCCAGGGGATTTATCTGCCTTTAGTCCCATTATCTTACCGAGCACCGGCTCCTTAGTGATTGTGATTGTGTTATGTTCCTCCCGCCCATAGCCCCTTGACTATCCACTGTTGGAATATTGTTCGTGTCCTCTACCGTAAAAACTTGTTTAGAGTTTCTGCCATCTCCATGTTCCCCATTACTAATTCCCAGGTCTCGTCCTCTAAGGGACCAACATTTACTTTAGCCACTCTTTTCCTTTTTATATACCTGTAGAAACTCTTGCTATCTCTTTTTATATTTTGTACTAGTTTACTTTCATAGTCTATCTTCCCTTTCTTAACAATTTTTTAGTCGTTCTTTGCTGGCTTTTAAAAGCTTCCCAGTCTTCTGTCCTCCCACTAGTTTTGGCCACTTTGTATGCCCTTGTTTTGAATGTCTGCCACTTCTCATCGACCGTCCCACACCTCAATCTATTTTCCCAGTCCACTTTAGTCAACTCTGCCTTCATATCTTTGTAGTCTCCTTTATTTAAGCTTTGGACACTGGTTTGAGATCTAACTTTCTCACCCTCCAACTGAATTTGAAATTCAACCATGTTATGCTCACTCATTCCTAGAGGATCCTTTACTAGGAGATTGTCATTCATCATTCACTTTTTATTTAAAAATATTAATAGATGCATTAACGCAGCATACAAAGAAATTTTATGCAAACATTTGTACAACTAAGGTTTTGTACTTGAACTTAATTCAGACAAGTACGAACAAGTCTATTGCCTTGTTCGTGTTCTAAAAACAACTTCAAATATAAGTGGCTCCTCAGCTGCCCCACGCCCCACTAAAACCAACTGCCATTGGCTCCCTGTTCCCAATGCATTGAAAATCCTTGTGTTATTTACAGATCCCTTCACAGCCTCACCCCCACCAAAAAGCTAACCATATGAGTATTCCAAATACTCCGATATTCCCACTACGTAGTATTTGCCTACTTCCAAAACAGATTCCAGTTTGGGTCATACATCTGTTTACATGTACAAACTACCCTTATTGTAATTTTGGGCCCCAGTGTTTGCCTGTTACTGGTATCTAGTTCCTATTTATTTATGAGGTACTGTGTTCGTACCTGCCTGTTGGCTACTTTCCACATGTCAATCAGTCTTGTTTCAGATCAAGTTTCCCCCTCCCCCCCCCCCCCACCACACACACACACACACACACACACACACACACACTGCTTTTTGATAGCTGCCTCACTGTTCATTCCAAATCGTAATGTTCCTGTTTTGTTTAGGTTCAGCCCATCTTTCCTGTACCCATCCTTATTGTCCCCAAATATTCACATTTACTTATGAAAATATTATCATTCATTTAACACCAGATTACCAGCCATTTCTTATATTTTTATTTTCCTGGGTGAACTCCCTTCCTTTACAAACCACCAGAAGTATACCAGAAAACATTACTGTGCTTCCCCAATCTTTGAGTTTTGAGGTGATCCTCGCCTTTTTGATTTTTAATGCCTCTCACATCATTTTTCCTATGTCCTTTACCTCTTCCATAACCTTCCTAACCTTTCTTAAATGTAAACTGTACTACGTAGGATGCATGAACTCTAAATCCTGCACAAGATCCACAATACATTAGAAATATTGTATCCCAAAATTCCAATATGCAATCTATATCAGGCTCTTGTCGCTAATAACATACATGTCAGAAGATCAGATTGACATTTACTATTTGAGTCCAGGGTTTATATACAATGCCTAAGTTGTGCTCACTCTGGATTAATCCAATATGAAAGATACTGATGATTGAACAACCCAGTTCAGTGAACAGCAGAAACACAATACAAATGCAATGTAATATTTACTTGCCAAAGGCATCAAACACTGAAGGCCCACTTTTAAACTCTTCCCCCATCTCCCCCCCCCCCCCCCCGCACAACCAATGAAACTAGAAGCAGCAAGCAGCATCCTGCCCTTTGGGTTGGCGCTGCACTCACCGCGGCCAATATTTTAACACCCGGGTTTCGGGAAGCGAGTGAGGTCTTTGCTAGAGGCAGGCAACAGCTTCATTAAAATACAAAAGTCAGGGTCTGATGATGTCATTCAGACCCCGACGGCATTTTAGCGCGCAGTCGTTTGGCATCTGGATCTGGCCTCGCCGGAAACATCTAGCGCTAAGGAACAGCAGACTCAGAAGAGGACCGATAAGGTAAGTCAGTTTTCATTTTTTAAGGTTTCCTTTTGGGCCAGGAGGAGCAGGAGTGTTCCATTGGGCTCCACAAGAAAACCTTTGGTGTCTCATGCCCTGGACTACCTCTCCCCATAAACACAATCACGCTTCTCCATCGATCATATTCAGCCCCCTCCCCGACACAGTCAGCTGTCTGCCAGGGACTATCCCCCAGGAGCTTGGTTGTGGCCTGCTTTCATGTTAGCTCCACGCCCGCCCACTGTAGGGTTGGCTTGTGCCAGCAGTAAACGCATAGAAAGTTGGCAGGCAATACTTTACGGCATATGTACTTGGGCTATCTACCTGGTACATCATTGTGAATTAGACCGTGACAGCTTTCTTAAGGTGTGCTATTTTCTATATCATACGAACATAAGAATTAGGATCAGGTGTAGGTCATACGGCCCCTCGAGCCCGCTCCGCCATTCATTAAGGCCATGGCTGAACCTCCACCTCAATTCCACTTTCCCACCCAATCCACCTATCCCTTCATTCCCCTGGAGTCCAAAACTCTACCTGTCTCGGTCTTGATTATACTCAATGACTAAGCATCCACAGCCATTTGGGGTAGAGAATTCCAAAGATTCACAAACCTCTGAGTAAATCAATCCCTTCTCATCTCAGTCATAAATGGCTGGCCACTTTTCCTGAGATAATTCTAGGGGCTGAAATTGCCCACGCCCGAAACGGGGCGCACCCTCCATTTTTTTAAGTTTTAAACAGATTCAGTCGAGATTCTGCACTTGGAAGATTTTTTTGGGTCGGGGCGGGTGTCGCGGTGGCTGAGGGACGGAAGTGTCCTTGCAATGGGCCGGCCGCCCCGTCCAGTCATCAGCGCCGCGTTCATGCCGCGTCACGCTGATTGGTCACAATGTCTCTCTCCTTCAGTTAAAGGGGAGAGCCAGTGCGAGCTCTGCATACTTTTACGTGAGGTCCACTGGGCCACCCCAGGGAAGGTTTCGGCCAGGACAGTGGCCTGGCACCCAAGAGGAGATGCCAGGCTGCCTGTTGGCAGCCCGGCCGAGCCTGGGGGCATAATTGTTGGGCCGACCTGGCAGTCGGTCGACAAAATAAAATAATATGATGGCCGCGGCAGTGCGCCCTCCCCTTTAAGGCAACTGGGCTTCAATGCCACAGAGAGTGCACCGATACAAAATGTTGTCGAGGGCACTGACCTGCGGTGTGTCCGCTCCCTTTGGACCATACCGGCAAAGGGGCAATTTCACGAGGGCGTCCCCGCCAGTGGGTAAGGAGTCAGCGCGTGCATGCCACAGTGGGAAAATGGGCGGAGCGGTCCCGGGCACTGCTCCAAAAGTCACGAAGGGCAATTTACAAAATAGCGGCCCCTCCCCGTAGAGTCGGTGGCCATTCCATGCCGCCCTATGGCCTCCGCTTTCAGGTGACCAGAGGCCTTATTGGGAGGGGCAATTTCGTCGTCGTAGATTGTCCTGCCAGTGGAAACAATCTTTCTGCATCTACCCTGTCAATCCCCCTCAGAATCTTGCATGTTTCAGTGAGATCACCTTTCATTCTTCTAAACTCCAGAGCGTATAGACTCAATCTGTTCAATCTCTCATCATAGGACAACCCTCTCATCCCAGGGATCAATCTAGTGAACACTTCATTGCACCGCTTCTTTTTAAAAGATGTTCATTCATGGGATGTGGGCATCACTGGCGAGGCCAGTATTTATTGCCCATCCCTAATTGCCCTTGAGAAGGTCATAGTGAGCCGCCTTCTTGAACTGTTGCAATCCGTGTGATGAAGGTACTCTCACGGTGCTGTTCGGGAGGGAGTGCCAGGATTTTGATCCAGCGACGATGAAGGAACAGCGATATACTTCCAAGTCAGGATGGTTTGTGACTTGGAGGGGAACTTGCAAGTGGATGGTGTTCCCATGCGCCTGCTGCTCTTGTCCTTCTAGGTGGCAGAGGTCGCGGATTTGTAAGGTGCTGCCCAAGAAGCCTTGCCAAGTTGCTGCAGTGCATCTTGTAGATGGTACACACTGCAGCCACGGTACGTCGGTGATGGAGGGAATGAATGTTTAAGTTGATGGATGGGATGAAAATCAAGCGGGCTGCTTTGTCCTGGATGGTGTCGAGCTTCTTGAGTGTTGTTGGAGCTGCACTCATCCAGGCAAGTGGAGAATATTCCATCACACTCCTGACTTGTGCTTTGTAGATGGTGGAAAGGCTTTGGGAGTCAGGAAGTGAGACACTTACCACAGAATACTCAGAATGTCAAGGGGCAGTGGGTAGACTCTTGCTTGTTGGAGAGAGTCATTGCCTGGCACTTGTGTGGCGCGAATGTTGCTTGCCACTTATCCGCCCAAGCCTGAATGTCATCCAGGCCTTGCTGCATGTAGGCACGGACTGCTTTATTATCTGAGGAGTTGTGAATGGAACTGAACACTGCAGTCATCAGCGAACATCCCCACTTCTGACCTAATGATGGAGGGAAGTGTTGTGTATCTGTAAAGCATGCACTTCCATGTTCCGCCACCAGGGAGCGCATCCCCTGAAGTCCCAAGGGATTCCAGCATCCCTTGGGAGCACTGTATATAAGCTGGCCCCTAAGGCCTGCTCCTCACTCTGGAGTGTCTTAATAAAGACTGAGGTCACTGTTACTTTAACCTCCCTGTGTGCAGCTTCATCTGTGTTAGGAATACAATAACTGGCGACGAGTATACGAATCCAATAAAAAGATGCAGCAAACTGTGGGCATCCTGGAGAAGTTCTCGGAGCGTGAGGACTGGGAAGCCTATGTCGAACGGCTAGACCAGTACTTTGTAGCCAACGAGCTGGACGGAGAAGGAAGCGTCGCAAAAAGGAGAGCGGTTCTCCTCACGGTCTGCAGGGCACCGACCTACAAACTCATGAAGAATCTTCTGGCTCCGGTGAAATCCACAGATAAGTCATATGAGGAGCTGTGTACACTGGTTCAGGAGCATCTTAACCCGACGGAGAGTGTGCTGATGGCGAGGTATCGGTGCTACACGTGCCAGCGATCTGAAGGTCAGGAAGTGGCGAGCTACGTTGCCGAGCTAAGGCGACTTGCAGGACAATGTGAGTTTGATGGTTACCTGGAGCAGATGCTCAGAGACTTTTTTGTACTGGGCATTGGCCACGCGACCATGCTACGAAAACTTTTGACTGTAGAGACACCGACCCTCAATAAGGCCATTGTGATAGCACAGGCGTTTATGTCCACCAGTGACAACACCAAACAAATCTCTCAGCACACAAGTGCTAGCAATGTTCATAAATTAACTGGAACTGTGTTTGCGAGCAGAAATGTACAGGGTAGAAACCACGAGTCTGCAACTGCCAGCAGGCTTCAGGTGACCCAGATGACTGAGTTTGCAACAATAGATGAATGCAAGGCAATTCACACCTTGTTGGCATTGCGCAGGCTTCCATTCAGCCTATTCATGTCGCTTCAAAGGGTATGTTTGCAAGAGCTGTGGAACAATGGGGCACCTCCAACGAGCTTGCAGATGAGCTGCAAGCTCTGCAAAACCTGCTAACCACCACGTGGCAGAGGAAGATCGGTCCATGGTGGATCAAAGCAATTTCAAAGCCTCAGAGAGAGGAGGCAGATGCTGAAGTACACGGGGTTCACACATTTTCGACAAAATGTCCACCTATAATGCCAAATGTAAAATTGAATGGTTTACCCGTAGCCATGGAACTGGACACTGGCGCTAGCCAATCCATCATGAGTAAAAAGATGTTTGAGAGACTGTGATGCAACAAGGCCAGCCCTGAGCCCCATCCACACGAAACTGAGAATGTACACCAAAGAGCTCATCACTGTCCTGGGCAGCGCCATGATCAAGGTCACCTATGAGGGCACAGTGCACGAACTGCCACTCTGGATTGTCCCAGGCGATGGCCCCACACTGCTTGGAAGGAGCTGGCTGGGCAAAATCCGCTGGAAGTGGGATGACATCCGAGCGCTATCACATGTCGATGAGGCCTCATGTACCCAGGTTCTGAACAAGTTTCCTTCCCTTTTTGAGCCAGGCATTGGAAACTTTTCCGGGGTGAAGGTGCGGATCCACTTGGTCCCAGAGGCATGACCCATTTACCACAAGGCGCGAGCGGTACCTCACATGATGAGGGAGAGAGTGGAAATCGAGCTGGACAGGCTGCAACATGAGGGCATCATCTACCCAGTGGAATTCAGCGAGTGGGCCAGCCCGATTGTTCCAATACTCAAAAGTCATGGCACGGTCAGGATTTGCGGTGATTATAAAGTAACTATTAATCGTTTGTCGCTACAGGACCAATACTCGCTACCTAAGACAGACGACCTATTTGCAATGCTGGCAGGAGACAAGACGTTCACCAAGCTCGACCTGACTTCGGCCTACATGACACACGAGCTGGAGGAGTCTTCGAAGGGCCTCACCTGCATCAACATGCACAAGGGACTGTTCATCTACAACAGATGCCCATTTGGAATTCGGTCGGCTGTAGCGATCTTCCAGAGAAACATGGAGAGCCAACTCAAGTCGGTACCACGCATGGTGGTTTTTCAGGACGACATATTGGTCATGGGTCGGGACACCGTCGAGCACCTACAAAACCTGGAGGAGGTCCTCCAGTGACTGGATCACCTAGGGCTGCGGCTGAAGAGGTTGAAATGCGTCTTCATGACAACAGAAGAGTTTTTTGGGAAAAAGATCGCGGCGGATGGCATTCGACCCACAGACGCCAAAACAGAGACTATCAGGAACACGTCCAGACCACAGAACGACACAGAGCTGCGGTCGTTCCTGGGACTCCTCAACTATTTTGGTAACTTCCTACCGGGGTTAAGCACCCTCTAAGAGCCCCTACATGTGTTATTGTGTTAAGGTGAGTACTGGGTATGGGGAAAAAACCAAGTAATTGCTTTTGAGAAAGCCAGAAACATTTTATGCTCCAACAAGCTGCTTGTATTGTATAACCCGTGTAAAAGACTTATGCTAGCATGTGATGCATTGTCATACGGAGTTGTGTGTAATACAACAAGCTAACAAGCGGGGAAGTTGCAACCTGTCGCCTATGCCTCCAGGAGCTTGTCTAAGGCCGAGAGGGCCTGCAGCATGATCGAGAAAGAGGCATTAGCGTGTGTGTTCGGGATAAAGAAAATGCATCAGTACCTGTTTGGCCTCAAATTTGATCTGGAAACCGATCACAAGCCCCTCATATCCCTGTTCGCTGAAAACAAGGGGATAAATACTAATGCCTCAGCCCACATACAAAGGTGGGCACTCGCGCTATCAGCGTATAACTATACCATCCGCCACAGGTCAGGCACCGAGAATTGTGCAGATGCTCTCAGTCGGCTACCATTGCCCACCACTGGGGTGGAAATGGCGCAGCCTGCAAACTTGTTGATGGTGGCACAGCCTGCAGACTTGTTGATGGTCATGGAAGCGTTTGAAAATGATAAATCACCTGTCACGGCCCGCCAGATTAGGACTTGGACCAGCCAAGATCCTCTGCTTTCCCTAGTAAAAAACTGTGTACTGCATGGGAGCTGGGCCAGCATCCCTGTTGAAATGCAAGAGCTAATCAAGCCGTTCCAGCGGCGAAAGGACAAGTTGCCCATTCAGGCAGACTGCCTGTTGTGGGGTAACCGCGTAGTGCTATCCAAAAAGGGCAGGGAGACATTCATCTTGGATCTCCACAGCACACACCCAGATATAATAATGATGAAAGCGATAGCCAGATTGCACGTGTGGTGGCCCGGTATCGACTCTGACTTCGAGTCCTGTGTACGGCAATGCAGCGTGTGTGCTGAGTTGAGCAACGTGCCCAGAGAGGCACCACTAAGTTTGTGGTCCTGGCCCTCCAGACAATGGTCGAGGATCCATGTCGACTATGCGGGCCCGTTTCTCGGTAAAATGTTCCTGGTAGTGGTGGATGCTTTTTCAAAATGGATTGAATGTGGAATAATGTCGGGAAGCACCGCCACTGCCACCTTTGAAAGCCTGAGGGCCATGTTTGCCACCCACGGCCTGCCTGACATACTGGTCAGTGACAACGGGCCATGTTTCAGCAAGTGCTGAATTTAAAGAATTCATGACCCGCAATGGGATCAAACATGTCACCTCGGCCCCGTTTAAACTAGCCTCCAATGGGCAGGCAGAGCGGGCAGTACAAACAATCAAACAGAGCCTTAAATGAGTCACAGAAGGCTCACTCCAAACCCGCCTGTCCCGAGTACTGCTCAGCTACCACACGAGACCCCACTCGCTCACGGGTGCCCCCAGCTGAGCTACTCATGAAAAGGACACTCAAAACCAGACTCTCGCTGGTTCACCCCAACCTGCATGATCGGGTAGAGAGCAGGCGGCAGCAGCAAAATGTAAACGATGGTCGCGCCACTGTGTCACGGGAAATTGATCTGTATGGCCCTGTGTATGTGCTAAACTATGGACATGGTCCCAAGTGGATCGCGGGCACGGTGATAGCTAAAGAAGGGAGTAGGGTGTTTGTAGTCAAACTAGACAATGGACAAATTTGCAGAAAGCACCTGGACCAAACGAGGCTGCGGTTCACAGACTGCCCTGAACAACCCACAGCAGACACTACCTTTTTCGAGCCCACAACACACATCCAAAGGATCAACGACACCACTCCAGACCAGGAAATTGAACCCATCACGCCCAACAGCCCAGCAAGGCCAGGCTCACCCAGCAGCCCTGCAGGACCAACAACACGCCAGCCCAGCGAGGGCACAGCCAACACACCAGAACAGACATTTGTACTGACGCAGTCCACCAGGGAAAGAAAGGCTCCCGATCGCCTCACCTTGTCAATAGTTTTCACTTTGACTTTGCGGGGGAGTGATGTTGTGTATCTGTAAAGCACGCAATCCCATGTTCCGCCACCAGGGAGCACATCCCCTGAAGTCCCAAGGGATCCCTGCATCCCTTGGGAGCACTGTATATAAGTTCACCCCTAAGGCCTGCTCCTCACTCTGGAGTGTCTTAATAAAGACTGAGGTCACTGTTACTTTAACCTCCCTGTGTGCAGTCTCATCTGTATTAGGAACACAATAGGAAGGTCATTGATGAAGCAGCTGAAGATGGTTAGGCCTTGGACATTGCCCTGAGGAAATCCTGGAGCGATGTCCTGGGGCTGAGATGATTGACCTCCAACAACCACAACAATTTTCCTTTGTGGTAGGTATGATTTCATCCAGTGGAGAGTTTTATCACTGATTCCCATTGACTTCAATTTTACTCGGGCTCCTTGATGCCACACTCGGTCAAATGCTGCCTTGATGTCAAGGGTAGTCACTCTCTCCTCACCTCTGGAGTTCAGCTCTGTTGTCCGTATTTGGACCAAGGCTGCAATGAGGTCTGGAGCTGAGTGGACCTGATGGAACCCAAACAGGGCATCTGTGAGCAGGTTATTGGTGAGTAAGTGCTGCTTGATAGCACTGTCGACGACACTTTCAATCACTTTGCTGATGATTGAGAATAGTCTGATGGGGCGGTAATTTGCTGGATTGGATTTGTTCTACTTTTTGTGGACAGGACATACCTGGGCAGTTTTCCACATTGTCAGATTGATGCCAGTGTTGTAGCTGCACTGGAACAGCTTAGGTAAAGGTGCGGCTAGTGCTAGAGCACAAGTCTTCAACACGACAGACGGGATGATGTCGGGGCCCATAACCTCTGCTGTATTCAGTTCATACAGCCATTTCTTGATATCATGTGGAGTGAATCGAATTGGCTGAAGACTGGCTTCTATGATCCTGGGGACCCAAGGAGGAGGTCAATATGGATCATCCACTCGGCACTTCTGGCTGAAGATGGTTGCAAATGCTTCAGCTTTGTCTTTTTTACTCACGTACTGATCTCCACCATCACTGAGGATGGGGATATTCATGGAACCTCCTCCTTTCGTTAGTTGTTTAATAATCCACCACCATTCATGACTGGATGTGGCTGGAGTGCAGAGCTTTGATCTGATCCATTGATTGTTGGATCGCTTATTATCTATGGCATGCTGCTACTGCTTTTCAGTATGCATGTAGTCCTGTGTTGCAGCTTCCGCAGGTTGGCACCTCATTTTTCGGTATGCCTGGTGCTGCTCCTGGCATGCTGTTCTACACTTCTCATTGAACCAGGGTTAGTTCCCTGGCTTGATGGCAATGGTAGAATGAGTGATATGCCAGGCCATGAGGTTACAGATTGTGGTGGAATACAATTCTGCTGCTGCTGATGGCCCACACTGCCTCATGGATGCCCAGTTTTGAGCTGCTAGATCTGTTCTGAATCTATCCCATTTAGCAAGGTGGTGGTGCCACACAACACGATGGAGTGTGTCCTCCTGTGAAGACGGGACTTCACTGTGACTGTGCAGTGCTCACTGCTACCAGTGCATCTGCGACAGGTAGATTGGTCAGGATGAGGTCATGTAAGTTTTTCCCTCGTGTTGTTTCTCTCACCACCTGCCGCAGGTCCAGTCTGGCAGCTATGTCCTTCAGGACTCTGCCAGCTCGGTCACTAGTGGTGCTACCGAGCCACTCTTGGTGATGGTCATTGAAGTCCCCCACCCAGAGTACATTCTTTGCTCTTGCTATTCTCAGTACTTTTTCCAAGTTGTGTTCAACATGGAGGAGTACGGATTCATCAGCTGAGGGAGGGCGGTAGGTGGTAATCAGCAGGAGGTTTCCTTTCCCATGCTTGACCTGAAGCCATGAGACTTCATGGGGTCCGGAGTCACTGTTGAGGACTCCCAGGGCCACTCCTTCCTGACTGTATACCACTGTGCCGCCACCCTGCCGGTGGACCAGGACATACCCAGGGATGGTGATGGAGGAGTCGGAGCCTTTGGCTGAAAAGTATGATTCTGTGAGTATGAGTATGTCTGGCTGTTCCTTGACTAGTCTGTGGAACAGCTCTCCCAGTTTTGGCACAATTACCCAGATGTTGGTGAGGAGGACTTTGCAGGGTCGACTGGGCTGGGTGTGCCATTGTTGTGTCCATAGTCACTGCCGGGTAGTCCATCCGGTTTTATTATTTTTTCCTCATAGCGGTTTGTTACAGCTGAGTGGCTTGTTAGGCCATTTCAGAGGGAAGTTAAGAGTCAACCACATTGCCAGACCAGACCAGGTAAGGACGGCAGATTTCCTTCGCTGAAGGACATGCTGATGGGTATTTACGACAATCTGATAGTTTCATGGTCACCATTACTGATATTAGCTTTTTATTCCAGATTTATTGAATTAACTTCAAGCTGTCGTGGTGGGATTTGAACTCACATTTCTGGATCATGATTCCAGGCCTCTGGATTACTAGTCCAGTAACATTACCACTATGCTACCGTTCGAAAGCATGTATGACTACTTTTGCCAATTTGATTTGTCCAGTCTCCAATTTGATTTGCCCAGTCTCCAAATCTGTTGATACTTTTATAAGGGAACAGAGAGGATTGATGAGGGCAATGCCGTCGATGTGGTGTTCATGGACTTTCAAAAGACGTTTAATAAAGTGCCACATAATAGGCTTGCCAGCAAAGTTGAAGTCCATGGAATAAAAGGCACAGTGGCAGCATGGATACGAAATTGGCTAAGTGACAGGAAACCGAGAGTAGTGGTGAACGGTTGTTTTTCGGACTGGAGGAAGGTATACAGTGGTGTTCCCCAGGGGGCAGTACTAGGACCACTGCTTTTCTTGATATATATTTCTTGGACTTGGGTATACAGGGCACAAATTCAAAATTTGTAGGTGACTCAAAAATTGGAAGAATAGTGAACAGTGAGGAGGATAGTGATAGATTTCAAGAAGACATAAAGAGGCTGGTGGAATGGGCGGACATGTGGCACATGAAATTTAATGCAGAAAAGTGCAAAGTGATTCATTTTGGTTGGAAGAACAAGGAGAGGCAATATAAACTAAAGCGTAGAATTCTAAAGGTGGTACATCACTAGAAAGACCTGAGGGTATATGTGCATAAATCATTGAAGGTGGCAGGGCAGGTTAGGAAACTGGTTAGAAAAGCATATGGGATCCTGGGCTTCATAAATAGAGGCATGGTGTACGAAAGTAAGGAAGTTATGATGAACCTTTATAAAACACTGATTCGGCCTCAACTTGAGTATTGTGTTCAATTCTGGGCACAATTAGAAAGGATGTGAAGGCCTTAGAGAGGATACAGAAAAGAATTACAAGAATGATTCCAGGGATGCGGGACTTCAGTTGGGTGGATAAACTGGAGAAGCTGGGGTTGTTCTCCTTAGACTAGAGAAGATTGAGAGATTTGATAGAGGTGTTCAAAATCATGAGGGGTCTAGACAGAGTAGATAGAGAGAAACTGTTCCCATTGGCAGAGGACACAGATTTAAGGTGATTGGCAGAAGAACCAAAGGCGACACGAGGGAAAACATTTTTACGCAGTGAGTGGTTAGGATCTGGAATGCACAGACTGAACGGCTGGTGGAGGCAGATTCAATTGTGGATTTCAAAGGGGAATTGGATAAGTACCTGAAGGAAAACATTTGCAGGGCTGCGGGAGAGTGGGACTAGCTGAAGTGTTCTTGCAAAGAGATGGCACAGGCTCGATAGACTGTATGGCCTCCTTCTGTGCTGATTCTATGATATTCCCAATTCTTATTTCTTTGTAGGAGTGAATGAACTGCCTTTGAATGCAAAGCAGGGAACTAGCTTCCTCATACCCATCTCCTAAAGTAGCAGCTCTATTTCACCAGACATCAAAACAAATGGTGAAGGCAATGGGCTGTTCAATTACATGTCAACAGATTTTATTTTCTGCTTTTGCATTGGTTTGCCACCTGTTGTATTTTGCCCCACATAGCCTTTGGAAAGCCTGCCAACAATTGTCAGTTGCATACATTCCATGGAAAGGTTGCCAACAATATTTGTCCCTGCATGTAGCTTCATAACTCTGATATCTTTACAGAGCACACACACAAAGCTCCTAACATGGAGGCTGCTTGGTCCGGAAGCTACCGGAAGCTGCCTGTCTGTTTATTATAACTACAGCTGCAGTACACAATACATCCACATCCACAGTATGGAATTACAAGCTTACAGCACTTACAGACATCACACTTCTCCCTCCTTAATGAAAAAGCCATCATAACAAACATCATAAATAACTTCATTTTTATACATATTTACAAATTTAACTTTACGACTTGTTTTCTGTTTCAAAGAGGATACCTTCGCTCTCGAACAGAACCTTCCAAACATGGTGTTGATTTCACACTCATTTGAGGCTCATCCTGAGGAACATTTTCCTCCATGGAATTTCCTTGATTTTCATTTGCACTCACTCTAACTTCAGGCTCTTTGTTTTCCTGACTCGGACTCAGATTTTCATTCTGATTCTCTCCTGGATTTGTTTCCAGTACCTTGGATTTAGGATTTGCTATTGATATATCAAAACTATCTGATGAGTCAGAAATAATTGAATCATTCCCACCTTCAACTCATTCAATATGATCAATATGGACAAGCCTAACCTGTCCATTATCAAACATCTTTACCAAATATGTGCAAGGACCACATCTCTTCACCATTCTTCCGGGTAACCACTTTAACCATTTATGGTGATGGTTCTTCACTCTCACCTTCTGGTTTAATTTCACTCTTCTCTCTTTTAGTCTCCCTTTATCATGATTCTCTTTTTGTCTAACTTGTGTCTCTTCTACAGACTGTGCCAAATTTGGTTTTAACAGCGAGAATCTGGTTCATGGCTGTCGTTTGAGAAACAACTCTGCTGGCATTCTACCAGTAGTTTTATGAGGAGTATTTCGATATGTAATCAAAAAATTAGCCAATTTGTGATCCAATGACAACTGTCATTTTCTTGGATCTAACATTTGTTTTATGAGGGCACGTTTGACAATTTATACAGTGCGCTCTGCTGCACCATTCGAAGCAGGGTGGTATGGTGGAACCTTGGTATGTTTCACACCATTTTTGCTTGTGAATTGTGCAAATTCTTCTGAATGAAATTGTGGTCCATTATCCGAAACAATTTCTTCAGGGAGGCCAAATGCAGAAAATAATTTTCGTAAAATGTCCAATGTTTTACTTGTTGTTATTTTCCACATTGGAAACACCTCAACCCACTTTGATGGCTATCAATTACAATGAACAATTGTTGTCCATTTAACTCAGCAAAATCGATATGTAGCCTTTGCCACACCCTGGGAGGCCATTTCCATGGCTGTAATTGTACTGGTGATTGTTGCTTGCTTTACCAATTGACATGTACACTGACTCACAATGTACTCTATATCTTTATCAAGACCTGGCCACCATAAATAACTGCATGCAAAACTCTTGGTCAAGCACATTCCCAGGTGCTGGTCATGGAGGTCTCCTAATAATTTGGACCTGAATTTCTTTGGTATAACCACTCTTGCACCCCACATGATACAATCTTTATCTACTGATAATTAATTCCTATGAATGAAGAATGGATGTGTATCTTTATCTGTTACCTGGTTTGGCCATCCATTTGCAATATACTCATACACCTTTGACATCATGGGGTCACGTTTGGTTGCTCTACCAATCTCCGCAGCTGTGACTGGCAGTTCATCAATGTATGAAAAATAAAACACTTCTTCCCTATCGGATGTACCCTGTCATGGGGAAGGCAATCTAGACATTGCATCAGCCTTACTGTGATCAGCTGATCGTCTGTATTCAATATCATATGTATATGCTGACAAAATCAAAGCCCATCTCTGCATTCGGGCTGCAGCTAATGTTGGAACTGGGGATTTGGATGGAGGATTGCTGTTTAGGGGCTTATGGTCCGTAACGATGGTAAACTTATGACCATACAAGTATTTGTGAAACTTCTTGACCCCAAATATTTATGCCAAAGCCTCCCTTTCAATTTGCACATAATTACTCTCACTGACACTGAGAGTGCGTGAAGCAAAAGCAATTGGTCTCTCCTCCCCACAACTTAATACATGAGAGATTACTGCCCCAACTCCATACAGAGAGGCATCACATGCTAGTTTAATCTCCTTAGATATGTCATAGTGAACTAACATGATGCTCTCTACCAATTTGTTTTTACACTCCTTGAATGCTGTTTCGCATTCTTTTGACCACTTCCACTAGACCTGTTTTTTCAAAAGTTCATTCAGTCGATGTAATACTGTAGCCAAATTTGGTAGGAACTTCCCATAATAGTTCAAAAGACCCAAGAATGAACGAAGTTCAGTGACATTCCTGGGAGTGGGTGCATTTCTAATTGCATTCAATTTTTCCTTGGTTGGATGTAAACCATCTTTGTCTACTCTGTACCCCAAGTACGCCACTGAGTTTTTAAATAAGTCACACTTACGAGCAGACACTCGTACTCTGTGCTTATCTAGCCGTTTGAGGACTTCATTCAATATTTTATTATGAATTTGCCTATTTGGTGCTGAAATTAATATGTCATCCAAATAACATACTACCCCTTCAATACCTTGCAAAATCTGGTTCATCACCCCTTGGAATATGGCAGGGGCAGAAGACACTCCAAACGGTAGCCTATTAAATTGATATAGGCCTAGATGAGTATTTATAGTCAAACATGACTTGGACTCCTCATCTAGTTCAAGCTGTAAGTAGGCATTCGTAAGATCCAGTTTTGAGAAGATCTGACCACCTGTCAGTGTTGTGAACAAGTCTTCTATATTCAGCAATGTATTTGGGACATTACCCTCTAGAACCTGCTTTACGGTTACCTTATAATCACCACACAATCTTACTTTACCATCAGACTTGGGTACAACAACAATGAGTGTAGCCCAATTATATCGATCTATCTTACAAATAATGTTCTCAGTCTCTAGTCTTTTGAGTTCTTGCTCAACTTTCTCTTTGAGTGCATATGGTACGGAACGTGGCTTGTAGTAAACCGATCTAGTGTCCTTCTGTACCCTGGCACTCGCCTTGAAGCCTTGGATCGGACTGCCCGTTTCGCAGAACACCTTCGGATACTGATTGATAACCTCATCCGTTGATGAAAATCTCGCTTCCACAGAGAAGATCTTACTCCAATCCAGCTTCAGTGAGCTCAACCAATTTCTTCCTAGTAAAGCAGTCTTGTCTCCTTTCACTATTATTAGAGGCAAGTTCTGAAATTGATCTTTATATATCACCGGTACGGTGATACGGCCTACTACAGGAATTTTCTCTCCCGAGTAGCCTCGCAGCTCTATCTTGGATTTCTCCAGTAGGAAATCACGCAATTTGTCGCGGTACAGTGACTCTGGTATTACACTCACGGAGGCACCCGTGTCAATTTCCATTGGTATCTTGAATCCCGCAACATCTATGTGGATTTTGATGCTTTCCGAATCGCTGTCTGTTAACCTCGTGCTCCTGATGACGTGTAATTCTAACATCTCCTCGTCCTGTTGTTGTTCTTCCATGCTATGTAGTCTCTTGGGATTTCTACTCATAGCTTTGAACGCTGGACTCATAGCTTTAAAAGTTGGTTTACCCTTCAGTCGGCATGCCTTCGCAAGATGCCCAGTCTTTCTGCAGAAGAAACACTCTGCCTTCATGTATGGACAACTTTTAGCAGTGTGTTGTCCCAGGCACCTATAGCACGACTTTGATGCTCTGTTAGAATTTCTAGTTTCTGAGACTTTCGGCCCTGCCCGTCTTTTACTTTGAACCTGCAGGTTATTTACCTCGGTTGACTGACGACCGTAATCATTATATAATTCTCGGGAATATTGTTCGACCATGCTCATCGACCTCGCTGTCTGACAAGCAATCTTAAAAGTCAAGTCATCCGTCGTCAATAACTTCATTCTGATCGCATCATTTTTCACCCCACAAACAAAACGATCCCGTAATGCTCGGTTTTGAAAGTTCCCAAAATTACAGTGCATCGATAGCTTTTTTAATGCTATGATGTAATCAGCGATACTTTCATCAATCTTTTGATTCCATATCCCGAAACGATAACTTTCAGCAATTTCTAACGGTTTGGGGTTATAATGCTGCTCCAGCTTCATTAAAATCTCTTTAAGCATTGTGTCCTTTGGCTCGTCAGGCACAAGCAGATTTACAAGGGTTTCGTACAATGCCGGACCCGCCACGGATAAGAAAATCGCTTTCTTCCGTTCCAACACAGCCTGGTTTTGGACTGCATTGTCTGGAACTTCGATTATGTTATTTGCAGTGAAATACATTTTTAGCCGATCCACATACGCTTTAAAACGTTCCTAGTCATGTTTATATTCACCCAAATGTCCGATTACACCTGCCATGTTTAATCTCTAGCTGTTCTCACCATGTGTTGTAGTTTACCTCGGATTTTGTAGCTTTTTTATCAAAGACAGAAACTTCCAAAGTCTTCTGTCGGCTGGCTGAATCCTTCACCAACAAAATTTAAGCTTTAAACATCCGAAAAATCCCATCCTCAGTCACCAACTGTGATATCTTTACAGAGCACACACACAGCTCCTAACATGGAGACTGCTTGGTCCGGAAGCTACCGGAAGCTGTCTGTCTGTTTATTATAACTCTGCAGCTGCAGTACAC
This sequence comes from Pristiophorus japonicus, assembly GCF_044704955.1. Lineage (NCBI taxonomy): Eukaryota > Metazoa > Chordata > Chondrichthyes > Pristiophoridae > Pristiophorus > Pristiophorus japonicus. The sequence goes on from NC_091978.1 coordinate 332,022,222, forward strand.
AATACGTCCACATCCACAGTATGGAGTTACAAGCTTACAGCACTTACAGACATCACAATAACCTTTAGAGGGTACTGATGTACCTGATAGTCTGCATTTAGCAATTAACAGCGGGAGCTCGCCCTGAATATTAAATGAGGCTGGCCCTCTTTAAATAGCTGTGTGAGCTGCCCGAGTGTCTAAAGTGAAAAATTACCTTACTGCTCCCATGCCATGCAGAACATGAAGGTCCCAGGATCAATCTCTGAACTCTGTTGAATTAATTGATCTCAGCTGAGACAATGTACATCATTGTAATTAAAATGGTGCCTGTTTCTTTTACCTTCTCCAAACAAAATAAGCTTTGCCAACTCTTTTTTTTGTTTCAAGACCATGTCCCTTTTAAAAGTACATGTTGATGTATTGGTTTGCAGTTTTTTGAAAGGCAGAAGTGGACTCAACTGCAGCCTCATGTGTAATTTTTAATGCCACAGAATTAATTGCCACAAACTAGTAAATGATAACAGTTAAATATCTTCACGACTGGAATTATTTCCCAGAAAATAAAAACAATCTCATGAGCAGGGTTCTGCAGGTGCACAAGGCCTCAGTTTGATCACTTACTTCATTCAAGATCACTTTCAGTTATGGCTTTTGTTTCCCCAACAGTTACCATAACACAGAAACATAGAAATCTACAGCGCAGAAGGAGGCCATTTTGGCCCATCATGTCCGCGCCGGCTGACAAAGAGCCACATGGCCCTCGGTCAGCAGCCCTGAAGGTTACATATAAACCAATGAACAATGGTGGAAAGGTAAAGAGCATCCGGCCCAACCAGTCCGCCCCACACAACTGCGACACCCACTGCACCGCACCATTCCAAATCCCCACTAACCGGAGCCATGTGATCTCCTGGGAGAGGTGATTAAAAAAACCCAGACCAGTTGGGGAAAAAAAATCTGGGAAAATTCTTCTCCAACCCATCCAGGCGATCGAAACTAGTCCAGGAGATCACCCTGGCCGTATTTGATTCTCTGCAGCACTTACCATTATATCTGCGCCAGCCAACAAAAGGTTATCCAGTCCAATCCCATTTACCAGCTCTAGGTCCGTAATCCTGCAGGTTATTGCACTTCAAGTGCCCATCCAAGCACCTTTTAAATGTGGTGAGGGTTTCTGCATCCACCACCTTTCCAGGAAGTGAGTTCCAGACCTCCACAACCCTCTGCGTGAAGAAGCCTCCCCTCAAATCCCCTTTAAACCTTCCACCAACCACCTTAAAACTATGCCCCCTCATAATTGACCCCTCCAAGGGAAATAGATCCTTTCTATCCACTATATCCAGGCCCCTCAAAATTTTATACACCTCACCTGAGGTCTCCTCTCAGCCTCCTCTGCTCCAATGAAAATGAATCCAGCCTATCCAATCTGACCTCATAGCTAAGATTCTCCATTCCAGGCAGCATCGTAGTAAATCTCCTCTGTACCCTCTCTAATGCAATCACGTCCTTCCTATACTACGGTAACCAGAACTGCACACAGTACTCCAGCAGTAGCCTAACCAGTGCTTTATACAATTTCTGCATAACCTCCCTGCTCTTGTATTCTATGCCTCAGCCAATAAAGGCCAGCATTCCATATGCCTTGTTAACCACCTTATTCACCTGGCCAGCTACTTTCAGGGATCTGTGGACAAGCACTCCAAGATCCCTTTGTTCATCTACACTTTTAAGTGGCCTACTGTTTAATGTGTATACCCTTTCCTTATTAGCCCTCCCCAAGTGCATTGCTTCACACTTCTCCAAATTCAATTCCATTTGCCACTGCTCTGCCCATCTGACCAGTAGATTGATATCGTCCTGCAGTCCATGACTTTCCTCTTCATTATCAACCACACAGCCAATTTTTATGTCATCTGCAAACTTCTTAATCATACTCCCTATATTCAAATCTAGATCATTGATGTATACCACAAAAAGTAGTGTGCTGACATGGATTGAGAACTGGTTGTCAGACAGGAAGCAAAGAGTAGGAGTAAATGGGGACTTTTCAGAATGGCAGGCAGTGACTAGTGGGGTACCGCAAGGTTCTGTGCTGGGGCCCCAGCTGTTTACACTGTATATTAATGATTTAGACGAGGGGATTAAATGTAGTATCTCCAAATTTGCGGATGACACTAAGTTGGGTGACAGTGTGAGCTGCGAGGAGGATGCTATGAGGCTGCAGAGCGACTTGGATAGGTTAGGTGAGTGGGAAAATGCATGGCAGATGAAGTATAATGTGGATAAATGTGAGGTTATCCACTTTGGTGGTAAAAACAGAGAGACAGACTATTATCTGAATGGTGACAGATTAGGAAAAGGGGAGGTGCAACGAGACCTGGGTGTCATGGTACATCAGTCATTGAAGGTTGGCATGCAGGTACAGCAGGCGGTTAAGAAAGCAAATGGCATGTTGGCCTTTATAGCGAGGGGATTTGAGTACAGGGGCAGGGAGGTGTTGCTACAGTTGTACAGGGCCTTGGTGAGGCCACACCTGGAGTATTGTGTACAGTTTTGGTCTCCTAACTTGAGGAAGGACATTCTTGCTATTGAGGGAGTGCAGCGAAGGTTCACCAGACTGATTCCCGGGATGGCGGGACTGACCTATCAAGAAAGACTGGATCAACTGGGCTTGTGTTCACTGGAGTTCAGAAGAATGAGAGGGGACCTCATAGAAACGTTTAAAATTCTGACGGGGTTAGACAGGTTAGATGCAGGAAGAATGTTCCCAATGTTGGGGAAGTTCAGAACCAGGGGACACAGTCTAAGGATAAGGGGTAAGCCATTTAGGACCGAGATGAGGAGGAATTTCTTCACCCAGAGAGTGGTGAACCTGTGGAATTCTCTACCACAGAAAGTAGTTGAGGCCAATTCACTAAATATATTCAAAAAGGAGTTAGATGGAGTCCTTACTACTAGGGGAATCAAGGGGTATGGTGAGAAAGCAGGAATGGGGTACTGAAGTTGCATGTTCAGCCATGAACTAATTGAATGGCGGTGCAGGCTAGAAGGGCCGAATGGCCTACTCCTGCACCTATTTTCTATGTTTCTATGTTTCTAAAAAGCAAGGGACCCAGTACTGAGCCCTGTGAAACCCCAATGGAAACATTCTTCCAGTCACAAAAACATCCATCAACCATTATCCTTTGCTTCCTACCTCTAAGCTAATTTTGGATCCAACTTTCCACTTTGCCCTGGATCCCATTGGCTTTAACCTTCGTGACCAGCTTTGCTAAAGTCCATATACACTACATTGTACGCAATATCGTCATCAACCCTCCTGGTTACCGTCTCAAAAAATTCAATCAGGTTAGTCAAACACTATCTTCCCTTAACCAATCCGTGCTGACTGTCCCTAATTTATCCTTGCCTTTCTAAATATAGATTTATCCTGTCTTTCAGGATTTTTTCCAATAATTTTCCCATCACTGAGGTTAGGCTGACAGACCTGTAATTACTCGGCCTATCCCTTTGTCCCTTCTTAAACAAGAGTACCACATTAGCAGTCCTCTAGTTCTCCGGCACTATGCCCAAATCCAAAGAGGACTGGAAAATGATGGTTAAGACCTCTGCTATTTCCTCTTTTACTTCGCTCAACAGCCTGGGATGCATTTCATCCGGGCCTGGGGATTTATCTACTTTCAAAGCTGCTAAACACCTTAAGACCTCCCCTCTCTCTATGTTTATTTCATTCAGAATTTCACACTCCTCCTCGATAGCAGTATCTGCATTGCCCCTTTCCTTTGTGAAAACAGACGCAAAGTTTTCATTAAGAACTATACCAACATCTTCCGCCTCCACACAAAGATTACCCTCATGGTCTCTAATAGGCCTTACCCTTTCTTTAGTTTTTAGTTATCCTCTTGCTTTTATTGACCCAGAAATCCCGGTCGGTTGCTTCCCGCAGGCGATCGGGTAAAAAAAACTTTAAAAAAAAAAAAAATGCGCACTTACATTATCCTGCTGCACCCACGCAAGTTCCCAGTTCTGAGGCCTCCTCTGACTGCGCATCGCAACGTGTGCACGTCGGGACGTATGCAGGCCTGGAGCTGGAGTCACATGGCTCTGGGAAGCCAATCAGGTAAAGTATGTTCTCATTCATAATAATGGGAACTCCGTAAGTTGGCGTTCCCATTATTATGAATGAGAAACAGCCCCCAAAACACAAACAACCAGTAATAAAAAGTAGAAAAAATACACCACATATTTTTATTAATTTAAATTAAAGTTATTTATGTATTTAAAAAATATATATTCTGATTTTTTAAAAGTTTTTTTAATTATGGTTTAAAATAAACTTACCGTAGTGGGGAGGGTTTTTAACAATAAAATGTGATTTTATAATTTTATTTTAAAATGTTTTTGTGTATTTTAAAACACTTACGCCTGTAAAAATAGGCTATGTGCCTGCTTTTATCGGGTGCAAGAGTTTTGAGAACATTTGCTGGGCAAGATATGGGTAAATCTCGCAATCTTGCCCTTCCAAATGTCCTCGCTCCTGAGATGCGGAAGATCTGACAGATCGGAAAAGCCGTTTTTCAGCGCATTCGCATTGGGCTTTTGCGATGCCTTCCCGGGTCCGTAGACACTCAGTACGGACCCGGGATGCTGGAATCTCTGGTCCAATATATTTATAGAACATCTTTGCATTTTCTTTAATTTTACTTGCCAAGAATTTTTCATTCTCTCTCTTAGCATTCCTAATATCCTTTTAAATTTTACCTCTGAACTTTCTATATTCCTCCAAAGATTCTACAGTATTTAGCCGTCAGTATATGACATATGCTTCCCTTTTTTCTATATCTTATGCCCCTAGTCATCCAGGGGGCTCTAGAATTGTTATTCCTACGCTTTTTCTTTAAGGGCACATGTTTGACCTGAGCCCTCCGGATCTCCTCCTGGAATGCCTCCCATTGTTCCGACACTGATTTATCCACAAGTAGCTGTTTCCAGTCCACTGTGGCCAAATCACTCCTCAACTTAGCAAAGTTAGCTTATGGAAAACTGGACAAATAATTTCCTGGAGCTTGTTCCCCCTGTTTTGAAATGACCTTTTACTTTAATCCTCCTCTTCACAGAATTGTTTGGAATCAGCTAGGTTCCAACTGTATAACAGATCTGCAGCCCCAGTTGCAACAGCAACTTAGAAGCAGACCTGTTGACAGTCTAAGCAGCTGCTGTATCGCAGACACAAGGCATCTGTCCTTAATGAGGAATAGTTACTCACAGTTATATGAAAAAGAACAGATCAGCAAATTGAAATCAATTGAATTTGTTCAAGACTTCACAGGGAAATTGTTGCCTGACTTAACACATTTTCAGAATCTTTTGGACTGAAACACTGTACAGATGCTGCCTGACCTGCTGAGTGCTTCCAGGACTTTCTGTTTTTAAGAACATAAGAACATAAGAAATAGGAGCAGGAGTAGGCCATTTGGCCCCTCGAGCCTGCTCCGCCATTTAATAAGATCATGGCTGATCTGATCTTGGACTCAGCTCCACTTCCCTGCCCGCTCCCCATAACTCTTTACTCCCTCATCGCTCAAAAATCTGTCTATCTCCGCCTTAAATATATTCAATGACCCAGCCTCCACAGCTCTCTGGGGCAGAGAATTCCATAGATTTACAACCCTCTGAGAGAAGAAATTCCTCCTCATTTCAATTTTAAATAGGCGGCCCCTTATTCTGAGACTATGTCCCCTAGTTTTAGTTTCCCCTATGAATGGAACTATCCTCTCTGCATCCACTTTGTCGAGGCCCCTCATTATCTTATATGTTTCGATATGATCACCTCTCATTCTTCTGAACTCCACTGAATATAGACCCAACCTATTCAACCTATCTTCATAAGTCAACTCCCTCATCTCCGGAATCAACCTAGTGAACCTTCTCTGAACAGCCCCCAATGTAAGTATATCCTTCCTTAAATACAGAGACCAAAACTGTATGCAATACTCCAGGTGTGGCCTCACCAATACCTTGTACAGTTGTGGCAGGACTTCTCTGCTTTTATACTCTATCCCCCTTGCAATAAAGGCCAACATTCCATTTGCCTTCCTGATTACTTGCTGTACCTGCATACTAACGTTTTGTGTTTCATGCACAAGGACCCCAGGTCCCTCTGTATTGCAGCACTTTGCAATTTTTCTCCATTTAAATTATAATTTGCTTTTCTTTTTTTTTGCCAAAGTGGATAACCTCACACTTTCCCACATTATACTCCATCTGCCAAATTTTTACCCAATCACTTAGCCTGTCTATATCCCTTTGCATATTTTTTGTGTCCTCCTCACAATTTGCTTTCCCACCCATCTTTGTATCATCAGCAAGTTTGGCTACATTACACTCGGTTTTTATACCACCTTCGTAGTGTCTGTCTCTGTATCTTTGCTGGTCTCATCAGTCTATAGTATAGTCTGATCGCCAACTCTCTGACACCTCCTCCTACCTCCCCCTGGACCATGACCCCACTAGTGAACATCAAGCCATAATTTCTCAGATCGTCACTGACCTCATCTCTGGAGTTCTTCCCTCCACAGCCACCAACCTCATAGTTCCCCAACCCCGCACAACCTGCTTCTACCACTTTCCCAAGATCCACAAACAGGACTTCCCCGGTAGACCCATCGTTTCAGCCTGTTCTTTCCCCACAGAACTTATTTCTTCCTATCTTGACTCTATTTTTTCTCCCATTGTCCACTCTCTTCCCACCTACATCCGCGACTTCTCCGACGCACTCCGTCACTTTAACAATTTCCAGTTTCTCGGCACCAACTGTCTCTTTTTCACCATGTGGACGTCCAATCCCTCTACACTTCCATCCCCCACCAGGATGGCCTGAGGGCGCTCCGCTTCTTCCTCGAGCAAAGGCCCAACCAGTCCCCATCCACCACATCCTCCTCAACCTGGCTGAACTTGTTCGTACATTGAACAACTTTTCCTTTAACTCCACTCACTTTCTCCAAAGTGTTGCTTTGGGAACCCGCATGGGTCCTAGCTATGCCTGCATTTTCGTGGGATATGTGGAACATTCTTTGTTCCAGTCCTACTCGGGAGCCCCCTCACCCCTTTTCCCGATACATTGATGACTGTATCGGTGCCGTTTCCTGCTCTCGCCCTGAACTTGAAAATTTCATTCACTTTTCATCCAATTTCCACCCCTCCCTCACTTTCACATGGTCCATTTCCGACTCTTCCCTTCCCTTCCGCGACTTCTCCGTCTCCATCGCTGGGGATAGGCTTTCGACCAGTATCCACTATAAGCCCACTGACTCCCACAGCTACCTGGACTACACAGAATCACACCCCGCATCCTGTTAGGACTCCATTCCATTCTTCCAGTTTCTCCGTCGCATCTGCTCCGATGACGTCACCTTCACACTTGTGCCTCTGATATGTCTTCCTTTTTCCACAACAGAGGACTCCCTTCCACCGTGGTTAACATGCCCCTCGACCGTGTCCATTCTATTTCCCACACCTCTACTCTCATCCCTTCCCCTCCCTCTCAGAACCACGACACGGTTCCCCTTGTCCTCACCTATTACCCCACCAGCCTCCACTTTCAACGGATCATCCTCCAGCATTTCCGTCATCTCCAGCATGATCCCACCACCAATCACACCTTCTCCTCCCCTCCCCTCTCAGCATTCCGAAGGGACCACTCCCTCCGTAACACCCTGGTCGATTCCACAGTCACCCCCTGCATCCCCTCCCCTTCCCACAGTACCTTTCCGTGCAAGCGCAGGAGACGCAACACCTGCCCTTTTATCTCCTCGCTTCCAGGGCTCCAAATACTCCTTCCAGGTGAAACAGCGATTTACATTGACTTCTTTCAATTTAGTATACTGTATTCGCTGCTCACGATGTGGTCTCCTCTACATTGGGGAGACCAAGTATAGATTGGGTGACCACTTTTCGGAACACCTTCGTTCAGTCCGTAAGTGTGACCCTGAGCTTCCGGTCGTCTGTCATTTTAATTCTCCACTCCACTCCCACTCTTATATCTTCCTCCTCGGACTCCTGCATTGTTCCAAAGAAGCTCAATGCAAGCTCGAGGAACAGAAACTTATTTTTCGTTTAAGCACTTTACAGTCTTCTGGACTCAACATCGTGCTCAAAAATTTCAGAGCATAACCGCTGCCAATCTTTGGCTCCCTTCCCTCCCCTACCCCCTCAGAGCCTGTTTCTTTCTTTTTTCCTTTGTCTCTAATGGCAGTTGGTCATTATCCTGCCATTCACACCCTATCTTGACTAATGTTTTTCTAACTTCTGGCATTACCATTTGAACTTGGGCCATCATCCCTTTTGTCTCTCTAATCTCTCCTGTCTTTCAACCTATCACAGACCTTCCCTTTTATTCTTTCTTCCCCTCCCCCTTTCAGTGCTGGTTAAGAATCTGTTCTTTCCGACCACTCTCCATTTCTGACGAAGGATCATCGACCCGAAACGTTAACTCTGCTTCCTCTCCCCAGATGCTGCCTGACCTGTTGAGATTTCCAGCATTTCTGTTTTTAGTCTATAGTCGTGTTCATCTCTGTATCTGTGGGTTTTACCAATCAATAGTGGTGTATGACTTTCTAAGTCTCATCGGTCTGTACTGGTGTCTAATTGTCTGTCTGGCTTTTACCAGTCAGTAGTAGTTTCTAACTGTCTTTATGGCATTTTACCAAGCTTCTGTGACACTTGTCTTCTTCATGTCGATATTATCAGGCTGTAGTGCTGTTTGCATCTACAGATCTCTCCAGTCTGTAGTGGTTTATCTGTACAGGTTTTACCAGTCTATAGTGATGTCTGAATATCTCAATTGGTCTCACCAGACTGTAATCGTCAGAACCTGTACAAACAGAGACAATCAGTCTGCAGGGATGGCTGTCTGATCTGTGTCTTCCCAGTCTACAATGCTGCCTGTCTCTCTCTCTACATTTTTCCAGTTTGTAGTATTACATGTCTGTGGCCCAGAAATCCCGGCCTCCCCTGTGTGCTGAAAACCGGCTTTTCCGATCTGTCGAGCTAGTGCTTGACAGATTCTCCGCATCTCGGAAGCGAGGACATTTGCAAGGGAAAGATTGCGGTATTTACCCATATCTTGCCCAGCAAATGTCCTCAAAACTCTAGCGCCTGATAAAAGCAGACGCATAGCCTACTTTTACAGGCGTAAGAGTCTTAAAACACACTTAAAAAAATAAAAAATAAAATTAGAAATATACATTTTATTTTTAAAAACACTGCCCACCACGTTAAATTTATTTTAAACCATAATTTAAAAAACTTTAAAAAAAAACACACAAAAAAATTTCTCTAAGATATTTATTAACTTTAATTTCAATTAATTTTAATTGTGAGGTGTGTTTTTTATGTTTTATTTGGTGTTACTGCATTTGTTTTTTTTTCTCAATTAATAGCAATGAGAACTCGTAGATACGGAATTCCCATTGCTATTAATTGAGAATACGGTACCTGATTGGTTGAGCAGTCACACGTGACTGCACCTTCTGCATGAGAACCTGGAGGATGGGAGCGCGCTTCGCAGTGCGGGAAGAGAAGGCCACCCCACCGGAATCGCAGGGTCCTCCCGGACCACCAGGTACTTTCTGAAAAATTCTCCGGTCGGAGGCGTCTGTCTGAAAGAAGCCTCCGACCGGAATTTCAGTGCCTGTTCCCGACTGTTGTCATCAGTATGGGGTAGTGACTGCCTGTGTCTTTATGCAGTGATGCCTCTCAGGTTTTTTCCTGTCTCTGGTAGTGTTGGTCATATAGGACTTGGGCATAAGAAGCACATCATCAAGATTTGCTGATTGCACAAAAGTAGAGGGGTTGGCAACAGTGCACTGTGGGGAAAATTTTTTTTTGTTGTATTTTCTGGTCCAGCATGGAGATTTTCACCTCTTACTGTGTGACTAAAACACCAGAGCCAGCTGACAACTTATGTGGTTTGTCTAAGTTTTGATGTGACTCAGGAACAGAGGGAGACAGAGAGAGTAAATTTCCTTTTTTTTTGATTGACCTTTATTGACTGTACATACCACAAATTAATATTTCTTACCTCGGTTCCCTCTTTAATCATGTAAAGCATACGCCCTGTTATTTCAATGTTCAAGGTCCATCTGCTCAAAGAGCCTTTCTAATCTTCTTATCTGTGTCCAGGGTAACCTGTTAGCTTTTCACACCTAAAAACTGCATGCTTTTTCTGCTTTTTTCCCCTCCATTTTTGCCTAAGTCAGCTGTGGCTCAGTGGGTAGCACACTTGCCTCTGAGTCAGAAGGTTGTGGGTTAAGTCCCAGTCCAGGAACTTGAACACACAAATCTAGGCTGACACTCCAGTGCAATGCTGAGGCAGTGCTGCACTGTCGGAGGTGCCGTCTTTCAGATGAGATGTTAAACCGAGGCCCTGTCAGCCCTCTCAGGTGGTCTTGAAAGATCCCATGGCACTATTGCGAAGAAGAGTAGGGGAGTTATCCCCGGTGGTCTGGCCAATATTTACCCCTCAATCAACATAACAAAAACACATTATCTGGTTATTATCACATTGCTGTTTGTGCGAGTCTGCTGTGCACAAGTTAGCTGCTGCATTTCCCACATTACAACAGTGACTACACCCCAAAAGTACTTCATTGGTTGTAAAGCGCTTTGAGACGTCCGGTGGTCATGAAAGGCTCTACATAAGTGCAAGTCTTTCTTTCTTTAAGTTGGTTGCACCTCACGAAATACAGTTTTCTTGGCTTTCCCGTGACCAAAAAAATAATTCCTATAGACCCCTCCCACCCTCAACTTCTGCTTTCTCTGGTGCCCCTTGTACATCTGGTATGTAGTCGGGTCATTCTTCACTTCTCCACTCTGTACATTAACTCCAAAAGTTACATTCTTTACTGTGACTGATACATTAGTTTGCATTTTGTTAACAGTAGTAGATAGTTATACAATTCCAATGGTTTCAACAAGCAATTCATCAAAAGACAAAACCCAACAAGAGGGCGTAGGTTAGCAGAACAGGCAGATTGGAGGCAGAATTTTACCAGTTGATAATAGTATGCCTCTGTCTTTATCAGCCTCACCAGTCTGTAGTGGTGTGTATGTCTATGGGTTTTATATGTAGTGCCATTTGTCTGCCTCCAAGGATCACAGCATTCCACTATGAGTCCATCAGCCCCTATGGGTTTTACCCAGTCTGCAGTGGGTGCCTGTACAGTCTGTAGTGATGTCTCTCTGCCTCTACAGGTCTCAGTCTGTAGTGATGTCTCTCTGCCTCTACAGGTCTCAGTCTGTAGTGATGTTTCTCTGCCTCTACAGGTCTTAGTCTGTAGTGATGTTTCTCTGCCTCTACAGGTCTCATCAGTCTGTAGTGGCATCTGTCTGATGTGTCCATAAATCTTACCCATCTATTGTGATATTTTGCTTTGTATGCATGGGTCTCACCAGTCTGTAGTGGCGGCTGTGACCTTACATATCCTAACAATAATACAATTGATTTTTATAGTTAGCAAGTCATTTGGAACTATATTTTTTATTTGTTCTCGTGCTGTGAACAAAGCTAGCAAAGGCTGCATTTATTGCCCATCCCTAGGTGCCCTGAGAAGCTGGCGATGGGCCTTCTTGAACCGCTTGAGCCCTTGTGATGGTGGTCCCACAGTGCTGTTATGTAGGAGATTAGAGGATATTGACCTAACAATGAAGGAACAGCAAAATATGTCTAAGTCTGGATGGCGTATTGCTTGTAGGGGAAATTAGAGGTGATGCTTTTCCCATTCACAAGGGAGTGCAATGCTGTCAAAGTAACCTTGATGAGTTAATGCAATGTATTCTATAGATTATACATACTGCTGCCACTTCTTAGGCAGTCCCTCGGAGTCGAGGATGACTTGCTTCCACACTAAAAATGCGTTCTCAGGTGACTGAAGAGTCCAATGTGGGACCCACAGTCTCTGTCACAGGTGGGGCAGATGGTGGCTAAAAGAACAGGTGGGTGGGGTGCCTGGGTTGCCGCACATTCCTTCCATTGTCTACGCTTGGCTTCAGCTTGTTCTCGTCGATGAGACTCGAGGTGCTTAGCGCCTTCCCGGATGTTCTTCCTCGCCAGTGGTAGAGTGGGTTAATATTGAGTTCGATGGCTTGGCCACTGATCAAAGGAACTACTTTGTTCTGGTGTCGACATAGCAGGTTGAGTTTAGCTTCCGGTCAGTGATGATTCCATGATATTGATGGTGGGGGACTTGGAAATGGTGGTGTAATTGAAAGTAAGCTGTAGAGCATTTTTCTTGTTCAGGATGCTAAGTACATGGCACTTATATGGTAGGAATGTTACCTCCCACTTGCAAACTAAGCCTGGATGTTATCCTGATCCAGTCCTGCTGTTGGCTAACATGCTTCATTATCAGAGGAGTTGTGAATGAGCTGAACACTATGGAAGTCAATCTATCTAACCTTATGATGGAGGGAATAGCATTGATGAAGCAGCTTTAGACAGTTGGGCTGGGGATGCTTTCCTGAAGAACCCCTGCAGCATTGTCCTGGGGCTGTGATGACTGTTCTCCAACAACTATAACCATCATCCTTTTGTGTCAGGTATGACACCAGCGACTGGTTTTCCATTTCACCCCCACTAACTTCCACTTTGACGATGTCAAGGGCAGCTACTCTCACCTCTCCTCTGGCACCCAGGTCCTCCTGACCACATCCCTGCTTGTGCCCTGCTCTGCAATCTGCAACCAGGCTGTCTTGGTCTCCTGGGGAGGTCTCTCCTGCACATGGGAAGGGAAAAGGATCTCCTTGCGTGCTCTAACTCCCTCCATAAGCATATAGAGGGAGTCATCTGGAACCTGGGTGCAGCATTCTGCCTCTGTGCAGTCATTGTCCATCTTTGCAGCACTCCAAAGCTGTTGTGCACTAACAACACACTATTAGAATAAACTTCAAATGTTATGTGGCCATAATCTCTTTCAAGAACCTGGCTGAAAATGTGTCATGAATGATGTCACCAGACCTGTTCCATCTAATTGGACGGGGTAACATGCCGGGTGGGCTTAATAGGCCCCATTAAGGCAAGTTCATTTTCAACAGCGGGATGGAGCCAGCAGTGGGTTTGGGACCCAACACCGGACCCGCCAAGGTAAAGTAAATTCTGGCCCATGTCCTCTGGTCAATTATTTCCCATTTATCTGTAAACTAGATTCAGTGCTGTCATACAGAGAGGTCTCAAGTGCAGCCAGCTCCACAATAGTTGTAGTAAGTATCTATGTAATGCCTCACATGTAAAAAAAAAAAAATCACATCTCACTTTCACAAGTTTGCAGCTCCAGGGCTTTGAGTTGTGCCCAAAATGAGTTTCTCTCTTCCTTTTGCTGGTGATTGTCATTTAATTATAAAGAGCAAGCCATGTATTTTTATCGGTTTATTGCCACCAGTGATAATGAGACAAGTGGGAACAGTCTGACAGAAGGCCACAAAAGATCTTAGCTGTGAAATTATGCTGCGGGATACTCTTCTACACATGGTTAACACCTCGTATCATGGTATCCCAAAGCATTATTTCATAGCTTTTATAGGTTTTAAGGTTTTATTGCAGCCATTCATAGAATTGCATAGAATTTACAGCACAGAAACAGGCCATTCGGCCCAATTGTTCTACGCAGGTGTTTATGCTCCACACGAGCCTCCTCCCACCCTACTTCATCTAACCATACCTGCATATCCTTCTATTCCTTTCTCCCTCGTGTTTATCTAGCTTCACATTAAATGTATCTATGCTATTCGCTGCTCCATATAGCAGTGAGTGCCACATTCTAATCACTCTCTGAGTAAAGAAGTTTCTCCCGAGTTCTTTATTGGATTTATTGGTGACTGTTATATTTATGCCCCTAATCCTCCCACATCTAAACTCAATAACTAATTTGCTGTTTCACAATGAAGGTTTTCAAGCAACAATTTCAGTAATTCAAGTCATTTTGAATCTGTTTAGATTTGCCGAAGGCTCAATGGAACACGCTTCACAAGCTGTAAAAGTGCCAAAGACAGGACATCAATGTCAGTGACGCTGGAGCAATGTGTGATTCTTCAAGAAGAGCATAGTCTACACCCGGACTATTTTGTCCGAGCATTGGACTGTATGAGGAGGTAAGCGTTTGTCAAGTATGTCCCAAGAGACTTGTATATTGACTGGTAGTACAATTGTAGAGCTTTACAATAAATTAAACTTAAACAAAATTCAATCAGTTTATACCGAAAAGAGCAATGAAAGGTATTACACAGAAGCAGAAAGACACTGCAGGTTACTGGTGGTACAAATACTTAGAAAACAATAAGGTCTATTAAGGATTGAAATATTTTCTTCAGAATATATTTCTCAATAGTGCGATAATCTGGAAGACTCTTAGAGGAAAAAGTATTTAGTAAACATCCCAGTTCAATCCCAGCCCCATTCAAAGCTTACTCATGGGAAAGGCCATTCCTACACTATTCAGAGTTCAGGTACCAGTTCCTGAAACTAAACCGAAAATCAATGGAATATGAATTTTATCCCCACATCCCGTCCACATTTCATTTCCATTGATAAGCATAATGGTATTACCTGCTCCTCTGGGTAAATAGTGTATGATTATTTCTGCTGGTTTGTGAATCAGTAACAAGGACATAAATTTAGTAATAGTTCCACATTTACCCAGAGGAGCAGGTTATGCTTGTCAATGGAAATGAAATGTGGACGGGGTGTATAACAGGCAGCCAATCCACTACCATCCATTTTGCACCCTGCTAAAGTTGAATTTTATTTACAAGATATGGTGATATATTCCAGTCCAAAAGCCCTCTAAAAGATTCAAATTCAAAGACAGAATCGAGTATTCTAATCATAGACTCTCCTGATTCCAGGACTTACACCTAATCCTTACCTTGCCTGTCTACTCATGCTTTGACCATGCAGAATTTGATTAACATTTTGTCCATAGTTTCTGCATCCTGATTTATACTGCAGATCAAAGAACCTGCCTGCATCTTGCAGGCAGTTGAGCTCCAGTGCCCATCTTTGGCAAGGGGAGGACAGCTGTCTCTCTAGGTATTTCTCCAGGTATTTCTCTTGTATTCTGTACCAAAGACTACTCTTGTAAATTATTCTTCACTCTGTACAAATCAGATTATGACTTTATATGCACAATATTGTAAGGATCCGAGGAGACTCCATATTGGTTACATGATGACTTTATTGATGTGAAATAATTAAAGTAAATACAATCATTTTAGCAATGGTACAGAGGAATAAGCAGAACGGTATAACCTGCTCCTCAATGCAGAATTGTAACCCCTGCCCCTTCTTGATGATGTTCCTTTTATTCACGACACAAGTTCTCTCTTTCACCCAGTTTATATTCTATCTCCTTCCTACCATGTTGTTTGCCCACCCAGTTACCCAGGTACTGCAGCTCCATTATCACATGCTTCTTGTATTGTCACTTTACTCCATCGCATGCCAACCCACTTCATTAATATTCAAACTCGCCTAAGGATTGTGTGTAGATGGTAATCTCACCATCTACCCTTGCTTCCCTTGATCAATAGCCCTCATGCTGTGATCAAATGGTCCTCTTAGCAGTACCTCATACTACGGGGCAGATTTTGCTGGAGTGGGGCATCTTGCGGTGTGCCTCGTTAGTTAGACTTGCATGTTTCGGTTTAAAAAAAAATTGCCCTCAAAGTAACTGGAAGTGCAAGCTGATAGTAAGGGCAACAGGGCATCTGAGTCTTGGTGAATGATGGGGCCAATGAAGTATCTCCTTAACCAATGAGATTTAAGGATTGAGAAATAAATAGAGGAAGGACTGAGAAAGAGGGAGGATTGGAGTGGGTGAATTCAATGAAAAAAGATCAGGTACAAAAAGAGAATAAAGAGAAGGAAAGGAAGATTGGATAAAGAAACAAAGGGAAAAAAAATTAAGTTTGACATTTTTAAAATCTCCTAAAACAATCAACAACCTGAATGAATGAGATGACACTTATAATTGTTCACTTTCTGGGCAAGAGAGGTTGATTGGCAGTCATTAACAATTATCGGGTCATTAAAAGGGTACTTATGCTATGAATTACTAGACTTAAATTTCTGTGGTGAGTTTAATGGACAATTAATGTACCAAATGCAGAAAAATCATGAAACTCACAGGGAGGTTAAGGACGAGATGCGGGTTTCGCGAAGCTAACGGTGAAGTGGCACAAATCATCCAGCAACTTGTGGATAAATCTTAACGTTGTTTGATAATGCTCCTGTGAAGCACCTTGGGACATTTTACTATGTTAAAGGGGCTATATAAATGCAAGTTGTTGTTGTTGTGGTGAGTCACAATTCATGGGGTGTCTCTTCCTCACTACAAGTTGTTAGCTGAATTGCACACTAATAATCGTGTGCATCATTCACACAGTTACTTTTTCAACAAAATCTGGGCCAATATGATCAAACCGGTTTTAGTTTACTATTGCATCATGCAAAACCCATTCCAACATCACCCGAAACTTATTAACCTCCTGTTTCTCTAAGCTAATACCATCTAAAATGTAATTCGACCAGTTACCCTGCTTCCTTTATTATAATGAGTGGTATTGTCCAATGGTAGAACTAGCTCTCTGTTACTGTAACTAGCTCACTAAATTGACAAGACCTTCCATGTTCTCCTAGTCTTAACATTGCTGAAGAATAAATACGCTATCAGACCATGCAATTTAGACTATAAACTGCAAATCCAGTTTATTAAAAGTACAAATCATTACAAATGGGTATGATTTGGTGGCCATTACAGAAACGTGGTTGCAGGGTGGCCAAGACTGGGAATTAAACATACAGGGGTATCTGACAATTCGGAAGGATAGACAAGAAGGGAAAGGAGGTGGGGTAGCTCTGTTAATAAAGGATGATATCAGGGCAGTTGTGAGAGATGATATTGGCTCTAATGAACAAAATGTTGAATCATTGTGGGTAGAGATTAGAGATAGTAAGAGGAAAAAAAGTCACTGGTGGGCATAGTTTATAGGCCCCCAAATAATAACTTCATGGTGGGGCGGACAATAATCAAGGGAATAATAGAGGCATGTGAAAAAGGAATGGCAGTAATCATGGGGGATTTTAACCTACATATCGATTGGTCAAATCAAATCGCACGGGGTAGCCTGGAGGAGGAATTCATAGAATGCATACGGGATTGTTTCTTAAAACAGTATGTTACAGAACCTACAAGGGAGCAAGCTATCTTCGATCTGGTCCTGTGTAATGAGACAGTAATAATAAACGATCTATTAGTAAAAGATCCTCTCGGAATGAGTGATCACAGTATGGTTGAATTTGTAATACAGATTGAGGGTGAGGAAGTAATGTCTCAAACGAGCGTACTACGCTTAAACAAAGGGGACTATAGTGGGATGAGGGCAGAGTTAGCTAAAGTAGACTGGGAACACAGACTAAACGGTGGCACAATTGAGGAACAGTGGAGGATTTTTAAGGAGCTCTTTCATAGTGCTCAACAAAAATATATTCCAATGAAAAAGAAGGGCGGTAAGAGAAGGGATAACCAGCCGTGGATAGCCAAGGAAATAAAGGAGAGTATCAAATTAAAAACCAATGTGTATAAGGTTGTCAAGGGTAGTGGGAAACTATAAGATTGGGAAAATTTTCAACGACAGCAAAGAATGAATAAGAAAGCAATAAAGAAAGGAAAGATAGATTACGAAAGTAAACTTGCGCAAAACATAAAACAGATAGTAAAAGCTTTTACCGATATATAAAACGGAAGAGAGTGACTAAAGTAAATGTTGGTCTCTTAGAAGATGAGAAGGGGGATTTAATAATGGGAAATGTGGAAATGGCTGAGACCTTAAACAATTATTTTGCTTCCGTCTTCACAGTGGAAGACACAAAAACCATGCCAAAAATTGCTAGTCACGGGACTGTGGGAAGGGAGGACCTTGGGACAATCACTATCACTAAGGAGGTAGTGCTGGACAGGCTAATGGGACACAAGGTAGACAAGTCCCCTGGTCCTGATGAAATGCATCCCAGGGTATTAAAAGAGATGGCGGAAGTTATAGCAGATGCATTCGTTATAATCTACCAAAATTCTCTGGACTCTGGGGAGGTACCTGCGGATTGGAAAGCAGTTAATGTAACGCCTCTGGTTAAAAAAGGGGGCAGACAAAAGGCAGGTAACTATAGGCCAGTTAGTTTAACATCTGTAGTGGGGAAAATGCTTGAAGCTATCATTAAGGAAGAAATAGCGGGACATCTAGATAGGAATAGTGCAATCAAGCAGACGCAACATGGATTCATGAAGGGGAAATCATGTTTAACTAACTTACTGGAATTCTTTGAGGATATAACGAGCATGGTGGATAGAGGTGTACCGATGGATGTGGTGTATTTAGATTTCCAAAAGGCATTCGATAAGGTGCCACACAAAAGGTTACTGCAGAAGATAAAGGTACGCGGAGTCAGTGGAAATGTATTGGCATGGATCGAGAATTGGCTGGCTAACAGAAATCGGAGAGTCGGGATAAATGGGTCCTTTTCGGGTTGGAAATCGGTGGTTAGTGGTGTGCCACAGGGATCAGTGCTGGGACCACAACTGTTTACAATATACATAGATGACCTGGAAGAGGGGACAGAGTGTAGTGTAACAAAATTTGCAGATGGCACAAAGATTAGTGGGAAAGCGGGTTGTGTAGAGGACACAGAGAGGCTGCAAAGAGATTTAGATAGGTTAAGCGAATGGGCTAAGGTTTGGCAGATAGAATACAATGTCGGAAAATGTGAGGTCATCCACCTTTGGAAAAAAAAAACAGTAAAAGGGAATATTATTTGAATGGGGAGAAATTACAACATGCTGCGGTGCAGAGGGACCTGGGGGTCCTTGTGCATGAATCCCAAAAAGTTAGTTTGCAGGTGCAACAGGTAATCAGGAAGGCGAATAGAATGTTGGTCTTCATTGCGAGAGAGATGGAGTACAAAAGCAGGGAGGTCCTGCTGCAACTGTACAGGGTATTGGTGAGGCCGCACCTGGAGTACTGCGTGCAGTTTTGGTCACCTTACTAAAGGAAGGATATACTAGCTTTGGAGGGGGTACAGAGACGATTCACTAGGCTGATTCCGGAAATGAGGGGGTTACCTTAATGATGATAGATTGAGTAGACTGGGTCTTTACTCATTGGAGTTCAGAAGGATGAGGGTTGATCTTATAGAAACATTTAAAATCATGAAAGGGATCGACAAGATAGAGGCAGAGAGGTTGTTTCCACTGGTTGGGGAGACTAGAACTAGGGGACACAGCCTCAAAATACGGGGGAGCCAATTTAAAACCGAGTTGAGAAGGAATTTCTTCTCCCAGAGGGTTGTGAATCTGTGGAATTCTCTGCCCAAGGAAGCAGTTGAGGCTAGCTCATTGAATGTATTCAAATCACAGATAGATAGATTTTTAACCAATAAGGGAATTAAGGGTTATGGGAAGCGAGCGGGTAAGTGGAGCTGAGTCCACGGCCAGATCAACCATGATCTTGTTGAATGGCGGAGCAGGCTCGAGGGGCTAGATGACCTACTCCTGTTCCTAATTCTTATGTTCTTATGTTCTTAAATAGAAGCAGAAAATCTACAGAGCAGGATTTCACCTGATTACAAAATATTTGTCTTATACTTTGAAACTATCCATCATTTTGAGAGTTCTGGCCCAGTTTGTGGTTGCCAGTATGGTTTTTGACAAAATCTTATTACCAATGTTGTTCAGCTCTCGAACTTTCATGAATTGTCATTGTCTTGGACATCTCCAAAGTCCTCGATAACATGCACTTTTAAACTAGTTACCATCATGGTGATTCTATTTTATATGATCAAATTCCTTCAGTTGCATTTCTTCAATCTTAATTTCTTATGTTGGAGCAAATTGGCTGCCGCATTTCCTACATTACAACAGTGACTACGCTTCAAAAAATACTTCATTGGATGTCAAGCACTTTGGGACATCCAGTGGCCCTGAAAGGTGTTATGTAAATGCAAGTCTTTCTTTCTTATGTGATGCAATACCTGAATATCTGGGGTAATGACAATTTGGTTCTTTTAATTTTTTGAAGATACACTTTTAAAAATAGAATAATTTAATTTTAAAAAAAAGCTATTGACGTAAAAGAGGCTAGAATCCTCGAGACATAATTACTAGGGTTCAAATCCGTTATCTGGCACATGGAGGTTTTTCAAAATTTATTTCCCCCATCTTTAGTGACTGACAGAAAGTAGTTTCGAAATTCAATTGGAAAAGATTAAATTGTGATTAGAACCTATCTATCAAAGAAATGTCTGTACATGAGGTGGCCAATTGGTCCATTGTGCTTGTTCTAGCTTCACATTGAACCCATCTATTCTTTTTGCTTATATTTTAATTGGTCTGAATTCCCGGTTCTGGGCTTCCTGCGGGCAGTCGCCTGAAAAGAAGAGAAAAGCTTTTACCTTTTGCTCGGTTGCCCATTAGCGATTCCAGAATTAGGCCTCTTCTTCTTCTTGCACGTCGCGTCTTGTAGGAACGTAACTGAAGCTGGAGCTGGAGTCACGTGGGCCTGGACCCAATCAAGGTCAAGTATTCTCATTCATAGTAATAGGAGCTCCATAACGCCGAGTCCCTAGTACTATCAATGAGAACCACCTCCCCAAAACACCTCACATATGTAATATTAATTGAAATTAAAGTAAATGAAATGTTTTAGAAATACTTTTTAACTTTTTTTTTAAATGTTTTAATTAGGGTTTAAAATAAACTTACCTTAATGGACAGGGTTTTTAACATAAAAATGTGTATTTAAATTTTATTTTTTGGTGTTTTTTTTTATGTTTTAAAACTCTTACACTGGTAAAAGTAGGCTATGCGTCTGCTTTTACCAGGCACAAGAGTTTGAAGGACATTCGCTGGGCAAGAGATGGGCAAATAGCACATCTCGTCCATGCGAATGCCCTTCTCCTAAAGCTGCGGAGGATCTATCGAGCCAGAACTTGACAGATCGGAAAAGACGGTTTTCGGTGCATGCGCATTGCGCACCAAAAACCGGCTCTTGCAATGCCTCCCCGGGCTCGTACACGCTCCGTACGGACTCAGTGAGGCCACGATTTCAGGGCCAATAAAGTATAAATTAAATTATTTCCTTAATCTTGTGATTCACTAAGATTCAAAAGCCTATTGAACATAAGAACATAAGAATTAGGAACAGGAGTAGGCCATCTAGCCCCTCGAGCCTGCTCCGCCATTCAACAAGATCATGGCTGATCTGGCCGTGGACTCAGCTCCACTTACCCGCCCGCTCCCCATAACCCTTAATTCCCTTATTGGTTAAAAATCTATCCATCTGTGATTTGAATACATTCAATGAGCTAGCCTCAACTGCTTCCTTGGGCAGAGAATTCCACAGGTTCACAACCCTCTGGGAGAAGAATTTCCTTCTCAACTCGGTTTTAAATTGGCTCCCCCATATTTTGAGGCTGTGCCCACTAGTTCTAGTCTCCCCGACCAGTGGAAACAACCTCTCTGCCTCTATCTTGTCTATCCCTTTCATTATTTTAAATGTTTCTATAAGATCACCCCTCATCCTTCTGAACTCCAACGAATAAAGACCCAGTCTACTCAATCTATCATCATTAAGGTAACCCCATCATCTCCGGAATCAGCCTAGTGAATCGTCTCTGTACCCCCTCCAAAGCTAGTATATCCTTCCTTAAGTAAGGTGACCAAAACTGCACGCAGTACTCCAGGTGCGGCCTCACCAATACCCTGTACAGTTGCAGCAGAACCTCCCTGCTTTTGTACTCCATCCCTCTCGCAATGAAGGCCAACATTCCATTCACCTTCCTGATTACCTGCTGCACCTGCAAACCAACTTTTTGGGATTCATGCACAAGGACCCCCAGGTCCCTCTGCACCTCAGCATGTTGTAATTTCTCCCCATTCAAATAATATTCCCTTTTACTGTTTTTTTTTCCAAGGTGGATGACCTCACATTTTCCGACATTGTATTCCATCTGCCAAACCTTAGCTCTACATTCTAAAAATCAGTTTCTATGAAAATATTTTATCTACTCTCACTCTATGGGCCCAAGTTTCCGACCTCTGTAAAAATGGCGTTAATCCATAAGGTGCGCTGACTTTCTGGAATAATAAGGGCGCCGAAAACTTACCTTGTGATTCTCCGGTCTCCTCAGGACGTCTTCGTGCTTGGCATGGCGCAGCACAAGGGGTCAGGGGCGGAGCCAGCTCCCGGCGCTGAAAACAGTGCCGGGACCTCTGCACATGCGCGCTAGAGAGTGCGTGCATGTGCAGTAGCTCCTCGCCCCGAGGCTGCATGGGAGGGGCCCGAAGCATGCCAGCTCTAGCTCTGGCCGAATGGGCTCTCCGGGCGAAGATCGGGACTCGGGCCTCCCTCCCGTTCAGCTCCCCCACCCACCCCCCACTCCCTCCCGTTCAGCCTCCCCCGCTCCCATTCAGCCCTTCCCCCTCCTCTTTCCCCCCCCCCCACCACATTGTCGGCGGGGCCTGCCTGGCATCTCACTGGGGGCGGGCTCCGCCTGAAGTGTCGGCGGCGGCAGCCCGGCCCGTTCAGCCTCTCTCCCATCCCCCCACCTTCCCATTCAGCCTTCCTCCCCCCTCTTCTCTCCCCCTCCTCCTCTCTCCCCCTCCTCCTCTCTCCCCCTCCTCTTTCCCCCCTCCACCACACCCCCCCACAATGTCGGCCGCGGGGCCCGCCCGCCTGGCATCTCGCTAGGAGCGGGCCCCGCCCGAAGTGTCGGCAGCGGTGGCCCAGCTTCTTTGGTGGCGGGGCCCATTCAGCCTTCCCCTCCTTCCCTCCTGTTCAGCCTCCCCCCTCCCTCCCTCCCGTTCAACCCCCTCCCTCCCTTTCAGCCTCCCCCCTCCCTCCCTCCCTCCCGTTCAACCCCCTCCCTCCCTTTCAGCCTCCCCCCTCCCTCCCTCCCTCCCTCCCTTTCAGCCTCTTCCCTCCCTCCCGTTCAACTTCTTCCCATTCAGCCTCCCCCTCCCTCCCATTCAGCCATTCCCCCTCCTCTTCTCTCCTATCCTCTCCCCCCTCCCCTCCTCTCTCCCTCCCTCCTCTCTCTCCCCCTCCTCTCTCCTCCCCTCCTCTCTCTCCCCCCTCCCCATCCTCCTCCTCGCTCCCCATCCTCCTCCTCGCTCCCCATCCTCCTCCTCGCTCCCCATCCTCCTCCTCGCTCCCCATCCTCCTCCTCGCTCCCCATCCTCCTCCTCGCTCCCCATCCTCCTCCTCGCTCCCCATCCTCCTCCTCGCTCCCCATCCTCCTCCTCTCACCTCCTCCCGCCCCTCTCCCTCCCCCCCACCCCTTGCTGCCAGAAACACAGAGAGACACTGACAGATTCAGAAAGAAAGACACTGACCGAGACAGAGAGAGAGAGACACTGACCGAGACAGAGAGAGGGACATGGTGGGCGGGAGGCGTCCCAGCAGTTGGGAGGGCTCCAGGTGCTGCAGTATGAAGTAGGTGAGTAGAAACGTAATTTTTTATTTATTGATCTTTTATTTTTTTAATTTATTTTTTGTTTGATTTATTGATTTATTTATCACTTATTATTGATATGGCTCTTTATTTGTAAAATTGAAGTGTTTAAAGTTTGTAAACTTCCCTCCACCCCCCAATCTTTCGTTCACTACGCCTGATTTATAAGTGTAGGCAAGGTTTTTCTGAGAGTACAAAAATCTACATTTACTCCGTTCTAAGTTAGTTTGGAGTAAGTTTTCGCTGCCTAAACTTGGCCTAAGTGGCTGGACACGACCCCTTTTGAAAAAAAATCTGTTCTAAAATGAAACTATTCTAACTACTCAAACTGGAGCAAACTAAATACCGAGAATTGCAATTTCTAAGATGCTCCATTCTAAACTATTTGCTCCAAAAAAATAGGAGCAACTCAGGCCAAAACTTGAGCCCTATGTTTCTAATATCAATACTAAATTTATGCCCTTGTTACTGATTCACGTACCCGTAGAAATAATCATACACTATTTATCCAGTTAAGTCCTTTCAGAACTTTAAACACTTCTATTAAATCCCATTAACCTGCTCTGCTCTACTGAATACAGTCCTAGATCTCAACATAATCATAGATTCTCATCCATCACATCTTCCTGGTGGATCTATGTTGCATCTTTTTCCATGGTTCCATAATATTTTTTATAATGAGGTGCCCAGAACTGGATATAATACTCCAGCTGTGGCCTAATATCTAGTTCAGAATTATCATCAACTCCTTGCTTTTGTATCCAATATGTCATGTTGTATAGTAAACCAAAGATTCCATTTGCCTTTCTTTTACTCACAATCCTGCTTTTATACTTTGTGTATCTGCACTTCTTGATCTTTCTGTTCTTCCACTCCTTGAGGATTATACCATTTAGGTTATATTTCCATTATTTCTTCTTTGTTACCAAGGTAAACTACTTCACACTTATCTATATTGAACTACATTTGTCACATGTCCACCCATTTCCTTAAGCTATCTATGTCCTTCTGCAGTCTCTTTGATCTCCTGGCACAGTCTGTAATAATAAGCAATGGCCGCTGCACCTATGCTGTGGGGTTCAAAACTCCACTCTACTATTCAGTTATGTTGGGGGTTAATTTTAACCTAATCATCGATTGCTCATTTTACAACCTGGCCAATTTTACTTTCCATGAATAATACCCCATTGTTGTTCCTTCATAAAATTAACAGTTCTGTGTGCTGAGAGCTTATATTTTGTTTTTGTACTAGCTCTTCACAATTTTGCATAAATTTATTTTTTAATCGGCCTTTTGCAAGACTCTAATGGTCCTCCTTGAACAATTTTGGGGGCTAATTTTGAAACACATTTTAGCAAGGGAGCAAAATTTGGAGTAGAAGTAAAAAATGGAAGACAAATCCTCTACTGTTATTATTCCACTGTACCGCTGGGATGCACCTGAACTGGAACTAAGGACCTAGAAAAAAGGATAAATAGGCTGTAAAATGGATTTTAAACCATTAATATAAGAAATAGGAGCTAGAGTAGGCCATTCGGCTGATCTTCTACCTCAACTCCATCTTCCCGCACTATCCCCATATCCCTTAATTTGCTTCGTTCCCAAATATTTATCTACCAAATATATACTCAATGACTGAGCATTCTGGGGTAGAGAATTCCAAAGATTCAGAACCCTTTGAGTGAAGAAATCTCTCCTCATCTCAGTCCTAAATGGCCGACCCCTCATTCTGAGACTGTGACCCCGTGTTCTAGATTTTCCAGCCAGGGGAAATGCTTTCTCAGCATTAATCCTGTCAAGCCTCTTAAGAATTTTATACGTTTCAATTAGATCACTTCTCATTCTTCTAAACTCTAGGGAATATAAACCTAATCTACTTAATAATTAAAGGAGGAGGAGGTGGTTTAGGTAGAAATAATAATGGAAATAATAGTAAGATAAAGATAAGAAAAAGAAGGGATGAGATCATATAAACAGAATACAAAAAGTGATAATTTAAATACTCCCTGTACAAACAAAGCTATAGAATGTAATAATTAAATAACCTGATAAAAAATATAGCCGGAGTGATGAAAAGTAAGAACATATTAAATTGCCAGTATAATAATTAGGGGCGGAGCTGGGAGGGACAGTGGGGGGTGGGGGGGAGGAGTAGAAGAAGGGAGGAATTGTTTAGTTATGATGCTCCAGCTATCATGAGTGTTGGCAGGCTTGATGAATCAGCTGGTCTTTTCCTGCCCGTCAATTTTGTATGTTTGTATCAGCAACAAAAAGTGTGATGAATCAAAAAGTGTATTAAAAAACCATCAGGGCATATAGTCAGGGTGGGGACCATTACTCAAATAAGGTGGTGTACAGAGCCGTGGTCAGACTCCATCTGCATTAAGTTCTGGGAAGGATATATTTGCCTTGGAGGGGATACAGAGCAGATTCGGCAGAACGATAGCGGGGCTTAGAAGGTTAACTTATGAGGTTACATAAACAAGGCTTGTATTTCCTCGCTTATAGAAAGGTTAGTGGTGATCTAATTGAGGTGTTTAAAATGATAGATGGATTTGATAAGGTAGATACAGATAAACTATTTCCTCTGTTGGGAGAATCCATAACAAAGGGGCACAATCTTAAAATTAGAGCTAGACCATTCAGGAGTGAAGCCAGGAAGCACTTTTTCACACAAGTGGGGATCTGGAATTTTCTCCCCCAAAAGGCTGTGGACGCTGGATCAATTAAAACTTTCAATACTGAGATTAATAGATTTTTGTTCGGTAAGGGTATCAAGGGACATGGATCAACGGCAGATAAATGGAGTTGAGGTACAGATTAGCCACATTGTGATTGAATGATGGAACAGGCTCGTCGGGCTGAATGGCCTACTCCTGTTCCCATGTTTACTCGCATCAATCTTTGCAGAATAGTTGTAGAATTTCAAAGAAACTGCAGATTTGATTGTACAGCGTATTTTCAGCATATTGATTAATGATCTTGTAATGTGTGTGTTGTTGCATTTGAATGTAACAGCTTTCTCACAAAGTAAAAATGCTTCCATTTCTTTGAAGGAAATGAGGTAACCTTCCCACATCCAGTAAATTCTGCAGATTTATGTAGAATATGGCAAAACCGGTTTAGATCATTATCAATGCTACTTGTCAAAATAATAATATTGCTTTGATTATAATAAAACAAAGTCGGTGCATTATTGCATTGTGATGCTTAAATGAAGCCAAATATTTTTCCTGCTGCCAACCAATCCTCCCAACCTTAGGTAAACTTGCCAAGTTTCTTTTACTTTTGTACAAAATCGGAATCTATTTAAAATATCTTAGTCATAAACACAGATCATACCTTGAAATGGAGTTGCTATCAGTGTTGTTGTTTCTGAGCATAAATATTTCTGCTAACATTGCCCTGATGTCAATAGCTCTGTCTTTTGTTGGTTTAACACATGATCACTGGGTGTCCTACAAAATGTAATCGCTGACTTTTTATGTTCTTGCTAAGATACGAGAAAGATGGTTGACGGATATTAGTGGCTAAAGGGATGAGTTGTGTTCCTGCTGTCCATATATGCTTGTTTCTCTGAGTTCTAGTATTATATTCTCTCTTCTATTTGTTGCTTCCTGTTTTGATTTTGTTGCATTTGTGCAAAAAATGACTTACAGTCTATCATCGCACTGGCATGTTCAATCTTTCAAACATTTATTTATCACCACAGCATGTCAAACATGACTCATTTATTTTGTTAGTTTCCTGGTTCACAATTGTTCTTTCCTGTTAGTTATACAAGTGCTGTTGAATTTTCAGCAGACACTACGCAGTGCTAATGTACTGCTACGTGAACGTCACTTTTTCTTTTGGTATTAGTTGATCGTTGGAATTGCACATAGAGTCAAGACCAAGGGAGTGAAAATAGACTTCCATTGAAGTTACTGGGGGAAAAAAATTGGGTGGTGTGCAATGTTCCCGCTAATTCCTTTTTTAGTGCACGGCCCCTTTAGCGGGCTGCACGGCCATTTCAAATTTCCGCGCGTGCGCAGTTTTCCCATTTAAAAGCCGCTGAGCGGCCTGCGTAGGATCTCCAGACGCAGTCGCACAGCTTAATGGGAATTTTGGTGGTGTGTAAAATGGGCTGCCGATTCACCATCGTCTGTTGTGCACTACCGGCAAAGTCAAATTTCAACCCCATCCCCCACGTTTGTATTTAGATGAAGAAGGAAGTGTTCGAGGACAGTGTGTAATTAGCATGGATAGAGGATTGGCTGGCTAACAGAAAACAGAGTCGGGATAAATGGGTCATTTTCAGGTTGGCAAACTGTAACTAGTGGGGTGCCACAGAGATCAGTGCATGGGCCTCAACTATTTATAATCTATATTAATAACTTGGATGAAGGGGCTGAGTGTAATGTAGCCAAAATTTCTGATGATACAAAGATAGGTGGGAAAATAAGTTGTGAGGAGGATGCAAATAATCTGCAAAGGAATATAGATAGACTAAATGAGTGGGCAAAAATTTGGAAGATTGAGTGTGGGAAAATTTAAGGTTATCCACTTTGGTAGGAAAAATTAAAAAAGCAAATTATTATTTAAATGGGGAGAGATTACAAAATGCTGAGGTACAGAGGGATCTGAAACACAAAAAGTTAGCATGCCAGGTAATTAGGAAGGCAAATGGAATGTTGGTCTTTATTGCAAGGGGGATGGAGTATAAAAGTAGGGAAGACCTGCTACAACTGTACAGGGTGAGGCCACATCTGGAGTACTGCGTACAGTTTTGGTCACCTTATTTAAGGAGGAATATACTTGCATTGGAGGCAGTTCAGAGAAGATTCACGAGGTTGATTCCTGAGATGAAGGGGTTGTCTTATGTTGAGCAGGTTGGGCTTATACTCATTGGAGTTTAGAAGAATGAGAGGTGATCTAATTGAAACATATAAGATTTTGAGGGGGGCTTGACAGGATTGATGTAGAGAGGATATTTCCCATCATGGGGGAAACTCGAACTAGGGGAAATAGTGCCAAAATAATGGGTCGGCTATTTAAACCGGAAATGAGGAGGAATTTCTTCTCTTAGGGTCGTGAATCTTTGGAATTCTCTACCCCAGAGAGCTATGGAGGCTGGGTCATTGAATATATTTAAGGTGGAGATAGACAAGGGGAGTCAAGGGAAATGGAGTTAAGGCCAAGATCACATCAGGCATGATCTTATTGAATGCCGGAGCAGGCTTGAGGGGCCAATTTGCCTACTCTTGCTCCTATTTCTTACGTTCTTAAAGAATTAGAACACAGATGAAATAAGAGTGTGATCCTGAAGGCTAGAACAAGCCAGATAGGGAAGATAGATTGGGGTTAGAGATTACAGGGGGAAATGCAGAGGATTTCTAGAGGCCGGGGTGCAAGGGGGAATTGTAGAACACAGTTAGAGGCAAGGGAGAAGATCGCACAGTTAGAGAAGGTATAACACGTGTAAAGGCTGGAGTGCAAAGTGGGAAGGTAGAATTGAGTTAGAGATTGGGAATTAGAAAATTGTATGGGGCATAATGGGGAGGGGTGGGGTGCTGTGTTAGAATTGACTGAGGGGGGCTTTCTAGGGCCCGATGCTGCAGCCAGTGGGGGATACCAGACATGGGGCAAGGAGGGGAGTGGGGAAAGAGATTTATTTTCTGAAAAGTGCCACACAGACTGCATGTGCTGTATATACTTTCACTTTTTTGAAGTTGTATCTTTTTAAATAATAGATATCTTCACTTTCCCCTTCAAGAATCAAGAAGTAGAATCAGTTTGGGTGGAGCTAAGAAACAGCAAGGGGCAGGAAACATTGGTGGGAGTTGTTCATAGGCCCCCAAACAGTAATGGTAACATAGGACAGAATATAAATCAGGAAATTCGAGGTGCATATGACAAGGATAATACAGTAATCATGGGGGACTTTAATCTACACATAGACTGGGCAAACCAAATTTGCAGTAATAAGATGGAGGACAAATTCATGGAATGTATACAAGATGGTTTTCTAGATCAGTATGTTAAGGACTAGGGAACAGGCTATTTTAGATCTAGTATTATGCAATAAGAAAGAGTTCATGAATAACTTAGTAGTAAAGGGGCCTCTAGGGAAGAGTGACCATAATATAATAGAATTTGACATTGAGTTTGAAAGTGATTTAATTAAATCTGAAACTAGGGTCTTAAATCTAAACAAAGGAAACTACGTAGGTATGAGGGAACAGTTGGCTAAGATAGATTAAAAGGTATGATGGTAGGGAAGCAATGGCTAGCATTAAAAAAATTAATACATAATTTACAACAAACATACATTCCTTTAAGGAACAAAAACCCCACAAAAAAACTAATCCAACCGAGGCTAACGAGAGAAGTTAAAGATAGTATCAGATCAAATGAGGAGGCTTATAATGTTGCCAAAAAGAGTAGCAAGCTTGAGTATTGGGAGGATTTTAGAATTTAGCAAAGGAGGACCAAGAAATTGATAAAGGGAAAATAGAATATGAGAGTATACTAGCAAGAGACATTGAAAACAGACTGTAAAAGCTTCTATTGGTATGTAAAAAGGAAAAGATTAATGAAAGTTAATGTGGGTCCTTTACAGGCTGAGACAAGAGAAATTATAATGGGGAATAAGGAAATGGCAGAGAAATCAAACAAATACTTTGTGTCTGTCTTCATGGAAGAAGGCACAAAAAAACTCCCAGAAATAGTGGAGTATCAGGGGTCTAGCGAGAATGAGAAACTGAAAGAAATTAGTATTAATTTAAAAAAAAGTCCTGGAGGAATTAAAGGGACTGAAAGCCAATAAATCTCCTGGACCTAATGGCCTACTTCCTAGGATTTTGAAAGAGGTGGCTATAGAGATAGTGGATGCATTGGTTGTCATCTTCCAAAATTCCATAGATTCTAGAATGGTTCCCGCAGATTGGATGGTAGCTAATGTAACCCCGCTATTTAAGAAAGGAGGGAGAGAGAAAACGGGGAACTAAGGACCAGTTAGCCTGACATCAGTATTAGGGAAAATGCTGGAATCTATTATTAAGGATGTGGTAACAGGGCACTTAGAAAATGAAAATAGGATTGGGCAGAGTCAACATGGATTTATGAAAGGGAAATCATGTTTGACAAATCTGTTTTGAGTTTTTTGAGGTTGTAACTAGTAAAATAGATAAGAGGGGGAACCAGTGGATGTGATGTATTTAGAGTTTCAGAAGGCATTTGATAAGGTGCCACACAAGAGGTTATTGAACAAAATTAGGGCTCATGGGATTGGGGGCAATATACTAGCATGTATTGAGGATTGGTTAATGGACAGAAAACAAAGAGTAGGAATAAACGGGTAATTTTCAGATTGGCAGGCTGTAACTGGTGGGGTGCTACAAGGATTGGTGATTTGGATGAGGGGACCAAATGTAATATGCTAGGTGGGAATGTAAGTTGTGAGGAGGATGCAAAGAGGCTTATGGGGATATGGACAGTGAGTGGGAAAGAACATGGCAAAAGGAATATAATGTGGAGAAATGTAAAGTTATCCATTTTGGTAGGAAAAATAGAAAAGCAGAGTATTTTTTAAATGGTGAGAGATTGGGAAATGTTGGTGTTCAGAGGGACCTGGGTGTCTTTGTATACGAATCAGTGAAAGTTAACATGCAGGTACAGCAAGCAATTAAGAAAGCAAATGGTATGTTGGCCTTGATTACAAGAGGATTTGAGTATAAGAATAAAGACGCCTTAATGCATTTATGTAGGTCCATGGTGAGACCGCACCTGGAGTATTGTGTGCAGTTTTGGTCTCCTTACCTAAGGAAGGAATACTTGCCATAGAGGGAGTGCAACAAAGGTTCACCAGACTGATTCCTGGGATGGGGGGATTGTCCTATGAGAGACTGAGTAGACTAGGCCTATATTCTCTAAAGTTTAAAAAAATGAGAGATGATCTCATAGAAACATACAAAATTCTTACAGGGCTTGACAGGGTAGATGTAGGGAGGATGTTTCCCCTGGCTGGGAAGTCTGAAACCAGGGGTCACAGTCTCAGAATAAGGGATCAGCCATTTAGGATTGCGATAAGAAACCTCTTCACTCAGAGGGTGATGAATCTTTGGAATTCTGTTCCCCAGAGGAGGCTCAGTCTATGAGTATATTCAAGACCGAGATCGATATATTATTGGATATTAAGAGAATCAAGGGATATGGGGATAGTGCAGGAAAGTGGAGTTGAGGTAGAAGATCAGCCATGATCTTATTGAATGGCGGAGCAGGCTCAAGGGGCTGAATGGCCTACTCCTGCTCCTAATTCTTATTGAAATGAATTGATCCTTGAAAACTAGGAACATTGCAAAATTCTGAATCTGTTCTTGGAGCCGTAGGTCTGGGCAATAACATATCAATTATAAGCCCTGGTTTTGGGAAAAGTAAGAATTTTTATGAAGGCACTAAAAGTCACAAAAGATAATTCAAAGAATAAATTAATCCTGTTATTGTCAAATCATGTTATTGGGAAATATGTAATTATTGAATATTTTATTTAACCCCCTATTTTGGATATTAGAAAGTTCAGTTACTGAGGAAAAATACAGCAACTGAAAACATTTTTCAGAAAGCATTTTGACTGAATTGTGGGAACCCAGTGGCTAGATTCCACAACCGCAGGCTAATATAATTATATGATGCCTGTATGTCATACAGTGTGATGCAGTTAACGTTGAAAATACCTAGCACAGCACCAACTACAATAGAAACAGATACTGCAGGTATTTAGAATTAATTTTGAATAAAATGCACACTCCACATATCAAATTTTATTATAATGTATTATTTACACTGTCCATTATATTAGCCCTACTTTTGTCCCAGCAACCACCTGAACAATATTTGTTTGTAGAGTTATATGGGTTGTAGAGCAATAATTAATTCTTCAGTGTGCATTTATCATGTGGCAGTGACCAGAAGTCATGGCACCGGCAAGCATCAACTGTCCTGAGAACCACCACCAGCAAATAAACAGATGCAACCCATGGTGCTTCCCTAATGGCTTATTTGATGATAAATACTACCCAGTCCGGTATTTGGAACCTTATAAACCAGGAAGGTTCCAAGTTCAATCCTCTATGTGAGCTAAATCAGCTGGAGTGAAAGTCAGTATCTTGCCAAAGTGATTATATCTCATGTGTGAAACGAGACAGTTCATATTAGCAGGCTTTCAACATTGGGACATCACATTCAAGCCTGATCCTGTCTTAACCGGATGTCGACATACTGCATGATTAACAATCTAAGTCATGGTAATGATATCCTTGCATTCAATTCACAATACTTTGATTATAGACATAATAGCATTAGAATAAGGGCTTTTTATATTTTCTTAACCAATCATTACAGATGTTGTATGCTCCGGTCCAAATCTGCACTTTAGCATTTTGTTCAATAATTATTACCCTCTGTCTCTACCTTTTGTATATGACATCCTAGAACCTGCTGGCATTTATTGTAAATGAGATACCTAACTTAAATTAAAGACTCTACCTGTCACTTTAACCCACCATTCCAGTGCCTTGTCATTGCCGTTATGCACCGAGATCTCGCTAAAGCTACATTTGCTTCACAGCAATGCCATAACTGTTGAAGGCAGTGCTGTTACCTGAGGAACCTCAGAGACCCATCTAAGGAGTTGTTATTCACTCGTGCCTCTACGAGTATCATCATCATCATAGGCAGTCCCTCGGAATCGAGGAAGACTTGTTTCTACTCCTAAAATGAGTTCTTTGGTGGCTGAACAGTCCAATACGAGAGCCACAGACTCTGTCACAGGTGGGACAGATAGTCGTTGAGGGAAGGGGTGGGTGGGACAGGTTTGCCGCATGCTCTTTCCGCTACCTGCGCTTGATTTCTGCATGCTTTCGGCGTTGAGACTCAAGGTGCTCAGTGCCCTCTCACTTTCTCCACTTAGGGCGGTCTTTGGCCAGGGACTCCCAGGTGTCAGTGGGGATGTTGCACTTTATCAGAGAGGCTTTGAGGGTGTCCTTGTAACGTTTCCGCTGCCCACCTTTGGCTCGTTTGCGGTAACGCAAATGAGGGCAGTGGCAGCCTCCTTTTTGACCACTAGTAATATAAGTTTCTCTCATTTGGGAAGGTAGCACACCCAGAAAATAAAGTCACAAATTGTGTTCTTAAACTACATGCACAAGCATGAATTTGTGCATGCTCATTTGTTTTTCTCTTCCTCTAGTACTATAAATGCAACATATAAAGGATGTCTAATTCTCATGATGGACTGAATTTGCGGTCAGAGACTTCTTATAGACCTCTGACCAGCAAAGAAGCTACAGACTTACCTTCTGCCTCGGGATCCATGGAGACTTGTGTTCCTGTGCCTCTAGGCGTAGGTCTGCGTAGAGGCCCTCGAATCCCAGGAGCGCATGTGGTTCGCCCCCGAGATCACGTGGGCCGGCCCAACAATCAACGAAAGGAATCCCCATTCACACTTATGGGAATTCTGTGCATATGGAATCCCGATAAGCATGAATGGGGTTCACACAAAAAATACATCCGAGACATTAAATAATTTTTAAAAAAACCATTACAGGTTTAAAATTAATTAAAATGGCATTTCATTAAATATTTTTTATTTAATTTTTTGAAAAATAAATGTACATGTTTTAACAGGGCTAAAAATAAACTTGCCTTATTGCACAGGGTTTTTAATGTGTAAATGATTGAAAAAAAAAATTTTTTTTTAAACTCCTATGCTGATAAAAACAGACTTTACACCTGCCTTTACCAGGCGTAAGAATTTCACGGGCATTCGCTGGGCAGAAATTAGGCAAATAACCCAACTCGCCGCCCGCGGAGGCCCTTTTCCCAAGGATGCATGTGATCTGTCAAGAGAATTCTTGACAGATCACAAGTTCCAGGTTTTAGCACATGCACAGCACATGCCTAAACCCGGAACTAGTAAGGCCTCTGCGGGCATATTGAAACTAAACATGGGCAAATTTCTAAATACTTATCCGAACTGCTGCCAGGCAGTGAACCTTGCTGATGTGATGAAAGCTAGAATCCCTCTATCCATCGCCCTCCCCCCACAACCCCCCACACTCAACTCATGTTAATTGAGACTCCAATCAAAATGACTCAATCATATGAGGTTGAATTATAAGTGCCTCAATAACCATAAGAATCAATTATTCGCATTTGGATGCACTGTCTGTAAGTCTGTATTGACAGATGAAAACGAGCATGAATCAGGTTCTACCCTTGAAAATGCTGTCATTGGGCCCACGCTCCTTTTCTGGGGTGGAAGGAAAGGGGGGAGCAATGTATTTTGTGGGCAAAAAGCCTAGGAGCAGCACTTTGGGAGGGAGGAGGAAGAGGGGAGATGTTGGTAACAGTGCTTGCAGCATGTAGGAAGGAAGAAGAGTGCCAGTATTAACTCTGGGTGGGGGAAGTAAGAAAGAATAGAGCCAGCATTAACTGAGGAGAGAAGGAAGGAGGTTGTTAGCATTAATCGAGATGAAGTGGGGGGGGAGGGGGTGGGGAGAAGAATGCATGCATGATTGTGGGATGGATGGAGTGGGGGTGGTATAATGTCCACATGAACTGGGGGAGAGGGAAAGGAGAATGCAAGCATGAACGAAAGAGTGGAAAAGGCACGCCAGCATGAAATGTGCATTAGAAGAAAAGTGTCAACTTGAATGGGAGATGCAACAATGACGCAGAAACTGCGGTCGGAGGCTTCCTGTGGGTGGATGCCTCCAACCTGAAAAAAATCAACTAACTTACCTGGTGGTTCAGGAGGTTCACAGACTGACGATCCTGGGCCTCTAAGCGTAGGCCTGCGTAGAGGCCCACGTATCGCAGGCACTTGGGTGTTTTGCAGCAGTTTCTGTGATCACGTGGGCCAGCCCAACCAACCCATGTAGGGGTATTCTCATTCAGATGTTTAGTGCAAGACCCATGCTTTCGTATACCTCAGTGAAGATGTTGACGATGGCTTGGAGTTCAGCCTCTGAATGTGCACAGACGCAGGCGTCGTCCGCATCCTGTAGTTCAATGACAGAGGATGGGGCAGTCTTGGATCTAGCCTGGAGGCGACGAAGGTTGAACAAGTTCCCACTGGTTCTATAGTTTAGTTCCACTTCAGCGGGGAGCTTGTTGAGTGTGAGGTGGAGCATTGCAGTGAGCAAGATCGAGAAGAGGGTTGGCGTGATGACGCAGTCCTGCTTGACCTTAGTCCGAACGTGGATTGGGTCTGTGGTGGATCTGTTGGTCAGGATCACAGCTTGCATACTTATACTAAACATCTGTAAGACAAAGGTCCTCCACCAACCTGACCCTGCCACATAGCACTTCCCCTCGATCATCTAAATCCATGGCGTGGCCTTGGACAACGTGGATCACTTTCCATACCTCGGGAGCCTACTATCAGCAAGGGCAGACATCGACGACGAGGTCCAACACCGCCTCCAGTGCACCAGAGCAGCCTTCGGCCGCCTGAGGAAGAGAGCGTTCGAAGATCAGGCCCTCAAATCTGGCACCAAGCTTATGGTCTGCAAAGCTGTAGTGATACCCGCCCTCCTGTATGGCTCAGAGACGTGGACCATATACAGTAGACACCTCAAATCGCTGGAGAAATACCACCAACGATGTCTCCTCAAGATCCTGCAAATCCCCTGGGAGGATAGGCACACCAACGTCAGTGGTCTCGATCAGGCCAACATCCCCAGCATCGAAGCACTGACCACACTCGACCAGCTCCGTTGGACGGGCCACATTGTCCGCATGCCCGACAAGACTCCCAAAGCAAACGTTCTACTCTGAACTCCTACACGGCAAGCGATCCCCAAGTGGGCCAAGGAAACATTTCAAGGACACCCTCAAAGCCTCCTTGATAAAGTGCAACATCCCCACCGACACCTGGGAACCCCTGGCCAAAGACTGTCCTATGTGGAGGAAGAGCATCCGGGAGGGCGCTGAGCGCCTCAAGTCTCGTCGCCGAGAGCATGCAGAAAACGGGCACAGGCAGCGGAAGGAGCGTGTGGCAAACCAGACGACCCACCCACTCTTTCCTTCAATAACTGTCTGTCCCACCAGTGACAGAGTCTGTAATTCCCATATTGGACTGTACAGTCACCTGCGAACTCATTTTGAGTGGAAACATGTCATCCTCGACTCCAAGGGACTGCCTATGATGATTCCCATTCATACTTATGGTGAGTTCCGTAAATACGGAATCATCATGGGTATGAATGGGAATACCTCCCAAAATGCACACACATTTAAAATACTATGGGCTCAATTTTCCCGGATCATTTGCACCGTTTTTTTTTGCCGCGCGTTGTTTTTTCTGGCGTAAGTATTTAATGCAAAGTTTCCCCCTAGCATCTGCACCGGCGTAACTGCTTTGGTTACGATTTTTCTGGGTTAGGTTTTTTTGACGTCATAGGAGACGTTCCCTCAAGTCTGCTTCAGTTTTCATCATTTTTCGCAGTTTGCCCAAAAACTTTTAATCCTAGGTCGGCATATCTGGCCACTCCTGAGAAACGTTCTGCTAAGTTAACAGAAAGCAGCACACATTGAGAAATCGACGCTGAAAGACACCATTGTTTATTATCGAAGTTTTTGGGGGGAGTCAAGGTCACTTTAAATATCCATAATAAAGTTCAACTTTTTTTTACCTTTCAACGGAGTACATGGAAGTTTCTTGGATTTCTGAAGTTTTCATTTCTTTTTCTCACATGCCACCACCGATCATCTTCAAGCAGGGCTGGAGGGTCATAGTGCCAGCCGTCAGAATTGGCCCCGCGCCTGGATATGAGCTTGGGGCTCGGCTGGAAAACAAGCCCGGAGGGGGGCGGGAGGCGGGAGAGTGAGGTGGCGATCGGAAGGCTGCTCTACTGAGCCCAGGGAGGGAGGTGCCGATCGGAAGGCTGCTGTACTAGGCACAAGACTGCAATGAGTTTGGGGGAGGGTGAGAAGGGAAGAAGTCACAAGACTGCAATGAGTTTGGGGGAGAAGTCACAAGACTGCCAACCCGGTGCTGTACTGCCCATGCGCGTCCATTGAAATAACATCAAAAACGTCACTTTTTTTTCCCTCACTTGCGCAGAAGGTGCGGCATCATTCTTTCGCCGCAAATAGCCCCCCACGAGATGACTGGGCACACTGCGTGGGGCCAAATTTGAATTATACATCGGGAAACTTTGGCAAAATATTTCTGGCACATTTCTGTCCTAGAAAAACGGGCGTAACTCTGACAATACCACAGAAAACTGGCTTGGGCAAGATCGAACCCATTTAAAAAAAAAAAAATCACATATTTAAAATAAATCAAAATGAAATTTAATTACTTATTTGAAACAAAAATTAAATTTTGGGGAAAATAAATTTACATCACCTTTTTTCACAGATTTTTAAATGTTTAAATTATTGAAAACAATGTATTTTTCTGTCTTTTAAAAGTCTTACGCTGAAAATCAGGCGGAAGGCCTGCTTTTTAAAATCAGGCATATGAATTTCACGGGCATTCGCTGGGCAGCCATTGGGCAAACAGCCCAACTCTCCCCAAGCGAATGCCCATTTCTGTTAGATTCGTACGATCTGTCAAGAGGATTCTTGACAGATCACAGGTTCCAGGTTTAGGCACTTGGCAGTGCATGTCTAAACCTGGAACTTGTGCACCCCCTATGGTTTGTGTGCACCTTGTACTCGCCCGTAGGGGCCGCAAATTCGGCCCCATTATTGCTGGGTTGAATTGAGGGTAAGGGAGAACACTGGCATCTTGAATGGGGGAGACAGGAGAAGAATACCAGTGTGAAAGGTAAGTCAGAAGCTGAAAGAATACAAGCTTGAATTAAGAAGGAGGAGAAAAATGCTTGCTTGAACTTAGGGAGCAGTGCCTGTTTGAGGCAGGGGAGAGAGAAGACTGCCAGCAAGAACTGAAAGGGGTGGAGGGGAGAGTGTGTATCTTTGAATGGGTACAGATCTAAAGGGTGTAAACTGTGCCCGCGAACTTGCAGGGAAGTGACTGTTGAACTAACTTTGGGAGAAGTGATGGTCTGGCAAAAACCTAAATGTCACTTTGTTCAAAATCTGTAAATTCATATGCCTGTGGCATACTAAGGTTTTTAAAATGAACCAGAATGCACCATTTTTAATGTAAAAGAATTCCAGGGGTAGATGCTCCCCAGATCATCACTGCCCTCTCACCTCCCCTATTTGCAGCAGGTGTGGGGGTCACCATTTAAAAGGAGCGTATAAAATGTTTAATTTGCTGTCGACAGCCCGGACTAGAATGATCCCATGGGTCAGTAGACTAAATTTGATGACCTTATACACTAATAGTCAAATTATAATTTAATGTGTTTTTCTCCCTGTAGTGGGTTATTGATACTGCTGGGAGAAAGACATTTTAAAATCTGAAGAAAAATAATTAATTCCCAAATAGCAAATAAAGGGGAGTTTTCAATAAATTCAGAAAATGTATCTTTT
This sequence comes from Pristiophorus japonicus, assembly GCF_044704955.1. Taxonomy (NCBI): domain Eukaryota; kingdom Metazoa; phylum Chordata; class Chondrichthyes; family Pristiophoridae; genus Pristiophorus; species Pristiophorus japonicus. The sequence continues at coordinate 332,061,247 of NC_091978.1, forward strand.
TTCAAATGAGAAAAATGTAATGCTCAAATTTTTCTGAGGGAAGGATGTTTTTTCCTCTTGTACCAATACAGCAATATTTGGTGCACCAACAGCTTAAGTTAAAATTTGCATCCCACTTCACTTTCAGTCATTTACTTGTTTTAAATGTTGCATTGAAGTATCATCATAGAATATGTGCTCAAGTACTAGAGTGGCACTTGAACCCACAGCCTCCTGACTTGGAGATGAGAGTGCTAACATTGAACCAAAGAGAAGAGAGGAAGCATGGCAAGTGAGAACATAGGGCCCAAGTTTCGGGCAGCGCCTAGAACGGCGCAACCCCAACCTGGACGCCCGTTTTTCGCGCCACAAAGTGTGCCTAAAAAAAACTTACAGATTCTCCGGCTCCCTGCAGGTCCTCTTGAGTCAGGCGGGGCGCAGCACAAGCAGTTAGGGGCGGAGCTAGGTCCCTGCGCTGAAAACAGTGCCGGGACCTCTGCACATGCGCGCTACAATGGGCGCGCATGTGCAGTAGCTCCAGGCGCCCAAAACTGTGTGGGAGGGGCCCGAAGCACGCAGCCCCTAGCCCTGGCCGAATGGCCTCACTGGGGCTGCGTGCATAAGGCTGCCTCACACGCCCAGCTCCTGCTTCCTCCCGACCCGACTCCCGCTCCCCCCCGCCCCCGGACCAGACCCGACCCGACCCCCCGGACTGAACCCGACCCGCGCTCCCCCCACCCGACCTGACCTCCCTCTTCCTCCCTCCCTCCCTCCGATCCAAACCGAACCGACCTCCCTCCGCACCTCCGACCCGACCTGCGCTCCCGACCCCGGAGCCCGGACCCACGCTCCCGATCCCGGACCCTGGACCCCGGACCCGACCCGACCCAACGCCACCTACCTGTAAATCTGGTGCTGGGGACGGGCCCTGCCCGAAGTCTTGGGCCCGGCCGGGCCCGGCCCGTTCAGCCTCCCCACCCCCCTCTTCTTCTTCCCCCCCTTCTCCTTCCCCCCCTTCTCCTTCCTTCTCCTTCCCCCCTTCTCCTTCTCCCCCCTTCTCCTTCTTCCCCCCTTCTCCTTTCCCCCCTTCTCCTTTCCCCCCTTCTCCTTTCCCCCCTTCTCCTTTCCCCCCTTCTCCTTTCCCCTTCTCCTCTCCCCTTCTCCTCCCCCTTCTCCTCCCCCTTCCCCTCTCCCCCTTCTCCTCCCCCTTCCTCTTCTCCTCCCCCTTTCCCTTCTCCCCCCCTTCCCCTTCTCCCCCCCTTCCCCTTCTCCCCCTTCCCCTTCTCCCCCCTTCCCCTTCTCCCCTCCTTCCCCTTCTCCCCCCTTCCCCTTCTCCCCCCCTTCCCCTTCTCCCCCCCTTCCCCTTCTCCCCCCCTTCCTCTTCTCCTCCCCCCTTTCCTTCTCCTCCCCTTCCCCTTCTCCCCCCTTCTCCTCTCCCCCCCCTTTTCTCTCCCTTCCCTCCCTTTTCTCCCCCTTCCCTTCCCCCCTTTTCTCCCCCTTCTCCCCCTTCCCTCCCCCCCCTCTCCCTCTACCCCCCTCCTCCCCCTGCCCTCGCTGTCAGAAACACAGACACTGACAGACAGAGATTGAGAGACACACACAGACAGACAGAGAGATAGAGACACTGACAGAGACACACTGTGGGGGGACATCCCAGCACGCTGTTGGAGGGCTCCCGGTGCTGCAGTCGGTAAGTAGAAAATGTTTTATTTATTGATTTTTTAAAAAATTATTTATTAATTTTTTTTGATTGATTTATTGGTTGATTTATTGATGTTTTTATCATTTATTATTGATGATGGCTCTTTATTTGTAAAACTGAAGTGTTTAATGTTTGTAAACTTCCCTTTAAACCCCACCCCCACCATTCCCTACGCCTGATTTGTAACCTACGCCTGATTTTCTAAAGTGTAGACAAGGTTTTTTTGAGCGTACAAAAATCTTCACTTAGAAGCATAGAAAAATAGGTGCAGGAGTAGGCCATTCAGCCCTTCGAGTCTGCACCACCATTCAATAAGATCATGGCTGATCATTCCCTCAGTACCCATTTCCTGTTTTCTCTTCATACCCCTTGATCCCTTTAGCCATAAGGACCATATCTAACTCCCTCTTGAATATATCTAACGGATTAGCATCAACAACTCTCTGCGGTAGAGAATTCCACCGGCTCACAACTCTGAGTGAAGAGGTTTCTCCTCATCTCGGTCCTAAATGGCTTCCCCTTATCCTTAGACTGTGACCTCGGTTCTGGATTTCCCCAACATCGGGAACATTCTTCCTGCATCTAACCTGTCCAATCCCGTCAAACTTTTATATGTTTCTATGAGATCACTTCTCATTTTTCTAAACTCCTGTGAATACAGGCCCAGCCAATCCAGTTTCTCTTCATATGTCAGTCCAGCCATCCCGGGATTCAGTCTGGTGAACCTTCGCTGCACTCCCTCAATAGCAAGAACGTCCTTCCTCAGATTAAGAGACCAAAACTGAATACAATATTACAGGTGACGCACCACCAAGGCCCTGGACAACTGCAGTAAGACCTCCCTGCTCCTATACTCAAATCCCCGAGCTATGAAGACCAACATACCATTTGCCTTCTTTACCGCCTGCTGTACCTGCATGCCAACTTTCAATGACTAATGTACCATGACACCCAGGTCTCATTATACCTCCCCTTTACCTAATCTGCCGCCATTCAGATAATATTCAGCCTTCACGTTTTTGCCACCAAAGTGGACAACCTCACATTCATCCACATTATACAGCATCTGAGGAGCATTTGCCCACTCACTTAACCTGTCCAAGTCACCCGGCAGACTCTGAGCGTCCTCCTCACAACTCACACTGCCACTCAGCTTAGTGTCATCTGCAAACTTGGGAGATATTTCCCTCTATTCCTTCATCTAAATCACTGGTGTCTATTGTAACTAGCTGTGGTCCCAGCACTGAACCCTGCGGCACTCCACTAATCACTGCCTGCCATTCTGAAAAGGACCCATTTATCCCGACTCTCTGCTTCCTGTCTACCAACCAGTTCTCTAGCCACATCAGTACATTACCCCCAGTACCATGTGCTTTAATTTTGCACACCAATCTCTTGTGCGGGACCTTGTCAAAAGCTTTTGAAAGTCCAAATACACCATATCCTCTGGTTCTCCCTTGTCCATTCTACCAGTTACACCCTCAAAAAATTCTACAAGATTTGCCAAGCAGGATTTCCCTTTCATAAATCCATGCTGACTTGGACTGATCAAGAGAGAGTTAGATATGACCCTGATGGACACTCACCCTCCCCTCCCCTCCCCCCGGGACACTCACCCTCAGCCTCCCCTCCCCCCGGGACGCTTACCCTCAGCCTCCCTTCCCCTCCACCCCGGGACACTCCCCCTCCCCCCGGGACACTCACCCTCAGCCTCCCCTCCCCCCCGGGACACTCACCCTCAGCCTTCCCTCCACTCCCCTTCCCCCCGGGACACTCATCCTCAGCCTCCCCTCCCCTCCCCCCGGGACACTCACCCTTCCCTCCCCTCCCATACCCTCCCCTCGGGACACTCACCCTCCCCTCCCATCCCCCCCAGGACACTCACCCTCCCCTCCCCTCCCCTCCCCCCCGGGACACTCAACCTCCCCTCCTCTCCCCCCTGGGACACTCATCCTCAGCCTCCCCTCCCCCCCGGGACACTCACCCTCCCCTCCCCTCCCCCCCGGGACACTTACCCTCCCCTCCCCCCCGGGACACTAACCATCCCCTCCCCTCCCCTCCCCCCCAGGACACTTACCCTCCCCCCCCCGGGACACTTACCCTCCCCTCCCCTCCCCTCCCCCCCCCGGGACACTCACCCTCCCCTCCCCTCCCCCCGGGACACTTATCCTCCCCTCCCCCCCGTAACACATACCCTCCCCTCCCCCCGGGACACTCACCCTCCCCTCCCCTCCCCCCTGGGATACTTACCCACCCCTCCCCCCCGGGACACTCGCACTCCCCTCCCCTCCCCCCGGGACACTCGCCCTCCCCTCCCCTCCCCCCGGGACACTCACCCTCTCCCGCCCCCCCACCCCCCGGGACACTTACCCTCCCCTCCCCTCCCCACGGGACATTCACCCTCCCCTCCCCTCCCCCCGGGACACTCACCCTCAGCATCTGCTCCCACCGGGACACTTACCCTCAGCATCCCCTTCCCCCGGGACACTTACCCTCAAGCCTCCCTTCCCCTCCCCCCCGGGACACTCACCCTCCCCTTCCCTCCCCCCTGGGACACTCACCCTCAGCCTCCCCTCCCCCGGGACACTTACCCTCCCCTCCCCTCTCCTCCCCCCCTGGACACTCACCCTCCCCTCCCCTCCCCTCCCGCCCGGGACACTCACCCTCCCCTCCCCTCCCCCCGGGACACTCACCCTCCCCTCCCCCCCGGGACACTCACACTCCCCTCCCCTCCCCCCCGGGACACTCACACTCCCCTCCCCTCCCCCCCGGAACACTCGCCCTCCCCTCGCCCCAGGACACTCACCCTCCCCTCCCCCCCGGGACACTTACCCTCCCCTCCCCTTCCCCCCGGGACACTCACCCTCCCCTCCACTCCCCTCCCCCCCGGGACACTCACCCTCCCCTCCCCTCCCCCCCGGGACACTTACCCTCCCCTCCCCCCCGGGACACTGACCCTCCACTCCCCTCCCCCCGGGACACTTACCCTCAAGCCTCCCTCCCCCCCCCCCGGGACACTTACCCTCCCCTCCCCTCCCCCCGGGACACTCACCCTCCCCTCCCCTCCCCTCCCCCCCGGGACACTTACCCTCCCCTCTCCCCTGGGACACTTACCCTCCCCTCCCCCCGGAACACTTACCCTCCCCTCCCCCCCGGGACACTCACCCTCCCCTCCCTCCCCCGGGACACTTACCCTCAAGCCTCCCTACCCTCCCCTCCCCCCGGGACACTCACCCTCCCCTCCCCTCCCCTCCCCCCCGGAACACTCACCCTCCACTCCCCTCCCCCCGGGACACTCGCCCTCCCCTCCCTCCCCCCCGGAACACTCACCCTCCCCTCCCCTCCCCCCGGGACACTCACCCTCCCCTTCCCCCCGGGACACTCACACTCCCCCTCCCCTCCCCCCCGGGACACTCACCCTACCCTCCCCCCCAGGACACTCACCCTCGGGTCACTTACCCTCCCCTCCCCTCCCCCCAGGGACACTCACCCTCCACTCCCCCCCCGGGACACTCACCCTCCCCTCCCCCCGGGACACTCACCCTCCATTCCCCTCCCCTCCCATCCCCCCCGGGACACTCACCCTCCACTCCCCCCCAAGACACTCACCCTACCCTCCCCTCCCCCCCGGGACACTCACCCTCCCCTCCCCCCCGGGACACTCACCCTCCCCTCCCCTCCCCCCGGGACACTTACCCTCCCCACCCCCCCGGAACACTTACCCTCCCGTCCCCCCGGGACACTCACCCTCCCCTCCCCTCCCCTCCCCTCCCCTCCCCCCTGGGATACTTACCCCCCCTCCCCCCCGGGACACTCGCACTCCCCTCCCCTCTCCCCGGGACACTCACCCTCCCCTCCCCCTCCCCCCCCCGGGACACTCACCCTCTCCCGCCCCCCCCCCCCACCCCCCGGGAC